>NC_060209.1:57332857-58692142 GCF_021130785.1 Homalodisca vitripennis | reverse complement strand
AATGTTATCATACTTAATGCATAGTTCCGATTTTAACAAAACTATACAGTCAGGAATATACTATAAAAGGGTGCAACTTTGAATTGTAAGTACTGTAACTAAATTATTCACAAATTATTTAGTAATACTGTTTCTACAGTTTATTTCATCAAAGGTTTCATAATGTTTCAGATCAGTTTTCTTGGTTTTCTTATTATTTTTGTAAACAATATTGGGATGGATAAATGTTAATCAATTCTGTGTTGAAATAAGTAAATTGCTAAGGAGGTTATGATTACATGTCTTTTGTGGTTATCTGACTTGCGTTATGGTTATGTGGGGAAGCCTAAAATCCAAAATACAGCATTCATTTCAAAATTTAGTGTTTAGCCTTCTAGTCTATCAATACTATTGATGCAAACTGTCTGGTTACTTTTTACAAATTTTGCACACGCGTTTCTCTTGCAAATACGAAATTTAAAGTTGTAATTTAGTCCATTCAAACCCAAAAGGACATAGACCCACGATAACACTATGTTCAACAATTATTGTACAATAAGCCTTAATAATCAATGAATTTTAACATATTTTTTTATTTTTTAAATATCTTATGAAAAAGTTTTAATGCGGAAACTTCGAACCTCATATTTTTAAGCTATATATCCCTATTATTTTAAGCTAATTAATAATTAATAAATTTTATTTCCAAATAACAAAAATAAGTATAACAAATCCAACAGTACTACAATAATTCAAAATAAGGTAGACATTACATAGCATGTAAACAAAGCATAACATAACATATACAAAACAAAAATGATTTGCTCAGGCTGACCAAGTTTACACTTACCAGTTAATTAAAAGGAAAAATACAATGAACAGGATTTTTGTTGGTTGTTTTTGGAAAATGGAACTTCCAAGGCAAAGCCTGATTGGAGGAAATAACGTGTAGGTACTTATTAGATAAGAAATTGCCGTCAAGTAATACAGGGCTCTATATTCCAGTATTATTGACCTTACTCCCTAAGAATTGAAATAGTAAATGAAATTTGAATTCTTATAAAAGACATTACTATAAATTATATAAACAATTTAATAAGAAGGCCTCATTGAACAATATAATATGAAAGACTTAGTAAAAAAAGTTGTATCTAGAATATTAACATTAATAAATAATCTACGGAATATTAACAAAAATCAAATATTAGTATTTCTTTTCGTTTCAAAGTGAAATAATCTCCATATTAATCAAAATTAATTATGTCTACACTATTAGAATATAAAAACATATTTTTATAAACGGCATTTAAGGGTATTAAAATTAACAAATTAAGGATAAACAATTTTGTCTGATGTAAAAGTTTATTTATAAGAAGGAGATTAATTTATAATGGTTTGTTGCGAGATAGTATGTAATATTATGAAGTGGATGCATTTATTATTATTAGTATAAACCATAGTCAATCGTGAGGCACTAGACTGTGAGGAAAGTCAAAATTGCATATAGATTTCACAAATAAAAAGAACGTCCATGATCGACAGGACACGGTACTCTCATCTTACAGTTTGGAATTTGAATGGCGGAGTTGCTAATTTTATTTTTATTCTATTTCATTTATCTTCTTTTCCCTCAACTCAATAAGTGAGAACACCTGAGTGTAACATGATTCACTCAAACGTACATTAAAACCTCGTTTGTCAAGAGTAATATTGAGACCGAAAGTAGTCCAGATAAACAGGGAACAGCGGATTGTAAATAATAAGGAACTCATTTGTTACAATTATAACTATAAAAAAGCTAGTTCATAATTTCTTTTTACATAGAATAATTATAAAGGAAAACTAAACAACAAATATAAAGTAGTGTTGTTTACCGTTTCGTAAAAACTCAGTAAAAATACCTGGCAGTAATTAAATGTAAATAACTATGATTAGAATGTTTTTGAATTCAGTAGTATTTCTTAACCTAGATTAGATTGTGGTGGTGACAGGTTACTATACTGCAGCCGATTAATGGATGTAGTCTCGGACCTCTAACTGAGACACCACGAGTCCAAATCTCGGAGAGTTTCAATCATGATAGACATGATATGAAGTGTACTTCAAACTCGGCATAAGTTAGAGGTGAGGCTCAAAAGAGAAAAAATCCACTTTGACATGCCACCATTGCTATTGTCGGTCAGAAGTCAATCATTTACAACTTCCAAATTTACAATTATCACCCTCTGGTAGGCCTACTACAACATTGTTAATTTGTTACTATCCTGTAGGGATTATTCTGAACATCAGTCATGTGTTAACAGGAAATTCAATTCCGCTGGAAATAAAAAAAAAAATACTTTATTTTCAAAACAATGTTTCCTCTCCATTCGCTAAACACCGATTCGGATAAACGATTTACATAAATATACAATAGAATTAATATTTGTGTATGGATTTCCGGATTCTTTTTGTGTACCAGGGTCAAAACTGTTTTCCGCTTATATGGCCCTCAGATGTGAAGAATCCTCTTCGTTTACCTGATACAGTTCTAATTTCATGATAACATTCCTACCCGGATAATTTTATGTCTTAATGCATAAGAAATACATTTTCTTCCTAGAATACATTTCAAATAATTAACGCAAAAAGGATCTTATACAGGGTGTCCAAAAAGTCCCGGGTCGGTTAAATATTTTTCAAAATATTTAAAATAGAGCTAAAAAACCTTACACAAAGTTACTGGACATACAAATCTATTTTATCACATATTCAGTGATCCGCTACTTCTTCAGGCGGGGCGGCCCGCTAGGAGTCAGAAGAAAATCTTAAATGTAAGCATAGGTTGATATGCATATCAAATAAAAGGTATTTATTAGTAGAGTACAGGGCCGCAAACCCGACATCAAACGGATAACCGAATCAAAAATGACAGCCGTTCAAAGATGGCTTGAGTTTGCAACTTAGGTTAATGTACAAAATAAACTAATGAGCTTTTTGATTTTAACTTAACTAACCCAAAACTGTTTACAATTAATTGTTGTTGTAGAATAATAAGTTTCGTTATTTCTGAGAGGGATCGGAGTTTTGGGTTAGTAAAATTAAAATCAAAAAGCTCATCAGTTTATTTTTTACATTAACCTAAGTTGCAAACTCAAGCCATATTTAAACGGCTGCCATTTTTTACTCGGTTATCCGTTTGAGGTCGGGTTTGCAGCTCTTTACTCTACTAATAAAGACCTTTTATTTGATATGCATATCAACCTATGCTTACATTTAAGATATTCTTCTGACTCCTAGCGGGCCGCCCCCCTGAGGAAGTAGCGGATCACTGAATAAGTTATAAAATAGATTTTTATGTCCAGTAACTTTGTGTAAGGTGTTTTAGCTCTATTTGAAATATATTTAACCGACCCTGGACTTTTGGACCCAAACTCTAGCCATCTTTGAACGGCTGCCATTTTTGACTCGCTTATCCGTTTGAGGTCGGGTTGCGGCTCTTTACTCTACTAATAAATACCTTTTATTTGATATGCATATCAACCTATGCTTACATTTAAGATTTTCTTCTGACTCCTGGCGGGCCGCCCTCCTGAAGAAGTAGCGGATCACTGAATATGTGATAAAATAGATTATTACATCCAGTAACTTTGTGAAAGGTTTTGTAGCTCTATTTTAAATATTTTGAAAAATATTTAACTGACCCGGGACTTTTTGGACGCCCTGTATAATGAAAGCATAACTGTGTATAAATAAATACCGGGCCGATATATATAACTTATTATATATATATATATTATAAATATATAATATAATGTATATATATTATAACAATATCCCTGCTTACATAAAAGTACTTAAAATGTACATTTGTTGTTAAAAATTAAAATAACAGATAAGTTCAAATGCTTTACAGCTGATCTTTGCTGATCTATCAACGTGCTTAATGTGCAGAGAATGGTTAGTTTAGCTTCATTTTCATTCTAAACCAATTGTAAACACTGAGGGTATTGACGCGGCTGTGAGAAATTTCTAAGAATCGTGGTGCCTGCCTGACGCTGGTCGCTCACGTTATCACAGGCGCGGAAGCAGTGACTCACAACCCCTTCCCCATCGTGCCCTTCCTTGCTACATGATGCAACTTGAACGTCAAACAACACAATACTAAGCCTGTTTCCTTCAAACACGATTTCAGTGCTTTTTATATATTCTTGTGTGATTGGTTGTGTACAAATATGTGTACAACTTGCAAAAAGATTAATTTAACTCTGAGTTCATAAAACATACAACTGATTGAGCGAATATTTTTTTCGTTTTTTCAGAAAATAGTTCTATGAAAAAGTGTTTCCTGCCTACAATTTTATTAACCCTAATAGTTTTATCATTTTATTGGTCCGACGCACAATTGTTTACTTACAATAAATATTTATCTTAAAAGTGCGCTGTCAATTTACTATACGAAAATATATAGAGTAGGTAATGTGAATAAAAGTTGTTTATTTCTTTACACTCAGGCGCAAATAAAAAAAAATTGCATTTTACAAAAATCCTAAACCTTATACACTTTTATAAGTAATCAGTTTTAAGCGTAGAGTCTGTAAAATTATAGATAAATAGTACAAATAATAAGTGTCTGGCAAGGGTCGCATAATTTGCCATGAGGCTATTTTTACTACGTTCAGCTGGTATTTCCCACAAATCTTCATTGATGTGTTAGTCGTTACCGTCACCATCGCTATAAGCCGTTATTATTAAGCAATGAATTATTTTTGTTGTCTCACAAGTTTTTTTTCCTTTGCCTAAAAGGCGGTCTGGTTTAAATAACCATGAGACCTCGATATACACTATTGCCCATTTGTTCATCATAGTTTTGATTGTTATAATACATACACCTAATCAGCATCCATTCACATATATACACACATCACAGATATTATTTACAAAAAAAAAATGTAACAGCACAAAGGTAAAAAATGGATTTTGTCTTCTCTGCCAGGGGCCAGTCAAGCAGTATCCTCCTAACCCGAAAGGGTGGGCCACGGATAGAAGAACCCTGGGATTGGTTTCACATATATGTTTTAAAAAGTGTTAGTATTGTTTATATTTTTTATAGTCTTTTATTGATGGAAAATAAAAATTTATTTATTTCTATATAAATTTGGTGATCCTCCATGCTCATAATTTCTCTTAAGCCTGTAGAAAAATTTTGACTGAGTGTTTTGGTCTTTTTTATCCATTTCTCTCTTTCACAATAATACGGACATTTCATTAAAATGTGTTCTAGCGTTTCATCTGAACCTAATGTACAATTTAGGCATAGTGGAGTGAAATAACATTTAATTCTATGTAAGCAGGTGTTTACATTCACATGGCCTAACCTAATTCTAACTATATTTACAATTTCATTTCTAGTATAGTTTGTTGCCTTAAACCATGGTTCCCTTGAAAAGGCTTTTTGACACTTATGTACCATTGTGCTTTGTTACTTGAATTAAGACTATTTGTCATTGTCCTTATATTCCTTGTATTCTGATACGATTTTAAATCTGCCATGGTTGTGTAAAATTCTCTAACATTATTTACATTATGGGTTGAGGACTTGGCTAATTTATCAACAATGTCATTACCTCTTATTCCCATATGTCCTGGGACTCATTGTATAATGTACGTATTCGTGTTATTGTCTAGTATTTCTTTAATTATGTTTAATATTATGTCATTATCTTTTACCATGCCAAACTTTATATTTTCAATAGCTTTGATAACGGATTGGCAGTCAGAGCATATAACTACCTCAGTGTTCTTCAGTGATTGGGTGTGCTGTACAGCTTTATAGATAGCGTATACTTCAGCTGTGTAGCTTGAAGTAATATTGTTAAGTTTAAAATTTAGTCTGGTGTCAGTACATGGAATATAAATCGCAGCTCCTGTTTCCTGTTGAAAAGCTCCTGTGCCATTATCTGTTTTAGACCCATCTGTATAAATAATAAATTTTTCTTTGTAGGTTATGTTTACCATTTCTTGCCATTCATTTTGTAATAAGACATTATTAACGTTTTTATCTACTTTTCTATTATTTACTAGAATATTGCAGTTTATATTAAAGTTAATTAGCTCTAAGGGTAGTATTAATTCATGTGCAGCTGTTAATTTGACATAATGGTTTTCAATTGGGTCGATGTGCTGTGCTGTGTTAACTGTTGAAATGTACAATGGTTTTTTCTTTTTTCTCCAGTAAGGGTGATTATCTATTATCATATGGAGATAACTTAAGTTTTCATATCCTGGATGGTTGGGGTGAGTCATAATTGTATAAACAATTCTCTCTGCAAGTGTTATTCTTCTTATGTTTAAGGGAATTACCGCACATTCCACTTGGAGTCCTATAACTGGAGAGGTCATAAAAAATCCTGTGGCTATTCTTAGAGCTTGGTTTTGTACTACTTCTAGTTTATTGAGTATGTTCCTTGGGGCATGGCCATATAAAAAAGAACAATAGTCAAGCTTAGCTTTAATTAGGCCTTTGTATATCGCAAGTATGAAGTGGGGCTTTGCTCCATTTCTGTTACATGCTAACATCTTTAAAATATTAATATCTTTCAGAAATTGTGTATGCAATTGTTCAATGTGCGGTTTAAATGATAGTTTATTATCTAAGGTAACACCTAGAATTTTTACCTTATCGGCTACTGTGATCATTTGTCTGTTTACGTAAAAATTGATTCCTAAGTTTAAAGATCTTTTCCGTGTAAATATTGTAACTATACGTTTACTGGGAATAACTTCCAGATTTAACTTTTGAAGTTCCTTACTTAAATTATCCAGTGAATCTTGCATGGTAGGTTGTATTTCGACACAGTCCTTGCTGGATATATAAAGTGCAACATCGTCCGCATATTGCAATGATTGTACTTGTCTGGGCAGACATTGATTAATATCAGTTATATATATATATATATATATATATATATATATATATATATATATATATATATATATATATATATATGGCAAAAAGTAAAGGACTCATTACACTGCCTTGCGGTATTCCTTTACATGAGCTTCTAATGATTTGGTGGTGAGGAAATACTATAGTAATTTGCCTATCAATGAGCCATTTGTGACAATGCATAATAAACTTAGCTGGTATGCCTTTGATATATATTTTAGTCCATAATGTAGGCAGATAAACATTATCATATGCACTAGTAATGTCTAAAGATGTTAAAATAGTAGTTTCACTGTATGTCAGAGCAGTTTGTAAATTAGATATTAGTTTAATCATGTAATCGGCACAACGCAATTTATTCCTAAATGCATATTCAGTCAAGCCATGTCAGTCTATTTTTAACCATTATGTTCATTATCTTAATAAAACATGATATCAAAGATATAGATCTGTATGAGTCCTCTTTTTCCTTATCCTTCCCCGGTTTTAAAATTGCTACTTTGCTACTTTGCTACTTGCTACTTAATTTATTTCCAGCTTTCCGGCATTCTAATCTCATTGTTCCAAATGCCATTGTAAATATTTAGTAAACAATTTAGGGCTTTAGGTGGCAATTTTTTAATCATTGAATATGTTATGCCATCTAGGCCTCGGGATGTATATGATTTTCTTGATTTTATGACTTTATAAAGTTCTGTCATGTTAAAATTAGTTTCTAAAGCATGCTTACCATAATTCAATATTGTTGGTGCTTTCAATTCCGTGTAATGAGGTACATAATCAGGAATTATATGCTGTATGAATTTATTTGTAAGGTCATAGTTATCGGACATATTAGATTTATTTTCTGTGTTATAAGGGTTTTTTAGCTTTTTAATAATGTTCCATGCATAAGATGTTGAGGCCTTGCCCCCTATTTTTGACATAAGTTCTCCCAACCTTCTTTTTTTGTCTCACAAGTTGTTGCCGTTTAAAATACCAATCATACTATATTGTTGTAGTTAAATTTGACCTAAAATGTCTTTATGATTGCTATTGCTCTTTGTAAATTTGTTTTGTAAATAGCAGCATTTAATAACTCACTTTTCCGCTTAGCTACGTAGGCGTATATGATTACAACTCATTTATTTAATTCATAAATTATAAAAATTCTTAAATATGGATTTTTATGACAGAATTATTAATAGAGTCCCAGTTACATAAAAAAACGAAAATGTACATTCGCTCAGTTATCACAGTCTGCCCTACTTTTTCTAGTTTTTCTATTTTTCTACTGCATACCTCAAGAACACTGTTATAAGTAAAATTGACACTTACAGATATAAACCTGGTGCTCAAAAATGCATGGAATGGCAAAAGAAAATTGCAAATGTAAAAAAAGGATGTAGAACATTATTTGACGTTGGAATTAAAGTAGCAACGACCCTAATGACCCTGGTGCAGAAGAGGTTTTTTATTGTTTTGATGAACACCCTAACACTGAATAAAGCGAAGATCGTAATAAATGTAATGTGGACGAAGGAAAAGGAACGGCAGACAGCTTCATCTCAAAACATGATCCTAAAGAAAATTTTTGTGGAAGATCACGATACTATAAATGCTAATTCTATAAAAGTCACACGATAATTCTAGGATAGGGACTATCATTATCGTTACAAATTCAGATTTGGGACTTCTAAAAACCAAGATGGTGACTAATAATATGATCGAGACTTTAGTAAAAATGGGTCCACCTGTCATCCCGTCAAGCCTGCAAAGTGACGTAAAATGATATTTTCCAAAAACAGTTCTTTTTTATAAAGACCAAACGGATCTAGTTTTAGAAGAGTTTGGCTTGTATTGAGCGAGTCTACTGTTCTTATTTTGTTTTCAATGTAGGAATTTTTATGAGTTTTGGGGGTAAGAAACCTGTTCAAAATAAGTCCATTTTGTTAAGTAATGATGGATGGAAAAGGAATATTGGCAGAAGCTATACAATAAGTTGCCATCGCATGAAACAAGTGCCACCCACAAAAGTAGCTACATCCAATAGAGAGAGTTAGAAGGAGGCTAAGTGAGCAACGGACATCCATTCTCAGCATTGGCTTCAGAAACAAAATATTGGAGGGATATATTTCAAAGATTGCCCTCCGTAGTCATGTTTCTTGGAGAGCGAAGATTAGCTCCCCTGAAAAAATAGAGGATACCAGCAATGGAAACTTTGTTGGTCTGATAGAGCTATTGGCGGAATATGACCCTTTACTAAGTGAGCATATTTCAAGAATAAAAAAGCCCCAAAAAGAGAGGAAACGTGTATAAGCTCATTAGCTGTCTCAAGACTCACAAAATGAGTTTATACAAGTTTGTGGGGAAAGAGTTCGAGAGAAGATATGGAAGAAAGTAAGGAATCTAATTATTTTGCTATTATTGCAGACTCTATCCCCAATGCCTCCATACTGAGCAAACGAAACTGCTCTTGAAATATCTGTTAAATTATGAATGGGAATTAAAAATTTGCGAGCGATTTTTGAACATTGTTGACTGCAACAAAAAAACTGTGTGGATGTGCCCTCAAAGATGGCAGTACTAATAAAAACGTATAGGATGTTCTCTGCATAATATTTCCCAAACGAGATGGTCGACCCTAGCAGATAGTGTTCGACCTTTTGTGAAACATTTACTACTCATGCCCTGAATGACTGTAAGGAGCTTAATTTAACTGCAAAGTGCAAGACAAATTTGAAAGAGCTAATGATAAACCTAACATAGTTTGAGTACATCATGATGTCAACAATATGGCTTAAAGTGCACTTTATAAGAAAATAAAGTGATACAAGCCTAATCAACAACACTTGACATAGAGCCGAAGAATATCAGTGACTTAATTGAGGAATTAAAAGCTTTGCGAGTCAAATGGAGTAATCTCTATACTGAGGCTAAGCTAGTGGCAACAAACATGGCTGAAAGTGTAAAGTTTGAAATGGGCTTCAAGGAGAAAAGACTGAAGAAAAGAAAACATTTCCATGACTAAACCAGAGATGCTTCATCAATAAGATGTGTACTGAAACATCCAGTAAAACATCAGGACATTTTAGAATAAATGTTTTCTATAAGTTTCTTGACTCAGTCTTAGTAGATCTTAGTCAAAGATTTGAATTTTTCCTGAAAACCCAATAATCTCGTTCAATGTCTTTGGACGTATATTGAGGAAGAAGATGGTGTAATATTATTGAAAAGCAATGCTTGAGCTAGTGCCAGACGTACAAAGAAGACATAGACATAAAAATTTTTGACGAAATAAAACACTTGCAATTGATCCATAAGACCGACTTAGGAGACAAATCTCTCCAACCTTTACAACTTCTGAATGCTCTAAAGAAGACTAAACTGAATAGTTTGTTGCCGAACATTTTCTGCTGCATCCCTGTATCTGTAAGTGAAGGAGAGAGAAGTTACAGATATAACTTGAAATTGATGAAGTTTGATGGAAAGGATAAACAATGTTAATCGATCAAAGATGAACCAAGAAAGCATGCGCGATCTCAGCATTCTGGCAATGGAATCTGATTTATCAAGGAGTTTGAAATATGATGATATCATCGATGTCTTTGCAAGGAAGAGGACTAGACGAGTTGTATTTTGATGCTTGATGTGTGATGTTAAAATTAGTAACATTAGCATAATGTTTCATTATTGATTTTTTATACGAGGTTCAATTAAATTTTTTGTTTGATAAAACCTATACTGCTAACATAATAAAAATGTATTCACTAAACCTCCATTTTTATACTCCACTTTGCATAATACATTACCACTGATTTGTGGTGGATTTTAATATAGCATTACTTCCCATTATTGAAACACTTCTGTCCTGTTTCAGATTATATTGGCTGTAAAACTTCCCTAAACTTTGTTGATAATCAGCTGTTGAATGTTGTTGGTACTCGTCTCTCAGTTCTCAGTTTGTTTGTAGTGAGTAGAGTAAACAATAACAAACTCTATGACGGAGTGACAGACTAGTGTTTAACATAAAATTAATATACCAGTAAAGCGAGTTTGACTGTATTCTATAGTTTGTATTTAATAGTAGTTTAAATTGTTACATTTATGAACATGAATATTAAATAGCAGTAAGGATTTATTTCATAACTTACAATACCTAGTAAGTTGACTTAACCACATTTCTGTACATAGTACATATATTTTGTTTTATTTAAATGTAAGTTGTTATTTACTTATCTCAAATCTATGTAATATTTTTTAACAATTTCCATTTCCTCAGCTTACAAACCATTTTTTCAGAATAAATTAATAACATAGTTTAAATTATCTGTAATTTTGGATTTTTTTCTTAAAAAATTATGGTTAGGTTATGTGATTTTTAATACTAGTTTAGGTCTGATAAGACGGATATTGTGAAAAGTTACTGATAGAATACTATCTCTAGGGAGTTACTGATAGAATACTATCTCTAGGGATGTTTTTCGTTCTTTTACAAGAGTGCAGACCAGTAACGAGGATTGCCAGAGGCATTAGTTACAGAATGTTTAAGTACTAGGTTCCTTTCTCATGGACGGTTTAAATTTTAAGGCAATCTAGACTTTGTTTTTTTTATTGCAATCCTATTGGCTTTCAAATCATTTCCAATTTGAAAAATTGACAAGTAATGTGAAGAGTGTAAAGTAAATATTGACAATATTAACAGGTAGGGTACAATAAGTGGACCCGGTTTTTTATATCGAAATTGGCAAACGATATTACTTAATCATAACCATCGATATAATCAATCGATACTGATTAATTATTTTGAACTATTAACTTAAATAATCTATATCAACAGCTGTAAACACTCTAAAATAATACATGTAGGATAATATTTCAATTTTACATAAGTAATTCTGATTATTAAACATAACAGTCAATTTTAGAAAACTACATTACGTTGCTTTTTCGTGGCTTCAACATGTTGGACTCGTACTGAAAAACCCATTATGTGAAATTTGTGGGAAAGAAACAACTGTAACTGTGAGAGGAGCAAATATGGTCGTCTTCAGTTTTCTTAATTTTGATTATAATAATTTGTTTGATCACTGTAAATATTAAATTCATATTTTAATTTAAAACATATGATTGTTATTGAGGACTATAGGTACTTTTATATCGATTGACAGTCTAGGATTTGAGATGCAAATATTAGGTATCAATGACTATATTCTTCGATATAAAAAACCGGGTCCTCTTATCGTACCCTACCCATATTAACATAGCTTATGTTAAAAGAAATTGGAAAATTTTATTGCTTATTGTCAGGTAGAATTTTATTTTAGGTTACAGGTGTCTGAGCAATTATTGGATCAACTTAAATTTCTTTCATATTTAAGTATGATCCTTATGAAAATTAAGTATCCAAAAGCCATTGTTAGCCTTGCCGAGTGATAAGAAGGTTAGCCTAACACATTCATTGCTGCCTGAATATGTATAATGTGTAGACTTTTTCCGTGTGCTGCACTCTTCATTTATTTATATATATATATATACTAGCAGTTACCCATGGCCTCACACGCAATTTTGTAGGTTTTGTGTCTGTATGAGCACTTCTGGTTCGAGTGAATTATATTTCTGATGCTAATGTTGAGTGTGCCTTCTTCCCACGATCAAGAAATATGTTAAAAAGTGTATATTTATGGTCATTGTAATTCACTTCAATGTTAGTATTTTTGTTCGATTGCTGATTTTGCCTCTTTTATCATCAAGAAAATATACATATAGATACTCAGCTCTGATAACCCTACTTTTGTCAAAAGACAACTAATTTAGGTATGACAACAGTTTTTAAACGTAAAGTAAAGGTTAGGCTACATTGTCTCATATCTGCACTGCTAACAGTTACCCGCAGTTATCTGCATGCAATTTAGTAGGTGTTTCATGTGTATGACCACTGCTGGTTCGAGTGAATTTTATTTCCAACGCCAATGTTGAGTTTGCCTTGTTGCCATGATCAAGAAAATAGTCAAAATGTTAATATTTATGGCCATTGTAATTTACTTTGTTAGATATTAACATTTTCTTTTACATCTAATACTTAATGTTTCATTAAAATGTACAGCTAATAGTTCATTAACAATGACACTACGTGTTTGTTTCTTTATAAACTGAAAAATATTGTTAATATTTTAGGACATTTAGAGGTGGAATTAGTATATTAATTCAAAAGCACAGTTTAGTGAACTTTCATGTAGCGTAGTTTTTTCCAACTGTTACAAAGAGTGTCTTCGCTGTCAAATTCTGACCATTGTATGTTGTGGGGCATTTTGTAAGATAGAATAGTACTTATCTAATCACTGAAATCTAAAACGGCATTAGAATTATTTGTACTTACCATAAATGTAAACAAATTGAAAATAATAAACAACGTTTACACAGAACAGTTGGTTAAATTAGAATTGCCCTTCCAATTATATTTCACAACTTATAGAGACCTAGGTGGGATTTTGTTGCTATTTTAAAGACCAGTGGGGCAAAATAAGACTAGGCCTATATTCTTCCCAGAGACCCTAAGAATGTGCATATTAAATTTCAACACAATCAGTTGAATACCTTATGTGTGAAAGCAAATAAAACAAACAAAGGCACTTTCTCATTTATGATATTGTTAGATTTGGATTTTTTATACAGTTTTGAGTAACTGTAACAAAAATAAAATCATCTGTTGCAACAGTTGTAAAATGTAAGGTATTACAAAAATCAAGTTAATTTTACCAACACACTATAATTTAAATAATGTTTAATAAATAATGAAAATTACTTGATGATGGTCATTACTGTTCATATTTATACATTGAATTATTGATGATTTTAAATCTTTGGTATACTGGGTGTCCTAAATTATAAAAATTATTAAAAGACGCATGCTACAAGTACATGTACTTTATTATTAAGTGATTTGAGTTACACTCAAGCTTTAAGTTCAACCAAAATTTATTTTAAAGACAAAATACATCACAACTTAGCGTCTTCAAATACTGTTTGTCTATTTAATATATGTAACTATCTCGTAATTACAGTTTATAATGTGGAGGCGCTTAGAAAATTTGTATCTTTTATCTTCTAATTTTAATTTGTAACTGCTTAAATTTGTAAATCCAAACCATTCTCGAATCCACCTGAAGACACACAAAAATTTTTAATTAAAATGGTCCAACCATGTAGGAGTTCCAGTGACATACACACACACACAAGATATTTATTTATTATATGTATATTTATTTATACATGCTGAAAGCGCACTTGTGCGTCCATATTTATTTCACCATGGCTACTAAAATACGACTTTGAATATTCTATTATTAGTCTGTTTAGGCTACAGTTAATTGCAACTGATAACATCTTTCCTCATTCATGTAATTTTGTTCTCTTATGAAAATTTTGTACGGATTCCCGTCACGGACCGAAATGTGTCAGAAATATATATTTTAGGAAATACACTTAGTTTGGCTCATGATAAGTTAAAAAACATATTATAATTTAATATTTACACTAAAATATATGTACAACAAATCCTAGAATCGAAATCTGGCACTTATTTGTGATACTCTGTAAAACATGGGTTGATTTTCAGCTTGGTTCTCATCACGTATGTCAGCTTCATTACCAATAACATTACAGGTATCAGGTATGAAAACCTTTAAACCTAAGTCATTTTGCAGCTCTTCCAAAATAAATTTTCAGTGTTTGGCCAATATATTCAAATTCATCTTCAAGTCTTGTTCTGGCACATATTCATTTTCGTTTTCTGAATAAAAATCTTCATTCAGATCCGTTTATGACCAGGAGAGACAGCCAAACTCCTTCTAAAAACTGACTCCAGATATGAGAGGGAGAGACAGCCAAACTCCCAGTAAAAAACTGACTCCAAAAGAGACACTTCCACCTATGACAGGCAAAATACGAGAAGATCAAGAATCTTTAGATGACTTTTTCATGAAGTATATAGATTACTACAAAGACATTATTCAACACCAAAAACCATCAGCCTCATTAAGTCACGCTGAAACCCCAATGTTTGAAGGGACCTCAATTCCAGCCCTAGTAGTTACCAGTACTCAGAGTACCAGGAGGACAACAGACAGTATTATTATTTACCCAAAACAGAAAGAGCAAGACAACAAACTCAAAACTCCATCTCCACAAGACAAAATGCAGAATTAACAATCTTTCATCAAAATGCTGACCGGTTTCCAATAAAATTGACATAATGAATCACTTCCTCAGCACTACTAATCCAGACATTGTAATTATCACAGAACATGGGCTCAAAAGGACAAATTTAGAAACTACTTACCTACAGGGCTATACACTCATTGAAAGTTTTTGTTGAGTACACCACCAAAAAGGAGGAGTAGCAATTTTGTTGAAAGATGATATTAAAAACTATGCAACCGGTCTGGGAGGAAATAAATACAGTCAAGAGCTTGTCTGTGAGCTGTCTGCAATAACATTAACATTGAAAAAACTCCTCTCTACATTATGGGAATCTACAGACCAAATAATTTTGACGAAGCATTAGAAATTTTATCAACCACCCTTGACTCTATATGTACATTGAATAGCCCAACGGTAATTAGGGGTAACATCAATATTGACTGTCTTGAGACCAGCAAAAACAACAAAAAACTCCAAGACACACTTAAGTCTCACAACATCACAAGACTTAACCTACCACATATACGAGTCACCCCACACAGTGCAGCTTCCATAGATATGGTCTGCTATAATCAGCTTCCTCGCGAATCAATAGTTACTGTTATCAACACCTTTATCTCTGACCACACAGGACAACTTGTGAAACTAAAAAACTTTAAAAACTATATACCTTACCAAATTATACACAACAGACATCTCACTGACAGAAACCTGGCACTTCTTAATAATCTGTTGAAAAAAGAAGGCTGGAATGACGTACTTGGCTCTCCATCAGCAGAAGTCTCCTATAATAAATTTTTAGAAATCATGACATACAACATGGACTTGGCATGTCCTTATACTCATACCCGCTTTAAGAGGAAAAAAAGACAACATATTAAATATGACCAAGAAACAAAATACAAGCTTGAAAAATTTCTATAGCTTAAGAAGAATACCTGCTAACTGGTACAGAAGAAAACAAAGCTACTGCAACAGAAAAAAAGAGGACCTACGACCTTCACCTCAAGGCTCAAAGAAAACATCTGACATCCAAGTTCATTAATGATGCTGACAACAAAAGCAGAGCTATATGGAATGTTATAAACCAAGAAAGGTACAAAAATAACAGTACAAATGAACCAATAAAACTTAAAAACGACAGTACACTGACATCAGACCCCATGATAGTAGCAGAACAATTCAACGAATTTTTTGCAATTATCGCCAACAATACTCATTTGCTCAAGCTATCTATGATGGAATGCCTGTAAACCGCCTCCCAGGCTGAAAATAAATGGTACTCTTGCTCTTTGGCCGAAAACTCAAAATGAAGTAAGAACAACCATAATGCTTATCAAATTGAAAAATGCAACTGACTTTGATGACATTTCTACAAAACTGATAAAGACCGGCATTGAGCCACTAATATGCCCACTAACAGATATAATCAATAAATCATTTCCACAAGGTATTTTTCCATCAAAATTAAAATCAGCAAAAGTCTATCCAATGTTCAAAAAAGGAGACCCAACTCAAAACAGTAACTATCAGCCAATCTCCTTGCTCCCTGTAGTATCCAAAATTATTGAGAAAATTGTACTGTTACGTCTTCTAGACCATCTCAATAAAAACAAACTGCTACCAAGCAATCAACATAGTTTTGTTGAGGGTAAATCTACGACAACAGCCCTGGCAAGCATTGCTGAATATCTAATGTCAGCTTTAGACGTGAGAGATACAATAACTGCAATATTCCTGGACTTCACTAAGGCTTTTGACTGTTTGAGTCATGACTTGCTTCTCAAAAAACTAGAAGACCAAAGGATCAGAGGAACATCAAAGTCAAAATGTTCTTTATTCATATACATCAAGTACAGAGATAGTGTCAAAAATTAATAAACCTAATTGGACATCAAACATTTAGAGTAGAATATTAATGTCCAGGATTGGTCATTTGGTAAAATTCTTCAAGTGTGTAGATGGCCTGGTGTGAGAGCAGTTTATGGAGTTCAGTCTTTAGCTTTTTCCCCTTTGTTCTTATTTCTATCGGTAGACAGTTGCTCAGCTTTCTTCCTATTTAGGATGGTTTTTTTTCATACTGTGCTAAGTGGTGAATGGGCAGTGGATACATAGTTGAGTTGCGGGTGTTGTAGTAGTGCAGGTCTTCAAGCCTTGATAGGTTTTCTCTTTCAATATATAAAATAACTTCTTGTATGTAGAGAGCGGTCACTGTCAAGATCTTTAATGTTGCAAAGACCTCTCTGCAGCTTTCCCAGAAATGAAGGTTTGCAAGGATTCTTATTGCTTTTTTTTGAAGGATTAGAATTCTGGTCATGTTAGCATTTGATGTCCCTCCCCATACAGCTAGACCGTATCTTATATGTGCCTCAAATAGATCAAAATAGGCAGTACGTGCTGTAGTCAGATCACCAATTTCTTTAACCTGTTTGAGTGCATATAGGCTTGAGTTAAGTCTATTGCATAGCTGGTCAATATGGGGTGTCCAGGATAAGCTTGAGTCAATTGTAATTCCGAGGAATTTGGTTTGTTCAACCAAGTTAACTTCTGGTGAGCAATTAATTTGTCCTGTTCTTCTCCCAAACCCTAATTGGGTAGTTTTAGAGGGGTTAACCACTAAGTCATTTCCATCACAATATTGATATGCCATGTTGACCGCAATAAAAGCATTTACACTAAGGTTTTCAGGTGTATTGTTGTCAAGGATTAAGGTTGTATCGTCAGCGTACATCAAAGTTTTAGTATATTCATGTAAGTATTCTGGAAGGTCATTAGTAAAAAGAATAAAAAGCACTGGACCCAGCACGGATCCCTGTGGGACACCTCTATGTATAGGATGGGGTTGTGATCGGAATGCTTTAGTCAACCCTTTTTCAGTAGACTTTAGTTCGACTATTTGACTTCTGTCTTTGAGGTAGCTTTCAAACCATTTCAGAGCTGTTTCTGTTACACCAAGTGCTTTTAGTTTCTTCTGTATGAGGTCATGACCCAGGCAGTCGAAAGCCTTGCTCAAATCCAAGAAGATAGCTGTAGTCAGGTTGCCTTTTTCTATGCTGTCAGTCACTGATTCTATCAAGCTAATCATTGCTGTAGTTGTTGACTTGCCATTGACGAAGCCATGCTGAGAGCTGCTTAACAGGTTGTTCAACCTGTAATGTTCTAATAGCCTGACGAGAACAATTTTCTCACAAAGTTTTGAGACAGTTGGTAGTAATGAAATGGGTCTGTAATTACTTAATTCTGATTTACTGCCAGCCTTAAATTTAGGATAGATTTTTGATATTGTCAGTGCTGAGGGAAAGTGTCCTTCGTTGAAAGATTTATTGAAGATATCAGTAAGGGGATAGATAAGTTCTTCTGCGCAGTGCTTTAGTATTTTTGTGGATATGTCATCAATACCGGCTGAGTTTTTCGATTTAAAGTTTTTAATAATTAATCTTAATTCCTCTTGAGTTGTGGGTCTTAATGAACTAAGTTCATTAATTTGAGTGCCTATGCATTCAGCTGGTTCGACTGGTTTTCTATGAGACTTTTTACTAAGGTTAATTGTGTTTTTTGCCATGTTGGCAAAGTAGTTATTGAATTGTTCAGCGACTATAGATGTATCTTCAATAAGCTTTCCATCAATGGTTAGTTTTAGTCCAGGTGAGCAGTTTTGTTTTTTTGATCGGACAGTATTTATTGTTTCCCAGATTGTTTTAGATTTGTTCTCTGAGTTGGAAATTTTACTAGCAATAGCTTGGCTTCTGAGAGTTTTCAGTTTTTGGTCATAGGTTTTTTTGAGATCCATTGCTTTGTTTTTATCCTCAAGATTTCCTGTAGTTTCATACTCGTTAAGGTGAGTTAGGAATTCATTCTTGAGCACTAGTGCTTCTGCATCAGCGAAGTGCTTTAGTGTTCTCTTTTTGCTACCAGCTGTCATAAGGGGACATGCAGCATCTAAGGCAGCTGTCACTAGCTTTCTAAAGCTGTTGTAGGCTTCTTCTGAGTTCAAAGAAGCATACACAGTTTCCCATTTTTCGTTTGTTAGCAAACCTTTCAGTTCATGTAAGTTTCTACTCCCAATAGCTCTATGCACTGATTTAGGCAAACTTGTTCTCTTCAGGTTGGTAATAGTGCACATCTGGGCAGTGTGGTCAGAGAGCCCAGTAAGAAGAACTATTGTGTCAAGTGCATCAATGGTGCTATTTGATACAATCCAGTCTATAGATGACTTAGATGTAGGAGTGATTCTTGTAGCTGGCAAGTTGACTCTCTGAACATTGTGGTAAGCAAGCATTTCATTTAGTTTTGTAGTATTTCTGTCTGGGTTGAGTATGTCGACATTTATATCACCCATTATTAAAAGAGGTTTGTTCTCAATTTTTTTGTCGTCTATTAGATGAGATAATGTAGCCATTGCAACATCCAGATTACTGTCTGGCAATCTGTACGTACCCATAATATAAGTAATATAATTGTTGAGATTGATCTTCATAAGTGCGACCTCACATACAAGTTCTTGGCAGTATTGAGACACATCAATTTCTTCAACGTGATTTTGGAGTGCATTGTCTACAAAAATAGCTACTCCTCCAAGCCTGTGGTTAGCACGGCTGTAGTGGGTAACTAGGATATAGCCGGGTAACCATTGTATGGACTCTATCTGATTTTGTCTGAGGCCATGCTCTGTTAAGATGATGACATCGGGCTTTTTCAACTCAGCTAAGTGAAGGAGGCGATTTGATTTATTTACTAGCCCTCTTATATTTTGGTGCAGGACTGCAAGTTTTCCTTTTATTGAGTTTTTTGTCTCCCTTTCCTTGAAATGTTCGATTCTAAAAAAGGAGCCTCTTCTTCGTCACTGCTATTAAGATCTGTAATTGTTTCTCTGCTTTTGTGATTACTGGTGATAATTTGCTTATAGTAGTCAATATTTTTGTCAAAGAATTCCTCTATAGTTTCATTGTGTGGTCTTGGTTTTGAATTTTCAGGGGGGTGAAGTGATCCCAACTTCAAAGGAGGCGGCTGCTTACTTTTATGGTTAGGTTCTATTTTAGAATTATGTTGTTTTTGATGGTTAATTTTACTTTTTGCAACTTGCAGTGACACACTAAATTGATTTTTCCCCTTTAATACTTTGTGTTTATTCTTTTTGTTGGTGGTAGTAAGGCTTCTAGAGGGTGTCATCTGGACACGCTCCAAAGTAGGAGAAGCTTCTCTAAATTTGTTGTTTGCCAAAGTTGCTGCCTGGCTTTGGTCAAGGATTTTTCCAGTACATTCCTTGACCATAAGTTCCAGTTGCTCCTGTCTGTTTTTTAATTGTGCTATGTCCAGCAAAAGAGCAGAGGAACTAAATAGTGTGCCAGTATGTGGAGCATTTGTTGGAGGCTGATCAGGTGTAGGGGTTGTTTGTGTCTCAGCGTCTACATATTCTTGAGAAGAGGATGCTCTGCAGTGACCTTCCCGTCTCTTTAGCAGCATAGATTTCTCTAACTCCCTTTTTTTAGTACTAGCTCATTGATAATCTCCTGTCATGTTCTTCAAAAGTGTATTGGATGTCTAAATTAAGCTTTTTCTGGTTGTCAAGTTGTACTTCCAGTTCAGATATCTTTTGAAGAAGATTTTCAATTTTCCTCAGGTAGCTTTATTCCTCAGTACTCATTTCTTCTATTTTTGCTTCAGCACTGGTGAGTTTGGATTCTAGAAGTGCAAGTTTTCCTTCTAGCAACTGGTTTTTTTCTGATAGAGCAGCGCCAATTTTTGCAGCCATTTCCAATTTATCTTCGTTTTTATCATTTTTTACTAAAAGTTCATTTTCAAGCAAACTATCTTCTAAGATTTTTATTGATTTGTTTAAATTGTCATAATCATTTTGAATAGTATATGAACTCAGAGGATTCTCCTTTGTATTGCAATTGGGTTCTATCTGAGTTAAAGTATTTTCTAGCTGTAAAGAATTCACTCCATGATGTTTTACCGCTTCAATAGTAATGTCAATAGATTTGCACTTATTACATTGCCAAGATTCAATGTCACTCTTGGATAGATTTTTAAATTTCTTATCTGGCCATTCTAGGCATTTAGAATGAAACCACTGGTTGCAGGACCCTGTACATAAAATACCTTTGTGCTTCACGCCAACAGTGCAAACACCACAAGGATACCTGGACATTTTTATTTATATTTTATATTTTTGTTATGGTGTAAGATCAGTTTTTTATTGGAGGTTTGGCTGTTTCCTCAAGTAAATTAATAGATGGTCAGTTTGAATAATGGGCAGTTTTTTCTGCAGTGTTTGGCTGATTCACTATGTCTGTAGATTTAAAAGTGTACAGTTTTTTCTGCAGTGTTTAGCTGATTCACTATGTCTGTAGAATTTAAAGCCGGCTGCTAGTGTCAATTTATTAATGTACCAGTTTATGAAGAATTTATTAAAAGTCAAATTATTTAAAGTTTAATCCGATGTGTAGACACAGGTGTTTGGAGTAGCAGAGTGTATGAGGTCAGTTTGATATGAGTTAGCAAGCAGATGCCTGGAGTCAGCTATCAACAGACACACTGTCAGCGCTGGAGGTTAGTGCTCCCGGCTGCCTGACACACTTGCTCCAGTTGTCTGTCTGTCACCTTGCTAATCCACTGGTATAGTGTTGGAAGTGATGTATTTAGCAGCAATGGATGAGTTGGCTGTGACGTCACACCAGATGTGGTGGTTTTCAATAGTTTTTTAATGTTGTGTTAAAACCAGTTGTTAATTAATTGTTTTGATTTCTTACTAAAGAGTGTTTATATGTTATTGGAAAACTTTTAAGAGTGCTTGTATATAAAAAGAAGAGCTTGATGGTTGACAATTGACATTAATCTTGAAAAGTCTTCAATCTTGCTTGAGAAGGTTTTGTTTTTTATTTTCTTTTGAGTAAGTATATTATCATTTATTATAATGGAATAGACTTACAAATTCTTAGTTGAGATGTTGTGAGTATTTTCATGAATATTTGTTGGTTAAAACACTACTAATACTACACTTTTTTAAGAGGTCACTTTCACTTTGATGTTACTTGTCGGCCATCTTGGTTTTGGAATGGAACATCAGCAGATTGGTTCAGGAGTTACTTAACAGGCAGAACTCAGGCAGCTGAAATAAAAACTTCAAATATATGTGTAACAAGAAGAACTGTCTCCAAAGCATTGCCAGTTAACAGAGGCGTCCCACAAGGATTAGTACTGGGCCCTATTCTCTATATCATCTTTGACAGTGATTTCTCTGAATATATCACAAACTACTGCTCTATGCTAATGTACACAGATGATACAGTCCTCCTACTAAAAAATACACACCCATCACAATTGGAAATAGAGTCCTATATAGCATTAAATCTGGCAATAGAGTATTGTCAAGCAAATGACCTTGTCCTAAACAATACCAAAACCCAGCAACTGGTATTAGGAAGAAGAAAAGATGAAGTACTGGAACTGCCGGAGGCCGAAAGGGTGGATAGTGTGAATTACCTTGGAGTAGTCATAGATGAAACTCTCTCCTGGAACGACCAGGTTGACCAATTATGTGGAAAACTTAGCTCAGCATTATATGTACTAAGAAGACTAAAACAGATTGCCAGTGCGGAAATTTTAAGATATGCTTACTTTGCTCTGTTTGAAAACCACCTCAAATATGGGATAAATGTATGGGGAAGCTCCTCCAAAATTAACATGCAAAGCGAACTTGTGCTACAGAAAAAAACAGTCTGTATACTAACAGGATTAAGACCCCAGGAATCCTGTAGAGATGCCTTTAAACAGCAAAAATTACTGACTGCAGTAGCTCTGTACATCCTAGAAGCAGTTATTTATGCCATTCAATAAAACCTGATAAGAGGAGCTGATGTACATTTCTACAACACAAGAGCGGCACAAAATTATACACTTCCCACCCATCGACTGACCCTCTTTGAAAAACAACCCACATATGCCAGTACAAAATTTCTAAACATCCTACCACAAGAGGTCAAAAACACCACAAGACAACAGCGGCTCAGAAGAAACTGACTACCTGGCTTCTTCACTGTCATTACTACTCCATTGAGGAATTCCTGGACTGGAGGAGAAATGATGAATCAATGCTTCTTCAACCAACCTGAATTAATACAAATTTATATTATTTGTATACCTATGTAATGACACCATTCAAATCTCAAAGATTATGAATAAAGCATAATATTGTCTGTTGTCTATTCATCGGAATCAACATACAGTTCATCTAATTATACTCACTGTAAGACTGTTTACATAAACATTAACGAGTAGTATGTATGATGTTATATTTATATATATTTTTTCAGGATAAAATGGAGAATAATATATAAATTTAAAACAGGCCATGAACAAATTTAATGATTTTTTTATTACATGCAAATTCTTTACAATTAAGGAGGAATATGCTTGTGAAATAAAGTTGTGAAAAATTAGAAATGTGAGATAGCCATTATGTTTCAAAATTCATTTACTTTCAGAAAACATAACCTTTTTTGGGTTAATTAATTGATGATTAGTTATTAAAGCACTAACGTGGTCTGAGCTTACGTAGGCTGTTATCTCCAGGGATGTGTTTCTTCTTCTGGATAGTGTGAGATGCCGCCGTCAAAGCATGTACTGATCTATCTAAAAATTAAGCTCAGATCACTTAAGCATATCAACCCCTCTTCAGGTTGGACGATATAAAAAAGTTGCATGGAAAATGAACATATTTTTGTTCAGCAACATCAACAATGGCATTCCAACACTTAAAAAATATATATTATTTCCTTAGAACTGCTTTCTTATTTTCATCATACTAAAATAGTAAAAAAATAAAGGTAACTCAATACAATAATTGCTCAGAATTACCAAACATTAGTTATGTAATAGATAGGCTTTATTGTATGTAACCTTTAAAATAAATAATTTGAGTATTGATTCTTATTTGTTGAAAACTCTTTTTTAAGTAACAAATATGTTTGTTTAACTAAGTGAACATAGATCTTCAAAATTCTAAAACAACAAAAGAGACAACAATTGTAACTTACAAAAATGCTTATTATTTCAATCTTTGTAATCATAAATATCATCTTTACCACCTTTGTGAGTTTCATCTTTTTCATATCACCAGTACAACTCAGGCAGTTAAATGTTCTTGGAGGGCAACTAAAAAACTGGTAAAAAGTAGAGTCGTTGCCTAAATTTTTGCGTACAATATTTGTGAACTCATGTATAGATCTAAAGTTAAATCTCTAGAAAATGTATAAATTTAGTCTGATTCATTCTTGTTAGTTACCTTAAGTTTGGCTAATGATTTAGCTTTAGAGCAAGTCAGATCAAGGCTTACAAATACAACCATTTTTGTACAGATTTGTGTGCTTTTTCAGCCTTATATTTTCTCTATCTACTAAAAAGCTTTATTTGCTAGATATTTGCAATCATGGAAGGAAGGAACAAAATAATGCTTGATGTGGACCCATCAATAATGGAGAAAAATTTGCTACTTGAGGTAAGCGGTCTTATACTTAGTAGAATTACTCAGAATCGATGTTGACATTTAGGGGGAAGAATCTCTCAGTAATCCTGAAAGATATCAATAAGACCAAGGAGTACGTAAATTAGCTCATTTATTAAAATTCTTTATTTTATCTCCTTGTGATGAAGCAAATAGTTTACAAATAATTAAAAAACCTTTATAGTTTGTTTTTACTTACGTAAAGTGTATAATTTTTACTTTGTACTTAGGTATTCTCACTCAACAACTCAATGTTGTTTAAATTATTTGAGTAAAACTTTCAGGGTAAACAATTTTGTATTATAGGTAATTCATATCAAATAAATTTATAAATGTGTCTATTGTTATACAGGATCTGAAAGATGATGAATTGGATTCTTTGATTTCAACATTAAAAGACCAACAAGCTAAAGTTTCCAGTAATGATCAACCATGGAAATTAGTCAAACCCTCTCCAGGTGATATAGTGACTAATATTTATTTTTTGTACTATCACTTTATATTAAGAACAACGCTTCAACACCTGACTAAACCTTCAGGACAGATAAAAAGTTACATGTTACAGACTTGACAGATAAAGGTTTGTGTGCTCTAAAAATATCCATTAGCAGTGACGTGTTGCTCTAATGCAGCTGTTTGTAAGGAGCAATAATTAGATTTTGAGGTATGGTCCCATCAGATCTTAGTGTAATCTTGGTATTCTTATATCTGACTAGGTATATCTGGGCACTGACAGGGAAATCTTTTATATGTAGGTTAACTCAGAAATGACATTTGGACGTAAACTTTAATAGCAGGTGATGTGAACACACCCGTGTGATTCAAAGTGAAGTGTTTGAAATACGTTCTAGTGTACATCCTCTTGAGAATTTGACATAAGAAGTTCTAAAATCCTCCTGTGGATGCCTCCCAGCAAATTTAGTAAAATATTAATAACATAAGCCTTTTGCATAACACTCCCATTTTGTACGACAAACTTTCTTACTTGAAATAGTCTCAGTGATACAGAGATCAGTTATTTGGGATCCGTTCACTCGTAGAAATCAGTTACCCTTTTGTGATCCAAAACTTTATGATGTCCAAAACATGTTTTGCGAGCTTATTCTTTGAGCTTGTCAGAACACCTTTGCAATGATTTACCTGTTTCAACTTTGATTCGCCTCTTCAGCTAGAGTACGTGTGTAGAAGAAGCAAATTTCCATTGCAACACACACACACACCTTAGGACAGGATATTGATAGTAAACAATAACATTACCTTTGACAAAATACCAAATTTTGCAAATCTCAGACTTTTTTATAATCCAAGTCACACAGAGATCAGTTACTCTTTTGGTATCCTTAATTCCATGACAATCTGATGGTCTTTTGAGATTATAAACCTCTGATGTAATCAGTAATAAACTAAAATAATATAAAACTATATATGCTGAAGGTCTGGTCATGATTGTGAAACGCTGACATAGTTAATAACTTTAATATATTATAAATATAATTTATATATAGTAACTATTTAGAAAATTTTCTGACCAATCAATTGCAACCATTTTAATGAAAGCTGTCTTTGTTTCTCGTGAAGGATTTGTTGTGAAAACTCGAACTGAGGGTGGAGAAAAGATCTTTCTGAATATATGCCATACAGATGAGATTCCTGCCCCCCAGGATATTTGTGATGACAAACTGCTAGAGATTATGAAATCTGACGAGCCATCCACGTATCGTCTGCCTCTGAGTATTGGCGACCTCCACGAGGAACCGGATAAGTGTAAGCTGATGATTACTTTTGTTTTCAGCAAAGAAATTATCCATCCAGAAAAAGTATCCCTATATTTTCTGTTTATATCTTCTATAGAATCATGTAAAGTTGGAAGCCTTATATTTTTAGGCTGTACTTGAAAGTGGACTAACATTTATAGGCAAGACTTTTGTAGCTGTGCTCATAATACTCATAAATGTTAATTCATAGCAGGTTAAAACTGTCCAGTAGAACTACAGTAATCTTGAAAAAGGAAATGTAGCTTAATGCCTTTTACGTTACAATGGTTGTCCAGAAATTGCACATCTTTAGCCTGCTATTGTGTGTAATCCAGATAGGGAAATACTCAATCCTCTGAATCTGATAGGCCTTTTTAACTGTAAAGAAAGTTAATTTAGAGTGAGCACAGCTCTCTCAGAATTGTGTGACTTGATTATGAAGCCAGCAGTACTCTGAGAGATGTTCTTAAGTCTGACAGTACAGTTTTGGAGACAAACATTTTTTAAACAATTGGTAAGCCTTGCACATTTAAAAACAGACCAAGGCTGTTATCCTGATTAATGTTATGGAGCAGTTCATGCTTTTATCACTTAATTTGACCAAGGCGTTTTATAATTGATATTGTGCTTAATTATCTAATAGTACTGTAACAGGATAATTTGTCTCATGCATGGTCAAAATTACTTAGCACCTCAAAATTGGTTCTCAAGGCAGTGTATTCTGACCTGAATTTGTATGATTTTTTTCTTCACTAAGGGACTTTCTCACCAGATTGGGTTGTAGAGAGAAAAGAGTCCTGGTTGGTTTGTTAAACATAATGTAGTTATTTTTCTATATTTTTGTGTTTTCTAGCTGGCAAACCAAGTTCTGTGTATGATATCGCCATTAATTCTGACTTCTTCCACAAAATAGAGAGCAACATGCTGTTCCGCTCTTTCCTGCTGCAGGTTGCTCTGGAGGGTGTGGCTGATAAATACAACAAGCATATAGATTATAATGGTAAGAAACTGCTATATTACAATACAATACAATACAATTTTCTTTATTTCACATTTGTTAAGAATTACAATGGTGTCATAATTACATAAAAGAACATGTTATTTTTGACAAAGTTCCTTTAATGAGTAGACCGGTCTTTCAATCAACCACTTCTTTAGCTCCTGGTGCAGCTTATTGCCAGTCAGGTCTCCCAGGCAGTCAGGTAGGTGGTTCCTCAGTTTACAGCCTGCATAAGACGGTTTTTTTCTCCCAGAGAGTAGTTCGATGTACTGGAAGGACCAGCTTGGAGCCATGATGAATGTTATAGTGGTGTAGATCATTGTTTCTCATAGAGTTTTTTTTTTTCATCTACATGCTTTATGGTTTCAAGTATGTAGAGAGGCACTACTGTGAGGATTCCTAGGTTGGTGAAAACTGGTCTGCAAGTCTGTAGAGGGTCAAGATTAGCAAGAATCCTTACAGCTTTCTTCTGAAGAACAAGGATTCGGTTCGTAATGTTTGCTGAAGTTCCTTCCCATGCTGTCAAGCCATATCTAAGATGTGATTCCATCAGGGCAAAGTAAAGTGCCTTGGCTGCAGAAAGTCCACCAATGTATTTAATTCTTTGGACAACATATATTCCAGCACTGATCTTTTTGCACAGGTGGTCTATGTGCCCTGCCCATGTTAATTTGTAGTCAAGTATAACACAGAGAAATGTTGTATGTGTTTCTGTTGTTACATCATCCATTTGAGTGACTGTCTTTTCTCTTGCTGAAATTTGTTTTGGAAGGGTTAATTGTGAGGTTATTGTTCTTTGAGTAAAGGATTGCTTTGCTTAAGGCTGATTTTGAGTTAAGGTAAAGGCCTTGAGCTGTGTTGTCGTGAGTAAAATTGTTGTGTCATCTGTGTACATGATTGCAGTGGTATTTTCGCTTGGACCTAATACCAAGCCTTGTGGGACTCCTCTTGTCTGCTCTATTTTTGAAGATTTGCAGTTTTTTGTAGCTTCATTTGATCAGTTTTTCAGTTCACAATTTGGCAACGTCCTGTTAGGTAGTTTTTAAACCATTCTAGGGCTGAGTTTCTTTTACCTAGTCTTTCAAGTTTACTGCATATCAAGTCATGGCCCAGGCAGTCGAAAGCCTTGTTATAGTCTAGAAAAATAGCAGAAGCGTATTGTTCATTTTCTGTCTGGTCTAAGACAAACTCAATTAGTACTATTAAAGCTGTAGATGTCGACTTATTCTTCCGAAAGCCATGTTGGTAGTCAGTTAAGAGGTTGTGATGAGTAAGGTGTGCCATTAGTCTAGCTAGTTTCCCTGGAAATGTCCTTTATAATCTCCAAGTTCTCAGTCAGGATTGATTCTGGGAGCGGATGAGAGGTTGCTTTATTGTTAGGGAGACAGGTGAAGCAAAGGTAAATGTGTGCTTAGGATGTAACAGTTGAGCTTACCTTATTACCCTGATCAAGAAAATATACACATGTGTAGGTCTCGAAAACAGTCTTCAATCAGAAAATGTCTACTTCTATTATCTTCTATTAACTGCTTTTTAATTGTTTTACTTTGTATACTAAGGTAAAATGTTGGAAATCCCCTTTTTATTGTTTTAATATACACTGATAAAGGCTGGTAATATTTTATTACAATAGTAGTGTACATGTACATAGCAAATGACCAGAATTAAATTAATAAACTAGAACCCAATTTGTTACAAGTTAGGAGTATACCAGTCCATAGCTCAATTTGTTCTTGAGATATCCAGAGGAAAACAGACACAGGCAGGAGGGCAGACAAGAAGAAACTTTCCAGGATTCTTGGCAAATCATTCTTGAGATATCACTGAGAGTTATAGGCTTTCCTAGTGCTCAACCAAACTTCACGAAGAGACATCAAACTCTATCTTGTCTATATACAAATAAACTATTTCAACTATTGTCAGGTAAAATTTAGTATTTATAAAAAGTCTCCTAAGTTACGTTGTGATTATTTATTCATTTATATAAATATTTGTTTTAATTGTACCTGTTTTTACTATAATGATGTAATAATGCTTTTTGACATGAAACCATTACAAATAAACCAACGCAACATAACGTAACAAATGTCTTAACGACCAATTCAATAAAGTAATCTCATTACATAAGTTACACATTATATAATATCAAATGACAGTATTCAATTTGTTTACAAATTAGTTTATTCTATGATTTTATTGTTGCCATTATGGTTACCCATTAGACCAATAGAACATTTTCACTTTATGCTTAGCCAAATAGCGATTGAGAACTCCAAGAATAGAATAACATGCACCATCCAATGTACTATTTCCCGTATAGTACTAATTTATTAAAAATCCACTATATTTTAAGTACCCACTGTTCCTATATTGTTCTTTTTGTCAACTCTTCCTTGGTGTTGTCATGGTGCCTTTTGCTTTTTGACTTCTAAACCTATAAATTGAATACTTACTTGTTGACAACCCAAAAATCTACACTTTCAATTGAATAACATTTTTTAAAGTAATCAAACACGTTTAGTATTATATTGTAGTCACACCTTTTGATACAACCTTCTCACACGAAACAACAAAGGCACTACTACAACACTTGACGCAATTTGTTTCACTAAAGGCTTGTTAGCAGTATTTGCTGTATATACATAAAACAAATAAAACTTATAACGAGCTATTTAACTCTCCAAATGTGGATGAACTAAAATGAAACTGTAGCAGGTAATGGAAGTGATTTTTTTGGAGGGAAAGGGGGGATATCCTTCGTCTTCTATTAAATTCCATGAATGGCGATGCTTTGTTTACTTACTTGTCGTTGTCTCATTTTGTATTGTCCTCTCAATCTTGATGTGTTCACCTCTCAGCACAGGTATCTTACACTTTTGGTATGTTGGCGTAATAAAAACAATAATATTGTTTACAGCATTTTACATTATGTGTCTAATTTTCTATAAATAACTTTCAAATTATGATGAATATATTTCAATTATGCACTGAAGGTTGTGTCAAAAAAGTGCAAGTGAAAACTAAACTTAATTTTTTTTGGTGGTATTATATTATTTATGTATTATTAAACAACAAATAATTAACTATATTAAAACTTATAATACAGATTGTAATATAATTCAAAAGTTACAACAAATAACTAGAACAAACTCAATTGATTATTAAATATATTGCTATTCTAATATTTTTTTAAGGATCTTAATAATACTTCGATGTTTGAAAGTATTTTACTTACTTACTCTTACTTACTCCCAGGGCCATTTATATCGGAGGTGATATTTAGCCGCACCAACAAAGCTCCTCCATCCTGAACGGTCCTCTGCATCTTCCTCTGAAGCGCCCATCTTCTCCATATCAGCCTTCACCTGGTTCCACCAACTCCTTTCTGATTATGCTATCGTATGCTTTTTGAAAGTCAATAAATATGGCAAAAAATTCTTTATTATATTCCCAGTATTTAGCTAATATTTCTTTGAAAATGAAAATCTGATTTGTGGTTGATCTGCTCTTTATGAACCCTGCCTGTTCTTCCCTGATTATTTCATTTGTATAATGTTCAAGTCGGTTTAAAACAATTTTGGATACAACTTTATATGGGATGCTGAGTAGTGAGATGCCTCTGTAGTTACCACACTCTTCTTTTTCACCCTTCTTGTGTATAGGTATTATTATTGCTTCTTGCCATTCAGCTGGCATTTCTTCTTTCTCCCAAATACGAAGTATTAGTTTCCATAGATTTTCCACTATTATTTCTCCTCCTTTCTTCAAGAATTCTGCTGTTATTTCATCCTTCCCAGGAGCTTTGTTGGTCTTTAGCGCTTTGACTGCATCCTTTACTTCTTCTATGGTTGGCGGTTCTATATTTGGTTGAACATGATAGTATTTACCAACTTGCTCTTCGTCCCTAGTTTGGTCCTCTACATTTAGTAGCTCGCAAAAGTACTCTCTCCATCTTTCTATAACTTTTGTACTTTCTGTCACCAACTCTCCATTTCTGTTTTTTACCCCATATGGGTATGGGGTAAAACCTCTTTTGAAGAATCTTATTTTCCTGTAGAAGTCCTTTGCGTTATTTGCTGTATTATCTTCCTCAGCCTTGTCAAGCAATCTATGCAGATACAGTCTTTTTTTCCGCCTCAGCAACTTGTTTGCCTCCCTGTTTGCTTCATTATAGCTTTCTCTATCCTCTACCCTGTTACTATTCATCCACGTTATTTTCCTTTTAACTCGGTCTTTCAGAGCTTGCTCGCATTCCTGATCAAACCATGGTTTTTTGTTTCTCTTCTTCCTACTACCACATACCTCTTCTGCTCTGTTCAGAACTACTTCCTTAAAATTAGACCATTTGGCATCTACAGTTTCATTGTTCTCCATGTCTTCCAGGGCCTTAAATCTATTCTCCAGTTTCAGTTTGAATTCATCAGCAATATGCTTAAGCTCAAGTTTACTCACTTCTATTCTTCTTTCTTGCTTTACTTCCTTTCTTCTCTGGATTGCTATTCGCTGCCACACTTTGACTAAAACTAATGAGTGGTCAGTTCCACATTCCGCTCCCCTAATGCCTCGAACATCAGTTATACTACTTTTGTGCCTTTGGTCTGTGATCACGTGGTCAATTTGGTTTTTTGTTGTTCCACCAGGTGATGTCCTTGTATATTTGTGTATATCTTTTCTTGGGAACATCGTGCTTACTATTTTATATTCATTTGCAATTGCAAAACTTGCCAGTCTGGTTCCATTGTCGTTTGATTCTTGGTGCAGGCTCTCTTTTCCAATAGCAGGTCTCCAGACTTCTTCTCTTCCTACTTTGGCATTTGCGTCCCCTAAAATAATCTTCATATCAAAACTTGGTAACCTACCCACCAGTTCGTCCAGAAGACCATAGAAGTTATCTTTTTCTTCCTCTTCTGCTTCTTCGGTTGGCGCGTAAAAGCTGACTAGAGATATGTTACAAAATTTTCCCCTTAACCTAATATTGCACAATCTATTATTAATTGCTTCATAATGTATCACAGCCTCCGAAATTCTCTTGTTCACAGCAACACCCACACCACCGTGGTATCTGTCATCTTCACAGCCACTATAATAAATGAAATAATCTTTGGTGTTCATTCTCCCTGCCAGGGGCCACCGGGTCTCCTGAAGTGCCACAACATCCATGTTATACCTGTGCAAATCTTCTGCTAGTATGTCACTCACACCTGGTGCTGCCAGTGTTCTTACATTCCATGTACCAAATCGTAATTGTTTAAAGCAAAGCCGGGTCTTTATCCGTTTATTCCGTCCAGTTTCTACTCTTTGTTGGTGATTCGTAACAACAATTTTTTATGAGGCGGGTCGTCAGCCCAACGCTCAACCCCCAACTTGGAGGACCAGGGTATCTCTCTTAGTCTGGCTCCTACCTCACGAAGACCTGTCCGGCAAGGGAGGCCCTACCATTAGCTACGCTACCGCCGGTATAGCTCTTGAGGTCGTTGGAGCATGCAAGCCCACCCGCCACATCAAGGCGAAGATACCTTCGGATGGGTGAAAGTATTTTACTAATAATAATTGTTCTCTTTCCTGAACCTCATGCAAGTTATTTTAATATGATGAGTCTAATCAATAAATTTTGATGTACTAACACAAAAATGTTACTTAAACTTTGCTAAATGTCTTCAGGATGAGTAGTAGCGCAGTTGTCGCCCATAAGCAATGTTCTGCCAACTAAACTAAAATATGCTTGATTATGTGAATGACCGCAGTAGTTCATGTTTTACATTGAAATTCGTCAATCAAATACTTTTATAACATCCACAGTAGTTTATTTCAGTGTCAAAAACATATCAATAATTATAAAATAATTAATTGTTTCAGATTTTGTAATTCTCAAAAACCGCAAGATAATGGGATCACTACAGCACCATAGAATACAGCAACGAGGACCCACAGCCAAGAAAGTGCTGATAGAGGAAGTGAAATCAAGCAAGCCATTTGGCAGCGAACCTAGGTTCCAAATAATCAGGGACCCACCTAAAGGAGATCCACAATTGTTGACTGTACAAGTCCATGTGAAAGAAGCAGTAAGAAATTTATGTGTTTAAGTAAATGTAAAAGTTCAGCTAATAAATTAATTATACAGTTTGTTAACCATGTACAACATTAATTACTTTTGTAAAATGTAGTTTACCTTTTCTACAAACCATGTGAAACAATATTGTTTGCTATAAATTAGTACACACCCTCATATCATTTTTGGATATTTCTGTAATAGACATTCACCAGGGATGAACTTTCTTAGCCATGAAAGTTGGTTATGAAAATATAAAATAGTCTATAAAATAACATAGAAATGATCCATAGACGAGCTTTACTGATGGTCCATCTTGATATTAGTTCATTAAAAACAATGTTAACCTTCAAACACTTTTATGACCTTATTTTATTCATAGAATTATCAGACATGTTTCAGTTTAAAGATTTAATTCATGCACATAAAGATATTTTAGTTTTTTCTATGTTAGCATCAGTTATTGAGAACAAAATCTTTAATTGTGTACTTCATCATTGAAATACTCAAAAGGTATAAACTCTGTACAGAATAGACCCCCATTAGTTAATATCTGGCTAATCCCATATTAAAGTAGTGCAATTGATTTTTTATTTGAAAAATATTTTTTATCAATAACACTTAAAGATAACATCCCCAAATACAAAAAAGTTGAAACTTTTTTATCCTTCTACATCAATTTACAGGCTTTTAAAATTATGTACCCCTTTTTATAACCAGTTCCGAATAAAAACCGTTACAAGTGAAATTTGTATCATATGTTCATGGGTTTTTTGCTCAGGGAGTGACATTCCTTTTATTATTGATTGTATTAAGAAAAAAATATCTTATTTTCTTTAATTATATTTCATTACAAAAATATAATTTCCTACAATCATAAACAAATCCCTCCCAGAAGCTGTGACTCATTTACATACTGTAAAAATTCATTTTATCTTCAGCAGTTTTTATGTGGTCTGATTACAAAATGTCCTAAATTGGTAGCTTTAAATACCTGTAATTTCATGTTAAGACATTTTTTGTGTTCAGAAAACTTATTTTAAATGGGCTATGGATTAAAATTTCCGAACCCAAAATCGACTGTACCAGTCTAGGCAGATTACTGTAGATACCTGCAACAAGATTTATTTGTGCCTTGCTCAGAGCTCCGGCAAGAATCTGCTACTGGACGTGGGGGAGGACAGACTGGTGCTGCGCTCTGCGAAGAGAACTGGCTCTCTTCTGGACATATTCCTGCCTTACTCAGTGGACCAGGACCATACTTGTGCTCACTTTGATCTGGAGTCACAGGTACATTTTCATATTCTGTTCAGGTGTAATTGTAATGTATATGTGTAACTTGTCCTGCTCGCAAAAAGTTCTAGGAAAGGACAGTTTTGTTGGTTATCAATTTTTTTTTTAGTAACGGACTTGCTACAAAATATATATCTTGGAAATAATAATATTAAAACTGTTAAATTGTTTGAACTTTAAATATTTTAGTTTTGTTTTTGTGATTGAAAATATAAATGTTTACTTTGTGTTTTCAATATACTACAATCTTAATAAACAATGTTTTTAACCCTCTCGTTGTCCATCATATTTTGTGAAGTACACACTTGTTTTTTGTGATTTAGTAAGCTCTCCTTATAAAATTTATAAAAATAATACTATTATACAGGGTGTCCTGTAACTTTCTGGACAAAGGTGTACTACGATATTGCTCAGGTTAAGACAAACATATTTCACCATGTTTCTCTTTCAACATGTGTCTCTGATGCTTAGTTACCCATCTGTCTATCTGTAGGATTTTATAAAAAAATTAATATCTTAAAACTAATAGAATAAATTATACCAAATTTGGCTCAAATGTTTATAATAATAAGGCCAGTTACTTAAAAAAAATATAAAATTATTTTTAGTATTTTCAAAATCGCGGCCATTAAAACTTTTAAACTCTGAATATCTTAAAAACCAGCAATTTTTCTCAAGAATAACAATTTTAGGAGATTTTATCCCAAATTAATGACACCAAAGTTATTTAAATCTAATAATAATAAATCATCATCATCATCATCGTCAGACGTTTCCGTTCTCACGGGTCGTCGTACACAGCCTCCTCCACTTTAGTCTATCCTTCCAGGTCTCCTCTTCATCCACCTGTATTTTCTGTAGTTTTCACTTTTCAGAATAATAATAATAATAAAGAGCAGACTTACTGTGACAAGACATGGCTCACATCAAGAGCTGCCATTTATTCAGTTATTGCATTCTTGGCTATTCGCTGAGAACATTGTATGTTCATATATGTTTGTCCTGACTTGAGCAATAACTTGGTATACCTTTGTCCAGAGAGTTTACAGGATAACCTGTTTAAATAGCTAAATAGTAGTAAATGTTTTACTAAAACAGAAATCTGTTATGTTGTGAAGTTTATAAAGATAATATTTTTATACATTTCTAAGGGAAGTTAAATTCTTGTATACAGCCTTTACAAATCCCTCATTACATTTTTTTATGAACTAAGAGATATGTTCAATTTCTTTAAGGTAGCTGGAGAGAAAAAACTACAGATTATCCAAAATATTTGTAATAAGGACACTGTCATTGAATGTATTGGAGTGTTTGCAATCAAAGAAAAGGGAGAAAGTCTTTGATGAATCAGACTCATCTAAATCAGAGGAAGATGAAGTAAAAGAGAGAACAATGAAGAAAGTTTAGATCATCGGCTTGAAAGTTGTGCGATAATATTGACAACCTTCATTCTTAGTTAAAAAAAAGAGTTTAATGGTCTATAATGAATTTCTCAACAGGTTCTCATTCTTATGAAACCTATTCAACTTAAGTGCCAATGAAATCACTAAACCAGCGAACTCCTTGCATGAAACGTATGAAACTGACATTAAAATCTTCATTTGTTGTTGAGTTGCTACATACACTAAAAGGAACTTTTATATCAACAAAAGTCAGAGTGGCAAAAAATGTCCTTATCACAACTTTCTCTTGTCAAAGAGCCTTCAGGACTTGTACCCAAATATAAGTATCATCTGATGTTATTTCTACTTTATCTTTCTCTTTCCAGTTTAAAAGACCTGACAGTTAAACTGGATTTTAATGACGTTATTGATGACTTTGCCAATGCTAAAGCAAAATGTAAAAAGTTTGAATAAACATAAGCAGTTTTGTTTTAACTAGTAGACATTTAGATTATGTCTTTTATTATAAGACACTTGTATTGTCAAAACAATGTTTTATTTATAATACCTTTAAATTATAGCGTTATTTAGAAAAATATTAACAGTTTTTAACCTAATGTAATAAATTTGTATTTCCTTGTGCTCATTACTCAATAAAACTGTTTTTGTTTTACAACAAATTAACTATCAAACAGTTTTTTAGCTTGCTGCTATCTGTTATTCTTGTGGTGAGAATAGGAGGGTGCGGCAGTAAATGTCTAGGGCCCATGGGCGTAAAATGTGTAAATTCATCCTTGGCTATATAGGGTGAACTTAAATTAGTGTTAAATTTTTTTGTATATAACTACCAAGTATTGGTGACCAAAAATTGAATTTTTATTTTTCTCCCCAGAGCCATCTTTGATTAATAGATTTGTCCATCCTTTTATTTAGCCTGATTTGCTCATTGTGAGTTGGTTTTGTATCATTATGCTATTTCTATTTTATAACTTCAGAAAATAATTCAATCTTTATTTGAAATAATTCACTTAATATTAAATAGGGACATTTCTAGACATTAGCTAAATTATTAAACTGTACTTTGGCTAATTCTTTGGTTCTACAACATTTTAAGTACATCTTGTTGCTCAGGATAGATTCTGTATTGATCATTAGAAGACGAGAGTAAATGTAAAGTTACATTACGTCATTTTAAAACTTAAAAAACAAAAAATATTTTTCTGGTATTTGCCTATCTTCAGGATTTGCCATTTGGAAGTCATTGACCTGTATATCTTGTTACTTATGTATTAAAATAACTTTAAAAAAAATTAATTTGCCATAAGCTTTTTTATTAAACAATTGGATTTTTCTATTGAAACTACATAAAATATTGTGTAGTTACAAAAATTATTTAAAATGTGGAAAAATGTTAATAATTTACTAAGACAAAACATGATTTTTTAACAATAAAAATTTCTACTAATCAAAGATTGTTGAGGTTGTTTCACCCAAAACATTCTTAACACTAACTTAGTTCACCTTGTGTAGAGTGATTCATCCTTAAGCCAAGCTACAACTTGTTTGTTCTTTCTTTTTTACTAAATCAAATTAACCTTCTGTGTTAGGATGTCAGAAATATCTCATTCTTTTTTCATAACCTCCAAAATAATGAAAAATTATCATTTAGCATTCATATGTGACATTAAATCAACAATCAAGAATTATAAAATCAATGTAAGTGCCCCGTTTATGTAGTAGGTATTACAACATTAGAGATCATCAGTAGGATGATATTTTGCAAATATTGAGATGTATAGTTTTTTTTAGTTTCCTAGCATTAACAGGCCCTGTGTGGGTCTGGTTCTACTATTATTGCTTGTCAGAATTTCTCTAAAGTCACAGTAAACGTGTTAAAATTATTTGTATAATATTTATAACTTTGTTATCTCTCTACATATCATTAATACATTTATTTTGTCATTGCCATACAAGCCTTTTATAAATCTCTACACTGTCCATTATTTAATTATTTTAATGAGAATATATTTAATTAAATATTTTTTTTTATATTCAAATTTGAAATGTGTGCTGCAATACCAGCTGTGAAGTACGGTGTGAGATTCGTTTTTGTTGACAAAAACCTTAAAACCAATAGAAATTCATCTGAACCTGTTTTAAGTGTACAGGAATAACGTACTGACTGAAATTTCTGTCAGGAAGTGGTGCATTAAATTTTAAAATGGCAGAATAAATGTTCATGACCAGGAGAAGAGTGGACGTCTAAGCATTGTGACTGATGATCTGGTCGCCAAAGATTGGTAGCAAGACAGCGGTTTTACAATGATGAGGATCTCAAAGTCACGTGACTGAGAGGCTCAGATTACAGGCAGCAGAATTCTATGACACAGGAATTGAAAGCTTTTCCACCCCTATGATAAGTGCCTGAATTTGTATGGTGATTATGTAAAATGTAGTATTATAGTCCCTCTTTCACATGTGTATAATAAAATGTTTTTCTTGTACTTGGTTTTTTTTTTAATTTCAAAACGTTCCTTAATTTTTCATAGGCCTTGAACTTCTTAAATTTGTTTGAATATAAAGACTTTATTGGTTATTATTATAAGATATTTATCTTTGTTATTTTATTATGTTTCAGGTCCTGTCTGTGGAGCTTCCTGTCATTTCAGTAGGAAACTAATGAAGATACCCTCCATTATCTTTTATTAAGTAATGATAATTTTCATCATTTTTTTTAAATATTCATTAAATTTTTGATTTGTTTAATTTATACAGTTATTTTAAGAAATAAATTGTTGTTGCAACAAATTTCCTTCTTGTGTAATTTTTGTAAATTTCTTATAAAATCTTAAAATAATTATACAATTTTTAGTTGAAGGATAATTTTTATATGTTGAGTCTAATATAACTAATATCTGGTATCTAATGGAACCAAAAGTAAAATGTGTTAGTTTCATTATTTTTAATACTGTATTTCAAAAACAAAATTAGTTAGAGGATTGTTTTAAGAATTTTTGCTTATACTTTGCCTACAATCTTCCTGCCACCAAGCAGCTCTTACTACTGCCAGTATAAGGCTGACTCAAGATATGAAGATTATTTTTCAATCAAAATATAATAATTTATCAAAACCAAATAAATATAATATAAAAATCAAAATATAATAAATACTTTAAGTTTTTGGAAATATTGAGATCTGCTCTTGGTGAGCGTTAAAGCGCAGCTGTGATGAATGCAGCTACAATTAAGGTTGAGCTTGCAACAGTATAGATAACTCTGACCACTAGATCACATGAGCGTCATTGTTTTCTGTTTTCTGTGATAAGCAGCTTGCTGGACCATTCCACCTCCACTCCAACGAGCAGGAATCTGTCCCACCTGTTTTGTCTCTCTCCCTCAACCTTCCTGAACCGTAGATCTGGCAGTTTCTAAAGTAGCAGTGTACTATTTCATGTTTTGCATTCGTTTTATCAGGAATTCGTAACAAATACTTTTATACTCAATTCATCAAGTAATTGGTATTGCCGTCTTCATAAAATTATGAAGTTTATTTATGTACCAATAATTAATATACGGTCTTGGTATATATATTAATTTTATCAGGTTGAACATACAAATGTAACATTTGTAAACAAAAACTTCAAGTTTGGCAAAACAATGAGGATTAGTAAATGTTGTAATAATTGGTTTTTTTTTACTCTTTTCCCAAATTGTTAATGGCCGAGCGTAAGAGTTGTCGAAAAGTGTAATTATAAAAATGTCAATTATTACGTAACAATAATGTGTTTTAAAAAACTTTAATATTGTGTCTGTATAGGTAAATAATTGAATGAAAATGGTGCAGTGTTGAATTGAATAATATACATTAATATTGCGGAAATAGTGGTAAAATGTCATCATTTCTAGCCAATTCAAACTAAAATTGGTAATAAGACAATACAAACGGATAAGTTACAGTACATTACTCTGATAAGTTCTCTACCAATAAAAGTCTTTCAACCAGTAGAAAGTTTCAAAATGGTTAGTATTCACATTGTAAAAATTCACGACAATGCAATTTTATGAACATGCATTCTATAAAACATTAAATTAAGTTTAAATTAGTGTCTAGACAAATGACTACTTAAAAGCATCAAAATCCAGTTATTCTTTCAAATCTTTCATCGACCATAGTCAATAATCAATATGAAACAAATAATTGATAAGATTATTTTAATCTTTGTATGTTTCAAGATGATTATGTAATAGCTATGAGTTATTTTACCAGATTAATCCAATATACTGAGAATTTTTATAACGACTGCCATAATAACATTTTTGAAATTAGTCAATTTCCCTTCTGGCTTAGTTGGAAGAAAGGTAGATTTCACATGCGCTGTTATCTTGAATGATTATAAAGACTTAATTTTCTTCTATACTTCTAAAGTTTTGAACACTGATTTATAGGAAAAAATATTAAGTATAACAGTAGCTTTAAATTGCTTAAAAATGTTGTCTCAATTCAAATTTATGTTATAAAATATCCCAGACCGAAATTTTGTACAATCGCAAATGACCACTATCCTGAAACTTTCTATTGGCTAAGACTACCCAAAGAACTTGTCCAAACATTGTATGACTTCGGTCTGAATTGGCTATAAATTATGCTAATCATTTGTTCACTATTAATCCCGTAATGATGCTGTATATTATTCAAAAGTAAAGGTTTGTACCGCCGTTATCTGAAAAACTTTACGACAGAATAAACACGTAACAAACTTTGAGAATTCTAAAACTCTTTTTTGTTTTTTACAATGAAAAAAATCTGAAATATAACAGCTACTCAAGAAGTATAAAAAGTATATATTTGATCGTTATTAGTAAATATGTAAATAAGCATAATTTCTGGTTGATTGTATCTAAATCAATTCTACATTTTTACAAACAAATGTATGTTTCAAAGATTTTGGTTACTAAGGTTTCAAGACGATATAGTTTTTAAATATTTGGAAGTGTTGAGAGTATTATGCCAACCTACATAGTCATAATACCATCAGTGTTGTACAACTTAACCATCTAAACTAAAAATACATATTTAGTTTAACGTTTCCAGATGGTAGACCTCCCTCAGTGAAATCTACCTTTTTTACTTTCCGTCCATTATCATAAATGATATATCATAAATTTAACATTAGATTAAATGAACCAACAGACTTGCCTTGAACAAATTTTATATAAACAGAACTTATTGCAGAAGATTTTAATTTTCACAGTATAAACTTAATTGGTGGTAGAGTGTTTTACTGCAAACTTTAAATACTCTGACCCTCTACTTTGCCCTCCTTTTATTAGTTCAAAGTACTATAAATTACCATTTTAGGACCTAATACATCAAAAATTTTCTGCGGCTGTTTTTCCCCGTACAGTGTACCGTACACATCCCAGAGAATATTTCTGTGTGCGCCATTGATACTTGTGCAAATGGTAATCACAAGATACCATCATATTGAGGTGTCAGATTTGTTTTTGTCTTCACTGAACAAACTGTTATAAAAATCTGAAAATGTAGTATACACGGAATTTAACAGACATAGTTATTATGCGTCATTTTGAACATTTTTATCGGGGGCAATATAGGTTAAATACGTTATAACTATCAGATTTCGTTAAAGATTTATATGTGGGTTTGTAACACTTGCACATCCTTTAAAGAAGGATAATATTGATTATCCGATTATCGATAGCTACTAAACTGAAATTCCTATGTTGGATTGTATCAACAAGTGTGCTCCTGCTCGTGCATCCTACGCGCAGTGCGGCAAGAAGCAGACTGAAAATCCGAAGGCGCGCTTGTCTTTTTAAGAACCAACACAGATCCAATATGAATGTGTTTTCCCCGTTTAAAAACACTAAATTTTACATATCATTCTCTTAGAGGGAGTACCATAACTTTAATTCCAAAATGTAAAAAATTTATATTTATTCCTTACAATTATAAACATAGTATAAAAATTAACTCATATGTTTCAAAATAAAAAGTATGTCACTCCCTCCAATCATATTTCACATACTTAACTGTAAAAATTTGAAATCCTTATCATCAGACGTTTTTCATTGGGCCTGATTATAAAAAGACCCAACAGGAGTACTTCAAATGTCTATAACTTCTTGTGGAGTAACCCAAAAAATTGGTTGTTCTTTTTCAGGATTCAGGAAGGGTATCTTGAAGTATTCTACACCAAATGTTAATGTTTAATAAAGGTGATGAGGCTTTCCCAATTTGTGTGGTTTTTAGTGTGACACTAAATCAGAGTATTTTTCCATAAAATCATTTGATACCAACATACTGATTAGGATCAAACATCAAAGCTAACTAAAGGTTGCATTCTGTGATTGATTTGAGGAACGCAAATTTACAACTGAACGTATATCCGTCTTTACAAAACTATCTAATAATTATTCATATTAGTTATTTCAAGTACAACAGTACAAGTACATTTTGGCCTTACCTTAAGCCCAGTAAAATTTAAAAGGCTTATTTAGAAACTATTTGTTTATATGTCAGTTTCCAATTGGACGACATCATTGTGTTTGAATTAAATAATAATTCTTTATTGCAATAAATAATTAACAAAATTGTATTGCAAACCTCATTTCATACTGATCAAAATTATATACACTAATCCTATCTTAGTTTATCATAGGCACAGTTAATTCCATAATGTTAGTGTGTGAATCTATAATAAATTTGTATGTTTGAATGTTTTGGATATCAGAAGACAAGACATAAAAAATGTGAATTTTCATCCCAGCGGCTCAACATATAATAACGCCTATGACAACAAAATGTGTCTTAGTCAAGAATCAAGAAGTTTATTGCAACAAAACATTCACAGATTTTACAACTTCAGATGTTGTGTGAACAGGTTGCTTGTCAATAATAAATACTAAATCTGTAATACAATTACATCAGAATAAAACTTACATTACATTAAAATATTACAAACATTAAAACATGTGATCGTAAAGACTGTCATGTAAAAACTCAGTTATGCTATAGTAAGCTTTACTAATTAGTAGACTTTTAACTGAGTTCTTAAAACAAGACATTTTAAGCTGTTTTAAATGAGGAGGAAGCTTATTATAAAATTTAGTTCCCATATAACTTGGTGAAGTTTCAAATAATGTTAATTTGTGTACAGGAAATTGCAGTCTATCTTTAAAACGGGTGTTATACTGGTGCTCATGTTGCTTTATATTTCCTGAATTTAGACGATTATGAATAAAAATTAAACAACTATAAATATACAATGATGGAATTGTCAATATTTCTAAATCTAAATATTTTTTTTACATGAGGTTCTTATATTCAAAAATAGCATGGTTCTTCTGTATCTCTTTTGAATTTTGAGGACAGAGATAATGCCAGAGCAGCTGCCCCATATTTGTATTCCATAATGTGCTAGTGAATAAAAGCAAGAATAATAAACTATAAGCCTAGTCTTAATGTCTACCAACTCCCTTAATGTAAACATTTGGTAGCAAGCTGAACTCAGTTTTTTGTTTAAGACATCTATGTATGGTCTCCAGGACAAATTTTTATCAATAAGGAGCCCCAAAAATTTACTAAAATCTACAGCAGTCAGAGTTGTATTCTTGAAATTTATCTGAAAATTTGACATGGTCTTGCTTTGCAGTGTTTGGAATTTTACAATTTGAGTTTTATCACTATTTAGTACAAGCCCATTATATGTAAACCATTTTTCTAAATCTATGAGCGAATTAACAATTTCTGATTTAATATGTTGTCCTCGGTTACATTTTACTAGGGATGTAGTATCATCTGCATACAATATCAAATTATTTTTAACATTATAAGGCAGATCATTTATAAAAATAATAAATAATAAAGGACCCAAAATAGATCCTTGTGGTACACCACTACATATGTTTGCCCATGATGATGTATGTTTTATGCCATTATTGTTGAGTAATATTCTTTGCTTCCTATCAGTAAGGAATGATTGGAACCCATTCCAAAGGCTTACCTAAGATTCCATAAAATTTAAGTTTACTTACAAGTAATGAGTGATTTACACAGTCAAAGGCCTTGGATAGGTCACAGAAAATACCAGCAGTATCCTGCGACCCATCCAAGGCCTCTAGAATTTGCTCAATCATTTCAGATGCTGCCTCAATAGTGCTGTGGCCAGAGCGAAAGCCATACTGATTTTTACAGAGGAAACCATTGTTTTCTAAATATGTACATAATTGCTTGTGGGCTATCTTTTCAAAGACTTTTGATATGCTAGGTAATATTGACACTGGCCTGTAGTTGTTAGGGTCTTGCCTTTCCCCTTTTTTAAAAACTGGTATTACATCTGCATATTTAAGTTGCGAGGGAAATTGACCGCACATGAAAGAGTGGTTAACAATTAAAGCCAGAGGTTGTGAGATGTAAAGCGCAGAAGCCTTCAGCACTTGCACTGGGATCTCATCCCACGCAACGGATTTTGTGTTCCTCAGACTCATTATTACTCTATGGACTTCTTGTGCACAAACATTTTTAAAGACAAATGAGGCTTGCTTATTACAATTAAAGTTACTTAAAAGTTGAATCGCAGAGTTGATCTGTGGGTTTGCACTAATTTTATAAGTAGTATTCACAAACATAATATTGAGGTGATGAGCAATGTGCTTAGTGTCTACACAAATTTCATCTTTTATTTTGAGTCTTGTACAGTCTTGTTTTTTAGTCGTACTAATACCTAACTCTGACTTCACTACATGCCACACAGCTTTACTTTTGTTTTTGGAATCACTGATATATTTACAGTTATACATTCTTTTAGCAGCAGTACAAACTTTTTTAAAAATGTGTTTGTAATCTTTTACATACTGAATAAAATTACATCATTGCTAGATTTTGCTATTTTATGTAGTTCCCTTTTTTTCTTACTTGACTCGATTATACCATTTGTAATCCATCTCTTGTTTTTTAAAATATTTTTAGATCCACATTTAGCTTTGACAGATTTATAAGGGAAAGAAGATTCAAAACATGACTTAAAACTGCTAAGAAAACTATTGAAATTTTCCTGCACAGTGCTTAATTGACAAACATTCCATGATGTATTACTAATACAGTCAACCATACCAGCAATATTCTGAGCTGTAAATATCCTTTTTCTAGTGGAACCTTTTTGTGCTGTAAAATCATTCTTACAATCAACTGATATTGATAAGGCTCTATGGTCAGATAAACCTGCTCAATATTTAATAGTTTACTTTGCTTAACTCTATTATTGGTAATAATGTTGTCTATACATGACATAGTTTCTTTAGTTACTCTAGTTGGCATTTTAAAATTGTAAGTATACCCATATGAAATCAGTAAATTTAAAAACCTATTTCGTAAATTGTAATCTCTGCATGACTCCAAAATATCAATATTAAAATCTGATGTTATATAAACCTGGTTTCTTTTAGATTCTCTTTTTAGTGCCTTAAATAGTTTTTCAAGTTTAATCAAAAAGCCATCTACATTGGACTTATTTGTGTTATGATAAATTGAAATAACAAGTTGGCTCTCATTAGGGATTGCTATACAACAACTCTCAAAAACGAAATCTTCTTTGAGAGAAACAATCAAATCATTTCTTTCAATAAACTGTGTACCTTTTTTAACTAAAGTACAGGAACCTCCTCTAGTACTACTTACCCTAATATAGTGAGAAGCCAATACAAAACTTTCAAAAGTATTCAAATTTGATAGCTGAGAGCTGTTCAACCAGTGCTCATTGAGACTAATGACTTTAATGGGAAATTTATTTACAAACATTTGTAATTCTGTTAACTTTGTAAAGGACAGAAGACCTTGAACATTGTAATGAAGTAACCAGTTATTTCTATTAACAAAAGTATTTTCTAATATGTCTAAGTTATCAATATAATTCTCATGATCATCTACATTGTACATTTTGTCTAAAACCAACTTCAACTCTGTAATACTATCTAAAATAATTTTATTACTATCGCTACTCCTCATTTTTGTTTTAAAGGGGGCCAAACATTTAGGTTTAAAGGGTTGGTTTGATTGACATCACTGACACTAGAGAGCCTATCCGAAGATGTTTGTTTCTCCTTCTCTTCAACTGGCAGTGGCTCGGAGCTTGAAGTGAGATCCAAGATGCAGGTTACTTCAGTGGATTTTAGACCATTGTGCGATTGCAGGTGTTCTGTGTTGCTATTACTTTCCCCTCTTACTAAAGGTGACTGCATCCGGATGTTTTCCTGCGACATAGGCAGTTCTGGTTGAGTTCCTTTAGTCAGTTCCTCACATATTTTCTGGGCAAGCCACTGCTTTCCTTTATAATTGAAATGCATCCCATGCCGTGTGTGTAACTGTCTGTCTGCTATACTGCTCTGAAATGCAAGATCTGAATTGTTGAGATTCATTCATTCATTTACCTGCGATTTCCAGAAACCTTATTATCTGGACTCCCAGTTGAGACAGGAAGTCCAATACAGTCGTCCTATGATGTTCAGTTCTGAAGCTCTCCCTGCCTATGATCTCGTTTTGGTGGACGCCCCTGCCCTGAACCAGTTTGAACTATCAACAGCACAAGATGCCATTGAAAATATAGATGCTTAGATCCAGCGCACACGGAACTCAGACAAAGAAGATGTTGTTAACTACTATCGATACTGAAGACGATGATGGGTACAGAGAGAGCATTGGGTTCACCCTTATTTAAACAACAATGTGAAATCCAAGCTATTTGTAGCAGCTAGAGAGCTGTGTCAGTCGGATAGGAAGTTTAAATCTTTTTACAAAATGACAAAGCACTCCTTTTTGGAACTTACAAAATTGGTTGGTCCTTCCTTGGGGGATTGGTTAGTCACAACCATGAGGGAATGTGTCTCAACACAGGAAAGATTAATTTACACTCTGAGATAAGTTTAACAAGTCAACTTTATGGTCATTTTATAATCGCACTAGGTAATAAGATGATCAATAAATTGATAATATGATGATAACCGTATAAATTGAATAAACGAGTTTACATGTTAGTGTTGTGAAGGCTATCTATCAGTAAAAATGCTATACACATCTGCAGTTTCTATTTGATTAACTACATTGGACATGTGAGTAATTTTCATTTGTGACTCTCTTGAGTCTGACATTGTTGGAGAGGTGAGAATATTGACCGTTGGTCCTGATGACTGTGGCTGTTGATGGTGTTCCGAGAGTTAAATGTCATCAATCACCCTTAAAACGTGTCATTTGAAAAGCTGGAATTATTAAATGTTACACAGTATTTATATTTCGCGCCTGGTGCGGCGAAATACTCCTTGACAGTTTCGGGGTTGCAAAAATTGCCAATCCTCCTGTGTGGGCTCTACAGAAATTCTATCCGGCATTGATATGGCTGATAGCCCTTACGTTACTCCAACTGACCCTTCGACATTTTGGAATAAATTTAGCTTAAACATTCTTGGACATACTATTTGGAAAATGTAAACGCTATTTACGTAATAAGGACCTTTATGTATTACTCATGGTTTGAAAACCATGTGCTCGTTTCAGTAAAAACTGAACGGATGTATTGTTAATTAAATTATTTGGAGTTAAACAAAACTCATCTTATAATAACTTATTTAAATCCATATTTAATAATTGTATCAAAATATTGCTACTATTAAGTAAACTTTTAATGTAATTTCAATTAAAATTAGTAATTAGTCAATTACCACTTCTTTTCCGTTTAAAATTAAATACTATTTTCTGGTAAATTCTAAAAGGCTTTATTAAATACTAATGTGAATGATATAACTAAGTTTCTGATCTCCAGATGAATATCCATGTACAAACTGTCTTTTGATACCAACTAAAAACTGTATTAGTTTTCGTTTGGGCTTAAAGTGTGCTTATACAGGGTGAGTCAGAAATATGGTAACATATTTTAAGACGTGATTCTAGAGCTAAAAATAAGAAAAAAATGTTCTATAAAGGTAGGTCCGGAAACGCTCCATTAGTGAGTAATGGCTAGCGAAAGATTTTGCTTTGTTTTCAGTTTACCTGGTGAAATTAAGTGATTCTGAAAGGTTTTGTTCTTACTTTTTAACTCAAATAAGATAGATTTATAAAGAAAATCACCTGAAAAATCAAATAAAACCACTATAGAGGTTGTAGCGTGAACAGTGTTTGAGAAAAAGTATGAAACTTGCCAAAAATCGAATAACAAAATTACCGTCTTAATGTTTGATGTCGAATAACATTGTTAAATGACCAATAAACAAATTGTTTTTCCTAATACAGATTGTAGAGAATTTAATTTTGAAAACAACCATAATAAGCAAAATTAACTAAATGTGTAAAAATGTTATGAAATTGACTCCTCACGTATTACACTACACAGCAATTTTTTGCTGTTTTATAATAAGGAATGAGTATCTGATTGGTAACAGCTGGTAATAATTAATAGTTGAAATAACAGCTTTTTAACATTTTTAAATCATAAATAATCAGCTGGACATTCATTATTAGATGACATACATCACCTCATTGTTGAATAAAACAACAAACTGTAAAGATACTGTATGTTTGTGTTAAGTATTTTAACCAGTTATTTTCATCCATTTTATTAGTGATTTTGTGTTGTGTGTTTCATTTATTAAAAATGGAAGGTAATATTCATGTGTATTCAAACTCTAAATTAGCAGACATGCATTTAATGTATGGTTTGGGACGCTGCAATAGTACTGCAGCAAGACGTCTGTATCAAGAGAACTTTCCTAACCGCAGGTGTCCAAGCGCAAGATTTTTGCCAATATTCATCAACGCCTATCTGAAACAGGTTTTTTGAGGTCTTCGGAGCATAGTAATACAGGCATCGCTCGATCATGTAGGACTGTTGGATTAGAAGAGTTGGTTGTTAATGAAATTTCCGTTTTTTGAACGGGTCCGAAACTTGATGAGAAGACGCCTGGTGAAAATATGTTTCTTTTTCACCAGCTGTTACCAATCAGATACTCATAGCCATCAGAAATTTCATTAAGAACCAACTCTTCTAATTCAAAAGTCCTACATGATCGGGCGATGCCTGTATTACTATGCTCCGAAGACCTCAAAAAACCTGTTCCAGATAGGCGTTGATGAATAGTGGCATAAATCTTGCGCTTGGACACCTGCGGTTAGGAAAGTTCTCTTGATACAGACGTCTTGCTGCAGTACTATTGCAGCGTCCCAAACCATACATTTAAATGCATGTCTGCTAATTTCGGGTTTGAATACACATGAATATCACCTTCCATTTTTAATAAATGAAACACACAACACAAAATCACTAATACAATGGATGGAAATAACTGGTTAAAATACTTAACACAAGCACATACAATTTTTTGTTTTGTTCAACAATGAGGTGACATATGCCATGTAATAATAAAAGCCCAGCTGATTATTTATAATTTTAAAATGTTTAAACAGTTGTTGTTTAAATCATTAATTATTACCAGCTGTTACCAATCAGATACTCATTCCTTATTATAAAACAGCAAAAAATTGCTGTGTAGTGTAATACGTGAGGAGTCAATTTCATAACGTTTTTACACATTTAGTTAAATTTGCTTATTCAGAATTAAATTCTCTACAATCTGTATTAGGAAAAACAATTTGTTTATTGGTCATTTAACAATGTTATTCGACATCAAACATTAAGACGGTAATTTTGTTATTAGATTTTTGGCAAATTTCATATTTTTTCTCAAACACTGTTCACGCTACAACCTCTATAGTGGTTTTATTTGATTTTTCAGGTGATTTTCTTTATAAATCTATCTTATTTGAGTTAAAAAGTAAGAACAAAACCTTTCAGAATCACTTAATTTCACCAGGTAAACTGAAAACAAAGCAAAATCTTTCGCCAGCCATTACTCAGTAATGGAGCGTTTCCGGACCTACCTTTATAGAACATTTTTTCCTTATTTTTAACTCTAGAATCACGTCTTAAAATATTTTACCATATTTCTGACTCACCCTGTATATTAATTGATTTAGTAATAGCTAGTGTAGTACAATATAAATGTGTATAGGGTCTTGAAACTTGTTCCCTTAGACGTTATACTTAAATTTTATGTTCAAATGGTACCTTTCAAAAGGTTTTAAACGTGTTAAATCTTGATTGTTGAAACATGTTTTATGTGAGCTAAACCACTTAAATGACTTTAATTGCAAAACATATAAATATCAAATATTGCCGACTTACAGTTTTTCCTTAATTTATTTGTGTTTAATTGGTTCTATTATATTAAACAAAATGTTTTGCTGTTGGAATTATTAAATGTTATACAGTATTTATATTTACCTATCTATAAATATTTCCCTATCTGTGTGAAATACGAAGTTTTTATTTTGTTCCAAAACCAGAGGAATATTGTAGGGTTTTATTATGGGACTAACTCTGGTGGTCTACTGCGGAGCAGTACCGGATGCTGAGATGTTAGCGGTGGCGTGGTGGCAAAATGCCACTACTTAGGGACTCAATATCGATCAACATAGACTTCTCGATATCTTTCGAACCCGCTCTGGTCTCACGGCGCAGTGTGTTCGCAAATGGACCTGTGCTTGGCTCGCTGTACCTGATAAGTCATACTTATTTAACTAACATTGTGACGTCTCCAAATCTATTCTTTCTTGTACAAATATTTAAAAAACAACTTGGGACATCATTAACAATAAAACAAAAGTTAAAAAACAAATCAAAATTAAAAATGGGAATATACTTGTGGAGGATGGAACTGAGGTTGCCAATCAGTTTAAAATGATTTTCGCATCCGTTGCTGTTGGGCAAGGTCCTCGGCCATCTGAACCGCAAATACGTCCCTCGTGAAGACAGAGTACAGCAGCCTCAATGTTGCTGACGCCTGTCACTGAGGATGAGCTTCACCGAATTATTAAGCAGCTCCCAGCCCAAAAGTCAAATGATCTTAATCTAATGTCCACATGGCTCATCAAGCAATGCTGCAAGCATTTGGTGAGACCTTTAACTAAATTGGTAAATTCTTCATTCCAAACAGGAGTTTTCCCCTCCCTCCTGAAAATTACAAAAGTTGTTCCAATTTTCAAAAAAGACTATCAATTTTCAATCAATAACTATCGGCCTGTCTCAATTTTGCCAGTATTGAGCAAAATTTTTGAAAAGCTTTTTCTCATAAGAATGCTTCAATTTTTGGACAAATACAGTCAGCTCTCAAATGAACAATTTGGATTCAGAAAGGGCAAATCGACGACAGACGCAGTAGTGAGTTTTGTCAATATGATTGTAGAGGGAATAGAATGTTGGAACCACACAATGAGTGTGTTCTTAGACTTGTCCAAAGGATTCGACTGCGTTGACCATAGCACACTGCTCGACAGACTTGGGTCCCATGGCATCAGAGGCGTGCCCCTTAAATGGCTTAGCTCATTTCTAAGTCATAGATCCCAAGTTGTCCAAATATCAAATCAATCGTCAAAACCAATAGAACTGAGTTATGGTGTTCCCCAGGGATCCATTCTCAGTCCTGTGCTTTTCCTGCTTTATAAAACATAGGATCATCACTTCTGCATGGAGGACTAGTGCAGTATGCTGATGATACGACTCCTTGTTTTAGTGCAATATCAAGTGAAGTGTTGGAACTACAGGCCTTTGTTGACATCAATAACTGTTTATAATACTTCCAAAGCCTCAATCTCACAACAAACACCTCAAAATCCAACGTTTTAAATTTTGCTTTGCGCGGTGCAGTTAAACATTGTGGACCTGCCATCTTGTTAGCTGATTCCACACTTTAAGAAGTCCTCTCTTCAAAATTCCTAGGAATACACCTTGGTCGAGGGTTGACTTGGAATGAGCACATCAATCATGTTTGAGCAAACATTTCCTCAGGCATTTATGTCTTGAGATCCTTAGCAAAATACTGCCCTAGTCAGGTACTGATACCGGCGTATTATGGCTTAATTTACCCCCATTTGTCCAACGGAGTGGTCCTGTGGGGAGCGTTCGCAAGCTCTCAGTTTCAGAGAGCATTCAAACTCCAAAAAAAGCTATTCGAATAATCGTAAAAATACAATTCAGAGAGTCGTGCAGGCAAGCTTTTAAGGAATTGCAGCTGTTAACTCTCCCGTGTCTGTACATTTTGGAAACCACTTTGTTTTGTATGTATAAGTGTGCCTTAACCAGAGGCCGGGACATACATACGCATGAGACACGAGGTAGAGTATTACTACGAACTTCAAGCCACAGAACAGTGGTTTTTTAACACCTGCCCTCACAGGCAGGTGTTAACTTTATTAACAGACTGCCAAATTCAATAAAACTTTCCCTAACGCCCAAGGCGTTCAAAATGCACCTTAAACACCTTTTGGTGTCACAAGCATTTTATAATGCAGGGGAATTTTTAGCATTTAACAGGGAGACCGCCGAATTACACGACTGTTTCTGCTGTTTAAAGTGGGATATATTGGCGAAGGATGAAAGGTGCATAAGTGTAAAATTAATTGTATGTGTGAATGAGAATTTTGTGTTATGAATGTAAGAAATTTTAGATTAAAATTTGTGACGTTTGCTGTACAATGTAATATTGTCGCTGCAATAAAACTGATTTGATTTGATTGCCTTACTCAGATATTTTTGCAGTGAGAACCTTATATTAATAAAACCGTGATTTTGGAAATTAGTGCGGACTTAACCCACATTTATCTTGCCAGGAGATCTTCATGTCATGGGACAACTTCCTTGCCTACAATTTAATTTATGTTACAATAATATTTCTATACCATTTAGATGGTTCATGTATGTTAAATGTTTATTTCAGCTGGTGGCCACCGGTCTACATTGTTTTGTGTGTTTACCTGTATATCTAGAATTTATAATTAGTCAAATTTTTAACTCTCTTATCTGTGCTAAAATAGGAAAAATATTTCTATGCCTTAGTATTTCACGTTTGTGTATGTTTGTTTTACCCTGTAATATTACATTACCGTAAGGATCAAAGTAGCTTGTAAAAACTAAATAACTTGTCTCTAAACAAATTTATTCAATATAAATTGATATTGTCACTCAATGGAGCCTGTTTACTTTAATCCTTTAGTGAATCACGAAGTAGCATATTTTCAGGCCAATATCAATGGTGGATCTTATCTGGCTGTGATAGTCTTTGCTTGCCACTGGTCAGTAGTAGTACTATTATTTTGAACTAATCTACACTATATGTTTAGACTAAGAATAATTCCATAATCTTTTATAAACAGATATTGAGTGAAATATTTTACTTGTTGCTTTTATGAATGGTTACTGAAGTGATCTGTAAAATACTTAAATGTCCATATTATCTCGGTCAAATTTTGTTCTGCCTTACAATTTGTCAATATTCACTCTGGCTCGGCTAGGACTTGTTTCCCAGTTGGAACATGGATGCCGTAATAAACGGGGTGGCGCCCTAAAACTTTATTCCAACGTAACACAAACAAAATGTATCTACACACTCCAAACAAGACTTGAGCTGTTCCAACCCCTTGAGCTTCTCCCTGAGTGATCGCCGGAGCGTGGCAATGTGGGCTAATTTTGCGAGAGGGATTGTGTAAGGAAATGTCACAATATTTTTTATGCGGAAACCCCAAACCATCAAACGCTCTTGGCTATGGTCATATGTACTCTTATGTCTATAAACCCCTCCACAATATGCTCTCAATTAACTCATGGTGAATATTGTGATTGAAAAATTGCTGCAGCACATCTAATTGAGAATTAAACGTCTAAACTGTATTTAAATTATTCTGACTGTGCAGGATATGTCATATAGATCAAGAACTATCAAGTGGAAAAAGAAGCTAAGTACTGGCGAGAGGTCCTTAAAAGATAAATATAATAGTGTTTTCTGTTTCGGGGAGAGAACGAAACCAGATCACCGCGAAATGGCAACTAACTGGGGATTTTAGAGCTCCTTGCACAATATGACGAGTTTCTAAAAGGCCACGTAACACGTAGAAACCATGAAGTGGTCACACCAACTACTTATCTTCTATAATATGTGAGGAAGTCATGAACACAATAGTAAAACAAGTGTTTGATGAGATCATCTCGAATAAAGAAGTAAATATTTCTCAAAATTTCCTGATTCAACACCTAATGAAGATTATATTGACCAACTGAGTTTGGTCTTTAAGTACCTACATGGAAGATCTCACACCTACTGAGATTTTTTACATTGCCTAATCAAGGTCGCAAAGCAAAAGACATGTTTAATGGGCTGTGTACCTTTTTGAAAAAAAATGATCTGGACATCAAAAACTGTCGTGGTCAGTCTTACACCTCCTCTGCAATGAACATAAAATACAACAGGTTGAAAGTGAAATGAAAATGTCTTTATTAGGGGTGACGTTATGACTTTCTACCACTTAACCTACCTGATTCAAGTGCTTATTGTAGATAGAAGAAACCAGTTTAGAAGCCATGGATACCTTGCGCTGGACATTCATTAAATTTGGTACTAAAAGTTGCAGTCGATCATAATGCTGTAAGCTTTTTCGATTTTTTTGAAGAGATTTTTGTATATTTCACTGCTTCAACCAACAGGTACCAGACTCTAACCGAATGCTTATAACAAGCAGGAACTGAAAAATAACGTTCTACCAAAAAGGAGACAACACGATGGTTATGTCAAGCTGATACTACCAAAGCTCTTTTGCGAGAATATCAAGAAATAAAACAATATGCATTGGTGAAAATTTCAGAAAACATGGAGGATTCAAGGATATCCAAAGTGGCTTCTCTGGGTTTAGTTCGAAAAATGAACTAGTTGGAGGGCTGTATGCCGTTTTGGGACGATATTTTAGAACAAGTAAACAAAACTAGTGGATCTTTACAAAACCCTAGTTTGACGTGAATACAGCCCCATCATTGTTGAATTCTTTGAGAAGCCTGATTCAAGGTAAACGGGAAAGTTGTGAGGAGTGTGAGCAGAAAGCTAATAAGTTGAATTAAAACGTAACAGAAAACAAATTTATATTTAGCTCCTCTTGATGTACAAGATCCACAAGTTAACCTAACCCCATCTGATACATTCCGGACCCAAAGCTTAATCCATTACAGTCATACATTAACTTGTAGATACATTGAGAAATAAGCTTTAAGCATACAAACTTACCAATACGAGGTTTGAATTCCTTAACAAACTGGACATGCTCTCTAATGATAAAGTATTTGCAGTACCGTAAGAAAAAGGTTAGTAGACAGCTACAACGAAGATTTACACAAAGAATGTCGAAGTTTACAATTCAAGAATTTGTCCAACCAGTTTCAAAGTGAATACGAGAAAAGTAAAAAGCACATTAGTAAATAAAGGTGGATGTTTCAAATTATGTTGGAAAATAAAGTAAAAGATGAATTTCCCAAATGTAGGCATTATAATATAAGTTTCTTTGATGGTGACTAATTTCATTCTTTAGGCTGAAGCTGATAAAAAACAGTCTCCCGAACTTTATGTCAGAAGACAGGCTAAACTTTTTGGCCTTGAGAATATAAAATGCGACATTCTAGACAGTCAACCATGAGGGCTTCATTGCGTACAAGTTAGGACAGAAACCAATCAGCAAGAGTGACTGAAATGAACATGATTTGAAGTACACTTAATCTATGGCTAAAGATTTATTCATAAGTACTTATTTTGACTTGTACTTTTCTTGTTGACTTACCAATGAACGATAAAGTGTACAATTATGTTTACTTTTGTGGATTATCTTTACCTAAAATAACCTGAGTTATAAATTAATGATATTAAAGTTTATAAATTAACGAAGCATTCATATTTTCGGGCCAGACAATACAGAATATTTAATGCAAATTCCCCCAAAAAATCACCATTTTGCACCTAATTTTTCAAATTTTCCCGGATTCCAGAACTTGCTTTCATTGGGGATATTCCATACTCCCAAACCACTCGCACCACATATGTAGCGTTTTCTAAATCCGGCCCTGAGTGATGGAGTGTTTGCTCAAGGTTGTACAGATGATGTAGTGATCCTCGTTGGGTAAGCACAATGGGAGTAACTGACCTGATGAACAGTACCCTTGGAATGGTGGGTCGCCGGTGCTCAAGGGTTGGTATTTCTGCTAATCCTTCCAAAGTCACTACCTGTCTCTTTTACTAGGAGGAGAAGATGAAAGGCATTGGGCCTTGACGATGCAAGGAGGCAACATTTCTCTGTACACTCATGTGAAGTAACTCAGGTTTATCTGAACCAAAGACATCCCTGGGGCTTATATTTTAATAAGGTCATAGACCATGGTAAGTGGGATCTGCTACCCTGCAGGCGTCTTGTGCAATCTACCTGGGGCTGTGGCTGTATAACTCTGTAGTCAGATTGGCAATGAATATGGAGTGCAGTGTGATGGTCTAAAACTGAGATCAGCCTGGCATGTAGAAAACTTGCTAAACTGCAAAGAGGCTTAAATGTCTATTCCTCATGAGTGCTGTTAGCAGCTGTCCAGGAGCTGCCCTGGCTGTTGGAGCTTTGGCCAATAGACCTCATTCAGGTGATGGCTAGGAATAGTGCATATAATCTCTGTGAGAAACTCTGGTGTGCCACAGGAGATCATAGTCACACAGGCATTACTCTTGTGGTATGTGGTAATGGAGCCCTCGACATGCCATCGGACTACATGAGAACAGATACACCTTCTGATGACCATTTGAGATAAGAATTCCCTCTAGGTATAAATGGCTTGCTGGAAGGAGATTGTTTCCCCACATCGATATGGAATGGTACACAGACAGCTTTGGTGTGGGGTTAAATCTTCCTATGGGCGAATACTCAACTGTATTTCAGATTTTAGTCTCAGCTGTAATAAGGTATACCTGTTAGAACATAAAGAAAGATGTCAAGGAACAGGAAAATCAGCATCTTCACAAACAGCCAGGTGATCTTAAAGGCCTAAGAGTTCAGGTCCGTCGGTGAAGTGTCTTTCAAGAGAAGATAGGTGTCGAAGGTTGATAAGGGACTGTTGGACAAGTCTTCGATGGTTGTGCACTCTTCAGGCCGCAATTGAGTCTCAGAGTTGTCAGTTAGGGTGTAGGCAGTTTTCACTCTGGCGATGGCAACTTTGACGAGTATAGTGCGTATTCTTATTACTACTTACTACAGAGTAAGAGCCAGGATATGGAGGTTGGTAGAGATTTTCTGACAGTTTTGTCATGAATAAAAATATGGCTGGATGTTTTCGTCTTAAAAGACAAATGTTTTCTGTTTGCCATGTTGAGATCCTGGAGTAGGTAGGAGGTTTCCATGTGACTACGAAGTTGACAAAAAATCAGTTAAAATACACCACATCTGTAAAGAAGGGATTCTGCCCATGTCGACTGATGTCCTCGTATTCACTGACCAGGTAGGTTAAAATAAGGCATCTACTATGTTGTCCATAAGAGAGGTGCTCATACTAGGGCTTGCTGACTGGACACAGTCACATCACAATTCTATAACCCAGTCCTTAAGGGACGCTAAACGTATCCTTAACTCACTTCAATTATCGCACTTTCTCCCTATGATTGCTCGCTTCAAAGCCCGTCTCACTGATCGGAAGTGTCTACTCACCCTCTTTTCCGACCACGGGTAATCCTCCACCTCAGGCTATAGCACCTTCTGCGAAGCAGTGTGATGTCTTCGTTCCATCAGTTTACTGGAGCCCTACTGTGTCCTGTGCCACTTTTTTCAGCATCGAGGGGTCACAGCGCCTTACGAAAAAGATCATCGTAGAGTTTACAGTGTTGCCAGTGTTCCTCATCACTTCCAAGACCGCCCGTCCTCTCCCCTGGTGATGGTCTCAATCAGTGTTTTCATTTAGCCTGGCCATAGTCCAACCTTAAGGTTGTTGGGATTGTATAAATGGGAACCCCTGATTCATTGCCACATACTGAAGGTTATATATTGGTGATCAGACCCAGTCAAGTCTTGCATCACCCTCCAGTCCTTGATTCTTCGGCAGAGGTTTTCCACTAAAAATTTATACAGGAGTGCTCCCCCAATTTACGACATCCAGACCAACCCGTGCAGCCATCTCCAGAATGCAGCAACCTCTAGTATCCGCCACTTGCATTCCCCATTCGACTGACATAGTCGAACATATCTCAATCGTAAAACATTATATCAATACATCAATGTTTGTAAATATTTTACTAGAAGCTACAAATACGGCAGCGATCACGTAATTACAGAAATTTTAATATTGGTTTTGTTGATATTTTCCACATATATTGTAGATCATTATCCAATACACTGAAAACAACCATATCCATACAGCTTAATTTATAAAATGTAACAAAAGTAATACAAATTTGTTACTTTGAAAACCTATGTAGTGATAACAGTTTTTGTAAACATGTGTTTAAGTAATTTTAATTCAGTTTGTATGTAAACAAACGGTTAACCTGGTTTATACTCCATAGTTAGACGTATTCAATATCATATAACTTATTTGGATTTTCTCTTTATAATAAATCATAATTTAATAAAAAGAGGTATTTACTTCCAATAAGGATACACGCAATTATCTCTTAATTGGAGACACCGATTACAAGAACATGGATGAACTACAACTGAAAGATATTCAAGAAAAAATTCAACACACTAACGTACAACCACAACACTGTAGTACGTTCTTCTACTGAAGTACAAGTAAGTCTAAAATTGCCTTCATTTTGGAAACATAATCCTTCTCTTTGGTTTGCTCAAGCTAAAGCTCAATTTTCAAACATATCTTTAGAATTAACAAAATATTCACATGTATAGTTTCCCACCTTGATGAGCACTTTGCTCTTGAGGTTTTTGAGATTTACAACTAAAACGTTCAAGTAGTGTCCAAAATCCCCCATTTTTGGGGAACATCCAAATTTTCAAACTATCAAGTAACACATTGATACTACCACCCAAAGCATGTATATTTATTAACAAGGAGAGTGGTTTTAAACTGTGTCCACACACTGTATAATGTGCAGTTATTATTAGTAACAATTCATGGTGAAAATCTTTTAAATTATGTTGATGGAAATAAATAAAAGTAAATAAACAAATGTATGACAAAATGAAAAATCATTTTCATTATCGCTCATATACAATGTATAAACAATTTGTTCCTTATAAAATATTAACTGTGAATACTTTAAAAAGAACTAGCAGTTACCCGCGGGTTCGTACGTAATTTGATTTTGAAAAACTGGGAAATTATGAGTACATTCTTTTTAAATGGGATTCCAAACAATCCTGAGATAATTGATAGTCACTGAAAGATAATCCAACCTCTTAATCCATATTAGATTTAAGTTTAAAGATAAGGCCCTGAAAGTTAGGGAGGGAGAGGAAAGGAGAGAGAGAAAGGATTATATTTTTATATAATAGTATAGATAAATTGATAACATGAACACAACTTGAGAAATTTACTGTTTATCCAGACAGTACAAATGGGCTGACAATGAGGCACAGTTTCTTTGTTTTCATAAATTCTTTACTTCACATTACAATGGAAATTATCAACCATTTTATAATATGTAGGTATCATTTAAACACAGTAGCCAACTTATACTAATGAAAGCACAATGAATTACTAATATATTTGACAAATCAAATTACAAGTCTGGTTAACATAAAATGACAGGTTGACATAACACTACAGTTCCATAATAAACCATGATAATTATTATTGTCCTTATTCATTTAATTTCACTTGAGCCATTATAATAATAGTGTTGTCTAGTAAAAACCCATTTGAAACATTTATGAGATTGTTCCAAGAATAAAATGAAGAAAATCCCCAAACACTATTTATATTAGAAAATTTCGTTTTTAAGGATTTACTCAAATTCCCCTTGCTTTGCTGGTTTATCAGAGAAAGATTACAATCTACTTGGACCTCCCAAGAAGTATCACTTGAGATCCCTATACAATTCATATAAACTTCTAAATCTATTTTATCATTTGATTGAACTGTGATATACCAGTAACAGTTGTGAAAAAGGTATTTTTTAGACACACTATATTTTTCATTGGCATTATTTATGTCTTTTACAACATGAACAAAAGTTATTTTTGTTTCAGATTCAACTCGAGGATTAGTGTTGTTACAAATGTACTCCAAATCCGGAGCGTCACCTGTACCAAAATAATTGCATATCTCGTTAACTTCCTCACAAGTTAGTATACCTGTGGGAATTACAGTTTCGCAAAATTTTGTACATGGAAATGTGCAAAAACGAATAAACTTGAGATGGGAAAGTATGTGATTTCTCACATCCTCGCCATTTTTAGAGTTGGCTGCATGTTTGCCCCATTTTACAACAGCTATCCAAACGCGTACCTCACTTGTACTCAGATGTTTAGCCTTAACAATCTGCTGCAACGCTGTGGTATCCAGCTGTAAGAACATTGGTGAGGAAAAAATATTGTCTGTATCGCGTTCAAGTATTTTTAAAAGAGCATCTTCCAACTTCTTGTACAGGAAACAAACTGGATTTGAAATTGCTATAAATATATTTTCAAATGTCAATGAATAGAATAGAATAGAATAGAATAGAATAGAATCTTTATTCACCACAAGATATTCCATAGAATACATAGGCAAGTCATGTAACTATGAGATTAATATTTCTACACACAAGCCATTGTTTACATAAATATAACCTAAGCCAATGGACTATTTTAAGACTACAGTAGGCCCTATAATATAAATAACAGCAATATAGTATTACAATACTAGTAAATATTTTAATCAAAATAGCATTTTATAAATTACAACAGGCCTAACTTAAACATTATAATAAACAACACATTGGACATTACAATAAATAGATATTATTTTACTTAAACATATATTTGTTTAGCACAAAGTGACAAAAGATTCTTTGAAAGCGTCAGGTCAGGCTAAAATCCAATTCGGACCAACTCTCAGAAAGAAATTCTTCCACTTTATAAAACGGATTTTTTAATAAAAAATTTATGATACAGATTTTAAATTTATCATTTTCTAAATTCTTGACTGTGTCGGGTAACTTATTCATTAATCGGCTTGATATAACTATGGGATTTCTTTCACTTTTTAATAGCCTATTTTGTGGTAAATTAATTAAATTTGCAGATCTAGTATTGTGGGAATGAATGGAGCTTCTTGTATGTACCTTGTCTAAATTAGCTCTCAAGTACATGAGACACTGAAATATGTATAGGGAATGTAAAGTCAATATTCTTAATTCAATAAATAATTGTTTACAATGGGCTAATCTATGGGAACCAGTAATTACTCTTATAGCTTTTTTTTGTGCAACAAATATATCTTCTGACTTGGGAGCACCACCCCATACTATTAAACCATAAGACATATGGGCATGAAATAAACCAAAATAGGCCTGCCTTAGGCCTTCCCTTTCCAACTCACCACTTAACCTTTTTAAAGCGTAAATGCTTTTACTAAGCCTACTTTTGAGGACAGATATGTGTTGGTGCCAATTAAGGGTTGGGTCTAAAGTTAATCCCAAGAACATTGGACTATCTAAGTTCATATTTTTTTCTTTAAGAGAAAAAAGTACAGTTTTGGTTTTTTCCTTGTTTAACACTAGTTCGTTAGCAGCCAACCAATTCTCAATGAGGGTTTGATTATATTTAGCATTTTCTAATGCCAGACTTTCACTATCATGCCTATTTAAGACAGTAGTGTCATCTGCATAGAGAATAATCTCCGCAGGAATATTACTACTGAGGTCGTTAACCATAATAATAAATAATAAAGGACCCAAAACAGATCCCTGCGGAACACCGCACGTGACAGGCAAGAGACATGAGGATTCATTACTGTCTTGTACATATTGTACTCTGTTCTCAAGGTAGGATTGAAAGATTTGAAGAGCCACACCCTTTACCCTAAAATACTCAAGCTTAGAAACTATAAGATCGTGTGAAACACAATCAAAGGCCTTGCTGAGGTCACAGAACGTGACCGCAGCAAGGTCCTTACCCTCAAAACAATCATGTATACCCTCAACTAGCTTTATAAGGGCATGTGTGGTAGATAACCCATTTCTATAGCCAAACTGATTGTTACATATTAGCCTATTCAATTCAAAATAAACCATTAATTGTTTGCCTATGATTAACTCTAAGACCTTAGAAAAGACAGGAACTACCGTTATAGGCCTATAATTATTCAAGTCATCTTTTTTACCTTTCTTAAATATAGGAATGACCTTGCTTATTTTTAAACAATCTGGGAAAATTCCTTGGGCCAAACATAAATTGATTAGCCTTGTCAAAGGATTCAAAATACAATCTATTATTTTTTTCAGTAAAACGTTACTCAAGCCATAATGGTCCTTACTATACTTACTAGACAAATGACTAACTGCATCCAAGACAATTTTTTCAGTTACATAGCTAAAACTTAACCCTACCTTATGCTCAGGTACCTTGCAATTATTTACATACTGCATTGCTTTAAGCCCATTAGCTGCTACACTGTTTAATTTCGGCTTTACATTACTGGCAATGTTAATAAAAAACCTGTTATATTCATCTGATGAAAAAATATTTGGGTCTTTTGTTTTAGTTTCACCTTTCCTACTTTTATTTACAATCTGCCAAAGGGTTTTGCTCTGATTTCCTGACTCCTTTACTAGTTTAGAATTATATTGTTTTTTTGTGTGTTTAATTTGCTTGCGATAATCTTTTTTTTCAGATTTGTACAATACATTATACATTTCAAACTCATGCCCTTTTGAAGATTTTAAATGTTCATAAAGTAAGTGAAGCCTATCTTTTTTAGCACACAGCTCATCAGTGTACCACTCTACATTAGCCTTAGAACCAATATTTACTGTATTTTTCCTTTTAATCTTAACCTGTTTATTAAAGCTTAAATTAAAGTAATACCGAACTGTGAGCATAAAAGCATTGAACATTTCATTTACACTAGTTTTAGCAAATAAAATATCACTCCATTTTTCTTTGGCAAGGTAAAATCTGAATACATTGATGTTAGAGTCACTTAGAATAGGAACAGTCTTTAAGCTAGGACCCATATATGACAGTTCTTTTTTAGCAAGATAAGAGCTATTTTCCTTATAAGTATTGTTAACAATTAATAGCTGTCCCAAATGGTCACTCACATGACAGTTAATAACTGTAGCAGTACAATTTTGTAAGGTCAAAGAAGTAAAAAAATTATCTAAGCAGTTTTTACCTCGAGTAGGTTCGTGAATGGTCAGTTGTAGGCCATAAGTAAGACACAGGTTCACAAACTGGTCTGCGTCTTTATCACTAGTTAAAAATTTTAGATTAAAATCTCCACAAATTATAGATTTTTTGTCAAGTCTATTAATATATGATAGTACTTTTTCCATTGTATTGAGAAAAGAAATAAAATCTCCATTCATACTCCTGTAAACTGTAACCAGCACTAGGTCCAGGTCAACAACTTCAACACAGCACAGATCACAGTCCAATTCAACTGACAAACTATTAATTGCTTGATTTACCTTTACTTGTTGAGAAGAGTATCTTGAGTAAATAGCAGTCCCTCCATGACCAATAGTTGTTCTACAAAAATTAGACACTAGTAGCCTATCATTAATAAGTAAGTACTCGTTTAACTCGTCTTCCGACATCCAGTGTTCTGTTATGCACAGAAAATCTATGTCATACTCAGATAAAATCTGTTCAAGCAGCTGAACTTTATTTGATAAAGACTGTACATTCTGATGTAAGAAATTAATTGAAGTTATTTTAGAGGGCTCCTTACAGAATGTCTGGAGTTTTCCGAATGAGTAGTTTCACTAGGGTTGGGACAAACCAGGCCTACTGACATACGCCTAACACTTTCCACAATTTTATTAGCCAGCCACTTTTTCCCTTTTAAATTCAAGTGCGACCCATGTCTTGTATGTAGTGTTCTCTCTGCCGTGCTAGCCTTAACTAGAGTAACATTTTTATGTTTGTCACACAGTTCTTTTAGAGCAAAATTTGTATTGTTGACTTCAGTGTTAACACATGACCAGTTCACTAAGTCATGCCTTTTTGGCAAGTCTACAAGTATAATATTGCAAGTAGGCCTACTATTAAATTCTAATAGACTGGAAATTTCTTGAACAGCTTCCAATGATTCATTTTTTGATACATCATTCGTACCTGTTATAAGAACTACTACATCTTCACTTTCAACTTCATTTAGGTTATTGTAAATTTCAGCCACAATGGAAGTATAAGCATGATATGTGATACAACTCTAGGTATAAACTCAGCTACTAGATACTTTTCCATTACATACAATAGGTCAACACTCTCCTGAAAAGAAAGCATTGGTATTATGACATCACTTCCACCATAAACACACTTCAAGAAAATCCTAAATGTTCCTGGTTCAATATCAACAACTCTCATGTCTCCCCGTTCAGCCAATTCACTGTCTTCAAGCATGTTCCGTAAAGGCACACTGTATCCCATCAGAAATATTTTTACTGCTCCAATCCTTTCAGTCTGTTTTTCTTCAGATCCCAAGACAAAGAAACAATCGTTCTTTGACGAGGCTGTTAGCCAGTAACTGACGTGTGATGGTAGGTTTTTGTCCCCTTCCATATTATTTTGATACAATAAAATAAACACTCAGCCCTGCCAGATCACAGCAGTCTTCTGTAAAAAAATTAAGTGTCAAAAAGCAAAAATGCATTTAACCCACAAAATTTCACTTCTCCTAAGAATTTGTGGAAAAATGTGTTTTACAGATGGTAATAATAGATACCGTCATGTCTTATGGTTAATTTTTTAATTAATACAAAATAATAACCATAATGAAAATAAAATAAAATGAATTGGGAGAGAATAATAAAAAAGAAGAAAGAAAAAGTATGATTACGTAATGTGGCCCTTATTTTTATATTTAGCGTTCAATATCATTTCTTTTGAATATCCGAAGAATACATTGCATGTGTTGTAATTCTTTTTAAATTGGAAAAAGGAATATAAAATCATGGGTTATGTATTTAAAGAACACAATTAACCCATGATAATTTTTTTTAGTAAGCAATTCATGGAAGAGATTAGTAGAGAACACAGTTCTAGCTAGAATGCTCTATATACTTAATTTTCACTCCTAATAATGAATTATTTCTCTTTGACATTGTCCATTTTGATATCCCTAGTACCTTTTATTGTTAGGTATATTGATGACAGTGTAGGTTAATATGTACTAAAATAAAAAACCTGTCTTCTAGCATTTTAAACATGACAACAAAATAACACAAACTATAAATGCAAATAAAGTCTAGATGTTATAATCTGGACATAACAGTAAACTGGAATTCGACACAACATTTGCTCAGTGTTACCACTATAGGGAAATGTATTATACGACACATTACATTATCAAGACAAAATTTGGTAGGTACTCATCTAAACATGTTTGGGCTTAACATCTCCCTTGATTATGGATTCACTTATTCTTTCATTGTCCGCTAAACAAAGGCATATCAATGGCACAGTTTAGATCAGTTTTGACAAGATCACTTATAAATAGATTTGTCCTATAATAGGTTCAAGAGATATAACAATAAAGAGAATCACAAAGGCTTTTATGAACAAGTTTTGAAGGAATTCATTCAGGTTAATGCGTTAGGTAGGAATGTCAGTAGCTGTTCAGATTGGAAATTTGTAATAAAAGTAATACAATCTGCAATTATCACACTAAAAATTTATAGATAAATAAATATGTTCACATTTTTTGTCAAAAATGTTATGATCTACCATAGGTACACTACAATTCTGGTACCAAAATAGGACTTGTTTCTGCTAAATCAGTCTCTACAATGGTTTTAAAAACATATTTTCAGATGACAAAAATAAAGAGGATGTGAATCCCAATAGTTGAAATGAATCAGTTGAATAGAATATAGAGTAAGTAGATACTGCTTGCAGTATAATTGGTTTGTCACCTGCGTTTAAACTTAGAAAATCAAACAATGGAAAAAAGGCAACTAAGCGCTTCTGTCAAATGGTGATAGTTTCTCAAAAAATAAAAACAATCTTGTGGTAGTTCTAAATAAAACATAACCAAAGGGCCGCTTGCACAAGACCATTCTTGTTCATGAACTTTGAGGGAAGTATAAATTTATCAGTAAAGAAGAAAAAATCCAAACTATACATTATTATACAATTAATATGCACTAATTATCTATGTATTGGTCCACATGGTAGCCAAACTTTTGTTTGTCTGAGTCATTGCTCTAAATAACAAATGAATTATTAAAACAGCAGGGAGTTTTTCCTAATTTAGGGGGAAAAGCTAATGAAGTAAATGATTTAACAGCTAAGAGAAAGAAACAGGATTTTTTTCTGACATTTTCCATCGTTCAGCAATACAAAAAATCAATAACACTATGTTTCGAGATCTGCAATCTGATTTCTTTTTCAGGTAAATAACTAACCAACATAAAATTGCAAACTAGGAACAAATCATACCAGAGCGTTGTGACAAATCAAACTCAGGAATCAAAACCACCATGTTTAGTGTCAACTTCATTAACTCTAAAACATACACTTAATAGTGGTTGGTCAGCGGTTGGTGCATGTATGAGAGTTATTATAGTATTTGCTCTGATCAGACTTTTATGTGATTACACTGTTATATGATTATATTACATTTTCTACCATTTTTGAACAGTCACAACCCTTCAACTAAACCAATAAACATTTAGTAGGAGTTTATTTACTATGATCCTCCCTCCATGACACTGCAATTTGTATTAAATTACACATTTGTTACGCCTATCTCATCAGAAATATTAAAGCTTTAATTTTGATAAAACTAAAATTTTGGTGATTTATAAAACATTAAGAATACATTTGGGATGAATATTTATTCTGGTTGATCTACTTTTAGGCAACCACAAAGAAGTTATTTTTACGAAGGTCGCTCTGAAAGTTTTGAGATAAATGAATTTTTCTGCTTAACTTACAAAATGTTAGGAGTGTTCAAAGTAATCACCTCTAACATCAATGCAGTGTAAGAAGAGGCATTGCTGTGATGCAAAACTAAACCCTTATTGTTCAAGCTGGAAAAACTTCTGGTAAGCATTATTCAGTGTACCAACTTGCTATGACAGTCCTCTGTCCCCCAGCTTAATAGCCTCCACCAATTCCATACTCCTGATGAAAACAGCGTACATTACTACTTTTACCAATCATTGTTTCATAACCATTGTTGGAGATGGCTAATCTTCACATGCGACTCTCTCCTCTAGTTACGTCATAATCTAGCGACAATTATGGATAATCCGTTGATCACTAAAAACAAATGGATAAAAACATGTGGAGAATCTATGATTTATTGAATTCTTTACAGGAAGGTGTAACTTGTTCTAAAATTGATCTGTCTGAAGCTTATCTTCAAATTAGCTTAGATGACTACTCAAAGACGTTATGTGCAGTTAGCACCCATAAGGGGTTAGTTATGTACAACCGAGTACCGTATGGAATTTCTTCGGCACCAGAAATATTCCAAACGATTGTGGAACAGTTATTAATGGGAATCCCAGGAGTAGTGTTTTCTAGATGATATTCTAGTAACAGGGAAAAATCCAGATGAACTCTTAGCTAGACTAAAAGAAGTATGTAACCAATTAAGTAATAAAGGCCTAACAGTCAGTAAAAACAAATGTCAGATTTTTTTGTTATCCTGTTTTTTGTTTTCCTTAAGTTATGTATTTAGTAAAGCAGCGTTAAAAACCTCACCTAGTAAAATTGAAGCAATTCTGAAGGCTCCGGAACCGGAGAATGTAAACAAACTATATGGTTTTTTAGGTTTAGTAAATTTTAATGCTAAGTTTCTACCAAACTTGTCTACCTTAACTGTACCATTGTTTAAACTATTGAAAAAGGACACTGTATATATTTGGAACACTGCTTGTAAACAGGTATTTGAATTTATTAAGAAAAAAATGAGAGCCAGCGCCTATTTTAGCACATTATAATCCAGAGTTACCATTACGCTTGTAACCAGATAGTTGAAGCAATAATGGCATTAGTGATGTTATTAACCAAGTGGAAGCGGATGGTACTGAGAGACCCATCTGTTTGCTTCGAGGTCATTTACCTCAGCCGAACTCAAGTACTAAGCATAGGGAAGCCTTAGCGATTGTCTTTGCTATTATGAAATTCAACCAGTATTTGTTTTGTAAGAAATTTACATTGATAATAGATCACAAACCATTCAAACCATTGTTATCCATCTTTGGTCCTAAGAAAGGGTTAAATGATTATGCAGTAGATTGCAATACTATTTTTATCTGGTTACGATTTTAACATTGAATATGTAGGATCTGAAACGAATGGTCATACTGATGGCCTATCTAGGTTACCTTTAAATGAACAGGACTTCAATCAACCATAGAACACAACCGATAAGATGTATTATGTTGGTACTTCCCTTAAATATTTGAAGGACAATGAAATCCCTTTAAATTTTCAGGATATTAGGAAAAAAAACAGTATAGATCCAGAGCTTAGTAAAATCTTAGGCTTTGTTTTACACGGCTGGCCAGTAAACCGTGAAAACAATGTACTAAAGGCTTATTTCCTAAGACAGAGTTAATTAACTGTGGAGTAAGACAGCGTGGGTGTACCGTGTGATTGTACCAGAATCTTTAAGGAAAAAAGTTTTATATGAATTACATGCTGGAAACAGGCGTATTTTTCTAAGTAGAATGTTTAATTTTAAATTATTTAAACATGTTTATCATGTGAATTTAGTTAGTAAAAATTCCTATAAATTGTACTACTGAAATAAATGTAATATTGAATTATTCATTTTATAGAAACAATCAATACATTCAATAAAAACAACCGAATAACAAGTGTAGGCCGCTCATTAAAGTCTATCCTAAATATGAATAACTTATTATTAATGTTATTACTTTATAAGTTAGTACATTTAATGCTGAATAAAAAAATTAGATCTTGAAAATTGGTTGAAAAATACTTGTTTACTAATGTATGCAAAACGTGCAAAATAGAGCTGCATTTTAACTATTTTATCCACACATGTCAGGATTTTTAGGAGATGATTTGGGAATATTGGCTGGGATCAAAAAGATTAACACACCATTTGTTAGACGACTAGTGACTAAAAACGTTTCTCCAATGTTGAACGGCTAGTTACTCGTCGATTTTGCAATCATCTATATTTAATCAAACTTTTGCTATCAAAAATAAAACTTAAATAGGACAAATATTATACCAAATTAATCAGGATTCTCATACACTAATTTGATATATTGAATAATAATGCATAAGTATGCACAGAAATAATAAAGTTGAAATACAAACGTTGGTTTGCCATGTCTGGTCACGCAGTTAGAGAGAACACGAAAAAAGGGACTTATTCTTCCCTAATACTTCCTTTCCTATCTTCTCAACAAGATCATGTGCTAAAAACATCTGTTTGTTGATATATGTTGCGAAGAAAGATCTTCGACGCAACCATTGTTTGCAACATTTCTGTAATGTTAGAAGATTAGTTTCTATAGTCACTACTATTTTGTTGTTTCTCATAATATTGTTGAGCTAGTTTCAAATGACATAAAACTTTTCCTTGCGAAATTTGCCATTAAGTGGTATAGATATCTTCAAGAAAGAAGTGTATTCCATATTGATGCACCGGCATTACTTATTGTTTATTATAAACTCTTATTTTTGAATCCTAAGCTTGTATATGTATAAACTATACCGTGAAAAATGGTTATTTGTGATTAATTTATTGTGCAATAATTTAGTGACATTCACAGATCTGTAGGCTAAATTGTAATATAAAAATCGTGATATATAGGCCTACGCCTAGATTACTACTACCGTTCATTTCATTATGTTTCATTAATTGAACACTATGAGTGACTTAGTAAGTAAGTCAAGTGAACTTGAACAATTAATATTATACAATGAGTTTTATTAACGGTTTTAAATATCGATACTATCGAATACAACATTCTACCTATACATATTCATACACAATCATTGCCAGCTCTCTTTATTTAGACTAGTGATATCATAACCAGCTATCGGTATTTCGTTTATGTACAAGAAGGTAGTGACAACGACAACAAAAATGGCAAAGAATATGCAGATATTGGTTCAAAATGTTTTTATAAAAACTTAGCAATGTTCTAAATGGTTATAAGATAAATAAAATAACGTTACTTCTTTAAATCCGAATTATCCAGCTTTTTATTGACAAGATGAAAACTAGAATTAAAGGTGGAAATCAAATAGTGTTTCGCTGCAAGAAAAGTAAAAACACAACGCATCAAAAACAATCTTGAAAAGACTTGTTTTGAACATTCTAAATTTGGTATTATGAATATAATGAAAAACCATGTACTATTTCAGTTGAAATCAAATAAACTATTATTTTCTTATTAATGAATGTACTTTTGACAGCATCAGTACCAACAAAAATACCATTTCAGATTAGCTAAAGTAATCGGAAGTACTAAGCTGCTCAAACGTTATTTAAATAAAGTTTAGTTATTTTATGTAATCTGAAACAAATAGCTTTATTTAACATATAAAAGTATAGCTTCACTATAATACAATTTTAAAAGCCTGAAATTTAATTCAATTCAACATCACTCAAAATTAGTTCAAAGTAACATCGTGTTTGGAAATAAATTCAAAATTAGAATCATTTGTTTCATTATTGACTAACGGCATATTTCCTACGGACATTTAGTCAGAGAAGGGAACCTCTTCCACCAGCGGAGCTGGAATGGTTTACAGACGGCTCTGAAAAAAATAGCGACACAGGCGCTGGAATTGTGGGCGTGAGATCATGCAGGGAGCTGGTGGTCCTTAGGGGCCCTTCCTTATCCTATAGTTTTTAAAGGCAGAGGTCGCAGCCATTATGGAATGTACTCGTGAGAATCTTCACCTGCGATATAGGAGTAAGACAATCAATATTTTCATGGATAGTCAGGCAGCACTGATGGCGCTGGACTCTTGTGTGTTCAAATCCAAACTTGCTATCAAATCGTTTCTTCCCTTGGCAGAACCAACAATGTGACTGTTTGTTGGGTTCCTGGTCATGAGGGGATCCCTGAGAATAAAAGAGCTGATGCCCTGGCCAACCGGGGCTCAGCGTCAATTATGATGGGTCCTCAACTGTTCTGCAGTATTCCAAGGTGTGAATCCTTTGGGATTGTCTCGAAATGGGTTCACACTGAACATGAGAGAAGGTGGAGGTTGCATCCCGGTATGAGAATGAGCAGAATGGTACTACAATCATCTTCCTCCAGGGTGGCGTCTGACCTCTCACTAATTAGATCAATGTCTTCTCGGGTTATAGGTCTGATCATGGGACATCGTCATCTGAGGAAGCACCTTCACAGAATCAGCATCCTTCGGGAGGATCCGCTCTGTAGAACGTGTGATGAGCAGGATGAAACTGCCAAACACTTACCCTTTGACTGTATGGCAATAGGAAGGGAGAGGTATGCCATCTTTGGTAGTTTAGACAAGGGTGGTGATTTTCCCCAGGAGGATCTTATAGGTTGTTTTCGGCGGTTTGTGGAACTGCTGAAATCATAGACTAGTAGGCCTCATTGTGTGTTTCCGGGGCGCGCAAAAGGTCCTTGAGGCTTAAATGCATGGCAATAGGCTGCCCCATAAAAGAAGAAGAATGGCGGCAAGAACAGTGACATACATGTCTTCTTTGTTTCACAAGCAGTAAGTTTAACGTTTATCCTTGAAAATACATAAAGTAAATAAATGTTATGTTTTGTTGTAATTGTATAAATGATATATTATATCATAATTTTTATATGATATTAATATTTATACATTCATTTCTAAGATTGAAAACCAGCAAACCCATATTGTTCTTCGAAATATCTATTATATTAGTTGTTCCGGCATTTGGTTTTAGTCGGTCATGAATATCGATGATTCAAATCATTCGATAATCATAATCCGATTGTGTTGGTGATCACTTATTATACTTCACCCCAATACAGAAAATATTTTGGGTACTTTGGGATTATACCGACCACACCCAGACATGAATCGTTATTTCACATTTCGTTTCTACTGATTACTAGATTAGCGTAGAACAATATTTCGTCAATATAAAACAGGAATTGTCTTATCGCAAACCCCTCCCCATCCTCAGACAGAGGTCAAAGTCGAGCGTCTAGTAGATAACGTGATTGCAGTCTCGCCACCCGTTCAGCTGGTGCATCGCTTTGTTGTACTTCCGTGTTTTACCTCTACATTTCTCCAAACACAAAAATTCAACAAAAACAATCATTTACCAAACTAAACTCTTTATTAAAAAAACACTAAAAACTTGTTTTTATTCTTGATCACATTCCGCCACCCAAAATGCGAGTGCCTCCGGCCATCAGCGCGGGCCTTGGCAGCACCTTAGGTGCTGCCAAGGCCCGCGCTGATGTCGATGAAAGAAAAACATCCCTCGAGATAGTACCTATCAGTAAAATATCAAATTCTAGAGGGGCTAATCAGAAATATAAATTGAATTGTAATGGAAAGGCAATTATGTACCGTGCAAATCACGTGATGCCGCGCGGCCTGCCGTAATCAGGATTCTCGAGAAAGATAAGATAACAGCGACAACAATACCGATCACAATACCTGGAAATGCTTGTAAGTTTGTAATTTTGTAATTGAAGAGTTGTTTTTTTCGTTCTATCATGTTTGTTTCTATAAATTTCTATTTTTGTGTTCTTCATACTAGTGTGGTCGGTATAATCCCAAAGTACCTTTGGTACTTTGGGATTATACCGACCACACCAGTGTGAAGAACACAAAAATATAAATTTATAGAAACAAACATATTATAGAACGAAAAACAACTCTTTAATTACAAAAATATAAACTTACAAACGTTTCCAGGTACTGTGATTGGTATTGTTGTCGCTATTATCTTATCTTTCTCAAGAATCCCGATTACGGCAGGCCGCGCGGCATCACTGATTATTTAAGTTTTTTGCACGGTACATAATTGCCCTTCCATTACAGTTCAATTTATATTTCTGATCAGCCCCTCTAGAATTTGACATTTTACTGATAGGGCTTCGGCAGCACTCGCATTTTGGGTGGTGGAGTGTGATCAAGAATAAAAACAAGTGTTGGGTGTTTTTTTCAATAAAGAGTTTAGTTTTTGTTTGGTAATGTTTGTTTTTGTTGAATTTTTGTGTCTGGAGAAACGTAGGGGTAAAACACGGAAGTACAACAAAGCGACGCAACGCACCAGCTGAATGGGCGGCGAGACTCTGCAATCACGTTATCTACTAGACCGCTCGACTTTGACCTCTGTCTGAGGATGGGGAGGGGTTTGCGATAAGACAATTCCTGTTTTATATTGACAAAATATTGTTCTACGCTAATCTAGCAATCAGTAGAAGCAAGTGTCAAATAACGATTCATGTCTGGGTGTGGTCGGTATAATCCCAAAGTACCAATATTTTTAAATGTTAGAATGTGAATATATTATTTTTTGGAAAACACAACATTTTACTATTTACTAAAAACAATTCACAAATTTTTGGGAATGTGGATTTTTTATGTTTTGCATAAAGAACCTTTTTAAAAGACATTATGCATATTTTGAAAAGTAATAAAAAAATTATTTCTATTTTTTTAAGGATTTGCTTAACTTTTGATATTTTAGTTTCTCACTTATAATAAAAAACAAAATCCTAAATTTAAGTACAAATCCAACTGCATAAAAATGTTCCTGTTTCATACTGAAAAATAAAATATATAATAGTGTATACTTTATTTCAATTATAAACATTCTACATGTTTGAATGAAGGTGTGCATAACTAGCAAAATAGTGCCCGTCACTATAGGAATTTTAACTGCCAGATCCATAGTTAACTCTGCCAACAATGTGTGTGGTAAGTTACACTTAGCCTAGTCAATTCACATCTAAAAGATACTTATGCTGTCTACCCGGTAAATCCTAAACTACGGTACTGTAGTTAGCATCTCGTGGGCCTATTAACTTAAATTGTATTCTTTTACATGACTAATCCTTTCGGTGCACATCTCAAAACCCTAGATTGTCTCGGGTTAATTCATTATGCTTTTTGACACTTAAAATTATTACTCTTATCGTAAGACAATTATTATATCACTTACAACAATTATTACACAAGATAACTATGATTCGAAGATCTTTGAAATCCGCAGTAAAGAAATTCTGTTAAACCTCCACAATGGACGTAATTCCCTAACAGTGAAAAGTGAAAACTATTGACAAAAAGAACTTATTGTTGGTACAATTCACAGGTTCCCAGAGGGGATTTTAGAACCATAACCAAAATCAACCACAGAAAAACGAAACCTTATCGGAGCGAGCAAGGAGATATCAAAGAGTAAGTAGTATGCAAACAGCCACAGAGTAACAACTAAATAGATAGTATTAAGTAAAATAAACATAGTATTAACATAGAAAGAAAAATATTATTAAGTGTCGTGTTTTCTGCTAACAATTACCTTATTTTACCCGTTCGAGTGGCATTTCCCTCCCAAGCACCCTCCAATACTCAAATTACCCGAATATCTGGTAATTACTCTAATTTGCAATGCTGATACAAACATGCATACAATCAGAGGCGATTAAGGTTTCTTCTTGCTTCCTTTCATGTCCTTGGTGTCTCAATTTCAGATGTGCATTGAGTAAAGAGTATAAATGGAAAGTATATAGTGGAAAGTCCATGGTTTTCCAAAGTTAGACATGTTTTATATCCCATGCGACCTCAAGGTGCGATGTAGACGATGTCACGTCAAGTCTGAATCATGGTTGCTTGACTAGAGAAATTGAACTGGAGAACCCGATGTGCCTTTCATATCGAAACGATGTAAAGAGTTCGTTTTTGAACTTCGTCGTCCATCTTTTTAGATCTCTTCAAACGTGGGCTCCTGATTACAGGAGTTAAGTCTATGACAGTGTCAGATTTAAAAGAAAAAGGCAGTGAAATTGAACTAAACTTAACATTGGCATTGAATAAATCCTTCAAATTGTAGCTAAGTTATTTATAGAAAACTCAGATATTCCGCCATGCTTTGGAATCGTGTATAAAACATGATAGTGTACTCGATTATGCATCTGGAGACCTATTCATCTGGATTACACTGGATGGCTGCTGGAAAACCAAATATACTTCTTTTGTAGTCTAGATATCTGATTTCTAAATTAAGCAAGTAGTTTAGGTTGTAACTAATTTGTCAGCGACTGTTTTGTATCTCTTCAGACGTGGAGATTTCGGGAGTCAAATCCCTGACACTGACAGTGTTAGGTTTCTAACGTTGCATTATGTAGAAGATGGAATTAAGCTAAACGCAACATTCTCAGTTTAATTTCATGGCCACAAAATTTTTATGAAGGGTTAGATGCCATTCTTTGAAAGTTATTTGTGTATCGGAGCGAATGCGAAGTAGCTTATGTAACATACAGTTACAGTAAGGAATGAGAAGTATATTATGTCAGTTGATTATAGTGTATTCGTAGTCTAGAGGTTTTAAAACTGTTACTGTTTGTTAATAGTTTAAACTGATATTGCGATTTGTGAGGTCTTAATATATGATTATGATCATTTGAAAATTATTGGCTGAGCCTTAGCGAAGCCTATCACTGGAGAGGTTGGAAAAGCGTAATTTTAGTGTCTCTATCTGTCTATCTGATCGAACGATATCTCGCATACGAACTGATCTATACACTTTAAATGTGCATAAAACTTTATTTATATACAGGGTGTTCATTTAAAAACTTCAAACTCGTATTAAAATACTTACAGCCCAAGTATCAACATTCTGTAAACGGAAGTGAATAATACTATTGGAGAAACAAACAAAAATATTTTCAAAATGGGGGTGCTCACCCCCATGTCCCCCGTAGTACCCAAAGTCAAAATTTTGAAATGGCAACATATACCTTGTGACACCTCAAATTAAAGCTCATAAAAAATGCTCTATTTTGGTAAAGAAAAATCGGCGAAGCCGTTTGGTATCAGCAGCCAATACTGTAATTTCTTACACAATTATTAGTCTACAAAATAGTGTACTACTGCTAATAACTACAAAATTACTTACTGAATCCTGTTGTAAATCCTTTTTAAACCTCAAATCAAATGGTAAAATTGGTAGTCATTGTTATTCTAGAAAAAAAACCTATTTTCAGATTCTTGCCTAACCTTTCTAGAAGTTTCTCTGGTTAAGTGTTTGGACTTAGCAGTGATTCTGTTTTGTTCAAGTCTTGCACACCAGTGGGATATGTTTTAAACTACTGATCTCAAGTGGTCCCACAAAAAAAGTCTAAGGGTGTTAAGTCTGGAGCCCCCTAAACATTTGCTTTAGTGAGTAATGTACATTTTTTATTAACGATTTTGTTAATAAACACAGTATTATTTACAAAGCACGATATTTCGTTAATTACGTTGCCTAATTCTAGGTTTTCATACACAAAGTGTGACAGGAACATGTTATAGCGATCGGTAAATTGTAACTGTTGTAATAATTAACGAACGTACGAGAATATAAATCGACAAAAAACTTATCTCTCTTGTTTGTTGGCGATTTTAATATTATCCTACTAGTCATGACAAAGACTCTAATGCCATATTAGATAGGACTTTCCTTTTCGGTTACAGTTTTAGACAAAGTACTGAGATCTGCCAGGGCTGGCATGGTATACACACATTTTTTGTTATTCTTTCACATAACATATTACCCTTTTATTTAGAAGTTTCTCATAAGCAAAAAACCTAAAAAAAATCAAACTGATAATTTTTAGTGAGAAAACTATCTAAAACAATTTGCAACGTGATAATTGGGATAGCGTTTTCAACGAAAGAGATGTTGAAATAAGAATAATTAATTTTTATATAAATACTATTAGAGATTATTCAAACAAAGCGTTCCCTTTAACTCAATAAACAGTATCAGTTTATAAGAAGCCATAGTTGTTTAATACAAACACTTAGAATTTAACAGACAATAACTGCAAGACGCTTATTATACAGATCAGTCGGCCACCAGAATAGTTATTATTAATAAAAGAGGTTTGAACATAAAATAAGACTTACAGTAAATTTTGACCATGCCAGGGGCTTAATTGTTGGTAACCTGGGAAATTATCACCAATTCTAATTTATAATCACCATCTAAACTTGAGATTAGTGAATTGAAACTTAACGTAATTAGTTATTAAAAACGACAAGATGGTCAGAATTTTGCACCAAGGACTCCCCTTTGAACAGTCGGCAAAAACTAATTCCAGCTCTAAATTTTCTAAAAATATTAACAACGTTTTTCAGTTTCAAGGCAATAAACATGTAGTGTCATTGTTTACGTACTCTTAGCTGTGCCTTTCAATCAAATATTAAGTATTAAGATCTAAAAGATAATGTTACTATCTAACAAAATAAATTAAAATAGCGATAAATATAAACTTTTAACGTATTTTCTTGATCGTGTCAAAAAGGCAAACTCAACGTTAGCGTCGGAAATATAATTCACACGAACCAGAAGTCTTCATACAGGTTTGCACCGTAAAAAAGCATCCATGTGGAAGTATTGCTTTTCAACGGGCAACAATATGTAGCATGCTCTCGAGTGGGCAAACCATTCAGTTTGTTTGTGTTAGCTAAAGATTGGCTAGCAATAAATATTGTAAAATTTAGAATCCAATTGAATTAAAGGATTGATGTTGTAATTAGTAATATTATCGTATGTATCATATATGATAATTATCTATACAGAATACATTATATTAAAAGAGGAAATATGAATGTTTAACGTTTTGTAATTGTTATATTCCGTCATCGTTTACAGCGCTCCATGCTTCTACCTCTCATACACAACATTCGCACATACTAATAAGAATTTATATGGCAATACAACGTTTTTCGGGTCAGCTAGTATATATATACTAGCTATATATGAGTTTGCTCTTTTTCTATTTAATTAAGGCTTTTGAAGTTGTCGACCACGAGTCTTTCAGGGTAGCCTTAATGTGAAATATTTTAGTCGAGGCAGGGCTGAGATATGATTTTTCAGAACGTTAATAAAAACAGCTCTAGCAATATAAATTTAAATTTGTTAAAAATAGAGGAATTGAAGATGCGTATTTATAAAAATTCAGTTCTATATTTTGATTCTAAATTATTTAAATTCTCAAAACTAGAACGTTATCTGGTCGGAATGCATTTTACTGTTTCGTTTAAGTTTTAGATTTTATTTCAATATGAGCTTAATTAACATTTACTTTCTAACAATATTTTGTTATTATTATTTATTTATATTTTATTCCTAGAATGTATGTAAACAAAACGTGTTCTAATGTGTAAGATAACACGTTAAAAAAATACGATCTTCAAGTCAGATATTACGTAAATGACTATAATATTTCTTTGCCTTGGACTGGACTTTCAGATTCTGAGAACATTTGATTAAAATATGTTATAAAATAAATTAAATGGAGGTTGTCCATAAATAACTTCCGATATAACAGAAGTTCACCACCAAAGAATTGGAAGTTCATTATTATATTTATATATGTAAGTCAACTATAAAGCACGTTTTGATATGTATCTAATTTTGTATGTGTCTGATACAATTTTGCTTGAAATAATAACGAACAAATTTAATCACCTTTAAGAAACAAAATATTCTTAAATAGTAAAATCAGAAAACAACAGGTTTTGTACTATTTTTGTTACTACTTCTACTATCTGCATTCATTAATGACACAAGTAACTAATACACGACTAGCGTCAACAGCGAAAGCGAAGAGAACTATGTTAAAAGTATTGCAAATTAGCCGTTGAAAGAGAAGACCGGTACGCGCTCATGGCCAATAGGTACCGCTATCTATCTCACCCGAAGCGCGGAATGTGTTGAAATGACCCTGTCTGTATTATATCAAACTTTTCAAACGCTACGGACTCGTTATTAGGAAAAATTACAGAGCATGAGTCTTGTGTTTTAGTACATGTCAGATGTTATAGTGAAAATATCAGATCAAATAAAAACTAAACTGAATCGACTACGTTATACTTTCAGTTTAACAACGTAAGTTAAGATATAGCCTACCTTGAATATTTGTGTCAATGAGGAGGGAGGGGGAGCTACAACTCCTAAACCCCTCTCTATGGATATGTCTATAATGACGTTGAAAATGAAATCAAATTAAAATAATGATTTTAAATGTTTTAAAGATTTAGAACAAACGTAGTTTCAGAAGTTGTCGCTGTTTCGTGATATATTTGCATTTCATCCATGTTTTGAGATGTGGAATGCTGTATATTAGTTAAAGATATCAGCCACAAATCATTCCACCCTAAAACATGATGTGGACGGTAAAGAAATGTTTTTATTTTAAAACAATAAGCCTACCTCATTTCCCGACTTTCTTTTTACTGTGTGTTTTTTTAGTAATTGTTTGTTTGCCTATTTTGTCTTTCAAGTCCATTAACATTTGTTTTCATTATAAAACTCTATGAGTTTTGAACGCTAGCTTCCCATATGTTTGGTTCTGTATTTTTTCCTTCCTAGAACAAACTATAGTTACAAGTAACTAAATGAGCTCCTAATACCATGTTTAAAGTCAGCTTTTAAGAGCTACCTTAATAAATATTCCAACAGTGAGTGATCAATGATTTAACTATAATTAATAGTCGTTTACGTAACTGTTACATTATGATAACCATAACACAAATGTGTAAAGTGTTCAATAGAAAGGGGTGGGAATCTTAAAACGTAAAACGCCCTTGACTGTAAGCAGATATGCCCGTCTGAGCATACTGATCTATAATACTAAATAATAATAATCAGTATTAAATCTTAGCTAATACACAGCGTAGAACACTACTCAAAGAGATACTTTGTAAATCTGCCAATTACAATCACACTCATTAGGAAATTTCCGTATTTTTTAATTTTCTTCAATCTTGGCCAACAGAAGTAAAAGGCGTATCGATTTTGATTTTAGTTGCGAAACGATTTACACAAATGCGATGGCAATTAACTTGAAACCTTTCTATTAGTTGATACTGCCCAACGAAATTATGCACGCAATGTGTAAATACGGTCTTGTACCAGATTTAGATCGAATCGGTTATACATTACAGGGGCACAGTGTTCACCACTATTTCGGAATGTTACTAAATAAGTATTACTCAAAACTTTGTACGGCAACAATCTGAAAACTTTACATGACTTAAAAAACTCTTAAAATAAAATACTATCGTAAATTCCTGAGAATTCTAAAATGTTTGTTTTTGTTTTACTCTACGATACGTAATAACTTAGATATAACCAATTCCTTTCGAAACATTGACACTCCAACCTTGAAACCTTAAAATATATTGAACGAGTACAGAAATAAAGTTGTTTCTATTTAAGTAATATTTTTAAGGAACCATATAATTTGGGTTTTTATTGGAGATAGTCAACTTAAAATTTTGCGCAAATGTTAAAGGGCACCATTTTGAAACTTTTAATATTGATAAAAACTACTAGTTAACGAGATATGTATAAATACTGTTTCTGTACCTAATTTGATCTGGATTTATTAAATTTACGGCAGTTCTCGTGTTCATAATTTCGCGTTATGGTGCATAAACCCGTACATAAATACCTAACATACACATACACTGCCATATACATATAGAATGTTTATTATGGTTGTTTTTATTTTGGTGGCTATGATCGAAGAAAATGGCAGAACAGTTTAAAGAGAAAAGCGCTTACAGTTTGCAGCCGGTATTGTAATTGCTTCAGTACAAATCGCTATCAATAAACAGGTGTTTTTGTTATTTTGGCTATCTAATTTCGGGTTTCCATCAAACAAGTACGGCACAAAACACATATAAGCGATCGGTAAATAGCTTTCATAACAATGAATGAACGCAAGTTAGAAGAGTATAAATTGACGAAAAATCAGTCCATTTTCTTTGGAGATTTTAATGTTATCTTACTCGTAATAACAAAGCCTCTAATACCATTTTATATTTTTTATAGTTTAATACAAAATATTACAGGTGTCCACCTAAAATCTGACAGAGTACGCACCACGTCTGACTACGAATGCACCACGTCTGACTACGAATGCACCACGTCTGACTACGAGTGCACCACGTCTGACTACGAATGCACCACGTCTGACTACGAATGCACCACGTCTGACTACGAATGCACCACGTCTGACTACGAATGCACCACGTCTGACTACGAATGCACCACGTCTGACTACGAATGCATCACGTCTGACTACGAATGCACCACGTCTGACTACGAATGCCTTTCATTTAGTAGTTCTTCAGTAGCAAGTATGCTGAACCTAAAGTATAAAAGTAATAATGGTTATTAAGAAAACTATATAAAACTTTTGAGAAATATTAAATTATTATATATTAAAAAACTAGAATATTGGAATAGTGTTTTCTATACAAATGTAGAAAAACATTTCAATAAGGCGCTCCTTTTAATTCACAAAATAATGTAAGTATATAACAGGAAACCATTTAAAATCATAAAATTAGAAGTAACAGACAAGAACTTCAATATACTTATATTTTTCAGATTATTAGCCCACCAGAATTGAAGAATTATTGTAAATTAAATAAGTTTGAAAATGAAAATTATTATTAGAATAAATTCCAACCATGCCAGGTACTCGACTATTACCAATCGAAACCTTTGAGGGCAACCTAAAACTTGATCAACAATTTAAAATATTATCATTGCCATCTAACTGTGAGGTGGGTGAATTTAAATTCAATGAGATATTACACACGATATCCAAGAAATGTCTGCCGAATTGCTTTATTAAAAACATCTCTGGTACATTAAAATCTAAACCCTCTTCTAACAACAAATAGGCCAGTCTTACCACTGTTCAATCTAAGTTAATAAAATTGCCATTACTAATTAATAAACTAAATTCAGTTTACTTTCACAAAATCCCATTATTTTAACTCTAAAAACATCTACTCTCTGTAAAAAGAATATAACAATTGATTTGTGTACTTGTCTTCTTTACTCGTCAAAGAATATGGTTTGAGTTATTCCCTATCTTGACTTTCTCGTTCAATACATAAGGTTGTATTCACAACAGATTTAAATTTTATTAAAGGTATTCTAACTCTTAAAATAATTTAAATTGTAATCTCGATAGCTGCAGACTAATATTGATTATGACCTAATGTGCATTATTGTATTAAGTATATTAATTCAGTTCATTAATGTACATTAACTCCTTCCTGAAACCAATAGTATAATACGTTAATCCCAATTTAAGTTTCATTATACTCCTTCACAATTTCCGGTATATTCATATTTCTTCGAAAAGCTGTGGCTTTCGTGAAATCAAAATAAGCTTAATTTTACTATCTTTTTTAGGTAAATAAGGCGCTTGACGTTATTGACCATGGACTTTCAGGGCTTCTTAAGTCGGTATATTTGAGCCCAATATGAAATATAGTATTGTTTTCTGAAGATATTTGTTCTACAAAATTCAATAGAATTTTCGTTGCGTTTGGTTTTCCGGATGGTCTGGGGTCTCGGACCACGAGAGTGTTGTAGAGGATAGTTTTAGGCTAGATAGTGACACAACACTGCCCTCTTTTTTCATTTATCATTATATTAGTTTTGTTTTTGATAACGACAATGTGTTTAAAAGTCCAGGTCATAGATAGAACAATATAAACTAAAATCTATATGAAGGAAACAGGATTTTTTTCCGGACAAGTTAAATTTGGATTATGCAACATAAATATTATCATTATATTTTCGAATTTCAAATTACCCCGGGAAACCATTTTTTCATATCAACCTTTCGTGGGCTCGTATAATAAAAACAATTAGGCTAATTGATTTAGTTGTTCTCGAGATTAGCTCTTAGCAACACATCTGCGATTCATTTTTATTTATAAGATTATATTAAAATACCACCGGTATTATACAAATATACAAATTTTGAAATATTTCAGCCAGTATTACAAATTAGACGTGACTAAATTTTAGTTTTTAATAAATCGAGAATAAAGTAGAATGTAGTTTTCAATAGGTCCTTCTTCCTTATTAATGAGTTTTTCTTTATTTCTGTTTATGAGAAGTGGTTCCAAATCCTATAAGTGGATTGGTTTTGTTATTCTTTGTATTAAATTTAGGTTTTTATTTGATATTGCGTATCCTGACTAAATGCAGTGCTTGGCTACAGCAGATTTTTCATTCTTCCATATTTGTGTGTGATAAATACTCTTTAAATCTTGTTTTTATTGTTTTTGTCATTTGTCTGATACAAATTGTTTCACAGACGTTAGATATAATTTCATAAATTCCTGATTTGTTTTCATTTAAAATGTTATCTTTAGAGTTTTCTAATAATTGGAATACTTTATTGCTTGTTTTTGGAGTAACAGTTCTATTTGTAAGTTTTTGTGTTTGATTTGAGTCTCTTTTGTTTCTTGGAATGGCCGTGATGTTGTTTTATCTTTTCTAACTTTCCGTTTCAATGTTTGTTTAGTATATTGTCAAAAAGTTGTATGGTGTAACCATTTACTAATATCCTTTATGTAATTTAGTTTTTAATTATAGTTTTTTTGTGTTGAGCATGATGTATTTAAAAGTCAGTAAATCATTTAATTAAAAGTTGCCCCTTTTTGGATTGGTTAGATTCATCATTGATAAATCTCCTTGTATGTGTTGGTTTTCTGTAAATATTAAATTCATTTTTTTATTTGCATATTTACACCAAATGGTATTTTAATGTTATTTGTAATAAAACAAACCATGCAAATACTTATTTGTGGAATCGCCTGACGGTAAAACCTTTGGTTCATACTTATTGATCATTACCATTACTGGTACGATTCTTCTATGTCAGCGACCGGATGTTTGTCGAATATACAGCGTCAAATTATTTAAAATATTAAAATCGGGTAATTACGGCTAAAATAACACTATAGAAAATTGCTGATTACAAAAATTTAAAAAAAAAGTCAACGGTTCCTTTAACTCGGTCAAGTTAGTTTCTCATTAATTGTTCGATTGAACCTGCCCAAGTCTTATCTGCGAATTTTCGGGGGGAAATTATTAAAAGTTTTCATGGTAGCAACTGAAAATGTCTTCATTGTGGAGGATAGTAGAAACCCGCATGACAAATATTTAGGTTGTGGACTTCACCCCTCCTTTGAAAGTTTACGGGGTCATCCGTGATGGAAGCCATAGAACTTAAAACATATTGGCCAAAAACAGTCAAAATGTCCAGTCTATGTGATTATCCTAACTGCAATTTTTTAAGTCCGAGCACCCTGGCAGTCCTAGCAGAATGTCCCCACAGTATCAGACCACATGTGAGGAGATTGTGAAAAGAGCCTATTGTCCAATAGACTCTTAAACCTTATAAGCAGGTTTAAACCTTGCCAGCCTCACACTCAAGTTATCAATGTTGCAATCCCAGGTCATTCTGGTGTCCGTCTAGCCAAAATCCCTAGAACTTCACATTCCAACCCTCCACGGTGTCAGCCAGATGTTGGGTCTTGTCCTCAGTCCTCATATCCGCAGTATAAAGCAATACAAAAGAGCAATTATATTTTTAAACGAAACGGGTTTAATGTGTTTCCCAGGAAAGAAACTAGGAAATCTTGCTATACCAGCAATACAAAGCCATAATGAGATGGTACACATTCTTAAAGTGTTAATTCTATGTTAATTCAAACCCCAAAAGGCCTTACTTAAAGCCACGTTTTTAATTATATTAAAAATTAAAGATTTTTTCTCATTTTTATCGCACAATATTGATTAAATTTCAATTGTATTTGTAACTTTAATGAGTAAAGTCACATCATAATAATTGCAACTTCCACCTAAATAATATTCTTGGTTTAACATCAGCTCTAGGAGCCTCCGTATATCTCTGTCAGGTAGCGCTGCAAGCGACAGTATCGTCGCAACCTGACGCATGCGCAGACGACGGTACAGGTTGACGTGAAAGTACAGATTTTCAAGAGACTGTCAGACTGTGAACATTCGCGGCGTGAGGTTGATTGTACTCGTATTACTTGATCGCCTGAACTGACAATCTTGTGTTGGTGCATTTATTGAAATGTTTTATTACTACGTGATTTTCATCTCATCCTACTTTTGGATTTTGGATCTAAGAAGACAGTGTTCTGTCAGCTAAATATAAGGTGAGTGATATCACAGGTGTTGCGGGCCATAATTAAGCGAATATAGGTTACCTACATTTGACATCGTATGCTATTAACATTTCTTCACGAATAATTTACATACTTGTTATATTGAATTAATTCTCATGTGTTATTCTAATCATAGATTTCCCAACGAGTAAACTAACAATCTTGGTAATTAGAAGTAGTATGGTTTTTTGTTTTTGTTTACATTTTGGTATGCATCATCGGCAAAGAATAATACAACAATACTCCAAGTTCTCACTAATACAAAATAGCCGTTTGCTTGCAATTTTACTCATTTTTCACAGATTCTCGTACTTGGAATTGCTGCATACATAGTTTTTAAGATGCAGTATTTTAGTACACATCTCAAGCGCAGGCGTTTTAATTAAAATGTTTTAAATTATGGATATTAATACTCTTTGAATTATTTATTTTAGATAAAGTTACTACCAATAGAACACGCTCATTACTATTAAAGTTTTCTGCCATTACTTTAGCCACTACTGGACACACTAACGACTATCAGAGAAATGTCGCGAAAGCGTAATTAATTTAATATTTTTTGTACATTTTGCAGAACCTTGGCTTAAAAAGACATTTGCATTAAGAACGGCAGTCCATTTATGATCAATGCCAGAGACATTAAGCAGTATCCCTTAATTATTGTTAACTAAAGACCTTTCCAAAATTGTTGTCCGTTTGTAGATTTTATTTGCTGGATTCGTCACATAATATGCACATTTTATCATAAATAATGAAAAATTTGGCTACAAATGTCCGGCTGTATCAATTTTATTAAATTTTAACCAACTGAAGTCGATATGTACTTTCAAAACCTAAATATCCTTAAAAATAATCGTATATTTATTATAAATCTAATTTTCGTATTAAAAAAATATATATAAACGCCATATTTTTATAAATACTACTTAAACAATTTTATAAATAAAATTTAAACAATCAGATGGTGTAATTGTTATAACATTTTTGTGGGATTTATAATATACTTATTTTATTGTTTATTATTTCATTTTTAGAGTAAATTCAACAAACTATGAATTTTATCTGAAAACATCGCGTTTATACAACGTTTATGAACAGAATATTTCAAGTTCATTTCAAGCAAGTGGATGTCAAATACTCTAAAACTATAAATAGAAATCGCGTCTCTAGAAAACTAAGGGCTGAAAGATAAAATTTGGGTAGCAGTGCAGCAAAATACGAATATAAAATATATGTTTAGCTGTGTTAGATATTAATTGCCACCGTACCATACTGTTGTTGGTAAACAATAATCTTAAGATTCTTTATTTTCATTTAAAAATTGTAATGGTCATAAAGAAAAAATTAGCAATATCTAGACAGAATGTGTATCTAAGATTGATTTAAATATCTATGTTGGAATTTTATTGGAATGTCTTCTTCATTTATAATTCAGAAAAATGAAATTATAACATTAATTTTAGAAACCATTGCATGAACAAAACATAGTGATTACGGCGTTATTAGAACTATTAAATTCTGTTTCAGATAACAATAACGTGAGTTTAACATTTATTAAATTTAGCGCCAAGTACGCAAGGGTAGCGGCCAATTATGTTGATACCGCAGGAAAAAAAATTAAAAAACTATTCATAAACAATGTGTCAACAGTTAATCACTTGTTGCTGTTGTGTGTCGATCGTTAATGTTGCACGTGTAAAAATCTCTATGTTACGTCATAGAGAAACGATATTAATATCATTACCATCATAACACAACAACGAGTTGTTTACAAAACAGTGATTTAAACTAGGCCTACACACAAGAATGCAGTGGATATAAAATGCAAGAAGGATGCCTGCACAAATTTTATTTTGTAGCCTTTACTATTTATACACAATTGACTTCATTAATCATAATTTGTGTCACAGATTGTAAGGAAATTGTGACAAAGGTCTTGCTAGTCATTATACCATTTATTTTACATCTACTGTGGTTGGCACACATTACCGCAATTCTGGCTGCCTTGAAGTCGGTACATGACACGTGCCGCAGTGAAGTTGTTAAACTGTTTATAATTATATAAATAAATGTGATCAATTCTGTTATTAGTGTTTAAGAGGTACACTTTAAGCCTTAACTGATAAAGCAATACTGGGTTTACTTTTCTTATCAGTCAGGCCACACGGGCACGAAAGCTGTTGTAATAATTTATTGGAAGTACTTGGTTGAAATAGATGACTGATGATGTTCAGGATGTGAAATTCCAACCCATTAGCTCACATCTTCATGTGGAGAGAACTGAGATTTTATACATTTTGTAAAATTTTTGGCACAAATAAATAACTTTTACCATCGATTATTTATTTTGTTTTGCTTCTATTGAGATCACTGTCGGAAATAATATTGTTTTAAATAATTTAATTATTACTAACTCATAAACTTGTAAATAGCTTTGCTATTTTATTATTTGCCCAAAAGTTAATAATTTGTGCTAACATTAATGCTTGTGACCCACGTGGTTATAACTAAGTTTAATTTATTTTCTTAATCAAATTGTTCGTCCTTCTCAAAATGTTTGATCTAAAACTAACCTGGATCATCCAAAACTAGAGTTTCAATGGGTTTAATGTCATTTAATGTATTTACTCATTATAAATTACGGTAATTCGAAACAGCGAACATCACACCAAACCGGTAATAATTATGAAACAATTTTGTGTTGTAATGTATAAAAACTAATCCAAGTTGGTCCTCGATTACAAGGTAAAAATTATATTTGTGACACAAAAATGATGAGAATTCAAGTTGAGGCAGTATGGCCGAGTCTGAAAGCTCAGCCTAGAAGCGTACAGGGAGTCGGGGAGCAGGTGGGCCAAACAAGAGGTACAAATTGACTTGTTTATTGTGACGGGACAACAGAGTTATCATGCACCCACAATATACAAGTGACTCGCGACCACTCCACGCTTACAAAAGTAACGCAATACAAGTGACTCGCACCACTCCACGTTTACAACATTAGGCTAACTGAATACAAGTGACTCGCGACCACTCCACGTTTACAACATTAGGCTAACTGAATACAAGTGACTCGCGACCACTCCACGCTTACAAAAGTAACGCAGTACAAGTGGCTCGCGACCACTCCTCGTTTACAACAGTAACGCAAAAAAGTGAGTCGCGACCACTCCACGCTTAGAACAGTAAGTATTTAAATTTAGTAGTAGATTTACTCCTTATTTTTAATCTCGTCTAATAAATGGATGGGATTAAGCAATAGTTCCTTTTTATTTGTTTTATTTTAATTTCTCATTTCGAGTTGTTTACATTATGTCCGTATCTACTAAGGGGAATTCGCCATTTGTGTTTTCTCTTCTCTCATAGATAAACCGTACGTTGTAGCAAATCCCTCCCCCCTCTCCAAATCTGGTTCCTGGGGGGGGGTCTTTATTAAAATGCCATACATATCGGAAATATAAATTCACTCACTGTATTATAAATCAAGCAGGGATTTAATTAATGGTTCCCACAGATCCCAAGTACTTCAGGTATTTCGTCCCGGTATTGGGGTTGAATGGAAATTATCAATTAGTCAGGGCCGACTATAATTCGAGGAAGAATTACTTACGAAGAACGTTTGTCTTGTATCCACATTTCGAGCATTTACTTACTTCGGACAGTTTCGGGGGATCTCCGTCGACTATCTGAATACGAACAATGTAGTAAATTCTAGTTATCAGTGTAGTTTGTGACTCAGTGGGTAGTGTCGACCTGACAGTGTAAATATGCCGTTTACGAGGCCCGGGTTCAATGTTCAGGAAATTGTATAAGTGCGATACCCGGTAGTTGTGATGCCACAATCAAGTTTTATTTTGTTGGTTTGGAGTACACCAACTCATTAGTACTTTTTAAACATCTTTTATCCAATATTTATAATGAAATCATTATAGTCGCCGTTTTAATTATTTGAAAAACGTGTATACGCTGTGTAAAGTATAAAATATTATAGCAGATCAAAATATTGAGTGATAAACACCTTACGTGAGAAGCCATGGAACATATCCAACAAATCGTGATCCCATTGTATTCAATGTGCAATTTTACAGCCGATAAACGTTTATGGAGATTGGATCTTGTGGTCGTGGCTACCTCAGCCCAGACCAGATACGTTTCTCCGAAATAAACTCTCTTCCAGTTTATCATTCATTCTTGAGAGTTGTTTGGGCCGAGTTCTGAAGATCAACTAAATGTAGAAGGATATGTCCTCTTGCGAACACAGCTAAAAATATAAATTAGTGAACCGATTTTGGTTTTTGAAAATATTTATATTTTGAATTCATACACCATTTAGATAAATTTCCCGAATACAAAAGAGTGGAACAATTTTTATTTTACCACTCCACGTGAAACAGAGACGTTTATCATTTCGGTACATGACGCGTGGTCGCAGTGAAGGTGTTAAAGTTGGCGATTTGGTCCGTTTTCTAATCAGGCCCAAAACGGTTGAATATAATTGTGTGACATTTTACAGTATGCATGCCTTCATGAGTTAAATCTTCTGGGAGTGACGTGTTTTCTTATTTTTATGTAATTTCATTGAGAAAAATATTTAAAAACATATAATTTTCATAATTCATAAAGGAAGAAGAAATCATGTCACTCCTTGAAGCTAAAACTTATTTACAAACTGTAAAAACACCCAATTGTTATTGGGCACGTAACTTAAATACTAACTGGCTACGCTATGAATTTTTCACATCAGAAACTTATATTTTAGTGTCTAATAATTGTAAATGTTGATGTGTAATTTATCCCACAAAAGGTTCAGCTCATTTATCCCACTTCGAAGAGACGAGTGAAAAGGGTTTTTGTTAGTTATAAAAGTGTAGATATTGCAATAAATAAAAACGGTACCTCAACCTGTGTAGACATCCAAATAATTTCAATTTTGTAGCTACGTATTTGTAATAAAGCTTACTTAAAATGTAATTGTGGTTAGTAACAATGATAAATTGTAATAGTGTGAATCTTACATCATTAAATCCCTTTATCGCAATATTTTAAACAATGACGTATCTTGAAAATAGTAAAGAAATATAACTACCGGTAGCATCATTTCAAGTTTTCTAAATATATTATAATGAAACAATACAATTAATACATTTCTAGCAATGATTTAGATTATATCGGTTCAAAGTCGGTACTTTAAATAATTTATAAGTAAAATAAGTACGATACCTTTAAATTAATGACAAGATATCACGTAATCTCGCAATAAAACTCGTTAGAACAACATATAGAGATGTATTTATTACTACTGGGACTGTCCTGAAGTCGGTAAATGACACGTATCGCAGTGAACGTGTTAACAACATGTAACTAGATTTGTATCGTAGATTAAGTCATTAACTGTGCTGGACGCACGTTCCTAATACAGCGACTGTCATGAATTCGGTAAATGACACGTGTCGCAGTGAACGTGTTGACAACATGTAACTGGAGTTGTATCGTAGATTAACTCATTAACTGTGCTGGACGCACGTTCCTAATACTGGGTCAGTCCTGAAGTCGGTACATGACACGTGTCGCAGTGAACGTGTTGACAACATGTAACTAGATTTGTATCGTAGATTAACTCATTAACTGTGCTGGACGCACGTTCCTAATACTGGGACTGTCCTGAAGTCGTTACATGACACGTGTCGCAGTGAACGTGTTGACAACATGTAACTAGATTTGTATCGTAGATTAACTCATTAACTGTGCTGGACGCACGTTCCTAATACAGCGACTGTCATGAATTCGGTACATGACACGTGTCGCAGTGAACGTGTTAACAACATGTAACTAGATTTGTATCGTAGATTAACTCATTAACTGTGCTGGACGCACGTTCCTAATACAGCGACTGTCATGAATTCGGTACATGACACGTGTCGCAGTGAACGTGTTGACAACATGTAACTAGATTTGTATCGTAGATTAACTCATTAACTGTGCTGGACGCACGTTCCTAATACTGGGACTGTCCTGAAGTCGGTACATGACACGTGTCGCAGTGAACGTGTTGACAACATGTAACTAGATTTGTATCGTAGATTAACTCATCAACTGTGCTGGACGCACGTTCCTAATACTGGGTCAGTCCTGAAGTCGGTACATGACACGTGTCGCAGTGAACGTGTTGACAACATGTAACTAGATTTGTATCGTTGATTAACTCATTAACTGTGCTGGACGCACGTTCCTAATACTGGGACTGTCCTGAAGTCGGTACATGACACGTGTCGCAGTGAACGTGTTGACAACATGTAACTAGATTTGTATCGTAGATTAACTCATCAACTGTGCTGGACGCACGTTCCTAATACAGCGACTGTCATGAATTCGGTACATGACACGTGTCGCAGTGAACGTGTTGACAACATGTAACTGGAGTTGTATCGTAGTTTAACTCAATGAATGCGGCGGATGCATTCTTATGTCTTGATTGTCTTATAGCGGAAATTACTGTTTTAATTCACATTACATATATATAAACTTTGTGTTTATTTGTAATTTACTAATTTGTGTCAATGTTTTCGGCTGCGTAGGGAAATCAAGAATAGGTTTCTCGAGAACCATAGGGACTCCTCAACTATACGAATAAGATAACCACAGCTACAGGCTGTGTAGCTCAGGTCATCTATCTACAGTTCCCGCGGGTGGGAGAGAGTAAATTGACAAGGGGCCGGAATTGTGGGCACCATCACCTTTTCTGCAAGTTTTTCTTATTTATATCACCCTCTTCCCTCCTTTTGAAAGGGATTATTCATAATCTAGTCGTTTTAATTCATTAATTCAAGTGGATAATATCCCAACTCATAATAAAAGTCAGTTCGGTTTATGTTGTAAGATGTGTAAAAAAGTGTTATCATGCATTTAATGCATTAATATGACATAATTAACTTTAAAACATCACAAAGTAACGCCGTTTGAAAGGGTTTAGCAATTGACAATTACTATAAGTTTGGAGTACGGCACAGAAATTTACATCCACCGGAAAATATAAGAGTAATCGTGTCAGTCTACTGAGTGATAGGAATCTAAGATGCTCAGCCAAATTTCGTGGTTGGACATACAACATCATAGAACTCATTCTTGTCTATGTAGAAATTAAGTTCCATACAGAGCTTCAAGTCTACAAATGAAATCTTTCCCGAGATATCTTGATATACAGATATCTATGATACACTCTCATTTTTGCTCACCAAATTTGATTTTATATCGTTGTTTAAATATTAAAAGCTTACTCCAAATCATCATAAAATTATGCTCTATGTTAAAAGGTAAAGGGTGTCTTATTTTACCTGGCAAAGTAAGGGCTAAGAAGCCCTCTCTCTACCAATTAACCTGGGTACCAACGGCTTAAAGGTGACTTCTGAACCACCACCAACGACAGGGTAGGCGAGTTACCATCAATATATTTGATTTATGATAAAGGATAGTTAGGCTACATGTGTTACTATGTTAAAATCTCTTATGAGCAATCTATTTTTATTTTATTTTTTTTTTTTTTGCTAATTTATTTATTCTGCTATTTTTCCTTTACCATCATGGTTACCCATAAAAACAATTTTACTAACTCTCACCCAAATCCTAAGGAGTGACATGTATAGGTGAGTTTGTTTTTGAGATGCCGTGCGGATCGGCTGAAAATTGCAAAAGTTACCGCCAAATTAGTTTCCCAATTCGGAAATAGATAAAAAAATCTAACAATTTTCGATTCGGGTTAGGTAAATGTCGGAATTATCGAATAAGTAAGGGAAACCGATAATAATCGACACGCCCCGAAACAACCGGATGGAAATGTATGGTTAGTATTTAAAAAGGGCGCTTAAAACATGGTCTTCGGTCGCTTTCCAATTCCAAGTTCGTTATCAAGGTAATTGTTTACCGAGCCACCCGCCCTCTATAAGGTTGTGTCACACGAAAGGGCGATGGCCGACCTCAAATTGAATTGGTGTTCCACTTCTTTGTGCTGACATTTCATTGGCCCTTAAATACGTCATCATGCCTTCCGTATTAGACGTATAAACCTTTTATTAGAGATATATAAATATGTTAATTAGGAGGGTAGAAACGAAGAAATACGAATAATGCGCACTTTTATATTTTATAATAAAACATTGTATACAGTCACGGATATCACATAATATTTCTTAGGAAACTAAAATCAACTCTATCAATATGATAAACAAGCCCTACATTTATCGACGTGTACTATACCCGAAAGGCCAATTTAAAATATTCTGGAAAAAAATATTATGGGAAAAAATATTTGTATATGGTGTCAGAAACTAAAAAGAAGACTGGATTCACGTTTATAAGGTTATAGAGTAATTCCTGACTGCTTGAATAATTATTATATTAGTAAATTGTCAAGATATTGTTCTCTGGAACGTGCAGGCTGCAATAAACTTTGTATAATATGAATAATTATCCTGTATGTTGTAGTAATGTAGTGAAGTAGAAATGGTCATAAATTCGGTTTTATAGCATAACACTCGCCTTCGGCTCGCTGGGGGCTACGCCCCCCAGGCCCCCAAAGTAAACGCTTGCAAATTCGGGGATAAGCGGAATTCGGTGACTGGTTAAGTCCGGACATTAAGTAAATGACAAGGGATTTAAAAATTGACCTTTTTCATAGATTTTTTTTCGGATTCGTAAAAACTTTTGACTTTGAGGCATTTTGCGGTTAAACCGTTAGAGATACGACAAAAAGTGACTGGACCTTTCTTGTTGGAAATTTAATTTTGTTCTTTCGATTGTGCCCTCAGATCTGATCTACGACCTATGGTTTAGCCAGAAATGAGCTCGGGAGAAAAGTCTGCACGGGTCAGCTATCTTGAATTGTTTAGTATAAACATAATAAAAACCGACCTCAAGGCAGTATTTTAAGTCGAACAGGGGGTTTAATATCACCAGGAGACTATCTAGTCAAGGCGAGAAATTCCCTGGGTGGGTGATTAATGTTAAGGAGGTTAATACAAGAGGGGGTTTAATTTCGTCAGGATATTGTCTGGTCATATGAAACAAATTTCCCCAGGGGGGGTTAACGTTACCGGGGGATAAGTCTCCAGGGGGTTATCTGGTCATACCAGGATCTTCCCAGGGGGGGGGGTTAAGAGATTTGGTGACTGGTAAAATTCGGACATGAGGTCATGGCAGGAAATTCCCTGGGGGGGTTTAATGTTACCAGGGGGGTTAACACATCAGGGGGTTGAATGTACAGGAGGTTATCAGGTATACCAGGAAATCCCCGGGGGGGGGGGGTTAATATTACCGGGGGGTTAATGACACACTTGGGCCTTTTTTTAGAGGGTATTGTGTCTGTGAACATAATAAATATTCCTCTGTCCCTATCTACTATTGACGCTTAGCTAACGCTCAGCCAATACTCCCGAAGTCACTGAACCTTTTCTGTAGATCACGTGATTTCCTAAATCCCGTTTAAAATTTGTTTTTGAGTTACGACCAACCGTTTAGCCGCTATCAAGCCCGGAATGTAAATTTTTAGGCGAAAATGTCCCAATATTTTCACTTAATTCGCGTTTTGCGGTCAAACTAAGGGAAATATAGTAAAAAGTCACTGGACCTTTTTTTTAGGTCATATTATTTCCTAAATTAAAACGTTAGTCTTGTTTTGCCCTCCGACCAATGGTTTCGCCGCTATCGACCCCAAAAACAAAAGTTTTCGCGTAAAAGTTACAACAAAATTGTACATAATCACGTTTTTCGGCCAAACCAATCGAGATAGGGCAAAAAGATTACTAAACCTTTTCTGTAGATCGCGCAATTTGCTAATTTTAATGGGTCAATCAGATTTGAGCTACGACCAACGGTTCGGCCGCTATCGGGCTTTGAAAACATTATTTTTATCGAAAAAATCTCTGGAATTTCAAATGTTCGAGCGTTTTGTCGCTTAAACCATGGAAGATAGAGCAAAAAAGTCACTGGACCTTTTTTGTAGTTCACCTCATTTCTGATTATGAATTTTCCGTCAGATCCGAGCTAGCTCCAACGGTTCGCCCGCTATCGGGCTTACAAAAAATGCCTGCAGGGGTTTGAAGATATGCGCGATTTTTTGGGAATTTTTTTGAGGGTTGAAAATGAAAAAATTCTCACTTTTCGGGATTTTCCTGGTGGTTACACGTGGAAAGCTATCTGTTACCAAATTTCAAGTCTCTAACTCATCTGGAAGTAGGTTAGAATTAGTTATACGTGAGTGGAGTCAGTCAGTTACACATGCGGTTGTATAAATATTAGACTCGCCTTCGGCTCGCTGGGGGCTACGCCCCCAGGCCCCCATGATGTACGCTTGCAAATTCGGGGATAAGCGGAATTCGGGGACAGGAGGGATTCGGTTGTTGGTTAAAATCGGACTTGAGGTTTTAAATTTACGTGTCCCCCAACTGTGTCCTTTCTAGTGGGAAAAAAACATTATTAAACAATATTTAGTGCATAACGTGGTCTAAAAGAAAGTTCAAGTAATATATTGCTGTATCTCCTTGGGTGGGCCGTAAAAACGCCATTACGTGCGAAATTCTTTTAATTTTTTACGTGAAAATTGAGATTTCGGGTCCGATAGCGGTCAAACGTTTACTAATATTGTTTACGCATCACGGCTGCAAGTTGGGAGATTCAGCGTTACATATGTTTGTGTCAAATTAGTTGCTAGTAACATTAAGTTGATAAAACTGTTCTTTGCCCGTTAGTTTGTCAATGCTCAAATACGGAGACCATATATTATTAACAAAATTACAGCTATTACAGCAAAATTACAGTCAATTGATATTCTCTGATGTCGTGTGGAAATTTGCATATTTGGTTGTGTATATACGTGTGTCAAATGATTTGGTAATAACTTATTGTTGTTGAATACTGTTGTTTGCCCGTTAGTTTGTCAATGCTTTAAATAATGCAAGCATGACGTACCCAGTCTCGCCACGGGGAGGCCGGCAAACGTGGAGACCTTATAATATTAACAAAATTACATCAATCGTTGGTTAATGTTGATCTTAAATGTCGTGTGCATCTTTGCATATTTAGTTGTGTATATACTTGTGTAAAGTTATTGGGTATTTAATGTATGTTTATTGATACTGTTGTTTGCCCGTTAGTTTGTCAATGCTTTAAATGCAAGAATTGACGTATCCAGTCTCGCCACGGGGAGCTCCGGCAAACATAGAGACCATATATTAAAGCTTTGTACATCTGTGCATATTTAGTTGTGTAATATACTTGTGTAAAATTATTGGGTAATAATGTTTTTTTATTGAAACTGTTGTTTGCCCGTTAGTTTGTCGATGCTTTAAATGCAAGCATGACGTATCCAGTCTCGCCACGGGGAGGCCGGCAAACGTGGAGACCATATATTATTAACAAAAATTACATAAAATCGTTGGTTAATGTTAATCTTCAATGTCGTTGTTCATCTTCGCATATTTAGTTGTGTATGTACTTGTGTCAAATTATTTGGTAATAATGTATTGTTGAAATTGTTGTTTGCCCGTTAGTTTGTCAATGCTTTAAATGCAAGCATGACGTATCCAGTCTCGCACGGGGAGGCCGGCAAACATAGAGACCATATATTAAATCTGTGTCCATCTTTGCATATTTAGTTGTGTATGTACTTGTGTCAAATTATTTGGTAATAATGTATTGTTGAAATTGTTGTTTGCCCGTTAGTTTGTCAATGCTTTAAAAGCAAGCATGACGTATCCAGTCTCGCCACGGGGAGGCCGCGGCAAACATAGAGACCAATATATTTACATATATACAGAAAACTATTTACATCGACGAGGAGTTTTGTTTTGGCAGGCCTCTAGCCTACTGCCGCATCAATCAGAAATGGGGAGTTTTTGTTCTGCAGGTCCCATTGCCTACTGCCTAATCAGTCACTACGGGGAGTTTTTTTTTGGCAGGACCCCTAGCCTACTGCCTAGTCAATCACGACGGGGAGTTTTGTTTGGGCAGGTCCCCTAGCCTACTGCCAGTGTCAATCACGACGGGGAGTTTTGTTTGGGCAGGCCCCCTAGCCTACTGCAGTGTCAATCACGACGGGGAGTTTTGTTTGGGCAGGCCCCCTAGCCTACTGCCAATCTCAATCCGGTTCACTGAAGAAGTTCGCCGTACACGATGTTCTTCGCGTAGGCGACTTCATTTTGTACCCTTTCGGGGCGGACGAGGACAACTATGTCTTCCGGACATCGAACTCTACTGAGCAGGACGTACAGCTGGCCATGAGTGAAACAATCAGTGCGAAGATCGACTCCGACCCTGATCTATTGTCTGACCTTGGCTCTTGTGGCCAGTCATCGCGTATGCCAGCATCAGAGGAAACTGACGTCGACGGACAAGTAACGGCGAACCTTCAACGATCGCGAACCTAAAGATTATTCTAGGAATACCGATAGGTTGCGCGTCGTGAGGGCGTCTGACAGTAATCAACCGATTGGTTATAGCCGTCACAATGACCGTAGTGCCGTTTACAAGGCCGTCGGCGATATTTAGATTCCTCATGATGAGGCACACTGAGCCGATCTTAAGTCGCAGCACGTGATCAGGAACAACCCTTGCCTGTAGCCTGGTTCAGTAGAGGGACTTCAACAGCAAGATTGTCATCGTTTTCACGGTCCACAGTGTCGGCGCTTCGCAGCTCATGAAGGCGACCGTCTACAGAGTTCAAGATTATGTCGTTGATCTCTCTAACGTTCACGTTCAGAGTCGAGAGGATCGCACGACGAGCACACTGATCGGGATCGCGGAGTACGTCGGCAGGAAAGACGGTTGAGAGATGAGCACTTGTAATGCAGTGACATACCTCACCTCGGCCAAGGGAATAAGTCTGTCACTCTCTCTACCCTCCCCGAAATTTATTGGACGGAACAGTGCCGTTGCCTACTGCGAGAAGGAAGTCAGAGTAGTCAACGGAACTGCTCGTCCTGTGCGGTGTCGTCAGAGAGAAGACGCGGAACAGTCGCCACAGACGCGAGGCCCGAAGTGAAACGCACGCGACGGCATCTGCCGTTCGTGCCTTTACAACAACGGGTGCGATCTGCCGGAAATCTCCCAGAGCACAGAAAGATCTTGCCACCGAATGGCTCATCACGGTTCATGAGATCTCGAAGCGAGCGGTCGAGGATCTCAAAGATGTAGCGATGGGCCATCGGGGCCTCGTCGAAGACGATGAGCTGTGCAGCTCTTATCAGTTCTGCGCGCTGGGACCCGTTGGTTATGTTCCAAACGCCAGACCCGTCGCCCCAGATCGAGCGGAAGCCGGAACATGCTGTGAGCCGTTGAACCACCAGGCATGTTTCCAGCAGCGATGCCCGAGCTGGCGACGGCCAGTGCAATCTGGCGACAACTACGCACATGTGCCAGTATGACACGAAGAAGTGACGTTTTGCCATATCCCCGGGACCATCTAGGAAGATTACTCTTGAGGATCGGCGGTCACCGGGGTTGTCGAGAAGGGAACGCACGTGTTGCAAAACGCGTCTCTGGTCATCTGAGAGCTTTTGTTCCCATTCCTCGACAATGGCCCGCTGTTGGTTCTCGCCATAGTCCAACAGCTCCCTTCCCACTTCCGTCGTGTCATCCTGCACGTCGGGGAGACCACAATCCAATAAAGGACAATCCCTGCCGACGTAGACTGCGATCGATATCGATCAAGGAAAGTGTATACGCTCTTTCGGGGTCAAGTGGGCTCCTTTCCAAGTGGTCCTCGCAAAGGGTGTCACGGAAGGAATCCCACAGAACTGCTGCAGGAGCACCCATATTACAAAGGAGCACGAAAAAGGAACGAAGCCTGGAAGCGACCATGAACCCAGAAGCCTCTCGCAGCGCTTCGCGGTACTCATCCTCGTCTTCAATCAAGCCGAGCTGACGACAAACCTCCTGGAACGTACGGCAATCAGGACCACCGCGTGACAGGAGGTCGGAGTAGCCGCGACAAGGTGTTGACAAGAGGAGCCATCCGAAGGGTAGTAGAGTTCTCCACGATTAGGCGAGACCCAAAATACCCTACATACCTTCCCTCCACGCTGGCGAGGTGTGACGAAGTGTTTTCCGTCTTGATGTTCATATATAGTTCTGTTTTTGGTCGTTTGTCATGAATTATGTAGTTCTCAAAAAATGTCAGGTAAGTTAAAACTGTCAAAAGTTTTATCAACAGGTCTGTTAAAATACAATATTAACTTGGAGCTTGAATCTATTTATCGCAGAGGTGAGATCACTGGGACGAAAAACAGACGTGCTGTTTACCCTCAAGATGGACGGGTAGACACTCAACTGTCGGTTCTGACTTTGAGATTGGGAAGTCCAAGAGACGCCAGCATGCGTCGCTTGCACCAACCATTCTCTTAGTTTACATAGTGTTCTACCTCGTCCTCTTGTTGCCACAAAGGAGTGACGGTGACATTTTGAAGTGATCCACCCTTTCATCAGGTATTTGAATAGATACTTGATGACGCGACGGGTAGAAGCAAGCTCCAAGTTAATATGTGCTTCATACTTTAGCAGTAGTGCGGCATTATTATGGCACAACCCATCCATCGTGAACAGTAACAGACCTGGTTTGCGTGACTTGATTTGACCAGTATTACTATAGTCCCGCCTGTACTGAACGAATCCTCTATCATCTACGTGGGTTGTCTGGCATGAAGGCTTTAGGATAGAAACTTTGTGTGCAGTGACCCTTCACAGCGTCCCAGCACAGGAAGTCGGTGCGATGATCAGTGCCACAAGGACCGTGGATCATGTGCTGCAACACCAACTTCCTGAGTCTTCCACCGGCTTCTTCTTCTGAGGGGATGTCCGCGCGGATTGCAGAGTCGATTTCGTCTGCTTGTACTGGACCGTCTCCGTCAATCTTAAACACAATGTGGGCGTGAGGAAGGCCCCTCATTTGCATTTCGATGACGTAGACGATATAGTTCGTACAGCCCGAACATCGCTCCGCTCCGCAGATCTCGAAGAAGCTCGAGGAGTTTGATCTGGAAGACTCTGCAAGCCGTGCTAGGGTCACTGCGTCCACTGCCGTGAGGACACGCTCTCTTGTTTTCCTCCCAAGTCGCGCTGTAAGTAAACGTGAGGAAGTACGTTGGTGAACCCAGGCGTGTGACGAGAGCCATCGCGTTCTCGTAATGAAATTTCATTGTGTCTGGGGCCCACCAGTGAACGTACTTGGGAGGTAAATCTTTCCAGGCTGTGCCCCACCCTCGCCTTGGACTGTTTCATCCCGAGCGATGTCGTCGCTAACCTGCCTTCCTGCCAGACCATCACGTTGAGCGTCAAGAAGTTTCATTCAGCTGTCCTATCCGCATGGCATTTTGGGCTGACGACCTTGACTGTGAGAATTTAATAAAACGAAGTCTCTCCTCTTCAAACCTCGCAAACATCTCGACCTGCCAAGCTTGAGAAAGTCGGCCAAGATAAGAAAAACGAGGATCGGAGAGCAAGAGACAACGTGAATAGTTATACTGAGAAAGTTTTTTCCCGTTATTATCCAGCATGCCGATGTGCCAACCCAAAGTGCCTTGCGGATAGAGAAGTGGGTACTGGAAGGGCTCCATCAGAGGACTAAAGAGATCGATGGTAGTAAGGTCTTCCAGCCACCCACTTTCCAGACGGTGAGCCGACGAGGCTCAGTGACTGCATCATCACAACTAAGCACGGCGTGCACTTCAATACCTCTTTGCCTGTCACCAAGAACATTGCCATGAGTAGCTCGACTTGTAATCTGGAATTCTAAGTGAGCGTTTACCAAGGGCTCATCACTTAACCGCCGGAAGTCATGGACATAAGGGTTTAACGAATCTAAATAATTTTTAATTTCGTCCACTGTGGCGGCATCAAGTGATCTACTAATGGCAATGTTCCTGCGTTCTTCGCCATCGTCGATGTAAAGGCGGGCACCGATTTACGAATTGGACGTCACCGCCCGCAGTAACAAACCTTTGGCCGGGGGCGTCCAAGCTGTACACCTGGTGATACATCCTCCCTTCGATTTTGAAGAATGAGAGGCCACTTGGGTGCCGGTATCCACCAGAAATTTCGAGGGCACAGAGAGCAAAGAGGTCATTGTAAGCACGCGCTCCTGTCGAGGAAGCGTCGGTTAGAGTAGAATGGTGCATTGAGAGGTGGTATTTTGTTCACATTGTATGCTCCCTCTCCACAACACCACTTCTTTCTATCTTCTTCTTCCGCGAACAGAGGTGCTTGGCAGTGAGGGCAGATAAATACGTCATCATTCCAAAGGCAGGTTTTCTTTAGCTTGTAGCTGTTAACATCGTAAAGCAATGCACCACTCCAATGTGCCATTGGTCCGTGGGCAACGATGAGCCGAGCAAGTGAAATTGGCAAGTGACGAAGTTCGGCTAGCTTAGGATTTAACAAACGGAACCCCTTAAACTCTTCCCCGACATGTTTCCACATTTTGTTTGTAGTAGCTGAACAGCTTCTCTGTTGACTTCAGGATGCTTTTGACTGTAACGGTGGACAGCATCTCTGTTGACTTCAGGATGCTGTTGACTGTAACGGTGGACAGCATCTCTATTGACCTCAGGGCGCTGTTGACTATAACGGCGGACAGCATCTCTGTTGACTTCAGGATGCTGCGCGTCGTATCGGCGAACAGATTCTCTGTGGACTTCAGGATGCTGTTGGCTATAAATACGGACTGCTTTCCTGTGGACTTCGGGGTTTTGTGCTAGATATTTACGATTTGTGTCACGAGTTTATTTTAGGATTCCGCTGAACGTATCTTTTGCTCGCCTCTCTCACTTGCTCGTCTCTCGTTGTTGTGAGTGTTTTAGGGCGTCCACGACGTATTTTCTTCGGTCTTCCAATGGTTTTACATTTAATCACACTTTTTAATGGGGATAAAATTACCTTAGGGATATTTTTAACTGTGGTATATTCAAAATCATTTTCATTGTGGCGTTTAGACCGTTGTATTACATGCTAGTGGTTTAATTTCGAATGTGTCTGAATTTATCTGTACCGGTTCACTGTAACTAAGGGCCGGCATAGAAAATCTTAATCTAGTTACACTGAACTGTCTCACTGACCCATCCAGAGCAGCATTTGACAACAATAACGCGGCCAGTGCTGAATAGTTCTCGCACTGGAAGAGGCGGGCCAGGTTATTTTGGTCATCAGCCAAATCGTTACACTCTGTCTCGTTCACTGGATGAGGATCAAACAAGTACAGCTGTCCCTGGGAGCGCCAAAAAGCAACTGTAACCGTTTGTCCCCGTGAAGAGAAACCCAGTGTTTTCTAAATCCTCGGCCATCAAACCCTCCAAAACATTAGACAGAGATAAAATACAGTCACCCAATATCTCCCACTGCCAAAGGATACAGAGCGTCGTGCACAAAGGAATTTTCTACAACGGATACGGACTGTTCATGAATGATAAAATCGGTAGGAAGTTCATCAGGAGACAAATACCGGTTTCCACCCATGCGATTCTCATCTCGCAATGTATTGTAAATACGATCACCAGTGATGAGAATCGTATCGATAGCCGCTGAGAAAATTCCAATCTAAGAGTCTTCCAGGCAAGGGCACAAGCAGACATCGCAGTGCACTGGGAGTTTTTGCTCGTCGGAAACAACTGCTTCATTCCCTTGATGGAAAGAGCCCTTAGCAACGCAATAAAAGGACATAGTACCGTAAACAAGCGAATAATCACAAGAGTTAAAAGAAAAATTTAACTTAGAAGACTAATGTAGAGATGTTCCAACAATTCAAAGCCAAAGAATGTTTAGTATCCGAAAATTCCTCCGTCCCTATCTACGAATTTACGAAAGGATCAGCCTCTGTTTCACACGGCCTAAAGGTACTCTGTTACGTACCGTACAGAGCTAGGCGAACCCTGCATTTCAAGTATAGGTAGATAGGGGATAGACCCTCAGTTTTACAAACGTGAACCAAACTTTTAACTTTGATGACGTATTGTCGCTTAACCGTTGAAGATATAGTAAAAAGTGACTGGACATTTCTTGTAGGAAATATAATTTGTTTTGGGTGTTCTGCCCTCAGAATTTTGATATAACCTCTAGTTAGGCCGCTATTTATTATTTACTAAAAGTCTGTTCAGTAAAAACAGCATTCCGTCCCTATCTATTAATTTTATATTATTCTGATTTTCAGGTTAACCGTTAAAGATACGGGAAACGTACAAAGGACCTTTTTTGTAGATCTACTCATTTTCTAACAGACAATGGAAACACATTTGAGCTATTGATGATCGTTCGGTCGCGACCGGATCAGAAGTAAAAATGTTGTTGAAAAATCGAACAAATATTTTTGTTCAATAGCGTTTTTTCGGCCTAACCAATGGAGATAGAGCAAAAAAGTCACTTGACCTTTTTTGTAGATCGTGTCAATTAGTATTAAAATAAAATTTTTTATTTTGTACTGCAATTAAAAGTTTGGCCGCAATAAAGCCCAGAAAACAAAATCTCAGGTAAAACTTAAAAAAATCAATACTTTAAAATGCGTGATGCGGCCAAACCATCGAGGATAGGGTAAATTGCAAATTTGGGGATAAGAGGGATTTGGTGATTGGTAAAATTCGGACATGAGGTCATGCCAGGAAATTTCCTGGGGGTGGGGGATAATGTTACCAGGGGTTAAGACATCAGGGGGTTTAATTTACTCAGGATGTTATGTGGTCTTACCAGGTAATTCCCGAGGAGGGGGCGTTAAGAGATTTGGTGATTGGTAAAAATTTGGACATGAGGTCATGACAGGAAATTCCCTGGGGGGGGGGGGTTTAATATTACCAGGGGTCAAGACATCAGGGAGTTTTATTTACTGAGAAGGCCATCTGTTCATACCAGGTAATTCCCGGGGGGGGGAAACGTTTAAGATATTTGGTGATTGGTAAAATTCGGACGTGGAGGTCATGCCAGGAAACTCCCTGGGGGGGGGGGTTTAATGTTACCAAAGGTTAAAGACATTCAGGGGGTTTAATTTGCTCAGGAGGTTATCTGGTCATACCAGGACATTCAGGGGGTGTGGGGTTAATGTTACAAGGTATTAATGACACACTTGGGTTTATTTTAGAGGGTGTTTTGTCTGTGAACGTAATAAAAAATTCACTCTATCCCCTTCTACTATTGACGCTTAGCTAACGCTCAGCCAATTTCCAATGTGGAGTTGTATTCACCCCTTAACCTAGCAAAGCAAGTGCAATCTGAATCTGGAATGAATTACACAAATATCGGCCACATATAAATGAACATCTCCAAAAATTGCTAATTCACGATAAATAATTTGCTTTTAAGAGAGTTTTTTCAGGCTTACGGAAGGACACACAAAAAAGGTGCGTGGGCTTTTTTGTAAATTTAATCATTTTCTGGTTATCAAAAATTTAATATTCAAGCTACAACCAATAGTTCGACCGCTACCGCTCCAGAAACAGAAATCTCATGTAAAAATGACAAAATGTTTGCATTTAAACACGTTTTGCAGCCAAAACCATTGACGGACAGGGCAAAAAGTAACTACAGCCTTTTTGTACATCACGTGATTTCCTAATTCCAGTCTTCAATCTGTTTTGGGCTACGATCAACGGTTTGGCCGCAATGGATAACTGAAACTAAATTTCCACGTAAAATTTACAAAAAATGTTGCACATAATCACATTTTTTGGCCGAATTAATAAAGATAGGGCCAAAAAGTGACTGGAACTTTTTTTTTTAGATCACATAATTTTATAAGTTGCTCTTTTGTTTTGTTTTGAGCTGTGCCTAATCGATTGGCCGTTATCGGGCCCTAAATCTAATTTTGCATAGGAAAATTACACAAATTTTGCACATAATCGCGTATTGCGGTCATACCGATAGAGATAGGGTAAAAAAGTCACTGGAACCTTTTCTGTAGATCTCGCAATTTGCTAATTTGATGGGTCAATCAGATTTGAGCTACGACCTACCGTTCGGCCGCTATCGGGCTCGAAACTTTATTTCAAGCGAAAAAATCTCTGGAATGTCAAATGTTCGAGCGTTTTGTCGCTTAACCATGGAAGATAGAGCAAAAAGTCACTGGACCTTTTTTATAGTTCACTTCATTCCTGACCATGAATTTTTCGTCAGATTTGAGCTAGCTGCAACGGTTCGCCCGCTATCGGGCTTAAAAAAAAGGCCAGCAACGGTAAAAAATGCGCGTTTTTTTAATAATTTTTTTGAGGGGTTTAAAAGTAAAAATGTCCAGTTTTCAGACTTTTCCTCCGGGTCATATTGCAAAAGGTACCTGCATGCCAAATTTCAAGTTTCTAGCACTTCTAGAACTATGTTAGAATTTGTATATATCTGTCAGTCAGTGAGTGAGTGAGTGGTTTCACATGCGGCTGTATATTATATGGGACTCGCCTTCGGCTCGCTGGGGGCTACGCCCCCAGGCCCCCAAAGTAAACGCTTGCAAATTCGGGGATAAGCGGAATTCGGTGACTGGTTAAGTCCGGACATTAAGTAAATGACAAGGGATTTAAAAATTGACCTTTTTCATAGATTTTTTCCGGATTCGTAAAAACTTTTTGACTTTTGAGGGCATTTTGCGGTTTAAACCGTTAGAGATACGACAAAAAGTGACTGGACCTTTCTTGTTGGAAATTTAATTTTGTCTTTCGATTGTGCCCTCAGATCTGATCTACGACCTATGGTTTAGCCAGAAATGAGCTCGGGAGAAAAGTCTGCACGGGTCAGCTATCTTGAATTGTTTAGTATAAACATAATAAAAACCGACCTCAAGGCAGTTATTTTAAGTCGAACAGGGGGTTTAATATCACCAGGAGACTATCTAGTCAAGGCGAGAAATTCCCTGGGTGGGTGATTAATGTTAAGGAGGTTAAGACAAGAGGGGTTTAATTTCGTCAGGATATTGTCTGGTCATATGAACAAATTCCCAGGGGGGGTTAACGTTACCGGGGGATAAGTCTCCAGGGGGTTATCTGGTCATACCAGGATCTTCCCCAGGGGGGGGGGGTTTTAAGAGATTTGGTGACTGGTAAAATTCGGACATGAGGTCATGGCAGGAAATTCCCTGGGGGGGTTTAATGTTACCAGGGGGGTTAACACATCAGGGGGTTGAATGTACAGGAGGTTATCAGGTCATACCAGGAAAATCCCCGGGGGGGGGGTTATATATTACCGGGGGTTAATGACACACTTGGGCCTTTTTTAGAGGGTATTGTGTCTGTGAACATAATAAATATTCCTCTGTCCCTATCTACTATTGACGCTTAGCTAACGCTCAGCCAACTCCCGAAGTCACTGAACCTTTTCTGTAGATCACGTGATTTCCTAAATCCCGTTTAAAATTTGTTTTTGAGTTACGACCAACCGTTTAGCCGCTATCAAGCCCGGAATGTTAAAATTTTTAGGCGAAAAATGTCCAATATTTTCACTTAATCGCGTTTTGCGGTCAAACTAAGGGAAATATAGTAAAAAGTCACTGGACCTTTTTTGTAGGTCATCTTATTTCCTAAATAAAACGTTAGTCTTATTTTGACCTCCGACCAATGGTTTCGCCGCTATCGACCCCAAAAACAAAAGTTTCGCGTAAAAGTTACAACAAAATTGTACATAATCACGTTTTTCGGCCAAACCAATCGAAGATAGGGCAAAAGATTACTGGACCTTTTCTGTAGATCGCGCAATTTGCTAATTTGATGGGTCAATCAGATTTGAGCTACGACCAACGGTTCGTATCGGCCGCTATCGGGCTTGAAACATTATTTTTATCGAAAAAATCTCTGGAATTTCAAATGTTCGAGCGTTTTGTCGCTTAAACCATGGAAGATAGAGCAAAAAGTCATTAGACCTTTTTTTGTAGTTCACTTCATTCCTGACCATGAATTTTCCGTCAGATCCGAGCTAGCTCCAACGGTTCGCCCGCTATCGGGCTTACAAAAAATGCCTGCAGGGGTGAAGAATGCGCGATTTTTTGGGAATTTTTTTGAGGGGTTGAAAATGAAAAATTCTCACTTTTCGGGATTTTTCCTGGTGGTTACACGTGGAAAGCTATCTGTGTACCAAATTTCAAGTCTCTAACTCATCTGGAAGTAGGTTAGAATTAGTATACGTGAGTGAGTGAGTGAGTCAGTCAGTCAGTTACACATGCGGTTGTATATATATTAGATTCGATCTAATTTAAATGGGTGAGTATTTTTTGAGAGCAAAAGAAAAGGGAACATATTTTCTAAGTAAAGCTTATTTATCGTCAACGATATCGTAACGGATAACATCATACGAACATTCTGTTACTTAAACTTAAAAAACCTCACTTAAATTACACTTTTTATCAATAGATTTCTTAACCTAAAAACTTAATATTTTCAAGGTAATTTTAAAAGCGTCGGAACATTCTTTTCACCTTCATGGCCAACATAATAAAGCTTTCCGGGTGAATATTGTTACTCGTATAAACATGTGACGTATTGAAAGTTTTATAAAAACCTTAATTTTTCGTTGTTCTCACTGGTTCCCTCACAAGGGGACCGTGAAAGATTAGATAAAAACTTAATTTTTGACACTACAAGGCACAATCAACACATTTAAGGAGTAGTATGTGGCGACACTAACTAAGATGTAACGTTGAAAATACTCTCGTTTCGTCACACAAATCAGCAGGAGTAGTCTGAAACTTAACTTGCGTGCACATTATGTTATTTTTACATTTTATGCCGGTTAACATCAGCTTTCGCATTGAACGGAGGTATACTAATTGCCAATGCTAGTGTGTGAGTTACTATTTTGTAATTCTCTTGTAAGCCTCAGCTGTTTACCCATGCCGACTTAGTAGGTCCCTGGCTATTTCTCTACCTCTCTAACTTTTTGTGGCCTCTCCGGGATTTGAACCAGCGTGTTCTCGGTTGAAAGCCGTGACTTTAACCACTAGTCTACGGAGGAGGTCATGTACTAGTCGGTACACTAGCGCCCTCTTATACAGCTCTGTCTCAAATTACTGCCAAATTACTGTCAGTTCAGTTTACTTTGGTTTGAATTCTTGTTCATAGTTTACATCTACTCTAATCGTATATAGTTCAATGTCATAATAATCGTAGTTTATTTAGCGTATTGTTATTGTGGTGGATTAGAGATTAAATGGTGGGTTATTCTAGGAAACTTCCGTCAATGTCACGTAAATACAACCTCTTTAGAGACAGTGCCTCGACGAAAGTAAGAACATAATAGCGAATATTTAATGTTTGGCTTTACAAATTCAGTGACTGAAGAGTTTATAACGAGTATAGGAAACCTGGAAAACTTTGTCGCCAACTGAGAGCAAAATGTCGGGATTGTAAAAGTATGTCCTTAGATTTTCACAAAATTACATTGAGCTAATTAGAAAAGAGTAAACAGATAATGACCATAACTACTGGATTAAGTTTAAATGAAAATGCAACTTTGACTCTATCTAAAATCTCTCAACTTGTATAAAATTCTGTACTGGAAAATCTCACACAGTTGACACTACCAGCAGCTGTAGTACAAGAGATTGATAGGTGATTCGGTTGCCAAACTCATAAGTACAGTTTTCCTGTCTAATAACATTTTTCAAAGAAGAATTGCATATTTGGCTAGATTATGCAATATTTAATTATATTATTAACAATATACAGCAATATAATGATATAAAAAGTGTACATCATAGTGCAACACGTTCTGCCCACAAGTTTTATGTCTAAAATAAACTTTTTTAAGGAATGACGTGTATTCCATTATTGTTTTACAAATCTACGTAAAACGTAGTTACTAAGGGGGTACACAAAACGTGACCCAAGGTTTTAGAGATCTTCCAAAATATTTCGTTGCGAAACACTGTTTTAAGACATTTACTACTTTACCTTTCAATAGCGTACTGATACTAAGCTTATAACACTAGCTATTGCACCACTTAGCTGCTGAATGCCTTTAAAAGAATCCTTAAGGATTCCCAGATTAGGTAGTGATTATCATGTGTTGAACAATCTCATATCCATTATCTAAATAATAGTTCAAATATAATATATTTGTACTATCCAAATTATTGCAAACCTGTAAATTAAAACTTTTATTAAACCGAAAATATATATTTAATATTTTTAGAACATTAACTAGAAAATGTAACATAGCGGAATGTAAGAAATCAATAACGTTCCAGTTATCTATTGATGTTTCATACGTAAAGGAACATTCATATAATTTATCTGATGAAAGTACGTTGTAGGTTAGATGCACAAACTACAATCAATATACTATTTGTGATGCAAAAAACTCGTGATAAGAATTTCACCTAATTTGCTTTTAAACTATGACTTACCTCGAAGACTCTCTCTAACTTCCTATAGAAGGTGTCCTTCTGAATCATAAATTCATTTTTAGGAATGTAGGCGAGCATTGCCCTTTTTATAAATTATGCCATACTAATCCACCGGTTGCTTTCGCTTATATTAACGTCCTTTATACACCTAGATCGTTTGGCAGTACGATAAATGTCACTAACACAAATTTCCTGGGCTGAACAAATGATGCCTATGTTTTATATGTAGTTCTATGGGCGGAACTCGTAGTGTCGAGGCAGGCTGGCTGGAAAGTTATCGATCATGAAATAGAAATCTATTTTGTGTTCCAGCAACTTACTTTCACCAATTATAATAACATCTCAGAATATGTCAAACTTTCACAAAAATACATATGTCTATTGGCTATGATGGACATTCATTGGACGATAATTGCACGTGTGATTAAAATACGACATTTAGTGTTTGTCGGTCGGGACATGTCAGATCTTGCCGTTACAGGTCACCACGTCGCTCGGACACGAGACTTGGCGTGATCACTTGAGCCCGTTGTGTGAACTTTCAATAGCATTGCAATCAGCGATCTGCGTTTGTGTGGAAACCCGCCTTGCTCTATCGATTGTATGGCATTGTTCTCTATTTTAGTGAAATTATGCTATGTTATATATGATTATATTTACATTTATACATACTTGTATATTGTTCGATAAGTATATAGTTATCCCTGCAACTGGGTACACCCAAAACAACTTTTTCCCCGTAGAGCACCATACACTGTTACATATTGCATCCTATTATTCCAAATAAAAGAACAAACAAAAAACACTAAATTTACGCTGGAAAAGTGTACAAATTTAAGAACAAAGTAAATATATAGTTAACATTTCTTTTTCTATGAAATCTCGCATGATTGGTGCAAAAGTGATTTTTGTATTACGTCTGTCTGATGTTTATTGTAAAATGTGCGGCTTTCTGACGTTAAGTGCAGCATGAATCAAATATGAATCATACAGCATATTAATACGAACATTAAATTAATAACCGGACGGTCAAAGAAAAAATGCTGTTAAGATAGAAGCCGCGCATGAATCGTATTCATCTGTAAATGTCTGAACTACTTTGATATTTATGTAGTACGATACCCCAGGGGTCTACTGCGAAAAGTTGCTGGTGAGCAACAGAAGTCCATGTGCCCGTTGAAAACTTCAGTCATCGCACAAGTTTTAAGTTGATTATGGAACGATCCTTTAGCGAGTTCCATAAACTTGAGTGAATTGCGTTAAGGCGTATAACACAATTATTGTATACTGTACTAAATACAAAATGTTCTAAATTTTGTGTGCATAACTTCTTTAAATACTTGATGAAAACCCTACAAGAACGATTAAAACATAATGGGATTTGTCGTTTTACTTGTTTACCTCCGTTCGATGTTAAATTAAAAGGTAACCGGTGTTTCAGTTTATTTTACCCATGAATTTTTCTGTTTGTTTGTAAGACCAATAAAGAATCATTTATGTGTTCTTATACAATTGTAATTTTAAAGCCTGTTAGAAATCCATGAAAAAACTATTGGAGATAAAAGTAAACATTGTAACTAAAATCTGTTGACATTGCCTCAAATTATATAAATGTTTATATAAAAGTATGTTATATCAAACATCGAGTAGTTGAAAGATTTTCAACAAAATCAACTGGTTTATTTTGAGAATCAATTATCACTGAAACTATTTTTAGACTTCAAATAAGTGATAAGGTAATAACCCAACCGGAAATGGGGTAGAATTCTTCACCTGTTATCAGTTGTTACTCCTATCGCATTTGTCATAGATAAGGACTGTTTGGAGTTCAAACAACCGACTGACACGGCCTCTTCTTGCCGCGACACTACTAGACTATATAGAGCCATGACTTTGCCTGCGGACCTTACTGACTGGCTGGAGAACCGAGTTGACACCGCCATGTGATCTAAGATTTGGCAAAAGAAGGGCTGAAACTTGCAAAGTAGTTATAAATATTTTGTGGTGTGAGAGGATACGGTTTCACTTGGATTCCCAAACAGTCCGCAAGTTGAGGTAACGTGAATGTAGAGGAAACGTGGAATGTAGAGTTAACGTGAATGTACAGGTAACGTGAATATACAGGTAACGTGAATGTAGAGGTAACGTGATGTACAGGTAACGTGAATGTACAGGTAACGTGAAAGTAGAGGTGACGCGAATATAGAGGTGACGCGAATGTAGAGGTGACGTGAATGTACAGGTAACGTGAATGTACATATAACGTGAATGTACAGGCAACGTGAGTGTAGAGGTAACGTGAATGTAGAGGTTACCTGAATGTAGAGGTAACGTGAATGTAAGTAAGCTAAACTCTGTTTGTTGTGCGTTCAATAATGTGTACGAACGACTCCTTGGACGGGTGTAAAAATAATATAATAAACGGTATATTTGAAGCCAAAAACAACCGTGAACGTCACGCAATCTTATAAATCAAGGTAGGACTACTGCCACTTTACCGTGCATGCAAGATATTGTACCTTCGAGTTGTTATTGTTCGCTCCAATATTTACACCGTTACTTTCGCCATATAGAACACGTTTTTGGGGTTCATGATAGTTTACAAAAATAAGAACTTGGGTGATTGGTGAATAACCTGAATGGGAAATCGGTGAACATGAAACCTTCTACAGCATACAATATAATTAGTTAAATTTGTAATTTTTGTATCCGAATATAAGTTTTTGATGGCTAAATAACGTCTCAGTATACATACTTAAATTAACATTAACTATTTTCTTTTGTAGAACGACTTTACTAAGACTAATCCATTACTCAGTTAAATTCGCTTCAAGGAGTCTATCGCTTTGAAAATCACGTGCATGGTTATCTTTATCCAGTGAGTATTAAAGTAATGTGTTAGCCATTTAGAAACAAAATATTATTACATGCTGTGGTGTTTGTTCAATATAGTCGATATTTCTGTAGGAGAAGCTAAGGGTGAGACCAAACAAAATTAATAAGAAATCATCGATTTAGTACATTTCCAAAAATTTATAAAAATAAGTAGGTCAAGTAATTTTTTACAAAGGATGCACAAAATACTGCTCAAAAATTGATGTGGTATATGGAGAGCCAAAATATTATTTATAGTGATTGAAATATCCTTTGAACGTTATTTTTAACTTCAGTATTTACCCTCCGTTTCTCCGAAAAGGATTCCTGATTGTACGAAATATTATCATGCAGTTGTTTTATTTCGTATCAAGTGTTGGTGTTAATAATTATTTAGCCAAGTTGTTTAACGAGCCTTTGTTCGTGTAGGGTCATTTATATTACACATAAACACATTCACGATTTTTAGAGTTACAAATAACATTGTCTGGTAACTAAAAACGGAAGAGTCGGATTTCCAAATACATCATTTAAAAATTCTCTCAACTCTACCTCCGTAGTTTGTATATCTTTCGGGACGTTGTCCTGAAAAGCTCATACAAATATATTACATACCAATTTATGTATAATTTCAAAATTATTAAGTGTGTAACTTTTTGTTTCGCGGATATAGCTTGATTTATTCATTTAGAAATCTTATATTAAATCAATCTTGTTTTTGCACCGAATGAAAGAAATTTCAGTTTAATTGATAAAATTGTAACTTTTTTAAGGTTTGGCTTGATCTGAAAGCTCCTCTAAGTCTAAAATATGTTGTATAAGTAGCGGTAGTAAAACACGCCACGCCACGTGTCGCGTCGCTGAGATGCAATGCAAACTTTCAAGTCTATAGTTCATTTCAATATTGACAGATATAACTACAGACAATCATACGGAAAAGATATTTTTACATCCCCCGCTAAACAAAATAGAAATTATACCAGCCTGAAGATTTACTGCAGCGACTCTCACTCTAAACTCCATGGTTGAACATAAACCACCACTTTATTCTATTATGTAGAAATGAAGTTTCATGCAAAACTTCAAGAGCTTCTCGAAAAATCTTTCTCACTATATTTTGCCACATGTTACATTCACATTTTTTGTTTATTATATTGGGTTTAATATCAACGTTTAAATAATAAATATCTAAGCACTAATACACCATCAAATGAATCTATATGTGTTAGGATAGTTAGATATTATTACTTTAACCACTTTTATTTCAGTTATGTGGGTCTGATTATCCTTAAACATTAAAGTGTCACAAAAATAAAATTCAATAATTGTTTTAGTGTTTGTTTATAAATTAAGTAGGCTACATGTGTTAACATGTATTCTTATGAGTGTACTAAATGTGTTTAAAAAATTATTTATTCTGCTATTTTCTCGTTACCATCATGGTTTCCCATAAGACTAATGTAAAATTATTCGTTATCGGTCAGCCAAATCCTATGGAGTGACATGCACCATAATCGACCTCAGTGTTACTACGGTTCATACATAATTTCAAGTATATAGGTTAGTTAAAACCCATAAAGGGTTACTTGTTCCACCCATTACAATCTAATGAAAACAAAACAAACCCGATGGAAAATACCTCGAGAAAGAAAGGGATTTTTCCACGCGAGAAAATTTAATTTTGCCTTGACGTCATAAAACTTTCGTCACAGTAGTGATTACAGATAACATAGTCTTTTGATGTTTATTAATGACAAGATTCGCCACACCACTTGTCAGTAAGAGGCTTCGCTGAGGCTGTAAGCAAACTATCAACTCTACATCTCATTTCATTCTTAAGATGTCCTGAAGACTGATAGACAGACATACAATCGTACAAAAAAGAAGTTGACACGAAAATGACGAATTATAGAACTCAGAACTTTCATGCAGTTTTAATGGACTATATTTGAATTTTTTCCAACATATCTTGTCACACGATACATTCAGATTTCTGTTTATTTAATTGTTTGTAATCGTTGTTTGTTTGTTTCATAGCAGTGTTAAATAATAAAAGTCTCCAGACCGCCACTATTAATGATGTTGTATGTATTGGAGCACGTTAAAATCTCTTACTCGTGTACTGATTGTTCACAAATGTATTTATTCTGATATTGTCTTGTAGCCTTCGTAGTTACTCTTAAGTCCAATATAAAAATATTCACTAACTCTTAGCAAAATTCCATGGAGCGACATAACCCATACTCAGACTCAGTGTTACTCATATACATAAAGCTTAATTCACAATTTTCAGGTAATAGGTAATTCTTTTATCGATACATCATGCGGACAGGCAGATAGATAGACAGACAAACGGAAATGAAATGTGTCCAGCCCTCTAGTGTTAGGCTTCGCTAAAGCTCAGCCAACAAGTAAGATATCATTAGGAAAGACATCTTCATAATCTGAAGGAACAATTTGTTCTGCGTTAAGTTACGTTGTACATTACAGTATATCCAGTTATCATTCAAAACCTCAACCCGACGACAAGAAAGATATACGTTGGTGAAAGTTGGCTTTACTTTCAACAGCCACAGGACGCTGGATGGATGTCCATCCTCGTTCTTTTGCAACCATCCTCAGCCTGTTCTACCATGGACGTCTGGTCTGCGGTGAATGATCCTTGAGTTGGCAGTTTCCCACCGTGACCGTCGAGGTTACTCTCTCATCACTTCCTTTCTTTACCTCCTAGCGTTCTCATTACTCCAGTGGCGTAACCAGGATTCGAGTTGAGGACACAAACTCATAATTGCATACCTCTAGTCTAGTGTGTAGAATCCATGTTTTATTATTTGTAATAATGTGTGTGTCTTGTACAAAACGCAGTGTGTATCTAAAATTTGGATAAATATCTCGATTAAATGTGGATAAATGTTCGATTAAAGTAACATTTTCTTGTACCATATGATTATATACTTCGCAAATACCTGTTTTACCTTATCAAATTTAATAGCAAAAAAACTGTTGTCACCATTTGCTAATAAGCATTGTTAGAAACAAATTTAAACAGCTATTAAATGGGATTTTATACTTATATCAAATATATAAACATGTAGTGAAAGATCAATAGGTAATTTTTGAGGTAATGATAACCTAACCTGAACTTTCTAGCTTATCTAATTTCCCTAATCTTGTAGAAAACTGTTATTAATTTCGTACTTTCCATGGAAGCCCTTCAATTTGGTCTCTCTGTATGTATAATACAGTTTTAAAACTCATTAAAATAGTCGGATAACGTTAAACAAGGAAATGGATTTGAAGAAAGTTGACTTTGCTGGTGATGTTTGGAATGTTTGAAGTTCTGTTCTGAAATGTGCGCCTTTAGAGTGAGTGCCACAGAGACGATTCTTGGGCTTTCGCTAACGATGTTCTCTTGTTTGCGGAATCGAAGTGTCCTTAGGTAATTCTGGAATTAGATGAAGCACACGATAGTGGCATGGGAGCTTCCTTCGATAGTGGCAAGGGATCAGAAACTAGATCCCTTCAAGTTAACTAGCCTGAAGATGGGAAATAGACAGGTTTTGTACACTTCACAAGAAATTTATGATTAGGAAATTTGAAACAAGGTACAAACAAACACGGCTGAAAATTAAAATGTAATTTTTCACAGTATGTACAAGAATTGATCCTTGAATGCAGAGAGGAGGTCTTTTTCCCTCCTCGCAGAAAGAAAAAAGGAAAAAGAGAAAAAAAGGAAAAAAAAGGAAAAAAGGGAGGGAAAAGGAGGAAGGAGGAGGGAGGGGAGGACGAAAAGGTCTAGTAAAGGTTTCCAGAGTAAAATTCTTATAATGGTGAAAGGAGAAAGTTTGACATCAAAGACTGAATTTCAAAGTCCATCAAAAGGCCACGTATCGAAATAGTTTTGGTTCAGTCTCTATGTAACACTATCCAAATAGAAGTTGATATAAGTAGGTAGCGTCAAAGGAACACCTTATTTCTATTACACAAATACAAGAATCTTTCATAACCGTCTTAAAATGAATACATGTAGCCTATTTCTCCATTTTGGTATAGTTTTTACGGACAAACCCCTACAAGTAAGGCCTGGACACACTATGGGCAGTGACAGCAAACACTACGAGACCTTGTAGTTAGTTTACCACACCGTAAGTAGGAGTGACTTCCAGAGTGTATACTGACTGAGGCGAATCACCAACAGAGTGTATACTGAGGCGAATCACCAACATAGTGTATACTGACTGAGGCGAATCACCAACAGAGTGTATACTGACTGAGGCGAATCACCAACAGAGTGTATACTGACTGAGGCGAATCACCAACAGAGTGTATACTGACTGAGGTGAATCACCAACAGAGTGTATACTGACTGAGGTGAATCACCAACAGAGTGTATACTGACTGAGGCGAATCACCAACAGAGTGTAGACTGACTGAGGCGAGTCACCAACAGAGTGTATAAAGACTGAGGCGAATCACCAACAGAGTGTATAAAGACTGAGGCGAATCACCAACAGAGTGTATACTGACTGAGGCGAATCACCAACAGAGTGTAGACTGACTGAGGCGAATCACCAATCGGTTGACGTACGCGGTTTTACTTCTACAACAAACATGTGACCAGTGCGTGTCACCCTCGGTGCAGTAAACTCGCTAGATCTGACAGTCGTTATCGTAACAGTATGTCGCAGCACGCACGCGCATGCGCAGGGGCGCGCGGTCGACCGCAATAATGCAAAGGCTTAAATTCTTGAAGAAGTTCAATACTCCGTTTGTTGCTTACTCGTGCACTGAGTGTGATAAATGAAATTCGATCTTCCAAGTTCAGCAGTTGGTTCCAGCATGAGATTTACAAGAAAGAAAATTTACCAAGTGAAATGTGTGTCATGTAGGCTATTGTCCCTGATTTGTTATATTGTTATTGTAAAGTGCTTGATCAGTAGTGTAATGCAGATTGCATAGAAGACGTTATACGTTAAAATAATATTAAACACTGTTATAAAAACCACCTCATTCTTTTGCAGCCAATGAATGTTTGCACGAAAGGTAATCGAATTTGGTTAGATCTAAGGTAAATGAAAAGAGCCGAAAGAAGACGCTTTATGATCGAAATTGGTTTTCGTTGATATATTTTCTTCATCGGAGTACAAGGCAAACTCCACACTAGTACTGGAAATATCGTAGACAGATAATTAATTTTAACAGACCGAATTTGATTCTTTATAACAAAATAATTTATATGGTTCATCGAGATCGATCCATATAAATTAATTGCACTGAATAACTTATCAACACCTAGCAAAAAACCACGAAAGATAGAGGCAGGAAATGTGGTACATACCTTCATAATGAGCCCAAGAGGCTCACGAAGGAACGCCAATCAATTATCTCAGGAGTGTTTAGGGTGTGATAGAAAAATAATACGTGAATGTAGTGTAATGTTTTTCAACAGGAAATTGCGTGCGAAGCCGCGGGCAACTGCGAGTAATTTAATAAATTTCTTCACTAATTTAAATTGGTAGTATAATTCTAATACTATGACTAATTACATTACTCGAGTATTTTCTTATCGTCTTGAAACACCTCAACTGTAAATAGCTTGCTGCCTTCAGCTTTCTTAAGGAAAAAAGTATATGCAAGTTATATGTTGTTAACCATCCTCGGTTGTATATGTTATAATAGCTTGAGTCCTGTATTTAATGTGCAAAAATGAAATAAGGGCGTATTTTAATATATGGTAGGAATGTGGCACCAGCGGATTGTAATTAATTCATAGTGACCTACATTCACAACCTTCATCACCTCTCGTGTACGGCTGCTCGCATCTACATCACTAGAATTCCACAATCAGCAGGCTGAAGGTGTAATAACAGAATGCTGAAGTATTGGGAGCTAGTGCACTTAAAAGAACACAGGAAAAGTTCTGCGTAATGTAACCTATGAGAATTTTACTCAAGTTTGTAGACACCAAAGATCTGTCTATATTATTTATTCATTGGCATTTGGCCTTGGGTACAGTATCGACGTAACTAGGCTCTCGAGGATGTTACTATATTTTAACGTTTGATAGAACCGTGGACGTGTTTGATAGAATACGTGTATTGAATTGCGTTTTAATTTCGATTTTAATTTGAATCACTTTTGGTACAGAAAATGCCCTGCATGATCTACCTATTTTTCTCTCTTGACTGAAGATAGCTTTCCATAGTGAGGCAGAAATATCTTCAGATGTAATTATGTTAGCAATGTTTAGATTCGTTGTGAAACGCAAAACTAAGATGATAGTCAATACACCGTCCGCGTGATCTAAAATTACCACAGTAATCACGCTGAGATGATTATGAACATTATTTCTATTTGGGAGGAGAGTGAAGAAACTGTAAATTTCGAGTGAGAAAGGGATCTAGGTGGTGGTGTAAGGGACTTCCCTCTGGACACTTTGTATAGTACTAGTATTGTAATACAAAACATCGTGACAAGAATTTGTTTGTATCCACCATAACAATTCACTGTGATCAGATTTTCTTAAGTTTACATATTACTTCCAATGGTGGTGACTTTGCCTATATTGCTTGAAACTGTTGCACGGAAGTAGTATTCCTGGAGCAGCTAAATACAGATTGACCTAACGCCGAAATCGAGTAACAGCTGTGGGTGATGGAAAAAGTTTGCTATGATAGGACGTGCGCATAAGCTGCTTCTATGTCTGCGCATCTCTTCTTCGGTTTCCTTACTAACATCACGCCCGACCTCTTGAGTTTGAGTTATTCATTTTGTATCCTCTCCACTCAACGTTTTATCAGCAAGGTCAACTGACAAACACAACAAAAACAAATGTCTTTCTACTTGTTATGTCTTTACGGAAGTTGTTTTAACTACACCCCATATTTTTATTGACTTTAAATAAAAAACATTATGCCAATCAAAAACTTATTGCACCACCTCAATGTAACGAATAGTTTGTGTCAGAAAGCGTTCAAAAGATTGGTTGAGACACGAACCAGTGATTGTTGATGTCAAATCCCCATTTAAAAGCAGAAATGAGAGTAAATATGGGCCCTTATTTTAATGACATAAACACTATTTGACCATTCTTTACTTTTCATCTCCTAAGAATCAATTAAGAATCGATGACCATCTTCCGTAGACGCCACCACCCTACTTACTGCGCCTACCACAGCTGTCTCTCTAGACTTCTTAGAACTGGAAGTGATGCTGCTCCACGGGTTGACTTCTTCAATGAGACTGTCGCATCATTCAGAAGAAAAGTGGCTTCCCTTGTAAAGACCTAACTAGCAGCCTTCCCCCCCCCACACACACACGCGCGCGCGCGCACTTCACTCTGGTATGCATGTAGCGGATTTAGTTAATGTTTATTTTAAATTACTTAATTATGATTATGGTTGATGATTATTATTTATGTTTACGCATGTTCCTAAATATTTATCTTTTCTTGCATGTTGCTGGATATACTATATTGTTATTTTTGCATATGGTTATGTGTCACATTTTTTTATCACTTTGATGTTATTTATTTCTTATCATACACTACAAATTTATAACTATTGCTCGTTTTTATATTTAACTATTTTATTATTGTATTTGTATTTGTTTACCTTTCTGTTGATTATTTGTTAACTAACTTATATTTCTTACTTATTCGCTGTTTTGTTGATTACATATTTTTAACACTGTTTGTTATTTGATTATATGTAAATATTATTAGTGCTATTAATCTTTTATACTCTTTATAACTTATTTATGTGTACTACTGGTGTAATTCCGTTGGAAGAATAAATAAATAATCAAGTGGAGTGTTGTCTGCAGGCGTTAAAACAAATCGCGGTCGACCACGAGATCTGGCTTGATCACTTGTGTTGTATTGGTACTTGGTCCACTTACCAAGCCGTTCCAATCAAGGCATTGGTGGATTCTTCCCACCGATTGGATGAGATCTGTACAAGCCTGGTGGGATTTGTTCTAGTTGTAGATCGCAATACTTCTGTTTTGTTTTTTATTTTTTTTTTTAATTAAATTAATGTTGTGTGGTGTAAAATAGCCTGACGGTATGGGAAATATTCAGCTATTCTAATTGGGTGAGCGTTAGCGAAGCCAATCTTTCTAGAAACTATAAAAATATCATTGTTTTCTGTCTATATGTCTTAACTCCGCACTATATCTCGAGAACAAGCTGGCGTATTGATCCGAAATTTGGCATCAAGCTTCTTAACCATCTGGGTAACATCTATTTCGATGGTGGTGCATGTCACTCAATATAATGTGGCTGAGCGTTAGTGAACTCTTTTAAATGTTCTTATGGGTAACCACGATGGCAACGAAAGTATCATGGATTAAATAAAGTTTTAAACAAACAGAGTGAATCATATGACATTTTAACATATGTTGTATTAACCCATTATAGCTATATACTTTGTATCAACCTCAGTGAAGTCTGTTACACGACAAGTGATGTGGTGTATGCCTACCTTGTTAAATTGTTAAATTATTGAAGGAGGATCGGGATCGAATTCAGAGACTTCAGAACTCTGCCGTGAGGTTCATTTTCAACCTTAGACGCTTAGTATACAATTGTTAAATTACCGCAAGAAGTTAAAAAACGGAAAGGTAAAAAGAGTCGTCTTGCTGTACCCATTGTCAGACTTGTTAACCAAGGACGTAGTCAGCAAGGGGCTCCAAGGGGTCCGGATCCCCCCTCCCAATTTTCAATAGTTTCAATTATTTTTGTAGTAAACGATTATTTAAAAAAATCAATATTACTAACATGTACTTCTGATTAGATCGTTCTCAACATAGATACTGGTCAAGAACTTTTTGAGCAACAAAATTGTGCTTTACTTTCTGTCCGCTTTGGAAAAATAGCAATTGTTTTGCCCGCCAAAACAGTTTGTCCTGGCTACGTTCTTGCATTGAACATAAGAACTGTGTTTAAAATTTGCTAAAATGCTTTACACAACCGAAACATGTCCTTTTTAATGGTGGCGTTAAAGTTCTGGAGAATATTTATAATTTGCTATCTTATCTTTATTACGTTGCTGACATAGGCGTGAAATTGACATTTGTAGTAAATAACTTTGAATAATCTTGAAATTTGTATTTTTTCCCCATAATACCGTAGATTAACACTGAGGAAAATTAAGACCGATTCGGCATTCCTTACTTAAAGAATAACCATGTGGCTGCAAACCTATCAATGGTACAGACGCTACATTTACATTATTCCGGAGCAACAAGGTTGGAGAATTTCCAACCAAAAGGTGCAGAATGTGGTTGTACGGATACGGGTTGGAAAAAATACACGTACCAATAGTATAACGTTACATTTACATTATTCCGGAGCAACAGGGTTGGAGAATTTCCAACCAAAAGGTGCAGAATGTGGTTGTACGGATACGAGTTGGAAAAAATACACGTACCAACAGTATGACGTTACATTTACATTATTCCGGAGCAACAGTGTTGGAGAATTTCCAACCAAAAGGTGCAGAATGTGGTTGTACGGATACGGGTTGGAAAAAATACACGTACCAACAGTATGACGTTACATTTACATTATTCCGGAGCAACAGGGTTGGAGAATTTCCAACCAAAAGGTGCAGAATGTGGTTGTACGGATACGGGTTGGAAAAAATAAACGTACCAACAGTATGGTTCAGAGGACCGCTGTGCTCGCTCAACCCGTGGTGAATGAAGAAGCCTTGGAAGGATCTCACCGTGACCAAGGGTACTCCAGCGTTACTTCCTGTGTTACCTTACCTCTTCTGTCGTCCAGTCTTCTTCAGTTTGGTTCTCTCTTACACATTTGTTCTTAAGTTTATTAATAAGGACCAGACAGACCTTCTTCAAACCGTGTCAATTTATGTCGGTCTGTCTGAACATCCATCCGTGCGATGTCCTAGAGACTTGAAAATTAGCACATAAATTGCTCTTAATGGAAGGAAGCAAAAGCACAAAATTAAAGCGAAAGTAAACATTTTTACACAGGTATTGTGGTTGTGGGTAACCATAAAGGTGACGAAAAATTTTCAGGATAAACAAATTTGTAGAAACACGTGTGTACAGATTTAATCGTGTAACATTGTAACACATGTAATGAAGTTATAGTACTTTGGTGGATTCGATATTAAGACTTTCGTCACGTCCTTTATTTAATTGTTTTCTCTACTTTATAAATATTCTGTTCGTCATATAATGTATAGTGTTAGATCTGAAAATAAACTTAAAACTAAGGAGGGAGAGTTTTGTAAGTTATTATTTCTAAGTTAATAGATCAGCTTTAGTGTTTATTGCCTTTTTATTTTCATACCGAAGAATAGACAAAGTTCTTGTAGTTAAATTTTCTCATATTTTATTCCGAATTCAATTCAATTCTTTATTCACAAATATGATTTGTACAGTTTAAAAAAAATACAAATATTGTGTTTTGTAAAGTATCATAATGGAGTAAAGTATAAACAATGCAAGGAAAAGCAAGAACGAGATATCTTAACTTTCTAAGTAAAAATTTAAAGAAACTTTACAAGTCAAAAATTAAACTCGAGGATATCCTTAAGGAAATAAAACACTGAACTATTTAGGAGGTTCCTCAGCGATCTCTTAAACCCAGAAAGGGAGGTTTCTGCTCTTATTCGTTCCGGTAAGTTATTGAACAGCCGAATACCAAAGTAAAACGGACTCTTCTCGAACTTGGCCATTGTGTGCTGTGTAAAGGATAGTTTAGTTTTATTTATTGTATTAAAATCATGGAAGTCTCTTGTTTCAGGAATTTCATCAAAATGTTTACAAAAATGAGAGAATTTTGTAACAATTTAAATTGTTTATTTGCTTAAAAATACAAATATTTACAAACCTAAGTTGTGTCATCATGTTTTGTACTTCTGTAATAAATTGAGTTTGCAAAATAAAAGAAGGAAACAGTAATGTAGTAGTATATGTGGTTTTAAATATTTGCGGATCTACATCTTATCGTGTTTGCGGCCGGTTCCCGTAGCCCACTTCCGGTGAAATGTAACTGGAAAATGTAATGGAACTGGCACTGAAGATGGTTTCACTAATATTGTGGACTAAGACCGTTCTGTTAAACGAAAGAGTAAAGTTGTTTAGTTATGGTGGGTTTCCTCAGTCAACTGTATCAGACCTTATGCAGCAGAAATAGTCAGCCTGCACTCCGTACTCAACTCTGTTGGAGTAAAATGTTCAAGGCGAGAATAACTGATAACTGATTGAACATTATCCATTTTTAACAGACCGTTAGTTGTATAATATAATGGTCGTTGTATTGTTATTCTTCTTTTTAATACAGTATGGTTTTTTCAGAGTACATATAGTTTTTTTACAATTTTTCAATTTTTGCACATATCTTCCTCTTAATACTGCATAAGCATGATTATAAGTGGAAGGGAAATGTATAGCAATAATCTTATGCTTGATTAAAGAATAACAGTAAAGTTTTACATACGTTAATAGCCGTGTAATTGAGGTCATAACTTTTTATGGCTGATGTTATTCAGGTATTTTTATCTTAACCTCATCCATTGTGCACACGTGATAAGGCCTAATCATAAAGACCGACACAGATACATGCATGACACCTGGAATCAGATCAATGATAGCCGAAGAAGCACGAGAACAGCCGAGCCAGCCCGAATGCGATCAGCTGTGTAACGTAGAAGCCCGATCACTGCCGAGACGCAGCCAACCGAATCATCAGCTGACGCGGTATTCGAAGACTTATCTTACATCGTTTCATTAGGGCCGCTTTATTCCGAAGGTGGTTCGGTTTTCCTTTTGTTTACCTTTAACATTTAAACCTAAGTTCCATTATAGGTGGTGACAGTGGTATAACACAATTCGTTCCATGCTTTTCTCAAGTACTCTTTCCAAGATTGCAAACTACATTTTAACTAACTAAGAGGAGACAAATTTAATTATCAGCTATTCCAATTACCTCGTCACCCTTTGCGCACTTTTCCTTTGTCTTCTGTGTTAAGTTTAACCTTAATTAATTGATGGTTTTTGTAGACACTATCTATCCGCAACTCCAATATAATGAATTCTTCTGTAATTTCCAATAAATTTTACTTCCTAGAACCATTTGTAAAATGGTAGTAAAATGTAGTAAAATTTACAACATACAACCCAAAACTTACCCATAGACTTTTGACAACAAATGTTTCAATGTGACTAAATTAGTCGGATTTCAAAAAAGTATGGCTCTTTAAGTCGATCCTTTTAAAACTGCAGGAAATGTCAGTAGTAGAGGTAAATGATTAAAAAGTATTTTATATGCTGTATACATAAAGGCTCCCAACATTTTGTAATATTGTGCTGTTAATCTTATTTTAACGAAATTTGTTAATTTTTTAAACTTAAATTTCTCAAAATTCTCTGATTTGTAAAGTTTTGTTGGTTTTAAGAAATGAAATGTGTTGTATTTCATACATTCAGTTGTACTTTATATAGTTATTTGGAAACTATATCAACATTCGAGATGTACTATCAACATTTCACAGCCTTCGATTGTTGGCGAACTGAACACAATTGAATATTGCACGTATATTATTTGTTTCTATAGTATATTCACATTATCAATGACAATCAGAGAAGAAAATATATAAATGGTATCCATAATCTGTAAATATAAATCCTTAAATATATTTAACCTTTGTTCGTAAATGTAATCACATCATTTATAATTCAAATGCAAACAAAAATGAAATTCGGTAAAGTTTACAATGGTATTTAAATAGGTATATAAAGCTTAGAAACTAGTTAAAATATACGCCAACAATTATAACTGAAACTAAAATTTAACATATAAAAATGTTGTCAAGTTCTGTTTATAATCCTATTTTTTTAGTTTGTAGCAGATTAAAAATCATTGAATTGGTGGTTTTTAAATAAAAAGTTTTTTGGGTTGAAGAATTTTTTTTTTACTTTTTACATTTTTCACGCTTAGACCTACTCTAACCATTAATGAATTATACCTACCAGTTGAACCCACCACTAGGCACAGCAAAAACCGATGTGCCACTTCAATTTGGGCAACCTTATGGATGTCCAGTAGCGGCACATCACTAACCGCAAATGTTGAGATTCTGAGGCTCATGGGAAATTTGATAGGTCTACTCTACTGTGGGAGATGACTGTTGGAGTTGGTGGGGTTTGTTCTCTAACCTCAGAGGTTCTTGTTAACCTCAACAAGGTTGTGCCACCCCCTGCCTACTTTGACTGGAGAGGCTGGTTCAGAGCTGGCCTCCCCTTCTTCCGTGGAGACATGACTTTGAGATGTAGTGCCCTAATTCTTCCTCATGGATCTCGATAGGAGGCGGCCCCTACTCCCTAACTGTACCCATCCTGAATATCCTGTCACTCCGGAAGCAGTGCAAAGGTTCTTACAGGACTAAGTGCAATTTATAAGCTTCTTGTCCTAAGAACAAAAAAAAAACATTAATGATGTAGGCGAAGATGTTCTTATGGAAGTATTTGATCTATATCTCAACAAATAACGTTTGCGTCTATGACTTTGTAACGGGTACATCATGATGGTTCGTAATCAACGCGTTGTGGGAGGTCGGGGTTGGAAGTTGATCTGTTTAAGAAATAACGGAGTGACGACGCTACGCGATGGTCTGATCGCTCTGACTTACCTCCACGTCACAGACAAAGAACAATCACTATCGGTTGTTTATTTATCATCAGCCGTTTTCCGCACCACTGGAGCGCATCTCCATGACCCCTGGTGGCGACCTATAAACTCTACAAGTTCTCGTAGTTGGACATTTATAGGTAAGAACAACTTTTGGTTGATTTCACAACAAAACGAACCGTGTAATATGTCTATCTTGAAGATCAAATCACACCATTTTAGCAGAACATGACTATACACGTCGCAAACAGGTGCATTATGTAATATAAATTTAAGTTATCTAAGTTTTTTCATGAAAAAAGACAAAATTTGTGTTGTGTGTAATCTAAGTGAGACAAAACAGAAGGTAAAGATTTTACAATATTAAAGTAAAGGTGGTCAAAAAATAGTGTCCATAGTAATATGTACTATAGCGGTTAAAACAGATGGGAAAGATGTTTATTCACACCACAGCACACCCGCATCTGGTTTACAAGCAATAAACTCCCCAGCGCGAGCGTTAGTACGTGTGATAAGATCTGCAGTTCAGTCAAGAGCTTACTCACTACTCGCAGTCTTGCTTATCAGCGACGGAATTTCAACTCAGCACTAAAGTGCGTTGGAGAAAAGTGGTGACTCATACCACAATACACTGAGATCTTATGTGCATATAATAAACAACTCTGTATTTAACATGCGATAATATCTTCAGTTCAGTCAAGGACTTATACACTACTCGCAGTCTTGCTTATCAGCGACGGAATTTCAACTCAGCACAAGTGCGTTGGAGAAAAGTGGTGACTCATACCACAATACACAGAGATCTTATGTGCATATAATAAACAACTCTGTATTTAACATGCGATAATATCTTCAGTTCAGTCAAGGACTTATACACTACTCGCAGTCTTGCTTATCAGCGACGGAATTTCAACTCAGCACAAGTGCGTTGGAGAAAAGTGGTGACTCATACCACAATACACAGAGATCTTATGGGCATATAATAAACAGCTCTGTATTAAACATGCGATAACATCTGCAGTTCAGTCAAGGACTTATACACTACTCGCAGTCTTGCTTATCAGCGACGGAATTTCAACTCAGCACTAAAGTGCGTTGGAGAAAAGTGGTGACTCATACCACAATACACAGAGATCTTATGGGCATATAATAAACAGCTCTGTATTAAACATGCGATAACATCTGCAGTTCAGTCAAGGACTTATACACTACTCGCAGTCTTGCTTATCAGCGACGGAGTTTTCAACTCAGCACTAAAATGCAGAAAAAGTTTGGAGAAAAGTGGTGACTCATACCACAATACACAGAGATCTTATGGGCATATAATAAACAGCTCTGTATTAAACATGCGATAACATCTGCAGTTTCAGTCAAGGACTTATACACTACTCGCAGTCTTGCTTATCAGCGACGGAGTTTCAACTCAGCACTAAAATGCGTTGGAGAAAAGTGTTGATTCATATCACGATACACAGAGATCTTATGTGCAAATAATAAACAACTCTTGATTAAACATGCGATAAGACCTGTTTCCCAGTCAAGGTCATTGTCTTATAAACTACTTGAAGACTCAGTTACCATAGCAACAAAGATGAGATCTAAGGTTCAGTTAATGTCATTATTTTATACAGTGCTTGAGGATTCAGTCACTTTACTATTGAATACCAGCCTATTACTAAAGCAGGCTTTGTAGAAGATTAGTGGCTACTTATGCTACTACACACCTACATCAAGTATACAAGCAATAAAGTTTTCATCGTTAGTACGAGTGATAAGATTTGAGGCTCAATCAAGGTCTTCTCGAACATCATCTGTCGCTGTCGTTATCACTGTTTCTTCAGTCGTTCAATGAATGTGTTACAAATACCCAGTAGAAAAATACACCTCTTTCGTTGTACGTTACAAAAATAAATCCAGAATTAACTGTGCCATCTTATACGTTAAAAACATAATTCCTATCTAATATCTCACATAACCTTCTCCACACTAAATCAATTTAGCCATTAAATATACTATTTTTTATTTAACATTGCCTGCGTTACATATATGTAAGTCGCCCATTTTGGTTATTTTGTTTTTAAGATGACTACGATGGTGTTTTAGTATTCATATTCCTGCAACTCAGTATGTCGTTCCATAAAACATTTTCCGCAATACCTTGTGGGAAAATGTTCAATGACAGTGGCCCTTATACTGCACACCATGGCGGATTGTGGTTCCACATGTAATGTAAGACAACGTCGTAACGACACAGTCGCTCTCAATATAAATATTCACGATAATCGTAAATAGTCAATATAAATAGAGTGAATATATGAAATATAAAATTTAAGCGGTGGAAATGCTCAAAAAATATTATAAAAAGAACGACTAAACTAAATGGCAAAAAATATTTCTGATAAAACAACAAGAAGCGCATTTTACTACGTTTTATAGATCTTTCCGCTATAGAAGGCCAAAGCCAATTTATATTTCATAATATACGAGCTAGTGTTTCGTGAAATCGACCGTGAAATGCCCCATAATAGAAATATATGATTATTTTATATACTATATATACAAATATGTATTATGTATATAATCATAATATGTACATTTATATATATATATATATATATATATATATATATATATATATATATTTGAATTTTTGAGAGCATTCAAAAATTTGCAACTGTTGACTTTGCCCAGTCTCTACATTTTAGAAACATTTTTATTCTGTCTAAATGTGCCCTAACCAAGGGAAGTGACATACATGGGTATGAGACTAGAGGCAGAGATAACTACCGTACTGGAAGACACAGAACGGTGGTTTATGAGCACTTCCCTTCGCAGGCAGGTGTTCATTTCGTCAACAGATTGCTCAATTCTACAAAAAATGCCCAAACGCCCAAGGCGTCAAAAACTCGTTTGAAGCGCTTTCTGGTTTCAAAGGCATTCTACAGCGTTGACGAGTTTTTGGCGTTTAACTGGGAGACCGCCCAATTCGATAACCGTCTCCAGCGGTGGAAGTAGTTTGAAATTGGCGAATGATTAATAAGACTTGAATGTATGAACAATAATGTAAGTTTGGACGTGGTGGTAATGAAGGAAACAGGATCTTTCCGGACATTTGCTATCGTTCAGTGAAACAAGAAATCTGTTACTGAAATCTGTTTACTACGTTTCGAGATCTGCAATCTGATCTCTTCTACAGGTAAATAACTAACCTAATATATGATTACAAACTAGTTTAAAATAAACAAATCATACCAAAGCGTTAAGGCACGCCTATGTCAGGAATCACAACCACTATGTAGTGTGTCAACTTCACAACCAATGCTGTGTGGTGGTAATGTGGTGCAAGAATGTAAAATTTATAATAAATTATGACTTTTGTCAAAGATTTGATTTGATATCAGCTTTAGCCAATGAAACAAAGAGGCTAAATATGTCCTTCAAGTCTCCCTTTTCAATATCTGTATCTTACTGGCTTATTGTATTTGACTATCAGTGATTCAAGCAAAATTATCTGTTATTTTGAACCCCTTTGTTACCCTTTCATTTCGATTTCCTGTTGAAGCTAGCGCGAGTAACGATCGATTTCTTTCTTAGAGGAAGTTCACGACAAACGAGGTTGTGTTCTTATACAATGCAAATTGGCCCCTGGCTCCCGCACCATTATGTGGAAAAGGAGGTTAATTTCTTGAGAACTGTGGACGAGAATGGTGACTCCTTGTGTATCTCAAACTGAACATTAGGAATGCAAATTAATATGTTTACATGTTTATTAAAATATTTACACATCTTTACATACACAAATCTCGTGTCATTACGCTAATCCCCGAAACCAGTGAACCGATTTCAATGAAATTTTATAGATTTGTGTTTTTTTGGTCCAACTTAAAAGATAGTATAGTTTTTATATCGATTACAAATGTTTTTTTTTATTTCGAATTTAGGGTTTTTATAGATAAAGGGTTTAATTCACTTCTGGAGCCTTTTAAATGTAATCAACTGTTATGCGTAAACATAGTTTCAGGACAGTATAACCATAAGTTTGATTAATGTAACCACAATTTTCAATTCTTTACGTTCATAGTCTTGAAAGCATAGAGTAAGCTTGATAGCAACATCACTATACATATATCAACCTTATCTGCAACCGCTGTTTAGCACAGAGTAATAAAATATCCAAATAAGAAAATAAAAAATTATACTTTTAGCTGTACAATTTAACTTGTACTGTATACGTGTCTGTTATAAAACCCATCCTCGTTGTCTTTTGACAGAAGTATGGTTCTCAGTTCTTTTTGTGTATATATAATTTTGATGATCTGGAATATATACTTTTTGACAGATTTTCTTGGTCGTAGCAACAAGTTAAACTTAACATTGAAATATAATACACTCGAATCAGAAGTGCTCATACGCGTGCAAAGCCTAAGGAATTGGGAATCCGCGGTTAATTCATATAAGCAATAAATAATTCTTATATTACTTGCATATTATTATTTATCTATCTATCTATCTATATATATATAAATGAATGTTTGTGTGTTTGTCCTTTATGGAATCGTAAAACTATTTGATCGATCATTATGAAAATTTGAATGTATATGTACTTTTCGACGGAGAAGGTTTATATGCTATACTCATTTATAAAACTCACCACGAGGTGGCACTGCAAAGTTTTCAAAGCGCCTGCATATTCTAAACTGCAATTACGAGACAGTTACGTATATTAATTTGCCAAAGACTATTTGAAGGCACTAAGTTAGAATATATGTTTGTCTTTATGATAAATATATGGTTGAACTTAAAGCTCGACTGTTAGACCGCTTTATAATAAAATACATGTACGTGTATAAAACTATATAATAAGCATACACAGATTTTCTTGATCGTGACAACAAGGCAAACTCTACATCAGTGTTAGAATTATAATGCACTTGAACCAGAAGTGAAAATACATGGCCAAGGCTTACGTAAAGCGTGCGAAGCCGCGGGAAACAGCTAGTTACTTAATAATGCATAATTTGTACATAATATTAATCGTGTAATATAGTGACTAAGCACACAGTGAAGCTTGGCCGGGTCAGTTAGTGTTATATAAATGAGTATTTGCAGTGATCAGATAATGTATTTCTTGATACAAAGAACATCACTGGAGATCACATGAGTAGCTGGTGAATATATTATATCCATACTTTAGCTTGCGTAGGCTAATTCGCATTCAGTAAGTTTACGAGAAATTTACGAAGTATTAGAATAAGAGTAATAAAGAGTGTATAGATCCACGTTACTTATTATTATAGGTATACTTTGTACGTGGAGACGCATGAAACACTAGCGCGCGTATTACAGATGTCATTAGCTGTTCGTAACGATATCGAGATCGTGAACCGTTCCGCGCATAACCTATATTGTCGACACTAGCGCTATCTTTATTCATCGAACCGATCCCATTCGACTGCCAACTAGAGATGGGAAACACCGTTATTTATTAATAACCTATTACCAAAATAACGTGGTTAGTCGGTATTACGTTCCAGTAACATGTTACCAGCCGACCAACGCTCGGTATTAACATCAGGCTGTTACTGAACTGACGTTATTAAGTTGCAAGTATGAGTCAGACTAAATCTACGTGTGTAGGGCTATATGGACAGATTATACGAAAATTTTACTAAGTCAGTAAAATGTAATCGTAGACTACTTTGAAATGTACTAATTATAAAATGGTCATTTAAAATTTTCACAGCAAAATACAATTATTGTTTAATATACAAAGTCTTAAATAACTCACAACAACGTAATATTTAGATTAGTAAACTACTTATAGCCCAATTAATTATAAATAAGAACGAACAATCAATTGAGAATAAGTTAGGTTTGTTTTTTTTTCCAAAAACAAGTCTACGTTTCTATTTTGATAAATATGTTTTATTTATTTCAATCTGATATTTTATTCCCTGCACTCCCCCCCCCCCCCGTACCATCCAGCTCACTCCACTACGTTATTGGTTTCTCAGTAAAGCGTAATACCAGAATAATAATAAATAAATAAATAATAAAGGTAATACCAGAAAAGCGTTACAACAACTCCGTCCCTAGCCTCATTGCTTGCACGGTAATAGCTTCTGCTGTTACTTAGTAACGGGGTTACTGAGTAACAAATCATTTATCCCACCTGTTACTGAAATAACGGGATGTTACTGATAACACGTTATCCTGGTAATAGGTTACCACTGAGTAACGATGTTACCGACACTAATACGTTATATATTGCCCATCTGCGAACCACAGACGCGCGGCTGGCAGCTAACTAGCATGCTTCTCTAGATTATGATGTAAGGTATACTTTTTGTTTTTTGTAATGAGAGTTGTGGTTTCATAAGGAACGTGTAGGAACAGGCTCATACTGGTATGTTTGTCCTGTGCAGGTACAATTCCTTCGAAATTCAAGTCAAGGTCTGGGAGTATCGCGTTTATTGATACCGGACCCCTCAGTTGACAGTCGGACACGGACAGAGGATGGTTGACCTTGAAGTCGATACTGGTGATGTAACAGCGGCAACACTGGCCGGGGTTGGTTGTCCTGAGAGAGGTCGACAGCTGATCTGGGAGTTGGACATGATCCAGAGGACGGGTTTGCGATCACTTTTTCCTGTACAAACGGGAAGCATCAGATTTGCTCTGAATGAACTATGAAACATGTGTTCAAATCCCGCAGAAATGTTTATCAATATTTATCAAACCATGTATAAAAATTGTAATTATAAAAGTATAAGTGGATTCATTCTATTCCACTCAATAATGGAATTTACACTAATGACAGCTTTCTTTCATAAGTTCAAAGGTGTGCTTGTGTAGTGCGACGCTATCAATTCAATGGCATGTTTTTATCATGCTTAAACAACACTTAAGTATTGTTTTGTAAATACAGTAATATTTTTCAGTTATTTCTTTCCCAAATGTGTTTCTATTTTGTTTAACTAAGAAAATAATATCATAATGTTGCTTCAAACCAGTTGCGTTCCCGTTAAAGAGTCCTATTAACATATTAGGAAACAACATGTTTATTAAAGTTAATAAATATCGATTTAACAACGGACTATATTTTTAATCTATTTCAAACTAAACAGTTTAAGTCAAGAGAATGTTGATCTTCGACTAGAGATTACCGGTTTTGTCGTTCAAAACAATTTAGTGAACCTTTGGGAACAGTTCATCCCATCTACATAATGTAGTGATAGCCGATGTGGCGTGTAAAATCAATTTATTTTTAAATTTGGTTTAAAGAAATCATTACTTATATTTTATTACTTCGCTCTAAGGTTTATGATTAACATTTCGGTACTATGTAAATTCTCTGAAGTTGACATTTTGACGTCCACCAATGTTAACACCAAGTTAAGTTTAGGATTGGAGCCAATATCTTCTCATACACAGTTGAATCAATGACATGAAAGGATAATCTAGGAGATGCTTCATATTTAAGCTACTTTTATATTACTAACAAAGTGTAAATAAACAAAGTACCTTCATCTCGTCGGTAGAATTTGTGCATATAGAAAAAACTTCTTAAGCTTGAAAGGATAACAGGTTTTTGGAAATTTGTCATCGTTATAGGTTGTAAAAGATATAACACTATATTAAGTGTTACACGCCTTATATTATATTATTATTATTTTATTATATAATAATGATATATTATTTTATTCTAGAAATAGGTTATTTATAAGTGTTTTTTATAACCTATAACGATGGCAAAATGTCCGAAATCCTGTTATCCTTTCAAACTTTCCATCGTCAATAACTTCACGTCAAACTTTAAACAAAGAATTCTCAAGCTTCTTATAACGTAGGCTCGGAAATTTGTAAGATTATATTGTGGTGTAGTAGACTATACATTACGCATATCTCATTTTTAAGACAACTGACCTAAACTAACCTAAACATGTTTAGGTCTCGAGACGTAATTTCACTTTCGTATATTTTTGGGATACACCGGCATTCATCCACACCTATTAGTATGAGTACCGGTGTGAAGCCCACCTAAACACTGTCGTTAATACTTTCAAGCTTGCGGCCATAAGATTGTATGAGATTGTACACGAGAGTATTTGTCTGTACAGGTTCCACCATGAAGTACAAGAATACAGTCGTTAATCTAGCAAAAGAAAGTGAAAGGCCTTGAGGTGTTATGTGACAGGATACAATCTGTCTGTCTGTCTGTCTGTGTGCCGCCACGCCGACCTACTGACGGGGTTTGATTCCCTCTCAGTCAGGTGTCGACCTTGGCACTGCGCTAACATTCCGCAATCCCAGGCAGTTTCATTCATTCTGACTTACAAGATCTATGTAAACACGTACACTACTTGCCTATCATTAGTAACTACAGGAAGTTACAGGCATGGCAACTTCATGTTGTAACAGGCAATAACTAACATCTTGTATTCCCTGTCTGCATAGGAAGATTCCCTTTAAATTTTGACAATTAGTTCGTTTCTACACCGGAAAGTTAAATACACTAGATCGGAAAGTGGGTTACAAATTACTGTATTTCACAATTTGAAATATCTCCGATAGCCAAACTGAACCGACCTCCTTTAGAAATCATTAAAATCTCCACGATGAAATAATCGAGAACAGTTTGATTAATGGTTAAATCCGTCGGATGATTACAAGAGTAGTTTCGCACATTCCTGGTACCCCAAAGTTGCGTACTAAACACGGCTACGGTTTCCGAAATCAGCGTTACGATCCTCTGACCGTCTGCAGATTGAGATTCAGGAGAAGGGGAGATCTTCGAATGGCCACCACTTTTCTCAGGAATGCAAAGGACATCGTTTTAAACGATCTTCCCTGTACGTGTCAAACGGGGTTGGTAGGTATCTCCGCTCGAATCACGTCACGATTTGTAATGCAAATATTTATTTCCCCGTACCCTCAAATATAATATATGCACGTGTATTTTGTAACGAATATTATATATCCCTACGTACTGTGTAATGTGTAGAATTGGTTCCATTATATATGTATATATATGTATATATATATATATATATATATATATATATATATATATATATATATAATACAAATTAATAAAAGTTACAAGTTAATATAATATAAATTAACACATTACAACAAAATTATAAAAAATAAACAAGAGTCAAGAAAACATACATGTAAACACAGTGCATAACATTTGGTAAAGACCAGCTGACGTAAAATGTTTCTAATTGAATCTTGGTGGAATAGTTCATTTTGGTTAATTAGGGAATGATACTTGTAATCTTTTACAAATGTTGAATCTATAAGATTTATTTTAAAAGTTATCTAAATTTAGGCCAAATGGACGTTTTGTCATCAACATTATTTCATGAGCTTGCTCCAAGAGCTTTAATTTTAATCTGTTGTAATTTTCATCAGAACATGGCGTTATTTGGTCTATTCCTTCTAATGTAAAACACTTCCCAATTTTGTTCTAGACAAGGTCTTGCCTATGGTGTTTCTTTATCTTTATTTTTTTATCGGTGTACTAAGCAATGGTAACTCGGTTATCCCTCGGTTTAATCGATCTCAGATGACTCTCATAACGACGGTACTCATTATTTCCATAATTACAACCCTGATCGTTTATGGCACTATGTGTAGTCTAATTGGCTAACACCCGTAATTGAATTCGTATATTTCGAGAAAAGCTGATCCAATTGGTTCTTGTAATGGGTCAGTGTAAGTTACTTATCAATGCATGTGCGCAATCACTAGTTTTAATTATAAAATGACATACAACATCATATGGATTTACACAGAGGGACAAGCAAACAAAATTTTGTATTTGAGTTAAAAGATTTGTATCCATTTAAATTTGCAGGATAGATTGTTACGTTCATTTGTACGCAGCAGGAGCCTGCAAAAACTGATGAACCGTATTTTAATTCTCACGTACTGTAGGAAGATAATCGCTTAGTACAGAAAACAACAAACTAGTGCTCGCTGCATATAGAGTACAGCGAGGCGCGCGTTGGTACTCCAAGTCAGCAGTCAGCGTGCTGATGTTGATGCTGATGCTGCATTGCTGATTCTGCCTTCTCACACTACTCATTGTGAGTTCGCTATAATTGACTGACTCAAGTCTACATCTGAACGCAGATTTATTCCATTCATTAGCGTACAATGTATGCCCACGAGTAACATAAGGAAGTAACACACCTTTGACCAGTGTTGTAGCCGATAGAGGGGTTATGGGGTTATTCCCCCCCCCCCAAGTTCTAACTTGGGAACTTCAAACAGATGTACTTTACATAACTTAAAATTATAGGGTTTTCCTCAGTTTGTTCAACTCTTCCTTTTTTAAATCTTGACTACGGATTGCGACTAAAGTGTGACAGCTATGACATATTCTAGCATACAACCTCGACCGTACAAAAATAACATCGCTTACATGTGTGGGAAACATACGAAAACAAACACTTCCTAAACCAATTATTTCGGCGGAAGAGCAGTGATTGATCATTAGCTCCCAACAACCCTTCTCGTCTCTATAAAACGAAGGGCGTTAGAAGAAGAATATAATTGAAACAGTATTTTCTTTTTCGTGAGAAAATATATGTAGAAATTAATGAATTAAAGATGTAGCAATTGAAATATGCAAAATTTTGTCAAATATTTTTAATTGCCATTGTTGTAAAGAACTGTAGGAATCCAAAATATAAAATGCCAAATATACCAGTATTATTATTTAAATGTTTTTTAAATAAAGAAATGTTATTTTATGTTATCTCGGTAAGTTTTGTACTCTATCGCAGTGGTCAACTTAATTTGTCACAACAAGTATTTGCGTATTTCATTATTATAATAGATTACATTTAAAAGGAATCTTAACTGTAACCTTTTCTAAATTATAATTTTTAAGATATTTTGTGTCGCGGGTCTATTTTCTGGCGCCTAGCTAGAATGAGATGAACTATGATCTACATATTATACAAATAAACTTTGTGCTTCTGAGGGAATGTGTAAAATGAGGAAATAAGCATAACAAAATGTCCTCCACAATTATTTCATGAAGCTTTATTTTTATACTTTTGTTTGCCTAGGTTTTTTTCTATAAACATACATTTATGTGTTCAGAGCATTACTACATAACTAAAAACTCAACGCAAGCAACAGAATCATAGAATACTTACTCCAGAAAATCGAACACAAGCGAATTGGCGATCATTCAATCGACTGTTAGTGAAGAAAGATCACCTCCCCTGCAAACGTGTCAGAATCGGGAAGTGGATTTTAAGGAGTGCCCTACTTACATGGGAACAAGTTTTTGTGTTGTGTTACGTTTTTTACGACATTGGGCGGCGAGTTGGCGTAGGAGGCGCTCCAGAGATAACAGTCCATTTGTGAAGGTTATGTTGAAAATCTTTTAATGTTGTGGCAAGATACATTGTAAAGCAAAAGGTAGCGTTTGCATTACAACTATGTTTTGGCCATAACATTGAAGTAAATTATATATTAAATGCAATTAAGATACTTGTAATCTTAACGCAATTAAACATATAATTATATCAATCTTAACTTTTCAGCAATTTCAACGCCTGTCACAAAGCTAGGAATAAGTTGCGTCATTCCCATAGGTATACTGAGAATCAATTGAGGGGGAGAAAACAAGCAATGGTCGTTCGTGTTGTAACAGATTTCACTACCAATCGCTGGTAGCTTTAAAAAGTTATCGATTTTTGGAAACTTTTATTTTTTTAAACAGCTGACTAATCGCCTCGTCCTACCTAGATTTGTTTCTTAACAGTTTATAAAATATGTATCCAATGTTGGCAAGTAGAGCTAGCCAATGCTAGATTCCATTAACAACCATTAGACTCGTAACACTGAACAATAAAAGTAAGCTATCAACAATATCATTTATAGACAGGTGGTTTTACAATAGTAAGATCCGAGCATAACCTACGAAAGGGGGCCAAGTGTCGAGCCTTCCCACTTGTTAAGTGTTAAACATCTGTTCTCTGTTTCGTGAAATCTAAAAATATTTTTGTGTATTTGTCGGTGGTCATGTTCCAGCTCTCCGCCATGTTTACTGGGGCCAGGTCAAGAGCTCTGCTGTACTGTCTGGCCTCGAGGCCAACCTTCAAGGTCTTCCTATCTATTCTAGTAGGTTTCCATAGTCCCGTTCACCAACGTGAATTGCCTCGCCTTACAGGAACAGATGGCCAGATTATGGTTATCCTCCTGTGTTCTGTTTTATCTGTCGGTGGTCGTGTTCCAACTCTCCGCCATTTTTACTGGGGCCAGGTCAAGAGCTCTGCTGTACTGTCTGGCCTCGAGGCCAACCTTCAAGGTCTTCCTATCTATTCTAGTGGGTTTCCATAGTCCCGTTCACCAACGTGCATTGCCTCGCCTTACAGGAACAGATGGTCAGACTATGGTTATCCTCCTGTGTTCTGTTCTATCTGTCGGTGGTCGTGTTCCATCTCTCCGCCATTTTTACTGGGGCCAGGTCAAGAGCTCGGCTGTACTGTCTGGCCTCGAGGCCAACCTTCAAGGTCTTCCTATCTATTCTAGTAGTCTCCATAGTCCATTTACCAACGTGCATTGCCTCGCCTTACAGGAACAGATGGTCAGACTATGGTTATCCTCCTGTGTTGTTTAAACTAAATTGTGTTTCAAACTATATTACGCGGTTTACGTGTAGATCCAAGATCGTGGCTATAAGTGATTTGATAACTGTAAAGTACATTTAATAGGGTTGACTCATCACCTCTATTCACTTGGTTGCATTAAGTGTTTAACTATTAACTCAGGCTGGTCACCTCTGCGAGTGTTTGAATGAGTTGAGCGAACATAATTGTACTTATAGTTTCACACCATAACTCAGGCAATCAGCCAACGACTTATGGTTTATTCTTCAACAAATGGACTGAATAATATTGGCAGTGTGTGATTAGTCGTGGTTTGTTTTTATCCAACTAAATAAACTTAACATTAACATCATAGACTCTTTGAAAAAGATCATTCATTCTCTAGACATTACATATTGAAGCTAATTGTTTACAAAGTTATTTGAACTTAATTTCTCAATTGTTCATCATTACTCTTGATATAATATTAATATTTATATTGATTTCTATACTAAGTAATCACAATTAAAAATCCTAAGATTAATATATCACCTACTTTATGAGATGATAATCAAATATTAGAAATTATCGTAAACTAGATGTTACCCACCGCTTTGCACACAATTTTAAAATTAGTGAAGCCTACTTAGTTAAAGCATTTATAGTGAAATATGATGGTCCCCTATAATTACCAAACTTAAGTAGGCATACGATCAGGTACATATTATTTCATGTGCCCGGTCATGTATAAGTCGACTTTTGGTAGGCTTTTTTGAAATGTACAATTCCGTAGTACATTATTTTATTATAAGTCGTAATGTTTAGTCAGTATCCACATTGAAAGCGCTCAAAAATATTTAATTTCTGTATTATACAATCTTTTCTACACTTTCTATGGATTAAATATGGATGTACTATAACTAGTAACCTTCCATAGTTCATAGAGAATACCGAGGTGAGTCGATGTTTGGACCCGCTGGTGGTGGAGGATCCTTATCATCCTGCGATAGAGGTGGAGTGTGTTATCGCGGTACAACAAACGTGTGGGTCAAGGTCGATTGACGAGCCAGGCTATTGTTATCGCCGGGCAGATTTCCTTGAGTTGTATCGTGGTTTAGCAACAATTGACTGGTCTCAGTTGTATCTGTTATATGATGTTAATGTTGCTCTAGATTATTTTTACAAAGAAGTATATAAGGTTATTAATAACACTTGTCCTCGTAAAAAATCAAAAGTGTGTAAGTTTCCTGTTTGGTTTACTAAGGAAATTATTTTAGATCTAAAATTAAAAGAAAAGTTTCGAAAAAAGTATAAACGCTCTGGTAGGCAGGATTATTGTGTTAGATTTTCAAATTTAAGGTCAAAAATTAAAAAAGATATTAAAGTTGCCTACGAAAATTTCGCTATGGAGGCTGAAAATAACATAGTTGCGGACAATAAACAATTTTGGAAGTTTGTAAACAATAAAAAATCGGCAAGAAAAAATTTGCTAGTAATGGAGTATAATGGTTTGCAACTTAATAATGGTAATTTGATATCTAATGGCTTTAAAGATTATTTTAGTTCTGTTTATAATAAATATACAGTAGAGCCTACAGTAGAGTTGGCAATGGAAGGGGCGACCATGGTGGGTGCGGGCCATTTAGCTCTGGACCGGGTTACAGAGCAAGATGTCACTTTAGCTATTGAAAAGTTGAAATCTAAGAGCACTGCGGGTCCTGATCTGTTGCCTCAGTATATATTTAAAGGGTGTGCAGATGTTTTTACTCAACCACTGATTTATTTATACAATTTAGTTTTGAAATCTAATACATTTCCTGATCAATGGAAGTTGACAAAAATAACTCCAATTTTTAAGAGCGGGAAGGAATCACAGATTGTGAACCACCGACCAGTAGCAGTGTTATCGGCACCAGCTAAGATATTTGAAAGTATAGTTCACAAATATTTGTATAACTATTTTAAATCAATATTATCACCTGGTCAACATGGGTTTTTGCCTGGCCGCTCTATTAACACTAACTTATTAAATTTTACAAACTATGTCTCTTCACGGTTGGACTCATCGGTTCAGACTGATGCAATATATCTTGACCTGGCTAAGGCTTTTGATAAGGTGGATCATTTGATTTTATTAAAAAAATTGCATTTTTATGGTTTATCGAATAATCTAATTAAGTTTTTTCATACCTATTTAATAAATCGAAAACAGTTTGTCTATTATAAAGGTTAATTGTCTTCCACTTTTCTAGTACAATCTGGGGTACCACAAGGGTCAAATTTAGGCCCATGTTTATTTACAATAATGATCAATGATCTGTGTGACTTTGTAAAATCTGTAAGTGCTCTGTTATTTGCGGACGATTTGAAACTGTTTTATCATATATCCTCAGTAAATGATACGGAAATATTACAATCTGACCTAGATAATGTTAATAACTGGAGCGTTCTTAATAAATTGAGATTTAATGTCTCTAAATGTCATGTGATGTCATTTACCAGGTCGAAAAACTGTATAATAAAAAATTATAACTTAAATGGCGAAGTAATTGCAAGAGTTGATTCAATAAAAGATTTAGGTGTTGTAATTAGTAGTGATTTATCATTTTCCAGTCACATAGAAAATTGTGTCAATTCAGCTAGTCGTATGTTGGGGTTTATAATAAGACAGGGGGTCAATTTTAAAAACATCAGGTCTTTTATCATATTGTACACATCTTTAGTCAGGTCAAGACTTGAGAACGCCGTCATTGTATGGAATCCAATGCATTTAATTCACGAAGAACTGATTGAACAAGTTCAAAAAAGATTTTTGAGATATTTATATTATAAATGCTTTAATATATATACATATTTAGTGCCATACATTGAGTTATTAGAAATGTTTGGGCTGGAGAGTCTGAGTCGGAGGAGACGGGTCCTGGCGCAGGTGTATCTCTGGGGCCTGGTCCGGGGTCGGGTGGACGACGCGAACTGTTTGGGAGTCCTCAGTTATCGAGTGCCAAACTTCAACAGCAGGAACAAATGTTTGTTTCATTTGCCCTATTCACGCACTGCGACGCGTGCATTCTTTCCTCTGTTGAGGATGATGAGGTCTGATAATACAATACTCTTGGGTGGGTCCGACATTGACATTCACCATGACAGCTTGAATGTTTTCAAAAAAAAGATTAAGCCATTGTTGTCATGAGATCCGTAGGTCAACGTTCTCCATAGGTTTCTCCCCGGGCTGTTTTGTTCTCTATGTGGGTTGGTGTTTAGTTATTTATTTATTACTATTATATTAGATTTATTGCATTGTTATTATATTATATTTATTGCATTGTTATTACATTATATTTATTACATTGTTATTATATTATATTTATTGCACTGTTATTATGTTATATTTATTACATTGTTATTATAGTATATTTATGATATTACACTAGTTACTGTAAGAAAAGTAAAGTAAAGCCAAACGTGAAGAATTGTGCTATGGACTGAGCTATAACTCAAACCACTGATGTCTGTTTTGTAATTTTTCTTGAACTGCTATAATGTTATTAGGGTAAATCCTGTTTTATAGCATGTAAATAAAATAAAATAAAATAATAAAAATAAAATGACGAAGGCGACAGTGAAATACGTATCAAAATCAGTTAAATAGTTTAGAAAATATCGATGCACAAACAGATGAACACAAAAATTGTCTTTAATTTATACTATATGCATTGATATGGATTATTAGTTACCAATCAACTTGAGGCAGCGTCATCATTGTCAATTATAGAATTGTCTGTTTTTACACCCGACAATGACAATATAAGCTTTCGTTTTGTTCACTAATAAGTTACATTATTTTCTGAAAACGATTCTGGAGACATATAAAAGCAATTCTATATGACCGTGCATCGTTTGTTTTGTGTCCTAACCTTTCAACTACAGATGGTGAAACAGCTTTGTTTATAGATCCTGACTTCTCCTCTTTTATAGTATCAAATAACAGAAACCAGGAATAGTTCCAGAACCAGAGAGTGCTCCTCTTAATAGTTGGAATATCTAGCTGTTATGTTATTCTGCATATTTTCATGAAAAAAAAAAAACTATATTGGTTTGAAATAATTCTTTCATAACATTTATTAACGTCGCAGATAGTTTAAGAAGCAAAGTATTGCTAAGATTAATGTGTTATCGAGTGATTTTAGAAAATTTGAAAGTTTTATAGTTTTAATATCTTTTGTGCACCACAGCCAACACGTCTACAGTCACAGAGATATGTAACCACCACAAAACCTCGGCACTAGAGCTTTAGGCGATAAACACAATGTGTGTGAGCTTAAGGCCGCACATTATATTTCAATCTTCTAACCCCACCACAAATACAATTTTCTGAAAATGGCTGCCGAAAAGATACAGTAACTTTTAAACCCTATCATTAATAACCATGAGATGGTGTTCAATCCTCTCACTACTATTCGCTTTATTCAGAAAGTATTTTAGGCTCAAAATAATTTTTAAAATGTATAGCCCATGTTTCTTAACTTTTCATAATATGTGTAAAACTTAAAGGTTTATTTTTTATAGATTACATCAACATTCTAACTTTTATCTAACTTATCCACTCAAGAAAGTTATAAGGTAAGCTTCATGTGGTTATCGTTAGTAAGTCATTAACTTTCAAACGATCCTCTAAGATCGCTATTTCAAGCCATAAGTGGGCTAACTGAATGATGATAAAACATTGTGTGATGATTATACTGTGATGATCGTCGACAACGCATAACAAAGCGTCCAGCTCGTGATGGAGTACCACAAGAGTCGGTTCTTGAACTCTGATGTTTATAGCAGTCATTTAAAGTTTGTATTAAAAAGTTATAATAATTTTATACTTCATTGTAAAAATATAGATTTGTTAGGAATACACATATTGTACTCTAACAATAACCCACTCAGACATACCTAACGCCATTTACACATCTTTTGTACAGTTGCAGGTCCATCTTCAATTTCGTCGTGTGCCAATAAGGTTTTCTAGTTGTATTAATCATCCCAGTAGTAGTTCATCATAAACTCGTCAACTGAATAAAATGCTTTTGGTACTAGTAGGATTTTAAAGTAAGTTTTGTTTTTTTTCACATTTAGTTGTTTGATACTTCCTGGGATACAACTTCTTCTTTTGTTAAATCTTACAACAACTAGAGAAGCAAATTTCTGAATGCATTCATCCTGTATTGCTCGACACGAAAGTTGTATCTGCCTCTCGTAACGTATTGGTTAACACTCCACTCCTCAACTGAAGCTCACCCTGATACAAACTATAGGGTCGTCTCACGAATGTAAGGACAGGACAAAGTCAGTAATTTTAGTTCCCCAAAATCATTTTTACACGACTCTTAATTTTCAGATTTGTAATGACTCTTACGGTTTTTTTTTCAATTTTAAAGACACTTTCCAGCTTGTTCTTGGCACAGCTAATTTATCCAAATGGAGATAAATTATACCGTAATAAACAGTCTTCAGGAGTCCAGTTGGACAATATCCTGCCAAGCTCGTAACACTGGAAAACATTGTGTTAGTTGTTATTATTATTTTATAAAAAATATACTTATAGTTCTACTGTTCTTAACACACCGGACTTCGTCATGGGTAAACCGGTCTTGTTGTTAAAAAGGACTTCGTTTTACTAGACTTTAGGCAATGCCCACATGTCCTTATAAAGGATTCAATAAAAGTACGTCCAAACCGATTCGATATGTGGGAAGCGAGAGCGGAGTGGATAAAAATGATTTCTGTTACGGAGCAGAGTCGAAACTTAAAAACATCCTTACAGGTAATTTAGTTGTCAGTTATGGGGGTTTGTTCCGTTGCGTACCGATAAAAATATATAATTAGTGTTTTAGTGACAAATCAAAAGTTTGAATGTAACGACGCTCGTATAGTCATAGTAAATAACTGTATTTGTACATGGCAAACAATATGTCGAACAGTACTCTTTTGTAGACACTGGTACTATAACCAACCAAAAGTGCATCCATATTAAAAGTAACAAAGACTACTCGATCAGCCCCGAGCTGCGGAACTACAGAAATTATCCGGTCGGACTAGTTCACGCTAGCACTGCCAGCATCCCGCCTTCGACAAATGAACTGTGAACACGCTGTCAGTACGAGCGTGCAACAATAGTTCAACACCGCCTCCGCTTACACATTTCGCGCCGGTTTTGTCGAGTTCAGTGTCTAGACAACAAAAGGACCTAAATTTGAACCTAAATTCTTACCGTTCAGATATTGGTTTGATAATTTTATTGGCTATTTGGTTTTCCCGTATCCATATATATATATATATATATATATATATATATATATATATATATATATATATATATATATATATATATATATTTTTTTTTTTTTCATTTTGTTTGCTAAAGTCCGATTAATTCTATAAAACTACAGTACTACTAGACATATATCCAGAGTTTAAAATGGAGATAAAGATAAGATTAGATAATAACCAGAGGGCATGGAGGAATGGAATAACCCCAGCCCGTAGGGAAGTTCGGAGAGTATTCCCCTGAAATCATATATAATTTTAGTGTTCCATTTTTAACGAAAAGGCTGTCACAATAATTATATAAATCTTCATTAACAGATTTTCTCAGGATGAGAAAAGGAATTTTATTTCTCCTTTTTAAACAGACCTCCGAGTACCTTTTGCCTTAATTCCGCATGGGCGATCTCAGCCGCCTCTCTACCTGTACGTGCCAACTGAGGCAACCTAACCTAGATCGAGAAGGCGGTGGAATAGCGACGATGATGCAAGCCGATCAGCTGTTCCAGTGGCCGCCATATTGCAGCCGATCAGCTGACAGTGAGGAAACTTCAGCTGTGAGACTTCCCCGCGTATCTGACACCGAGTAATTGACTTATATAACCTTTTATCGCGCTTGTTTCATGAATCCCGCAGTGTTTAGCAACCCCCTTAATTTGTTGCCCGTTAACGTGTTATTATTCATTATGCCTGTGAATAAACTCGCCTCTAGGGAACGTTTAATATTGCGTTCCACGCGAATATGAAATTTATATTCACATGAACGATAATCGCTCTGTGGCTACCATTATTTTTAAAATACATTAACTTCATAGTTCACACGATAAGTTAACAATTCTTACTTTTTCTGGTCAACAAATTAATTCATATGTCTTTTATTTAAGATATTTTATCACGTAATATTTAATATTTTCTCAAATACTGGTCATAGAACACGTTTATTATTAGAAATAGTGCTTTCATTTAGGCGGTGTATTTTAAGAAATTACTTTCATTCATTGGTTTTATTTTGTACTCGTATTGCATTGAAGTATATGTGAATTATTCAATAAGGACCAGATATAGTTTTTTAAAACCCATGTCGTTGCCCGTTAGTCTATCCATTTGTACGATAACTTCTGATAAAAAAGTGCTAGAGACTTCTATTGGTCCAATGAAGAACTGAATTGATTTTGGAGCCAAAACATGAAGGCGGACTGTTCGTCTGCGACTGCTTCTTTCGATTCACCGTTATATAAGTTTTTTCAGTGTGGTGTAATATACTACGTTTATGCTGCTTTCTATTGTATGTTGTAATTATCACTAATGATATTTAATTGCATGATTGCACCGATAAATTAGAAAGTAGGTTGGATCGTTTAACCGTGCGTTGAATGCTTTTTTTATACTCAGATGCTTTTCCCCTTTCCCTGCCTTTGCGCAGTTTTTGTTCGGTCAGCCGTTGGAAATTATGTCGAGGACACTGAATCGGCCTCTTCTTGTATCGCTTCAGGCGGTAGTCGCAAAGTAATGAATTTAGGTATGGGTTTCTTCCAAGCGTCCGTGCGCGACGGTATCGCTGGCTTGACGCTCGGTACATTCCAAAACTTGTACAAGTCATCGTTCATTGTTGTAACAGCAATATGGAGTGGCTCAGAGTTACGGTGGAGGACAGCATGTCTGCTTGCAATAAGGTTATGGATTAAATGAGTTTTTACTGCCGGTTATGTACTAGGACTCAGAATCTTTCACGTGTCACATTACCACCTCTGCAACATGGATGAATACTGAATCGGGATTAAGCTCTGTTTATCAACTACTGTCTCCTTAACAAATCATCAAGGTAAAAGAAAGACGATGTTTAGATGTCCATTACCACAAGCATAAGCGGGCTGTCTTGTCACAAGACCCATCACGTAATTCAAGTTTCTACCCAAGTTCCCACAAACTTCTAGCGCCTTTATCCGAGCTGGTTATAATGTGACGCACGTCCAGTTATTTATCAAACATCACTGTTATAGTAACACAAGCAAAATATAAAATAAAATAATACATTTCAAACATTACAAACATTTGATAAATTTATAAATTTCTTTCAGTTTAGGCTAATATAAAAATAATAAATACTTATAAATGTTTTATATATATATAAACACAATAATAATAAATATAATATATATAGTAAAAAACACAAATGTTAAGCTTCTACATTTCGTGGGATTTTATACCCACATCTTCAGGAAGCAAAATAAAAATGTCAAAAGAACAAGAAACACGCCAAATAAAAGAAAATAACCACAAATGTAAATACGCAACTAAAACATTCAAAGACCCATCCGTTATATCATTAATCGCACAGATGGGAATTTGGAAAAGTTCAGCATATACTACACACTACGCCTTATAATTTACCATTGAGTCTGACCGGTACTGATATCAGGAGTTTTTGTCGTCATTACTGCCAGAATATAATTTGCCACTAGAGATCTTTCAACCTTCCTTTGGAACATTGCTATTACGATGTTCTCGGAGTAAAGGTGGTTGCCGAATCCCTCAAAGAGCTCTTGTCCTTGGTAATGCCACATCTACAAGTAAAAAATGTGTGATGGGCATTGACGGCCTCCCTCAAAAATTACAGACATTCGGCAGAAGGTGCCTTGTCGATCTTGTGTAGGTAAGACACAAAATACCTGTGCCCTCTGAGAAACACCCGCTCGAACCTCACCATGAGTCCGGATCCCTCGGGCTCACCCCATGATCGCTGCCACTTCTAGGGATGCGGTTCCTCTCCTCCTGAGCAGCTTACACTAAAGTGCTCTCTCTTATGAAGAACACAAAACGCCACTCTTAGGATGATCTCAGTGATCACAAGTACTGACGGTTCAGATACGGTCCTGTAGGTGGAACTTGCGCAAGATTTTTGCGGTTATAGTCGCGGTTAAAGCTGTCCACCCATAAAGTCCCCCACCATAAAGAAACCCCGACGAACATCAGACATGAACTGACGCCGTTTGTTTATATCTGACCTCCAAATATGTCATCAATCCACTCAGAGACATGACTCATTTGGCCGCCTTGTTTACAGTTCGCTGATCTGTTCTGTAAAGCTTAACCTGGAGTCCATCTGCAAAGACCAAGTATGTTAGATTGCATTCTTGGCACTTAAATAATTGTTTATGGATTTCAGAATAATAGTTTTATGTCACTACTGAATAAAGTTTTGTTTAAAGAGTACTATTACTTTCTTGCCTATGGTATAGTTTTTATGTCGTTTTCTAATAATACAGTATTTTATTTTTATTTTCAAATAATTTTTATATTGAGTTATTCTCAGTTGTCAACGAGTAAAATGATAGATTTGAATATCTTTCATCTCACTTCAATTTTCTTCAATGTAACACTATTTTTAAAAATTATTTTGTATTTTATTTATGTTACTAATATTACACAAAACGTTCCTGGTAGTAGAATGAGTGACGCCTCAGCATATCACCGAGGGATCAGAATTCGAGTACCGGTTCGACTATATTGTTGCACGTTAATAAATAAAAAATATGAGACTAGCCCTAAGTAACAGTATGTGGTTTCGGGGTAGAATATCATATCATTCGTAACCAGCACACAAGGGTTGCAATGTAATTTATAATCAGGTTTTTCCTAGTCATTAATTGTTGCTGACGTAAACAATTCAGGATAATTACTATAAAAATATCATCTACCACTCGTTATAAGGTAATGGCATATTTATAAAAAAGTCAGTCTTATAATTGTCACCATTCGGATATAATTAAATCAAACATTAATTAAAAATTGGTCTTGTAATGAAATATTTTTAATTAGGTAGGCTACTTTAAATTGGTCGTACTCTTATTTATCCTCAAGCAATTAATTTGAAGCGACATCAATTAGCTCGGGAAATTAAATAAATTGAAATGTGAAATCGATAGAAGAATTTCTCTATATTATTTTCTAGACTTAATTTGTCCTAGTTTTGGCAGAGTGTGTTACTTGTGAAAATAATAAATAAATAAAATAACATGTCATTGCTGAGCAAAGCTTGAATGCGGTAAATGAATTGAATTGAGATAAATAAATTTTGATTTAAGCTTGAAAGACCAGCCTGTACGTCGGTACGGACGTTAAGAATCGTCTTAAAAGTATTTCAAATTGAATAATTCACAGTGAGAAAAGACGAATGTCTATTGTAAAATATAGCATCTTGTATCACAATTATCCCGACAAGGACGGGGAAAGGGTCCATAGTAAATCGACTCTGTCTGGCACTACAATCACTTGTAGAAAGCCGGGCAGGACGAGAATCGAGAAGCGAAGACGCCGAAAACGTTATTTCGTAAGCCCATCAGCCACGGAAGCCGCACCAAAAAGATGTTGTTCAGAGGTAACAACATAAACAGGTAATAATAGTATCATGAGAGAGGGAAAACAATTAATTATGGCGGTTTAATAGATTAAATTGAATACGACGCGTTTTGCCTGAGAGAGGGAGTCGATTAACTGCATTTTGTACAGGGCGGAAACAAGTTGGCAAATTCAGTGGTACCAACTGCACAACAAGTAATGCCATACTCTCTTTGTCTTACTTATATACATAAAACTGAGATGTAGCAACTTGTACAGTAAACAGCTTTTTGTATTAAATTACAACTTATCTTTCGTTTACGTGTCTTCATCCATTCTTCGTTCGCCCTGATGCGTCTCAATACTACTTTAAACACTTCCAATTTCCCTTTGAAAAGTCCAAAGACTTATGAATGGCAAGTAAAATATAAGGAGCTCCTGTAAAGTGTAAGGGTTATAATGGCACACTGATATATTTTACTGGTATTCGTCAAGAAGTTACTTCGACATTATAAAATATTAATAGCATTCCTGAAGCCTGAGTGGTAGGGCCAGGTTATAGGGTGCAAGGGAAGAGGGCCAACAACGGATATGAACTACTTATAATTCAATAGGGCTGAAAGCCTCAAATGTCATCATACTCATTTCATACTGTATTCTTTCCATGAGGCCTTCGCATACTCTACTGTCGAATCGTACATACAGACAAGTACATATGATGGTATACGTAAATAAATATACGAAAGCAAATATCTGTTTACATTAACTTTATACGTATAACACCACCAACCACAGAATCAAATGAAATAGTGTTATTCTGTGGTTGCTGTCAAAAGCTAATTCTACCTTATACACCAATCCCATGTTTTATAAATTTAACTAATCCGGCTGTGTTTTTCTTTTTTATCCATATACACGACGATAGTAATGTAAACATACAGAGTGTTCCTTATACACAGTGCTGTACTGTCTACCATTGACAAACAAAGCGGCTTACCTTCAACTGACGCTGACGATCGCCTGAGCTGCTGGACCGCTAATTTGATTTAAGAAGCGTTAAAAAATGTTCTTTTAAAAAATTACCACACAAAGTATTATGTTAGCTTTATCCAAATTCTTTGTGATGGTATCCAGAGTAGTTGGATGTTACGGTGTTAGGTTATTTATCCACATTAGGAAGAGATCATACTGCTGATCTCGAAACGAAGTGTTTCTTGTACTACTGAACGATGGCAAATGTCTAAAAAAATCGTGTTAATTTTATAATCCTTCCATCGTCAAAAACTATGCTGAGTTGACTATGTATAATCAACAAGACTCGATGCTGACTTGACTCAGGTCATGTACAGTACAGAAGGTAGACAGTAGAAGACTGTATATAATCAACAAGACTCGATGCTCACTTGACTCAGGTCCTGTATAGTACAGAAGGTAGACAGTAGAAGACTGTGTATCATCAACAAGAATCGATGCTGACTTGACTCAGGTGCTGCACAGTACAGAAGGTAGACAGTAGAAGACTGTGTATAATCAACAAGACTCGATACTGGCTTGACTCTGGTCCTGTACAGTACGTAAGGTAGACAGTAGAAGACTATGTATAATCAACAGAATTAATGCTGACTTGACTCAGCTCCTGTATAGTACAGAAGGTAGACAGTAGAAGACTGTGTATAATCAATAAGACTCAATGCTGACTTGACTCAGGTGCTGCACAGTACAGAAGGTAGACATAGAAGACTGTGTATAATCAACAAGACGATGCTGACAAGACTCAGGTCCTGTACAGTACAGAAGGTAGACAGTAGAAGACTGTGTATAATCAACAAGACTCGATGCTGACTTGACTCAGGTCCTGTACAGTACTGTGTATAATCAACCCGAGCTCCGACAAACATCAGACTGTTGAATACATGAATACAAAACCGTCACCTCGCCTCGGAGCCGTTGAATGTCATTACGGTCTGTAGACGATGGAGCACGAGTCTTGGCTTCTAGAAAATTGTGTTGCTGCCGACACAAAGATTTGATTGCAGTGTGCTGAGGTGGTGCGGCGCGGCAGGGAGGTTATATTATTTGTCATTGTAGGGCGTTTTCTGCTGTTTCCTTTTTACAAAACGGATTTTAAATTGGGTCAAGTAATGTCATTGGGCAACAGCTCATTTAATTTGGAAGTACTGCTTAGAGGAAATATAGTTGTAAAATGCATTATTAATTTAAAACTTATTATAACAATTGCGTGTCAATGCCACATGCGTGACGCTCTACGTATTATCTTAAAAAAAATTGCAAGAGTATGAATTATATATATAATTTTTCATTTGTATAAAAAATGTTCTTACAGCTTTCCACTATAATGCCATAATAATATTTATGCTATTTACAAAATGAGTTGTTTTTTTATATATATAAAACGTAGCATCACATACTCTCAAAGGCCCTTGTGAAATAAAGTACTAAATTATTGTATGATTTTTTGTTACGAACGAGTTTATATTTTTACGTAGTTGTATATATTATTACATAAGGGCTTTCAAGTAATATGAAAATTTGTAATACGAACAAAAGTAGAACGTTTTGATAACAGATTTGCATTATAATCTAGAGTGTAATTAGACAACTCCCAAGTATAAAACCTCGAGGTACTGAGGTTGCGATTGTTTTATTAACAGACCCGCGTGTTTAATCGATGTGGAATCAAAGTAATTATAGTTTATACTGGTATAGTAGATTAGCTGGTCTTGAATAATTAACAGGGTAATAAGTGTTTTGTATGTTAGTGTTGAATAATTAACTGGATAATTAGTGTTATAAACGTCAGTGTTGAATTATACCCGAAAGGTAATAGCTAAACTTAGTTCTTGCCTTTATGCTCTGCATAAGTTTGCTCAGTATTATAATTCGATTGTTCTTTTGACTCTTTACGGCTGTTAGTATCCCCATTTGTTGTATACTGTTCCTATTTGAGGTCATAGTTGTACCAGACAAGTTATACCTTCCGTCTCCAGAAGTTTGGTCTTCGGAGGGTTTAGGACTGAATAGAAGACATTCTTGTAAAGTAATGTTTCGTCAAAGCTAATATATTTAAATTTCCCAGCATTTATATTAAACAAGAATTGCGATATTTTCATTACGATAAAGTTTCTTCTGTCGCATAACATTGTAATTCCACCCCACTTAGCAACATTCTTTAAAAACGTATTTTTTATAACTGCATATCCATGTTCAAATCCTCTCAGCTTGCTTGTAGGTTGGGTTGGTATTAAAACATCTCAGAAGAAATGGTGTTAATTAGTCTTTTATAGTGTCCATGAACTTGACAATTATTAGAGATATTTTTTTGATACATTAATTTATAAATGTTACGTTATTAACTCCACATTACAGGGTTATCATTATATTAGAATAATGAATAGTCAACTACAACCCTTTAAAAATTATTTTATTTCCAGACACGTGGTTCTAATGTTCTAATGAACATTCATTAGAAACCGACCATAACTACACAAATATTGAAAAGAATATGGACATTTTGGATATCGAAGGAAAAGAGAAAAGTTAAACACGAAAGAAGAATTAATTATCCATCTCAAATACAACAAAGATCCTCACAACATTTTAAATAGCAATCTAAAAAAAGACATACCCCATCTTTGAAAAAATTAAAGTATTCAATACAGAATATTATTCAAAATTACAACTATGATAATATAATTTTAACATCTGTTTAAATGGTCCCCATGAGTACATTTAGTTGTTTATTGTTTATTATTTATTTAGAGGTTGTGTTCACACCGGTGATGGTTTAATACCGAAACTCGTGTCTGGAAATAAAATAATTCTTAAAAGGGTTTTAGTTGACATTCTATTATAAATGTAATTTATGTTCAATAATTTGTGGTAATTATATTTTTTCACTATCATAGTGTGGTGTTATGCGAAATGACTGCGAATTGCTAAATTGCTGTATACTGTTTGCCCTTGCAATCCCTGTTCGATGGTGATCAATATCCTGATTCTGGTCCGAGTATGTTAAAATAAATAAATCACTATTTTTGTGTGTTTGTGATGAAATGTTATTGTATACTCCTTTGTATTCTCCTCGTACTATTTAAATAACAATTTCTAAAATGTGTTGGGCCTTTAATAGATTATATAAAAAAAAAATGAGGAGGTCGCTATATTACATACTGTTTGGTCCTTTCCATAATCGATGAAGCAAGAGAATGTAACTGGTCAGAGTCTCCAAAATGTAATTACTAGGTACGCCACCATCGTCAATATCTAAACTCCAGATAATAACCAAGTCGTATGAAGAAAAATTCATAGGAATACAGTTCCTGCGTTGCATCTAGACACTTTACGTAATATCTGTTTACAATGCAGCTAAATACCTGCTTGGTTTAGTTGTCTTAATAAATCATACAACGTAATCCGCCCAATATCTGATTGCATTATGTAGGAATGAGCCGCCCGCCAATAACTTAACGCCACTCTGCAATTTTGCCGGGAAATGCCTTGAGGTTGAGCCACCCTGTCGCTAATCTATCAGTTATTTCCATATTCTGTGCACTGCACAATAAGTAATTAATTATTGTATATGCCTACGCTAGCAAACGCTGACTCGCTAATTAATTGGTCACGTGGGAACTATGCGAGTGCGCATTTCACGATACGTCATTAATCAAGGGTTCATTTGACATTAGATTGCTTCGTTTAAAGTATGATTGAGGCATTTTCAATCTTTTCTTAACGCATTCTGTTTGATACGTTTTAGTTTTTAATTTTACATATTTATCGTTGTTTTATAAATAATTCGGAGCCGTATCATCTATACTATTTCTATATTACAAATTATATTTTATTACGTAGTAATTAGTGTTAGTTATGTCGTAGTTATATCGCTAATAAAAACACTTTCCACTGTATCAGGCTCATAACTGTCTCCAACGTAAATGATTCCAAATAGTATATGGTGAGTGAAGCTATAGACTACACCTAATGGTCTAATTAGGCTAATACTGATGATTTAATAATCCACCTCGAACCATATCGCTACTTTGCATGTCAACCTGGACCAATTTATATTACCTTACCTCGGTTACCTAATGACGCACATTTGCTTCACCACGCCTAACGAGAGGTTACGAGTTGATTGGTGGGGGAGGGAGGGGTGTCAGTGGCAGTCTGCAAACGCTTGATTAAAATTCACCCGCCACGAAGACGAGGACGTCTCTAAATGAAGACGTTTGAGCCTGGGCCGTTATTTTCTAAATGAAGCCGTGTTTTTATAACTTCATTTTCTTGTTTATTGGTTTATTCAATTTCCTGCTTTTGTATTACTTGAGAACGACAGTAAATTAAACTTCAATTTCTGTTTGTAAACTACCTATACAATAATAAGCGTGTATTAGTAAATTTATCAATCATATATTTTCTAAAAGTCCTAAATCAATTTCTCATGTCACGAATGACTTGTAAAAACAAGTCTGTAGCGACTGTTTACGAATTTAACGATTGCGTTTGTCATAGTGGCCACCTATTTTAAGGATTTACCATCTTAATATTTAAATTACAGTAATTTGTTTGTAACTTAATTTATAAAATTTGTAGTATTTTCAAATGTGTAAGAGATCGGCTGAATTTAATCAAACTTGATGTTATTGTAAATGCTGTTGTGACTTATTTAATTACGTAAAGTTGTAATTGTATTATGGTTACCAAGACGTTAATATCCACGTAATTAATCTTCAGGTAACGAAATATTGGAACTGAAATGTTCTCCCTTAGGTTTTTTCAATATTTTAACTAGTTGATAAACATTATTTATCTCTAACATTCATCTTTGGTAATTTTAGCTCTTTCACTGACTTCTCATTCGATATCCACCAAAATAACCACCTTTTGAGAATCTTCTCAAAGAAAATTCTTATTCTGCCGATTTATCGAAGTACTAGACTTTGTGTACCGGACTATAAGTAGAGTATGGCTTTTTAAGATAGCTTACAACTCATAACAAACAATACTTTAATCATATTAGCTAGCTTAATCATATTTAGCAGCTCTAGAACATCTCATAATATACAATTTCTAATAATGGTTACGAAAAAGTGATGTTCATTAATAGTTGCTGTTATTTCTATCTTTGTAATGTTGCTTATATTGTTCTAGGTGCGTTACTGTAGCCGTGCATGTTGAGTACGTAAGTTGATATGTAGGCTATTGTGTATGTATAATAAAGAATTAGATTTAGTTCTTAACTCATTTGTAGTAATATAAAATGCCTCAACCTTTCTTATACATATTTCATTACTAATTCATTAATTTAAACCATAATCTTAATTTTTACCTTAAATTTTTATAAACATATACATAGAATATGCGAACAAAATATTAGTTTTTTTAGTAAGGAACAATAAATACTTTTCTACTACATATTAAATTAAACCCGTATACTTTGCGTTCGTAAGAAGCAAACTCGAAAGCTATTCAATAATAGTTTTAATCCTTTTTGTGACATGTAAATTCAATTGAGAGATTGTTAGGACGAAAATAGTCCTAGGGTTATCATTGACCGTTTAAATAATCAAATTAAATTTTTACTTATTTATACATATTAATGACAGGAATACCTTCATGTATTATTTAAGAAATTTGTTTGTATGCATAACCTGTCTAACAGAAACGTAATTTTAAGTTTGAAGTTTCTGAACCCTTTCATGCCCAAATTATGAAAAAGTAAGAAAAAAAAAATAATTTTCTGTAAAAATGCTTTTATTTATACTTTGAATAAACACTTTTCATTAATTATTTTGAAAATCCATTACAATTTAAACAATTAGGAAACTGTGTCCATATGGATTCTATAGGAACACAAGTATCCAATATCAATTAGGCCTACTTTGTCACTACACAATTATTTGCCCATAGGTGCCATATGGCACTAATTTACAAAAAATAAATAAATAAACTTTTAGATACATAGGAGAATAATAACAATAACATTTTGTATTTTCATGAACAATGTATTATTTACAATACTGGTCAAAATTATTACAAATTGCAATATACACAGTTACACACTAGTCACAGGTAAATCAAATTGAATCCATATGGCACCTACAGGTACAGCAGGAACCATGACGTTTGAACAAAATAACTGAATCCATATGGCACTTACAGGCATAGGAAGAACTTCACTACCATAAAACAATGAACTTGTCATGCCTATTGAATCCATAAGGATTCAATTATACTTTGGGTGTTTTACAAAAGATTACACCACTTATCTTAATTTTATGTAAGTAAATACATTTGTGAAAACCCAGGCAACATCATAATAATTTTTCCCAGTTTCCATAACAATAGTAAATAATACTAACTTATCTCTGAAAATTATGAATCCAGCAGTTGATGTAGTAGCTGTGAGTTCAGCTGAACAAAACCATTTCTTTTGAGAATTTACAGGTCTGCCAACATGAAAAAAATCATTTTCCCACCCAAACATCAAATTTACCCGTCCCCAGAGTTTAAGATCTGTAAGATTTCAGATGTTAGCTCTAGAAAATCAGAAAGAAACTGAATCCATACGGAGCCTATGGGCAGGAAAGGGTTAAAACTATTAAATAATTCGGTTGATAGCATAATTCATATGTATAACTTTATAATATGGTATATTGTTTTGTTGACACAGTTGTTTTAGGTTATAAATTCTGTAGCAAATCAAAATATAAATTATCTAATGTTTGTATTGTAGGATATGGGAGTTTATTTGTTTTTAGTACGGCATAGAGAGAGCCTACATTAACATAATGCAATATTGATACAATGATAAAACATTCTATTAGTGTTGTATTGTAGGCGATAAACCATCATTATTGTTGTTTCTCATACAATGTGGTCCGGAATATGATGAACCTCATGTATATTCCCATGTATGTTGCTCACAGTTATGTTTATCGACTGATTATTGAAGTAACATTATTTAGCAAAAACTGCATTCTCGCATTATATCCTTTCCAGTAGATAAATATTAGATACATTCATTGAAGTGCGTTACAGCCATTCCATTGTGTAAGATAGTAACATGTTTCGTGTTACAAAATATTGCATTGAGTTGTATCTCTATCTACCCCAGCACTGGACTATTCGGCTTATTTTTACCGCAGTCAACACTCATGAGACGCGAGAGAAGAGAGCAACTTAAGAGAGCCACCGCCGTACTTGAGTGTAACCTGAGTCCTACTCTAGTTTTACAGTTTGCCAGTCAGTATTTGTCGTATGTTGTATGCAAATTGTTACAAAACTATTCATCAAATATTTACGTAACTTAATTTATACTTTCAACACATATCATGCTTATATTTTAAAATAGAACCATTTGTAGTTTGCAATTTCACTAGAAATATTCCATCGAAAATTGGATGGATTACAAAACAAAGTGCAGCCTTCTACATATTATCTTGCAAGTCGAAAAGTAGTTACCGTTGCGTTACATACCCTCTTTTTTCATGAAGGATCAATAAATTTTTCCAGTTCCATATACCATAATTTTTCTCAGTCTAGGTAATCAAATAAGCCACATGAATGTTGACGCTTATTTTGAGTTTTTAAATGTTTTACTCCATATAATCGTGTTTTACTGCGTGAATCGGATACGAAGTAAAATTTCGAAACTACAACACCATCTTGTTAAATTTAAGGGCTCGTGATAGGGAATTTAACACAACTTGGATAACAATAGTGACTTCCCTTTCATAGAAAAACTTAGCTATTTAACTTTTACTTTTAGAATTTTGTGAAATTTAATTTAAGTATACTAAACTATTTGTCAAACTAAACTTTCGTTGGAATAAAACGCTGCTTAAACTTTCCTTCTTTCAAAAGGAAGGGTTTTTTATAAATTGTTTTTAGAGAGAAAACGGTGTGAATTTTGGACTACATTTTAATTCTATAATTGTGGGGCGAAGATTACGTGAACACTCGCTACAAACTAAGAAAGATAATTCATAACGTTTCGGAATCTAAAATCTAACTTTATACAAATCAAAACATACTTCCATGCTCTTGAATTGATAAGAGGGTTACTTTTGTCCAATCTCGCTCATGTTAACTTATGTACCTTTTTCTCAGAAACTATTAAAGATATCTGATTTTTTTAACTTTGTATCGGCACTCACTACAACTGGAATGAAAAATACAATCATAAGGCGATTTTCAAATTTATAGAACATTTTTTAAAGTAATACATTTTTTGCTTAAAAATTGTTAGTTAATGTTTAAAAAAGCTATTAGTTTTATACAAATTATAGAATACTTTCATTTGAACATTAAAAGAGAGAACGCTAAGATATATTCACTCGTTCCTGAGAAAATGGCACATAAGTGTCGCAAAACTAAACTCTCGGAAAACAGCATATAAAGAAAAAAAACACGTTGAAATTAAAAAATGTTAGGTGCTTTAATGTTTTTACCTTCTAATACATACGAGGAGCGTATGATGGGTTATCCCTTTCCTCCTTTTCATAATCCTCAAATTTTCTCTTTGATTTATGCAATGCCTCTCTTACTTTCTTATGAAGCTCATCTTTAAATTTTCAGCTTTTGCGATTCGCTTCCGGCCTAGCTTTCCAACAAATAAACTGCTTTCCAGGCGTAAGGTTGCGTTTCTCAAACAATTTGCTTTATCCAATATTTCCATCCAAGTAAAGTAGGTGATTGCTTCATACACTCCGAACATCTTTTTATTAATTGTATCAAAGCTCTTATTATCGTAAACGAATCACTAAACAATTTTATCTGGTACAAAAGTCCAGATAAACTTGTTTAATGACGCGTTTACGTTCTGAGTGTTGCCTTTGACACATTTTTTAAGTAAGACTGGGTCTAAAAGAGCTTACCACACTGGTTTTATATGAAGCGTCACTTTTTTCTTGGTCTCTCATTCGATGACGATAATGAAAATACTCAGCCCAGACTGCAGCTTGCATGTCTTTGGCAGAAGATGAGTTTCTCAATATGGCTAGTTTATAATATTCTTTTATCTGAAGGAATGCCGTACTACTTGTTAGTCCGTGTTTTGCGTCAACTTGACTTCCGTCTGGTAGTAACGGTTGTTCTTGTTTCAAAATGTTCGGTCTTAAATATTTCTGAATGTGACCAACAAATTCAATTTTACTAATTTCAACATCACCACCATAAATAAGGCCTAATAACTTCAGCGTACGCTTTTGAATCACCATCAAATAAATATTCTAAATAACGGGCATCATAGTTAGGTACTGATTGACTAAACATGTTCACTGCACCAGTAACTTCCATTATGCCACAGCTTCCAAAAATGTTTGCCAAACAAATGTTTAGATGCTGCTTTTTTAGTTTGTCAGGACAAGAGCAAAACTTAGACAAAACTGCAACATCTAATACCTGCCCTAAATCTAGTGAGGTAAGAGAAACGATACCATTCAAGGACACGTGGGCCCGTTTTTGCGACGAGCCGTCGAGAGCAACTGTGACATCTCCAGAATGTTCATGTATAGCTACAGAATTCTCTACTGCATCTTTCATTGAATCTCTACAAACAGTTTCTGCCATGGAAGTTAAGGACTGTTTATGCACGAAGTATTTGGAAGGAGGTGGACTGAGGTTCATTACAACACACATCACATCAGCTGCCGCCTTACCCTTACCTATACTATAGGTCTGAGACAATAAACTAAGCGAACATTTACGTCATATAAAACATCTTTGTTTTCATTCAATCATGTGTTTACATCTATATACTCACAGTTTGGACTAATCACTATTTGCTCGCAGCCAACACACTCAAATTCTAAATTGTCAGCAAGACCTACCATTTTCTTTTGCCTTATTGTCAAGTTTCCGTAACATGTTTTACAAATGGCTATTTCATTTAGAATATTTTAAATCTATCTTAACAATATAATCTTAGCAATCATCGCTAAATTGTTTGTAACATTCAACTTAAACAGGACCAAGCTTCATTGTCCACTGAATTATTTTCACAACTACTCTCTGAGGTCTTGACATCACAGTATTAGCAATAATTGCTAAATAAATAAAAGTAATTACTATAAACAAAACACTCACAGTTTATTTCTTGTAAAGCACAGATAGCCTGTATAATAATGTAGATGTGCTGACAGTAAACATCTGCATCTGTTTACTGGCTAAAATGCAACTGCAGCAGGTTAGCCAACTTATAAAAAAAGATTTTATTTTATTTGACTAATGTATGTATGAAGGTGAACAACAAAAAATGTGAAGCACAGTACACACTTCACTAAAAAGGCTTCCTCAACTGCTAAAAGCTTTGAAATTAGTCTAACATATCGATTTATTTTTCACACTTCCCGAAACCATAGAAACATAAACCATATTCATTTTCAGGAGTAGATTTTGTGCTACAATATAGAAAAAAAGCTGAAAGTCGATTTTTTTCTAATATTTTTGAAAAGTAACCTCTAAAACCATTTTCAACAAACTTATCCAGTCTGAAACTATTTGTGAGCAGAAATGGTAATGAAAAGAACTATTAATACAATTTTACAAGCAGTTGAAACTGGTCATTCTGTTATTGTTATACCTCCTTGATTCGCGTACGGTTTAAGAGCAGTAACTTACCTCTTTCTTATAACGTCGTAGCCAGCGAGGGGGTCCAAGGTGTCCGGACCACCCCTAAATTTTCAATTGTTTGAATTACTTTTTTAGTTAACGATTATTATTATTTAAATAGTTCAGTATTACTGACATGTACTGCTGAAAGATCGTTCTCAAAATAGTTATGGGTCAAGAACTTTTTAAGGAATAAAATGGGGCCTTACTTTTTGTCCCCTTTGGAAAAATATCAGTTGTCTTTACCCCCACCCCCCTTCCAATTATATCCTGGTTACGTTCTTGCTTTCTTAGTTAGCTCAAATTAGGGCTTAGTACAATAGTTACTCTAGTGTTGAAATTTTAACCTGTCACAGACTAGATTTTAAAGTGAGAGAACTACAAACTTGTGTGGGCTATATTAGGCTATTAGCGGGGGTTGTGTGGAGAGGAGGTATACTAGCGCGTTTAAACAATCGATATATAAGGTTCTTAAAACAATTATATATGCTTATGTAAACAGTTGATATGCTAGTATAAACAATTAATTGATATAGCCTACTATGTGGTTTAAAGATCAATATTGAATTGATACGGATGTTGTTATAGTTTATTACCTCACTCTAAATGGTTTTCTTCAAGGAGGAGGAGAACGTAAAAATTTTCTTTCATCATTCACAAATGAAAAAACTTTATCTGAATGAGTGGGAGTGTGAAATTACCTACTGGTTATAAGATTCAAACTTGTGTTTGCGATTTAATATGTTTCTAGCATTTGTGAATGTGCGTCCATAAGTAGTCTATCTATGTGTACGTTTTGTGGTTTAGTAAAAATGCGTGGCGTGGAATGATTTTGGTTCGCGCCTTCAGCGCAGTCGACACAGTTTTGTGACAATAAATAGTCACAATGTTGCCTACACGTATATTGAAGGCGCTACATAAATCTAACACTGTTTCCTGACATCAGATATGAAGCTACTTACAATAAATTAATATATCACTGTTTTATTGAAGATTGATAATTAAATTATATTTTTTATCACGTTACAATTTTATGTAGTCTTATTTGATTTTCAATACTAATGTATAAAATAAAATAATCTAAAAGTAAAACGAAACCTGAGATATCTATTACATATGTTATGGACAGTCTTATAATATGAAAGAATTAGTTATCCACATACGTTTTACATAATAAGTGTTACATGTATAAATTTCATTAACTAACATAAGATAAATGTCTTTTAGCATTTAATTTGAAATATAAAAGTTTGAAATTGTAATAGCATTAAAGTTTTGAATTTAAGAATAAGTTATAGCTAATTAATGTTTTCGTATTTTATTCGAAATCTTTGTATAATTAATATTTATGATGTTCGAAAAATGTGCATATCAAATTTTGTGTAGTATATAGTACAATGTGAAAATAAAAATTGCTTGCCAATATGTATTGACTCAAACCATTCACATATGTAGATGTGTTTACGTGTACGTGGGTGTATCTTATGAAAATAAGTATATATACTTTTTTATTTTTTATTGTTTTTTATTCTTGTCTAATTAGTTCCTAGTCACTCTATATTGTATAAACGTCGGCTATATGTATTTATTTTGGTAGTAGTTTTTTTGTAGTCTTGTGCAGACATCACGGAGAGCAGTCTGTTGACCTTTTATTTTTTTATGTGAGAGCAAGCTATAAACTGTGTATTTGTGTATTGTGTATCTGTTACACTGACCAGTTACTTGTTTTTGGTCAGTGACTTCCTAAGTTTTTTCACTTATTTGTAAACATGAATGTAAATGTTGAAAAATAAAGTATTTATAAAATATTTATTTTTTAAATGTACACTTGAGATGTAGAAATTTATATAAAAACGAAATATGTACGAATTGGAGTCCGAAGGAGAGATAAATGTTGAAAACTTGAATCAACAAGCGATTGTGAGCTGTGAGTTTCAAACCAATGGAGACTCCGATCAATAAAATACAAAGATAAAATAGTTATTCAACTATTTGATTGGCAAACGTGCCACGGGAGGATTCTTCATTTCCCAGCGGGAAATGAGAAGGCGTTCTTCAGATGTTTTCCTATTTCCGTAGGACAAAGCGGTGTCTGCTGAACGTTTACGTGGTGAACATGATTGATGCACCCCCTCCCCCTCTCAACCACCCGCCTAACCCGCGACTACTCTATTGCGCTGTTTTACATTTTTTTATAGATTTGATCGCGTTATCGACTCGTAAAGTTTAGATCTTATTACTGTCCATAAGAACAAATAATTGTTTATTTAATTCGTTGATATTAATTGTAGTATTATATTGTTCTTAATTTCAAGTTTGTATTAAGTATTTATTTGAATTATTTTCTGTTACGAACATCATTCTCTATAAGTGATATACATAATAAGATAAATAAAACGTCACAATTTCAAAATCAAAATTTTTTATTCCAGGGAATAAAATAAATTAAATAGATAATAATTTGCTTTTTTATTCGACCCAGTAGACTATCATTAAAACTGACTTTACTCGTTAAATGCCTTATCTTCATTCTTGGAAACGTATACAAATTGATTGTTTAATACACTTTATAAAGTTTGTTCCCAAAAATTAATCGAATATAGTTTTTATCGCTATACTAAATACTCATATGCGTATTCAGGAGGGAGTTTTGGAGTTGTGTGACCCACCTAGTGATATAAGTATTCATGATATATATTTTTAACTTGCGTTAAACTGAAAGTATACTCGTAGTAGAACCATGTCACAAAGTTCAGTTTAATTTTTGTTTTAATGTGTAAACTATAACAACTGAAAAACAGTACACAAAATAGGTGTTTAGTAACTTTTTTGAATGACAAGTTCATCTGCATCTACATATAGTAGTAACAGTACCGAAAAATAAAACATTATTAATTTACTGATTGTACTATAGTAAAGTCTTTTATTCCTTAAAAGTTATTACATTTCGCTCGCTGTAGCTGTTACACTTCTACTAAAATTGGTTCTACTAAAATTTTTAGACATATGAAAATTAGTTGTTCATCAAAACGTGTAATTATGGTTGACCAAACTGTAGTTATCTTACAGTCCTTTAGTGGTGAAATTTGGATACATCGGAAGTTATGTAGTAATCTCTAACCCTGAGAATCTTGCGGTCACAAACACCAAAACTCTTAATTAAATCGAGAAAGAGAGTAAACTAGTGCTCATTTGTCTCAACAGAAACCACTGCTTTTTGAAAAAATAATGAAACAGCGGAAATTATGAAGAGATTATGATACAAACCTAATTAATAATAACATATATTGTTGGTTTCAGAAAGCAGTATAGTAGAGTAATGACCATAAATAATTTATTCAAATACAGTCATGGCAGTAGATTGTTCGTTATGCAGAAGTATGCAAGTTCCTCACAGAGAGGTAGATTTACTAAATTTCAAATTAGCTGGGAAGGCACTCAAAGTGACAGAGGAGTTGAACAAGAAAGTTAAGATAGTGGGTGGCTACAAAATGTGTTCGTCAAGATTGAAGAAAAAGTAAGTTATATGTAATTCTCTGTTTAAGAGATCTGAATCCATTCAGAGATTCAGATAACCGAATTTTGTTGGAAGTAAATAGAATTCTATGTATTAATAATAAGAAAGTTTACATATTTCGATTGAACATCAATCGGTAAGACATGACCTGTTTACAGGAAGATGACAATTTATAATTTAATGTAGAAATGTTATCCTTGTAGTTTGTATTTAATAACTTTTTTTTTCTTGGGATCGCATATGATATTCCCGTTGGGTTTCAATCATTCACCTCGCTGAGAAATTATACTTTAAAATTGATAATTGTCACCGGCAACATTCGAGTCCCTGGCATGGCTGGATTTGCTCTAGCAATAGATACTTATCTTCATACTTCTTTAATTTGTAATAATTCTTCAATTCTGATGAGCCATTAATCTGTAAAATATAGGGTAATCATCTTGAACCTCTTTTCCGTTATTCATTAATTTAATGATTAAAGTATTTTGCCTTATTTATTTTACACTAATATTACTTTGTGACTTTAAAGGAACATTCTGTTGGAATGGTGTTTAAAGGTGATTGGAAAGTCTGTGATGGAAACTTTTCATGTGCAAGAATAACAATGTTGCCTATACCGTGCCTCCTCAGGCAGATCCAAGGTCGTTGCTTGTAATAGTTTGTCTGTAACTGTATCCAAAAAGAAATCCTAATATATAAATAGAGTCTTTGTCATAATAACATTAAAATGTCGAAGAAAATAGATTTATTTTCGTCGATTTATACTCGTGTATGTTCGTTTGTTATTACGATGGTTATTTACCGTTCGCTAGCACATGTTTCTGTCGTTATTTTTGTGTGAAAGCTCGATATTAGATAATGAAACAAACTAAGTATCGTTCATTTTAAATAATTTCTAACTTATGTCTACGTTTGTTCATCGCCGTGCGTCCACATATAACATATCCTCTATAAACAAATATGTCAGTTTGTATCCCATTATGTCTTTATTACGGATGGTATGGTATTAAATTGTTGGTACAATACATATTATTTAGATTATAAACATAAATTCTAATATCTTGGAAGTAAAATAAATGTATTCTAGAACCCTATTTTATAATCTATAAATTTAAAGTAAGAGGTAGAGGGTATGACTTGTAGTTCCTTAAGATATAGCCCTTTGCAGAGCTTCTGAAAAACCCTTTCAAATAGCGTTTTAGAAAACCCTAAATTAATAATAATACATTTGAGATTCTGTCAAACTTAGCATTTAAACATATACCAGGGGAATGCTCCCGAATCCCAACTTGACTGAGAGGTACGGAAAATTCTCAGATTCCCTGGTAGTGGTACCGCCCCTCAATTTTATCATCCTAGATACGCCTATGTGAATACTTATAAATTACTGATTAGTAATTTTTGTATTGATAAGTCAATACAAAGTCACGTTCAATAGGTAACATCACGTATTAACAATCACAAACGGAAAATTCCGAAGTCCGAAACAACTCCTAAAAATAATGCTTATAGCTTAGTAGGTGTTTTAATACTAATGTCTTAAAGACATTAAACAATAGACAGATTTCCAGTAAAATAACGTATTTAGATTATAGGGAAGGTAGAAGATATATTTTTTTCCGGTGTAAGAACACATTGTGAGCAATTTGGATAATACGTAAAGACAAAAGACAAGTTAAAAAATCTACTTACATTACAGAGTGACTATGTATCCACGGTATGTAAACGGGCTTATTCTTAGATACAACGTAAACTCAGGATTGTAAACAACATGCATAGCGACGAGACAAGAATTTAAACTCCCTTTTTGTTTCTTCCAGAGCCTACAATTCTGATGACGTAAAATAACGACAGAACTGTCTGCTTGTTGCGGGCAGAATGAAGACAGGCGTCAATGTAAATTTAAAATGTGCATTCATTACGATTTGCATCATTTATATTTTATTCAGAGGAATACTATTCAAGGATTACAATATTACTCTTCTGCAGTAATGAAACGATTTTCACTCTTACCCCGTAAGAACAAGTTAAACCTCAAACAATTTACTCCCTTATCGTAGCGTTACGGGAGATGTATCATTTTCAAGATATAAACTGTACGCCAAGTGTGTATAGTTTTTTAAATTTAAACGATGAAGTAAACAAAAGTTACAACATTTTTGATAACTAACGTTTAAGTATATCGAAAAAACTTTAAAAAAATTTTTGGTACGTATTAATTATATCTTTAAAACAAAACATCGCTCGTAATTTTACGATTAAAAGTACGGTCGTAAAAGTTCACGAAGTTTTTATTGGCCTACAATCAAAATACAGTACAGCCGACTTACAGATCAGTTTTTACATTTACACAATGTTGCCGCTTCCATTTTTAAATAAAGCACTACTCAATTTAAATTTATATTTGAATAAATTATTTATTCATAATCAAAAATGAATTTCATTTTATTTCTAATAAGTTAAAAATACTCTGATCCAAAGTCATTTTGAAATTAGTTGTCTAAAATTGAAACAAGAAATTGTAATTTTAACCAATTGTACATAGAGGAGTTAAGAAAAATTAGTGTTTTGTACATGAAATTTCAACAATTTGTGATTTAGCATATGTTAGTAATTCATGTTATATTAATGATACACGCCCATATATCAAACATATCACTGTAATTATATAATGTAATTCCAACGTACTCTGCGTTTTGGAACTATATCCAAGTTTAACCAACACATTATTTATTTTAATGGTATGTAATGATTTACATCACTATAATTTTTATCAATATACGGCCATAATGTAATATTTGAAATTATTACTTAAGTATAGTATATGAAACACGTACACATACGTCTTTTATTGAAATAAATAAAAATATATTTAGCGCAAAGTTTTGCAAATAAATATGTTTTTAATATGAGACAAGGCAATAAAACATAAAACTTTTAAATTAAAATTAAAACAAAGTGAAACATTTTATAGTTGGGACGATTTTTACATTTAACAGTAAAAAATCAGTTGCATACAAATAAAACAAAAAGTTTGTTTGTGGTAGTGCATGCTTCATGTCAAAATATAGAATGTACTTATGTAAGTAAAGTAAAATTCATTTTGCTCGTAGAAATTCCAAATGAACATGGTATTACTACTATATCGTACGGTCTATATAGATTAAATTGTAATCCTTCGGTTTGTACAGCATTATTGTACACGTTGTGAATAAAGGATCATTAAACCGCTGGACATTGCCGACAAATGGCCACGGCTTGTTTAGTGTTCAATAATATAAAAGCCAGCAGCTGGAGGCTACCTGTATGTTCAACGGCAACGAATTCCAGAACGTGTGAAAAAATAATGGAGCTTTAGCGCAGATAACTTCGATAAAGGTAGTTTATCTGGTGATATAGGTGTGGAATATTACTTCTAATTATTTTTATTTGTGTTTTGATAACTGATTTTTCTGAGGAGTTTCGTATTTGACGAACATTATTCGACAATTTAAATTGTTAGCGTGCTACAGTCCATATAGATTCAATTGTGACCATTTCGTTTGTACAGCATGATTGTACACGTTGTGAATAAAGGATCATTAAACCGCTGGACATTGCCGACAAATGACCACGGCTTGTTTAGTGTTCAATAATATAAAAGCCAGCAGCTGGAGGCTACCTGTGTGTTCAACGGCAACGAATTCCAGAACTTGTGAAAAAATAATGGAGCTTTAGCACAGGTAACTTCGATAAAGGTAGTTTAACTGGTGATTTAGGGGTAGGATATTACTTTTAAATATTTTTATTTATTCAATTGTGTTTTTATAACTAATTAACACGCTTTTTTTACTGACAAGTTTCGTATTTGATGAGCGTTATTCGACAATTTACCTACTTTCTGTTAACCATAGATAAGTATCGTGTTATTACATGATTATTTGGAGTATTCTGGCATTGTTGCCATTTCCATTAAGTATACCATGAATGTCGTATCGAATAGTGAACCAAAGTACAGAATCAAAATGAATGGAAACCAGTCAACAAACCAACATTTGGTTCGAATCTGCAAATATGCGACAGAACACGGTGCTGTGACTGTGGCACGACTGCTGTCAACTAAAGACACGTCCGTAAAGGAACAAAATTAAATCGAGCCTTTATGATGTAACCCTCTTGAAATTCGTTCCAAAGCGACCTTAGAGTACGATGAATAAAACTCTGCGACCTGACGTAACAATAACTGCATAAGTACGTGAGTTGACAAGACGTTGAGAGTTCACAAATTATTGAGCTAACTCGATTTTTATTGTTAGCGGCTATTAACTACTCGATACAGTGCTGTAGATGGAGCTTGTATTGGTCACTGTTAAATTACATTAAAAACATAAAACCAATATTTAATACATTTTATTGTTTTGTTTTGTTAATACAAAACAATAAAATGTATTAAATATTGGTTTTATGTTTTTAATGTAATTTACTCGATACAGCATGAAATAAAGAAGCATTTCGGTTTTACGCCATTATAAAAGTGGTCCACGTTGTTAAAGAAGCGGCCTAAAACTGACGCTGATAAGAATTAGTCCAGTTTCATAATAAAGAGACTGTCTAAAGACGATAGTAATAAATATGTAGTTCAATTTGACACTATTATAGAACGGTCCTAAGATTATACTCATGAAAAAAACGCTCCCGTTTTAAAGTGGTCCTAAGATGATGGTGATAAGCAAGTGGTCGGGTTTGTCGCTATTATAGGAACGGTCCAAAGATGACGCTCATGAAGAAGCGCTCCTGTTTAAAGTGGCCCTAAAATTATGTTTATAAGCAAGTGTTCGTGATTTTCGCTATTATGGTAGCGGTTCAAGGATGACGCTCATGAAAAAGCGCTCCCGTTTAAAGTGGCCCTAAAATTATTTTTATAAGCAAGTGTTCGTGATTTTCGCTATTATGGTAGCGGTTCAAGGATGACACTCATGAAGAAGCGTTCCCGTTAAAGTGGCCCTAAGATGATGTTGATAAGCAAGTGATCGGGTTTGTCGCTATTATAGAAGCGGTCCTAAGATGACGCTCATGAAGACGCGCTCCCGTTTAAAGTGGCCCTAAGATGATGTTGATAAGCAAGTGATCGGGTTTGTCGCTATTATAGAAGCGGTCCTAAGGTGACTCTCATGAAGAAGCGCCCCCGTTTAAAGTGGCCCTAAGATGATGTTGATAACCAAGTGATCGGGTTTGTCGCTATTATAGAAGCGATCCGAAGATAACGCTCATGAAGAAGCGCTCCCGTTTAAAGTGGCCCTAAAAAGATGTTGATAAACAAATGGTCGAGTTTGACGCTATTTTAGAAGCTGTCTAAAGATAATTTTGAATTAGAGGTGCTTTAGATGGACATTATTTTAAACCATAGAACTGGCCCAAAGATAACGCCAATTCTTGATAGCCGTGTATATGCCTACTAACGAATTCACGCACTGTAAATATAGTCTTATTCAGAAATTTAGGGTTTTTTTAAATAATAAACATAACAAGTAACTTGAAATTAAAATTGTAGTTAACGCTTTGGCTATCAAGAGGTGCTAATATTGCGAGTCTCGCTTTGGCACATGTGAGGTTCCAACTGTACCTCGAGTGACCACAGATTTGTTTTAAATATTACTACAGTTTCCTAGTCTCGGTATAATTCACGTAGAATTCAGTAGGAGTATACAACGTTGTATTTATCATTTCTGTTATTCGAGCTGTAAAATATTGCTATGGTATAGACTACATTCAGTATAAAACATGGAAGGGACTTCAGTAAATTCTACAGGGGACCAAGAATGTTTAGAAGTCTGTCAGCCAGACATTGTGCAGTCATTAAAAATGACTAGTGAAGTTTTCGTAAAACCTATTCTTAACTGTTAGTAAAACGACGTTGTAGAAAAACAGTCAAGATAACAGTCAAATATTTACTCATTTTCAACACAGGTGGGATCATCTGCAAACTGCGGAGAGCGTCTTCATTTTATTCACCATGTTCAGTTTCCGAAATTTTCTCAAAATAAACGTCTTACTGTACGACATCAGGACTCCAATCCATTAATATTTAATTTTAATAGAATCTACTAAGATTTTAGAAACAGACTGAAATAAAATACAGAAACAAATAATATGAACATTTGCACAACTATTCTTACTTGTAACACATACACTAATAAACGGACCTATGCCCAGCAAAAAGTCTCACTGCAGTTGAATGTTGTAATAGAAACTAATGATATCTCAGAAACTACAGAAATGTATGTCATACCATGTTGTATTTTACCACAGATTGTATCCTAAAGGATTATTCTGTATTCTAACCTTAGAACACCGCTTCACTGACGATGACATTTCCAGTAGAAATATTTTTTTTCTCAATCTACTGAACCAAATCTCATTAAACCTTTCGTATACACTTAGGTAATTTTGCAGGTACTTTATGAATCGGCATTGCCTTCGATTTATGACACCAAGATTTCATTTTACTTTAAAAACTCAATGATTCAGGAGTGCTTTTGGAACTAGGTTATTGTACAACTTTCTTAACATCCCTAAGAGGGCTTAGAGTTGGAATAGTTACGTGCTTTAAGCACAGCATTAGGTACAGCGCGGCCCTATTAATTAGTAAGAAAAGCGTGGGAAGCTGCGGTTATCAGCTAGGGGAATTTACAGCACAATGTATTGTAGAAGAAATAAAGTACATAATTTAACGAGGCATTACGTGTTTATACATTTGATTTCAGTTTCGAAAGCAGTTTATATCATTCTTTACTACATTGTATACAGAAATGTGGACTACTTGTTAGTACCGTATATAAAGAAATACTAGACTCGTATGTTTTCATGTATGGTAGTACGCACAAGTTATTGGAATAAATGACTTCTTTGGAGATACTAAAACCTTTGAATAAATTACGAGGATAGTGAAGAAGACAACGCCATCAGTTTGATGTTGTTCTTCGTAGATCTACAAAGTAGCGACCTCATATTCGACCTCAAATTGTCTCATAGTTCTCGCGTCAAGCTGACAACTCGAGAGGTAGACTCGACCTCAGTTTATTATGAATGAATAAGCCCCCCCCCATACCCGTCTCCTTTTAGTCACATAAAACACTTTGTCACTGTAATGCATCCGTAAACGTTTTCTTTCTCCTTTCAATTTTAACCTCTAATCCTTGAATTTATATTTATACAGCAGTTTGATAGAGACAATTACTTGAAGTTATCTGATAACAGTATCACCGAGATTACTTCTCATCTAAATCTGAGGTATTTGAAGGTCAACACAAGGTCACACTTGATTTGAAGTGGTTGACCTATATTTATTTTTCTTTACAAGTAGTAAATCGGCCTGCATTAAATTTATAAAACCTTTCCACTCCAGTTAAAGTTATTGTTATTGATTTATGATACAAATCATGATAAATTAAAAAATATGGTACACAACCGAATTCGGATTGATATAATATACCTTTCAGAATGTCTAGTATGTAAATTTGTACGTACTCAGTAATAGTATTGCTGCCATCTTCCTTACCAATATTCCTTACGATAATTATTAAACCAACTTTCATATTCCACATGACTCTTGTACCACGGCTCATAGTGATTTAATTGAGCCAAGTAGAAACGTTAGTAACAATGTTACTACACCACGTTAAACGTTAGTTATATTCATCCAGCCTTTAATCTCCAATACAATTAAAAATATACAGAGTGTTCCGCGAGAGGTAGTCACAACTTCGGTACAAGCGGAACACTGCCTTGTGTGTGAGTGATTGCAACATTATAACTAACAGTTTTAGAGTTATAGACTTGGCAAAGGAAAACTGTCAGATAGACGCTAAAATGTTTAGAACTTAGGTTACCTGGAACTATTTTGCTTCTTTTAATGTTCATCTTCTACCGAAGGTCCCTTGATTCTAAAACAAAACAAAATCAATCACGCTGGAAATAAAATGTATCATCAAATTTTTAATTAAAAATTAAAATATTCGTATTAACATTAATTTGATTGAAACTAATTCATAATATAACCTTATTACTGTAAAAACTAGGAACATTTGGACAGTAACCATATCTTCTTATTCATAGCCTATATAACTACCGTACTCTATCCTTCCTGAAGTCCTTTCTTTAACTAATAACTATTCTGTCTTCGTCATCATTTATCACATTATTTATATCGCTGACAGCTGCCCTTGTAGCACCAGCGCCGTTCCTCGCTGCCGCCATGCCCGTGCCTGCCGTGTTGTGTAGAAAGAGAGGTAGGAATGCCGAAGGTGTGTCGTTTCCCCCTCCCTGTCGCTAGACCACCAGCCGATCATACGGCTTCGTTTCGTTCAGTCGTCGGCTGCGAACTCATGGCGGATAGCTGACGGTGTGTCCTAACGGCTTTTTGTCGCTCCCTTCTTCGTTTTCTCGTTTTTCTTTCGTTTCGCGTCGTTTTAAGTTGTTGAATTCTTATTTGTGGTGGTTTACAGTGTTGTGTTGTTGAAAATTCATCGAGGTATCGTATGAATCCAGTGTTTGTGTTAGGTTAGGCTTACCTCCACACCTGAATATCCTTCTGTGGTTTCAGGTGCATAATACGTTACAATGATTTGAAAATCTCCTTTATAATAGTGTACATTGTTGTAATAGTTTTGTTTCTGTAACGAACTAGCATGATTCACGTGTAGAAGACCGTGTTGACATAAGTGAACTATGTTTAGTTAATTTATACTTTCTAACCTTTTACCGATAATTAACTTTCAGTTAAAGTAGCGGTGAACATATACAACTAATCAAATAATTTCAATTAAAACATTTGAATTACAAATAATGTACATTTTGTAAACAACGATAGGTTAACCTATAAAATTATAATTTTGTCACGTTTATCAAACAAATGTACTTTTATAGATTTAGTCGTTATACTTGCCGTTATACTCAATTAAAGAGAATGAAACCAGACCAATGGTTTAAAATTCACGTTAGAATGTGATTCCTACATTTACCACGTTCACTTGAATCCTCTCAGGGATTGAGTAACAGTTTTATTAGTAGAGTCAGTGTTAAGTTAATACAGCAATATAAGTTTGTCTTCTCAAAATCTAGGCAATCTACAGGAACTAAAAAAAAAGAATTGGCGTATAAGGTGGCCTAAATCTAACACAAACACATTTTCTTTTATTTATTTCAGAGGTGATTGTCCTTTACAATATTTTCTTGTCGGAAGTGAAGTGGTTCTGTGATTAATTTTGTGCAATCTAAGTGCAATGGGTGGAACTCACTCGACGCATGAACCATTGGATAAATCTACCAGTACGGCGTTCAAACGTCATGCCAGCTGTCGACACTCTAAGGTGAGTAGGCTTACATCGATTACGGTTCTTAATACGAGTTATTAGTTTTCGTGACTAATGGGGGAGTACTGGACGACACAATTCAAATGAGAATAAACTATGAAACCGCCTAGAGTAAGGAACGCAAAGCCACTCACTCCGTGGGACCCGATGGCCTTGGGGCCCAGGATCGACCCGTGGGGACCGGTCCCAGCCCGTACGATGACTTCGGCGCGACCTTCACTTTTGTCTTCGTCCTTTTGTTCCCCAGTACCTGCAGACTATATTTTCTAGGGTGATAAAAGGAGTTTCAGGGGTGCTTCTTAGCTAAAACAATATATGCCCTAAAAAGTAGTGAACACTTAGGACGATATCTTTGAACCTTCCTATTGACTTTTTCTTATAGTCTGTCATCTAACAACGTTGAGAGGTACATTTTTACTGTACATAACAACAAAAGGCTAGGTATCATACCAGTACAGCCGGAAAAATTATGATATGGTTTTTATTCTTTTTTAAACTTTAGAATTGTGATGTGTACATTTGTTATTAGGATCAGTGTGTTTGGACTTTACTAAAAAGAGGACAAATACTGAAATGTGGATTAACATCAACAAGTTCAACTTAGAAATTATTAGAATAAAGAGCATATTCGTGTTACGTGAAGAGTCTCAGACTTTGACAATCATTTGTGCAGCTTTAGGAATATTTGTATCAACTTTTACGAATGTCATTAATTTAATTTGCTCAGTATTACTCCGATAATTTTAGCATCGATGTCATATTTATACTGCTGACTGAGCCTCTCCTTGCAGTTTCAACTGCATATTTACGACCTATACACCGCTGTCTTTGTTTGATCTTAAAAATGGTGTTTTTTTAATGTAAAAAGTGTTTCACTTTGGTACATCTCCAATGTAGATCGATTGAATTCAGGTGATTTTGTTTGACTTATTTAGGATCATTGTGTGTGTTTACAATAGGAAATTAAGAAGTAGTGCCTAAAGGCCATTGGCAAGATCAGTACTACTACAGCTGTGATATGTTCTTGTGAATTTAAAACCTTGGAAGTTAAATCAAAGATTCATCAACATAGCTGTTAAAACCAAGACAAAATCTTGATCACTGTTATTTTCCATGCTGCACCAAGAATGAGCATTGCATTGGTCACCCTCTATTTCTCAATGGGACCTCTCTTATAATTCAACAGACCTACTTCTCAAAAGAGCGTGTAAAGAAATACTTCCGGCGAAGCCTTTTACAGGCGAAAGGCTTCTTCCTGTCCTTTACTCAAGGCTTTTATCTCACTTCTATCCCCCCTCCCCCGCCGTCGGTTTGTTTCACTTATTTCTTGACAATACTCGAGGAATGTCGGCGAAGTTTCGCCAGCTGCGGGGGACAACAATGGTAACCATGGTAACGACAGAACGAAGGACACCTGTGATGCAAGCCGTGAGAATACCGCGGTGCCGGAGACCAGGTAGTCTCTGTGACCCCTCGTGGAGGGGGGGAGGGAGAGTGAACGGAACAGCTGCTCTTCTCCCTCGGTGTGCCAGGGCACTGTACATCTGTCGCAATGCAAACGCAATAAACCACCTATGCGTGCAGTTGGAAACATTCCCCTACTGGTTCTAAATTTATCTGTACACTCTTCTAAAAATATTATTTTATAATGAGACTGCCCACTTGCCTTACTTATTCTGATAGGACTATTCACGGATCTCTTTTGTTGATCAAATATCAACATTGCCCAAAGTCGCCAAATATAATCAAAATCTTGTATTTTTTTGTACCATAGATAAAAGAGTATTGAACTTTAGTCCATTTCAAATTGTTCAAACAGATAAATATTCTTTAAATAAACGCACACAAGCTATCTATCTCAGGCAGTTGATAATTGGCCTGCCGAGCATTGTTCAGTGTTTACGTATTGGAGCCATGGTCGAGTTAGCAATATATAGTCCTGTTCTGATAGATCGCTTTGCTACTAAACATTTAAAAAGTTAAAACCGTTTGGATGAGAGGTACTTACGAACATGGTTACTGATAAATTGCATAAATCTTCTTAGAACTGTTTGTACTCTTTGTGTGTAGGCTAATGTTTTTTGAAAATGAAAATTATGAGAATATAATTCACTAAGAAAAAAGGTAATACATAATTAATGAATCAACTGTAAAATTTGTTAAACAATATGGCTGCAGTGTAGGACATAATGGGCTGATGACAGATCCTGTAGTATACAAATAACCTTTTACCTTGTAACTTGTAGTTCTGTCTAGAATTACAATCCATAACCAATAACACTACAAAAATGTATTTTACATGCTAACACCCATAATTTAATAGTTCATATCAACATAGAAATAGTTGCTGAACGATCTACTGTTGATTTAAGTCTTTAGCAGGACAAATTTGAATTATTAATTCACAGTAAGCTATCTTAAAGATATGTTCACTTCCCTGTCCTGTTAGTATATTATTTGTTGTATTATCCTTTAAGATACTATGTAATTTTCTAATGATAACAATAACTGGAGTTAGGGTAAGGTAACAATGGGTAGCAAATACACTACGTAACAAATACAGTACTGTGAACAACGCGAATGATAGATGCAAAGAAATTGGAAGTGTATGGCATAAGGCATAATAATAGTAATATAACTACAAAATAATTAAACAACATTCACAGTAGTAACAGAATGCAAAAAGGCATATTATTTAAAAAGAATTAAACATCAACATTAACAATAGTAATAGAATGCAAAAAGGCATATCATTTATTACACAAGCAAGAGGCTTATAGCAAAAAAAAATGTTTATTGTTAGAAGACGTCATAGCTGCAGATGGATTTTCAGTTATGTGACCTCTAGTGATTAAAGCAAGAACGAAGGAGAATTCTCTGGCACTACAGTGGTGAAAGAAAAGATTTCTCTCTTTCTAAAGTTAAAGAGTTTAGGTTTAGTCTAACTAGTATATTCGTCTGTAGTGTCACTCCATACGTTTTAAAACGTAAAATGTGTCAATAATCAATATAATTTGTTATGTGATTCTATCATCCAATATATGTACATGTAACGAGCTACACTTAATCACATATGAGGCAAGAGAGGTACGCGTAGATCTACGTCGGGATTACCTTTTCCTGTGGATTTGGATGTTCACAGAAGGGAGTCAGTGTCCTCAGGAATTACAAAATTGACTTGCCCCTGTACGTATACTGTGGCACAACTTTAAAATAATTATGTTTAGTTTCGTTCTAAATAGGAATACCTATAGATAAACCGTTATGTTAAGCAAAATAAAAACATTCAGGCAATTACTTTTTAAAATTTGACACGGAACAGTCGTACCAGTGTTTTCAACATGATTAATATGGAAGAATATATTTTTCTGCTGTTGAAATTGTACACCGCGCAATGGGCTACAATATATAAAACAACCTTGTCCATGGGCTGATATGATAATGATTATCGTGGCTCCCCGCCTACTTACCGACACTGTTAATGAGGTGTATTAACATTTACGTACCCATATTTAATATGACTTACAGCTGCGCATAACTCTTGTAATAATACATAGAATTCTTGATAGTTTACTATCCGTGGGTTTAACTAATAGGCGTACTCTAAAAGGATAGTTTTTACTACGGTAACTGTACGTTTCTCACGATTTAACAATAATTCACAACTTATGAATCCTGGTTGAAGTCCCAGCGTAAATTTAAATGACTATTTTATTGTTTAGCTGACATATTGGAAGTGTGTGATTCTTGAATATAGGGAAACTAGCGTTGTTATAGTTGTATTGTACTCGCATAGTTGTGTTGCAGATAAAAACAAAAAAAAGTTAAAATAAATACCGAGACGTAGATTAACACATTTTAATTTAAAATCACTCAAATTTATATCTTTTATTTGAGTTATAACTCCTTGCAATGTAGATAATACAATTAAATCATAAAAATATTTTCAAAAGAATCACTTTTTAAATCAGAACTGGTCGATAAATGATCGATCTGTTATGGGTTCGGGCTCGCCATTAAATCCCTAAGTTAGGCTATAGTAATTAATTTTTCTCTTCAAGTGGAGATTAAGAAATAATGTAGCCATGACGATTTTGTAGGTTGCAAATATTTTTGATGAGTCATATATTAAACTCTGTTTGCTTGCACAACAATGGCAGACAACCAAACAAAGAAATTATCACCGTAACACTTAACTGAATCAACTCAGTTGATGTTTCGTTGTTGACAGTTAGTTAGTGATTTGGAAAAAAAAAACAATGGAGGATCGTTATGTACAGGTTCCACTATTATATGTTACAAAAACTCTGCAACTCTGTTGTTACACCAATGAACAATAGGACAGGCCCTAGTTATCATCCCTGTGAACTCCCATTGTCAACAAAAAACTTTAAACAAAGAAAGATTGTTTGTTTTGTGCTTACCACACCGGTAATATTAATGTAAGTACAATGTCACTGTTTCAACTACGACTAAGTAAGTTGTTGAAAACAACTACGTTTTCTTAACAATACATTCTCAGTAACCTGATATTTGATCCTCTTTGGAATATTAGGTATATTACGAAGAAATCAGAAGTAAATTACAGTTAAATCGTATTGCGTATGCAAATCTAAACAAATTCAACGCTAGTATTGTGGTTTCTCGTCACATAACACTGGCACATATCCACAACAAGCCTTATATCGTGAGTAGACAAATAACTGCGTAACTTTATATAAGCTCTCGTATGTCTACAAAGAGGTGGTAAACTATGCATTTTTGTGGAAATAGATGTTCTATTCACTTTTTACTATAAGTAAATTACATATTCGGTGTAAGAGTTCTGGAGCTCCCTGTATTGAGTTCGGTAGTGTGGCACGATGCGGTGTTTGTTGATAATACAAACAATACTGATAAGAAATATCGCCGTCTGAATGGGTCAACTGTTAGTGTGACCTCTGCCATCAAGATTAGGTTGTGGTGACCCGGCCACTGTCTGTCGCGCGACTGTGATAAGTCCGATCAGATAAGTATTATACAGAGCCCGCCTCACTTTTGTGTGTATACGTCATCAATGTAACGGTTTTTGCTGTTTCAAAATGGAAATAATATAGGCCTACAAATAAAGTTAACTTGAATTAGTTTCTATTTGTACTAACCACGTGTTAAATTGTACTTCCTCCCTTAGAGTTAAAAGCCTATGTAGGAAAAGGTATTATGATGGTATAAAACAAAAATTTAATGTTACAGCAGCAATATAATTTTTTGGACTCAAATCCAAGATTTTCTTTATGAAAATGTACGTCCGTACGTGTTGACAATTTGTTGTACGTACGGTATGTCGCACGGTAGCTCCCAGGGTTTTACCTGGTACAATGTCTTCCTAGACGTTCTGCATACATGTCTTTTCTGGCAAAACCTGAGTTGGGTTACCATATAAGACTTGCTTCTTTACTCTCTAAAGGTTTTTAGACAGTACTCCCTGTCGTACAGATAGATGTCTTGTGTCAATAAAATTAATGTGTAATATCTAGAGTAACTTTATTGTAGTGGGAGGAGTTAGAATGGGTTTAGTGTGATTTGCTATTAATTCTCCTAAGTATATTGCATCATCTGAAGATGTGTTTTTCTTACTAATTGATCGAAGATTTTCAGGTAAAAGAAATGTGTACACACTTCTGTAAGTTAAATATGCTATTAGAATATTATTTGGAAAGAAATGTTAGGAAGGGAAATTTATAAATCAGTGGTTCCAACAAGAAACGGGAAATTCTATAACTATAATGTCGGGAAATTGGGACCATCAAACCTATTCTAGATTCGCCCGTGCTTTGGAGACGTAATTTGTCCTTTAGGATCTGGGGTGATGTTCTCTTCAAACATGTCTCGTTATCCTCTACCCTTAGACTCGATGACGTCATTCTACCTAGATAGTGCAATGTAGTTTTAGTATACGTTGTACCTCCTGTAGTCTATATAGTTTTTGATCCATGTCGCTATCCTGAAAGTCTTTGATTAATTAGTAGCAGGCCTTCAATTTTCACAAGTAAAAAGTTCCATGCCTAGCCAAATTTCCACCCATTACAGAAGATAGCTAGCACAAACTTCAAATCTTTGAAATTTATAGAAGTTTGATCTGGGCTAACATTTAGTGTATTTGCTGCAAAAAATCATCCGCATTTTCTGAACCCGTGTAAGTTTTAATGTATAAATATTTTTGGAAAACAATTTGAAATGTTATAAATAGCGTACTATTACGTGTAATTATTGGTCTGAAAAGCATATTTTTAAAAGAATAACGAGATTGAACAACATTTTACTATTTCAATCCTATCAAGTGATAACCAATTGTATAAGCCAAATCCAAATAAATGTCTGATTTTGATTTCATCGAAACCTTCGAAACACAAAAGATGACTGATGCCAGAACTTATAGTTTTTAATCGCCGAAATGCAACTTTTATCATTTGGAGATACAAACTTTGTCACAATTGGCAAAGTATTCATTATTACTGTGGATAAATGAACTGAAACGGTAGTTCTATACTCTGTTCAGTTAGCAAATGATAGTTGATACACGAAAGCATAGGGTACTTAGTGCCATGAGTGTTTCCTAACCAGCTGGCCTCCTTTATGGTGTAGGCTATAGACACGGTGTAAGCATAGAGTAACAACATATTACGACATGTTATATCATATAATATTGTTACTCCATGGTACGACTTCTGACTATGAACTATTTATTACTAGTACTGAATGAATTGGTTTTATTTTATAATTTGAATATTTAGCTTCACCTCATCATGTCTTGAATTGCATTACGTTACATAGTTATATTAAAACGTGTTTCAATATTAGAGTTTTTAATTCGTTTTATGGTTTTGAATGGACTGATAATTTGCTTGATGGTTAAAATTTGATGGTAACACTCGCCTTATGGTAATTACCATGGGTATGTAACGATTAAATTGAATGCATACAGCAAATTGAATGCATACAGCGTACACTACAGTTAAATACAAACTTTTACCCACGACTATGTTGTGCACTAGTTTTTGGTAAAGTGTGGAGTCAATATTTTTGGAAATACATAATGATAAGGCAAATTTACAAGAATAACATAGGTACCTTAGTCTGGTAAACAAATGAGTAAATTGTCACAGTTTGGAACTGTTTCTTAGTCAGTAACTGTAAGCCAGTTTATTTCGAGTGAGTCTAGCAATACATGTAGGTCTATAGGAATTAAATTTTAATTGAAGATAACCGTCTTGTTTGATGCTATTAGAACATTTCGTCTTCATAAGAATTAGATTCAAATTGAGTGCGATGATGTAGTTGTGTGGGCGGCATAGGATTTATTTATATGTGATCGAAATAATGTTAAAATATCTCTAATAAATAAACTGCTTTCGAGTGATTACTTAGTAGCAGTTCTTTTAAATTGTGAATTATGTAGTATTTTTTTCCTGTAAAGGCATTATCGTAGTAACAGGGTTGGTTGATCCAACTTTGAAAAATTATGTCGTAACTTCTATTCGAAGTTTTTTTATTTCATTTATATAATAAGGTTAGATGGTAATAATTATTTTATAACATACAACTATTCGTGAGTTGAAATGAAACAACGCTAGGAAGTCCCGAATAATAGAGGATGCGCTAGTAAAGCATCCTTCCTCGTAGCCTCCGTGGCGCAATCGGCTAGCGCGTTCGGCTGTTAACCGAAAGGTTGGTGGTTCGAGCCCACCCGGGGGCGATATCTTTTTGCATCTAATTTACAGTATTTTAAAAGGACCAAAAATATGAATGAGTTGTTAATGTGGGTAAACTTGTAAATTAATAATATTTTAGCAACAAAATAAAAGTTGTAATTAAGATTTTAAATTAATTTGATTGATTATAAATCAAATTCAAAGAGTAAATAATTTTTATGATGTTGAAATTGTAATATTTAATTTACAAGAAAATAAATGTATATTTTTTTACTTACTTCCCTAAATTTGGTTTATTTTTATTATATATATACTGTATAGTCTACACACATATACAATTTAAAGGTATTCTCTTAGACTTGTGTTTTCATCCAGAGCGGGTTTTGAGAGAATAATGATTTATTTCAGAGATTTGCTTTGTTATGATATGGTATGTTATGTATCTATTTATTTATTTATTCTCTATTTATTTCATTGTTCAAAGTAACAGGTTGTACAAAATAATTTTTATTGCCCTTGAATAATATTTGTGTTAATTATTATTAATTATGTTTTGAATAATTTTACAATATTGTGGACGTGTTAAATTCGTTTTTTCATGTACAATGCTAAAAGCCTGATTGGCCAACAATGCTTGCCAATCATTGCTTGCTTATTTCATATAATTATTAAATATGAGAATTAAAGCCATTTCATATGAGAATTAAATATGAAAATATGATAAATTAAATATATAACATTTATACATTTTTGCTTTAATTTGAATATAAAGTTGTGTAATAAAAATGGTTCATAACTACAAAATACACGTGTTTTAGAACATTTTAATATGGTTTGCGTAAACTTTAAATTTAATTTTATGCGAATATTTTACGAATGTCCGTGTCCGGTTTCGTATTTAATTGGAAGGGTGAGACTGCCACCCGGTTAGCTAATTCAGTCCTAGGAATGCCGCCACAGAACCGGTTCCCTGTCTGTATCTTGTAGTTCGCGCCATGCCGCGCAGCGTGCGTCTGTTTCACGTGGAGAAAGTTCGCATACATTAGTCTACGACCTCAATCTTTGGCCCTTTACACATACACAATTGAGGAATTTCATACATAGATGTGGGGAAAAGTGCGTCATATTGCGGCCCACAATATTGATCAATGAGCATATGATAGATGTGTGGGATGTAAAGGTGGACAGACGCTGCCGCTCACTGGCTGCCGATTGACGCAACGGATTGAATATTTTAGATGTACTGCAGGCTTGAAATTTGTTTTACTAATATTTAACTTAAGATCTATACTGATATAACGGTATTTGTCGCGTTCCAACAACGCGGGCTTAACACAATTCGGGTAAATATCATGCTCTTATACAACTCTATTATTGAAGTGTATTGTCTCTACGTTCTAAAGGAATGGAAAATGTAAGTATAGATCGGATGAGTTAGTATGTACTATTTGATATATCGGCAATTTCGGTCGAACACGGTGTCCACAACATCTTACAAGTACCTGATTTTTACACTGTATATGGTAAAATAATTTTGAGTAATAATTTTATTTTTGAAAGGTTTTTTATTATATAAAAGAGCAATTTCGAAACCGACTCAATAAGATAGAAGGCATATTTATTTTAAATTCATACATTAACTAGCTATATTGTCAAAATAAAAATTATTAATAAAGCTTTTATCTAAAAAGTAATGTAAAACTTGTTAAGAATTAAGAACAAAAACGTTTATCCATATGCAAATTAAGCAGCATTAACCCAATTAGAAGTAAACTCTTACTTAATGTACATAGTAATGGCTGCTTACACCAAACAGGTGTGAACTTCAGTAACAAATATTTTTTTAATGGCTGTTTTACCATTTACGTCCCATTTGAAATTTTGCTTATATGTATATCTATTCTTATCAGTTATAGTGTCAATAGCATATATTATTTCAAAACCAAGTAAGGGGACGCATTTTGGAGTTTTCAAAAACCCTTCTTTGGGAGGATTTAAAAAATTCAAAATGTACAACATAATCGAAATACGTCAAATGAAAAAGAATTTCAAATTGAAAGGAATGCCACAAATTTGAACCCTTTAGCTTTAATAGTTTGTTTAGCTACGTTGTTTAGAATATACTTAGACATGTCTGAAAACTGCCTTTTTGTGGTGTTTTAAAAATCCTCTCACTAAAAAACTAATTGGTAAAAAAATGTAAACTTTTGAATTTTAATTAGTGCTTTTAGGTAAAACTTTCATACAACAAATCCTGAAAATTTGAGAGGTCCAGGCCCAAATTCTTTTTTTATTGACTTGATTTCAAGTGGAATGACCCTATGGTAATTTTTTATAATTTTTACATAATATATTTATATATATATATATAATTTATAAAATTCAACGTTTATATATTAGTACAAATATTTTTTTATTTATTCAAATTAAATGTATATTAGTACAAATGAGGAGGGTTACGATTAATGTGGGTGTATGCTGTTTACTTTTATTTAATAAGGCCAGATTAATTTATAGAACCTTTATGAAGCAGTTTTGGAATTCTCCTCTTATTGTCCTCTTTGTAACTTTATTGTCCGAAAATGCCATCTGGAGTTTTCTGTGCCTGCCTAAAAACATTTCACGAACAAACACGAAATACTTGATAACTTTCACTACTTATGGATAATAGTTGTGTTAATTTTTAATAAATATTTGTTAAGTAATTTTACTATAAATCCCCGGGACCATTATTATCGTCCATTTTTGATTGGCGATTATTATTTAGGAACGATTTTGTGAAGATAAACATAAACGTTACATCTGAGATCAGAAAAAACCTTAGTAACCCATTAATTACCTCTATTTGGGTACCGACTGTTTAAAAAGTAGTATGGGTGTGTCTCAACATCGAAAAGGTTTCATTATTCTGTACATGTTGGCGGGTCGGGGAAACAGTTTGACAACTCTAAATCGTGCCATGACTGCGGCGTAGCGATGGGGGGGGTGATTGTCGTGGTGTGGGAGTGGGGTGCATGTTGCCGCCGGCTCTGAGCTACACACGGTTTATAACTTCCAATGTTAATAAAACTTCCATAAAAACGTGTTCCACAGTCATTTAAATGTCCATCAAAATACGAGTGTGTAGTTCATCCCCGAACACTCTCCATCTTTTGTCAACGTGAGATTCAATTTGAACTCACCGTGTGTAGTAACAGCGTAATGACGTACTTAATGTTGACTATCGGGTTAATCTATGTTGTGGGTGCCAATAACTAAAGCGAATTTTGACCTTCAAAAGTCACACATTTATTTTTGACCTTCAACAGGTACACAGGGGTCTACTAGACCCAATTTAAAACACGCTTAAATATATATATATATATATATATATATATATATATATATATATATATATATATATATTTGCATTTATATAAGTTTTGTTTGTTTTCCTAGACTATTGGTGTGTGTGAGCTGTAATATATTGGTAAAAACAATAAAAATAACAATTATACATTTTTCTCGCAAAATGCTGTAATATTTAGGGGGAAATGAGTATAGCCATATTTGTGAGTTCTTTGAAAGTTTTAGATGCAAAAATATTGGGTAGTTAACGCTTTATTATATGTAGAAACAATATATGTTTGTATGTATGTATTTTAATCGCAATTATGATTCATCTTACAAAAAAACCAGAAACATAGGCGAAATTTAACCGTAAAAATATAGGGTGAAAAAAATCATAACACTGTGTGGGGGGGGGGGGGGGTGGGGGGGGGGGGGGGTGGGGGGGGGGGGGGGTGGGGGGGGGGGGGGGTGGGGGGGGGGGGGGGTGGGGGGGGGGGGGGGTGAGGAGCACTAAAAAGTTTCTTATTTTATTATTAACTCACTCGAAATATTCTGGACATTAACACAATTTTGAACACACTGTTATTTTAACTAACAGAACATCAAACATTTATTAATCTAGTAGACGGTCTGGATTGTTTTAAACACATAAGTTATTCTATGCAATTGTATACATGCGCTGATAACGTACCATATTTGTAAATACAGTAGGTCTAATACAACATTAGACCCGTATATCACCCATATTTGTATTACACAGAGCTGAACATAAAAATAGTGTTTGTATTACATTGATATACTGACAAAATGGAAATCATCCTCTAAAACTGGACCACTTTAATTTTGGCCATTCTCTAAAACTGGACCACTTTGATTTTTCATCCTCTAAAACTGAACCACTTTTATTTTGGCCATCCTCTAAAACTGAACCACTTTGATTTTGGTCATCCTCTAAAACTGGACCACTTTAATTTTGGCCATTCTCCAAAACTGGAACTCTTTGATTTTCGTCATCCTCTAAAACTGAACCACTTTGATTTTGGCCATCCTCTAAAACTGGACCACTTTAATTTTGGCCATTCTCTAAAACTGAACCACTTTGAGTTTGGTCATCCTCTAAAACTGGACCACTTTGATTTTGGTCAACCTCTAAAACTGAACCACTTTGATTTTGGCCATCCTCTAAAATTGAACTCCTTTGATTTTAGCAATTCCCTAATATAGAGGATCGTTTTCAATTTTGGTCAATCTCTAACAGTGATCATATATCCTGTTTTGTCGAATACTGCCAAAGAAGTAGGGTACTAACCCGGGAGTGGGGGAGGTGCAGTGTCAAACAAAATGGACATTCGACAATTTGGTAGTTATTTTTACAGTGGCCCAAAATGTCGGCAACCGAAAAATGTCCCGATCCCAAAACTAATATTTATCACTAAATGTCATAAAATATCCAAGAAACCATAAAAAGGACTTGAGGGAGAGCAGGCAAGACGAGATAATCGACGATACACTAATGGAGTATTGTGACCCAAGAAGGTGGACAGTCCCCTGTATTGTTGTATTGTACGTACAGAGGCTGTTGTATTGTGCTGGTCTTAGTGAGACAAGGGGGAGGGCATAAATCGGTTTCCAATATCGTAATGTGCTAGGGCACGTTATGTAGCGCACTGCACAGCCACCTTGTTGAACACCTTATGTAATGATCTGGCACAGACCAGTGTTTGTACTATTAGTAACACTTAGTTACTCATTATCACCTTACTAAAACTTAAAGCTCCTACAAAGATGGCTACAGGAGTAATGCAGTAGAGTGTAATTCATTGCAGCAACTAAAACTGAAATTACGCGACACATTTCAACATACATTTTCAACGAGTAAAGAACATACGAATGTGACATCGCAACTTAACGGTGCTTTCAGTATTTCATACATGGATACATTATAACCCATCCATACTGTCATGTTAAAAATATTTTATTCATTCATCATATTATTAAGTTATAAAATCTTCTTATGTTATAGCCTACATAAACAGTGAAATGTTACTAACAAATAATAAATAAAACGATATTAAAACCACAAATATAAAATTGACAGTAGTTATTAACTATGGTCCTACGCAACTCTTCCCAGCAAATATACATCGCACACTGTACTATATATTATATATATATATATATATATATATATATATATATATATATATATATATAAACATCACAACAGTGATGTACGGGTACGGATAAGTTCATCACAAGGCGAAAATCATACATTTTACTTTTCACCCATCCCTATACCATAAATATACTTTTATCGAATCAAAATGTCAGTTTTATAAATCACAACATTATCATTACCATTTCATGACACTAAATTTAGTGCCTAAAATTTTAAATATTGATCAAAGATAGATTGATTAAGATAACTTTTTTTGCACTATAACACGAAATTAAGAAAATAATATTTATATAAGTTCAGAAATATTTTCTTTACAGCATCACGCTTCACATATTTAGTTCACCAGTTAACTTACATGTTACTGTAGGGAGGTGCAACGACAGTAGCACTGACCTGAAACAAAATAAGGAATTAATGCGAATTTATATAATACCTACATAGTATACATGAGCCTTAAATATATTTTTACGTAAGTCTGTAATAGAAGTCCCATAACAGATTAGATATCGGAAATTTCAATGCTGATTGGAATACTTTTTTATTAAGGTAGTTTAAGGGACCGAATCATAAGTTGCTTGAATACTCCCTTTCAGCTAAAAGACTGACAAGATAAACAATCTGATGTTAAGATATTGCGATATTTTCTCTACTCTTGAAAACAAATAAGAAGATTTAAGAATACATTATTCGCATATTTATATTGCGGATTTTGGTAAATAAAATGGAAATACTCTTGCGAGATGTAAATAAATATATGTCGCAAAAGTTCGTTTCCTAATTATTACCGGTTATTTTTTTTTGTATTTTTAAAATAATATGAGACACTAAGATTTTTAACATAACAACACATGATATCTTCTAATAATTTTACATATACTTTTTAATATATTTTACATTTCATACAATGATCACTGACTTCTACACATTAAAGTCATAAATATTTATACATTTTCCTTATTACCGTTTAGATTAGTTCCTATAATTTGGTCAGTATCTTTTTTACTACAATCTTGTATTTCCGAAATAAGTACTTTATTTCCATTATCATTATATTCTAAAAATGAAATTATGTGTTTATGAAAACTGAAATAAGAAATAACAATTCTGGATAAAATCTTTCTAAACGTCTTGTAAACACAGCATCTATTGTTGTTCCATATCTCGTTGTTCTTATGTTTTGTATTGTTTGACATTGTTTTATATCAGTGATTCATGAGCTATTTGTATACAAGATTTTACTTTTCCTCCTGGGAAAAGAAATATCGCAGTATAATGATTTGTATCGGACTAGAGGCTTCACCTATCATCCCAAAACATCCCACTTGCATAGTATATTGTGATACTGTTTCTACAAGCCAGGACCAGCAGTCAGCGATGTCTAACAGGATGTGTTGAACTGAAGAGGAATATCAAACACCACCATAGCTAGTTATAGACCAGAGTCCCGTCATCCCAAAACATCACGATTGCATAGTATATTGCAAGAAACAAGCCAGGACCAGCAGTCAGCGATGTCTAACAGGATGTGTTGAACTGAAGAGGAATATCAAACAGCACCATAGCTAGTTATAGACCAGAGTCCCGTCATCCCAAAACATCACGATTGCATAGTATATTGCAAGAAACAAGCCAGGACCAGCAGTCAGCGATGTCTAACAGGATGTGTTGAACTGAAGAGGAATATCAAACAGCACCATAGCTAGTTATAGACCAGGGCATAGCCACAGGAACAAGCTAACAGAGAACGTGACGAGCACGCGGATTGTGCCGGTGCGGTCGATGAATCTGCTATTGGGATCCGGACCTGGCATTTACATATTCAGTAAGTCTTCTTAGTAGTAGCCTCTTCTCAGGATCATGAAGATCGAATCTTGCTCTCTGTTTAATCTAACTGATTCCAGTCGAAGCACAAATTCTCTTTATCCGCTGTACTTAATTTTCTAAGTCATAGAATCTATCTAAAGATCTACAGATACAAAACGTAAAGATACAAATATTAGATTATTATCAGGTTTAACGTGTTAAGCTGATTGATTATAATATTATTTGACAATACAGCTCCTTCTGAAATGACACATTTCTTACTATTTTTATAAACATGAACATCTTTTGGAATTCGACGGAAACCATATAGCCTACCGGTTTCTACACATTCAACCGAGTGAAAATTCACATACGATGGTCACGTTAAGCACCTACCATTTGTCACCACAGAACCCTTAGAAATAGACAGAGTTCCTGGTGTTGTGCATTCATTTCCATTAGCCAAGACACGCTTACTGAATGGACTCAGCCTTAGAACCGTTGTTCGGTGTAAAACGCACGAAAAAGGTATTGTCTATTGTCTACTTCTCTTATTTATTATCACAAACGAATATTGTCTGTGCCTACCAATCCTACAGACGACTAATTTGTATCGGATACCACATGAGGTGTATGGTATGTGAAGTGAGCTGTTACTAGGGGAGGGGGGAGCACCAAATTGCCCTGAGTGGTAGGCATACACCAGGCCGGAAGATAAACAAGGATGTTGACGGTAAACACCCGACCGTGATTGTATTATGTCACAGACGCTGCGCTCCCCTGACACTGTTACCGAGTCCAATATTCGGCTTATTACTCCTATAATCTTACTGTATTACTCTAACTGTATCAGGTGGCCGGAGTTGTCAACAACAGTGTACTTACTCAATAGCCTCGATAATCGTCCTTCAAGAGGAAAGTTCGACAGAGGAGTGTCTCATTAGAAAGAAACCGATCGCCAGCCAAGCAAGTTTTAGTGGAGATCGCAATGCAAGGGTATCGATGGAGTTTAAAATATCAGACGGTAATATTTGCCTCTAATCTTGTGTTAGGAAAAATATCCTTTAACCAAGATATCTTCTTTTTCAGTGTTTAATGAGATATATATTTTAAAAGAACAACTACTTTGTTGGTAAGTTATTCTTGGTGAGTTAATAGCCATATTTTTATTTGTTAACTTTTCTTTATTTGTGTCCTTTATCTATTTTCGGAGTTATACACCTGAATTACAATGAGATACCAGTGTAGTATTTCAGTTATTGTAACCAATTGGCAAGTATTTGTTATCTCTAATATCACCTATCGTCAATAATAAATACACACCTTACAAAATACATGCTTATTCCCTAATTCAAACTGAGGACTTTTTATTTCTAAAATCCAAGTTAGCGAAATAAGTCAAAGTCAAATATAAGCATATTCCAACATCTTTTGATCCACTAAATGTTACACCAAAACTACATGTTAATCAAACTTATTTTTGATTACTTCCTTAGCTTGCTGAAAACCAACTGCCAGAGCTACAAGAAGTTCAATAGACCACTCGTGTGGAACTTAGTAAACATTGAACGAATTAATTATGAAATAAAACAATCAGTGATAAGTCTTGAGTTAATTGTTATGAAAGGTGTGGCATTACTACAATGACAAGATTCGTAGTTAATCTTAATTTAACTTAATCTTAACGCAAAGTGCATCGCATTAAGTTAACTCAGAATTCACCGCTACACAAGGAGCGTAACTGTGGACAGATTTATGATAAGTACCCCGACCCTTTGTTGTGAGTGCCGGTAAAGTTATGTACATGTAGAGCGGGTTGGCAGGGACCTGTTAATTCTCGTGAGTACTGAGTTATCAACAACTCCGTAAATCACGTACAAAAGATAAATCAACCAATTTGGCTGATTGACTTTAAATCTAGAATAATAAAGCATAGCAGTTCAGTGAGACACCGCAGAAATGAGGAGTTGTTAAAAAGTCAAGCCACACTCAAGAAGATACAATCCACTGTAAAGAGGTAATACAATAAAAGTGATCAAGTTTTAACGGGATAGCGGCCGAAGAGCCAGGTAGTCACCTCGCACGCACGCACCCCCACACTCACGAGCGCAGAGGGGTTGGGGTCAGCCAAGCAACTGTCGTTTTCCGTCTTGTGTTATTCAGTGATATCGTAGATTCAAAAGCACTAACGGTGACTGTGTGGATGGGGAGGTGCACTATATAACTAAAGGCGGAAATGCGACCGTTACTAAACCCCGGCACTTGTGAACGTGTAACCTGGTCCATACACAACCGAGTATGGTAACGAAGATGCAGCATTTATCAGAAGACATTTGACAGAAGAATAAATATTACACCTCTCACGATCAGCATTTCTCCGAGAATAGTAGAAAGCAGTTGTTCCATGGTCCGTTAAATCCAACTAAATAATGAGTTTGGAAACAACGGTACAAGTTTTCAAAACTATCGTTGGAATACAAACAAACAACACACTTCTTGTTATGTTGTCACAGTCCAATTGTTGGATGTAATGTGTGAGCTCAGTCAGTGCTTTGCGTACCCACAGTATTGAGATAACCAGTCAGTGACTAGTACTGTTTCAAACAAAATAATGTAAAAGCCAAAACGTGGTATTTTTATCGCACAATAACTTGAGTGAGATTCTGACGACTCAAACACTTCAGATGGTTTCAAGTTTGGACCAAAGCTCTGAGGATCGCTCCATAGGTCCTTAAGCGAGCACGCCTGGGAGTGCGATGAGGTTTGTAATAAAACATGGTGTTGTCGGATGTTCATGTCTCCATAGCTTCAAAAGGCCTGTTTGCTCTCTACTCCAGACCTATTGTGTGAGCGGGGGCGTCAGTGCCGTGGCGCTCCAGGCCATGTTTGGCCGCTCGTCGCCCACACTAGTCATCTCTCTTTCCGCTTGACAGTCTTCACGACGTGCCAGGATTGCTGTCCGCCTGTCTGAGCGCACGATGTCTCGAGAAATATTGTCTGCACGTTTAAAGTGTTGTATGATACTTCAATTTTTATACGAGAATGAGTTCTTCGTGTTCCATTGGCCGGATTTGTCTGAGTGTCACTAAAGTCTGTCACTCAGTAAGCTGACAAATGTTGTCTTAAGGCTAGGGTTGTAACATAATTTCTTTTCCGCCTATTCCTAAGACATCTCAAGAATGAATACAACAAAAATGAAAATTTAGGTGCAACTTACGCGACGTGTGGTCTGGTATACTTCTACCTTGAAATTAACAGGTTATTTGTATCTATTAATAACATGATAATGTTTCGATAACATTATCTAAAACGGACCACGTCCAATGTTTATATTTACAGGCACATATAAAGAAACGGGATTAAAAAATTATTCTCCAATACTAAAACACTACTACACACTGAAAGAAATTTTGACTCTACGCCTTAATCCGCGAACTGAACATTAAACAAGATCGTTCAGTAAGTGCACCTGATCTGTAATGCGAGTACTGCACGCATACACAAATAAATTTCTCTCTCAATCTATATTTAATGATAAGTATAATGATTGATGTTACAATATTTCAAAGAAAAAACACTCACACAGCCATACACTCAGGAAGGAGTGTGATATTAATTTCGAGATGTAATACACGTAAGTTAATTATTGTGTTGCGCACGCGCATGCGCACACCGGGTAGAGACGGGAGAGCTTGACTAATGAACCCATCCCAGAGCGACACTACAGTAATGGACCCGAGGTGGCACAACCGCCGGTAATAGACTCTGGTGGAGATCGACACCACAACTGTGGAGATGACGTTACATCTCTCAGGTGTCGTTACAACAAAAACTGGCATTAGAGCGGCCCACGGAGCAGTGATCGGCTCATCACTACCAGAGCGACACTACAGTAATATGATATCCGATCCTACGACAGCAGCGGGTGGTTGGAAATTCCTCGAAAGGAATGGGTTTTTATTGAATCGTTTTCGAACTGGGGTTGGGAGAAGCAATCACTGGAAATTTAAGTGGGGTATTACTGACGACCAGACGTGTGATTGGGGCGCAAACTCTCAGACAATGGAGCACATTGTAAACGACTGCCCTTTGCGACTGTTTTCTGGTGGTCTGGCTGGTGTAAGTGGTTTAGAGGATGGGTCTCTAAACTGGCTCAGTAATTTGGATTTAGCTTTGTGACGGGAGATCTTAATATTATTTTTAATTTATGACTCAAGAACTTTGTTCTTACGTACTTTTTAATAATTGTAATTTTTAATTAATTTATTTATGGATAGCTGCCTTTGTCCCCCATACATATATATATATTACAGTAATGGACCCGAGGTGGCACAACCGCCGGTAATAGACTCTGGTGGAGATCGACACCACAACTGTGGAGATGACGTTACATCTCTCAGGTGTCGTTACAACAAAAACTGGCATTAGAGCGGCCCACGAGCAACGATCAGCTCATCACTACCACATGCGATACTTCTATGTGCACACACGGCTTTTTCTTCTATTATTTATCCATCTACCTTGGTCTTTAAGCCTCATGAGAGAAATGTCAAACTTTGAACACTTCTACGCCCATATTTTAGCCATAGAAGTACGTGAATTCTGAATATATCGTACATACGTATACATACGCTTTATAGTTTTCTCCGTATTATGTTTTTGGTTATTCAGTAAAGAAATTTCATACTTGTAGGCTACTTCAACGTTTTAATATAAAAATAACTATATACTTTTCAAAATTAAACAAAAAGCGTTTTGTTGCGAATTTAATCAAATCTTTAAAATGGGAGATCGATTTATGAGGTTTCCACTAAAAAGTGTTAACGGAGTATTAAGAGAGTAAAACTAAATGTCGTTCTACTGCATCCCTCTCTTGAAGTTGAAATCTCAGCCTAGAAAGTGTTTATAAACTCTAACGCCTTATCAAAGTAATTAACTGAGTTTAAATGTATGTTCGTATTAGGCACCAATCAAAATACAAACAAATTACAGTTGAATCCTCATTGTAAACAAGGCTTATTTTTACTTTATTACTTTTTCCGGTTTACACAGAGTAAACACACTTCTCTATACAACTTACTGAGAGATATTTCAGACTCAATGTGGAGAACCATATTTTACTCAATGGATGTTAGTCACAAATACTTGTGTATAGTAATAAAACACACATTATTAGTGCATTAATAGTTTTATTAATAACATAAAATTTAGTTACTGGATTTCAATATTGTACACTACCTGCTAAGTTAGTTGAATAGATTTCTGCTCAGATAGAGCAACTAAAAAAATCTAGATCTGTTATAGTCTTCAAGCAGAACAGATTATGTAATATTTGTCCTACTTGTACACTCAATTCCTCCGCTTGAGTTAATTCATCTCCATAATTGAATACGACACTTCCTACCTGTCACTTATAAGCCACGAACGAACCCGAATCTTCTTACACTACTGAGGAAATTATATTGAACAATTTAATTGGCTGAGCTTTAGTGAAGGCTGGACTCGTGGGGCTGGAAAATTTCCATTTCTGTCTGTCTGTCTGTCTGTTCGTACGATATCTCGAGAATAAAATGAGCTATAGATTTGAAATTTTGTATGCAACTTCAGCGAAACCTGTTACGACTCGTGGTATGACGTACTCTAAATGTGCATTAAATAAGTGTACACATTGAAAAATCAAACTCTAATTTGTAACCAGAATCTTTTTTACCAAGTCCTACGATTCTAAAATGTGATTAATGATTAAATTTAGAAAGTAATGTTTCTTTACGTTTATTGAACTAAACAAGATTTTTTGCAAATACTAAAAACCTTATACTAAAAAGAACATAACACCACAAACACTTATAATATTGATTTTTTCGGGTGATAAACATTATAAGAAAACACTGTACTCAACCTTAAACAAATTTAACGATGCATATACCGTACTTAAGTTGTATATTTCGAAAAGCGTGTCTTAATTGTATTAGTCGACAAAAACACAACCGTTGTTCGGTATAACCGACATCACTCTGTCAAACATTATACATACATGTTTCGTTCATATGTAAGTTGCGTCTCGGTCTGACACTCGTTTCAAATGCGACTTGTCACCGCGGTATAACGACATCACTCTGTCAAAGATTATAAATATATGTTTCGTTCATATGTAAGTTGCGTCTCGGTCTGACACTCGTTTCAAATGCGACTTGTCACCGCGGTATAACGACATCACTCTGTCAAAGATTATAAATATATGTTTCGTTCATCTGTAAGTTGCGTCTCAGTCTGACACTCGTTTCAAATGCGATTTGTCACCGCAGTACACCGACATTACTCTGTCAAAGATAATTATTACAGAAAACTTTCTTTCATCTGTAACCCGTGTCTGGGTCTGACACTTGTTTATAATATCACTACTTGTCACCACGGTATAACGACATCACTCTGTCAAAGATAATACAGAAAACTTTCTTTCGTCTATAATCCGTGTCTGGGTCTGACACTTGTTTATAATATCACTTGTCACCGCGGTATAACGACATCACTCTGTCAAAGATAATACAGAAAACTTTCTTTCGTCTATAATCCGTGTCTGAGTCTGACACTTGTTTATAATATCACTTGTCACCGCGGTATAACGACATCACTCTGTCAAAGATAATACAGAAAACTTTCTTTCGTCTATAATCCGTGTCTGGGTCTGACACTTGTTTATAATATCACTTGTCACCGCGGTATAACGACATCACTCTGTCAAAGATAATACAGAAAACTTTCTTTCGTCTATAATCCGTGTCTGGGTCTGACACTTGTTTATAATATCACTTGTCACCGCGGTATAACGACATCACTCTGTCAAAGATAATACAGAAAACTTTCTTTCGTCTATAATCCGTGTCTGAGTCTGACACTTGTTTATAATATCACTACTTGTCACCACGGTATAACGACATCACTCTGTCAAAGATAATACAGAAAACTTTCTTTCGTCTATAATCCGTGTCTGAGTCTGACACTTGTTTATAATATCACTTTGTCACCACGGTATAACGACATCACTCTGTCAAAGATAATACAGAAAACTTTCTTTCGTCTATAATCCGTGTCTGAGTCTGACACTTGTTTATAATATCACTACTTGTCACCACGGTATAACGACATCACTCTGTCAAAGATAATACAGAAAACTTTCTTTCGTCTATAATCCGTGTCTGGGTCTGACACTTGTTTATAATGTAAATTGTAACTGGGTATAACGACATTACTCTGTCAAAGATTATACAGAAATGCTTCTGACATCTGTAAGTTGTGTCTCGGTCTGACACTCGTTTCAAATGTCACTTGTCGCTGCGCTGATGAAAATGTTTCTCTTTAATGGTCTTTGCATTAAGCCTGGTTTTATAAGGGGAGACTGGAAGCCTACCCCGCCTCGGAATATTATTAATATAAAGAACGTTTTCTAAGAAACTAACCGGCCTACGATTTTAATATTTTTAACGGAAAATTAAAATTGTAAGTACATTATTAAGGCTAAGTACCTGATAGAAATACAACCATCCCTAACAACAACGTGTAAAACTTTTGAAATGTATGTAGTTTTTAATTTGTAATATTCCTAAATGTTTTGTAAATCCAGTTATGCATATAGCGAACAGTATAGTCCATAATATTATATTTATAGGGTGTAAATCTAGCTCTAATATCTAGTACTGTAGTTTTAGTAGTACTAAATACAGACATATTTTTTTAATGGCTCCAAAAAGCTCAACGGTTTGGAATATAAAGCAGTTACTTTATTTAATAAATACGAAACAAATTAATACCACTAGTATTGTTTTTTTCAAAAAAAAAAAAAACTAGATACAGATACAACTTACCAAGTACATTTAGTTAACTGCAGCTGTTGTAAAAATTAAGAAACCGTTAAAACCCATAAATACAGCTCCGTACATGTCTGGACAGTAGTAACATAGACGTCTGGGGGGGGGGGGCAACACAAATAGTAGTATAATGTAGGAACCATGTATTATAATTACGGTTTAAGTCATATACAATTTAAAGACAGATATCGTACAAAAAATATTAGGTGCAAAACCAATTTCACACAAGTTTACCCAAAACCGCAGCGACCTGTACTTCCAGCAGTTGTATTCTTGTGACAGGCCAGACCACAAGAAAATTTAACAACCCCCCCCCCCCCACCGCACAACTGTTTCCAACTCAAGTTTCAATCATACATCTTGAACGGCTTAAGTTACTAGTGAGGGTGAGTGATGGTTGGGGGGGGGGGGGAGGGGGAGAGCAGAAATGCAAGAACAAGTTTCTAGCCGAGATTCACTATCTTATCCTCAAGCACTCATCCCACCACTTAACCAGGTTAATTACCCAGTGCACGGTATCTATTGTGGTTAGGCTATGCGCACGAGAAATAATTTAATTAGTTCAGTCGGCTGTTGCATGTCCTAATTCTACTAAAATTATCAGCTCAGTAGACTTACAACTAGACTAGTATAATCACGTACGTATTCTTTACGATCTCACACTGAAGTACAGAACTCGTTATCATTTTGTGATAAGGTATGAGGTGAACACTCGACTTTCTCCAACACACTTATTGAGTTGTCAAAGTAAGTTTTAATCCGCAAGAACAACTCTGGAGGGAAGGAAGTCAAGTTTACGGAGATAACCAATTATCGAGACTTATTAATTTTTAAAAGTGACATCCAATTACAAACTTAGAACGTGTCTTCGAGTTTGCTCTTTCAATTAGCACAGTTTTACACGTCAATTGTGAAGAATTTAAGGAATTTATAGTTTTTATTGATCTTTAGTAAGGGTTGTGAAAAACTAAAAAAATAGGTCGTGTCTTCCTCATCTCTATATAGAATACAATAGCTCGGATAGACAAAACCTGATGACTTACGATTAATGACGTAATAACTCTAAAGGTTAGATAGTAGTAGTAGTATAACGATTACTAGTATACAAGCCCTGACGTTACTGACGTCATCCGTGTCTCCGCTGTGCCTGGAGTTGTCGGGTGGTGGTCATTACTCAATCAGTGGCTTCTTGTGTTTTATACCAGTGGGCAGTGGTGTCTCACAAACTTTTCGTGCCGAAATTTCGTAATGCATTTCAGAATTTAGGACCTTTTTACTTTATCGCTCCAAGGTGACAATAATAATAATAATAATAATAATGTTGTCTTTATTTTCATCAAGCGTTTCTCAGTTACATACAGAACAACTGCTTTTCAGAACAACTATCGTCAAATACAACATATACATGAAAATTAAATAGAAATAAAATAAATAAAATCTATACATTAAGCAAATTCTGCCTCATCTTATTCTTAAATGTAGCTATTGAACATTGTTTCACGTTTGGTGGGAGGTCGTGACCTTGTGCTAGAAGTAATACATAACCCCATTAGTGTTTGAATATCATTTGCATTTACGGTAACTAGGTACATTGTTGTACCAAAAAAATCCAATCTTACAATGTTTAGACTTTTACTACTTCACGTATATAGTCAGAAACCCATTGTTGACAAATCGTATTTTAGCTCGTAAAAATAAGATGTTAGCCCTAATTATCAGGAGACAAATGATTGCATACAACGTTTCGAAACTTCTTGAGTGTCCTCTTCTTCAGATGATGAAAAATTCCAAAAATACGGCAACAAACAATGAAACATAGCAGTCCAATCAACTTGCACACCATGAGAATAATTGCAACGAAATGATGGCAAGATTTGATAAGATAATCCATGTCACACCTGCAGCACATTTGCTACACACGCCGATGCCAAGACATAGAAGCATTACTTATTCTTGATACTCGTTTATTATACAATTGTTTTCTTTAAATAATTACTGTATTATTCTTAACTTATAATTAATGGATATTTCTTAAGAACCAAGGGATTGACAGGATTTCGTCACCGCAATTCGCACATATATGAATGAAACTGAAGTGACTTGTATATGTTCTTCATAATTTTGAGTGGCACATTAGAAACTATATTTAAAACAACTCAAATTTCACGTTTCTCTGCAAAATAACATAAATAACTAATAGACAAACCGGCGTTAGAGAGTATACACACGGAAACCAAAAAACAGCATACAACAGGGAAAAACAATTTTTTTAAACGCTCTTCCAACTAAGTGATGACTGTTGGCACCGGATTGTATCCCATCAGGTAGGAAACGCTTGCCCGACGAGGTGAAAAGCGCGAGGTAAGTGTATCTGAACAGAAGAGGAGCCTTACAGACTTGGTCTCGACAAGACAAAGCATTTCCACCGAAACATCACAAAGCTTTCACTGTCACTGCCGTGGCGTGTAGTCAGTCAGGTCACCTGCACCTGTGCCGAGAACTTTTCCTTCTAAATTTAATTTTTTCTTACAGATGTTTTCTTTATTTATATAATGAGAACGATTAGGTTTTTTTCTATAATATTACATTTTTACAAACGCGAATACTAGTAAATATTGACGCCTGGAGCTCGACTATACGGTTCTTGATTAGATATAGAAAACGATGTTAACTATTTGCAACTCTTTGACGATGTTATAATTTTCATAACATAAGCTCTGGGGTCTCAGAAGCTTTTAATATTTCCCCGTACACAACTTCAAGTATTTAAGAAATTAATAAAACAAGATTTTGCAAGTCTATATAAATATTTGTCCGTCTAAAAGTTCTTCATACATGCTATCTATATAATAATTGTTGTTTTTTTATTTTCACTGCACTATTCAATAGGTGATCAATTGCTGTTTTTCACTCAGCCGATTTCTCTGTGATTTAGCCAAACCATCAAGAGGTACGACTCAGACAAAGGATAGGAGAGATACAAGAAGTCCGGAAGGCGACAGGACACACAACACGTGGACATCACAACAAAGGGACTGACGAGACAAGAGCACTTAGAGCTCACCCACCTCTCTACCTGCGCTGACGCCAGCCTCACCTCACCTCCACCGCACCTCACCTCCACAGGCATCGTGCTATCATAGACGCCAACGGCATACTCCACATTCGGTGATAAACACCAGAAACCGTATTGGTGAACAATAGAGCAGCCACTGACAATACTGTATAGACAAAGGTGCTTCTGACAGCTGGAGCCAAGCACCAATACAGATAGAGGAGCCTTTCATTTCAAATAATCTTCTTCCAAATTCCTAAAAATTCCAAGCAAGGCAAGGATATATTGTCGTGGTTTATGTGATGCAATATCAATCGTGACCATGACTAAAATCGCTTTTTAAATTATCCCAGGTGGACAATGCAAGAATACTTCAACTTCTCACAAGAGTGGCTGTTATAATTTTAACTGGCAATTATAACTTCTACTACAATGCACCCATGTAGTTCAAGGACGTTTCGCCTCAATGGTTATGCAAATTGGAGTTCGTTAGAGCGGAAAAAGACAAGAGCCCCCCCCCCCCCCACCATTGGATAGACAAGAAGTAGTGCATAGTAGAATCAGCTAGTGAATACAACTAGGCTAGATTAATCAATAGTTACTACTACAGGTGACACAACCGTTTGTTTCCACGCTTGATTTCGTCTCGTGCTCACGATACAGAAAATCACTTTAAGCCATACAAACAATCGACTACATATTTGTACAAACATGTTTGTGTTTTTGGTTGAACCAAGTCTCTCCCAATATTTATGAGATCTACAGGACCGAACTTTTTCCTCTGTCACAGTCTTCGAGTATAACTGGCTCCTGAAATTTTTATATTGGCGCTTCTCGCATCAAATACTGTATTAACTCATTTCAGCACAAAATATAATTCAAAACATTATTTTGTGTTATCTACTAGTAATCTAGAATTCAGGCCCAAACAGGCAGATATTCCTGAGAAACTCAGAAGAGATATATACATATGTATATTGTTATAGCACACTTATCCAGATTTATTGCCTTTTTAAGAGAGCTGGACCATCTACAAAAAGAAGCATATTTGACCATTTTACCTGGATTATAAGTACTCCAAAACAGTTCTGAGATGAAGTTATAACCTTTGAATTTCCTCAACAAAGATGCTATTCTCAATGCTAGAAAGCGTCTACAGCAATGCAATGATAAAGAAATACTTAAACTGTTTTGGGGACTGCACCAATTTACTGTGCATTATACTCGATTCGTCCGTCTGCTGTGCTCCGATACATTCATAGGATACACGATTCAGGATGTACGGCATTCTGAAATTTACATGATTGAGATGTTAATTGAACGAAATTACTAAAAATACTGTTGTTAAGTTCAGCCTTCTACAATGGCTGGTGAGAGCACAAAGTTCGTGTCCAGTTGTGCACAAGAGTAGTACAGCGACAACGTCGTAATAACGCTGTACGTAATTAGTACAAACCCCATCAAACTGCAAGTCTCCGACAAGTTTTACGACGTGGAGTGGTGCCTTTAAACTCGTAAAAGGCAACAGCATTCAGCACTGCACACACCGTCGATCAGTAACAATAGGCAAGGGAAGAATATTAACGAGTGGCAGTTCACGGCAGGTTTTATCGTGCGTCCCACGCCGATAAGACGAGCGAAAGACTAAAGTCAGATCATATCGTGTATGATAATCGATATCCAGTGGTCGGAGGAGGGGTATTGTCGTCAGCCTACGTCATCGAGATAGTGACACCCTCCCTAGTCACGACACCGTCTCCAGACGCTCCCTCAGGAGCTGTCCTTATCGCCGACATTCCACTTTGACTCAATCTGGAATCGCACGAGATTAACGTCTACTGTTCCCTTAACTTTTATTGGCAATACTTCTATGGTAATTTTACCATGCGCTAATTTAATTAATTTTTGATCTTGAAATTGTAGACACTGCTCTAATAGTATTTTATTTTAATAGTCCATTCATTTAACAAGACAGTACAAATATATGAAACCAACAAAACACAATATCGCACATGTTGACTATAAAAACTACAATTTCCAAAAAGTAAAATACGATTTATTCGAGTGTAAATCCGAAACATCCTAAGATGTTCAATATGGATTTTCTAAGATTCCATATTTCAGTATTTAAATTTTAAAATTTAAGTATTTTCTAGATTTTGTTATCTAGATTTTCTGTATATCATGCGAGGTTGAGTGGTAGAAAAGGCTTGACACCCCTAATAGCGCCTCTTTAATGAAGACATTTTTCATTTTATTTTTCAACCTAAAACTCTCCATTAGCTGTAAACTACGGTATAAGTTAAGTTTTGAATATTATCAAATACAAAAGCTGCGCAATGGGTATTTAATGTACTTCACAAAAACTTCGCTCCATGATTATACGGTGAAACATGCCTTGAAATTTGCATGCAAGGAATTGATTACTTCGCTCTTAGTGGCAGAACTGCAATTTTGTAGTTACAGATAATACAGCGAAATGGCCAACTACCAGTTTACATTAACCAGTAGTTAAGCACTAAGATTACTTTAACTTTTCGTAGATAAACTAATTTAGTTTTAAATTACATTTATTCTAATTGCATTAAATAATCAATCGTACACAGTTCAAGAGCGTCTCTCTTAAATGGATATTCAAATTGGTACAATTCGGATGGAAAAAGACAAAGAGTGTTTCCTTTTGTAAGACAAAAGTAGACAGTCAGCGAGTAAATAAAACTGATTGCAGTAGTTAGGTTGGATTAATCAATGTTACACTCAATTATTAGGGCGTCCATATAAAGCCATTGCTATTGAGACTTTTGTAAATAAAACATTTCCGTATTTGTTTTTAACTACTAGTTACTCTTCAAAATGTTTCTGAGGAATGGAATCTTAACTACAAATACACGTTTTCTTCTCTCTATAACGTTCATGAGAGATAAAAAGTGGCTCGGAAATGTTTATACTCATAAAACATTAATACACTGGGATTACATGGACGACCTTAAGATGATAAAAGTTTAATGCTGAAATTTATAATACACATTATACGTTTTCCTGGCAATAATTAACTGACACATTACTGCTGTAATACAAATAGTATTAGTAGTGTAGCCTCAAAAAGTTTTAATTTAGTTAAATTATTTGTTTTATTTCAATTTTATTTACCTTACCCAATAGAATAAAACAATAAAAGTGTTATAGGTGATAGGTTTAAAATTAAGTAAGAAAGGTACATACAACACCATTACTTTATTGTTCACTATTTACTCTTCTTTGTTCAAGGAAAATTCATAAAACAGAAAGTAGGAATATCATTTGAATGACGACTTAAGAGCGTTTTTAATTTCATATGAAGTAAACATATTAGATGGTTTAAATTTATAGGCTATGCCGAATTTCCTGACCAATACTTGCATTTTACATCCTATATAATAAGTAATGCCGTTAATCATTCTTATACTAATGCCCAATAGTTTTTTTCGGAGTAAAGATTCCTCCATTTGGATGTAAGGTGGAACGGTATTCTTTTATTGGTTTCTCTCGTTTCATGCCATCAAATTCTTGGAAGAGTCATTCATAAACCTTTCGAATTACATTGTTAGTTTTACTATCAATTCTGAGGGGGTAGTCAACTCCAAACAGTATGAAGTAACCAATTTAAAATATTGATAAATGTTAAAGATATGGAGTGATGGTGGGGCTTAAAGCTCATCTTGTGAAAGCGACAATATTTATCTTAGCAGCAGAACAGTCAGCACATGACAATAGACAACTACACAAAGCAGGTCACACCGAGCTCTTTGTGCCGCTCTTAACGCCAACCGTTTGATCTGTGCGGCTTTACTTCACTTTCCTACTCTAATACCTTTTATTGTATTGGTTACACAGAAGATAAATAACTCATACAGACGAAGAGTGGTGAGGTCCGGGGATTATCTTAGTTAGTTGTGAGGTCCGACGTCAGGCTACGCCACGTAATTTTGATTTTTCTCCACAGAGGGTAGTTCAAGCGGTCACTTTACCATGCTTCTATTTAAAGCACTGAATGAGCTATTTCTGGTGTAATTACTACAATCAAAGCTAATAGTACCCTGTAGAACCCACGGTGCGCTGCTGTGACCATGAGCGGTTCGGCGCGGGAAACTCTCCCGTTCACAGGTAACACGAGAACACCATTGGCCAAGTAACTGATGTGGAAAACAATAACCGCACCCGAGAGCCGTGAACTCAAGGATTTTTAGTTGGATAATTACTACAAAAGAGACATACGTAATTAACTACCATAGCTGGATACATTGCTGATCATTTACATTAATGCAAATGAAAGATAAAATGTAAAACTCTTGAAACCCAATTATTAATTTCTATGTTTGATTAATTATTATTGCGCAAGTGAAGTCGCTTCAGACCTTCATGACGAAACATTTTGGGTTACTATAGGTAACAAAAAGCGCTAATTATACACCACTAAATACACACGCACTAACTACTACCGCAGGTATAGGGAACTAATGGACCGCCACTGATAGTGGTGCTGGTGCTTGTGTAAGTTCGATCGTGACAGATCACGCTGTGTGTATAAAAGGTAAAGCACTCAATAGTACCGCAGGTGTAGGGAACTAATGGACCGCCACTGATAGTGGTGCTGGTGCTTGTGTAAGTTCGATCGTGACAGATCACGCTGTGTGTATAGAAGGTAAAGCACTCACTATTACCGCAGGTGTAGGGAGTTAATGGACCGCCACTGATAGTGGTGCTGGTGCTTGTGTAAGTTCGATCGTGACAGATCACGCTGTGTGTATAGAAGGTAAAGCACTCACTATTACCGCAGGTGTAGGGAATTAATGGACCGCCACTGATAGTGGTGCTGGTGCTTGTGTAAGTTCGATCGTGACAGATCACGCTGTGTGTATAGAAGGTAAAGCACTCACTATTACCGCAGGTGTAGGGAATTAATGGACCGCCACTGATAGTGGTGCTGGTGCTTGTGTAAGTTCGATCGTGACAGATCACGCTGTGTGTATAGAAGGTAAAGCACTCACTATTACCGCAGGTGTAGGGAATTAATGGACCGCCACTGATAGTGGTGCTGGTGCTTGTGTAAGTTCGATCGTTACAGATCACGCTGTGTGTATAGAAGGTAAAGCACTCACTATTACCGTAGGTGTAGGGAATTAATGGACCGCCACTGATAGTGGTGCTGGTGCTTGTGTAAGTTCGATCGTGACAGATCACGCTGTGTGTATAGAAGGTAAAGCACTCACTATTACCGCAGGTGTAGGGAACTAATGGACCACCACTGATAGTGGTGCTGGTGCTTGTGTAAGTTTGATAGGGACTGTTCACCCCACAAGAGCGCAAACTTAGATTGAGTTTGAATAACCCGTGGACCGGAACTGATAACCACCCTGTCCTGTGAGTCGAGTAAACAATCGTTTAGTTACAAGTAAACGTGGTAACCTGTCTTTTCTTTGGCCTAAACAAATTACGGGAAGTGTATGCTTAATAGTTAAATTTAATACAATAATTTCAACTTTGAATACTAAGACAATTGTGGTTTCAAAGCTATTTTAATGCTAAATTAAATTATTTAATTCACTTTGGTGTGAAAACCTGAAGATATAAATTCTCCTTAATGTGATACTAGCTGTGAAGAGTAGCCATGGTTGACCAAAACCACAACATCCTTTGGGAGAGGAAACCAGAAGGACATTTTGTGGTTGAAGGTGGTTAAGAATGTCGGTCTTCTAATACCGTGTGAATGACGTCCACAAATAAAGCTTTAGTAAATAACTAGGAAAAAACACTAGTTGAGGAATGATAATATACACTAATATTAAGGAAAAGACCAACAGGAATCTGCTACTTTTTGCCAGGAATGGAAAGGACATTCGTTCATTCATTATGTTCTAAATGCCTACAGTTAGTTATTGATAATGATGATACACCGCACTAAACATAATGATGACATAATGTAAACATTATTTATATTCAATAATGAAGAATCCTTAATCATCCACATGAAGGGAATTAATGGATAAGAAATGCTATATAAGTTTTGTCATAGGTGAAGACAATATGTAATCCTTTGAGAAGGAAATAGGATTTTTCCGGACATTTGCCATCGTTCAGTGAAACAATAAATCAGTAACACTTCGTTTCGAGATCTGCAATCTGATCTCTTCTTCAGGTAAAGAACTAACCTAATACATAATTACAAACTAGTTAAATTAAAACAAAAATATAACTAGTTTGTAATTATGTATTAGGTTAGTTCTTTACCTGAAGAAGAGATCAGGTTGCAGATCTCGAAACGTAGTGTTACCGATTTATTGTTTCACTGAACGATGGCAAATGTCCGGAAAAATCCTGTTTCCTTCACAATCCTTCCATCGTCAAAAATAACCTTCAAACAAAGAATTAATCCTTTGAGTTGTATTTGCACAAAAAGTAATGATGTAAAGTAAAATTTAAAAACAGATTAAACCTTTTATGAAAGTGTATATCAAACTAAACATGTTGGGAGATTACAAAACTCACAGTAAAAATCAATACAACGATATAAGTTAAACACATGCATACATATCATAGTCTTCAATTTAGGAAGACAGTTCACAGGGACAAAGGACTGTATTAATAATATATTTATATTACAAAAAAGATTAGTTGTTTTTACTTTTAATTGTGTGTTTCCATAATATGTTAATTCATATTTATCGAGCATCGTATTTTCAAACCGTATAATTCGACAAATCGGGTAAGGTAATGTTATTGTTTACCATCCACACCCTGTCCTAAAGTGTGAGTGTTGCAGTGAACATCTGCTGCCTCTACGCGCGAACTCCTTAGTTGAAGAAATTAATTAGGAGTCATCGTGAAAATGTCAGAGCGTTAGCTCAACATCCCTTTGGGATCCGTTGTTCTGTGACGACTAAAATGCAATTCGATCGTGATGCAAATGCAAACTTTATCTTTGAGCTACTTAATTCGACTCGTGTAGGGACATAAGCGTTATTGATTTTTGACCGAATCACTTATTTATATTTCAACATTGATTAGTCGTTGACAACTTGATAGATAGCACAACTTGTATAAATAGTCTCTACTGATTAAAGCGTAAATAAAAAGCGCACAGGTTTCTATTGTGTTTTCACGAAATCAGATAAAATACGTATGTGCCGACATTTCGCAGTAAACACGACAACCCCGACCTACATGCAGCTCTCAGTGGAGAGCTAATGTGTTGTACGATCCGTCATAAATCGAGGTGATAAGTTCTTTCTGCAAGAACTCGGGTTTGAGAAGCTTACCTCATCCATTACAGAGAGGAACAAACAGTTTGGTGTTCAATTACACATGACACCATCATAGTTTCTTCAGAACATATGTCATGTACCACATCATAATATTTTAGTGGTAAAACTGTGTATCATGTATAGGCGCCGAATCTGTTGACTGAAGATGCTCTCCATGAGACTAAAATATTTCAAAAGGTTAATTGTGTAAGCAAGTTTCGACGCGGTGTGAACCGCAATACCTTGACATTAGTTATGCTACCAAACATTTAAAAAATCATTGAGTAGGCAGGCGTCTTATGTTGTATATATTGCCTTGAACAATTAATTCTAGATTACTACAGCGGGGCTTGAATAATTAATGTTTATGACACATAGCGTCTACACCAATTTCCTTATAGCGTCATATATATCACATATTAACTTCCTGAATACCGACTTTTATGGATGCCGTCTTGCGACACCACGTACGGCTTTTATCGTTTATGACATTCAAGGGAACTTGACAGAAACCCATGGTGTATACAGGGTGAATAAAAAACATCCTGTATAACTTGTCTAGTGAACGGATAAGCTAAGGTATTATTCACCTTAAGCTAAGGTGAATTTCAGACATCTTCCATGATGTCCCATATCGAAATAATTCGTATTATAATAATTTAAACTTTAGTTCTAGTATTAACTTAGTTCTAACTTTTATTTACCATTCAAAGCGTGTTAAAAATTTGTTCTACCTAAATTTTATGAATGTGTAGATTTGATGTGGTCTACCTAATGCTGTTGTCGGATTTCATTTTCTTCATCGTATTCAGTACTATTTAAATACTTGAAATATGTCTAATAGACTACCTGATCATAAGCTCTCTAGTTATAGCAGCTAGTCTAAATCACAAAATGATGGAACCAATCCTGTGAGACCTTTAAGCAGCAGTAAACAATACATTTTTAATTACGGCTACTACACTTACCTTGACCTGTTTCCATCTAACTAACATTCAACATTAACACTATCGTTTCAATTAAGTTAATTTAGTTTTTAAATTGAGTCAGGTGACTCATTATATGTAGCCAACGACGATAAAGTTATATTATAATTACCTTTAAACACCTAAAGGTGGTTAAAACACCACTATAATTATTATTAACGTTGTCAATTATACTAAAGGCTGACACAAACTGAATATTGCATAATAATTATAATTGCAACGTTAGGTTCCCTGGTAGAAAATGATCGAATACGAGTACGAGACGCAATTAATGATCAGTAACCGCGCGAGCAAATGCGGTGGTAAGTACTTACAACTTCTCTGTGAAAGTAAACAAACACACGACACACACTCGCACCGTGTTTGGTCGGTTACAGGCGGATGTGCTCTAGACAAACTCGTAGTCTGCTGTAACATGCAGACACGCCACCTTGTACACTGTGAACTTGGCTGTGAAAGTAAACAAACAAACACACGACACACACTCGCACCGTGTTTGGTCGGTTACAGGCGGATGTGCTCTAGACAAACTCGTAGTCTGCTGTAACATGCAGACACGCCACCTTGTACACTGTGAACTTGGCTGTGAAAGTAAACAAACAAACACACGACACACACTCGCACCGTGTTTGGTCGGTTACAGGCGGATGTGCTCTAGACAAACTCGTAGTCTGCTGTAACATGCAGACACGCCACCTTGTACACTGTGAACTTGGCTGTGAAAGTAAACAAACAAACACACGACACACACTCGCACCGTGTTTGGTCGGTTACAGGCGGATGTGCTCTAGACAAACTCGTAGTCTGCTGTAACATGCAGACACGCCACCTTGTACACTGTGAACTTGGCTGTGAAAGTAAACAAACAAACACACGACACACACTCGCACCGTGTTTGGTCGGTTACAGGCGGATGTGCTCTAGACAAACTCGTAGTCTGCTGTAACATGCAGACACGCCACCTTGTACACTGTGAACTTGGCTGTGAAAGTAAACAATCAAACACACGACACACACTCGCACCGTGTTTGGTCGGTTACAGGCGGATGTGCTCTAGACAAACTCGTAGTCTGCTGTAACATGCAGACACGCCACCTTGTACACTGTGAACTTGGCTGTGAAAGTAAACAAACAAACACACGACACACACTCGCACCGTGTTTGGTCGGTTACAGGCGGATGTGCTCTAGACAAACTCGTAGTCTGCTGTAACATGCAGACACGCCACCTTGTACACTGTGAACTTGGCTGTGAAAGTAAACAAACAAACACACGACACACACTCGCACCGTGTTTGGTCGGTTACAGGCGGATGTGCTCTAGACAAACTCGTAGTCTGCTGTAACATGCAGACACGCCACCTTGTACACTGTGAACTTGGCTGTGAAAGTAAACAATCAAACACACGACACACACTCGCACCGTGTTTGGTCGGTTACAGGCGGATGTGGATGTGCTCTAGACAAACTCGTAGTCTGCTGTAACATGCAGACACGCCACCTTGTACACTGTGAGCTTTGCCACATCTACCATTGTATAGTGACTTGAATGTTTAAGGGCTTTGTTGGTACACATATTTTATCTCAATTAACGCAATTCTACGGAATAACTAATAACAGGATTAGCAATTGGGAATTGCCGCTTGTATTAGTCTCTAAAGCTTCCCTACACTCGCGGACGCAGAGGGTTGGCTGCCCAGCAACTGCAATTTTCCGTCCCAGGTTATCATAGTTTGTAATTCATATGACATAAATTGATTTCATTTCATAATTTAAACAAAATATTTGTTATCGTTCTCAGAAAGAAAACAAAATAAATACGTGCAATCTAAACGTTTCTTTTATGCATTAATGAACGTCAACGCATTACACTTCACAAGAATTGAGCATGTACAAGTTCGAATCACCGACAAAGATACAGTTTTTATTTGGTTTTACATCTATTTACAGAATCAATTTGTTATGTAAGCGATAACTGATTAATAACAAGAGCTGAGCAAGCATCATTGCCCAGCGACAGCACACTGCAGAAAGCGATGACCAATTAATTTAATTGGAGGTTTCGCACAAGATACATAACGTGTGCTAACAGCAGAGCAATATAAAACTGAGGTCGCACACACTCTGGTTTCACTCCAAACCAATTACCATCCTGCCACCAAACACTGTCTAGTCACAAAGCTACAGAACGCAATCTGTTGTTGCAACGTCACTTCTCGTCTCACTTTTGACGGTTTGATGCGACACAGTCAATTACACGTCTGCCACCAAACACTGTCTTGTCACAAAGCTACAGAACGCAATCTGTTGTTGCAACGTCACTTCTCGTCTCACTTTTGACGGTTTGATGCGACACAGTCAATTACACGTCTACCACCAAACACTGTCTAGTCACAAAGCTACAGAACGCAATCTGTTGTTGCAACGTCACTTCTCGTCTCACTTTTGACGGTTTGATGCGACACAGTCAATTACACGTCTGCCACCAAACACTGTCTAGTAACAAAGCTACAGAACGCAATCTGTTGTTGCAACGTCACTTCTCGTCTCACTTTTGACGGTTTGATGCGACACAGTCAATTACACGTCTACCACCAAACATTGTCTAGTTACAGTGCTACAGAACGCAATCTGTTGTTGCAAACGTCACTTCTCGTCTCACTTTTGACGGTTTGATGCGACACAGTCAATTACACGTCTGCCACCAAACACTGTCTAGTCACAGTGCTACAGAACGCCATCTGTTGTTGCAACGTCACTTCTCGTCTCACTTTTGACGGTTTGATGCGACACAGTCAATTACACGTCTGCCGCAAAATTCCATTCTAGAGGTTTGGTCGCAAGAGACTTACCAGAGGTCGTCTGGCGTGTTTAATTCATCACTTTTACGTTTATTCATAAGCGGTTAAGTAATGTGTGTCGAGTTTCAAACACGAAAAATTATATCTGTACCAGATAATATAGAGCTTAATGTGTATATATCATATTACTGTACTATATATTTGATGAAAACAAATTACACAAAGTAAAGAAATCCATTATTGAATATTATTAAGAACATAGAAAAATAACGTTGAAGTGAGATTAAAAGAATTATAAAAAGATTATTCAGATAATTAAACAAGTCCTTATAATAATCTTAAAACTATAAATCATATTAACTAACACACATATATACTTATACAAATTTTGGAGGAGACGAAAAAAATTCTGAATCATTATTATCAATTTATGTTTGAATTAGTATTTCGACACGCAACGTGTATATCAAGAAGCTTAATTATGCTGAGCTAAGCGAAATTGCATTTGGACTTTATTGATTGTTTCTTAGTAATTATTATCCATGCACCTAAAGAAGAGTAGTCGTCTGAATGAAACTTTGTTCATGACGTATTTAGACATAAAACCATTTAGTTGTGTATAAACTTCAGTATTTTGCTATTAACCTCACAACACCAAATGCATTGCAGTTTCATTGTTATTAAATTTATGACAAATTTAGTTTTAAAATATAACGCTTTTAACGCATGAAACAATGTCCTACGCTATATAAAAATTGTATTTTTGAACTCGGATTAAAAGAACACAGTGTAGAGACACTGAGCGCGAGAATTCGTCAAATAAAGAGATGCGGAAGGTATCGCATTGCTCTATATTAGGAAAACCAACCGAATGCGACTATAGCACAACGCAGGAAGAAATTGCAAATCTTAAGATTTGGTATATGGTGAAACACTATCGACCACTCGCAAAAGAATAGGAAAATCTATTACGTCCATTTAACCCATAATTCTTCTGGTTTCCTTCCTTTTTATTCATTCCTAAACAAAACAACACTTCAGATCGGGCCATAAGTCGATTTTTACGAAATGGTTTGTCTGGAAGTGTGTAGAGCTGTCCTTGATAACGCAATTACGACTAGTCCGGTAGTGTGTAGGGGGTTTACATGCCATACGAACAGTTTATGCATACAATATACTTTGACTAGGAAATAGTACCTGACCAAGAGCGAGAGACTACACTAATCGATTAATTGTTTAGCGTGGAAGAAGGGTTACCGAGAGATCTACACTTTGACAAATCCTCTACAACAAAGTAGTATAAAATAACGAACTGAACTAGATAAGTGAGAAATTCGAATTGGCAGATGGCAAAGCAGCAGTGTTGACCATGAGGAGTTACCGTAAGCTATATCTGGCACGCGGCATGGGGCGGGCCGAGAATAGAAACAGTGACAGCGGTGAGTTCGGGCCCCACGCGGTCCGCGTTGGGGCAGGTCCGTCACGTGAGACTATGGATGCACCCGTGGAATGTGCCTCTGCCAGCCGTTTCACTATGGTTCTAAGGTTATTGTGTTGTACATGAATACTGCGCATGGTTCACAATCCCACGATAATGCTGGGATATGTAACGGCCTGTGCTTGTCAATAAATAACGGAACCTCGATAAAGTATCCCTTATTTTAGATTTTTTACATTTTTAGAAACGACTAAAATATGTTTCAGAATACTGAATGCTTTTTTAAATACCGCACAAACAAAAGAATCTTCTTGATTAACCTTCATTTGTTAGTGGCGATTTGGTTCCGAGAAAGAAATAACACCAGTTAAGCTATTAAAAACTTATCGGATAATGGAAATCAAAGAAAATGTATTAAAAATAAAACTTAAACAATTATAAGAGAGTCAAAATGGTCATAAAATCGATACCAAAAGAAGTAATACCTTCTATTCTTAATTTAATATACCAATTGTCCATCAGTACATTATAAATATTTACACTGAACATATAAAATGGTATGTGTAACCAATCCCATTATATATCTGCTATGAGTTTTACATGTCTTTTAAAATCAAAGTATAGAAGGATAGGACAGTAGTGCAAATGAAGGAAGCTGTGTGTCGACGTAGTTTTAAATTTAAAACCAAATCATAAATTTAAACTCGTAATAATGCTACAAAATGTAATGATATCTATTTTATAGTGATCTGAAAAATACTGTTAAGTTCGATAGCTGCTCAGTGCCTCAATAATAGCCGAGAGGTCGTTTTGACAGAGACAAATCAGCTAAAAGGCTCACAGTTCCCTGTACGAAATATAGTGGTGTGTGCAGGCCCGGCGACAGGGGGGGGCAAGGGGGGCAAATGCATAGGGGCCCGGGGCCACAGGGGGCCCGGGCCGACTAAAAATATGTATTTTTATTTTTTTTTTATCATTGCCCATTACCATCGGCCCAGGGCCTGCTGCGGTTGAAAATATTCAGGAAATAACATGCAATGTTAATTTAAACTTACTTTCTTTGCTCCGATTTAAACCAATAAAATTGTAAACACTGAGGGTGGCGCGAACCGTTGTGGTTGTGGCTGTCAGACGTCGGGCCCGGGGTCCGCATCGCCCAGACGCCGAAGGCAGTGACTCTTCTCTCCACCCCCTCCCCTTCCCGGCCCCTCCCCTCCTTGCTCACTACAAAGTTGCAACCTGAGCGTCGGATGACAGTGATACCGACACGATAATAAACTAATGTTTCTTTCAATCTTGCATTTCTATGCTGGTTGCTGGTGGTAATGGTTTTATTTAAGTTATCGTGATTGGTTGTTTTTGTACACTTCTAGTTTTAGTTTTGTTGTCGTGCTTAATTAGGTTTGTTGTTGTTGTTGTTGTTGTTGTTGTAAGGAGATTGAGATTGATTTAACCGTGAATTAATTAAAGAAACATACAGGTGAGTTAGTAAATATTTTTATCATTTAATTTTTAGAAAAATAAGTTCCAAATTTCCGAAAAAAATTAAAAAAACTGAAATAAATTTTACCATGGATCCCACATTTGATTGCGGGCCCTGGTTACCAGGATCAGGCTCAGGGCCCGCTCCTTCTGTTCACTTGTCATGCTGTAGGGGCATACCATAATTAAAACATGAGATTTTTAATTTTAATGTAACGCAGATTTTTATTTTAACTGATGATTATAATAATAAACATAATAAAATAAAAATTGTAAAATATATAAAATTAGGGACAGAGCCGGGCCCCCAGGGGCCCAGGCCTGGGACCAGGGGTCCACCAGCCCAACCCATGTGGAGCCATGATTTTTTTACCCCTCATTATAAATTTGAATTATACAGTAATCAGTTTCATAAAATAAATTAGGCTACAGTTAACTCCCGATTATCCAAGGGGCTGGTTAACCTTTAAGACGATCAACAAGGTTCCATAACAGCAAAAAATACAAATAAACTTAATTATTACTGGGCTGCAAAATTTGAGACGTTGTAATCGTCTTATAAACGTACCTATGTAATAAGACGTGAAATTATAAATGTTACTGACGTTACTGTGTATCTAAATCTAAACTAAAACATATGAGGAGTAGGATGGTTTAAAAATTAAAAAAACAACACATAAATTCGGTTTTGCTACTGCTACTGAACGTCGTTTTAAGTTTCAATTAATCAAGTTTATCCTAATTAAATCAGAGAGAACGACGGCTCATCGCTCACTCTTTTGTGGTTGTTCACATGCTTGTATGCAGTATGCACGTTAGCACGTAGAAAATATTATTCAATGACGACATAGTTTGGTATTGTTTCGTGGTTGGCTCGTTGGCTGATATATTGGTTGTTATGACAACCAACTTGAGGCGACGCATCGCATCACTAGTTGCGCAGTTTACGAGAGGGAATGGGGAGTGAGGACAGGATAAACAGAGAGAGAAACAGGAAGTAAACCCCCAATATGTTGGCAAGACAGGTAAACAATAGAGATCGCTGGGTGAACGTCTTAAAAAACTTGACCTTGGAAATCTGAGTGAGAGCGCAGCAAGCGATACAGTATCCGAAAATAGCTCAATGACTCATCACATCCCCTCACGTGTCCTGTGATTGCACCTGTCGGTTTTTTGATTAGTTTAGCCCAGTTTGAGATACATTACTACTTTAAACGCAGCGTTTGATAATTTACATTCCGTATTTATTTTAGCAACTGCTCGGTTTAGGCCTAGTAATCAATACTAATTTTTAATTGTCTAATAGTGTTTATGTATCAATTTGATACATTTTTTAAATTTGTATTTTGATATTTTAGGTTCTAAAATTCTATTTCAAATATTATTTTATGATCTGCCCACATCAATTTATTATTCTTGACTAATCCAAGATATTTATTTTTAGGTCCATTCACAGTATTTTAATCATCATTTCGCATAAAAAAAACACCGTTATATCTCAAAATGGACACTTACAAACATAAATCTGGTGCTCAAAAACGTAAAGAAAGGCAAAAAACAAAAGGAAAATTTGAAAGTTCAAATAAAGGATCCAGGACATTATTTGACGTTGAATCAAAGTAGACGTAGCTACAACTAGTTCTAACAGCGGCCCTAACGACCCTGGCGCCGCCAGGGAGAAACTTTGCGAAGTTTTCTCACAGTTTTCATGAACACCCATAATACTGAAGACAGCGAAGATCTTGAAAGCTGTAGGCCCTAATGCTGATGAAGGAGAAACAATGGTAGATAGCTTTACCTCAGAACCTGATCCTAAAGAGATATTGTTTTGGAAGATCACAATCGTGACATTCTAAATGCTAATGTAGATTCGGGGTTAGGAACTATAATTACCAGTTCAGATTTGGGACTTCTGAAAAACAAGGTGGTGACTGACAGTGTGATTGAGACTTTAGTGAAAATGGGTCCATCTTTGATGCCGTCAGATCTGCCAAGTGATGGAAAAAGAGCGTTTCCAAAAACGGTTTTTTTCAAAAAGGCCGAACGGAGAGAGCGTCAGAAGAGATTGGCTTGTATGGAGTGAGACTGCTGAGTCCTTATTTTGTTTTCCATGTAGACTTTTCAATAATAATAGTGGGGGGTGAAAAACACGATTCTAATAAGTCAGTTTTGTTAAGTAACGATGGGATGGAAAAAGGAATATGGATGGCGGAAGCTTTACAACAAGCTACCTTTGCATGAAACCAGCGCTTCCCACAAAAATTGCTACATCCAATGGAGAGAGTTAGAAAGGAGGCTAAGTGATGGATCAGACATACATTCTCAACTCGACTCAGAACTGGCTTCAAGAACCAAATATTGGAGGGATATATTTCAAAGATTGCTCTCCGTGGTCATGTTCCTTGGAGAGCGAGGATTTAGCTCTCAGAGGGACCTCTGAAAAAATTGGGGATCCCAACAATGGAAACTTTCTGGGTCTGATAGAGCTGTTAGCGGAATATGACCCTTTTACTAAGAGAACATATTGCAAAAGTAAAAAAGGCCCAAGAAGAGGGAAAACGTGTTCAAGCTCATTATCTGTCTAAAGACTCTCAAAATGAATTCATTCAAGTTTGTGGGGAAAGAGTTCGACAGAAGGTATTGGAAGAAAGGAAGAAAATCAAAATATTATGCTATTATTGCTGACTCTACCCCCGATGCCTCACATACTGAGCAAACAACGTTGATCTTGAGATATCTCTTAGATTGTGAATCAGAATTTAAAATTTGCGAACGATTTTTAAATTTTGTTGACTGTAACAAAAAAACTGGAATGGATTGTGGCTAAGTTGATTATTAGCGAGCTCAACAAACACTCAATTCCGTTGAAGGAATGGAGAGGCCAGGGGTACGACAATGGATCCAATATGGCTGGAATATACAAAGGTGCCCAAGCCATCATAATGGAGACCAACAATTTTGGCTTTTTATAATAACTGTGCCGCACATAGCCTCAACCTGTGTGGGGTTTAATGCTGCTGAATGCTGCGAGGAAGCTACAACATTTTTTGGCATGCTGCAAAAGACGTATAACTTCTTTTCTAGAAGCCCTCAAAAGATGGGAGTACTTAGAAAACAGAATAGGCTCTTCTCTGCACAGTATTTCTCAAACGAGATGGTCAGCCCGAGTAGATAGTGTGCGCCCTTTCGTAAAGCATTTGCCTCTCATCATCAATGCCCTCAATGATTGTAAAGAAACTGAATCTATCTGCAGGAATGCAAGACAGATCTGAAAGGGCTATTGAAATATCTACAATCGTTCGAATGTATCATGATGTCGACAATATGGCTAAAGGTGCTTGTTGCAATAGACAACAAAAATAAAGTATTACAAGCCCGATCAACAACTCTAGACGTTGAAAACAAAAAATCTGAATGATTTAATAGAGGAACTAAAAGTACTGAGAGACAGATGGAGCAATCTCTACACTGAGGCCAAGCTAGTGGCAGGCAACATGGCTGAGAGTGTAGATTGCGAAACTGATTTTAAGGAAAAAAGATTAAAGAAAAGAAAGATTTTTCATGACGAAACAAGGGACGGCACGGAACATCAATTAAAAAACGAAGAGGAACGTTTTTGGGGGGGGTGGGGGGGGGGGGGGGTGGGGGGGGGGGGGGGTGGGGGGGGGGGGGGGTGGGGGGGGGGGGGGGTGGGGGGGGGGGGGGGTGGGGGGGGGGAAATATAAATATGCGAATAATGTATTCTTAAATCTTCTTATTTGTTTTCAAGAGTAGAGAAAATATCGCAATATCTTAACATCAGATTGTTTATCTTGTCAGTCTTTTAGCTGAAAGGGGAGTATTGAAGCAACTTATGATTCGGTCCCTTAAACTACCTTAATAAAAAAGTATTCCAATCAGCATTGAAATTTCCGATATCTAATCTGTTATGGGACTGCTATTACAGACTTACGTAAAAAATATTTAAGGCTCATGTATACTATGTAGGTATTATATAAATTCGCATTAATTCCTTATTTTGTTTCAGGTCAGTGCTACTGTCGTTGCACCTCCCTACAGTAACATGTAAGTTAAGTGGTGAACTAAATATGTGAAGCGTGATGCTGTAAAGAAAATATTTCTGAACTTATATAAATATTATTTTCTTAATTTCGTGTTATAGTGCAAAAAAAGTTATCTTAATCAATCTATCTTTGATCAATATTTAAAATTTTAGGCACTAAATTTAGTGTCATGAAATGGTAATGATAATGTTGTGATTTATAAAACTGACATTTTGATTCGATAAAAGTATATTTATGGTATAGGGATGGGTAAAAAGTAAAATGTATGATTTTCGCCTTGTGATGAACTTATCCGTACCCGTACATCACTGTTGTGATGTTTAGTACAGTGTGCGATGTATATTTGCTGGGAAGAGTTGCGTAGGACCATAGTTAATAAGTACTGTCAATTTTATATTTGTGGTTTTAATATCGTTTTATTTATTATTTGTTAGTAATATTTCACTGTTTATGTATAACATAAGAAGATTTTATAACTTAATAATATGATGAATGAATACAATATTTTTAACATGACAGTATGGATGGTTATAAGGTATCCATGTATGAAATACTGAAAGCACCGTTAAGTTGCGATGTCACATTCGTATGTTCTTTACTCGTTGAAAATGTATGTTGAAATGTGTCGCGTAATTTCAGTTTTAGTTGCTGCAATGAATTACACTCTACTGCATTACTCCTGTAGCCATCTTTGTAGGAGCTTTAATTTTTAGTAAGGTGATAATGAGTAACTAAGTGTTACTAATAGTACAAACACTGGTCTGTGCCAGATCATTACATAAGGTGTTCAACAAGGTGGCTGTGCAGTGCGCTACATAACGTGCCCTAGCACATTACGATATTGGAAACCGATTTATGCCCTCCCCCTTGTCTCACTAAGACCAGCACAATACAACAGCCTCTGTATGTACAATACAACAATACAGGGGACTGTCCACCTTCTTGGGTCACAATACTCCATTAGTGTATCGTCGATTATCTCGTCTTGCCTGCTCTCCCTCAAGTCCTTTTTATGGTTTCTTGGATATTTTATGACATTTAGTGATAAATATTAGTTTTGGGATCGGGACATTTTTCGGTTGCCGACATTTTGGGTCACTGTAAAAATAACTACCAAATTGTCGAATGTCCATTTTGTTTGACACTGCACCTCCCCCACTCCCGGGTTAGTACCCTACTTCTTTGGCAGTATTCGACAAAACAGGATATATGATCACTGTTAGAGATTGACCAAAATTGAAAACGATCCTCTATATTAGGAAATTGCTAAAATCAAAGGAGTTCAATTTTAGAGGATGGCCAAAATCAAAGTGGTTCAGTTTTAGAGGTTGACCAAAATCAAAGTGGTCCAGTTTTAGAGGATGACCAAACTCAAAGTGGTTCAGTTTTTAGAGAATGGCCAAAATTAAAGTGGTCCAGTTTTAGAGAATGGCCAAAATTAAAGTGGTCCAGTTTTAGAGGATGACCAAAATAAAAGTGGTCCAGTTTTAGAGGATGATTTCCATTTTGTCAGTATATCAATGTAATACAAACACTATTTTTATGTTCAGCTCTGTGTAATACAAATATGGGTGATATACGGGTCTAATGTTGTATTAGACCTACTGTATTTACAAATATGGTACGTTATCAGCGCATGTATACAATTGCATAGAATAACTTATGTGTTTAAAACAATCCAGACCGTCTACTAGATTAATAAATGTTTGATGTTCTGTTAGTTAAAATAACAGTGTGTTCAAAATTGTGTTAATGTCCAGAATATTTCGAGTGAGTTAATAATAAAATAAGAAACTTTTTAGTGCTCCGATCTAAAGTTACAAAGTGGTTAAATAATAATTCGATTACATCTTCAGATTTATAACTTAGGAGTTTATGAAATAAGATTGATTTAATCAGGTATTCATTTAATGGGTTTTGGTAAAACCAACGTAATCTTGTACTTGTGTGCTCGCAGTGGTGGCACGAGGCAGTGAGTACAACAGGGAAATCATCATGGTCGTACATCACTCTTATTGTTCTGAAAACAGTTCATGTCTTTGTAATTTTATATTGGGCTTTTAATACTTCTTAACCAATTGAAAAACATGATTTGCGCCAATATAGCAATCTATGATCACAATATTGTACGGTTTGTTACGCGGGAGAATAATGGAATCGTGAAATATTATTTTCCTCGTAAGAGGAATATAAATCTTAGTGGAGTGTAAGCCTCTTTCTGCTGCCATCAATATTTGATATTGGGAGGCACTCTCCGGGCAACTTGCTTTGTTACTAATATCGTTTCTCCTTCAACTTTATTTCTTTTATCTGGTTTTAAAAACATGAAATATGTTTTTGGTCGTGGTCTTAATTCGCAATAAAGATGCTCGTTCGGATGGCGTTGAAAATTGATTGACAATAAACTTTATGACATTGCATTGTTTTTCATAAATAAAGGTCAAAATGACCTCGAAACTCTTTTTAATAACGGAAATCATGTTGTATTTACACCAAAAACATATCTTTATTTCAAAACATCTAATCTCATACAATATCTTATATCATTATATCTTTAACTTTTTAAAGTGTATATTAAGAGTGAAGTTTAAAAGTTAGTTGTGTAATTTGGTTTGTTGTTTTTATAAAAAAACAACGGCACGATATATCAGGTTGAATGCTTACTTGTACTGAATGTCTATTCCATGTACGAACAGTACACCACATCAGTGCGATTAAACGGCGCAGGGTCGAACCATCACGGCACGATATATCAGGTTTGAATGTTTTCTTGTGCTGAATGTCGATTTCATGTACTGTTTGGATACCCCACATCAGCCCGACTAAACGGCGCAGGGTCGAATTATTACAGGACGATATATCAGGTTTGAATGCTTACGAGTAGGTAGGAATATGGCGGTTCTAGCTCACTTTCGGAGCCAACAGAAAATCAAGGGAAAATACTGTTTAAAGGACAATAAACGAATCTGTAAATCACGAATGAAAAATTACCGAATCTATAGCTGTTTGCTTCTACTTTCTTGAGCTGTCAAATCAATCTATCGGAAATGTCTGCTACGACGAAAAATCTTCTACTCTACAAAATTGATAGTAACACAGTCTTTATCTTTAATAGTCTTCTTTCCAGTAACAACCAAGTGTAATTTATCATGTTTATTCAATTCTTTAATCTTTTTTTCATCCAAAACAGTCAAAAATCTGTTCGGTAAGTGTACTTTATAATCTTCCAACTCGGCAATTATTGTAAACCCGAATTTATCTTTCATTTTCTCCAGATTCAAAATTTTGTATTTCTTATTTTCTTCTAATTCCATTAATTTCTTATATTCTTTGATCTTTAAATCACCAACCTCATTTAATTCTTTTAGTAGCTCCATTTAAATAAGAAAAATTTCTTAACTAAGGTTTGTAAGAGGCAATTTAAATTCTCTATACTACTTTTTTCAATAATTTTAAGTCTTAGTTTACACATTTTTTAAATAATCTATCACTGTTTCACCAGAAATTGTGCTGATTTCTGTCAAATTCAAGTAAAAATCATTAATTTTTTAAATTCTAAAATTATTGAAAAAATAGTATAGAGAATTTAAATTGCCTCCTACAAACCTTAGTTAAGAAATTTTTCTTATATAAATGGAGGGTGAAAAAGTAACATGTCCGTTTTGCAAAAAAGAAATTTTAAGAAAAAACTATGATCGACATTATGGCTCCAAAATCCATGCCAAAAACAAAGAAATTTACGAGAAAGAACTGAATTTTTTAAGACAATGGGCTAAAGAAAATCAAATTGTCGATCATGAAAAGATGTACAATATAGAAAGATTGCGTGAATTAAAGAAAAACTTTAAGGAAGATAAAAAAGATCTCAATCTATTTAATGATGAAAAAATTCAATCAATCGCTGAAAAATTGTCCATTGAAACAAACGATAAAACTAAGTCTGAAATGATCGAAGAAATTGATAAAACTCTTAAAGTAAAATCCGAAAATATCATTGATGTAGAAGTTTTATCCTCAATACACGGTCTTTTCAAGCAATACATTTTAACAAACTTGAACGACAATTCCATGTCAATTTACAAATATCTATCAATTATGAGGCCAGAAATTAAAAGTTTAATAGAAAAATTTCAAGAGAATGTTAAAAATATGAAAGGATATCTCTCTTTGGAATGTGAATATGAACGAACTTTAGTAAACGGTGAACCACAAACTTGCCCAATGTATTTTACTATAAAATCAGACGAAATATTTGACGTAAACGACTTTATTACTAAGCAATTTAATAAATTAACACATCGAGAACAGACAAATCATCCAAATAGAGGTTCTGGATGGACATTTAAAAGTTGTAAACAATTAGTTTTGAGCCTTAATAAACACGAATTTATGAACGCAGGATCATATATCGATTTACCACAAGAGATCAAGGTAAAGAAAGCTTGTGTAAATATAAAAAATAAAGATGATTTCTGTTTTGTTTATTCTATCCGATGTGCTATTGGAAAACCCGAAAAGAATGCTGACAGAGTAAAGCAATACGAGAAATTTGTAAATGACGAGATATTTTCGGGCTTTGAGTATCCAATGTCTTTAAAAGATATACAATTATTTGAGAAACGCAGCTCCAATTCCAAGTACAAATATCCAAAAATGTCTATAAATATCTATACTTATGACGAAAAACTCAACATTGTTCCATTACAAATTTCCGAAGTTTATAATGCCGAGTTAGAAATCGATTTATTGTATGTTAAACAAGAAGACAAATCTCATTATGTGTTGATAACAGATTTAAATAGATTAGTGAGTTTTCAGTTATCTAAACACGAACATAAAAAATTGCTATGTAGAAGATGTTTAAGCCATTTCTACAAATCTGGAGATTTAACAGATCATTTAGAAATTTGCAAGCAACATGAAGTTTGTAAACCAATTATGCCATTTCCAGGTCAAACAACATCATTTACTAATTATCAAAAGAAGTTTAGCCATCCGTACGTTATTTATATGGATTTTGAGAGCATATTAGAAAAAATTCCGACATGCAAGAACAATGCACAAAGATCGACTACAACCAAGATTCAGAAGCACATTCCTTATGGTTTTACTCTATATTTAGTGTCGAATGTGACCAATCGTATGTACAAGCCGATATGTTATCGAGCAAAAAATGAAGAAGATTTGCCTAATGTTCCTGCAAAATTGTTTGAAGAGCTCAATAAAATATCAAAATACATAGCTACAAAATATAATTCTAAGAACAAAAAACCTATGAAATTGACCGAAGAAGAAGAATTAGCGTACCAAAATTCCAGTCTTTGTCATATTTGTGAATGTGAGGGTTTTGATAATCAAACAAGAAAAAAAGTACGAGATCATTGTCATTTAACAGGTAAATTTAGAGGTTCAGCTCATTTATCTTGTAACTTGAATCTAAAATTTCCTCAAAATATTCCAGTTTTCTGTCACAATATGAGTAACTACGATACTCATTTGTACATAAAAGAATTGGCTAAACAATATGGAAATGTTGATTTGATCGCAAACACAGATGAAAAATATATAAATTATTCAGTAAATTCAGGATATGGGTATGAGTTTGAAGATGATAAACCAAGAAAGTTCATCAAGTTTTCATTCGTAGATACGTTCAGATTCATGGCCTCGTCTATAGAAAAGTTAGCTAAAAATCTAAAGAAAGAAGACTTCAAACATACAAATCATTTTATACAAGATGGTCTGAACGCAATTCTAGAAAGACAACCAAATGACGAAGAAGAAATCTTTAAAATTCTATCTGGAAAAGGCATATTTCCTTACGAATTTATCAATAGTATTGAAAAACTTGATTACACAGAAGACCTGAAAATTCAAGATTTCTATTCACTTTTGACAGACGAGAGCATATCTGAGAAAGATTATCAACACTATTTGAGCGTTTGGAACAAATTAAAAGAGAAAAATCTTGGAAATTACTCTGATTTGTACAATATCCAAGATGTATTATTGCTCGCTGATATATTCGAAAACTTCAGAAACATTTGTCTAAATTGTTACAAACTTGATCCAGCACATTATCTAACAGCTCCAAGTCTCGCATGGGACGCTATGTTAAAATTAACAAAAATAGAATTACAATTGATTAGTGATTATAATATGTATTTAATGATTGAAAAAGGTATTCGTGGAGGTATTGCTCAATGTATTAAACGATATGTTAAAGCAAATAACAAATATTTGAAAGATTTCGATAAGACAAAGCCCGAAAACTATTTACTTTATGTCGATGCAAACAACCTTTATGGTTATGGTCTTATGCAAAATTTACCATATGGTGATATTAAGTGGATGAATCCTAAAACATATACAAAAGAAGAGTGGCAAGAAACAATTTTGGAACTCACTGGCGACGAAGATTATGGCTATATTCTCGAAGTTGATCTAGGATATCCAACAAATTTACATGAACATCACAAGGATTTACCTCTTGCTCCCGAACATTATAAAAACAAACTTTGCACAACTTTACTGGATAAAACTGAATACGTTGTTCATTCAAGAAATTTGAAATTTTACCTCGAACAAGGTATGATTTTGAAACATGTGAATAGAGTTATAGCATTCGATCAGAAGCCTTTTATGAAAAAGTACATTGATTTTAACACAAACATGAGAACCAAAGCTACAAGTGACTTTGAGAAAGATTTTTACAAGCTGATGAACAACTCTGTTTTTGGAAAAAGTATGGAAAATGTGCGAAATAGATGTGATATCAAACTAGGAAATGAAGAATTTTTAATGAAACAAGCTAAGAAAACAAATTTCAAATGCTTTAATATCTTTGACGACAACTGTATAGCGAGTCACATGTACAAACAAAAGGTTAAATTTAACAAACCGATCTACATAGGATTTTCAGTTCTTGACCTATCAAAATTGTTAATGTATGAGTTTTATTACGATAAATTAAAGAAGTTTGATCCAGATTTGAATCTTTGTTACATGGATACAGACAGTTATTTTCTAGAATTGAAACGAGATCCTTTTAAAATTATTAAAGAAAATATAGAGGACTTTGATACGAGCGATTATCCAAAAGATCACGAATGTTTCACTACTAAAAATAAGAAGGTAATAGGGAAATTCAAAGATGAGTTAAATAGCGAAGTTTTAGAAGAATTTTGTGGATTGAGATCGAAAATGTACTCGTACAAATATCTAGACAAAAATCCAGTAAGATGCAAAGGGATTAAGAGAAGCGTTGTAAATAAAACAATAAATATCGAAAACTTGAAGAAATGTTTGTTCGAAGATAAAGAAGAATTTAGAGAGATGACAGTAATCAAAAGCTACAAACATGAGTTGTACACAGTTACCATAAACAAGCTGGCACTGAACGCTAAAGATGATAAGAGAATTGTCCTAGAAAATAAGATCGATACAGTACCGTATGGATATAAAGGCGAAATTAAAACAGATATTTTAGAAGAGTTAAACAAAGTTGGAAACTTTGATATATAAATGGAATATGATTTAATTCACTGTCACAAGTGTAAAAAGAAAACGAAAAATATAGATTCTAAGATTGTTCAAACTCAAAACGGATTGTATAGAATTGCAGCAAAATGTTCAAAATGTAAGACAAATAAGAGTAAATTTATAAAGAATCCTTATGAAAAACAAGTAAAGAAAGAATCTAAGAATAAGGAAGAAATCGAGATTGAAGCTAGAGAAATTCATGCACCAGTACGAAAAAAGTTTAAAAAGAGAAAAATTATAACTTTAGGAATTGACGATTTATGGGCAGCAGATTTAGTTATAATGTCTAATTATTCAGATCAAAATGATGGATTTAAGTATATGTTAAATGTTATTGATACTTTCTCAAAATATGCTTGGTCAAGAGCTATCAAAAGAAAAAACGGCAAGGATGTTTCAAAAGCTTTCGAAGATATAGTAAAAGATGCCATAAGGATCAATCACAAACCTCCAAACCTACTTCATACAGATAAGGGTTTAGAGTTTAAAAATAAAGAATTTAACGAAGTTTTGAGGAAATACAACATTAAGATTTATCATACTGAAAACGAAGAGAAATCAAGTATTGTAGAGAGATATAACAGAACTCAAAATGAGAGAATGAAAGTAATTTTTGAGATTAATAAAACCTTTAAATGGATCGATATTCTTCAAAAAATCGTAAACAATTATAACGATACAGTTCACAGCACAATCAAAATGAAGCCCAAAGTCGTAGATAAAGATGCAGAAAAGGAGTTATTAGAGACCGTTTTCAAGTATGTTCCACCAGAAATTCACACGAAAACTAAATTTAAAGTCAATGATCATGTAAGAATTGTTAGTAAAAAAACAACATTTTCGAACAAATATAAGAACAATTGGTCAAGAGAAATCTTTGTGATTTATCAAATTAATAACACAGATCCTGTAACTTATAGTATAAAAGATTTAAACAACGAAGAAATAACCGGTAAGTTTTATGAATATGAATTGAGAAAGTCAAAGCTATAATTTTTTCTATATAAATGGAGGCTCAAAAGAAATGTTCAATGTGCAAGGAAATAAAAGGTTTTGAAGAATTTTATAAAAATAGAACTAAAAAAGACGGATTTGGACATTATTGTAAAGATTGTCATAATAAATATCAAAAAGAATTATACGATAAAATAGAAAAATTAACTCTAGAGGAAAAAGAATGTTACTTTTGTAAAGAAGTTAAGAATGTTTCTGAATTTAACAAGTGGAATTATAGTAAAGATAAAAAACAGACTTTTTGTAAGGAATGTGCTAGAAGAATTTCCCGAGAAAGTCTAAATAAACCAACTCATTGCGAATGTGGACGAATTATTCAATGGTTACCTAGTTATGCTAAACATTTACAAACAAAATATCATAATTCGAGAGTTTAATAAAATGTAGTAACATTTTCATCGTGTAATAATTTGTTCTATATAAATGGAGTCTCAAAAGAAATGTACAAAGTGTCAAGAATTTTATAAGGAAAAGAATAGAAAAGACTGTTATTGTAAGGATCATGATGAATTATATGATAAAATGGACAAATTAACTTTAGAAGAGAAAAAGTGTTACTTTTGTAAAGAAATTAAAAATATTTCTGAATTTAATAACTGGCAGTATAGTAAAGATAGAAAAAGATGCTTTTTGCAAAGATTGTGCTAAAAAAAATTTCAGCGAAAGTTATAAAAACGAAACGCCTTGTGAATATGAAAAAAAAATTCTATATTGGTTACCTAGTTATGCTAAACATTTACAAACAAAATATAATAAATCGAGAGTTTTTAGTAAAATTTAGAAACATTTTCATCGTGTAATTTAGATATTCTATAAATCAGTCGAGATTCTGCCATATTTGTAGTAAAATGATTTCCGTTGTATAAAATATTCAAAGATTCTTTCATTTGGTTGTAGAGATTTATACTATTTGGATCTCCATGTCTTAATAAAATTTCCATTTCTGGGTAATCAATTTCAAGTTCTTTCAATCTTTTCGGTATTTCTCTCTTTTGAGCTCTGATAACGTAATAAGGATATTCCCACATGTGATTCTTCTTAAATAATACAAAAACATGGTGTTTTTTCTTAGCAAAATCTTTACAAATAAGGTCTGGTTTCATTAAGTCAATTTTTACACTTTGTTTTGCGATTATTTCCGTTTTGATTTCATCTTTAATTTGCAAGTGTTTTACTTCATCCTCTAAATATTTAATCTTGTTTTCAAGTTTGTACTCACCAAGTTTTCTAATAGAGGGCAAAACTTCTTTTGTAACCCAAGTTTTGAAGATTTTTACCTCTTTTTTATGTGATCTCAAAATTAAAGAATAAAGTCCTGATTCATTGATGAAAATAGTATTTTTTTGAAAGTTAGAAGGTAGGGCAATCGAATGATCCACCTTATTTATTTCAGAATATGATAATTTATCATCATTATCAACATGCTCTCTAACTGCGTATTTCGTATTTTCATATTCTAGAATTTCTGCAACATCTTTAGCTTTAAACCAAAATTCGTTATTTTTATCCACAATCGTAAAAATATGTTTGTTTTCAAATCTAAGTTGATTATTGAGTAGGTCTACAACTGACTCCATTTAGATAGAAAAGAAATTTAACTAGTAATTTTTATTTAGAGAATAAAGGCCAGATTCATTAATGAAAATAGTATTGTTTTGAAAGTTTGAAGGTAAGAACGATTCGTTCCCCCTTGATTCATCATTCTTTCGACAATCTTAAATATATTGTTGTTTTACTCTCATTATTTAATAAATTTCCCTCAGAGTCTCGTATAGTTAGAACGATTTTTTGAATTCTTGTAAAATTTTTTCTAATAGGAATATAATCGATTTCATTCGGTTTTTCACTGATTTTTGATCCATAAGCAACATTTGGGAAAAATGTGTACAAAATTTCAGATTCTTTGTGTAAATGTTCGGTATGATTTTCAAAACTAGGTTCAACGAGATTACAATGTACTTCAATTACATCGAACGGTCTAAATTTTGGCGTTTTATTTCCTAAATATACCTGATTTGGCTCAATAGTTTCTTGAACAAACCCTAATAAATCTACAATAATTGCTGAAAACATTATTCTTACTGGTGATTTTATTTGAATTTTATTAGAGAGATAATTTTTTTGCATTTCAAACTTGTTTTCGTCAAAGTTTAAAGATTTATCTGATTGTTTGAATGTTTTCAGATAATTTTTAAGGGAATTTTTTATTTGATCGAAAGTATAATATCCTTTGTTTAAACCATAGTATTTTGTTATGTTCTTCTCACTAAATCCTATACAATAAGGAGAACTTTCACTAATATTTATTACAAAATTGTCAGAATAAAAACCGCTTAAACCGATAAAATAATTTGATTCTTCCTCTAAATGAATAGGATGTTCCAAGTTTAAAACTAATTTAGAGCTTTCTGAAGTCAACTTGAACAGCTTCATTTTCGCTATTTAAATGGAGAAATTTTTAAAGCAAAAAGATCAGATAAAACTTCAAACGTTTGAAGAAAATAAGAAAGATCAACCAATCAGATTGTTAATTGTTGGTTCAAGTGGATGTGGAAAAACAACTTTATTATTGAATTTTATCTACAATAGGTTGATTCCTTATTCCAATTTGTATGTTTTTAGTAAATCTTTAGAACAAGACGCATACAAAAAATTACAACAAAGATTCAAAAATATTGAGAAGAACTTAAGCAAAGAAATATCACATTTTTATAATGCTTCTGAGGACATAGTTCCGTTAAGCGAATGTAAACCCAATTCGTTAATCGTTTTTGATGATTGTATTTTGGAAAATCAGGACGTTATTAAGGAATATTTCGTAATGTCTCGTCACAAAAACATATCTTGTATCTATCTTTCTCAATGCTTTTCAAAGGTTGATAAACAAGTTATAAGAAATAATTTGAATATGTTGTGTGTTTTTAAACAAGATGATCATTATTCCAGAAAGATTTATAACAATTATGTGGGATCTGATATGAGTTTTAACCACTTTATTGAGTTGTGTGATAAAATTTGGAAAGAAGACTATGGATTTTTAACTATTAATCTAACTTTGAAGCCTAAAAATGGAAAATATTTGAATAAATTTTCTAACATAAATGCTGCTCAGTGGTCTGACAAATCTACTTGATAAAATATTTGTTACAACTATTTTTATATTATCTTTAATTTTTATTTACATTATGAAAATAACAGAAAAACGGTAAATCTGTTCACGTTCCACGTTCACGTTCATGTTTCACGTTCGTGTTTACGTTTCACGTTCATGTTTCACGTTCGTGTTTACGTTTCACGTTCATGTTTCACGTTCGTGTTTACGTTTCACGTTCATGTTTCACGTTCGTCTTTACGTTTCACGTTCGTGTTTCACGGTCATGTTTCACGTTCGTGTTTACGTTTCACGTTCATGTTTCACGTTCGTGTTTACGTTTCACGTTCATGTTTCACGTTCGTGTTTACGTTTCACGTTCATGTTTCACGTTCGTGTTTACGTTTCACGTTCATGTTTCACGTTCGTGTTTACGTTTCACGTTCATGTTTCACGTTCGTGTTTACGTTTCACGTTCGTGTTTCACGTTCACGTTTTACGTTCCACGTTCACGTTTCAAAATTTTTCTAATTAAATGGCGAACGTAACTTCTGAAGAAGCGAAAAAACTTGATCAAATCGAAAAGAAATTAATAAAAGAATTTAAAGAACAGATTCGAATTGATGAAAAAGAACAAGAATTTATTCAAAAAATCAATCAACCTGTAACTTCTGCAATAAAAAACGTTGAGGGCAAAATTGAAAATGTTTTAAGTGATAATCAAAATTTGATGAATTTGGTTCCAGTTGTACGACAATTTGCCGATATTTCAATTCCAGAACCTGAAGAGTTTGAATTGCCAAAATTACCATCTTCAACACCATTTAGACCTCGAATCATTGAAGACTCTACCATAGTTGAACCAATAAGTCCTGGAACAACGGATATAATAATTGGTGAAATTGGTAAAAAATTTCTTCCTAGAGCAAAGGATGATAAATTTGGTTTGTATTGGGACAGAAAAAAGAAAAGTTTTATGATTGGAAATTTGCCCGTGAATTTTGAGCATAATGATATCATTATTAATGAAAAAACATATGAAGGAACTCAAGGTTTATGGAGATTATTAACAGACTATGACGCTCCAAAAGATAATTTATATTCTGAAGAAGATTTGAAAAAGTATACAGAAATTTTATGGGAATCTGACTCAATTTACAAAAATAATGATCCATCTACTAAGAAGCCTAAGTCAAGTAGAGGTAAAAAATATATTAAATTAATTAAACCAATTTGGGAAAAACGAATCGAAGGATCAGGTGTAAGAAAATACAATGATAATAAGATTGAGTACAGATATATCGACGATTTGACAAAACTCGATGGAATTATAAATTATATTTATGCTCAAGAAAAGGCTGGAAACAACAATTTTTTGAACGAAAAGAAAGCGATTAAGGATTTTATTTCGAACAAACTTGATGAAATGATTGAAAAACCTGATGGAATTAAATATTTAAAACGAATTTTGCCGACAATAAGTTCATCTATGATTGAGGGTAGTGGACTTTTGAATGATTTTATCAACAATTTACCTTTTGAATTACACGTACCAACTTATCAGTATCTGGGGCCTGGCACAAAACTCGAAAAAAGACTAAAAAGAGGAGATCCTGGTATAAATAAATTAGATCAAGCTGCTATGGAACACGATATTTTTTATGCAAAACATAGAGACACAAATTCCAGACATATAGCAGATAAAGTTTTGCAAGATAAAGCAATGGATAGATTTTTATCAAAAGATGCTAGTTTAGGTGAAAGATTTGTTGCGCTTTCAACAGCTGGAGCAATGTTTTTGAAGAGAAAACTAGGAATGGGAATCGAAGAGAACTTGAAATTTTAACTATATAAATGGAGGTGAATGTAAATTTCAGCAAAAATCAGAAAGAAAAAATAAAATCCGCTTTTAAGAAGAAAATACCCGTTAGTATTCAATTTAAAATAGATCAACTAAAAAATGGCGAAGATAAGATATTTTTAACAAATAGAAAATACAATAAACTCGAAAAACATAAGAAAAACAATAAAGTAACCAGGATAGAATTTTCTTATAATCAGTTGAAAGAACTTAAAAATGGTGGACTTTTGAAAGATTTATTAGATTTTGGAGAAAATATTCCAGTTGTTAAAAATGTTGCTCCTTATGTTCGTAAAGCTGCTCCAATCGTTAAAAAGGATGTGATTCCTATTGTTCGAAACATTTTAAATTGGTTAGATAAAGAGTTGGAAGATGTTACAGGATCTGGAGTAGATGAAAAAACTTTGAATTACGTGAAATCAAACATTAAAAAAAAATTGAAATCAAACCTTTAACATTCGGGGAATTGGAAGAAATCTGCAAAAATATTAAACATTTTAGAGGAATCTTCATGAGAGATACATTACCTGAAAAAGTTAAGAAATTTGAATGTGGAATTGTGAATTTAGACTCGATTATGGGAAGTGGAACGCATTGGATTTGTTATTATAAAAATGATAAGAATGCATGTTATTTTGATTCGTATGGAAGAATTGAGGACAAACCACCTATAGAATTGATTAAATATTTGAAAAAATCAAGCGTCTACTACAATGATTCTCAGATTCAAGACTATAAAGATCCCCCAATTTGTGGTCATTTATGTGTTTTTGTGTTGAATGAACTGAGTGATGGTAAAGATTTTAAAGAAGTTGTTAACAAATTATTACTTAATAAATATGGATTCACAAAATATTTTTGACGTATTTGGAACACAAATTATTCAAAATGTATGTAGATAATAGTTTGAATTTTGATAGTTTGAGAAATGAGTTTGATAACAAGTTAGAAAATTTATTACAAAACCTTCCAGATTCAGATATGTTTGCTGTCGAGATTGAAGATTTTAAAGCAGAATATGATAACAAACTTGCAAATTTCATGAGTTCAAATGAAGTTGCTGATAAAATAAAAACATTGAAAAAAGAATTTGAAGATGGTGCAAAAAAAATATTTACCAATTTAATGTCTCATATCGAAAAAGCTGATAAAATTACTGAAGCGATCAAAGTTGAAAAGAATTATGTTAGTTTGGCTAATAAGAAAAGAATTGTCGGTGTTCGACCTGGTATTGACAAACATGATGTTGTTGTTAAAGAACAAATTTTAAAACCTCTAAAATTATCAGAAAACATCGATATTGTTGATTTACATGATCCGAATGTTAAAAATGCCTTAGATTTTAAAGGAAAAAGAATTAGCAGTGTTAGTAAAGGAATTAATCCATTTGATGTTGTTGTAATGATTCAATTAGAAGATCCTATTAAAATGTTTAATGAACTAAAACAAAATTATGAGAATCATAAACAGCATGTTAAAGATTTTACAACAGAAGTCTATGAAAAACTTGATGAAAGAAGTAAAAGATCAGTAGACGATGTTGGTGAAATTAATGAAAAACTTACTAGATTTAAAGAGTCTTTTGATAAGTTTAGTTTAGATGCTACGAAAACTTTTGAGAATATTGGTCATAAATTTGTAGAATACAATGATTCTTATGCTGTCAAATTTCAAAAATTAGAAGAAAAAATTAGTAAGTTCGAGGAAGATCTTACTGAAATAGGTATTCTCGCAGGGTTTTATGCATGATAAAATTTCCTTATATAAATGACGCTCATATATTGTGTGAGGTGTAAGGCAAAAACTGAAACAAATGATATAAAATACTATGCAAACATCAATGGACTTAAAAGAGTTTCTGGAAAATGTGCTGAATGTAACGCTAAAAAGAGCCAATTTATAAAAACTTGAAATTTTTTCTTAATAAATAGAGATGGCGGGACATTACAGTGCTTTCGATCTTTTTATAATGCAACACGAAAGAGATTTGAAAAAAGAACATTGGGATGATATTTCTCAAAAATATGAATTATCCGAAGATATGATGAGATTATACGTAAACAAATTGAATTGGTATAACATTGCTAAATATCAAAATCTGTCCCCAGAGTTCATTCAAGAAAATATACATTATCAATTAAAAGATCATATGTCTGTTCTTTGTCTCTATCAACACTTGAGTATAAAATTTTTGGATGAAAATAAAGATACAGTTGATTGGAACAATATTATAGATAGCGGTTACTATCCTGTGCAAATTTTATTGAAATATGTGACCGAGATCGCAAAATTTAAGGAAGAGAATCCCGAATATGACGAAGTAGATCATTAAAAATGACTAAAATTTATATCTTTTCTTATAAAAACGTACATTAGATCGATGAAAAAATGATATCTTTCTTATACATGATGTTTAAAATTTCTAAATTTTCTCTTATTAAATGGCGGACTACAGAAAATATGCTAGTGATATTGAAAGGGCGGAGTTTAAAAATTTCTATCCAATTAGTAAACAACATTTGAATGAACCGAATAAAAGAACTGAGTTTAATATTGATTTTGGAGATAACTTTTGCTCGTCTAACTTCCAGTTTTATATTTCTGGAACTTTAACAAAACAAGATGGTCAAGCGTATCTTGGAACTGATAATGTTAGATTAATCGATAATTTTATACCGTTTTTATTTTCTAAGATTGAAGTAAGAAAACACAATAAATTGATAGAAGAAGTCGAAAACTGTGGCCAATTAAGCACAATTAAAGGAACTATTTCGTATTCAAAAAGTGATGTTATTTCTCAAACTTCTAATGGCTTTGAATCAGATTTTAAATTTGGTGTTTTTGAAGCAGCTGGAAATTTATCTCATTTTGGATTAGGATTTTTTGAAAATGTTACTATTCCGATCTATAAAGGAGGATTTTATCTAAGTTTTATAAGAGCAGAAGACAATGATGTGATTCTGAAGACTGCAACTGGAAATGTTATGCCTGTTGATGGAAAAATAACAATTACAGATTTTTTTATTAGAGTTCCAATGATTGATTATAAAACCACGAGTAAAATTAGGTTGATTGATGAAATTACAAAAAGTCAAAACATTATGTTTAATTTTCTAGATTGGCAATGTATTGAACAAAAAGGTATTTCCGGAACAACTTATTCGTTCGATATTACAAATATTTATAGAAATATCTTCAATCCCAAGTTCGTTATCATAGGTTTTCAAACAGATAGACAGAATAATCAAGAAAAAAATCCTTCAAAGTTTGATAGTTTGGATGTAAAAAATATCAGAGTAAAATTGAACGGTTCTTATTATCCAGATGAATTACAAAATTTAAACATTTCAGGAGGTCTTTTCAGAATCATGTATCAGATGTATCAAGATTTTAAGAAAGTTTACTGTAATAATAAGGAAATGTATTACAATCCTAAAGAATTTTTAGCGAATAGACCTATTTATGTCATTGATACAACAAAGAGTTTGACAAATATTTCTGGTTCAAAGAACGATATAATTATCAATATGGATTTTCAAAAAGCTGTTACAAACGCGATTTGTTATGTGGTTGTGGTTTCTGAGAAATTTTTAGCCTATGATGTGATTAAGAACGATATTAGAGAAATTCAGTAAAAATCACGTTATTTTCACTATTATTCATCGGATAATTTTAAAACTTTACAGAATTGTTAAAGACATTGATAAAAGTATACATTTTAAATTGCATTAAACAATTTTGAAAAATAGGGATGATATTAGGAAAAAAACTATTTCAAGGTCATGGACCGGAAGTGGTGATTTTAAAAAATACTTTAATATTTACTGATCCTATATACCAAATTTCATCAAAAAAGCTCCAACAGTTCTCTAGATATGAGTTTAAAGATAAGGGATGATGGTGGTAGATTTTGAACATTTTGTTATTTTCATGAAATTTTAAGTTGAACTCGCTTGTTTTTGAAGTTTCAGATTTTTCTGATAATTTTTTATATTTTTTTATGAATATTAAGAAATAGGGGATGATTTCACCCTTATGGATAAGTTAAGTCGAATGAGTTAAGTATTTAATAGATGTGTACCAAATTTCATTAAAATCGGTTAAATAGTTTTTGAACAACAAGGTTTGAAATAAATATTGATATTCACTTATTTAATATACATTGGAAACTATAACAGTTCTAATATCGATTGCAACCATCGATTTTTATTATCGATAAAACTTCGATATTCATAGTCGTTTATCGCACGGAAAAAATTTTCATCATGGGCGTTGGCCACGTATAGCTAGCCATGTATGATCCTCCTCTATTTTAACGAAATTTAACAAGATATATCATTATTTGGAAGATTCTAATGTATTTGTGAGTTGGAGAAAGAAGATATGGACTTTATAATGTAAGAAGATTGCTGTGAAGATCTGTGTTTCTTGTTAAAAGTGAAGTGAAGTGTTCCACTGGGCGTTGCCATTCACATTTTATAAGTTACTTTTATATTTATGATTCGAAGAAAGGAAAAATTGCAAGAAGATTGTGAATTTGTGTAGACATTCTAAACTGTGATAAAAACATTGTGTGAAAATAGTGTTCATTTGTAATACAGAATTAAGTGTTTTTACAGTGATTTCATTGTCGCACACAGCGTGAGCAAAGCAAGGTCATTTGGTGTGAGCAAACCAAGGTCATCGTGGAACGCCGACGTCACAATTCTAGAGTTGATTGAAATAAAATATATGATACCTTTCTTCTTCTCCCATTCCCAATTTCTTAGAAGTTAAGTAGATATCGCAAAAACACGCACACTAACAACACTCATTTTGTATGTCTTTCATTATATCGTAATGAATTGCTGAATGGCAAACGTTTCTCTTTTCTTCGTCAGAACCACACACACACAATATATCTGTTTCGTAAATGTTTTTTCCATATAATTTATCCCAATCTACAACAAAAGCGTGATCTCTTATAAATTCCTTTGATAAATCTTGTTGTTTACAAAGACTTGTTAAAAAACTAGCTGTATGCATATTTCTTGTCCAGTATGGATATTGTCTTCTCAACATTTCAACAAATAAGCAATGAAATTTAGCATAAAAGCGATGAAAAATGTCAGATTGTTGGTGTTTTAGTTTATTTTGTAAAAATCGGAATATTTTTCTTATTTTTCTATTATTTAATTTAAAATCTCCTATTACATTTAACATATTTATACTATCTAAGTTGTCTGTAATAAATTGCATTGAACACTTTTTAGTACTTAAAAGTTCTCTGAATTCGTTTTCATTTAAGGATTCGTTTTCACTTAAGGAAAATATCAACATTTGTTTAACATATTTAGGTAATTCAAAGAAGTCTTTATAACTATTTCCTGTGGTAAGTTCTTTAAATGCTAGAAACTGAAGTGATTTTGGAGAGTTCATGTTGTTTGATGACTATTTAGTAGAATAGATTTTTTATTTAAGAAAAATAATTTGCTAAATTCATATTATTCTCTTTCATTCCTTCTAAAACTTCAAAAATATACTCTTTTGCTGATAAAAAATCTCGATTTCTTCCGGAATAATCTTTGTAATCATAGACAAAATATCCTAAATAGTTGAATAATAGAATGAAATTATTTATATTTATCTCTGTTGTAGAAATGTAAACACTAACATTTGCGCTGAAAAATTTATATCTCGGCAGAGTTAGTTCCATAATCTCCATTTATAATAAAAAATCTTTTTGTTTTAATGGAAGAGTATAATGCCAACTGTTACAAGTGTTGTAATAGAGGAGAAATTATTGATAAAAGATATTTAGTTTGTAGAGATTGTAATTTAATTTTGTACGAAAGACCTAAACCTAAGAAATTTCGAAATAAACTAACACATTTGAATAATCTGCTTACAAAATTGCAATATGGAGGTAAAAAACAAACAAAATTTGTTACAGAATTTAGAAAACAGAATAAAAATTTTTACTTATCTCTTATAACCGTTGAAAAAATTATTTTCCTTTTCAAAGAATACATTAGGTTTGTAGGTATCGATACACATGTTTATTATGAGAAGATTTTACCTATAATCTTTCACTATTTGGATATTGAATTTGATTACGATTTTAAGCCTGAAATCTTTGATGATTTTATAGTACATTTGGAGAAATTAAATGAAGAACCTCGTCAAAAGAATGTGGTTTTACTCACATTCTCAGCGACTTCTCGAGTGATTGTTAGCAAATTCCATCATTTCCGTTTATAAGTTTTAATTTATAGTTTATTCGTAGCAGACATTTCAAATAGATTGATTTGACAGCTCAAGAAAGTAGAAGCAAACAGCTATAGATTCGGTAATTTTTCATTCGTGATTTACAGATTCGTTTATTGTCCTTTAAACAGTATTTTCCCTTGATTTTCTGTTGGCTCCGAAAGTGAGCTAGAACCGCCATATTCCTACCTACTATTACGTATGGTGAATGTCGATTCCATGTACTGTTCGGATACCCAACATCAGTCCGATTAAACGGCGCAGGGTCGAATTATCACGGCACGATATATCAGGTTTGAATGCTTACTTGTGCTGAATGTCGATTTCATGTACTGTTCGGATACCCAACATCAGTCCGATTAAACGGCGCAGGGTCGAATTATCACGGCACGATATATCAGATTTGAATGCTTACTTGTGCTGAATGTCGATTCCATGTACTGTTCGGATAACCCACATCAGTCCGATTAAACGGCGCTGGGTCGAACCATCACGGCACGATATATCAGGTTTACGGTAAGAGACGGAACGCGGTGACGGCAGGCAATTTTTCACAGAGGGTGCGATATAGCCTCCCACCCACCGGTTCTATTTGCCCTGTCCCAGGTGGCCGTGTGTCACCTTGTCATAATGTTTCCTTGTCCTTCTCTCTAGGAAATACTTTTTAAGTCGGTTTATTATATTCTTTTACTATTATTTCACTGACGATGAACCCACTTGCTCGCTTTTTTATTCCGTTTTGTCAACTTATTTAAATTTTACTTGACAGAAGAGTGGGAAAATCGTTTGTAAAATTTTAAACTGTTTTTATACTAATTATTATGGAAAACAACTAAAGACTGCAATATGTAGTCTATTTACAGTTAAACATTGATTAAGACAGTCTACATTTTTCTACATAAAATGATCAAGTTTGATTGGGCTAAAAATTAATACAAAATATTTCTTTATTACATAAGTTTGAATTTAAAATATTATGAATACCGTGACATTTTTAATCAAAATAATTTTGGCCTTTTATATGTTATTATTTGTTAATAATTGTTCATTTCAGTTATAACGCTACAGCTCTCCTCTATTTAAATAGTTATTAATTTAAGAAGCTATATTAATGATGAATACAGCATGAAACGTATTCTTTTTAGGGTGTTCCGATGTATCTAATAGTTTTTACTGTTACCTTAGTATTTTTGGAATTTGTATCAACAGTTGTACACGGTCGTTTTTGAATATTTTGTAATCTCTACATGTTCTGTTGTTCGGGATTAAATTAATCACTTCATGCAAAAAGAAATAATGTGTTATTTCATTTACAAGTTTTATATATTCTGTCTGAAAATAGACACAAAAGCGGAAAAAAGTGAGATAGATTCACTGTCCACAAGAAATTTCAACCTATAATGTTTTTCAGGAACCAACATCAGGAATTTGTAAGATTGACACAAAATCACCTTGTACATAACGATTACCATACTTAGGATAACAAATAACTCTGGTTTTGTAATGAATAATTATCCTCGTGATAATAATTATGAACAGTGTAAGACAATCTGCAAAACGGAAGAGCCAATTAGGTGGAGTAGACTGTACAAAGAGGTTCAAACAGCGACAATATGGTACTTAGCCGTGCTCCCGGACTTGTGTGGCTTTGTAATGAATAATTATCCTCACTACGATAATGTCGTACATTGTGAAACATTCTCCGGAACGGAGTAGACTGTGGAAAGAGGTTCAAACAGGGACAATATGGTACTCAGCCTTGCTCCCGGACTTGTGTGGCTTTGTAATGAATAATTATCCTCACTACGATAATGTCGTACATTGTGAAACATTCTCCGGAACGGAGTAGACTGTGGAAAGAGGTTCAAACAGGGACAATATGGTACTCAGCCTTGCTCCCGGACTTGTGTGGCTTTGTAATGAATAATTATCCTCACTGCGATAATGTCGTACATTGTGAAACAGTCTCCAGAACGGAGTAGACTGTGGAAAGAGGTTCAAACAGGGACAATATGGTTCTTAACCGTGTTACCGAAATTGTGCGGTATGCAAAGATACAACTTTGTTTTTATATCCGTTCTAAAAAAGTATAGTTGGTTTGATTATATTGAATGGTTGGACTTAATTTGGAGCTAAGCAATCACCAGTAAAGATCGTTTAAACTCATATTCGCAAAAAGTTGTATAAAGTTTGAATTTCTGGGGGTTCAACTAATCTGGACGATGAAACATTAGAAATGTTAGATCTCATACAAAGACATTTTTAATCTATGAAAACCTGAAAATTGTATTTTTGTCTGCACGTCAGTAAGATAAAGTAATATACACAGCTGTTGTATAGCTTTATTTCATTAAGTAAGGGAATACATTTTGACGGAATAAATCAAACAGACATGATGCTTTAATAATTTATTGAAGATATAAACGAATAAGTTAAGGTGGAGTCGTCTGAAACTGTTTTTTATTTGGTATAAAGTTATTCTATGAAACTAAACCTATATTATTTTTTGTTTGAAATGTTAGTGAGTGGCTTCTCTTTGGTCTCAACATCTCTCCTTTCCTCGAAAAAAAATGCCCATCTTCATACATACTTTGGGCTTTCAGAAGTGTTCTTATTAATAAAGTAAACCTAATGATTATTACAATGGTAATGCGAAAGGAATTACAACAATTTAAGGAGTTCATGGTTGCAAGTTCCATAAGGAGCAGTTGCTGTAAAAAATTATTGTCTTGGATCTTAATTTACTGGGCGTAGCGCACGTGGGGGTGATTTTTTCAGAGATAAGCGAGGCAATGTGCACCCCGTCTCTCTAAGTTCGTGCTAGGGTCGTGTCTTAGATGAGGGTTTCACTCATCACTTCCCCTAATATTGTCGACATTATTTTATTGAGCTAATTTTGAATCCTCACTTTGATAAGCAAACGTACAGGCATATTTCAATACCATTTAAAACAGTTTTAATTATGAAGTTTACATTTATTACCAGTATTTGTTAATACTAAATTTTAAATTAGTACTACTTTAGAGTGGTCCAGAGACATTTGGATAGCCACATTTCCAGCGCTGACTAGTGTGGTTTGCCCGTATGGTAAACATCCCCCTCCCCACACCCCTCCTGTACTGTGGCTTTCCCTGACCTAGTGATTAAGTTTACCCTTCGCATTAAAATTGGACCTATCCAATAGCCTATCAACTTCTGACTAGTTGGTTTTTGTAAGGTAGCTTCTTAAAAATACTTGATGAAACTTGTAGTTTTGAAATTGAATTTTTGTAGACTTTGTCATGTAGACTGTAGACTACTATAGTATGAGACATATCATTGCAATACTAGTTGTTTGAATTTACTGTTTACTAACAATTTAAAGAGATGTCAATTTATTACTGTAATAATAGTGTTATCGCAAGAAACTAATCTTCTATACTCATGCAAAGTTTGGACAGTACATCTCAGACTTAAATTCATTAAACAGCAGTTTTGATCAAAAATCCAAATTGCAATGATATACACACCTTGACAACTTGGGCATGTGTCGTAAAGACTATCCAGTGATAATATAACATTTTGATATAGAAGGATTACACTAGAATAATTCAGTGTTTCAGCTTAAAAGATTAAAAATAAAATTATGTCAACATAGGAGTTTAATAGCTATTTTATGTGTCATTAATGGAATTTTTAATTCGTTGGGGAATGATCTTTTTGGAGGCGGGTGAATATTTTGAATCCAATAATGACACCGTAATTTGATAAAAATGGTGAAAAGAAAAATATTAAAAGGTATGAAAGTGAATAGTTATTCAAGTGTCGTCTTACTTAACCATTGAACTTCCCAATTTTTTTTTAACAGACGAGTTTTCAATGAATATGAAACCGGTCGTGGATTTAGCAATCCAATACGTAGTGTTCCATCCAATGTAAAAATAGTACAATTCTTACCGTACATTGGGGCGGTGAAAATAGAATAAATTCCATTATTTTAATTAATTGGTAACTCTCAGAATTATATATTACCAGTCCTATGTTGAACTGGTATGATGGACGGACACTGATGGTCGCGTGAGAGCAGTGAGCAGTGATAGAGCCATCATTAGAGAGGTGAGTGATGTTCTGGTTCACGACACAAAGAGCAGCCGCGCCGACTGGAGAGCCGCGATATTCGATAATCGAGAGGTTGTGGAACAATGGCCGCCTCTCTACACTCGCACCAAACAAATGGACTTGTACTTGACGTTATTTTCTGCTTCGGACCCATACAAGTTTATAATTGGGCCGTTTCTCCTCTATACTGTACTTTGAAATACATGCTTTCAGTCATTCAACATGCTTTTTGTAACATTCACGTTGTTATTTCCTGTTATGATTAAGATCGCTGATGCGTGGCTTCAACACAATATTAAAACGAGTTGAATAGTAGGTTGTGTAGTAATTTTCACGATGTACTATATTATATAAAAACATTGTTATGGACATGTTGTAGGTGTAATTATTATTGCGGGTTAATATGCATTGACGGCATTTATTTGTGGTCTTTGTTATGTAAGGTTAAATGCAAGCCAGATTTCGGATCAGCATGGGGATGAGCTAGTCCCTGTAGACAGATGTTACTGTTGTTCAGTTTAGCTGTCTAGGTATTAGAAGTGAAGTTTGCGAAGTAAACAGGGGTTTTTCCCGGACCATTGTTCAGTGTTACAATACAATCACTGAACGATGGCAAATGTCCGGAAAATCATGTTTCCTTCACAATCCTTCAATCGTCAAAAACAATATTCAAACAAAGTTGAAGTTTCACATTAAATTTGAACCCTCCAAGTTTACATACATGAAAGTTAGTACGTATACAAACAGACGTACATATGGTCAGGACATAAATCTACTTTCGTTATCGACTGGTGGGAGATATTCCTTTAAATGTTCAACCTGTAAAACTTCATACTGGCTAATTTTAAATATGTGAATAAATGTTAAGGCTACCTAAATTTATTGTAACATTTATTTTTACATTTGCACACAAGTAGACACAAACCGAATATACTTTCGTCTGAAAACCCATGTAAAAAACACAAACAGTATTATACAATGATTGATATTGATTTCAAGTGACAGAAGGTCTCTGTTTCAAGGGCACTAATCTACGCTTATGCAAGCACTTGCATGAGTATATACGGGTTTATTATGTCAAGTACGTAGTTAATTGCATATTATATCGCTGCTTTCTCGTTCTCAGAAACATTTCCAGATACTAGTGCTTCGCAAAATTAGTTTCAAATTTGTGTTCAACTGACAGGAAAGAAAGACTTGAACTACCGCACATAAGCTGCGCCTATTTCATGTTTCATCACTAGGCTCAGTCCACAGAACACAGAAAACCCTTTACCCCCAAAACCATTTACCGTTTAGATTGCTATGAAGATGACATTTCAGGTTATGGCTAGAATTCAAACATCGTTTGAAAGTAACTTCATCGGTTATGTTGGTAGGTGCTGGAAAATGTTATAATATACTTTCTTGACTAATTTGATTATTGTTTTTCTTGTTGCCAACATAAGACCAATGTAACCAGAGTCACTGTTAGATCGACAGAAATTAAAAATCTCAATGGACCGATTTTTATCACTTTCAATACCGGTACAGGAGTACTAGAGGTAGAGTTCTATAGGTAAATTCCAGCAAGATAGGTAACTTTGTTGGAAAGTTACCCTGCTTACATGCAGACAGTAATCGAATTTCGTTCATCGTCAACTGGCGAGAGAAGCTTGGCTAACGCTCAGCAAAGAATATCTATGGATCTTCTAGAAAGTCACTCGGATCTGAGTCTTTCATATGAACAAAGCTCTATGGATACAGGTCTTGATAGATTGTGATCTTATTAAAAACTTTAATGTCCCTGATTCCATTATAGAGAAATTTTATCTATATTGGTAATCATTTGAAGTAGCTCTTGTTATAATCTACAAAGAGTTTTTCTTCAAAAAAGACCGAGGTCGAAAAGTACGTTCACAAAATGCAATATTATCGGTAACAGTGACACTAGCCTTTTAGATCGGCCCCATAGCCGTGGTATGCGTTGTTTTGTTGAATTTTATTATCCAACTTACAAATTATCCGAAAAAGTTCATTGGTTTTCTCTGACTGGAGATGTTTATAAAAAGTCTGCGTATGGATTTGCAACAAATCTCTACCCACTGAACAAAGTCAATCACTTGAAGTGAAATGTGGTGGAATGAGTGAAGTGGAGCAGTTTACTCAATTGAGATGCTGTCTCAATACAGATCGGTTTTGATGTGGAGCACTAAACTAAGTGAACCATTTGAAGTGAAATGTAGCGGACTGAGTGAGGTACTCAGTTGAGATGTAATACAATCTCACAATACATATCGGTTTTGATGTGGAGAACTGGACGAAATGAACCATTTCAAGTGAAATGTGGCGGAATGAGTGAGGTGGAGCTGTTTACTCAGTTGAGATATAATACAGTCTCGCAATACAAATCGGTTGTGATGAGAACTGAACGAAGTGAACCATTTCAAGTGAAATGTGGCGGAATGAGTGAGGTGGAGCTGTTTACTCGGTTGAGATGTAATACAGTCTCACAATACAAATCGGTTGTGATGAGAACTGAACGAAGTGAACCATTTCAAGTTGAAATGTGGCGGAATGAGTGAGGTGGAGCTGTTTACTCGGTTGAGATGTAATACAGTCTCACAATACAAATCGGTTGTGATGAGAACTGAACGAAGTGAACCATTTCAAGTGAAATGTGGCGGAATGAGTGAGGTGGAGCTGTTTACTCGGTTGAGATGTAATACAGTCTCACAATACAAATCGGTTGTGATGAGAACTGAACGAAGTGAACCATTTCAAGTGAAATGTGGCGGAATGAGTGAGGTGGAGCTGTTTACTCGGTTGAGATGTAATACAGTCTCACAATACAAATCGGTTGTGATGAGAACTGAACGAAGTGAACCATTTCAAGTGAAATGTGGCGGAATGAGTGAGGTGGAGCTGTTTACTCGGTTGAGATGTAATACAGTCTCACAATACAAATCGGTTGTGATGAGAACTGAACGAAGTGAACCATTTCAAGTGAAATGTGGCGGAATGAGTGAGGTGGAGCTGTTTACTCGGTTGAGATGTAATACAGTCCTCACAATACAAATCGGTTGTGATGAGAAACTGAACGAAATGAACCATTTCAAGTGAAATGTGGCGGAATGAGTGAGGTGGAGCTGTTTACCTCGGTTGAGATGTAATACAGTCTCACAATACAAATCGGTTGTGATGAGAACTGAACGAAATGAACCATTTCAAGTGAAATGTGGCGGAATGAGTGAGGTGGAGCTGTTTACTCGGTTGAGATGTAATACAGTCTCACAATACAAATCGGTTGTGATGAGAACTGAACGAAGTGAACCATTTTCAAGTGAAATGTGGCGGAATGAGTGAGGTGGAGCCGTTTACTCGGTTGAGATGTAATACAGTCTCACAATACAAATCGGTTTGTGATGAGAAACTGAACGAAGTGAACCATTTCAAGTGAAATGTGGCGGAATGAGTGAGGTGGAGCTGTTTACTCGGTTGAGATGTAATACAGTCTCACAATACAAATCGGTTGTGATGAGAACTGAAACGAAGTGAACCATTTCAAGTGAAATGTGGCGGAATGAAGTGAGGTGGAGCTGTTTACTCGGTTGAGATGTAATACAGTCTCACAATACAAATTCGGTTGTGATGAGAACTGAACGAAATGAACCATTTTCAAGTGAAATGTGGGCGGAATGAGTGAGGTGGAGCTGTTTACTCGGTTGAGATGTAATACAGTCTCACAATACAAATCGGTTGTGATGAGAACTGAACGAAATGAACCATTTTCAAGTGAAATGTGGCGGAATGAGTGAGGGTGGAGCTGTTTACTCGGTTGAGATGTAATACAGTCTCACAATACAAATCGGTTGTGATGAGAACTGAAACGAAATGAACCATTTCAAGTGAAATGTGGCGGAATGAGTGAGGTGGAGCTGTTTACTCGGTTGAGATGTAATACAGTCTCACAATACAAATCGGTTGTGATGAGAACTGAACGAAGTGAACCATTTCAAGTGAAATGTGGCGGAATGAGTGAGGTGGAGCTGTTTACTCGGTTGAGATGTAATACAGTCTCACAATACAAATCGGTTGTGATGAGAACTGAACGAAGTGAACCATTTCAAGTGAAATGTGGCGGAATGAGTGAGGTGGAGCTGTTTACTCGGTTGAGATGTAATACAGTCTCACAATACAAATCGGTTGTGATGAGAAACTGAACGAAGTGAACCATTTCAAGTGAAATGTGGCGGAATGAGTGAGGTGGAGCTGTTTACTCGGTTGAGATGTAATACAGTCTCACAATACAAATCGGTTGTGATGAGAACTGAACGAAGTGAACCATTTCAAGTGAAATGTGGCCGACTGAGTGAGGTACTCAGTTGAGATGTAATACAATCTTACAATACAAATCGTTTGTGATGTGGAGAACTGAACGAAGTGAACCATTTCAAGTGAAATGTGGCCGACTGAGTGAGGTACTCAGTTGAGATGTAATACAATCTTACAATACAAATCTGTATATACAGTTTTTGTGTGGAGAGTCTGGGGTAGATCAGGTCACACATGGCGTAAATGGGCAGTTGCTGAATACTTGTATGTACAATTCTTTGCAATCTGGTTTGTCCTTATAATTTTGCTGAACTATGTGATAACACACTTTCAAAATACCTTCGTAACATACACTACATGTTCGGTAATGAGGAATCCGTTATTACATTTGAGAAAAATTAGGTAAGGTATTAAGTTTGTGTATTGTTGTCACTCTATTGTTAAGTCTATAAGACGACGTTAAACCCAAAATACCGACATTAAATTAGTGTTAAATAATGGTGATAAAGAATGTGTTTCAAATTACGGTTTTAGCTACTCACCCTAAATACAAGTTTAACGGAATGTCCAGGTACAATGTTTCTGATACCAATTTGCCTGATGTCCATTTTCGTACTTATCTTATGTATAATATGTCATCTCATACTTTTTCATACTTACAAGATTTTGTGCATTTATTTAAATACTAAGTGTTGAACAGAGAAATGTGTTTGGATTAAAAAGCAAATTGAAATTTTTCTGTTTTTTTAATATTAACATTTAAACCTTTAGAAGCTTTTGGAGGTTCGTCTCAATGTAATATACAAATATAATTTTGTGTTCAGTGTAAGAAAGGAAATTGAGTGGCGTTGGTTTGTTTAGTTTTCTTTTCCCAGATGTAATTTATCGGATTTTCACAACATTGTCTCGGGTAAGAAGAGTTCAAGTTGGCAGCAGACTCCCCCTCCCCCCCCCCCACGACAAACGTCGCCAACTGAATGTAGCCTCAGGTGGATCAGCTGGATATAATTCACTAGAAAGACAGACATTACAGTTTTCCTTCTTTGCTGTCTTTGTAACATAGTTCTTCTGGAAGTACATTACGATTGACACCATATCGGTTACCAAAGAACAGAAGATGATTTTATCTGAGAATTTTTAGTTTTAATTGCAATAGCTCTTTTCAATATTTATATTTACTTCTTAAAAAACTAATTTAACTTGCATGCAATCTTATAAATAGATATGTCATAGAAACTAGCGTTTTGTATAGGCTAATACTACTGGCTGACACAAGCTTATACATGTCCTGGGTTTTAAAATTTGGTTCAAGATAAAGTAAAGTATAATACAGTGTACTTAGAAAGTACAGGACACAAAACAGGAAATTACAATCGAGATTCAAAATGAAAAGTACGTTTACCATGTGTTATTGAAGAGAAGTATAAACTGACAGTTTTAGAGGTAGGACTTCCTCTAAAACAAGAGCTGCTCCAAAATGCCACGAATTTCTGCGAAAAAGTGTGAAAATGTATATTGTTTCAAAAACATTCTCTTAACTACACAAAAAGCAAATTTTAACGTACATTGTTTGTATACTATAGAAAGTTAACAATAAATATTGTACAATTTTTTGAATCGATCTTTTTAAAGGACGTAAGACAAAATTACAAAATACTGAAGAATTATGTAAATAAACTATGTATGAAATTTATAAATTTCATTCATTTTAAACAACTATAGTGAGCACTTTCATCTAATTGTCTGATATAGTAAGTTTAGGATAATTTCCCACAATTATCATATATCTAAATTAAGAATTTAACGAGTTTTCTTTTATTAATTAGTGGATGTTTGGTACACAAACGTTTTTAGGAGCGTGAGAACAATATATAGCCCCGAAAAGTTATACAAGAAGGGTAATATACTAAAATAAAAATGCTTTTCTTAGCAGATATAGTAACATTTGGCTCGCACGTAGGCTCTAATACAGGCTATATAAAAAGTTGTCTCAGACTCTGCCGCAGTGTGATAAGCTTTGTGTTATTTTTTGGCGAGTATCCAACGTTTAGCCATTTCAAGAACGCCAAAATTTGTAAAACTTCGACAGATAGTTTAGAAGGCTGCCTGTTGTAATCGGCTTAATGGCATAATTCCTAGAAATTTATGCAAACCTTTCCGATCAGGAAAACTTCAGAGTCTAATCTCTCAAATTACATTACAGCCTGTAAAATAATTCAATATGGTAACTGTTAAAACTCTGCAAAATTTGTATCTCACGTGTACTGAGATTGAAAGCCTTTAAATGTTTAGCAATGAAATTAAGGTGGCGGACGTTTTAGATTTCGAAAGCGTGTACTTTTGTGGATTGCGTGAAGAGACGTGAATTATTGCGATAGTGTTGTAGGTAGACGGTGTGGATGGTGTTCAAGATTTCCAGCATCGGTCATTTTGGATTGGTTCAAGAACCGACTACGAAAACGGAAATTTCTGCGTAGCGCGCACCAACGCCGAATTTTCCTACGTTAAATGTTCTTACTTCTATTTCGAAAGGAATGATTTCGAAATGAACGGTTTTGTTATTTTCTACATTGGAGCATCCTTTGTTGAAACAGGGACTCGAATTTCCCTCAGAGGGCTTCACGTGTAACCAAGAATTTTTATTACTCGCCGCCCAGGTAAAAGACCCTATTTCCAGGCCCTACAACGTGATAGATGTCCTGGGTAAAAGAGTACGATATCATGTGGGAATACATCATTTCTCCCGATGGACACTGCTCCACAACGTGGTAGATGTGTTGGTACAAAGAGTAGGATATTATGTGGGAATACATCATTTCGCCCGATGGACACTGCTCCACAACGTGGTAGATGTGTTGGTACAAAGAGTAGGATATTATGTGGGAATACATCATTTCGCCCGATGGACACTGCTCCACAACGTGGTAGATGTGTTGGTACAAAGAGTAGGATATTATGTGGGAATACATCATTTCGCCCGATGGACACTGCTCCACAACGTGGTAGATGTGTTGGTACAAAGAGTAGGATATTATGTGGGAATACATCATTTCGCCCGATGGACACTGCTCCACAACGTGGTAGATGTGTTGGTACAAAGAGTAGGATATTATGTGGGAATACATCATTTCGCCCGATGGACACTGCTCCACAACGTGGTAGATGTGTTGGTACAAAGAGTAGGATATTATGTGGGAATACATCATTTCGCCCGATGGACACTGCCCCACAACGTGGTAGATGTGTTGGTACAAAGAGTAGGATATTATGTGGGAATACATCATTTCGCCCGATGGACACTGCCCCACAACGTGGTAGATGTGTTGGTACAAAGAGTAGGATATTATGTGGGAATGCATCATTTCTTCCAAAAGACGTTGCTCCAAAACATGGTAGATGCCTTTGTACAAAGAGCAGAATATTATGAATGCATCATTTCTTCCAAAAGACGTTGTTCCACAATATGGTAGATGTCTTTGTACAAAGAGCAGGATATTATGAATGCATCATTTCTTCCAAAAGACGTTGTTCCACAATATGGTAGATGTCTTGGTACAAAGAGCAGGATATTATGAATGCATCATTTCTTCCAAAAGACGTTGCTCCACAATATGGTAGATGTCTTTGTACAAAGAGCAGGATATTATGAATGCATCATTTTTTTCCAAAAGACGTTGTTCCACAATATGGTAGATGTCTTTGTACAAAGAGCAGGATATTATGAATGCATATTTTTCTTCCAAAAGACGTTGTTCCACAATATGGTAGATATCTTGGTACAAAGAGCAGGATATTATGAATGCATAATTTCTTCCAAAAGACGTTGCTCCACAATATGGTAGATGTCTTGGTACAAAGAGTAGGGTATTAGGTGGAAATTTGTCATATCTCTCATTGGACATTATCCCACAACGTTGTAGATGTCCTTCGCACAAAGAGTAGGATATTATGAATGCATCATTTCTTCCAAAAGACGTTGCTCCACAATATGGTAGATGTCTTGGTACAAAGAGTAGGGTATTAGGTGGAAATTTGTCATATCTCTCATTGGACATTATCCCACAACGTTGTAGATGTCCTTCGCACAAAGAGTAGGATATTATGAATGCATCATTTCTTCCAAAAGACGTTGCTCCACAATATGGTAGATGTCTTGGTACAAAGAGTAGGATATTAGGTGGGAATGTGTCATATCTTTCATTGGACATTATCCCACAACGTGGTAGATGTCCGTACAAAGAGTAGGATATTATGAATGCATAATTTCTTCCAAAAGACGTTGCTCCACAATATGGTAGATGTCTTGGTACAAAGAGTAGGATATTAGGTGGAAATGTGTCATATCTCTCATTGGACATTATCCCACAACGTGGTAGATGTCCTTCGTACAAAGAGTAGGATATTAGGTGGGAATGTGCCATTTCTTCCAATGGACACTAAAATGTTACGGTTTAGTAAGGTTCCTTCATGATGCCCTTATCTTAACAACACAGATGTCGGTAAAAGCTACAACTATTCCATTATCTATGTGGTCTGATAATGCTTCAGTTGGAGGTCTAAAGGTTTCATACAACAAGCCAAGAAGTAAATTGTAACAATCTTGTAGCTCGGAAATTTTCAGCGCATCTTGGTCTTAAGGCAACGAATAATTCTTGAAGTTGGGTTAGTGTAAGTAGTAAAATTTTTCATTATGTACTAATACTACTCGTAAAAAGTAAAGACCGTAGCTTATATTTTTATGGAATCAGTCCATAATAGTATTCACAATTATCCTTTATTTTCCCTTTCTAATCGCATATTTATTTATTCCCCATTAAATTAATTTGTGCTCGCTGTATATATATAGTCATTTCAGCGTGTCCCGTATTGCTCTGATATTGGGATTATCTGGGTGACCCACTAAAGTTGAAAATGCATCGGATAACAATATGATTTTACGGCCGTCCCTGTTTATATTGCTGCTTGTATAAATGCTAATAAGCAGAACGAATGTGTTTTATCTTATTTCAAAAACTAAGCAAGAACCAACAATCTAGAACGAAACATAGAGGATTCTACTGAAAATATTATAGTGAAAAGGTTTGCTGAACGATATAAAACGGCCAATCGTGGTTGAGTACTGTATATCCAAGATTTAATCATTATTCAACTATCGTGTTTTCTTTATGACTTTTATTGTATAACCTCCGTGGTCTTGCTATATTTGACTCGAATTAAACCAGTTTATTAATCAAATTTAAATTGGTACAATCAATCGTGTTTATTAAAATTCTTTTAGTTTTGTGATTAAAAGTAGTTTTATTTATTCTCTCCTGTAATTTTACTTTGCATTGTGATGAAGAATTATACTTGTCCCAAATCCTTTAGTACATTAGTTTTGGCGGGCTGATTGATTTGGTCCTCTTAAAACCTTGTCGTTGTCTGTCCATGCACCTGTGCGGAAACCTTTTTAGGAAGGTCCTGTAGAGACTTGAAACTCGGTACTTAAGTTGGTATTGGTCCAAGGAAGAGGTCTATTGAGTTTGTGTACATCAGTTCAAAGACCAAGATCTTTCGGGGCCTTCGATACTCTGTTGTATGGTTTTATTCTGGACGATATTGATTCCTTTTGTTAGGTTCGTTTTTTAGCGATTTTCAAAACTGAGTTATTTTCTTTTAACCATAATTGATCGTTTACTGAACGACATCACGTATGTCAGTACATCGTGTGATATTCATGTTCTGTTCTGGTACAGTTGACGCCCCACAGCGGTAGTGCGGTTATCTGCCCCCCCCTCCCACCGGCAGCGGTTAAATGTACTAGTTATGAAACTACCCATAGTTCCGCTCACTGTTGTAGCTAATTTGTTTATAGTTAAATATATTTTCCTTGTTTACTCGTACCAGTATTAGTCATGTCAGTTTGAGTTAAGTACAGTAATGTAAATTGAGTAAATTTATTTTTTTAATGAACAAAATTTTTAATGCAATTTCGTTGTAATGTTGGCTTAAAGTCAGATTTGTTACCGACCTCGTTGTAATAATAAAAAAGCACTGGGCCAAATAAAACAAGTTTCAATATAAATACGAGGATTGCGGTTACCTTACATTTGGTCAATGGTGCTGTTTTTAAATCGACTCTGTATAAAGAAACGTACTTGAACGCCTCAATTGAAAAGTATTTTAGTAGGTAATTGGTAAAAATTTACATGAAAAACTTTGACCGTTTAGTTTAACTGCAGAGACGTTGGAATGAATAAACAAAATGAAATCTCAAATTTTTATATATTTTGTAAATGAATGAAATCTCAAATGTTTATATATTTGTAAATGATTAAATACGTTTAGCTTTTCCGTGGCCGTGTAGTTAAGTAGCGGTGCTCTAAAATAAAGAAGCGAGCTAATTTAATCTGAATAGGAACTTTGATTTATGGAGTTATCGTAATTAGCATTATCGCCTCAGATGTCAGCTCGGATAGAGTTGACGAGATCTAGAGGGGTTGGTGGTGGGGGGGGGGGGGTAATGTCAACACAAGGGTTGATAAATGACTGGGGCTCGGAAATATCGGGAAATTGGTTTGAGGCAGGGGTGTACATCAGATTAATAATACACCTCTTTCCACAGATTAACGTTTGAGAAATTGTGTTAACGTATATTTTACGCCATTTTATAATTGTTTTTCGTTTTAAAACTGCTTTCTCTGGAGAACCCAAATTAGGATGTTTAACAAAGAACTTAACCCCCTTCCAGAAGCTAACGTATGCACATATTGTAGGGCCGTTATGTACGTAAGGGGTAGTGAGAGTGTAATGGGTAGGTGAGGAAGATCTTTGTTGAACGGTTCCTACACAATCATCAACAATTAATATTTACATTCAGTTGATACAATTTCAAATAGACTCCGAACCACAGCATTAATATTTACATCCAGTTGATACAATTTGAAATATACTCCAAACCACAGCATTAATATTTACATCCAGTTGATACAATTTGAAATATACTCCAAACCACAGCATTAATACTTACATCCAGTCGATGCAGAGAATTAACCTTTTGTTTTTTGTAAGTTCTTTTTTGGTGTTTTTTAGAATGGGCTTTGCAGGATGTTGTGGGCTTCTACTATCGTTCAGAGATACGTAATAAACCAATACGGAGTTACAGTATGGTTTAAAAAAAATCATATACGTTGAACCGATAAAAAAGCCCACTCCGCTCTTGGTTTGCGGTCATCTTGTTCCTGCCTCGACAATCGTAGTTTACTATTGGCCTATAGTTAGTTTTTTCTGTGTTTTGTCATTGACTGAAAACATGTTGTGACCTGTATTCTATAGCTCATTATATAATAGTGTTTGTTTTATGTTTTTGAGACAAGTTTGCTTAAAGATAACACACGTTTGTTGTGATTCCTGCCGTATGTGTGTTATGTGGTTTGATTATTTTAGCCTATTATACTCGTAGGTTGTAGTTTAAGTGTTACACTTGAAGATGAGATCATATTACAGGTCTTGAAACTAGTGTTAGTTACTGTTTACTTGTTTCACTGAATTACACATTTGAGTCCCCAGGCCACAAATATGAATTTGCAAAACCTACTTAGTTATCCTGAGACTTGCTCCCAGCTGACCTCTGACCTCCGCCTTATCGATTGTATGCACTTGTGTAGTCCCCCATCTGCCTTACAACTTGTAGCCTACATTAGTCAGTCTGTTGTAGTCTAGTTACAACATACTCCACTGTAGTCTAATACTGCTTAGTTATTCTGCTGGGTGATCCCAGCTGACCTCTGACCTCCCCCTTATCGATTGTATGCACTTGTGTAGTCCCCCATCTGCCTTACAACTTGTAGCCTACATTAGTCAGTCTCGTTGTAGTCTAGTTACAACATACTCCACTGTAGTCTAATACTGCTTAGTTATTCTGCTGGGTGATCCCAGCTGACCTCTGACCTCCCCCTTATCGATTGTATGCACTTGTGTAGTCTCCCATCTGCCTTACAACTTGTAGTCTACGTTAGTCAGTCCTGTTGTAGTCTAGTTACAACATACTCCACTGTAGTCTAATACTGCTTAGTTATTCTGCTGGATGATCCCAGCTGACCTCTGACCTCCCCCTTATCGATTGTATGCACTTGTGTAGTCCCCCATCTGCCTTACAACTTGTAGCCTACATTAGTCAGTCCTGTTGTAGTCTAGTTACAACATACTCCACTGTAGTCTAATACTGCTTAGTTATTCTGCTGGGTGATCCCAGCTGACCTCTGACCTCCCCCTTATCGATTGTATGCACTTGTGTAGTCCCCATCTGCCTTACAACTTGTAGTCTACGTTAGTCAGTCCTGTTGTAGTCTAGTTACAACATACTCCACTGTAGTCTAATACTGCTTAGTTATTCAGCTGGATGATCCCAGCTGACCTCTGACCTCCCCCTTATCGATTGTATGCACTTGTGTAGTCCCCCATCTGCCTTACAACTTGTAGTCTACGTTAGTCAGTCCTGTTGTAGTCTAGTTACAACATACTCCACTGTAGTCTAATACTGCTTAGTTATTCTGCTGGGTGATCCCAGCTGACCTCTGACCTCCCCCTTATCGATTGTATGCACTTGTGTAGTCCCCCATCTGCCTTACAACTTGTAGCCTACATTAGTCAGTCCTGTTGTAGTCTAGTTACAACATACTCCACTGTAGTCTAATACTGCTTAGTTATTCTGCTGGGTGATCCCAGCTGACCTCTGACCTCCCCCTTATCGATTGTATGCACTTGTGTAGTCTCCCATCTGCCTTACAACTTGTAGCCTACAGTAGTCAGTCCTGTTGTAGTCTAGTTACAACATACTCCACTGTAGTCTAATACTGCTTAGTTATTCTGCTGGGTGATCCCAGCTGACCTCTGACCTCCCCCTTATCGATTGTATGCACTTGTGTAGTCCCCCATCTGCCTTACAACTTGTAGCCTACAGTAGTCAGTCCTGTTGTAGTCTAGTACAACATACTCCACTGTAGTCTAATACTGCTTAGTTATTCTGCTGGGTGATCCCAGCTGACCTCTGACCTCCCCCTTATCCGATTGTATGCACTTGTGTAGTCCTACGCCCCACCTTGCAACTTGTAGCCTACGTTAGTCAGTCCTGTTGTAGTCTAGTTACAACATACTCCACTGTAGTCTAATACTGCTTAGTTATTCTGCTGGGTGATCCCAGCTGACCTCTGACCTCCGCCCTTACCGATTGTATGCACTTGTGTAGTCCTACGCCCACCTTGCAACTTGTAGCCTACAGTAGTCAGTCCTGTTGTAGTCTAGGACAACATACTCCACTGTAGTCTAATACTGCTTAGTTAAACTGCTGGGTGGTCCCAGCAGACCTCCGACCTCCGCCTTACCGATTGTATGCACTTGTGTAGTCCTACGCCCACCTTGCAAACTTGTAGCCTACAGTAGTCAGTCCTGTTGTAGTCTAGGACAACATACTCCACTGTAGTCTAATACTGCTTAGTTAAACTGCTGGGTGGTCCCAGCAGACCTCCGACCTCCGCCTTACCGATTGTATGCACTTGTGTAGTCCTACGCCCACCTTGCAACTTGTAGCCTACAGTAGTCAGTCCTGTTGTAGTCTAGGACAACATACTCCATTGTAGTCTAATACTGCTTAGTTAAACTGCTGGGTGGTCCCAGCAGACCTCCGACCTCCGCCTTACCGATTGTATGCACTTGTGTAGTCCTACGCCCACTTTGCAACTTGTAGCCTACAGTAGTCAGTCCTGTTGTAGTCTAGGACAACATACTCCATTGTAGTCTAATATTGCTTAGTTATCCTGCTGGGTGGTCCCAGCTGACCTCTGATACAATTTATTTTTTGTCTGGTTTTTAAATTGTGTATAGTTCTTATAAAATCTATGGAATGTAGTAATAAATGTTAAAAGCTAGTTCAACATTTAGTATAAGTAGTGTAACCACTTTCGTGGTTATTTTGAAAGTTAAAATATAAAAGCGATTTTTGAGTTGCTAATAAGTATTTTGTATTGATACGTTAAAATTTGGTAAATTTATTTTGATTTTTGTCACCTCATAGAAAAATATAAAATAAAATAATTGCGTCTTGTTCCAGAACAAGGTTGTATATAGCAAAGTTCGTTATCGCAAATATTGTGTGTTTTAATACTTTCAGGAAGAAACTTATTTCAAATTTATTTTTAGCATGGATTTTCGATGCTAACATTGCACAGAATAACATTCAACTCGTTTGTTACATGTTCTGGGTATCTGAAAATAGTTTCTCCTGGTAAATGTTATTTAATCGAGTTTTCGTATTTTCAAGGAAAACAGTTGAGCGGAAACAAAAGATATCAAGTGTTTGGCCAAGAGGCATCGTCCCTGGCAGGGGAGATGGCTCAATTATAGACAGTGTAATTACGATCCAGTCCTTTGTTCCTTGTTGTCCCAGCGTTCCTTCTGTCGGCACAATGAAAAATATCGGTCCTCACTTTAGGGACGGCGTTGATTGGAAAAGCTCTTTCTTTGTGCGTAGAATTGAAACAAAATACAGTGTTTATTTTAGCGTTTTACTTAAGCCCCCGTTTAAAAATCCTACTATCATTAGATTACTAAATACGTGTTACTAAAATATACTGTAATTAATTGTTCTTGTTGTCTAATCGCTGACGATGCATATAGGAGGCAAGAGACTATAGAGAGAGATAGAGAATTGATAGTCGGAGATAATACATCAATCAGTGCTCTTTAAGGAGTAAGCGTCGAACTACCAGTTTTGGCTGCAGGAATTATGAGAAATAATAATTATTATTCCTGTTATATTAAAACGATCTGCGTGTATAGGTTTTCATATACCATTGGCAATGTGTAGAATCATTGTTAATATAATTTTGACACGTCTAGTATTTTTGGGTAATGATTAATTAAACCAAGCATTTCTGGTTGTTTTACCTTTTAAGACACGTTTTAAAGAAGAATATTAAATGTTACTCATGCAATGTATAACATAAATTGGGTTTACATTTAAATTAATTAAATATGGAAATGGCGTACTCTGGTCTACGTTAAAGTAAACATAACGTAATCCAGGCAAGCGTGTTGTCACCTGAAGGACACGACAGCAAACATTTAGAATGCCTAGACAAAATATGAGACAGGTTACTTTTTGTTTAATAGTATGCTTCTTTTTAATATTGGAGTTTGTATTGAATGATATTACGAATAATTTTATAGAAGAACCGCTGGTACAGTGCTTTTAGTTTAAAGTCGAACATGTAGTCAACTTTCAGATAAAATGTGTATATTAATAAAAACATGTATAATTTCTATGATGGATTTTATCGTTGTAGTATTTATTTGAATGTTTACAAACAATTGTAAATGTTTGTACATTGGGTGTTGAGATTTTCATAAAGCGGTGTTGATTGTTAAACGACTATTTTTGATACGATCAAGTTGATAAAATTAGTAATCAAGAAATCGTTTTATATTTTGAAACTTATACTTTGCACTTATACTTATTAGAGCCACTAATTGTTTGTATATTTCCTTAAACAATAATTTCCCACGGGAAATGCGCCCTTGTGTATCCCCCCCCAGCCTAGACCGACGCGATGTTAGAAGAAGGGATGCAATCAGTTTTCCAATTTACATAAACAGCTGTAGGCGGGAAATTGCACCGATAATTGGCCCTGCGCTGGCGGGAAAACTACGATAAGGAAAATTACAGCAGCTATCTGGGGGTTGTCGGCCTGCACTGTATTTATGGCTCAAAGATAATCGAAGGATATAGTGAGGAGATTGGGGTCAGTTTCCATGAAAGTGTCTATGCCATTACTGTTAGTGAGATTTTTTACATGCGATCATTAATTTATATGTCAGATATTAATTGAAAACGAACCCTGAAAACACTAATCAACCAAAACAATACATTGAAGTGTGCAGTAAATAAAGTAACGATCGTATTATGTAGTCCTCAAATAAACACAACCAAATCAGAATTAGATAAATTATTATAATTGAATATTGATTTATAATGTATAACATTACCAAATATAATTATATCCAGTAATTATTCAATTATATGTGAATAAAAAATAATTTTTTTCAAGTAATCTGGTGAATTAATCAATGTCGCACTCACTGGTTACAGTAATGTTTCCACTTTGTCACTCAACATGACAAGTTTTTATTATCTTTAGTGATTTATAGAATACTAAACTTGATATGGGCTGTAATCAAAGACATCTCCACACATAACTGAACGTTGTTGATTACAAACAAAAATGGTTTAAAACTATTCTATCAAATTTCTAAAATGGTCTAATTGTTATTGTACGGTAAAGAAGGGTTACTGTATCAAAGTAAATTTATATTACAATATTTATAACCCAGAATTGATTTTTGATACTCAATAATAGTTTTATTATTATAGTTATCATATATTAATAAATATTAATATTATGTTCATAATAACGATAATAGTTAAATGTATTATTCATTTTCGTTGATAAACCTTTAAATTCCTATTAAAACTTTGTGTATAATGATAATGCGCTCTAGTCTAAGGCCCTACCATTTCCATCAAGGATTTGAAAGTCTCTTCTCAATTTCTTACACGTATAAGGTTTATTCATCATCTCTAAGAATTCCCACATAGGGTCAGTTCAGATCGAGTTTTAAGTACTCAAAATGACAGTGTTTGACTGAGACATGTTATTGTCTGTCTGCAACATAACGTTCCTCTACAACATCCGGTCTGAGTCACCAATTGTAGTGGGACTTATTTCAAATCTTATTTTTAATCAAGAAACATATTTTTTTAATTACTACTGTAAACGGTGTTATTTAAGAGTTACGTTTAATGTTAACAACCATTTGAATTCAAGTTTATTCTCTCTGTTTAAGCATATAATATTATGCAATTACTATTACAGTAATATGGATGTTAATAAATCGAACGGTATATTACCAGTTCATTGACCTGTTTAAACTCACCTCACAAGTCGTGAGTAAAACAACAGTTGTTCTGTTTATTGCGTTCTGGAGTACAACGAAATAGCAGTAATTAAACTGGCAATTTACATCGTGCGGCGGAATGCAATAAATTTAGCAGTATATTCTCCCTGTACTATACTTACGCTATTCGTAGTAAGTATTAAGTCTCACTATTAACTATATATTTGATTTTTATACAAGTAGAGTGTTATTTTTGTCTGGATTTGCTGAAAGTTAGATAATATAATATTTTATTAGACAAGGCTCGCGTTTTTTATACAAAGTTTATTTGGTAACATGGCTCGAAATCGTTCTTTCCAATCGCCACTGCGAATGGAGTGCTCTAAGGTTCCACGTTGGGTCTGGTTTTGTTTATTGAAGCCATGTGCTTTTGAAGGCAAGCCATTCTCAGCGACGTAATCAAGAGTGACCTTAACGTTTTATGAAACAGTGATTTGTATGATTCCGTTATCGTTCGTGTTCACTTAGAACCATTTGAGATTATTTCACATAATATTGACTGTTGATAGATTGCCCCTCTATATGCGATGTAATTCTTAAGGAAACAGGACTTTTCCGGACATTTGCCATCGTTCAATGATACAAAAAAAATCAGTAACACTACGTTTTGAGATCTGTTATCTGATCTCTACTTCATGTGAATATCTAACCTAACACATAATTACAAACTAGGTTAAATAAAGAAATCATACCAGGGCGTTGTGACACACGTAAGTCAGGACGATTGCAAATCTCGAGTGTTACTGATTTTGTTGTATCACTGAACGATGGCAAATGTCCGGCAAATTCTTGTTTCCCTCACAATCCTTACATCCTCAAAATTAAACTCTTAACTAAGAATTAATTCTTAAGCAATGCGTAAAACCATTCAAATTAATGGTTTTATAATTAATAAATCTTTTAATTCCTTCCACTATATTACACTATAGTACAATATTTTATTTACCTCCTAAATTAAATTCTAACTTGAATAACCTAGTTGTTGAACGAAGAATGAATATGAAATGTAGATTGTCAATTAGTGTTCCTGATGTGATCTCGTATAATACATAATAGTTTAAAAACTGAAGACTTACTCTTTAAAATGTCACTTGGAGGGTAACAAAATATCTTATATTTTGCTACTGTATCTATAAGATATTTATAGATATATCTTACTAGCTAATCAAATTAAAACTCAAAGTATGATTTAACTTATACTATTTAGTGTTAATATTACCAACTGGCATTGTTAAATACCGTGACCCTTAAAATACTGGCATTAGAACCCTTTATGAAAATTAAGATGTAAAATAATTGTATTGCATCAACGACCAAATTTGGCTTAAAAATTGTATCCTACCAAATTTTAATTTGTGACCTTTAAAGTATTATTGATTTTTAAATCTCTTGTACTATTACAAAAGATTTGGATCCAGAAAATAATAAGCACAATATGTTTTAAAATGTCATTCACTGTTTCAAACCGAAATGTGAGATTCGAGTTGCAGTTTGTTATTTTACTCACATAAATATAACTTGAAAAGGTCTATTTGAAAACTAGCAAAGGTCTATTTCCAACAATTACCACTGGGAAAGAAAAGAATCTGCCATCCAAAGTAACCGTTACTGTCTTCAGTCATAGTGGCACACATATTGAAATATTCCACTATTCCAACACGTTTGTTTTAATAGTATTAAAGTGTTGTATTACATTTCACTGTGGTCTTGGTATTGTTACTTTCGCAGTTGGAATATAGTAAAACGTTAGACATAGTAAAAGTCATAGCTTCCATTGCGAGGAAATTGTATCTATAGGTATAACATTAAGTGAGAAGTACTTTTACCGGTGGATAATTCTAGCGATCGAAGGCCCCTCCCTAGTATAGTACACGTGGAGGAAGGAAGTTGTGACGGGGTTATTTCACGTTGCTTTATTGAGCTTTAACCGACCTAGTATTTTTCAAACTGCTCCGTCAGGTCATGTTAAGGGTGGCATGTTATTATTCAGCATCTGATGGTATCCCTTTTTCGGATTTTTTATGTCTTTGAGATAAAGTTTGGTTTTGTAGGATGAGGGCGATGACGATTCACGGAAATGATCCAGTGAATGGTCCGTTGGAACAAACGATGTATCTTCAATTTCTGTGTTCTCTTGCGGCTAATGACTCTAAACTGGGTAACATTTTTTGGTAGCAAAGTAACTAGGTAGCAAAAGAGGGGAGCCAATGTTGTGGGTAACCCTACTATATAACTTAGATTCAAACATGATGATTAGTGTACTTCCATTACTGATTATTGTGATCGATCAGTGAATATATGGGTACGTAGCGAGTCATTTCCATCACGAAGTAAGTAGAGATACTACTTGCCCACTTCCGACGTGTGCGCGCAGCGTGATAATACACTTACATTATATGATACCGTCGTAATAATTGTTATACAGGTTATTGGGTTTACAGTTTAGCACCGTAGTCATAGTTAATACCGCCATTGTGTCACGTGGCGACCAGACTGTAGTGGCTTGATTAGTATTCATGAAATGTTACCTGACCTAGTGCACGTGCAGAGTGAATTACTGTACTTGCACTCCCTCACTAATTGAATCACCTTCCCAGTAAAGTTGAACTCTTGCGCCTCTATTGAGGTCTGTATTTATGTGGTCGGCACAGCTTTTAATTGCTTCAATGCAGTCCCGCGGGAGAGAGGTTTCTGTTATAATTTTACACAGGAACTGACAGCAATGTTGTCAACAATTTACAAATTTATGAAAAAGTAGAAGGTTTTCTGTCAGGATTATTCGGTATTGTCAACATAACTCAGAAGATGCGGGCAAGAAACATATCGCTGAGTTAAAATCAATGGTTCCGCCATAAGTTACACCTGGAACACTGTTGTGTGATCCAGGTGTGTCAGGGTGTGTCTCAGATCACATGTACGTAAAACAAATAGTTCTGTCTGATAAAATGCACTTAGAACACCATACGTCGAAACTTTTACACGTTTGGGAAACCTTTGATCGGTATATAATATTCAAAAGAGGTGATGCTGTGTTTGCTCTTCTCCAAACTCAAATTCTGGAAAACGTAACTTTTCTAATGACGCATTTATATAATCTAGGGATTGGAATGATTTGTTGAAAACAATACAATTATCGGTATGAAATGATATCTAAAAAGGCATTCAATTAGCCTTAGTATTAGCCATTGCAAATCGCCTTATTACCATTATGATGAAACAGTATTCAAAGGATAGTAAGATTTCGGACATTTACCACCGTTATATGTTAACATAAAGTGTAACACTACTTTACTAGGAATTATATCTTCCTAATGAAGGGTGGGTTTGTTGCACCCTCTTCTTCTGGTGTAAAAATCCATAGTAAAATAAAAAACTTACGACAACGGACTGCCTCTTCAAGATGTATCTAAGTGATACTGGTACACGAACTGCGTCAGTTCATACTTTTGTAACATATAACGATGGCAAATGTCCGAAATCTTATTATCCTTTTCAAATCATCGATCGTCAATAACAAACTTTAAACAAAGGAAACATAATTTATATATTCACCTTCACTAGTATTCCGGTCTGATAGATTAACCTTGGTCATATAGTTAAATGTACGTATTGTTTTACACATTACACTCTAGTCTTGATTACCGCTATGTAAGTTACTGTTATCACTTCAAACCGCACTGTGGTTGGTAAGGTTGGTGGTACACGATGCGTAGGCAACTTTCTTAGCGGCCTCTGTAATGTTCAACAGTTGTTGCATCACAACAGCGAAAAACACATGTAAATGTGGCAGCCGATCTGTTAAAGCAAACGGAAATCAATCCAGAATTGTTGAGCCGTGTTATCACTGGTGATAAAAGTTTGATTTTCAGTACGATCCACAGACAAAACGCCAAAGTTCGCAATGGTGCTCAAAGGGATAACTTAGACCAAATAAACTGGCATGGCAAAGTCAAAATTGAAATGCTTGATTGTTTGCTTTTTCGATTCCGAGGGAATTGTTCATAAAGAGTGGGTGCCTCCTGGACAAACAGTTAACCAATATTACTACAAATAAATTTTCGAAAGACTTTGTTAAAGAATATGACTTCCGTGTCCGTGCCAACATTGTTGATAATTGGATTCTGCATCACGATAATGCCCCATGCCATACTGCTCTGTCAGTACAGCAATGTTTAACCTCAAAACAAATTTTAATACATCACAGCTACATTATTCACCAGATATCGCTCCTTGCGACTTTTCTATTTCCAAGATTCAAAACGGCGGTCAAGTAACACCATTTTCAAACAACACAAGATGTCCAAAAAGCCGTGACGAGGGTCTTGGAGGATATAACAGAAGATGAGTTCCAGAAATGTTACCATCATTGGCAGAAGCGCTGGAAAAAGTGTGTGCAATTATGAGGGAACTACTTTGAAGGAGACCACACTAAACTTGACTATAACAATAGGCAAAGTTTTTTTCACATCAGTCTCATTACTTTATTGTCGCACCTCGTATATCCCCGAGTCTTTTGCACCCGGGATCCATCAAATATCATGACTTGTTAGTTGTTGAGTGATATTTTAATTAATCTAATCCCATGCTATATTATTCTGCTTTCAGTTGTTTCCGTCTATGGCAAGTGTTTTATATTCACAGATTGGTTTGCCATTTTGTAAAGCCAACGACTGTGTGTTCCAGGGACGGTCGGGCGCGTCGCCACGCAGGATGGACAGGCTGAGGCGCAGTTTCCGCGATAGTTTCCGCCGACGGAAGGACCACGTGCCCGAGAGCTCCAAGCCGCACCAGTGGCAGGCGGACGAAGCCGCGGTCAAGGCGGGCACCTGTCAGTTCCATGTCAAGGTAAATGTCAGACATCTAATGTTTTGTGTAAAAAAGGATTGTAAACGCTATTCGATAATCTTCCTCGTTCTCTCCACTGTAAATGCAGCAAAACATAAGTATTAATCATTGTTAATTACATAACCTACAACTTAATTACAACTTAATGAAATACAACTTAATTATTATACTGTCAGAGGAAAAGCTAATATGTTTTAATTGTTTATAACAAACAGTCAATTGTCCCAAAATTGGCATATCTCTTTCATATGTACTGTATTAATTATTAGGATATATTTGTTGTTGTTGCAAAAAGGACGTAATATAGGCTATAGATAATATTCGATAACAGAGGAAACTTCAGTCGCACATTTCACAACAAAAGAAACCACTTATGTTTTATGTCGGGGAACATCGTTTGTGCCCAACCCTGTGGTACTTGTGGTAATTTAATTGCTTCTGTGTTGGGCTCTTGCTTTGATTAATAGAAGCTGCATGGATCCCAATTCGGAAGAAGATCAAAACGAAATGTAGCCAACTGTATGTTCACAGAGATGAATGACGAAAATATTGATCTGTCCCGTTTATAAATATTAAAAAAGAAACATTATCTTAAAACCCACAAGCTGCAGGTCTGTACCGCCACAATATCAGACTGGATATCAATATTCTATTACGTCTGACCTTTCCTGCCCAACCTCTGCCATTTATACTTGTATGATACAGTGCTTTCTCTGAAACGTGAGGCTCATGTTTTAGGTCTGTGCCGCCACAATATCGGACTGGATATCAATATTCTATTACGTCTGACCTTTCTTGCTCAACCTCTGCCATTTATACTTGTATGATACAGAGCTTTCTCTGAAACGTGAGGCTCATGTTTTAGGTCTGTGCCGCCACAATATCAGACTGGATATCAATATTCTATTACGTCTGACCTTTCTTGCCCAACCTCTGCCATTTATACTTGTATGATACAGTGCTTTCTCTGAAACGTGAGGCTCATGTTTTAGGTCTGTGCCGCCACAATATCGGACTGGATATCAATATTCTATTACGTCTGACCTTTCTTGCCCAACCTCTGCCATTTATACTTGTATGATACAGTGCTTTCTCTGAAACGTGAGGCTCATGTTTTAGGTCTGTGCCGCCACAATATCGGACTGGATATCAATATTCTATTACGTCTGACCTTTCTTGCCCAACCTCTGCCATTTATACTTGTATGATACAGTGCTTTCTCTGAAACGTGAGGACTCATGTTTTAGGTCTGTGCCGCCACAATATCGGACTGGATGTCAATTTTCTATTACGTCTGACCTTTCTTGCTCAACCTCTGCCATTTATACTTGTAGAATACAGTGCTTTCCCTGAAACGTGATGATCATGTTTTAAATAGTGCATGCCAACAATTTCAGACATATCTTTCATGTCTAAGAAATATTCTAACTTAAACATTTGTTTTATGATGATATACTATAACTGAATCTTGTATTACCGTTATTGACAATGGTTTCTTTGCATGTTGACATTCATTTTATTTCGTACAATCTTATACTGCCTCAACATTTTTGTTTTAAGAACGATAAATGATTTATTTCTATTTTAATTTTATCTACAATAAAAATGGTTGAATGTGAAGTAAATTGGTTAATAAATATAGGGGCTATTTCATGTATACACTGCTTTGATAAGCTTTATTTTGCTATTTACTGTTTCAGATTTGCAGGTCAATAGTTTTTGTGTCATTAAAATGATTTTTTCATTCCACAAAGGTTTTCATACAAGTATTCGCTTTCTAATAAATTGTTTGTTGTAATTTATTATTCTAGCACGTGTCATTCTTATGAAGTGGTTATATAGATTATGATTTTTTTTATAGTAACTTTTAATTATTTCAATTTATTGCTAAAGTATTTTTTGCATTAGGCCTAGTACATTTATACTAAACCTTAATAATTCTTATATGTGATAATAATTATTATTATATAACTTGTCTGTTGTAGTTTTATTTATGGAATTGATTTAGTATTTTGTTACATATTTAAGTATATTGTTATTTGTTTAACTTTATGAAAGTGATAAATTTTTCTTTCTGTTCGTCTATAGTGTATTGTTTTACATTGCTCCAGTTAGTAGTAACTTAGTGTTATTTTCTTCACATAATATTCTTTATGTATATGCCTAATACCATAACCGTTAATTTCAGTATTTACAGAATGTTTTTTTATAATTACATTAAATGCAAAATGTCTGTTTTTAAATAAATTAAAATAAGAATTAGTAAACCTCATATTTTGGAATTTAAAATACAACAAATAATACTTATGCTTATTTTAAATATAATCAGACTATCATTGGTTGTACGAGGTAAGGATATTTAGAGCTCACTGTATTATTAAATTTGAATAATGTATAAATTTATACCAAAACAGTAAGAATATAAAGTTATTTGTTTAACAGTTTTTAAAACAAAAATACCTACAACTTTTCAACATTTTTTTAATATCTAGTAGACTACTTTAATGAAAAATTGAGTATACAGCTACAGTATATATCAAGCAAAGATAAGCTTTATCGTTGTTAACTAGCACATAATTAGTTTAATTGATTTTTCATTAAAATATATTCACTGTTGAGTTAGTCTTTTTAATAATAGATGGTGTTGGTAGATCGATTCCACAAATGTACTGTAGAGGGTGTTGAATGTTATCTGAGTGATGCATTCCATCAACACACCATTTCAACCAAACTGTTATCATCCTTTTTCATGAAGTCTATTTCAAATTGTTTATCTAAAAATGTATTTTAACTACTTACATCAATGTTAACATTGATTGAGATTTTACAAAGGTTTAACTGTTTTAAAATTATTTATTTTGTTGTGCATATAATTCCATAACATCTCAGGTAAATTGATTTATAATTCAATAGCTCTTTAAAATACAAATAGTCAAAAGCTGATACAAAACAAATTTAAACGGACAAATATCAGTAACAAAAGTTCAGCAACGATCTACCAAATTTCAATATATGTATACAATATCCTTATACTCCGATACCCGTAAACAATCAACTGATTTGATTTGTTTAGACGAAATTAATGTTTATTGGTCCGGTGAATTAATTACCGTCCTTAGGATAACAATTCAGATGTAGTAATGATTACATTTATCAGAGAAAATGTTGAATAATTAATTGATGGAATATTTGCCTTTTACTTAATTATTTGTCTTCGTAATCTGTCTGTGTTATGTTTAATAATTGTAGAAGATAATTAAAGTATTGTTCTTATGATTATCAAGATCGTTAGTTAGTTAGTCAACTTCTAATCTTCGCTGTATTTAAATACTTTTTTATCTTATTTTGTTAAAAGAGCAATACAGTTATATGAAAAACACATTTCAATGAATGTATTCAGTAATGGAATCACAGTAAAAAAGTTTGAGTAAAGTTGAATCCTATAGGTTATCTGAAACTAGATGTACGAGTATGTTGATGTCAGTGGTCAGTTACATTATGTGGCCTATGCTTCTGCTGTACATTCCCTCCTTTAGCTAATGAAGAACTAGCTAAAGGATATTCTGTCTGACTACTCTCATAGATGGCAAATTGTAACATTGCTTATTAGTTCAGAATAAGGTTGTTGGAAACATATGAGGACTTGAGCTCGTCTGTTCCTGGTATAAGAACCAGTCAGTTATCCAATACCAGTTATAGTTCCAGGTCAGATGTTCGGGCTCCATGCCAACTGGAATAGTTCTCATTCTTACACTGGATCACTAAATCACCTCTTGTAACTTACATAACAACATCTATCAGGTTAATACAGTGGAAATTTCACTGAATTAAACCATTTTTCAAGATTTTACATTCATAGTTTTTCTCGTGTTCGAGATACCCATAAAGTGTGAAATGCTAAGTATTTCTTGTAAAATATGGTTTGTAAGAGGCTGCACGGATGTGACCTTGAATTTTTCTATAAAACTAAATGTTACATTATAAACCATGTATAGGGTCTTGAAAAATCTCTGACATTTAGGGTTATGGTATTTAAGGTAGAATAAATTCATAGGTATGTGCAATGTAATTTTTTTACTAAATTACTATTTGTTTGAAAACATTTTGACACTGTACAACAAGCAATACATATGCCTTGAAATTAGAAAATTTAGTCGCCTTATAACCAAAACTAAAGGAGTAACGAAAATGGTAAACAAAAATTATATTAGGTGTCACATGAATTGCAGGTGGCTCTCAGTTCAGCTGGCTCAAAATAAATATTGTAAAACGGAAGATATTTAACTTGTTAATTAAAAACATTTACTGGCCTGAAAGCTAGATCTTAACAAATAGAACGAACATATACAACAGTTCAATAATAGTAATAATTTATTTGATTTTCATTAAAAATGTTTTATTATTATTTTAATTTCTGTTGTTATCTAATGTTTCTCAACATCATAGAGAGTTAGAGAGTAACATTTCTATAATGTGTAAATTAGTCCATGTGCTAGTCTTCCATATAGCAAAGCTATTAAATAGTGATTGTCTGACAAATTTGTCAATTAATTTATTCAATGATTGTCACCAGAAAACATAGATAGATTTCAAGTGCCAGCAGTAGGGTGTTATTATCTTTGTTGGTGATATGTACATAATCCATTTGGAAAATAGGCATGGCATAAAGAAACATTGAATCTTAAACCAATTAAAAAACCATCACAACTAGCATACTTGAAGTAGGTATGTAAAGCATTTTTTATGAATTCTGGACTGACAATTTGGTAGAGATCTGTTATTTTGAAAGTGATAACAGTGTTGACTTAGATAATGCATATAATCCTCTGATTGGTCTGTAAACAGGTTGAGAAGAATGGTAGGATTCTACAAGAGCAAAGTTCAGATGGCGATTGTGTAAGGTGGTGATAGCATTGGCATCAATATTGATATTGACAAAATATTTAATCTGTTACAGTACCTGGGTTGTGTGGAAGTGTTCGAGTCCAGGGGGATGCCTGTCTGTGAAGAAGCTCTCAAAGTTTTAAGAGTGAGTATTATTAATTTACCCTGAACGTGTAACATGTAAGGTCCCCGTTATCCTAGTCTGGAGTATGTTATAGCATTCAGAACATAGTGAAAATGTTAAAAATGTTGTTTTAATCTTAAAACAACTGATACTAGGCACAGTTTGTTAGGATGGTGTATCTAGGTTCATACTACATAAAGGGTTAAATATACAATATATACCAATCTAACGAACACAGAAGTCAAAAGTCTTGCTGTTGTCAAACTAAAAAAATCATACCACCAGAGAAATCAATTTAAAATTAATTTATTGTGTTGGATATAGAAAACAACAGCTGGTTGTTTTGTAACTGGGGTCATTAAGTGTTTGTGTGTAAACAAAACCGAGTAGGCCACAAGGCTGTTTGCCACACTATACTTTGAGAACTCTGTCCCCGCACACTTTACACACAGGCTGCAAAAAGTTGCCCTGCTGTGTAAAAAACCGCTGGATCAGATGATTTAAAACTGGTTTGTGGTGGTTTCTTCTGGTCTTCCTGTTATCCATTCTAGATAAATTTAACCTTCTATATTTAAAATTGTTTTTTTTTTCATATTATAGAGTGGGTGTTTGATTCTTAAATGAACTGACTTGGATAACTTCTCTACATTCTGATGTAACTTAAAATTCGGTTAAATACATCTTTATTACGAACATTTTATGCAGTAAGCATTATACTCACTTTAGTATGTTAACATTTATTCCATATTACATTCATCCCAATTTTGGTAGTACAGTTTTATAAAATTTGTTTTGATCCTAGAGCTCTGCCCCCTTGTCTCAGATTATTGTTTAATAACAAAAAAAAAACCAACCTGGGTTAGTATTAACCTATTGCAATTTTGCTAAAATACATCCAACCTCAAGTAGTCCTGTTAGAATTGTCATGGGAGTTCTTAACCTCCTTGGGTTCAAAGTTATCTATGATCATATCATGATAAGATAAGGTATTCTATCTCATTTTAATTTTAATTTTTAGCAAACTTAAAAAAAAGTTTATTTTCAAAGTTTGAATAGAATCCTCCTATAGAGCAAATTTTAGAATAGTTCCCTTAAAGTTATGTTCTGTGGAATAATTGGAGGCAAGGACGTAGCGAGCGAGGAGGTCCAAGGGGGTCCGGATTTCCTCCAAATTTAAAAATTTTTCTATTGCTTTTTTAGTAAACGATTATTATTATTTAAATAATTAAGTATTGCTGACATGTACTGCTGAAAGATCATTCTCGACGTAGAAACAGATCAAGAACCGTTTAAGGAACAAAGTGGGGCCTTACTCTCTGTTCACTAGGAAAAAGTATCAGTTGTCTGGACTCCCCAAATTTTTTTCCTGGCTACGTTCTTGGTTGGAGGATAGCTTTGAAGTTCCTCTTGTTTTGTTTATAGTTGAAGCTTATATCGAAATATGTTTCTGCGTAATTAATGAATATATTATCTATCCCCATACTGAAGTGTTCCACTGAAAACTACACCTTTTACTTCGTTCTAGGTTTCATTTTAATTTATGGGTTATGTTCGGATTTATGGGTGCTGTTGTAAATTTGCTTCGAAAATAACTGAAAACTCTAAATTATGCCCAAAATGTAAGTTGTTAGTATAATTTTAAATGTTATGAGATTTTACTTACATTTGAGTTTGAAATAAAATTTAAACAGCCTAAAAATGAAAGCTATAATTTTATTTACCACACAAACTAAGAAAAGCACTTTTTCAGATTAGTCAGTAGATAATTTGTAATTTTTTACAGAATTCCCGAAGAAGGCCTGTCAAAGCAATTCTGTACGTATCGAGTGATGGATTGAGAGTAGTTGAAGACGAAACAAAGGTATTATTATTAGACTTTGTTGTTAAGAAAATAATTTTACAATAAACTACACGTTTTTATAATTCTGCCACATAAAAGATTTATTAATTAGGCTACAGAATAACTAATATCCTGCATAAAAAGTAATGTTCCTCTACATTTCAAATAAAATAAATAATTAATTGTGTTGAGTTACCATATTATAGCTGAAAATGTTTAATTTTAATTAATGTGCCCATCCATGTTTCTGTAAAAGTTGATTGGAATTATATACAGAGTGTATAAGAATAACTTCTCCTTTTAATTTTTTTTTTTTAATAACAGTTTTACGACAAATAAAGAACAACTTTGAAAAATGTTCCTCAGGCTATTTGGTATTTGTTTTAGAGGTGACTTTTACATTTCCAAAAATGGAAAAGTAGAAAACATTCAGAATTGTTCGACCCTAACCTTGTGATTTGTTAAAAAACATTACATTGAAAATGGAATCCAATCATTTGTACAACATTTGCATTAGTATACCTATTTTGTATGAAAATTATTAAGAACTAACTATTTATATAAACAATCTTTGTAAGGAGATGTGAATGGTTAGCAATTTTTTAGGTTTAAGCTCCAAAAATCCAACAAATACTGCAAAACGTACGGGAGTACTATTTTGAAATAAATACAAATACTAAATTTTATATACAAATTTATTGTAATTTATTGTACTATATCTTCTACACAAATTTTAATACTATATGTATAATTTACTGCTATTAAAGAATCAAATATTTAATTCCAGAGTTTTAAAAGTGGATCATTGTATAATAAAAAACTAATGAATTATTTTAAAATCATCTTGTGAAAAATGAGTATATTTTTAGAGTTCTGGTCCATGAAAAGATCTTGGATGGTTGGACAAAAGTTTGTAAGCTTATTGAATGAAAAGTTTTGAAGTAGGATGGTTATATTTATGTTATGAATTACTGAGAATAAATCAGTAGTTTTCAAACAAAGTTGTCACATCAACTCTTTGAATTACATATTCAGCTGAAAATATTCTGTTTTACATAATGAATCAAACAAAGAGTGCAATAAAAAAATTACTTCTAACCAATATTATGTTAAAAATATTTAATCATATTGTTATTTGTTACAAAATGTAGACTAATTTAAAATTCTACAAGGCTAATGGGTCAATTTAAAATGGTACAAGTAACATATAAAGATGACAAATGTCCAAAACCCTATTCTTTGAAACCATCCATCATCAATAACAAACTTGAAACAAAGTATTTAATTCTCTAGCTTCTATCTAGGTATAGTAGTTTCAAAGCAGTATTTATGTAAATTTAAAGCGAATGATGTTTTAAAGATTCAATGGGAGTCTGTATTCATGTAGGGAGGGACATGAGAAGTACGGAATGTATTTTACATTAATTTTAATTGTATAGTGTTGAGTAATATAAATTTAGAGTGATGGTGTTTATTACAATAATAAAATAACAGTGAAGGAAACAGGATTTTTCCGGACATTTGCCATCGTTCAGTGAAACAATAAATCAGTAACACTACGTTTCGAGATCTGCAATCTGATCTCTTCTTCAGGTAAAGAACTAACCTAATACATAATATTATAAACTAGGTTAAAATAAACAAATCTTACCAAAGCGTTGTGGCACGCCTAAGTCAGGAATCACAACCTACATGTTGTTTGTCGACTTCACTAACTCTATAAACATGCACTTAATAAAAAACTATACAAAACACTAATCATTAAAACTGAACTACGGAATACAGGTCACAATGCGTCTTCATTTGTCTACTAACCACCTACGACTGGTGAAATGTAGTGTTACTGATTTATTGTTTCACTGAACGATGGCAAATGTCCGGAAAAATCCTGTTTCCTTTACAATCCTTCCATCGTCAAAAATAACCTTCAAACAAAGAAAAATAACAGTATTTCATATCCCACTTACATGAATACAAGTTCTTTAACTTGTAATTTTACTGTTTTTTAACCTCCTCTCATTCAATTCACATTTTGTAATAATTGTTCCATTTGTTATAATTATTTTTACTGTTTTTGGAGTATTTCTCTTCCAAGGTTTCAGTACGGTTACGTTACTGATATAGTGTATCCGTTTCTTAATTTTATTGCAGCCACAATTAATATAAAGGATCAATAATTCAGATTTATTGTATAAATTGTTGCCCAAAAATTGTACTTAGATATATTTTTATGTATTAACATCGTTGGTAATCAACGCATTGTTGTCTTTTACAGGGATTGATCGTGGACCAGACGATAGAGAAGGTATCTTTCTGTGCTCCGGACAGGAACCATGATAAAGGCTTCTCGTATATCTGCAGGGATGGCACCACGCGCCGGTGGATGTGCCACGGTTTTCTCGCGCTCAAGGAATCGGTAACTTTCATACTGATTATTTCATCGTCATTGTTCGATGGTTTGGCTAATAAAAAATTTGAAACATTTAATATAATCATTAATTATTGTAGAAGATAATCTTTAGGGATGTTTGTTGCCGTTGGTCAGTGAAATGGAAAGGACATTGTTGTGTAAGCCACCTCAGTATGCAGGGCAGCTCTAAGGACATTACCTTGCAAGGTCAACTGATTGTGTCTAGCCTACACTCTACACATAGCGATTACTTTTCTATATTCTCTTCCCTCAGTATGAAGTAATATGCAGTAAATAAAACTAGTTATATTCCTTATAAAACTGCCCAATCACAACATTTAACAGAACCTGTAATTTTTATAACTTCTGAACCTTTTTAACATATGAATAGTACAAAATGTCTTAGTGTGTGGGTTTTTTTTTTCGTTCGTTATTTGAGTTGTAACGAACGTTTAAATAAGATTTGATCTAAAATTAACGCTGATATATTTTAAAATTAACGCTTTAAAAAATGTCCAGTTTATGTAGACAATCTATGCACAAAGTGATATACCATTCCTATATTCACTCCAATATATTCATTTGGAATAAGTGTATGGATCAATAAAAACTTAGTAGGTTTTTACTTAATAATAAATGTGTTTTTTATACTACAATTATGTTTTTAATACACCCATTTTAAAAGTTTAAAACATGCCTTACTAATCAATGAAAAATAATGTACCACAGCACGATTTCAAGGTTTTGCTAAGGGAGTAAATAAAATATTTAATACTATTTTATATCCATTTGTGGTCAGTAATGTGTTTATTTTAAACGGTAATTACTACTAAACCATTTCTGATTTACACCCTATGTAACTGCAACTAATGTTATACTTAAACTCACCACAACAGCAAACAGTAACCACAAATAACCACGAGCAAAAAGAAAATAAGTAAGGGAAAATAAAGCAAAACAGAATAATGTTCTATGTGAACCATCAAGTCAAATTGTTTCTAGTATAACATTTAGAGCACAGAAATTGTCAAGGAAGTAACATTTTGCGATTGAGTCCACTATTATAGTAGAAAGTTAACTAAATGTGTAAGGAATATTATTTCATTTAAATTGACTTACAATTTAATTTAGATATAAATATTTACTATATATGTATTAATACGTTTTGAAAAGGGCTTATATTGAATAAGTAAACGTGTGAGTCTAAATTACAACTATCTGATTTAGCTTCTAGATATAGTTGAACCTACCCTCATTAACGTAAATCCTTGAAGTGAAATTTTTTAAATCCCTTTGAAATTCTTGTAACTGTCAATAACTTTACCTTTATAACTCGAAAATTGTTAAAAATCCTTTTATAAGTATAATTTTCTACTGTCTGAAACAATATATAAACCTCTAAATTGAAAGTTCTAGCTAAACGAATCTCTGTAAGTTTCAATCAATTTGCGTCTATAACTTGAAGTTTAAGACGAGGCATCTCGTTAAATCAAAGTTCAGCAACTGCACTAGTAAGTGAGCCAACAATTGCTAAGCAAACTTTCATGTTGTAACAGGCATCTCCCCCACCACTTAGCCACTGGCTGTAGATTCACCTGTTCAGTTACTGCAGTGTTTTGTACAACAGTTTACTTTTAGAGTCTCAGTGCTAATTAATTGTTAAAAATATGATTATCTGTTAATATTAATAGTTTACAAATTATATTCAATGTAGATTTTCTAATGGGAATATTTATAGACACTAAAATCAAGATTATAGATTTGATTTTAGCGTAGTTTTTAGGCATTTTAAAAGTAAATCCTCCATTTCTCAACAGGCAACTAGCACTCACTCTTAATGCTATTGCATATTGTATGGTTCTTACATTTTGTTATTTTTACAGTATTAAATGATCTAATTTCACCATTACACTACACTAAAGTAATATCAATGTATTATATTTCACTTCAGCTACTTAAACAGCATCCACTGTCTGTTGCAGGGAGAGAGGTTGAGTCACGCAGTGGGCTGTGCGTTCGCCGCATGCTTGGAGCGCAAGTTGCGACGAGACAAGGAATGCGGGGTTACCATGAATTTTGACACCAGCAACTCCACCTTCACCCGCACAGGCAGCTTCCGCCAGCAGACTATAACCGACCGACTAGCCCTCTCCGAGAACAACAAGACCAACAACACTTCTGGTGAGTCACAGACCTGCAACATATGGCCGATGGCCGAGCGGTCTAAGATGTTGGACTTTGGGTCTGAGTTAGAGAGAGCGCAGGTTCAAATCCTGTCAGTCTCTAAGGTGACATTTCATTATAGATTGTAAAGTAAGTTCCTTTTGTAAATAAACAATTCTCTATACATTATTATATTTTTTATTATTTTTTGACCAGTTTTTAATCTATTTTTGAATATGACTACAATTTAAAGAGACACATACAATTATAAATCTGGTTACAAGCTTTATATGTAATGAATACAATTCTGCTATCTCTGCCCTTAACAACTCATTAATGGTAAACAGTTAAGGAATCTAATATGGGAAAATAAAAAAATAAAACAAGTTTCATAAGTTGATGAAGAAACGGGTATCATAACAAAATCAAGTAAAAGATTTGTAACATTGAACCTTCACTTTTCCTACCTTTTTCTTTGATACCTTGAAAGTTCAATGAATCAGATGACCAGCCACTTTGCTGGTCACCATGAATGAAAGTGTGTCCTTTCCAAAACTAGTGAACCTGTATATCACTACAACACAAGCTATATTGTATTGTAATATACACAAGCTAAATTTTAATGTAACACCTATTATTCTAGCTCTACTAGTTAATTTGTGGTTTTCAAACTTGGCTATCTATATTTTTTATACCAAAAGTAGGGTTTAAATATTGTGGGTATCCCCTGCAGATTTTTAACACTGTAAAATATTTAAACCTTTATAATACATACTTGAAATTTATTTATAAAATGAACTTTTTACAATATTAGTGTTTTACGAAATAAACAATTACTTAGTAACATCCTTTCCTCTTTGACGTGCAAACAATATATTAGGCTATATATAAGGGTTATTTGTTTTATGTTTATATATCAAAACAAATGAGATATAGGCTAGCTTTATGTTTTTAATATACCCCCTCCCCTATTGCTCTTGTGGTATAATATCAAGTTTAAAAAATTAGTTTTATATTACCAATAATTAAAACCCATTCTTATGATTCCATTTCTACTTCTCTAATTGTTCAGAAAGCAAAGATATTAATAACCTTGTTTAGTGAATGATGAATTGTATACCCAGATGGACCAGTAATGATGCTATTTCTGTTACTTGTCCCTCAGGTTATCTATTGGTTATTCACAAGTCCTGTCAATCAGCTGTCAGATACCTGTGGATCTGTTGATAGTTAATCAGATGTTAACCACACAGCTGACAATCTCTGCCTGTCACTTCCATTGATTGCACATAAGATATTTATAGCCCACGCTGATTGTTTGTTTGTCAAATCATGTGAGGGATATTAGATCCTGACCTTTTTAACCATAGACCAATGTTCATTTTTTCAAATAAACTTTTAACTTATTGTGGATAAAAACTTAATAAGCAATTTTAAAATCATTAAATATTTTAATTACAGTCAATTAGCAAAATTAACACGTATTAAAACTGTTCATGAAGCCAATTTGTTACTAGCATATAACTAGTAATTGTGAAAAAAACGTTTAAATTGGGCATTTGGCATTTCAATACCCCAGGGATATAATAGGGGAGGGTTAAAAATTTATAATCTGAGCAGTTAATACATAATTTAATCAATAATGGTGTGCAATCTATTCATAGTAGTCATTAAACCAATGAGGGTTTTTACGTCCTAATATATAATGGTACTAGCTGTTACCCATATCAATTTCTTGAATTCTTGCAGGGCCAGTATAGACATCTTATTTTTAGATGGCATACCACCCACTCCTGATATAAATGATTGAAAAATATTCACAAGTTTATTCAAATTTTAAGACCAGTGTGTTATTGTCCAGAAGTCTGACAACAAAATAGTTTTGAGAGCACCAATGAGATAACGCACATTTCTATTTAAAATTCTGTAACATTTGGTTCCCATAAAATTTATAAAGATGCTATTGGTCCAGGAGGCGAAAACCAAGTTTTATTGCATATGAAAACCTAATTTTTTACGAAGTCAATAGAGACATTTCCATTGAGAAAGAAATCGATTGTGAATCATGCTAGTTTTGATGTAGGTTGAAGTGGAAAGGTAACAAAAAGGTAAAGAATTCCAAATAATAAATGTTTTCCTAGATCCAAAGTTTCATAGGTTGACACAGTTAAATCCAGCTATCAGACATGTAAATAATGGTGATAGGTGTTAAAATATGTGCATCAATTTGGAATTTAAACAAATGTTAAGAAAAATAGTCCATTACACAAAAGGTAGATATTGTTTTTGATTAGTTATATTTAATTATTATAGTTTATTGTTGTGTATTTGGGTCAGATGACAAATTCACTCTTGTAATTTTTCCTATTACTAGATAAAATTAAAAATGCTTATTTGTTCTAAACTAATTCTGCTGGTGGCCGAGCAATCTAAGGTGTTGGACTTTTGGTCTGAGTTAGAGATAGCGCAGATTAAAACACGGAACTTGGTTATTGCTCATATATATAGTTAATTCAGTTTTTATTTTTAAACTTGACACCTGTACACTTTTAAATAAAAAATTTAAAATTCAATAAAATATCATATTAATTAAGAGCGAATGGCAACATTTGTTACATACCACATATCTAATCTTTTATCTCAAGTTAAAAATCTCCTCTTGCTGATAATAATCAGTAAGCTAGATTATAATAATTTGAAATATAGTTTCTATAATGTACAGTACATTTTACTTGTTATATTGCATAAGAGCAAGATGAAGGAACAAAGCCGTACACGATACCTACCTAAATGGCACTGGTTTCCCTTAGTCTTGGTGCTGGCCATAGATCTCTAGTATCCTGAGTATATCAGCCCAAGCCTTTGCTCAAATAACGAGACTGGATTGCACTCCCTTGAGATTTTTGTTTATGAAGATTTTCAAGATGTGTTTAACAATCAAACAAAAACATTAGCAAGCTACAATAGAAACACAGTGTTGATATCACATGATGCTTGTTCCAGAAGTGCCTGTTGCGACAGTGGCACCGCAGTCGACTGCTACCAAACCCGTCAACAATCCGCACGCGATAGAACGACCACATGCGACTATATCCATGCTGCAACGCCAAGGTTCCTTCCGTGGTTTTAACCAGTTGAACCAGGCGAGTCCCTTCAAGCGACAGTTGTCACTCAGGATCAGTGACCTACCGAGCAATCTGGAGCGCACCAGAGCCATGAGTCTTCAGGCAGACGACAACCGCACACCGGCGCTCATTCATCTCAAAACTCCAGGTAAGCATATGCAAGTGTGAACTTGAAGAATAGATAAAAAAAGAATTCAGATTCAGTAAGAAAGATTCAAGTATAATTAAGGGATTTTTTGAAGAACAAGTACATGCAGTATTGTCTTCTTTCAACAGCTAAGAACATTGTTGCTGATATTAAATGGCCAATATAGGACTGTTCATAAATGTCAAATAAATAAGATTCTATCATAATAAGTTGTTTGTGAGTTTAAAAGGTTTGTACTATTGGGTCAACTAATTAGTATAATTGAAATAGCTCTTCTCTATTATACCTGAAAACAATAATTTAATTTATCACAGCATACCTAAGATAATTATAATAATTTATTTATTTGATATTGTGCTATTACGTATAGATTCAGTTAACAAAAACTGAAGAGTATTTAACTGTTTAAATTTCAATAGTTGTAATTTTCACTTTTGTATATTCCAGAAGGCATTAAATGTCGACGGCGTCTATTGTCCTTACCCTCAACTTCTCTTAGTGAGTGCATACTAAAAAATGTAATTGTTGGTTTTCAAAGTGTTGAAATTATGAAAGTAAATGATGGCTAATTATCTTGTAGATGAAGTACTGACAAGCTTGTAGATATGGTTTCCTTGTAATTTTGTTTAGGTTACTTCCTAGTAGGTACAGACCAATATTCCTATTTGTTTTGATTAAATGAAATATCTGGATTACTCAAGTATGTATTTGACCTGCTTTTATTTTGGAATGTAGTTCTTACAGGTGTATAATGAATTTATGTAAAAGCAATATATTTATGTTTGCAGCAATATTATATGTTTTTGTGTATGTATATATGTATTTTAATAAAAGTAAATCCTTCCAATACAAGGTAGGAATACGCCATGCCATGTGTCATGTACAGGCTATGCTTTGAGGTTCAATGCAAAATGTCATAAATTAATATGACATATATTAAAATCTCTTATGAATGTATTAAGTATGTTTACAAATTTATATATACATTCTGATATTTTCTTGTTGCCATTATGGTTACCCAGTGGTAGTAAGAACAATATAAAAATATTCGTTAACGCTCACAAAAAAATCCATGGAGTGACATGTACCATCATTGAACTCAATGTTCCTCTAATAGAAATGACGCTTAGTGCACTGTTAAAAGTCTATAGGTTAGTTCGTTTTCCAGCAATCCCAAGAACAGATTTACAGATAGGCAGACAAAAATGAAATCTTTCCAGCCCCTCGAGTGATAGCTTTGCTAACCCAGCAAATAAATTAAGCTTAGCTTCAGTTGTTGCAGTTAATTTGATTATTGAGTCAGTCGTGTTGAGTGGAAAATAAAGTATAATACAGTATTTTCTATTGTTTCACATCATATGAAAGAGCTGAATAATCACACTTTGGCCTCTCCTTTCAACAGTTAGAGGATGAAATTTAGCATTGGACCTTATGGTAGCTGGCATGTCTGACAAGAGATTCCAATTGCAGTTGATGTTCTGTTGCTATCATCTGTGAGCACTTGGACTTTAAATATTGTTTACAACACCTCATCTGGTATTTATATTGCTGGTAATCCCAGAATATAGTCTGGAACGTCTACTGAGGATATCGCCATTGTGTCACATCATACAAAGAGCTATTTAACGAAAACTATGCTAACATGAGACCTGGGTCAAAGTTCTTGAGCACACCTTGCACTTTACCTGGAGTTAATGCAGGTATTATGATTAGATTCAAGCAACTTGTAACTTTTCACAATAATTTATGGTAATTTTACTTAGATGAAATATTAGTGCAAACCAAGCAAAAGCGGATACAAATATCCTATGTTCTCACACATTGATGGTTGTGTTGCAGTCAGCCCTATCCCCGAGGCTTCGCCCCAGAGTGACAAAGCAGACCCAGTGAGTGCCATGTGCCAGCAGCTGTCACAGGGTCTCAACATGCTCTCAAACAACGATGACTTCCTGATCACCTCCAGCAAGGTAGGTTAATTCTCCTTCTGAGAATATTTTTCTTGGAAATTGAATATCCATAACTTGTATTAATAGACAGAGATGTGTATATTTCAAAATGATAATTTTACCCGGATTGTACATCCTACTAGCTGCTTCATTTGTTCTCTAACTCGTTTTCTCTTATCATCATTATCATTAAATATTTTCTTTGTTCCAAACAGTTAATTAGTTTAAATCTGTTGTAGCAAGTTAAAATAGCTGAGGTTTCTTGTATGGTTTAGGAAGGTCAATTGTGAATAAAATAAACAAGAGTAGCCTCAATACAGATCCTTGTGGTATACAATGTGTGGTGGTTTATAGCATTGCTTCATTTGTTAATCTCTACTATTTGACTTCAACCTCCTTCAATCCAGTTATGTTGTCCTTAAGTTAAGAGTTTTAAGTTTTTCTAAGAAATGCTCATGGCTGGTAATGGTCGAAGCCTTGTTTTGGACAGGACTATGGTCACATTATTACTTTCACAATTCCACAATGCTAAATTTTGTTCATCCTCAACCAAAATTCCGGTGTTAGTACAGTAGAGTCCTGCTAAACTCAAACTAACAAATCCGAGTATCCAGCTAATTTGAGAAAAATAATATTTCTAATGTTATAATAGTTGCATAAAGATTAGTCTGTCCTTATTTTAAGTAGATTTGTATACAAAATCAGCTTATTGGAATTGCCTTCATGAACACTTAACGACAATTTCTATTTAATTCCAACAAACTTGACTCCCAGGCAGGGTTTAAACTGCGATCGCATTTGTCGTAATTTGCGATAGAGCCAAGAAAATGCAACGCTGTTGGGAAAAGCTCTTGTAAACTTGTGACAAAAGTGAGAAAGAACAACTAACAGTGAAAAAAATACATTGCGTTTTTAAAATAAGCTTAATGTCAATGATCCTATACGATTATATATTTTGTCACCACATTTAATTTCATGTATATAAAATATTACACACTGTGCCTCGCCGCTAGATGACGAACTGTCTGGTTGGAAAACACCTGCTTACTCTCGGATCATAAAGTATAGGTACCCGAGTTTGAATCTCTAATAGAGCTAAAATTGTTACAGGAGTTACATTAAAATTTAGCTTCTTTACTTTTGCGTTTAGATGTATTAAGCAAATTATTTACAAACAATAACAGACAAGTGGTGTGTCTGTAAGAATAAAAAAAGGAACAGGTTTTTGGCGTTTTACTACTAAACCACAATTTTGAAAACTAATTATTCATTATTAAACCTGCCATTGGAAGCCCGAAGTCTATATGAAAAAAGGTGATGGGAATTGGTCAAATATACAAATGAATAATATTTAATTTATTACGGCTTCCTCTTGCTGTTAAGAGAGCATGATCGTTGCAACACCGCCCTAGGCAACTTGATGGTTTGCACGTTCCAACAAGCAGGCTCCAGCCACGTTAAATTACCAAAATCTGTTTAATTAAAGTGGTGTCAAAATCTAAATTTTAATTTGTGTACACACAAATAAATGACCTGAAATAATAATAATTACTTTGAGCTACTGAGTAACATGACCAATGATGAGTTTTTAACTACAGAATGCTTTAACTGAATATTTCATTTTTACAGTGAAATGTTTCTAAACAATTTTCTCTATACTTCTACATGCAGAAATAAACAAGCTAATTTTAGTTTTAGTGTAACCGTAATTTTTGCTCAACTAGTTAGCAATTTTGTTTTTTTCATTTGTTTCTCATCTTGCTCAACAAAATGGAACATTGTACGTGTTTAAACGTCTTGTCTTGGTGTCAGTAAATAGTACTGGAGATTTTTTGAGTTTATGTCTTAGTCAGATTTTATTTTTAATTGAAAAATGGTTTTTAAGTATAATCTATTTAAGCAATTTGTTAATGATATCTATTGGGGGTACTAATAGAAATGAATGTATTTCAATGATGTTTAACCCTAGAACTGGCAATGGTGTCACTCTGTACTGGCGGCTCTATTTTAACAGCCTCGCAGACGTTTCTTATAATGTATCATATTTCATAACTGTTAGTCCAAATATAAACTATTATATGTCAATGTATTCACAACTATATGGAGAGCATTATAATAACAATATCTTATTGTTTCCATGGAAACATATTTTTATTTTTTTTTACAAAATGTAAGAAAAATGTTTTTTGGAAATTTTTTTTGTAAATATTCCGTTGTGTAACTGCTTAGCAATAAGCTTTACATCAAAACCGAAATTTTGTCCTGATTCCAAAAATATATAATTATTGTAACTTTTACCTCAAAACGTATGTGTTACAGGGCTTTGTATGAAAAAGCACCCATATTTACTTATTTTCAAAAATGCGTATATTTCTAAATAAATATTATTGTTTGTGGGTAAACATAATCTCTTGACTGCATTTATACTTATATAAGTATGACAAATAAAAACAAAAAATCACCATACAATTTTATTTTATTTTGTGTTTTATATTAATAGACGCCTTTCGGTTTTTTTTTTTTTTTTTTTTTTTTTTTTTTTTTTTTTTTTTTTTTTTTTTGTAAATGTTTACAATAAAATGAAAAATTTTATTTTCTAACTAAAATTTAAAAAAAAATTACACACAATTCATGATGGCTGCTTAGTGATTTTTCACAAAGACATTTTATAACACCTCTCACTTTACACTTAGGAGGATTTTCTATTATAGCACTCATGTTTTGAGGTTATTATTAATGGACAATGCTGGAACATGTGATACTCTGCCTTGCACATTTAGAAGCATACTGAACTACTGTACACATTGATGTTAAGAAAATGGTGCTATTCTCACTACTTCCAATGCTATGCATAAAAATTGGTTACTTTATGGATAACCGTTGTATACACTTTCTTATTGGTTGTATAATTCCAATAAATATAGGTTCTTGTGTTTTTCAGTCAGCAATTGTGAACAGCAGTGTTTCCAAGAATCTTTTCCCTACAAGTTCCACTACCCCAGGTAAATTCTTTTTTAATTATTTTAATGTAAGTTAGTATTAACAATTAGTAATTCTAGGAGCAGTAATCCAAAAAATTAATATGTGGAATATAAATAGGTTGAGCTACTCTTAACTAAGTCTAGTAAATAAAAATATTGAAAGGTCTGATAAATAAAGATCACCAATATAAGCTGTCAGTTAAGTGACAGAGAAACATGGTGTAAAATAAAAATTGATAGGTTAGATAAGTTTTTGCCAACTTTATTTTTGAATTAATGATTTGTTTAGAGTTAGTAACATCTTAACCCTTTCCAATATATTATATATTAACCTCTTTCCATACTGATTTCCACCAGATCTAATTTAAATGTGTGCAGAATGCCTAAAAATGTAATATTTGTTCTCACTGATAGTTTTCACAGAAGTAAACAGTTTATTTTCTTCTACCATGGACTTTTCTATTGCTATGCCCAAAAATACTTACAGTTGCAAGGAAAAGAAGTAACACATGGATTCTAGTTGTAGCATAATAAACTACATTTGAAATCAAATACTGTACATACTTCTTGCTGTCATACTTTGTCCAACATCAGATTGGAATGACTGTTTGATGATGTTGAATCTCACCTGACAAAGAACTGAAAATGGTTAATAGAAGATAACTAGAGATGGAAATTTTGGTTGTTTCTCGGCAACACGTTGCAACAAAAATTTTTGTTGTTATTTCAACTGATAACAGGGTGCAACAATGTGCTATTTCTGCAACTGTTGCCGACTGACCATTGCAAAGCGGTTGTATATCTATCCATTCTGCAACGTTGTTTTAACGTTTATTTATTGAAATACAATAAATTACTAAAAATATACCATTATTTAACTATTGATCTTTGTTAGTATCATAATGTTTTCAAATTTTATCACTAAATCTGCTTAGTCGCATTACTATAATTTTTTTGAGTTGGGTAAAATGTTACAATTAAGAACAACCTTTTATGAATGAATCTAAAATGTATTAATAACATTTCTTTATGACAATATATAATAAATTAAAATTTAAAACACAATTTAAATTAACCAATAAAGCATTGCAAACAAATAAAAACTATTAACTGTGGTTGTATTATAACACTGATTAATTATTAACATTAATTTTATCATTGATAATTAATTATTTAAAACACTATTAATATAGTTTTACAGTACATATTTTTATAGTTAATTAGTAAGAAATAAAACAAAAAATTAATTGAAGTTTCTTAATTGTATAAGCATAAACGTTGCCCATATGATATCTTAACATAACTATAGTACAAACATGAACATAGTCAAAATGAACAATTTATTTTGTATATTAAATGTAATTGAATAATTTATTTTGTGTATTAATATAATTTACTCTAGGACTTTATAAAAATTATAAACAAGCTGCTGTTGTCGAGGTGTAGATAGATTTCCGGAGATGAAATAAGAATGGTCACTTTACAACTCTGTTGTTTATTATAACACTATTTCTCAAATAACTGCTGAAGAGTTTCGAATCTGCCCCTTTTGACTGTTTCCAGTTCAAGTTTACCATTGCTGTCAACGAAACAAATGAATTCATTGTTTGTTGTTATCCTGTTGCCAAAATAGCAAGGAGTTTCTTGTAACACATTGTGGGGATAACTGATGTGGCGCGGCAACACTATTGTTTATCCTGTTATGTTAAATAACACCCATCACTAAAAATAACCGTCTCTATACTTATAATTGCCTCGTTTCTGATAAAAATCTCTAGTCATTTCATTGAGTTTATCACCTGTATAGAGAAGTAAGATGTGAAAGTGATTGAAGTAATATAATATTGACAGGCAATTCTCGTCAACCAGGATAAATTTGAAAACCAGTTCTGTTTTCTTTTTAGTTATTCCTTTACTTACAGGCTAAGACTAATTCAATTGTGTGTTTATAATTTTTTTTATTACTGATATTTGTATTGATATAGTGATAAGGCAAAAGATAAACTAGCTATTGAAAACTGTGAAATAAATGTTGCATTATCATAATTTACCTGTCTGGTTAATTATTTAAATATATTTACCCAATGTAGTAGGATCCAGGTGAATAAATCCTAAAAAGGATACTGTTGATAGAATTGTTTTTCTTCCACTTTTAACAAAAGTTTGGAACAATTACAGAACTAACATCTAGCAGTGGAGTCAACAATGACTCATTTCTGGCGAAGATAGATGCGGTGAAACTCCAGAACCTCAACAACAGTGGAAGTGGTGGTGTTGTGTGGACTCCGCCACTGGCCCTAACACCTCCTGCCACCCCGCCCCTGCCTGCCTCACCCCTTCCTCCTGTCCGAGACCTGCCCCGCCCAGACCAGTGGTTAGGTAAGGTGGCGGCTGTCACCATGGGCAACTCCTCTCCTGCTGCGGGCCGCCGCGCTCCCATGCTGTCACAACACCTCCGGGCACACTCCCTCGGTGAGCCAGCACTTGCTAATACCTGAGCCAGTCTGTCCTTTTGCCAAGTGAACACAATTTCCAATGATTCTTAGTTCAAAATATTGTAACTGTTCTTAATATATGCATGAAATGGATAAGAACGTGGTTCACACTATGTAGCTTCTACTAGAATCGTCCAAGATCATATCATAAATTCTAAATAATGCATGAAATGGATAAGAACGTGCTCGCACTATGTAGTTTCTACTAGAATCATCCAAGTTTTTATCGTACATTCTAAATAATGCATGAAATAGATTAGAACAGGCTCACACAATGTAGTTTGTACTAGAGTCATCCAAGTTTTTATCGTACATTCTAAATAATGCATGAAATGGATAAGAACATGCTCACACAATGTAGTTTGCACTAGAGTCATCCAAGTTTTTATCGCACATTTTAAATAATGCATGAAATGGACTAGAACACGCTCACACTATGTAGTTTGTACTAGAGTCATCCAAGATTATATTGTATATTCTAAATAATCCATGAAATTGGATAAGGACTTGCTCACACAATGTAGTTTGTACTAGAGTCATCCAAGATTATATTGTATATTCTAAATAATCCATGAAATTGGATAAAAACTTGCTCACACAATGTAGTTTGTACTAGAGTCATCTAAGATTATATCGTATGTACATATGTTATAATGTGAAAACTTTGGTTTGTCATCAAATCTGTGTATCATCGTATCTGTATGTCACCATAATAGTGTTTTCTTCTGCAGACTAACATAGTAACATAATGGTCAAACAGAGAGTTTTTTAATCAATTTGTATCATTACCAACGCGCCTTAACATATTCAAGAGTTGGCATTTTTTAGATACTTAGTATTGAGAGGTAAAGCGATGAAATTCTGCTGTGGTAAGCCAGGCCATACCATCCTGCCACAAGCTTTGTCTACATCAGATCATGAAGTTGTTTCTACACAGTAGGTTATTTAAATTTGGCTGGTTCTGGATTGGAAGTATATTTTTCAGCGGAGAAAAGTATGTAACGTAGTTTTAGATTTGTTTTTGGTGTAAAATGTAACTACTTAGAAGAAATAAATAAGTAGAATGATTTTGTTTGAAATCTTTGAGAATTTTGTAGTATGTAAGACATTTGTCAACGTTAAATGTTACAAAGAGTATACTACTATGTTCTAAAGATTTAAATCTACCCTCTTCTTTACGTGTAAAAACCCCTAATACATTATAGAACTAAAAAGTGCAGCAATGATCAGATGATCTGCCACGATATCTCAGGAAATACTGAAACTGTGTTCTTGGCCTCTGTGCAGTGGCATCCCTTGGGTTCCATTCCTGTACCACTCAGATATCACTTAATTTATAACTTTGACTGGCAGTTCGTTGCTGCAATTTTAAGTTTTTTTTTTTAATGTATTAGGGTTTTTTATATTTGAAGAAGAGGATAGATTTCAATCCTCAAAACATGGTGTTATACTTTTCTATAATATGATGGTGAATGTCTGAATTCCTACTATCTTTTCAAATCATCCATTGTCAATAATCAACTTGAAACAAAGAATTGACCTTCACTGTATAAGTAGGTATTGTTGTTTCTAAAACCAGGACAAACTTCAGCATTTTATGTGATTTTTTTCCCATTTTGCAGCTACAATAATTCTTGTTTGATGGTTTACTTATCCAAAGTCTCATGAATATGTGTAAATGTTCAAATTTAGATATTTTTGGTAACAATTTTGACAAGTTTCCATGGAACATTTAAACAATATAAGCTGTAACCAGGTAACTTATTTTGCACTCACCTTGTTTTAAGTAAGGCCTAATTTTTCAGTGGTCACGCAAGTGTTTCATGCTTGGATACCAGTATGGTACTGGGAGGACCAATATGTGTGTGGTACCATTACAAAAAATACACATGTTGAGTCAAGCCGAGCTCATCCAAGTACTGAATACTATTCCAAGTTACTAATTATAGAAAATGTTGGGTTTTTTTATAAACAATGTGTTCTGTTTCAGGTTCAGCCGAGTCATACTACACCCATCAGAACACAAACGGTACTACCGACCCGTTTGACGCAGAGTGGGCTGCTATCGCATCTCGGAATGGCCAAACTCCAAGAAGTACCAACCCCTTCCTTTCTAACCCATCGTCTGCCACACCAGCGTCCATCAAAGCTTTTCAGGTCCACATGTGAGACAGGCCGCGATACGACTAGAGATGTGCGAGTTTTTACTTACTCAACTTTCTCATTTAAGAAAAGTAAAACTTTTTGTTTTATGTTCCTAGTATTCAGTTTTACCTAACCTAGAAATTAGGTTTCACATCATAAGTACCACAAATTTAATATTAGGACAAGTAATCAAATGTAAGGTCTTCAAATTTGTATTTTTACATTGCATATGTAAAATTACTTTTATCATAATTAATTAATTGAAATAAGAAAATATCTTGTATCTATTAGTTTTGGCAATGTAACCAGAAGTGTTGGTATTTTCAAAACTAAAGTTTTTAATAATTTATTTAAGTTAATGTTGTACGTGGTTCAAGTTATAGTGTGTTAAAGTAGAAGTAAATGACAAAATTAGTGAACGCACAAACTTGTATTATTACTTGAAACATCGGATCGTAGGTGTTATACTTCTGACAGAGGTCAGCTCTGAAGATAGGCTTAGTGAGGGGTTAGAGCTCGCACATCCCTTACAGTAGATTGTTATTTAGTCAGTAAGCTTCGTATTTTGTATTCTAAGAGGAAAAGTTGTGCTACGAAATGTTACGGTTGATAGGAAAGTCTAATGGTGTCGATACTTAAGCCTTTTACCTTGTTAGTATAAAGTTTATTAAAAATCTATACATTTCTAGTTGAAATTGTTATCAGGAAGCTGTTTACAGGAAGAAAGACATATCAGGCAATGCAGAGGTGCTATGAAATAAAAATACATTATTTTCATTTCTATATTTTTACTTGAAATATGAGGTACAGTAAACCATTTCTGATAATTGTATATTTATATTAATACATCTTTTTCCTAACATGAACAAAATTTTTAAAGAGCACAACAAATTACTTTCTTTCTCAATATTTTTGTCATGGCTCTCAAAGTTATAAACTCTATTATATAAACATTATAATAGAATCATGCCATGGTGAGGGCACATAAACCACTGCACTGAACATGAGTGAGGCTGTCAAATGATTCATCAATCAATTTTTTGTTCTAATGTCTGCCTTCTTCACTCCTATGAATAGTTCCTTAAAAATGTCTTAACATTTTTCAGTGCATTAGAACACCACATTTAATTTATTTATTCACCTCTAGTTATTGAGAGTTGACTACATATGTTTGAATAAACATAATACTATGGTTACGGATTCTCTTGAAATTTGTCGAAATAAGAAAGGTTCAGCGAATTGTTCAGTTTTATTTATTTATTTATTTATTTATAATTTTATGGCCTACATTGGACCACTTTAGTCACTTTATATTTTCTAGTCTTTCTTCTTTTATCCACCCAATATTTCTTCATCCTTTCCGAGCGTAATTTCCTTTCCTCCTCCGGAACCACTCTTCTATTCGTTGTTTGTTTCTTTTCAGCTGTAGTGTAGAGTGTTTGTCATTCAATATCTTCAATGTGTTTGTCTTGTGTTTTAAATCCTCTACTGTAATTTGTAACTCTCTCATATCTTCCTTTAATTCTGTGATCCATTTAATGTCACTTTTACTATACCACAGTTTTTCTACTATTTTCCTGCTAATTCTATTTTCAGGTGTTCTTAACAAATGCCCCAGAATGATATTCGTTTCTTTTTAATTATACTTGTAATGGGTTCTATATTTTTGTAGACTGTTTCATTGGAAGCTAGTCTCCAAACTCCGTCTACTTGATAGTTTTTGTTTAAGCAAGTTTCTGACTATTCTTCTCTCCATCTTAAGAACCTTATCTATTGCAATAGTATTTGTTGTTTTAAATATTGTTTTCACTTGCGTATGTAATTTGTGGCAGAGCAACTGTTTTGTAGTGTGTCTTAATTTTGTATTTATTGAAAGACATTTTTTATTATACGTATTCTTAGTAGCATGTTTAATCTTAGTTAGTTTGTCTATTTTATTTTGCCAAGATGGTTTTTCATTCAGGTTATAAGTGATTACTTCTCCTAAGTATTTAAATTTCTGCACAATTTTTATATTGTGGTTGTCCAACCTTATTTTATTTGCAAGTGGAGGCTGTGTTAATAAAACTTCTGTTTTTTCAAACGATATCTTTAAACCAATTTTCTGAGCTATATCTTGTTAAAGATTTAATTTGCTGGTTTGTTTCCTGAATGTCATTGGCCAAAAGAGCTAAGTCATCAGCAAACCCCAGACAGTTCAGATTAATGTTGTCCCTTTGATATCCAATCTTTATGTTTTTTTGGTTATTTCTTTCCCATTCCCTCATGACGTACTCTAATGCACAGTTAAAAAGAATGCGGTGATAATCCATTGTCACAGTCTTAAGCCAGTCTTTATCTGAAATGGTTCTGAAAGTTCCCTCTAAACTTTATTTTAGACTTTGTATTAGTTAATGTTAGTTCTATTAATTTAATTAATTTGGGGTGAAGTCCAAAATGTCTCAGTATTTTTAATAGTGATATTCTATGAATGGAATCATAGGCTTTCTTGAAATCAACAAATGTTATTGAGAGTTGTTTATTTTGTTTTCTATAATATGCCATAATTAACTTTAGTGTAATTATTTGCTCTGTACAACTTCTCCAAGGCCTGAATCCTCCTTGGTATTCTCCAAGTTCTTGATCTAGTTGGTCCTTAATCCTGTTTGTAGTGAATCTTTGAAAAAATCTTATAAGTACAATCGAGGAGTGATATACCTCTATAGTTATCCGGATTACATCTGTCACCTTTCTTGTGCAAAGGGTGAAATTATAGCTATAGTCCATTGATCGGGAAATTTCTCAGTAACCCAAATTTTCTGTAGTATCATATGAAGAGAGGTATGACTAGATACTCCAGCATACTTCCACACCTCTGCAAAACATTTGGTCTTCACCACCTGCTTTGTAGTTCTTCAATTCTTTAAGTACAGTTTCCACTTCTTTTACTGTAGGGGGGTTAATTATTTACAGGTTTGGTTTTTATTGGAGTATTAGTGTTGATTTCCAAAATTTCCTCCGGTTCCTTACAATTCAGGAGTTCCTTAAATGCTTCTGCCATTATTTCAGCATTCTCCTTATTGTTCAGTTTTATTGATAAGAAAATTTTATTTTTGTTTATTAATTTCAGCACTAATTTGTTTGTTACCAGGCCTTTATGAGGATCTCAACAAGATAAAGGGAAAGAGTTGGTACAATACAAACTGGATGGTAGAGATAAAATTTCTCCAGTCCAATCAGGATTTCTACGTATACTATATTTTTACTCAGTTGAACCTAATCACTGTGCAGTGTGCGGCTATCAGTGGTCTCTGTTAGGGTCTATAAAGTAACTCTTATCTATTTCATTTGAATTAAACAGGCACTCTGTGAATAGTTGGCAGTCTTAATAGTGCACAGTTCAAGCTACATGTCTGCACATCATCAATGGTCTTTTTAATTGGTCTTGCATAAGTTTTCAATGCCAAATGGCTTTTGAATTACACAGGATTAATCATAATTGTGTATATCTTGTAAAAACTAATAATTCAAAAAAACATGCCCAACCAACTATTTTGAGAACTTATCTAAAATATATCTTGGTGCTCATAATTTCACCCCACTAGTTTAAATCTGTAACTGTGTTCTAAAAATGTAATGAATAATTTATATGTAAACAAAATTTTTCATTTTATTCTTGTAAAACCTTTAAACTCCTCAAAAAACCACATTATGTCATCTGCATTCTCTCTGGATACTTTTCCTCCCTTACTAAAATCCGTTATTAAAATCTCTGTTATCAATAAATTGTATTGTATCTAGTATTTTTTGTTTAATTCAGTTTTCAAGCAACAATCAAAGCTTTAGAAGCTTGTGTTTTGTACGTACGAAACATGCAGTATTATTTATGTATGGTAGAAAGATTGAGAGTTTAAATAGTTTCATGCTTTATCATCGTGAAGTTTCTTTATGCATTGTTCAGTATGGCAGATCTTACAAAAAAATAGCCATTAAATATTAATTTATTGGTTTAAAAACCAAATATTTTGAAACAGTATACAGTATATGTTTTACTCTTTCCAGACATATAGTTAGAATATATCAATATCAGCCTAAAACATACCTTTGAAGAAACTACAGAAAACATAAAACACAAATATCAGTGGAACACAGTTCACAGTGCCAACCTACAGTCAGACATAGAAACTACTATTTATAAAAAAAATTACACTAGCGAATTCTGTGTACTGATCCTAGTACCAACTACAGGAGGCAAATAGGTTTGAATGGTCTTTAGTGGAAACTCTCATTACAATAATTTTTGTAGATTCTTGTAAAAGATGTATTAGGAGGCATGTAATTGTACGCACGACCAGATGAGGTAAAAGTTGCAGTCATGCGTAAAGTCATTGGACTCCTCATTCTCACACATAGTTTTAAATTGTATCTTCTTTTACATTAATTTGTTAAATGGATGATTAAAATTATCTGAATCGTCAAAAATTTTAAGTTAGGAATTATTAATTATGAACAGAACATTTCTTAGTGTATCCTAATGATAACGTAACAAAAATATTTACTGAATTGATAGTAAATTTTTTTCCCGAATTAGTGGACTTTTCTCACTAAATCATAAAAGTTCTTACTTGGACCAAAGGAAACTTATGTACCAAGTTTCAAGTCGCTAGAATCTTTGTGTCAAGAATTATTGCACAGCAGACACACAGACTAGAACACGATTTTAAAAAGGACCTCTCGGATAAGTAAGTTCTAAATTTTACATTTTAATATATATTACGTAACATGGAAATAGGGTATTGTATTTCATGGTAAATTGCTAACTTAATTAAATTTAAATGAAGACCTATTGCTTAAAAACAAGCTGTCAGTTGTATCAGTATTGTCATTAGACTATAGGTTGTTAAATTCAAGGCTATTGTCATTGACAATATGACTACACCTTTTCATTTTTTAAGGAACTCTACCTTCTCATTTGCAGCCCTACCCATAGGCAGAAGAGGTCCGATTATAAATATTACCAAAAGTCTTCTTTACTTAAAATTTTAAATCAAAATAATGAAATCTGTAGTAGTAATCTTGTAAAATAAAAAGTAATATTTCTTTTATTTGTTTATCAAGCAAACATTTAACGTTTTCATTTTCATGAAACAACATTCATTAATTTTCCTTAGCATCTCATTTTTAGTGGAGAATCCCTTACAAGCAATTAAAAAAAATATATAAACTGTTGGTTGTCTTGTTTTGCAAATGATTAAATACTTCAATGTTCTCTCAAACAAACCAATCAAGAGCACAAGCACTAGTATTGCAAAGAAAGTTATAATCTAAAATATGGTGCCTAATTCTTCAAGTAGTCTTGGTAATAGCTAAACATTTTCCACCAAAAAGGGAGAGTTTGTAACAAGAATTTAGAGCTAGTTGTTGATGGATAAGCAAGGTAATTCTTGTGCATTAGGCTGATATGTATGACATTCCTCATAGAAAGCATTTACATTGACAATTTAGTGAATGAATTTAGTACTTATAGCGACTTTATTTCTTAGTGTTTGGTGTTTATATTATGTAAGTTATTTAGTAATAGTTATATAAACTGTATATTTTTTTCTACGGGGAAATGTATTTAATTAAATGTGTACACAGTGTTTTAAGTTAGTTATATGCAATGTAATATGTATTTTATTTTTATTTCGTAAGAAGTACATAAAACTACTTCAGGTAAACTCTTGTGATATGTATTTTGAAAACAGTTTTGTATTATATTAAAACTGGAAATATAAGTTTTTAATGAGTTGTGTTTATTACGATTAATATTCATGTACTCTGCATATGTAATACTATGTTGCATCTTTAACCCTTTCAGTGCCAGAGGTAATAGAATCCATGCCAGAGGGTTTTTGGACGGAAATGCAAGGTTTTAGAACAAATTTCACCTTAAATGTTTTTTTACTACATAAAGTAAAATTGTATTCGCTTTAAAGGTTAATAATTAAATATCACTCATTATGTAAAATTTTGATTTATTTAAAATGTAAAAATCATTTTACACAATGTTTCTATGAAAAAAAAAACCACTTTGATGTGAATTAACTATTATAATATATATATATCTTGAAAATTCAATCTTTCCACGGTAAAAAAAATTAAAAACTCTTAAAAATCTAAAATAATATTGTAAAAATAATCATATTTTCAGTTTTTCTTTTTTTCTAAAACGTAAGCTTTTGAAATAACTTCACCTATAATTTGTCATATAAAAACTCCTTTTTGATTTGTATATAATTTAAAAAAATAAAAATCACTTCAGACAGTGCCTTTTTCACGGAAATAATAATTATTCAGTTTTAGGTGAAATAACTATTATTAAAAAATGTACTTTTAAGTTTAAATACTTTCATGATAGGAAAAAACAAGAGCAATTAAAAACAAGCAAAATCATGTATAATAACCCAATATTATACTATAAAAAAAGTTGAAAAATATAAGTGCTATAGTCTTTCTTTTAAAACATGAGCGTTCATGTAAAAGCTTACTACTAACTAATTTCTTTATGGTAGGCTAACATAGTTTTAGCATAAAAAATTACTTACTAGTATGAAATTGAAAGCATAAATAATCTTTTTGATGAAATTTAATTGTATGTCCAAGTTCAATAAGAATAAAAATGTGCAACCAAACAAGATATTTTTGTGATATTCGTCTACGATTCATTTGTCGTATTCGTATATGATTTGGTATTCGTCATGACACCGCCAACCAACTCAGAAAGAGTTGTTTTTTAGTTGTGTTTGTCATCAAGTGGTAGTACAAAGTAGAAATAACAATGTAAAGGCCTTTAGGCTGTGGTATGATATCAGCCAGTATCAGATGAGTTATAGATATACTATAAATGAAATAAAAATGGTCTTGTTCCGAGATTCCGTCACTTTTTGCATATATATGTATCGTCTCAGAGTGAGACTCTTGGCACTCAAGGGTATTTTTTACATTGTTTTGTAACTAGATCCCTGGTACTAAAAGGGTTAAATACAATTTCCAGACCAACAGTTTATTTCTTACAGTTTTAGGAATGAGCTTTAAAACTGTACTAATGAAAAATAATTTTTACTCACTTATTTTGACTATTCAGTTTAGTTTACTCTATCAACAAGTTAAAACTCAAATTGAAAATTCTTGATATTACCATATAAACAAAATTATTATTTATGAATATTCAGCAATAATTATTTAAAATAAAACTTTATGGAAATTTTATTTGTTTAATTTATGAAAAGTTGTCAATACTAATTTACACATACAAAAACAAGTGATACAATGTCATTAGCGTAGCCTACTTGTGTCAAATAGCCATGGTCATTATTGTAAGACGCTGTATATATGGTACAGTATTTATAAGAATGTGCTAATGCCTATAAAATACTCAGACTTATAACTGTTGTTACTCATGCTGAATAAAAATTAATAGGTTATATTTATTTTCAATGAAATTAATAACACATTAATACATTTTGTACTGGAATTGCAGACTCAAATTAATAAGTTCCTCTTCAGAAATTTGAATGTTAATTTTTGTTCCGTATTTGCCCTTATCCAAGTGGGCGCTGTATTTTATAGCTATTGCCATTCAATATGCTTGCTCATTCTGTCTATACTGCTATGTCATACAATTAGGTGTACATAATCGTTATTCTATCAGTATTCTTATTGTAAATATGTTTTTTCTGTATAGTTTGCTTTAACTTCTTTGGTCTGTCAGTATGCTACAGAATCTGTTACATTCTTTGGTTTTACTGCTCTTTATTTGTATTTTTATTATATTCAACTAAGAGTAAAACTTTTAAATTTGCTCACGTGGTTATTAAGTATAGAGAAAGTAATTTGAATTTTATTTTCTAAGCTTTTTCAATCATGTTATTTGGTTCACTTTTGTATTTTTTATGATTATCAGACAGATTCATTTCATTCCATATTGTATATCTGTAAGTGAGCAAAGAAAAGTATATTTATAGTTTTCATAATAAATTATGCCTAATTTGAGTTGTATTTTAAATTTTATTATAATAACTATTTCAAATATTTACTTTTTAACATGAAAACAGTACAGTGTGCAAATAATCAAAATGTGTGAATATTAGTTTCTATAACTATTGAGTTTCCTATTTAATCCGTACTAAATGTTGCAAGTCAGATCTGTCCATGCTAATCACACAGTTTATCCAGCACAAACGCTTTTTATCTCACTTGTACTTAAAATGTACTTAATCTTAATTTGTACAAAAGTTTAATACAGTATATTTTTTTGTACTTAACTGGTTAACTAAATAAAAACATCAAGAGATTATATAATTTTTGTGGCATTTCCATGTAATTTTGTCAATAATACTGTACATAAAATATTGTCAATGAAAATTGTGTATTTTATTGTTCCTACAATCTGGGAGGTGAAAATCAATTTGCATTTTGTAAGATCGCATCTTGATTTTGTTGTGAATATGTTGATCACTATTTTTTATGTGAAACCATTGAAATGAATTTCCTCTAAGAAAGAAATCGATAATTAGTCACTTAGCTGGGATTGAAATGGAAGGGTAGCAAGACAACCTTTCATGGACAGATGCAGGAACTGCAGTCAGATAAGTCAGCATCCCTTTATTCATAGACACAATTAATGAGTAAACCTTCAGATATTTGTAATTATGAAAAAAGAGAACATTTTTTAGATAAGAAAATCTTTTGTATATTTATTTGTGAAAAAATTCTCGTATTTATTCTTTGAAAGAAACAACTAATTTTTTAGTGGAACTGTTTTGTTTTCACTTCTTTGCACACAATTCCCAGACCTAGTAAAGGAATACTCTACTCGTATGTTCATCTTTTAGTAAATTAGTTTTATTACTAGTTTTATTCTCGAGGTATTGACTGGTTTGATATAAGAAAAACACTACAGACATAGTATTTATTGGGAAGTATCTAAACCAGCTATCTTCATGATTGTTGGGGTCGTTACTTTATGTCTGCTCACTTTTAACAGTTATTTTACAAGGATAGCAAGGTCAAGGTTCATCCGTCTTGATATCTAGAACGCTTGGAGGACAGGGAGGAATGATGGGAGCAATACACAAGAGATCAGTGGTCATGCATGTTGATAGTCAACGTGCAAATGTGGATGGGGCGGAAAAATGCCGAGCTAAATTTTTGTCTATCCCAGCCATGGTAATGTCCAGGCTTATAGTTAAATCCTCTGTTAAGGGTATATGTTTACTAATAACTTTTTAGCTTTAAATAAAATTGTGCATTTACTTACTTTTACTGCGGATTTACAGTCAACATGTTAAGATTTTAACCTGTAGCAAGTGAAAGATGTAGATAGATGTACGTAAAAGAGCGTTTTATAAAAGCCAAGGGGATTTATAAAGTTAAACTTACTATTTATATGTTAATATTTATTTAAATTTAATAAATAACTTTTACACGTCTTTGATGATAACAGAACAATAAACTGAGATGTAATAAACATATAAGGTCCACATTCAATACGAAGGCAAGAATATGTTATGTACTTCTCCATTGTCTGCTACAGAGTCAAAGACGAAACTCTTACACTTAGACTTTTAGCAGTTGTGTCTGATTAAAATTGCTTTAGAGACCATATTTTCTGCATGCTATTATTGACTGAATTTCAATTATATTGGAAATTGTCCATACTTTTTACTAATTTGGAATGTTCTTTCATTGTAAAGCTTTTTTTTCTTTGAGAAGCTTTAGTACAAAAACCACCAAGTTTATTATTTTGTTTTGTCTGTAATATAAGCCAAAATTACAGTTATTGGATGGATTAATAGTAGAACAGTTCTAACCTAATTGGATCTCAGGGTAATTTTAATACTATTAAACGGAAACTATAACATCGCATGTATCTATCTTATTAGAAACGTAAAATGTAAGGTAAAACAGTAACACAGTGATTTCAAAAGTTATTTATTAGTAAGTAATATTACAAACGTAAATAAAAACTATGTACTTAATGCCTGTTAATTATTAATACATTTCTAAATAAAACTAATTTGTTTAGTTTTTGCGAATGCCAAGACTGGCGAATACAGCTTTGATATTTTTTCTTTAACTATATGGAAACACACTATTTTGAAAAATAAATTGGCAATTAGTTTTACTTGCACCATTTCGTGACTATCTTCACTAAAATCATAGCAACTAAAATGGCTTTTAAATACATTTTAAGCTAGTGTTCTACAAGCTAATGTTAAACGTTTAGTAGTAGTATGTTTGTTAGGAATCCAAGAGCAAACGTCTTTCTTGGGTGTTTTAAAATAGATATACCATCAATCTTCAAATTAAATAAATAGTTATAACTATAATTTAGCATGTTAATGCACACATTCAATTGCTCTTCCTTAGTGGACTCTTGTAGATTTTACCATAAGGGTCTCTGGTATTGAAAACACAGTCTGTCTATAGCCCTGATAAACTTTACTGTAGCCTCAGCTCCTCCAATGTCTGGATTCTTTTTTCTTAGAGAGAAAGTCAATAGCATCAGTAACTCCCGAGCCTGAGCTGCAATCTCAGCTCCAATTCTTTAGCTCAGCTCCAAAAGCTGCAATTCTTTACATCCGTTTTTGAATTGGTAAACTTAATGTGTTCATTTGACAATTTATTTGCAAATTTAAAAAAATGGTTTGTCTCGTAATTTACAACCAAGCTTTTCTACAGCAGATAATATGTTTGTACATGTACCATAAAATGTTACATTTTCTACTTAAATACCTACATCATACAGGTTTAAATAGATGTTTTTATTAGTTTGGAGAGAACGTAAGAGCTTATTTTATCAATATAAAAATAACTGCACACTTAAGACTACCTGTCAACGTAACAACTTGAAACACAAGTGCCTCACTAGCCAGTGTCTCAGGAGAATCTATTTTTTGCATATTATTGCCCAATGTAACATAACCACAATTTGTATCCTCTTGTGGTCAAATAAAACCTGCTTTCTAATTTTCATGACATCAAACACTAAATTAACATGTTTAAAGTAAGACACCTTGAAACAGTACCTGCCAAACAACTGTAAACTGCAAAACAAATGTGCAGCAAGTGTGTGTAAACAGAGGGTGGTCTTGCCTTCTTGCCTACATGTGGGTGGGGGAGGAGACAGTGGCCGGCGACCATTTTTGTTGCGTTTTTGCGCCTTCAAGCTACGTTTTCCTAGACGCGCATTATACAGTGCCGCGTATTATCCTGCGCCGCGCATCTAACTGCGTCGCGTAACCAAGCACTGCTTTGTACAGAATCAAGTGGAATTGTTTTCCTAGGCGCGTCACTGCGTCGGCGCGATATACGGCGCCGCGCAACGACGCCACACCACTGCTCCGAGAGCAGTCAGTCACCAACATTGCGCCGCGCAACACCATGGAGACCATCGCGTCCAGTGTTAAATCGGCAATAATGCAATATTCTAAACGTCGCGTCGGTAATTTTCAGGGGATTGACGAACGCAGATGCTACTGATAATACAATTGCGGAGTCAATCACTGCTACTGATAATGAAAATGCAGTAGGTACCTATCAGTCACACTACATCTGGAGGGGAAAGTGATGGTGGACCAGACGAAGGTTTGGAAGCTGGACAGACTTTTGAGTTGGATGAAACAGCTCTACCTCCGTCCCAACAACAGGTGAAAAAGTCTTCACAAGAAGTGGGCAAGAAGACTAAAAACCAAACTACACTTGTGAATATGTTAAAAGAAAAAATGGATGGACAAAAGAAATTATTAAATTATTAAAATAGAACTAAGTAATTTGTCTTTCTGTGATCAATCGTTTACACAGACTCCTCATACTTCCCGTCCAACTTCTGCGTATTCATCTCACACATCAACAACCTGGGGAGAGGAAACTGACGATTCTTGGTTGACACAGCTATAAAGTTTAAATGTATTTTGATTTTTGTATGTATATGAGAAGTTGTATCCAGAATTTGTAATAAATACACCCTTTTGAAAAAATGTGTGTTTGTTAACAACCTGTTTCACCTACCTCAATGTGACGGCAAGTTTCACTTCAGCAGTTAAGGGATTTTTCACACGATTAGAAGGCTGCACGGTTACATCTTCACGTATGAGGTCAGTAATGTGTGAAAACTGTCCACGCGTAAGTCTAAAATATTCTTTAAATTGAACGTCATCAGTAAGCAAATGTCTTTTAACTAAAATAGTGTAAGCTCCCTCGTGATCTCTTTCTTTGAACATTTCTCTGCATGATTCTCTGCTAGGTATTAACGTATGTAAAACTGCACAGTCTACTTCCATGTCTATAGCGGCTTCTTGAAGAAGAAGTAAAGCTGCGGCATGCACATGTATGTAGTCCGACATGACTTGAGGTTGGGACCAGACTGCTGCACTGCGCCCCGATATTGCGCGTCTAGGAAGACACTTAATTCCCGCGATCACAGAATGTCGACAACGCATTTAGATGCGCAGCGCAGGAAAATACGCAGCGTTGTATAATGCGCGTCTAGGAAAACGTAGCTTGAGCCAGCGATCCAGTTCTATTATACATCGATGGTAAGAACTCACATGACAAATATGTGAAATGCATGTACATATGTAATTTTTTTAGGTATTCTGGAAATTGAGAAATATTAACCCTGGAAGTGGCAATGCTAAACTTCCACATTGGCATACCAATGTTCGTTAGCTATTTATAAGATTAATACTTAGTTATTGTGTTGAAACATTGATATCTTCAAATTAATTGCAATTTTACATTAAGAAAGACTTATGGTTTCATTGAATTTGTATCACACTAAATGTGTAAAGCTAAAAATTTCTTCTTTACCACAATAAGAGATACCCCGGCAAAAAATATTCCGTCAGTGGAAAACAAAAACCCTTTTTTCACAAACATATTTTTTTAAGTTCCCTAAACTAGTTTTTCTGGAGGGAAAATTAGAAAATAATTGGAATACTAAATCAGAAAAATATATTTATATCACAATATAAAAATATGTGTAAATTTGCAAAAGAAGCTATTTTGGTGAAAATAATAAAGACCTATAAAAAGCTACATAAATAAATGCTCAAAATATGGATGTATATTATGTACGTAGGAAGAACTTTCGTTTCACGTCACGGAAAATTACACATCGCGCATGTTCGCTCTGTAGCCGCTAGGGATGGAGGACTATCGCAGCCATTTTGATATAAGTGCGTTTTTCTGTTCAGTGGCTATCCAGGCGTGTTATTTGGATTCACAGTTAGTAAATATTTGTTTATTTCTTTTTCAGTTAATAATACAATTTTTCTAGACAACACATTTATAATTCTAAACTGAAATTATTCTTGGGATGTTTTGAAAAAGTGCATATTAACTTAGGTAGAAGGATTCTTCAGAAATTAAAGGCGTAGATTTCGTGTATCGACACACATATACCATAGAAAAGTGCAATTAATCCTACTTGTAAATGAAAATACTCAAATTATTTTAAAACATAAAAATAACCATTTTATAGTTAATTAGCAAACGTAATTCTTCAAGATATAGTATATATTCACAGCCTGTTATTAAAAAGTAGTCACTTCTCTCGGTCAGTCCCCCAACTGCCTTACATTCATTTTTAAAGCTAAATCAGCTGAATACAATAGTGAGACTAGAGAGAATCACAACACAACTTTTTTAGAGGTTTTCAATCTTTAAACTTGGCCTTACAACAAGGCCATGGTTAAGAGGATTAGAGTTTAACCTGATTCTTATATAATATTTTGCACATGTAGGAACATTTCTGGCTCCGATTAATTATATTTCCGATGCCGCAGCAGAGTTTGCCTTGTTGCCCCGACCAAGTAAATATAAATACATACGTATCGGATAGCTATTTCGGTCAAAAATAATTTAATTCTAGCCCTTGTAACATTCGGAGGTTATAAGATATCTCCAGTCCTATACGTGAGTTTAGTTCTGACGAAGAAACTTAGGTTAAAAGGTTTTTATTTCCGGTCTGTCAAAGGACGATTACTTTTTACTCAAAAAACCATGCCAATGAAATTGGGAGTGACATATTATATCCTACCTACGGAGAAGTTTTGATGGCAAAAAAGAAATATTATCCATGTGGTATATAAATATCAGAAACGTTTGCTAAAGTAACTATACTACAGTCTTTGCTTGATCATACCACTGAAAGAATATTTCTCACTATCCCTCAATCTGATTATTTTTGCTTAAAGTTAAGTTTGTACTCATATGTAAATGCGGTTGTGATGCCTCATCTGGCCATAGTGAGTACAAACAAAGATATGAACGCGATTGATTCCAGTATGTTTCTCGTACCCTTACGCCTCTTAATAAAGGATAGTAGTATTTTACTAAGGGAAAATCCAAGGCCAGCTTGAACTAGATATTGCAGGCCAGTTCTATTTAAATTTAAAAAAAGAAACACCTGATGTGGCGAAAGAAGAAGTTCAGAGATTAAAAATTGAAATTTCACTGCTAAATGATACGCTCATTATTAATATCAATAATAAAATTGTAACGGTCAGTCATAATTTAGTATTTATATGATAGACAGGAAAGTAATCCAAGAGGTTTCAGAGACCTGGTCGATGTCGGGTTGTCCCAGTTGTAAGGAAAAACCCTCGGAAATGAATAATATTGAAAGCTTTCAAACCAAACCTGAATGTGAAGAGGCTATTCGACTTGGTATACCACCAATTCATAAAATTAATGGAGTATATCTTACATATAGCTTACAATTGCAGGTTTCAAGCATGGAGGACAACTAAAGAAACGAAGCAGCAAAAGGAAGACACCATGAGGTAAAATAAAGATACATTCAAGCAACTCCTGGGATTAAAAGTTGACGTAGTTAAGCAAGGACTTGGTACTTTGAATTATGTAAATAAGTCAAGAAGGTTTTTTGAAGATCGAGCTGTCACTGCTGAAATAACTGGAGTAAATAAGGATTTTATCCATAGATTTGGTATTATACTTGATACAATTAACAGTGGAGCACTAATCGACTCTACGAAATTTGGACAGTACTGCCGAGAAACAGTATCCTTGTATAACCCACTATAAATGGTACAACATGTCTAACACAGTCCATACAATTTGTGTTATGGAAGCATCATAATTACATGTAGCTTCCTGTTGATAAGTATAACACCATCAAAATAAGCTTACCAGTTTTTCGTTGAAAATAGTGAGTTTATTCCTAAGACATTTAAAATTTATCAGAGTATTTTTAATTGTATGTATTCATATAAAAATGCCATAGGTACTTAAATAAACTTGCTTTGCCTATTTTCAAACAATATATCTAGTACTATAAATAGTTATTAACTTTTGAAAGTTTTAAGTGTGTTTGCTAATTTAAAATTCACAATACTATGTATTGTGAAATCCCCCCCCCCAAATTTGACTTGTGTTTTTTAATATTAGATATTGGATCTATCTCCGAATATCCGAACTAGAACGAATTCTGCAAACAGATTTTACCCGTCTTTTGCGGTTTTTGTGTAAGGAATATGTAAATATGAAATATTAAGACCTTGTCACCTTATCTATAGAAGCCTGTTCGTATACTTACAATATTCAGCACACCCAAATAAGTTTAAAAGTGTACTATGTAGTACTAATATATACTAACAGTTAAGGGTTTATAGAATTTTAGTCAGTTTCAGTCTTTCTTGACCACTGTGCGACGTTTTCTCTTAAGCAAATTGTTAAAAAATATGTCATAATCTCTCTCACCATTCACATCGATCGACTACCATGTTTTCATATATGTCAAATATATTGCGGCTAGAGTTCATATATTCTAAAAGAGAACCATAGAGTCGGCTTACTCTCAATAGACATATCAAAACTTTGAAAACATTTTCCAAGTATCCAACATAAATGCAGTTTCCAGTCTGTATTTGCCATCAACAATACCAGAAGCTTCATTCCTTATAAGAGGCTTTTCACACGGGTGATCCTGATAAATGTGCAGGACTTAGATTACAGTTTTCCAGTTACCACACAAGTTTCTTGAAACATCTTCACCGCTTACCGCCTTTTGTAAGATCTACAGTTTTACTTATGTACGTGAGTGTGCATTAATTTCTTCCAACTTTTTGTAGAACCAATGAAGAAATTCTATATATTCTACTAAATAAAAAAAGTGCATCCCTCCTGCCAAAAGCTTGCAGTACATATACCCACTAAGTTCAATGAATGTGCAGCACATGGAATATAAAGTGCTTTGTGTTAAGTTCTTTAATACGAGCTTGTAGACCGGAATAAAAACTATACATATTACTTGCGTTGTTATAGCAAAAAAGTGACTTCCGGTACCCCGATTCAACTAGGTAGTCTACTTATCCTATAATTTACCGACCAAAAATATTTCCGATTGGCTGCCGTCCCTCAAGGTCTGTACCTCTAGGCCCATGCACAGTACTTATTTGATATTTGATAGTGCATCCAGTTCATCTAGGCGAAACGGTTTCCCATTACAGTTCGAGGACTTTAGCTGTGCGCGTGACCTGGAGTGGTGTGGTGATGGGCGGGAGGGGTGGTGGGGTAGCATTATGCGCTTGCGCCCCGAAAACATTTCCTTTGACTCATGGTTAAAACCCTCCTTTCAGGAATCGTATTGGCCCAAATAACTCATCGCACTCGCCACAATCAGTCTGTTTTGTGACAGTGCTGAGTGTAGCTTGTGCTTCGCTTTTACCGATAATGTCTGTTAAGTTAAAGTCAAAAGTCAAAAGCCAATTCATAGTCGGGCTCGCGAAATTGTGAATAATGTTTATACATTTATGAAGGAAGAGGCAGATCATCAAACTGTTAAAATTCCGTTGTCAAAGGCTCGCCAAAGAACTGCTGCAGCAACTGGAGTGTCAGAGCGAGTTGTTGTGACTAAAATTAAACAGTTAACTTAACAAGTTGAAGGTTAGTAACATGTGTGAGGCAAGTTTTACTACACCAAACAAAAACCGTCAACGACGTAGAATAGTTGACAATTTGCATGTTGAAGAACATCGAATACCGACTGCAAAACTTTTGAGGGAGGCGCTAAGGGGACAAAATATATTTCCAGGGTTGTGAGAAAAGTTTTAGGTGTGTATTAAAGGACCTGGAATTTACTTGGAGAAGGACGGCAAACAATAGGAAATTATTAATTGAAAAAGCCAGAAATCCGAGAGAAGAGGATAAACATACTTGAGAGCGTTGAAAAATTTACAGGGAGCAAGGACGCCCCATAATTTATTTAGACGAAACTTATATACTATCGTCTCACGTATCTAACCAAACTTGGTCAAATGGCTCAAATGAAGGGTTACACGTGCCGATTTCCAAGGGCAAGAGACTAACAATTATCCATGCGGATGGAGAGAAAGGGTTCTTGCCCAATGCTTTTACATGTTGTAAACAAGCAACCATAGTGGAGACTACCAAGACAATGTGAATGGGGACATTTTTATGAAGTGGATAAAGGAAAAAAAGTGTTACCGAATTTAGAACCAAATTCAGTACTGGTAGTCGATAACGCGCCTTACCATAACATACAAATTGATAAAGCTTCTACTTCAAAAAGTAGGAAGCAAGATATGAAGTTGTGGCTTTCAAAAAACGGAATACCATTCTGCGACGATATCCTTTTATCCTGAACTCTACAAACTTGTGCAGCTATATAAACCAAGGCATGTCCGGTACGCCTTGGACGAAACTGTTCAACTAGAGGGTCACGACATCTTACGACTTCCGCCCTACCACCCAGACCTCAATCCCATTGAGTTAATTTGGGCCGAAGTCAACATCATGTGGTTATGAGAAATACATCTTTAACTATGTATCAAGCTAAAGCTCTATGCGAAGACAAGATATCAAGTATGGGCGCAGAAGAGTGGTCAGTAAAGTGCAAGCACGTAGAGAAAATCGAAAGGGACTATGCAGCCGCAGAACCCAGATTGACAATATTATAAAATCCCTTATTATATTAGTTGGTTCGGATACAGACAGCAGAAGAGGAGGACAACTTGAGTGGAATTGAAGAACTCCAATGAAAAAACAATCGTTTTAAGTAACATTTGTTATTAGAAAATTATATTCTAGCATTTAAATTAATTAAATATTATTGAAGTGATTGTAAATTAAATAATAAGAGAATACCAAATAATAACAATAATAGGACTTATCCTTGTTTTTCAGTTGTTATATTGTTGTTTAACGTGTTTTTGAAAAATAACGTATGTGTGAATAATAATCGGCAAATCGAAATCGTGAGTTTAAAGTCGTTAAAAGATTCTTGCGCCTTCATCTCAGCGGCTAGCACGTAAACGCAACCCGCCACACAGATAGCGTTCGTTTTTGAAAGGGTAGTATTAGGGCTGCACGAGCACAGCTAAATTCCTCCAACTGTACACAGACTTGATCAAATATTGCGCGGTATATATTTACCGCGCAACAAAACCACGTGCTGGTTTTTATTAACTTAAGCTAAAAAATCAGGTTAAATTCAACAACAATAAATTAAATGCATTTAGTAATCCATAACAACCAGAAGAGAAAGTATATTGCATATAGTAATTAACAAGAATAAAAGTTTAAAATAACAAACATGTAAGGGTAGAACCTCTATAATTTAGTCAAAACTACTTGATTGAAAAAGACAGCAATTTAGAACTAGTGTAATAAATGAATTAAAGAACAGCAAATTCATCTAAGAGCAAAAATTAATAACACAAACGGGAAGCAATAAATATAAATTACACACACACACACACACACACACACACACACACACACACACACACACACACACAATATATAATATATATATATATATATATATATATATATATATAAATTATAATAACAACAATAATAATAGATTTGACAAAAACAACAGGTAAAAATACAGCGTTGAGGACGTTTTTTACTCTAACAAAAGATAAACAATTTAGCAACCAAAGAACGAGAGAAAGAGAAAAAAGAAAGTTAAGGCTTCAGGTGGCGTATGAGACACTCCCTGTATGTTGGATCCTTAGCAGACATTCTTCTCACAGCTTGGAGCAGTGGAAGGATGGTAAGGGGCATGGTGGTACCCTGTGCCTTAGGGGAAGTCCACCATTGGTCACGTATGCAACAGCGTCAGATTTCAGACGCTGCACTAAGCAGAAGGAGAACTCCTCACTTAAGTAGGTGAACTCGAAGTTCACATTGACTCAACTCTTTCCATCATACCTAGGCTACATTATGAATAATTTTAAATCAAGCAATCGTTTTTTAACACATAAACTGAATAGTTGTTATTATATCGATAAAATACTATCAAACTATAAATTAAAATTCTCTACAAGACAGTAAAAATGCATTAGCATCAAACAACTTAAAATTGTAAATTTTGTATACTTCATTCTTCTTAATGTAATTTTGGTAATTTAAACGGATAGTCAAAGTAGTGGCTAAGAAATGATATCGCTGCTGGATGCCAGCCCACCCTCTTCTTTGCTCTATGGTCTCTTTACTCAAATCCAAGAAGCCGGTGCGGTGCCGAATCTATCTTTTCAGTTTGAAGAAAAAAGCGATCTGATTCTGATGTACGGCTGAATTGTGGCGCTAAAGAATTACATGAATAATTGTTGTAAGTAAGCTTAAAATGTTAATTGTTGTTATTTAAGAGTCTTAGTAAATATTGTGTGAATTTATTAAAAGTTTTTAAGTGATCATTACTTCAAGAAACAAAAGCATAGTATGGAAGTTGTTAGATATTTTGGAGTTTGTATTCGTTGGAGAGCTCTCATTTTACTTCAGGATTGTCCTGTATTATATATATATTTATATAAAACCTCTAGTGTGTTAAGTACCCAACTGATTCTATTTAATTTATTAATATTGTATTATGAAATGACAAATTATTAGGAAATCAGTATAGTCTACCCACTGATGTTTTATAAATGAATGCTCTAGGCGAGGCCAATAATGTATTGATTGCATCTTTGATTTGGCAGTTTTATAGCCTACTAATTATTTCTCTATATAAAATTATTTTCATTTAGGCATTGTTTTATTATCAGTTTGGGCTAAGATGCTTCCATAGATAGATAATTTCTCTGTTAAAAAAATGTGGGCAGAGTACAGTAAGTGGATTCCAATTTTATATTGCTTAGTATTAGATACTTCATATGTCGAATAATAGAACTACCAGTTGATATCAATGTATCTAATATACTAAATAAGTCATAGGTTTGAAATTAATTTAATATATATAGGCTATACTATGTCACAGTACTATAAAGAGAAAATGAACAAAAACCATCAAACAGTTAGAGTAGGTAATAGGAATAATCTTAAGTAATAAGAGATCATAACAAAACAGACAAGTCAAAACCACAAAAAAGAGGTTATTGTATCTTAATGGTATTGTGGCCAGTTCTCAAAAGTTAAGGAATAATTTTTGGGTAGGGTAGGCCTACGATATGCGGATCCGGTTTTTTATATTGAAATTGGCAAACGATATTACTTAATCAATAGATAGCCTACTGATTAATTATTTTGAATAATTAACTTAAAAAACCTATATCAACACTGTAAACACTTTCAAATAATACACATACAGTAATATTTCAATTTTACATACAAGTAACATTTATTATTAAAAATGGCAGTCAATTTTAGAGAACTACACGACATTGCTTTGAAAGATGATAAGACATGTTTTAGTTGCTTCAACATTTTGGACTTGTACTGAAAAACCCATTATGTGAAACTTGTAAGAAAGAAACAACTGTAACTGTGAGAGGAGCAAATATGGTCGTCTTCAGTTTTCATAATTTTGGTTATAATAATTTGTTTGGTCACTGTAAATATTAAATTCATATTTAAATTTAAAACATATGATTGTTATTGAGGACTATAGATACTTTTATATTGATTGATAGTCTAGGATTTGAGATGCGAATATTAGGTATCAATGATTAGCCTACATTCTTCGATATAAAAAAGCCAGGTTCACTTATCGTACCCTACCCTAATTTTTAAATAAATAGTCTTTTATGAAAATAGGCTATAATGTTTACAATATTAAAATAGTTTACGTTGGTAAATTAATTATTATCAGCTGATCATATTGATGGGTATAATTGTGCAATATCTTTTATTAATATCAATATAAAAACCAGGTCTACTTATCTTATTTTATCCAAATTTGCCATCAGCCTATTATGTTACAATAGGGTACAGTATGATAAGTGGACCCATGTTTTTCTATCGATATAAACAAACTCTGTTGTATAATTACACCCATCAATATAATCAACCGATAAGGATTAATTTATTTGAGCAATTAACTAAGTCATCTGTACCAACATAACACATTTTTAGCTTGTACAAAAATTTGGTAAGTGATTTCATCAAAGCAAGACTTATTACCTATCCTAGCTGTTTATTTGATGGTAACAGTTCCTGTATTATTTTCAAATATCAAAATCAAATCAAATCAACAATGCTTTATTGCCACAACACATTATACAGAAATGTATGACATCGTCACAATACAATACATTGCAAAGCTTTTACTTAAGTAAGATATTCATGTACATTAATTTAGACTATTTTAAGGGCTTACAGTGATCAATGAATTCATTTACAGAGGTAAATACTAATATCTAATAAAAAGGATTTAATCTCTCTTTTAAAACATGAAACAGATAAACTTTTCAAGCGCTCAGGTAGTAAATTAAACAACTTGATTCTATTTCAAAAGGGCTATTGATTGTTCTTTGGAAATTACATTGACTAATTCTGACTTTGAAATGGCTATTGTATCTTGTGTTATGCTCATGAACATGACTATTTGTTGTAAGCAGACTATGGGAATACATTTTTACATACATTAAACACTGCAGTATAAATAAAAAGAAGGTACAGTAAGTATTCTTAATTTTCTAAATAAAGGTTTACAATGTGTTTTCACACGAACGTTACATATAACCCTTATTGCCCTTTTTTGTAAAATCAATAACTTGTTGGCGTGACTATCATTTCCCACACAACTGTAGCTAAGACAAAGTGGCTCTGAATATGAGAAAAATAAACTAATAATAATACTTGTAGATTCACAATAAGTTTTAACCTCCTAAAATAAGCATAAATATTTAGAAACTTTACTACACAAAAAATCAACATGAGCATACCATTTTAAATTAGACTGGACAATAACACCTAAAAACTTTACATTTTGCACATTTTGACAGTTACTTAAACTAAAAATTCAGATTTTGAGTTTTATCTCTATTCAAACAAAGTATGTTAGCTGAAGTCCAATCTTCAATGACTAAATTACATTCATCGGAAAGACTATTGACTAGATTATGGTTACAACAAGAGATCTGAAGGGCCAAATCATCGGCGTACATAAAAGTAGTTACAAGATTGTTTATAATTGCAGCGGAATAGGTCATTAACATAGATTATAAACATTGTGGACCCTAGAATTGAACCTTGCGGTACACCTGTCATCACAGGTAGATAAGAAGAAAATTTTGCCTTTACAATACACAGTTTGAAGCCTATCAGATAAATAGGATCTAAAAAGTTTAACTGCTCTTACATCAAAAACCGTAATATTCTAGCTTATCTACCAGTACACAATGTGAAATAGTGTCAAAAAGCCTTTGACATATCGTAAAATCTGCCTAAGACATTATTTTTATCATCTAGACTATAAATACATTTTTTCATAAAATCAGTGATGGCAGAAATTGTACTTTTGTTGGTCCTAAAACCATATTGATTATCAAGAAATAAACAATTACTCTCAAAATATTCAACTACTTGTCTATTTAACATCACCTCAAAAACTTTTGATACAATAGTAAATAATGGAGACAGGACGGTAATTATCATAATCAGATTTTTTTCCTTTTTTGTACAAAGGCACAACTTTGGCATACTTTAAACACTGAGGAAAAACACTGTTGTCAATACATAAAATTAAACAGGTAGGCTAAAAACTTCCACAATATATGGTGCAGCTATTTTTAAAACATCTGAATTAAGACCATAAACATCTAAGCTTTTACTATTACTCAAAGTAAAAATTGCACTGTAAACTGTTCTACTAAGACATTTTTAACATTAAACATAGAGGTGGCAGGAGGCCTACTTATTTTATCTAAATAATATTGCACATCATTATTGGACATAGGAAACATTATTAACAAGAGATATCACATTATTTACAAAAGAAATATTAAAATTCTCAGAGGACAATTTTGAGAACTCCTTATTTACAGGTGGTAAATCATTATTATTTAGATTTTCCTTAATAAATAGACCAAATAACTTTAGGTTTACTATTAGCCTCCATCACTCTTTCACAGTTGTAGGCAAGCTTAGCTAAACCTAACTTTGTCTTTGTAACTTTTTTTAAGACCCAGATATGTATTTTTTATCAGATACCAGACCAAACATTTTAAAGTTATTGTAAGACGCAATACAACGCTCCTTCAGACTTAAAAGTTCATTGCTATACCACTGAGGCTTACATTTATTCCATGATTTATTACTTACTACTTTAATAGGGATAGCTAAGTTAACAATTTCCAAAAAAAACTTTTCAAAAAAATATTCAAACTTCTCATTTACAGAACTAAGACTATACACACAGCCAATTCACTTTGCTCAACAGACTAGTGAAATACAATACATTAATGTCATTAATAGGCCTTACAATTTTTTTATCTACATAACAATAATCAGTTTTATTTAGAGATCCATTTATTTATTAAAAGTAAGATCAGCTTTCACAACCACAGCATTATGATCAGATACCCAACATTGGTTCCACCCAAGCTGAATTTATTCTGTCAAGTGCACAGAAGTTGCTATATTATCGATACAAGACCATTACCAAAATTTAATACATTAGGCCTAGTTATTTCACACACTGTATAATTTAAATTAAAGCTCATCAGCAAATTGACAAAAATACATCGCTTAACACTATCGACCATTAAAATCCACATTGGCATCAAAACCTAACATTATTGACGCATTCACTTTATTTTTATCAAACTACAGTACACAAAATATTAAATAAACATTCAACAAAATGGTTAAAATTATTATCATCAGGAACACGATATATCTCAATGAAGAATAAATTTACATGTTTTACAAATATTGCGGCCACTTCACATATTGACGGAATCGACAGTTCCACAAGATAGGCTAGGTCATCAACTTCTATTGTTGCTTTGGTAAAAATAGCTGTTCCTCCTCTTGAGCCGCAAGGCCTTTGAAATACACTGGCAAGTTTGTAGCCAGGAAGGTTAATATCACTAAGATTATAGTTGACGACCCCAGTGCTCGCATATCCCAATAATATCAATATTGTGAGTTACACATAAGCTTATAAGTTCATCAGTTTTCCCTATAATTCCCTGCACATTCCAATGTGCTGTAGTAAACTGGCACTGAGTCATCTGGTGTTTTCACTAAGAGGCTGTCGTGACTTGCCTGCTTATGTTTAAAAAATGATCATTATCTACACCATTTTCTTGCTTCTTGTATCGGGGTGCCCTATACTTAGCTACAATACATCCCTTGGGCCACAAATTTGGATGCATTAATTTCTTCCCCCATCTCCAAAGGCACTCCAATTTTAAAAGAACTGTATGAGTTATATCTAGTATTCAACTTTTCACATTTATATTGACCAGATTCATCTAGGCCTATGTTCTTGAGATAGGCTACTACTTCATGTTCTACAACCCCAGGGTCAAGTCCAGACAGAAACATCCAAAACATCTTTTTGGCAGGTTTTAACCCAGCATCAACATTTACTTCCTTAGTACCATGCAATACTTTAGTTGTTCTGACAACTTCACTATACTTAGGTCTTTCAGATACAGGTTGTGGACTAGAATTAGAATCAACATCAGTTAACTTATTGTCTAAACTAGGACCTAGTTCTATGATTGTTGTTAGGATTGGATTCCCTTACCTGATCATTGTAATAAGATCTTGAATTAGATTGACCTCGCCTAAGCCATGATCCTCTTTGCCTAGGCTTACCTCTACTATAGTTCACTTGAGTCCATTCCTTATTAGAATTAGTAAATACTCGTTCACTATGACTGGGAGGCTTAGGCTTATCTTTAACATGATCTAGTTGACCATTAGGTGAGTTACTTTGGTTATCTGGAATAGGCCTTCTTGCCTGTTGTACTAGAGAGCTATTAGTAGTCACATTAACGGGTAAGACCTTAGTAATAATTTGCTCACCTGAGCTTACTAACTTATTTTCTAAATTCAACTTCGAAAAGCTCAGCTTTTACTTGATTTTTGAAGACTGCCAAAGTCATTACTTAACCTCACATTTTCATTTTCCATTTTAATGAGTTTCTCAGTTACATCAATATTATCCTTTGTAACATTTTGAGTCAACTCAATTAACTTCTTTACTGTATTATTTAGTCCAATAAAATCATCACATTCAGATAGGCCTACCTTAGCTAACATTCGTTGCAACTTCTGACGACTACAAGGTTCACAATACCACTTTACTTTAGAGCCTAATTGCTCAATATTAGCATATTCATCATTGGAAATTTCAACGCAATGGCTATGATGCCATTTATTACAGAAAAGCTTCACATTGAAGCCCTTTATCACCTTCATTTACTAACTTATCACAGCACGGACAAATTTCATCTACATCATCCTCCGCCATCTTGCCGTGACTTCGGACTTTATGGATGAGGTTGTATCATTGTATAAGGTAGCCTACAGTACATTGAATTAATTATTTTAATTTCAAACATATGACTTTTATTTAGTACTTTAGATATTTTGATATCGAGTGATAGTTCTGTTATTTGATGTATGAAATATCGATGATAATACTAGGCAATATAAAAACCATGCTTACATATCATACTCTGCTCTTAATATATTCAATCTATTTTACTTTATTCAGGTAGGAGAATGTTTGTTTATTGGAAATCTTATCCGAATTTAATACTATACCTAATACGGAATATCATATTCATTTTATCTCACCCATATGAATTGTGGTAAGTTGCTCCTGACAAGTTCTATTTTTGGTGTATTCTAAAAGAATATTGGTACTTTGGTATTATCTGCAGGCCATTATTTTTGACAAAAGATTTATTACCAGGGACTTTCAATTACAGTATTATAAATAACTGACTTTATTTGATGTATTGTTCAAATTACATATCCTTATGATGATCAGTTCTTGTTTTCTACTTCCCAAAAGTAAGTAATGTGTGGGAGAGATAATGGCCCACTCGATCCCTATCTACTTCTTGTTTTTACATTATATCGTATATGCAGATTCTAATTAGGTTACGACCCTCACATCATCTGAGCTTGAATTTGGGTACAAAGTGGGTAATTTGGGTATCCCAACCTCAGGTAACATCCCAGATCGTCCAACATTTCCGACATCAGATCACTTGAGCACTTGTAAATGTTGACTTTTAACTTTTTATATTTCTAATACATATGCATGCCTATATAGTCTATAACAAATAGTAGATAGGAACAGAGTGGCCGCCTTCGCGCCTACATCACTTCTTTTCGGTAGACAGAAAACAAAAAAAACTAATAGTCATAATGACATGCAATTTTCACAGTTAACTCAAATAAAGTGTTCTTTCTAATAATAATGTAGTGTTTGTAGGTCCTCGGTAACAAAAATTGTTCTAATAATAGGCCTCTGTACCTGGTACTGATAGTATGTACCAAAGTACGAGAATATTGATGAGGCTTTATTTTTCGTTAATATTTAGGCTACTTTTTGCCAAAAATTAGGCCTTTGGAAGCATATATGGTGTAGAGGTTTCTAAAAATATTTTATTCTTATTTAAAATTGTTATTTAATTTGTTTTGACAAAACTACTTAAAAATGTATGTACAGTTCTTAGGTAAATGTTTCCAATTTCCACTTTGCACTTTTTGATACTTTTCCTAATGTATTGTGCTTAATGTAACATGTTGATTGCAGCAGATACCTTGTGGTGCAGTGGCTTAGTGTGTCTGTATTGGTGTATAAGACGCTAAACGGAAGTGAATAACAATATCAACAAAACTATCTACCCGAGAGCCAACCAGTGTACCTGAGACAACCACCATAACTTCCTTATTTCCTGCCACAACATACTTATTTCATGTTTCCTCACAAACATTTTTCTTTTTCTACATTAGTACACACAATAGGAGAAATTCTGAACAATTTTTGCAAAAATAAATGGGTATCTATAAACTATATGTTACCAGTATGACCCCATAAACTTATGTAATATAAATTAGCTGAGATAATCATGATTTTACAATGTTTTGTTTGACTCAATTGTCATGAAAACAAAAAGCTGGCCACAGATAGCCTGCTCTTTTTCAGCAATACTAGTAAGGACAATATCCCACATTGTTTACATGGACAATGTACTTTGCGGGCTACAAATAGTCTATTTGGCGTATAAGAATTAAGTGTCAGAAAGGCATTGTTAATGTTGCCAAGTCACAAGATTTTTATTTTCCATATGCAATGGATATTCTCATTCAACCTGGATGGGTTGAGACGCTTACATGATCTAAGCTTGATTTTTAGGTACTATCTCGGGTGATTTTCTTTTTCTGTCAGTAGTATGGGGTGGTGTGATGTACCTAAATTGTTGTTACATCAATTAAATAAACTAAAATAAAGTAAGAATAAATTTTACACTTTTACCTATCGATGATATGATGAACTATAGACTTGCTATTACACAAAGGACTGATTTAATTGAGTCCTGTACACCAGTGATAATGCATCCATGGGCTCTGAACCTTCTTATCACTTGGCAAGGTCTACAATGGTTTTCCATAATTTAATTTTCATGTTTTTATTTTCTAAGGTTGCCACACCAAAATGTAAAAGAAATTAAAGTTGACCCAAGAATTGTTCAGAATTACCTCTGACTGACACGTGCATGCACGAGATATATACTATCCAAGGACTTTTCACCTTTCTTGAGGGCATACTGCACTACCTAAGGGCCTATAACACTACTCAAAAGTTGACCATTGATTGTACCTGAGTGCCTACTGCCCTATTTAAAAATTAACCACATTTTTCCTACCACCCTACCCAAGAGCTAAATGCTCTCCCTAAAAGCCAGCTGTCATACCTGAGGTTTTACCACCCTAACCAAGAGGAATTTTTTCCCTTATTGAGCATTTTTTTTAGTTATATGGGTTATAACGATTACCTTGTGGCTTTTACATTTGATACCAGGCCCGTACTCTGACCGGTTTTTTTCGGACAAGTTTACTGGGGCTTGAGCAGCATTATTTTAACATTTTTGTTTCCCATGGCATACTATACCTATCACAAGAAAACTTTTGATATTAGATTTATTTTATTTTCTGCAGATGTTAGTCATTATTTTTTATTTATCTACAGTTAAATAAATGAACTGAATTTTCACAGCCTGTGTTTCAAAGAAGGTGGCCTAAGTATTTATCAATTGGAAATTAAATCAACTAAGTCTAGATGTACAGATATTCAATAACTGGATGGAACACTTAAATCCAATTAGCGTGCTTGAAGTACGAGATGGAAGCCTCTTCACTAAAAAGCTTAAGTTTTTATATGAACAAAAACCTACAAGTTTTTATTGTTAAGCCAAGTAATAGTTATTTTTTAACTTATAAATTAGGCATAATTACATAAAATAGTATTTTCAGGTAAAAATTGTAAAGTTAAACATAAAAATGCTCTATAATCATATTTCCTTATTCTATATCTAGCAACATGAAAAATGATAGATAGATGAAATTTAGTTGTCACTTCACTACTTTAGCAATAAAGTAGAAGTCCAATTATCCGAGCTGCTGGGTTAACCGAGGCCTTTACTAATAAAAATTAATAACCTTCCAGGAAGCATGAACGAAATTGTATTGATGGTACCATGTTTGTTTTTGAGTGAAGAAAATATATACAGGAGCTTATAGCAAAAATAATTTCAAGCCATTTTGGGCAACTAGTCAATATTTTTAGTCTTGTTTAGCTCAGCTCAAGCTGAATTAATTTCATAAATGTTGCAGCTTCAAATGATTCTATTTAATAGAAAATGGAAAGACTAAGCGATATATTTTTCTTGTCCTATTGAGAACTAAAATTGATGTGTACTAAAATTGATTTGTACTAAAATTTGTGTTTAAAAAATAAAGATTATGAAGAAAATAACACTATAAAAAGTAATGAAATTTTTGCATTTTATTTTATTCGTATTAAAACCAAGTTTGCAGATTAGAAATTTTTCAATAGTCATTACTATCATATTTATTCACCTCGCTTTCTGAATTGGTACATATGGTACAACAACACCAGGTAAGAGAAGACAATGTCACAGACGTCTTGTCATCCCTAGGCAATTTTTCTGCTATGAATTAATTTGTTCAATTTGTATTACACAGTGTTCTAGCTTATAAATATAAGTGACTCAAATTGTATTTTTTTTGTTACAGAATACAGTAAAATGAGCTACTACGATAAAAGAGATTCTTATTCACAATACGCCAATTACCAGTCTGACTCCAGGAGGAATTCGAATAGCTTCAGTGAAGAGCAGACTGGAGCGAAGCGCAAGAAGAAATGGCCTAGAAGAAGGGGTGGAAGTGCCAGCGGTCCTGGCAGATCTGAGATTAATGTAGACACTCAGCTTTTCAAGGAGCCTTCTGCACCAGCTCACAAACGGTTTGCACCCTCAATGAGTCCCGGTCAACATAACCGCTACCGTGAACCGTATTTTGACATGAGGGACATGCCGGATTTCGTTGAGCCCCAACATGCTGGTCCTTCATGGCACTGGGATACTTACTTCCACGAGTGCAAGTCATGGCAAGAAAAGCATAAACTTGCTTATTATCGCTCAAGATGTATGGCTTTGGAGTTTGAGAACCAAATGCTCTTTGAACAAATTCATTCATTAATTGAAGAAAACTGTGTATTTGCTGCCGTAAGTTTGATTTTGTTCTAGTATTAAAAATTGAGAGGTATGACCCAGACTTCCTAGTTGGCATATTTTACATAAAAAATTGTATTATTAAAAGTATTATTTAGCATATTACTTCAAAATTTATAATTTTAAATGATTAAGTAATCAAACATAAAACTTTGCTGAAAAATTCAGTGGGAATGTGCAATTGATAGTTTTCACAGTATTGTTTTTGTACAATGAAGTCACCTCAAATAGGTTATTTTTCTGTTAACCTGTACAGTATTAACCCTTTAAACCATTTTAACCCCGGCCATTAAATCAAGTGAGGTGCCAGGAATCCCAAGCCATTTTCAGACAAAATGTAAGGGTTTTGTAAAAAATTCATAACTCAGTTATTTTTTAAGATATTTAGGTAATTCTTTTTTTGTTTTACTTCTTTATACATGTAGCTTACAGAAATATACAAATAAAAATTATTATTTTGAAAGTAATTTTTTTACATACATATACATATATAAAAAATAAATAAAAATGAAAAATTTCAAGTTTGATCATGGAAACCATATAGATAAAAAAATATTTGACATAAAAATACCCATTTAATTTATGATATATTTAATCCTTAATAAAAGGAAAGAAAAATTATAGGCCTACCTTATTTACAAGTGGAGTAACATCAATTTTTGTAAAGCCGTGTAAATTTTTCTTTTTGCCATTTCTGGGCAAGGCAATGTAACAAGACCTTTGAAATTCACAGTACTTAAAATAAACATAAAACCAAAGTTATTTCTGACAAAATAACTAAAACTGTTGATAATATAAATTTAAAAAAAGTTTTAAAACAATATTAACATTACTACAAAATGATCACTAAAATCGTCGTCACTAATCATATCCACACCATTTGCAACTAGGTTACTAATTAGTGTATTTTCACTTACGGGAGACTTTGAACGATGTCTTTTACTCATTTTGAAATCAAACAAATAATAAACTAAACTTTAACTGCCGTACTTTACACTGCTTTAACCTAAAACTGTGAAGAAAACGGAATATTCACAACCACGTGATATACAGCTGTCTGCAACAAGCGTGAGCAGTCAGTCGAGACGAACTGCAATTGCTCAGTCACAGACTGACAAAATACGAAGTGAAACCATTACAAACTAATATAATATTTCGATGCAAAATATCTTTGTGCACAAGTCTGTGAAATTTCAAAGCATTTGGTGAAATAGGTGGCCAGTAAAGTAATAAAAAGTGCACGTCCGCACTATACGGACGTCGGGAGTTGACGCCATTTTTACGACGTCCGTATAGTACGGACGTAGGGGTTTAAAAGGGTTAAGGACCAACCGTCTGATTTATCGCCGGCGGCGTACTATGCGAAAAGGACCAGCCGTCTGGTTTATCGCCGGCGGACTTTTCATATTTTTTAAGAGATATTTTAATCTTCTATATGGAATAAATATACTATTTTTCTATTCCCTGTATGTTTATAACTATGATATCAAATTTTAAACGTCTTTGGAATCATCAGCTTGGTCAAAAAAATATTTTACGGCCATGTTGCATCGTAATGTTGTCAGGGTACTTTGGGATTATACCTACCACACCCAGACATGAATCGTTATTTGATATTTTGCTTCTATTGATTACTAGATTAGCGTAGAACAAATTTCGTCAATATAAAACAGGAATTATCTTATCGCAAACCCCTCCCCATCCTCAGACAGAGGTCAAAGTCGAACGGTCTAGTAGATAACGTGATTGCAGTCTCGCCGCCCGTTCAGCTGGTGCGTCGCTTTGTTGTACTTCCGTGTTTTACCCCTACATTTCTTCAAACACAAAAACTAAACTCTTTATTGAAAAAAACACACACAACTTGTTTTTATGTACCGTACAAAAAACTTAAATAATCATGTGATGCCGCGCGGCCTGCCGCCGTAATCGGGATTCTCGAGAAAGATAAGATAACAGCGACAACAATACCGATCACAATACCTGGAAACGCTTGTTGATTGATGGAATGTTAGTTCTGTTACTCAACTACATCGTTTTATAACGTTCTAAGTTGAAAAAATTTTAAGCGTTGGGGGCATATAACGGAATCTGACCCCATTAACAATTATTGATAATCGTTGTAAGTTTGTAATTTTGTAATTAAAGAGTTGTTTTTTCGTTCTATCATGTTTGTTTCTATAAATGTATATTTTTGTGTTCTTCATACTGGTGTGGTCGGTATAATCCCAAAGTACCGAATAATATCCTTAGTAGCCTATAAGGTTTTGTATGTTAGGCTAATGCTGAAAAGTGTGTTATTAACCAGTGTTACAGAAAAATTTAATTCATTTACAAACTTTTTTATTTTTTATTCCAGGGCTTTAAAATTTTGTACAGTTATAGAGAATTATATGTAGAACTAATAAATACCATTTCCCACGGATATTTTATTCTTATTTTTGGTAGTTATTGAAGATCAAACTCAATTTTTTTTCTTTTTTTTTTTCTTTTTTTTATTTGATAAACAGATAAATCAAATTGTTTTTTGCTATATAATGACTTAAATTTATTTTTTCACAATGAACAATTTAATTATAAACATTTTAAGCCTAAAAACAAATCTGTACAGTAATTAGTTCTGAAGATATGATTTTTCTCTCAAACGCTTGAAAAATCGCACATTTTTAATGTGCACAGTACTTGGAGCAAGGCCAGAAAAACGCAAAAATTTTCTTTGCACATGTCAAATTTTGGTCTGGTCCTAAAAGGGTTAAATTAAATTTTTTAAACAATTATGTCTTAATAAATTATTAGTATAAGGATTTGGGAGTCTTTTGCTGAATTCTAAAAACCTGTACTGTAACAGTTTACAAAAGATCAGTTATTTACAGATAGCCTAGTACAGAAATCTGTAAATTCAGTTCCACCCCTTCAGAGGAGTATAAATTAGCAACGTAGCGTTGAAAAGACATGTGCAATTTAACAGGATTTTAAAGTTACTCATGTACAAAATACCACAATTATTATTGATAGGAATTTAAAAAATGTATATTTATAATTGTGCCTACATTTTGTAGATCACCATAATGTAGAGAAGGTAAAAAGCTGTTTTTTTCAGCTTGAGAAAAGCAAGCTCTTTAATATATTGTGTTGTATGTACAGGAGCGTGGATTAACTCCAACAATGCGACTGCCAGAGATCCCTGGCAGACAGACTGAACGTGCTAAAGCCAGTACCACTCCCAAGAAACAAGGTAAAACAGATGAGCACACCGCTGCTTCGGAATCTGAAATTGTATGCAATGTTACAGAGGATATGATGAATTTTTTAGAGGAGAACATCCGCCACAAACTTAGTTTGAGTATGTATACTTTTTGTGAAGATCTTTGATTCAAAATCAAGTAAAGGAAAATTATATTTAAATTGCTGGCAACTGCCGTTTATATCGCAGTTAGATCGCTCACGTACTGGCACTGACGTATATACGGCAGTAAGCAGACATTTCGGAAATCAGTTATTATTTGCGTATTTTGGATGTTTCGGTTTAAAACCGAATATCAATCAATGGCAGAATAATCAAACTATCGATTGAGGTATATTATTACTCAATAAATCAAACTTTATTCCTTTTTGTATGGTTAGAAGAAATGTCTTGTGCAAGCAACTGTTTTGACTGTGACCAGCTGACCGAGCCGACTGTCTTATTAGTTACGTCTGCTGTCGTTGTGTTTTGGTGTCTATCTAATTGATTTATTTTTAGTTCATATTTTGTTATGGTTATTAGTAATATGGCTGATGAAGTCACACTTAATTTTAAGGACAAACCTAGTGATTTGAGAGAACTATTAGCTGAATTGGGAGCTGACATCCTTATCAGGCTTGTTCAATGTTACATTGTTTGTGAATAAAGAAACTATAGTAACAATAATAAGCGAGTATTGTTCTTACTTTAGTTTTCCTGAAAACAATGATACATGTCATGTATAGGTTGAATTTCAGTGTTATAAAACAATTATTGTACAAAAATGCTGAAAATACTATGTTAGTAAAATTTGCGCTTAAGTTAAAAAATTACTAAAAAAGTAAAAATTTTAAAGTAAAAGGGCTAAAAATATACATATATATATATATATATATATATATATATATATATTTAGTAAGTATAAAATTGTGTTCCTTTTTTATGATTTGGAATTTATATAATCCTTTCACACATACATGATGAGATAGTGTAGAGTTATAAAAAATTCTTTTCAAGAAAGAGCAGTCAGTCAACTTTACACTATTATTGCATGAAAACCGTTTAAGATATAAAGACATAATTTGTATTAGTCGAATCCTCTACTTATAAATAACCATTTCATTTTATATAGTTTATATTCGTAATATTACTCATTGTCAGCTGATATCGATCCAAATGCTGCACGTCATACAGCTGACAGACTATGCAACTGTTGACGCGCTGCACGGCCTTGACGTTCTTTGTTACTACTGTTGCTGGGTTATTATGTAGACTAGTTTTTTATAATTTATTGCTATGTTGTAAAATGGGTGATCCTCGTCATTCAAATTATATACGTGAACTATATGATGATGAAAATATTACTTCTGATGATGAAAGTGACACATCGGAAAATAAAGTGCATGATGATATCTCTTTGTCAGATTTGTTGTCAGGTAGACTGAATGATTATAAACCGTGGAATGTGAGTTGGGTGTGAAAGTTGATAGTGACAGTGAAAAACAATTCTTCATTATCTGATATTATTCCTCTTGTCTGAAATATTCACCAATATGGATACGCGTAAAACCAAAAAAGTACATATTTTACATTTTTAGCAAAAAAACTTTTTTGTCTTGTAAATAAGTGTATATGTGTTATAATCTTTTTGTTTACTACAAAACTGTGTATATTTTGTACATTTACAGTATCTTACTATCTCAAGTCATGTAAAAGTTACGTGGAATGAAACTTAGAAAACAAAAAATTTACAATACACATTTTTCAATTTATGTAGAAATAAAAACCTAATACTCTAGTAAGTGCATATCTGTATTATTTAAAAATTTTCTGATTTCTAAAAAAATGGTATATAACACTTAATATTTAGCACATATTAAAAAAAAAATCCGAAAAATATACTGCGCAAAGACAAAAAACCAGTGTATTCTGGGAGTTTCTTATTATCAGTTGGAGGGTTAAACACTGAAATGTTTTTGAAAGTATGAAAATGTTAATAAAGATAGTTTGTTATTATTATTTGGAATATTCTGAAAACAATAATATATAATAAGGCATATATAGGTTGAATTTTAAGCATTGTAAACCTATTTAACAAATGGCTGAAAATACATTCTTGGTGAATTTTGCGATAAAGTTCAAAAATTGCTAAAAAAAGTAAACATTTTTAAGTAAAGCCACTAAAAGTATATATATTTTGAGTAAGGATTAAATCGTGCTTCTGTTGTATATTTTGGGTATTTTATAAATATTTCAGACATATATGATAAGATATTGCAAAGTTATAAAGTATTTAAAAAATTCATATCTAGTGCATTCAAACACAGAAATCTTTTATGAAAATAAGAAAATAGTAATTAATATCATTTATTATTATTTGGAATATTTTGAAAACAATGATAAATAATAAGTTGTATATATGAAGAATTTTGAGAGTTACATAACAGTTTAATGTAATTATTCTTACAAACTGCTAAAAATAGGGTGCCAGTACAGGAAAGGACTCCACCAGTTCGAGGTTTAAAATTGACATATTTGTTGACAATCCTTCTAAAAAACTTCATTTGGTTATAGGCTGAGTTTCACTGGCTTGGTGTGGATTTTATGTGGCAATGTTACAGAATATCTTCAACAATCAGGTAAACCAGGAATAAGCTGAAAATCTCCCTGTAATACCCAAAAAATCTCAAAAACAATTTTTATTTCTAAGAAGTTGTGGAATCAAGAAATAATTTGACAACTCCTTGAATCAGGAGTTGATTAATCTCAAACATCATATTTTAGGCTATGTGATCAATCCGTGAAACTGTGAATGAAGATCGATGATGTGTGGGTAAATAATAATGTTGCCGCATTGTTTACGGAGTGACTTTATCTTGGTTATTTTTATCCCAATGTTGCATTAAGCTTCCTTTACATGTAATGATCCGTCGGACTATAAAAGTCGGCCGACCCATCATCTCAGTTTAGTTTGTCAACAATTGATTCTCACACTTTCCAATTAGTTGTCAGATTACGTGTGTTAACCCAGGTACTGGTGATGATTGCTGCACCAACGGTCTATCACTCTCGGTGACCGTCGCTGCAGCGATGGTTGAACATCGTCGCGTAAATGCCACTTTATAAAGTAACTGTAACGCTTTTCAATAAAAGTAATGGTAGCATTCGATAGCGGATAAATAAATGTATCATTTAATATGAAGTTTGGTACTTTTCGTTCTTTGATGCAAGTCAGAGAGGAAAAGAATATTGTATTTAATTTTCGTTCTTGTCATTTCTTTGCTGTTATTTACGTATGGTTAGTTATTTTGTTTATGTTTCTTGTTGCAAGTATGTCATTTTATTTTAAGTTATTATTATTCAGATGGTATAAGTTTTGAAAAGTATTTGTCTTTCACAGGAGTGATGTAGTGAATCAAATAATTAGTGTTTTGTTTCAAAATAACCCAAGTTTTGTAATCTATGTAGACAATGTATTAGGAGTGTCAAGTTTGTATTTTAGCAAGTTTTATTTATTTTATATGTTGAAGTTTACCAACATTATATGCATATGAAATGGATAGGAACTATTTAGATCAATATAGTGATATGAGAGAAAGTGAACCAGTAGACCATGACAGCGGTGGAAAATCTGATTAGACCTAGTGTAAGATCTCAGTGCCCCAACCGAAACTAGCTTTATAACTTTACATTTTTGAAAATACTTTTATAACAATTAGGGATATGTGTTCACAATACAGAATGTGTTTTGTAGTTAGTTAAAATTTTATTTTTCAAATGAGAAGAAGATTTGAACATTGTTTCTAACTTTGAAGATATAAAGTTTGACGTGTAAGAAAATTTATGCTTTACGGATTCATAAATATGAGTTATGCCACATAATTTTGTATTCGTACTTGTTATTGATAAATTATATGTTATTGCTAACACTGGGTGTGATATAATACTGTGTCAATAAGGAATAACTATTATTGTAATATAGTATGTTACCAGGGTAATAAACATTTTCATAAAAATGCTCTGTTGCAAGTTTTATCAATATAAAAATACAAACATTATTAAATAAGTCCATAAAATTATGTATTTTCGGAAACTAGAGAAATTTATAAATAATTTTTATATTTTGGAAGTTTAATTTGATACAATCAACTGTAAGTCTTCCAAGACGAGCCAAATCCAACAAAATTTGTTCATGAATGAAGCACATTGAAGCAAATGCATGCCTTTTTCTTTGGCATTACCGGTCGTGGGGCAAAAGTAGCTGTAGAGGAATATAAGACGGTCCACTCTAAATGGTACACAACCATATGTTTGCTAGAAGTCATTGGCAAAATTCAGGAAAACATCAAAGAAGAAGAAAATCATTCTTCATCATGACAATGCAAGCTCTCACACTGCTGCTCAAACAATTCAGTTTTTAACTAGCCGGAAGGTTGATTTGATGGCCCATACAACATACAGCACTGATTTGGCACCAAATGAATACGGCTGACTAGAACCATAATAATTTTAATAAATAAATGTAACTAATTATTGTGACACATAAATGTTTCACACAAACTAGGGTCAGTAATGAATAGCAGTCATAATTACTTCCTAAAATGTTCATCAGCTGATTTAGGTAATTTGTTTGGATTCGAAAAGCAGTTGAATGAAAATGAAAAGCATGTTGAGTGAAATTGTAAATATTGAATGAAATGTTTCCTGTCTAGTGAGAACACAGAGTACTTAAAATAGTTTCAACTGAAGTCATAAGATAGCATACAAGGTATTATTTGAAACTTGAATTGATAGCTTAATCAAGTAGTATTTTCTAAATTTTTTGTTAAAGCAGTTACATTATTCAAAGCCTTCCTTTGCTTTCAGAAAAGAAACATCAGGAAGGGGAGCATTCTAAATCCAATGATGGTGACACAAAACGCAAGGGTAGGTTAAAAATAGTAATTATATTAGCCTAGGTTTTCTATAATACAAACATAAACTATAAATTTCTCTGTATTGAACTGGAATAGGTCTGTGAATATCTCTCATAGACTTGGTAAAAGGAAATAATTTAATGTTATACTCTTGTGCAAATTAATGGAATCAAATTTCATTGAAAAAAGGGTTTTTATTCATAAAACATCAAAATATTGGTTACAAAACCAAATTTACTACTTAGTGTGGCCACTCTTATTGTTTATTACCATTTTAATCCGTTTAGCCATTGAGTTGAGTTTGGCACTTGAGTTCGGGAAGCTTTGCATTCCTGAATTAGAATTTTCAAAAGTTCTGAAATCATCCTGTTTGTGTGAAAGTCAAATTGACTGCTCATCAATACAAATGTTCTTTAATGTGTGCTTTTTTATCTGGGATGTTCCCATCATGATAAAAAAGATAATAAAAAAGTGAGCTTGTTAAAAAATATAAAAGAAAACAAGAGTCACGATGAAAGCTCATTTAAATTAAGGTTGTAATAGGGATAAGGTTGTAAGGGGTTGATTTATATATATATATATATATATATATATATGTGTGTGTGTGGTTTAATTTTTTAGTATACAAATAAACCACACAAACTTGATTTTTGTGTCGTTTGTTTGTATACAAAATTAGGTAAATTAGTTACTTATTTGGAAAGGTTTCACATTCAAATGCAAAAATTTGATTTTATGGATTTTGAAATCAATGATTGATTGTTATAATCCTTTTGAGTGGCATGGTATCGAGATAGTAGATGCAGTAAAAAAGCATGTAAATTGTTGGTATCAGCGATTCGTATCTAGACAATATTTAATATAGTACACAGTTAAAATATCCCAGCAACCATATAGCTGTATTTGATATGTTTTAATGTATTGATTAGTGCCCTTTTTCTTCCTACTAGTTCTTTAGAATCATTGTATAAACTATGATGTTATGGACTGTTAGCCGACATATTTATCATATGTGTATACACATTTTGGCGAGTATTATTGTTTAATTTGTACTATAATTAATTGTGTGTTTATGTAAGAAAAAACCATAAAGCAGAGCACAATTTACATTTATTAGTGTAATTAATAATTGTTATTGATATTTGGATGTTTCCATAGCAATGAGATTTTGTTTATATTTCTATACAACAAAGTGTTGATTTTTTTATGACAGTATCATATTATTGTTTTTAACTATTTGTATGCTAAAACTTCGTTGATTTTATCCTTTGAAAATGCTGAGGTTTTTTAAAGTGTTCTCCAAACACTCATCATTTGATATGAAAAATTACTTTCGGTAGTGTTTTTTATAAGTTGTGTTTCATGTTGTTTTCATTTAGAAAAATATGTACTGTACATGAAATATAATTAGAATTTCATGTCTTTCTCATGGTATTGCTCAAATATTCTTAAAAAAATTAAACGAGGACAATTTAGATTTAAACTCAAGATACAAAGAAAGGTTTATTAACCCCTTGAGTGCCGCAGCATCGCTAGCTAATTTTGATGGTACGAAAAGTGCATAAAGTGCCGGCGTCACTAATTTTGACATTTTGTATTTTGATAATATTTTACTTAGTACAAGGTTATTTTGGTCAAATAAACAGATAGCTATATTCAATAGGTTTCAAAGTATCGAAAAATAAAAATTTCATGTTGTTTCCCTACGGTTTGATCTGTGAAACGTATGTTGTTTGGGAGGCTACTATTTTTGGACGAGTTTTCCTTATCGGAGACAATATATATATATATATCAGTATTGAAAAGAACAGACTTTTTAACTTATTTTCAAATTTACAAGTTATTATGAAAGTCAATTAAAACAAAAACTAAAAGAACAACATCTTATTATTCAAAAGTGATTCTTCCGTGTAGGCCTACTTGAATGGTCGCTCCTCAAGGCCTATTTGCAGGCGATTTGGCGATCGAAACTATGAATCATTTAGTATTTTTTGTCGATTCATTATGGAAGAAGGAAGTATTAGGAACTTATAATGGAAGTTTATTTTGGTCCCTAATAAGGAAAACTCGTCCAAAAATAGTGAGCTGTGATAATACCGTATCTATGCGATGATTTTGTCTTCCAGTCACAACTAGCGCAGACGAGTACTGTGTTGGGTAACAGCCATTCTTATTTATGTGCCGATTTCCAAGTATTGGAGTACATGCTAACAGCCTGGTACTGAATGAGAAAAACGTCAACAATTTATCATTGGGAAGAAAAGAGAGGAAGTTGCAGCACTGCCAGATGTGATGCAAGTGTCACAAGTAACATACTTAGGAGTAGTGATAGATGATAAACTTACCTGGTCTGACCACCTAGACAAGTTGTGCTGTAAACTCAGCTCAGCTCTGTATGTGCTACGACGGGTGAGACTCATATCTAGTGATGACACTACAAAAGCGGCATACTTTGCTCTGTTTGAGGCACATGTCCGATATGGGATAGCGGTAATTCTTCTAGAACAAACACTAAGTGGGTTCTAGTTCTGCAAAAAAAAGGCAGTTCGCATTCTAGCTGGCCTTGGACACAGAGAATCATGCCGCACAGCCTTTAAAGAACTAAGGGTATTAGCTGTAGTGAGCCTTTTCATCCTAGAAACTGCCTTACATGCTAAAAAGCAAAACCTACAGAGAGGAACTGATATACACAATTATAACACTAGAAGAGCCAACAGCATAGTACTTCCGATCCATCATCTCACACTCCATGAAAAACAACCAACATCTAGGAGCAAAATTCCTCAACATCCTGCCGGAAGAGGTGAAAAACACCCACTGCGAGAAGAAATATCATAGCATGGCTACAACAGCGCCCTTTTTACACAGTGGACGAATTTGAAAACTGGAGTAAGACTTGGTGACTAGTGGCTTTGGTGACACATTTACTGTTCTCAATGAATGATTTAAATAAAGAATTATTATCTATTGTCTAAATAAAAAATAAAATAGTAACTTATACAGTGTTTTACCATATTTCTTTATAAAAGTAATGTAGTGATTTGAGTTGTGTCCAAGTGAAAAACGTGATTTTTCAGTGTAAATATAATAAGATTATTTTGGTTTTTACAAAGTTGCTGACACCCATACAAAAGAAATGTAGTATTTGTCTCTACATTACTAATCCTATTTTATTTGTGTTATCTTGATGTTTTATTTCATGTATTGTGAAAACTAAACTATGGCTATGTAATTTCTAAACTCTGACAAAAGAAGTACAATTTATAAAATGTCGGTACTGGGCAGCATTTTATTTATACATATAATGAAATTTTAATTTTTATTATAGAGTCGTATATGTATTATAAATGGGTTTTATTAAAAATGTTATGGCCTTTATCATGGCATAAAGAAAAACAATTTTTGTAAAAACTGAAATTTGTATATGTTATAAAACAAATTTTGTTTGTAACAATATATCTCATATTCTTCATGTAATTAGAAAAAAATAACAACAAAATAATGAAAATCTGTTGGATAGTTATTTTACAACAGCTATTTTCCCAAAAGCTTTCAAATATGAAAAAAAAACAACCCAGCATTTTATGCATATGAATTGGGAAAATGCCAGTGGCACTCCAAGGCTTAAACACATATTAAAAATATATTGTATTTTTTAACCATAAAAAAATATGTATAGTATTCTTCAGTTTATTGCTAAAAAAACTAATAATCTGTCAAATGGTCAACAGCATTTCCCCCTAAAGCTTGTAAATGTACAAAACTCAGACCTACATTTTAAGTGGGTAATATAGGAAAATAGCACTCAGTTGGTTAATGTCTAGAAATTTCCAGTCTACAATACCATGATTTGTGCTTTGATGTTGAATGCATTGATTCTGTATAAAAATTGGATATTTTAACAGAAACAGATAAAAATCATTTTAATTTTAGAGAATGAATCCAAGCGTCAAGGTCCTAAGCAGCCAATGGGGCAGAAGCGCAAGGAGGAGCACGATCAGTTGTATGGAAAAGACTCTGCAGTGATCCAAGCATTAGAAACTTCAGTTCAACTCAACTTTAACCGTGTTGTTGATACTCATAAGCCGGAGCTGTGGATGACTGAACCTCTGAACCCTGAAGCTGTATCTGCTTAATAAAAGTGCTGTTTATCAGTTGTATTAATTCATTTATGTTATATGCATTGCTCCTTTTTATTGGCATGTAATAAACTACTTTATAATTTAATGAGTGATTTTGTGATTTAATGAGAATATTTTCCATTTTCATCATTCTAATATAGCTTGAGTAATTGAATATAGCATTATATGATGTATTAGTATCAATTTTTAAATCTTACGATGAATTTTTCAGTGTATTTGTTAATAGCTACAAGAAGGTAAAATACAAATAGTTTTCTTGAAGTATTATTTTAATACAAAAGAGCATCCATAAAATAATAACAACACACACACTAAAATGGTAAAAGTAAAGTTAATAATAAGTAGTACATTATTCACAGCCATAGCAAATTGCGTACACAGCTTATATAAATATGTTGGTTTAAACAGTCACCTACTTTTTTGAAACTAATGTAATTTTCCATAGTTTCAATATTTTGGAAGAAACATGACTAACAACTAGCAATGGTTACTTGTTGATTATGACAACTATAAGTTGAGAATTAGTTGTGTTTTTCACTTGTAAAAAAAGAGGTCACTTGTAACATTAGGTAAAAATGTATTAACGTTACTAGCTTTGAAACGGATTTAGTTAAGCAGAAAGGTTGCAATTTTAAAGTTGTTTCAAACCAACATATTTAAATGGTAATTTTTCACACAGTAATGAGCAAAATACACTTAAAATTATAAAAATGAAGTGGTACCAAATTAGGCTGACCGATATTCTTACAAAATATCCTGAATTCTTAATAACTACACATTTTTTAATAACAAAGTCTTTACTTACAACACCATGAAGTAAGTATTCTTATTAAGAAAACAGTGGGATGATAAAAGCCACGGAAAATGTAATAACTACAGCAGACATTTTACCCAAGTTAATAGTGATACTCACATACTGGTTATAAGGAGTAAAAAGTAATTTTAGTAAGATTAATGTGTGTGTATTATGTGCATATACATGCACACACAAACACGTCTTGTCTGGAATAAAAACTTACTGATCTTTAAAACAAAACTATTAAAATAATAATAATTTGTATTACGTTTAAACAAAGAAATATTAGTTAAGCTTCATAAACTTAATTTCAATCGCCTAAAAAGACTATTGAAGATGTTAGATGCTGAAAGGATATTTTGATTATTCTTTTTACTGCCATGTATGGTACCTGCTTTCACCACGTATAGTGAGGTGCCATATCTATAGTAATTTTATATCATGTTTGTCTTAAATGTGCTGCGATCCATATTCCAGTGAACTAATAAATATCTGTGATCTTGTTATAACACAGAATGAGACTACCATTGACTTAATTGCCTTGTCATGGCTAGAAATGAATAGCAGTATAAAGAGACGTAGCCTAATGCCTAGTCTGTACATTTGGTTGCATGGTCTCACCACAGACTAGTTGGCAAGGTACTTCAACTAGTGCGCGGTTTCAGACAGAATATGTCAAATAAATTATGGTCAAGTCTGGCTTGAAATTGTATTTTCAATACAATATTACCAATACAAAATGTACGTTGTAATGACATTATGTTACACTAATTACAATGCAGATGAGTAAATAATGGCTATAATACAATGTAAATTATACATAACTTCAAATTTTGAAATTACATGTAAGGGGGTAAGATGAATATAGTGTTTAAGTGTTTTCTATGAGTCAGATCTACCTTCATGTCAGCTATGTGAACATACCAAAGTACATATTTAGCTTTGTCGCAAACAAAGATTTACAAAAATCCAATCCTCAACACACCAAACACTGTCAGACGACACAACTAAAATACCCAAATTGCAATCAATACAAATCAAGCACAAATACCACTAACTGTTCTGGAATCCGGATTGAAAACTGTTATAGTATTTGACTAACTGAAGATGCTCATTAACCCCTTGACTGTCATGCCCATGTTAATACGGACGATCCCACTTTGCGTTCAACTGCCATGCCCATGTTATCACATGCCAAATAGCTGCATCACTACCCGACACCTGTAAGATGATACACATTGGCCTCTAGTAGCGTTTATTTGAAATATTACTCCGGCTGTTCTAAAGTTGGTTCTTGAGTACTGTCGTAGTGAAGGTGTTAATTGCTACTACACTCTAACTGTCAATTAAGGGGAGATGTACGCCCGAAAATTAAAAATTTTGATTTATTTTTTTTATATTTTTTTTGTATTGTTTAGTTTGTTCTGATTAAAATGATATATAATACATGCATATACGGATCCTAAATAATATAAAAATAATATTTTTTTCTTGCATAAAGCGTCCACGGACGACAACCCACAGCATCAGCTTTGCGACATATCATGGTGTAGGTATAAGCAAGCCATTCGGGATGCTAAAACATATGAACATAAAAATTCACTGGACCAGCCCATAATTGATCTGATAAAACCTATATTCAGGGACCTGGCAAAAACTGAGTTGTTAGAGTTGTTAGTCTGCACGTCCGCACTCAAAATATTAACGAAAGCTTCAGTTCTGTTCTCTGGTCCAGAGTGCCAAAAAAAATAACTTTGTAGGACTACAAACTCTAAAGTTAGGTACATATGATGCAGTTATTACTTTTAATGAGGGCAGTCAGGGGAGATTAGCAGTCTTAAAAGGGCTTGGGGTCAAAATTGGCAAAAATTGTGCAAAGTGCCTTAGTGAAATTGATCGAGGTCGGATGATAAAATCAGATATAGCATGTGAAGAGAAGACAAAGCTAGCCAGAAAAAGGACCAGGATGATCAGGAAGAAACTCCTTGATGTTGAGAAGGAAAATGATCAGAATTACGAAGCTGGAATGTTTTGAAATGTAAGTAAATATATGTTTATCATGTTTTCGCGATTTCCCGAAAATCTATTTTTTTTTACACAAAAGTCCCATTATCTCAGAAAGTAGAAGGCCAATTCATTTCAAATTTTTACAGGTTATTAAGAATGTCTGTTTACACAACCCCTACTAGATTTAAACTTCTAGCTCAACAATAAAAAATTATTTTAAAATAGTAATCCAAAATTATAAGCAAAAAAATTTACAAATATTTAAAAAATAAAAATAATGCCAAAAAGTTAATGGAATTCAATGAAATTAGTAGGGTGTCTTTAGAATACTATGTTTATTTCAGGGTAAAAATTTCAATCTTATAACTCTGATACTTTCTGAGATAATGGGTTATATATATGCATATGTTTAACATTACGGGCTTATGGGCGTACATCTCCCCTTAAGGAACTATCACGAAAGCATATGGTAAAGTTTTACCTAGACATTAGAAACAGAACGTTATTTATAGTTTTTTACAATTGCGTTTTTGAGGTTGCTACTGTAATGTGATTTTCTATTTCGAATGTGGTTTAGTTGGTATGGTAGGAATTATTTGTCGTAATGATAAGGGCGTTTTATCAATTTTAGATTTGTCCAGATGCGGTGTTGTGAGTTAAGCATTCAGCAATGTGTAACTTTTCTGAGAATGATGGTGTTCGGGATATGAACACAATTTATTAACCACGATCTGACATGACGAACCAGGCGGTAGTTTGAGAAACGAAGATGTTGATCATGATGGACGAGAAACCTGCTACATGTTCCAGCATACACTGTGGAGCAGCTCTGGACTTGGCAAATAAATCTGGCAGTACTGGGTGACAGCACCATTGAAAACTCAGAACTTCATTAACCCCTTAACTGATCTGAGAAAATGACTTAAGTAATAAACAAGAGCACAATGTTGGGATTGGAAATGTTTAACAAAATTCCATTAGTTGTAAGATACAGAGAGGCCCTTAAGAATGTACTTCCTCCTGATAAGTAGAAAATTTTCTAATCATGCCTGCTCAGTCAAAACAGGACTGACTGGTGGGTTGGTCTTCCTTGGGCCTGGCTGATTTGGAGCAGTTTCCTTAATTTAATTTCAATACTAGCCTAAATGTATTATTTTGTACAGGAAGGAACGCATTGGCTTTATTATAAGTCTTCTGCAAACTAAAAATAGGCACAGCTTAAGTCTCATAAAATAAAAATAACAGTTTGCATTCCTTAGTAAATTACAACGTAATATAAATCTGTTGAGGGTAGCTTTTGATTCAAAAGTGTTCTGGACACCACATATTAATATTAACTGATTAAGAGTTTTATTTCTCTTGAGAAGTCTATGTAGTATTTTGCTACATATTTATTTAAAAATTCATGTCATGTAATTTTAGGTAGTATGCCTTTGAGCAATTTTTGATTGTAAACAAAACCCGTATTTGTTCAGAAGCCAGCCTTACTAAAACTGCATTTAAAAACAAACATTTAAAAAAATCAAAGTTTTAACAGTTATCAATTAATTTTTATGAAACTATGAAATTTTAAATAAGAATTTGAAAATTAGATAAGTCTTGCTTGGAGGGAATTTGCATATGATTCCAATGTCCTCTTTTTAGACCGGATGTGAATTTGCATATATGATCCAGACGTCTTTTTAGGAGTTCTCAAAATGAATATTCACAAATAATTTAAATGGAAATAAACTTATTACATATATTAGAGTACTGTACTTGGAATGAATGGGTGTACAACATTATAGTAACTATTGGCTTTGTTTTATAGTAAAGAAGAAAACAAGTTTGACTTGCAGGAATGTAAAAAAGGCTTAAACATAAAGTGCTTCGCACTTAACAAGTGGTATGTCCTAAACATTTTTATAAGGTGATTAAGCATTGCAAAAACATTAATTTTAATCCAAAATTAAATTCAGGAACTTTTGTGTAATATTTTTATTATTTTAGAATGTAGTTAGTAAATTTGTTATTGCACTGTTCTACCAACAGATAAAAAAGTTTGTTTTTGTTCTTTTATTATTATTGGGAGTTATTTGTAAATATAATTAAATAATAACCTGAGTTCTATTTCATGTTTATGTGTTTTTACATATTGTTTTTGACCTGGGAATGTTTTTGCCTACTCTTAACCATAAAAATCCAAAGTTTTAGAACAAAACTTATAAATGAGTACCCATTTCTTACACTATTTTAGTTTTCTGAATGGAAGAGCTTAATATTGCAGAGTTCTACATCATTATTTCCCAAGCAGTTGTAAGAGGTGGACATGAGATCATCTGCTAGTTATGACCTGAAGTTGCGATGACTGATGCTCTTTTCTTTAACTGTTTATTTTGTGTTTGGTGAGATATGAAACAGTTAATTACAGAAACGTCTACTAGAAAATAAAATATTTCAATCCACCAGTATTGTGACTACAATATCCTGTACACTGACAAAATAGCATCAAATCTTTCTTATTACCTTGAGCATCTACTCGGATAACTTTCCTTCAATGGCTGATGAGTTGTGATAATTATTTACGACAGAGTCTGACAGTCCATGATCCTTTCATTTACTTATGGAAATATCACCACACTAAACACCGTCCAATTGCCCTTTGTTCATAGTAGATTCCGCAGTTAGTATTTCAGGATAATGCTTACAGTAACCTCTAATTGTGATAAAAGCAAATATCCCATTCTCAAGTTGTTCAATGAGTGGTACGCCCGAAAAAAGTTATCGAAGTATATATGATTGATATTCTAGTTCAGTGCACATTGACAAAACTACTTTTTCTCCCAAACCCACGGACGAATCGGTGTTTTCACCTGTGAATATTTCAGATATACTTAGTACTTGCACATGCTATTGTCCACAGTTTGAATCCACGGTTCACTGGTTTTTGGGCTTTATGGCCGAATTAATGACTCTTCAAGACAATCATGCTTTCATCAATAAACAAAAAATGGAGATGGTAAAAACAGCTATTTTAAAATTTCCTGTTCATATAATCAATCAGTGGTTGTTCATTGTACAGCTTGTCCAAGTCTTTACTGCATCTCTATGACATTTTTCTACTGTTCAACTAATAGCAGAATTTTCAAAAACCATTTTACAGTGGCGATAATTTTAGGTACTTGTAGATTTTAGTTTTTTAGACCAGTACATCCTAAGAGAGAGGGTAGTTGATGGAACCCCATTATTATTAACATACTCAAAATTTTTTAGTTCTGATAGGTAGAGATCTAATGTTAAACTTAAGTTTGCGATGCATACAAGTTTGACTGACAATTAGTGATAAATATAATCACCAAGATGAGTGAAACTTTTTATTGGAGAATTAGGATTTATTTGTGGGGCCAAAAACTTTGGTAAATGTACACTGATTATACTTCCCAGGATCTCTTGTCCATTTCATGGTTGTTAATTTTTTGTAGTCTTTGGCCTCACTTTCTGATTACAGGAGGATAATTAAAATTTGTAGGAGCTATGAGTGGACCTTGTGGACTGCTGGATGCTAAAAGAGATCCAGGAGAGTCTGTCTGCACGAGAGATTTAGAATTAGGAGTAATAAGTTCATCTGCTAAGAAAGTGTAAAAACATATTGATGTAGAAAGATAATTTGTCAAACTTATATTTCTCAGTAGGTGAGTAGTTTAGATCATAGTCTGAGTCATCAAGAAATAATTATATGAAAAGTTAACGTCCTCGGGACTATCTAATTTTGGGTAACCTTCATTGTAGGATGTCAAGCCAAAGTTACTGCTGATGTTGTTTCAAAAGTAATATTACTATTTTTGTTACTTCCATCAAGGACTCCAGGTAAATAATGAGAATTTTTCTGTGCATTACAATAGTTGATGAATTTAACGTAACCTTTCCATCACCTTAGTGGTCAGTCCACTATATATATATATATATATTTTTTTTTTAACTATTCAGCTCTGAAATCGTCAAAAGAAAATACTACTACAAGATTTGTAAATATTTTTAGTTGGATAACAAATTAGGTACCCTATTATCTTATGTGTGTTTGACAAGTTAACACTGTTTACATCCTTTGTAAGTATGCAACAATTTTATACTAGGCCATTTTAAAATTGTAGTCTCTTTAAAATACTATGTGTGTACAAAGGATGATCCAAAAGAAAAGTCCTTAATTTGTCTTGAAGTGAAACAGATCTGAACCTTTAATAAATTAACAGATGAGCACCAATGTGATGTAAATGTGACCTTCTTGCTAAATTAAAATGTCAAGTACCTAGTAGGTATGTCAAAGGCCCTGTACACATTACATGAACTTGTATTCTAGTGAAGGAATAATATTATTCCTCATACAGACAAGACAGGAATAATCATACAAGGTAGAGCCAAAAACTTTCCGTAATTGGATAAAATACAGGTATATTTATTGAATTTAAAAACTTAGAAATTTATTTTCCCCCAAACTACTCTCTTCCTGCAACAACACAATTGCCCAATGTTTATACAGCTGTCCAAAACACTTTAGGAAATCACTATGTGAAAGTTCTCTAATTGTTTTTATTGCACTTTCTATGACAGTTTCAGCATCTGCTAGTCTTTTTCCCTTCAATGATGTTTTAAACCACGAGAATACGAAGAAATCAACTGATGTCGGGTCAGGCAAGTAGGGTGGGAGTTAGTGTGATAACACTGTTTTTAGCTAGACGATTACGCAAGAACAAAAACCGATGTGCAGAGATGTTGTCATGAAGCAAAAACCAATTGTTTTCTGTCCATTTTTAGGGTGTTTCCTCCTTATGGCATATCTTAAGTATTTCCACATAAAGGTCTTTGATCACTGCTTGCTTGCCCTTTGGTATAAATTTATAGCCAATAAAACATTTGCAGTCAAAAACACTTCCAGCATAACTTATCCCTTGTCCAACTGAAACTTTTCTTTCCTTGGAAATGTTTTAGTTTTCCATTCAAAGAACTAACTTTTTTTGAGGTCCGTAAAGAAAATACCATGTTTTGTCACCAGTAACATTTTTTCCCACAAAATTCAGATCTGCATTGGCCATATCAATTAATTCATGAGCCCTTCTTAGATTTTCTTAGCAATCATCAGTTTGCAAATAAATTTGATGCAAGTTCAAAATATCATGGAAGGTGACACTACCATGTGATAAATTTACTTCAATGCAATTTCGTCAATAATTAGTCTTCTGTTTGCATGTACAACTTGCTGCACTCGCTCAGTGTTTTAATCATTCGTTGTAGTTTAAAGTCATCCACTAAGAGGGATACCTTCAATGCTTACGCGACCTCCATGAAAACGTTTGTGCCATTTGTAAACTTGACTCTTGTCCATTGCCTCTTCTTCGTAAGCATGAATTAACAACTCAAGAGTCTCCCTAGGTAACTTTTGAAAAAAAAATCAGAATTTAATGATTAGGAATTTTTTGACTGCACCTCATATTTTCAGATGTATTAAGCATATAGTTGGCTAATAAAAATGTTCCTGAGGGAAAATTTGATGTATCAACTTTATAGCAGCCAGGTTGTCACGAGACATCTGTATCGACCAGTATATCCACACTTCCATGAACTAAAATACATATTACTCTTAGCTGGTCTATTGGATTGATCTTAAATTTAATCAAATACTTCCCAGTTATCCAGTTGAGCAGGCTCTAAGCAGCTTAACACATGACTGTGGCTATTATTCTGGCTATCCTAAAGTTAATACATGATCAGTTTTGCAGTGGAGGTGTTTACAACGTATTCTGTAGCTCGAGATGAATCATAGTTTAACAAATTGACTGCGTCAGACATTTGCTGCTATTATCCTGACTGTCCTAAAGTCGGTACATGATCGGTGTTGCAGTGAAGGACTTAAGCACTGTTTGAAACTTAATGTTTTTGAATAACAAAATAAATTAAGATCGTTTATAGACTTTGTTTTTTTAAAGCCATTCTTATTAAATTATAAAAAAGCAATACTTAGTAGTTACAAGATTTTAACTATTATTAATTTAAAATAACGTTATTGGAAATTGAAGTCAATTTAAACAACCACGAAGGTCAATTAATACCTATATGAAATAACCTGCTTTGACTTAAATAATTTGCTTTGCAGAACTCCCTAAACATGGTGCTGTAAGAAGTTGAATTATTGTACTACAATAAGTAACCAATGTATTTTATTATGCAGCTAATTTAGCAATTCTTGTTTTAATAGGACATGTAATTAATTCACTTTCTATTGACCGCCATATGATGAAATTTAGTATTTATATTAACAATTGGCATCCACCAAACATACCACAGCACCATTTTAACTATATTATACATTTGCACAACCTGCAAGTTTCTCTCACTTGTCAAAGGAAATCAATCAAATGAATTAATATCCTTGTCTGCCAGTTCTAGACATATCCATTTTCGTGTGATTGTTGAGTATTGTTTCAAGCTATTGCTTTTTCATAATGAATCATTCTTGTAAGGAATGTGTAGGATGGACTTGCTGCGAAGATTTAACATGGTCATTGAGACACAAAACCTGGTGACATACTCTCGGTTTAACTTCAACTAATTACATACAAATTAACTAGTTACTGGTACAGCTTGCAGCTCTCATACTCAGCAGAGCCAATCTGAGGACTTTAAATATACATAGGTCACTCCTATTTAGCAGAGGACACTAATATCCCACAATGAACTAAATAGCAAATTACAGCTTGTAGCTCTTTTACTAAGCAAAAGCTAGTCCAAGAGCTTTGTTATAAATAGGCCTATCCTTTTCTAGTAAGGACACTAATATCCAAAAATGTGGTAAATGGCAAGTTACAACTTGTAGCTCTCATATTCAGTAGAGCCTGTCTGAGGGCTTTAAAAAAATAGGCTCCTCCTATTTATAAATGATATGTTTGATAAGTGCTAGCATATGGAAGACCATGTATAATGCTTATAAGAAGAGTTTTCATGTTCTGAGCACAGAAAAAGCTGTTAAGTGTCTCAAAAACAAATTGGTCTCTTGTAAATAGTATTAGAATAAAGAAATGTGAAGTAAACAATATTACCTTAAAACATGACATCAAATTGTAAACACTAGAAATGGTTGTTTGCATTATGTATACGATTGAACTTAAAAGTAAAAACAAAATAGCCCATTTTAAATAGTTCATTTAATAAATAGTATATTATTGTAAGGTGTGTTCTTTAATTTATTAAAAATATCAATTATAAAGCCTAAACATAAAAGGGACAATATGAGCATCATAACAGTTTGAGTGATTTTTCAGCATGACTAAGAAATGTCGGATTGCTAATCTGCTGTTGCTAAGTTCTTTTACACAACTCTATTGTTTTGGATTAATGAGGGACTCCAGGTTGCGGGGGTGTATTTGGACATCCCCTGAGTCATTGCCTTTTACTGACAAAATTGCTGAATGATGGAATCAGTGCGCTACTCTTTGACCTAATTATTTCTTATTTAGACGACAGTCTTCAATGTAATTACATTATTCATAATAATAGTTATTACATTAAAAAATTGAAAATTGATCTAAAGTAAGAGGTCAGTTCAGAGTTCTACAAGGTTCTATATTGGGAACTTTCTTGTACACTATTTATCATTTCCCATTCAGATTCATATAATTGCTTTGTTTTAATGTATGCAGAAAGCAAATGAAGTGTAAGTTCGACAAATATTTTACCAATTTACAATTGATTTTAGAAAAAAATACTTAATTATTTACTCTTAATAAAAGAGCTCATAAATAGGGTTATGGTTACACAGAGCAGTGAAAATCATATTGAGTATAGATATTCTTGACTGGCTCTTGTGGTATTCTATTTATTACGACAGTTAGCAAAATACTTAACCTGAAAATCTAAAAATTGATTTCCTTTTGAGTTATTCGTTCTTTTATTTATTACGGTTTAATTATATGAGGCGGCAAGTATAACAAATGTTCATAAGGTTCTTTGTTACAAAAGAAAGAGTTGTGAATTTTTAACAGGTTGATCCTAAAACATCTAGTAAAGATCTGTACATTTCTTTTGATATGGTGATATTGTATGGTTTGTAAATATTTCGAATAATATCATTGTCAGTGAAATAAATTTATAGATACTCTGAGATGTAGAGAGGTCTTTTCACAGCTAGTCAACTTACAGACAGTAGTTATGGTAACAAATAATTTATGTCTACATGAGCCATGTTAAATGTACCTTTTTTAGTTTTAAGTTCACAAGTATTAATCAGTGTTAACCCTAGAGCTGGTATGAAACGAATTTTCGTCGCCAAAGGTCCGTCCGATTTGGCAAAGACGAATATTCGCCGCCAAAGTAGACTACAGTTATTGAAATTTTAGGCAATTAAGGTCATATAAATGATTTTTATTTGATATATTCTGGAAGAGCAATAACTATAGTACCGATTTACTGTTCTTACTTCGATTATTGTCTTCTTTGTTTACCATAAAACAACGGTTTTTTTTGGACAGCTGACATGAACGTAGTACGGGTCAACCACAATGTTGTGAAACTGTAAACAAGTGCCGGGTTTTGTGTTTGAGGTTACGAATCCAATAGTATTTGGTGTTATTATTATTGTTTTTTTAGCTTTCTTAGGTTATAGTTTTAGTTGTTCAATATGGGTGAAAACCTTAGAGACCGATAAAATGATCTTAGAGAGCTTGCAGGGCGGGATCTAGTGACACTGAGTGAAAAATGAAACTTTGTATATATTGTACATATGTAAATAAGGTAACATTAAAATTTATTATTTTATTTTTGTTTTAACTATCATACTTATATAAGTATAAATGCAGTCAAGAAATTATGTTTACCCACGAACAATAATATTTATTTAGAAATGTATGCATTTCTGAAAATAAGTAAATATGGGTGCTTTTTCATACAAAGCCCTGTAACACATACGTTTTGAGGTAAAAGTTAAAATAATTATATATTTTTGGAATCAGGACAAAATTTCGAATAAGTTATAAATTTACGGTTTTGATGTAAAGCTTATTGCTAAGCAGTTACACAACGGAATATTTACAAAACAAATTTCCAAAAAACATTTTTCTTACATTTTGTAAAAAAAATAAAAGTATGTTTCCATGGAAACAAGATATTGTTATTATAATGCTCTCCATATAGTTGTGAATGCATTGACATATAATAGTTTATATTTGGACTAACAGTTATGAGATGTGACACATTATAAGAAACGTCTGCGAGGCTGTAAAAATAGAGCCGCCAGTACAGAGTGACACCATTGCCAGTTCTAGGGTTAAATTACAAAATATAGTGAATAAGCTCATCCCAATATTTTCTTTAGTTATTCATGGTGCTTACTATAGTATATAAAATGAAGTTACATAGATAAAAAGACTTATTCTAATTATTCTTAGATAATTCGGATAAGAGATCACATATAGAAGAGAAATATGAGTGATGTACGTTAAACGTTATTGCTGGTATCGATGAGCAAACTTAAGACAATGAACATGTTTATTAGATAGATGTATCTGCCAATTGGAGTTGTGGACTAATTTTTAATCTGATTGATTACTGTGTGGAGTTAAAAAAAAAAAAAACAAATGGCTACTAAACTTTCCACAAAAATTATAGAAGTCCTCATCTGACTCCAAATGGGCTGTCTATACAAAAAACTTTTCACAGTAAAATTAAATAAGCAACATGTTTTTTGAAGTAACCAAACTAATAACAAAGAAATAAAAGTAAAAGAAACCAAGTAAACAAGGGGATAATAACAAACACACAACAGAAAACAAAAATATAAAAATACATTACAGTAGACTCCCGTAAGTTCGGCCTCGGTTAGTTCGGCCGCCCGCTTAGTCCGGCCGGTCGGCTGAGCAGCATGAGTCACACGCACTTGGCGCCAGCCAGAAAGCGGGCAGCACGTCTCTACTAACAGTGCCGTTGTATTCTTTGGTTAGTTTACTGCTCTGTCAAACAGCTCATCAGTTCGTCTCGAACATTCATACTGGGTGGTGCTCGTCATTTTTACAGTAGACCTACAAAGTCAGTTATTTTCTTTTAGTTTGCGTTTTGTACTGTTGTTTATTTACTCGTGGGTTTCTGTGATTTCTTTTGTGTATGTACAGTACTGTTGTTTTCATAGTTTTTGTGTGTGTGCGTGTGTGTTTGAACAAAAACTGTTTTGCATCGTGTTTTAATCTGTTTTTAAAATGAGTGAAATGCGTAAACGTAAGTACAAGTCAATGGAAACAGAGACTACAAGCTCTGGAGAGATTTAGACAAAGGAGAATCCGTGCAAAGTATTTGCAAGGATTTAAAACGTGGGCAAAAGTACAGTCAACGACTGGCGACGCAACAGAAAAAGTATTGAAGGCTTTTGTACACAAATTGATACCGAAAAAGTTCTAGAAAAGCGTTGCACACTAAGGAAGGCCAAACACGAATTGGTGGAAGATGCTCTATGGTTGTGGTTCGTTCAAGAACGAAGACGAGGAACGCCATTAAGTGGACCAATATTAAAAGAAAAGGCCATGATCTTACACTCAAAGCTTCAACAGAAGAGGCGTTCGTGGCTAGTGATGGATGGCTCTCTCGTTGGAAAAAGAGACACGGCGTTACATTTTATTGGAGTTTGTGGTGAGAAGTTATCAGCAAACCCAACAGCGGCCACCGACTTTTCTGCAAGATTTTTAAAAATTATCGATGATGAAAACTTTTGCCCAGAGCAAATATACAACATTGACGAAACTGGGTTAAATTTTAAACTTCTGCCTAGAAAAAAACATTTGCCACCCGCAAGAAACGTCTGCTCCAGGGTTTAAAAACCAGCAAAGACAGGATAACAGTCGCCTTGTGTTCAAATGCTTCGGGGACTCACAAGTTACCCCTATTTGTCATTGGCAAAGCAGCAAAACCGAGAGAGCGTTTAAGAACATAAACATGGACGCTCTCCCAGTGTATTATCGGTCACAGAAATCAGCGTGGATGGACACGTACTTGTTCAGAGAATGGTTTGTATGCGAATTTGTTCCCAAAGTGAAAAAGAAAACATTTGGCAAAATCGAAACTCCCCGCCAAAAGCACTTCTACTTCTTGACAACGCGCCTACTCATGATGAACATCTTCAGTGTGACGATGAAAAAGAAATTAAACTGCTGTTCCTACCACCCAAATGTAACCAGTCTTCAACAGCACGATGGACCAGGGGGTCATTGAGTGCTTCAAGAGGAAGTATCGTCGTAAGCTACTTTCGGAAGTTCTTTCCAAACTGGAGACTGATGACAGCTTAGACCTTACCAAAGTGTTGAAGTCAGTTAACATGAAGGATGTTGTGTACATGTCGGCCAAGGCATACGACGAAATACCACCATCCACCGTTTGTAAAGTCTTGGAAAAAACTTTGGCCAAATATAGAAGATAGCGTAGATCAAAACAACACAACAGCAGATGAGCCAAACAACATTCTTGATGGCGAACCTGATGACAAATGCAGCTCTATTGCACGACCTTCAGCAACTACCGAAACTGTGGTCCCATTGTTGAAGAAGATGTTTTGGAGTGGATCAACATGGAAAAGGAGCTAGACAACGAGGTTCTGAATGATGACGAAATCGTCGAGTGTGTCATTCGCCAGGACAACGAGATGAATAACGACGCAGATGGTGCTGAGATTGAAGAGGAAGACGAAGAAAATAAAATGAGCCACGCTGAAGGAAAAGCAGCTTTGCAACTGGCAGCTTACTTACATCGAACAGCAAAAAGAAGCAACTGCAGTCGATGTAATTTTTATTAAGAAGTGGCGTGAGTTTGCACATAAAAAATCATTAGAAACAAAAATTCAGAAAAAAGTGACAGATTATTTTAAGTGTTTTAAGAAGCTAAACCACCAATGTACAGTGCAGTACTGTATTATTTTATTTTATTTCATTAGGTCTGTGGTTTTGTAAATAAATAGCGTTACTCTGTGTTGTATTCTATGTGCAAGTGTTTGATTCCTACACGCATTGATTCCCAAACATATGCAGTATTACCGTGTTTTATTGGTAAGTACAAATTTAAAATTAGTTTTTAGTAGTTAGTTAATTCTGTGTTGGTAATGTTTGGGAAAGGTTAATTTTACGGTTATTTCATAACTTTTATTGAAAAATTTACCCTTGCAAACAATAAATGGGCATTTTTTAAATAGGCATCGGTTAGTTCGGGCCGCTTTTAAGTTCGGCCTAGGGTCCGGTGTCCCGAGGTGGCCGAACTTACGGGAGTCTACTGTATTAACATTATAAAACAAAATATACACATATCATTTACATAATGTAATCACAAAATGTCTTGCATCCACAGAGAATATCATGTTGCAACACTCTTTGGCAAGATTAACAAATTAATAATTATAGTAGAAGTTGAGCTCAAGTTGGCCATAATACTTTTTTCACTCATATTTCTTCACACAGGACGCACGTACTAATGTTGTGAGTTACAGATAGGTTTCTACAATTACATTGGTTGTATGCAAACAAATGCTTACCTCAATTTGTTTTTGTTTTTTTTTTTTTTGCAAAATCCACCAGTTTAAGCACTATTACTAGCAAAATATGCTGTCATTGTTGAAACAAATGATTATCAGTTATAATATAAAGAAAACACTGCCTAAAACTAGCTGAAACATTATTATTATATATAAAAATATTTCACTGATTTATTTTTTGCTTCCTAATTAATAACTTTTACTAATCAACAATTTAATATGAAAGTAAATTTTAACTGTTGCAGTTATAGTTGTCAAAGAATTAAAAATAAAGTTTAGAAAATATAAAGAATTTATATTTAAAAATATCTTTTGTTACGGTACTTAAAAAAAATACTTGTAGGTTTTAGTCATACCGAGGCAATTGTTTGTCGTTAAAAGTGGTGGTATCAACACGTAAAACTTGACAAACATATCTGTGGATTCTGTAACTCACAACACGTTCAGCAGCCCAGAGTAGGGGAGTCCGCACTAGGAGCTGGTCAGGCTTGCCATCAGCAGTTCCATCTTGTTCAGGAAATTCTTGCCTTCCATCTTGTCCCATCGGACTTCCTTAAAGGCTCCCCCAAGATTCTCCCATTTTCGCTCCTTCACCAGCTGTCCACTGAAGAAGTCCTTGCGGGGGGAGTGAGCTATGGAGACCTGAACGCCACCCAGAGGCTCACACCTCACGGCTATCATCCTGTCTCCGATCGGTGACGCTAGGATACAACTGCTTGCGTTGCCCAACATCTCGACTGCTCCGATGCCTAGATGAAAGCTATTGGCCAAGAATTGCCAGCCCATACACTTTGCCAGAGCCTGCACTCCGGTGATCTGGTGCTGGTAGATCTACACATACATATTCCTTCTTTTACTACAGGCATTTTTCTTGTTTCAAAAAAATCCACAATTGTAATTGGCAGATTTATTTCTATAATATTTATTTGGTATAATATTATTGATACTAAATGGCAGATTGTAAGTTTTACTTTTACCAAAGCACCTATGGTTGAATGTGACTTTTATTATTGATTAGACTCTTTTTGGTATTTTTATAACGGAAAGAAAAAAAAGTATTGCTAGCTGAAAAGTTTGTTATCAATTCATATACCTACTTGAATTTACAAGTAGTAACGTTATATAAAACTCAGTAATATATATTATTTACAATTTGAGCTCTGTATGTTCCATTTCTTAAATACCAATGAATTTGATACTTAGTTACCTTAAGTATGTATGTGGTATATTTGGAAATAGTAAATACCCGAGTTATGATGAAAAATAATAGGAAGACAATTTTGAATAAATATATGTAATTAATTCACTTATTATACTTAGTATACTAGTGTAGTTTTGCATCCAACAGTAGATTCTATAATTTTAATCACTCCTTAAGTGCAATCGACTGATAAAAGGATTTATCAAAAATAATAATATTCCAATGTTTATATGGGCCACAAACTTTAAAATTATATGTTAAATAAGAGGCTGTGAATGATCATGCAAGTGAATGGTTTATATGTTTTTCAAAACTAGTACCTAATCTGCAGTACTTTTCCAGCTGTTTCTTCATTATAACTTTCTTCAGAACAGTGTGAATGACTCAAATTAAAAGATTTCAGGTTATGTAAAGGCTCAGAACAAGAGCGTTTTTGTGCTTGTGCATGAAGAAAGTAAGACTATTCTACAAACTATTGCAATTAACTGTTTTTCTGTAAGCGAACTTGAGAAAAGGGGTTGTTTATTGTATCATTCACAAGTTTGGGAAAATCTATCTAAGACTAAAAAAGAAGATCCAAAGATTGAAAAAGGACTCTAGGAAGGGGAAAACAAAAGCCTATGCTAACTTTGCAAGAGATAACTGGTGCAAAGCGGATGCAAGTTCTGAAACTGTATTTAAGTCAAAACTTACCTGACAATAGATGAGATCTCGCAATTCCTGAGTCTCATAACTCATGTGCACGACGCGGCCGTCACGACCCACACATTTCAGACTCTTCTCTCCGATGTGGACTACAAGTGAGGTGCGACAAATAGTGTCGTAGCCACTGCTCACAATGTTTACCTTGACACAAGATAGTGTAGGAGAATTGAGCCCATTCCAGTGAGAAACTATTAGCGGGTCCTTAACGTCCTTTGCTATTGCGTCCAGAACATACTGCGTACGCAGTCGCATGAAGAAGTGCTGGGCCTGCTGGATAATTTCTTCCAGCAAGGTCTGGCTGTAACACAGCAGAACCAAGGATATTACAACAGTAAAAAGAGAATGATACAATTAATATAATCATGAGATGTAGAGTCAAAGCTATCTTATAAAACTAAAATTATTTTTTTGACTTAAACTCGAACATCTACAGATAATATGTACAGGTGTTTACTTTAGTTGTTGCGATGGTCACTTTGGTTGTTAACCATCCAAAGAGACCACTTCTTCCACCTTTTTCTTTCTCTCCGTAGTTGACAAAATGCCCCATACATACAGTATATTTATTCAACTGTTTTGTAGCCCTTTTGGACTAATTTCCATTTTTTGTCTTGACTAATAAAAATTAATTGACTTATCCTCGATTAATAATATCTGAATTGATTGTGACATATATACTTAGGCGATACAATTTCAGGAAAGAACATACAAAACAGAGAGAGTTGTGATACTTAGACTCTCTGAATGATTTTTTCTAGTTGTGTGAGAATGGTAAGTGGATATCCAGTCTGCATGAAAATAAAGGTCATCAAAATAGGTGTCTTCAACTACATTGGTTTCATTCAACAGCTGGTGAAATAAATAAGTAAAACACAGAGGAATGCGCATTGACGCCTAAGGCATCGATGGTATTCGTAGCGTTAAACAAAAGACACATTAATATTGATTTTTACAAGTCGTACAACAAGTTCAGCTTCAAAGAATATATGAGGTGTATTCAGATATTATCTGAATTGCCACTATTAGTAAAGACGGTTTTGACTCATGGCTTTGAGTCTTATAATTCTCTGCAACACACAGTTGCCTAGTGCTGTCTCCCCTGTTCAAAGCAGTTTGAAGTTGCTTTTTGGAACCTCACAAGATGACTGAATTACTCTTTATTGTATCTCTACTACATGTTGAAATCGGCATCCTTAAAGCAGAAGTTTGATTTTGGAGAACAAAGAATCAAAAGAAGCAGCAATGTCAGCGAGTGGGGTGCTGTTGGACCTATATCAATTGATACTTAGCAAAAGATTGCTGGACAAGTTGCAATTTTTGAGCTTGAGTGTAATGATAAGAGTTGCCAATTCTTACTTGTGCCTTTTTGGATGAACAGCATAACTGATATAATACTTCACAATTTTATTCTTTACGGTTTGACCCATATGAGAAAACATAATGAACGATATGAACTTGTAGTGTTGAATGTTTTTCTAATTCCATGATGTAGGGCTTTTCGGGCACCCAGAACATACAAGGTGTGATCAAAAAGTTCCAGGACTTTTTATATACTAGCTGTTTCCCGCGCTTCGCACGCTTTTCGTAAGTTTTGTTGCCCGCGTATGACATTTTCTGGTGAAGTAAATTATATTTTCCAACCCCGAGTTATATTTACCATGGAGTCCACGATCAAGAAAAATATGTCAAAAACTGTATTGTACATTGCATAATGTATTTTATTACAAAAGTGGTCTACCACTCAAACCTTTTAAGTTCAACACAAAATTTAGTTTAGACAATTAACAATCATAACTTAGCGCCTTCAAATAGTGTTTCACTGTTTTAATATACTATCTATCTCGTAATTGCAAGGTTTATAATGTGCAGGTGCTTTGAAAACTTTTCATTCATTTTATTCCGTTTATAATCACAGACATAAGCGAATAATTCAGATGAATAACTATCCTATATCTTTTTGTTTTTTTTTTTGGGCTGAGGATGGGGAAATCTGCAATCAGATACATGGAGGGTTTCTCTCTCTTCCCATCACTCCAGTGCATAGCGGGGTTTGGGGACTACGTTTATAGAAGATCGCCGACCCCTAAACCCCACCCTCGTCCTTTTCCTGCCCTCCAAGCCGGGACCACACTTTTTAGCATTTCTTCATCTGGGTGAGTGTCCTTGCACTAAATGCTTTCCTTCTTCACCTCAAGTTCCTCACTGGCTCGTCTTCCATTTTCTTCCGTATAATGAAAAGCCATCTTACTGACGGCGTTCCACATGTCTTCCGACTGCACCATGTGAGAGACCAAAGTCTCAGGTATCAGTTGTCCGGTTTGTTTCCCAGCAATTGGCTCTCTCCACTGTCCACCTCTTACAGAAAAAGAAAGTGTGCTCAGCAGTATCTTCCTCTCTGCAGTAGTGAGGCATATACTTGAGTTACTTCTGCCAATCCTCTCCAAGTAACGGCGAACACACACCCATGACCTGAGAGGATCTGAAGTCACATGGAAATTTACCTCCCCATGTGTCCCTTTGAAGCAAACTCCTAATGTCTGGTATGAGCCCTTCCGGTCCAGGAGCCCTTACTTGAGACCCTCCCCACTCTCGTTGCCCAAGCATCCCTCAGTCCTTCCTGCCGCTCCGCCCCTGTCTCGTTCTTCCCAGTAGCTGTCATTGCTCATCTTTCACCAAATAATGGATGGAGGAGTCCTAGCGAGCACCAAAACAGCGTCGAGAGATATCGTCCAGTACGCTGAAGGTTGATTCTCATCGCAGCAAGCCGTTGAAACCCTTAGTGCAGCTTCCTTTGCTCTTCCAAACTGCATTGCACTCGCCCACTACACCCGGTGCACCATAACAAGAGTAAAGGACATGTGTTGCTGAGTAAAATCAGCCGCCTCTTTGACGTCCTTGGTGGCCCCGAACATTCTTCATAGTCCCACTTTATTGCCATTGCCGTTACAGAGGCCTTTCTTGCTAGTATCCATAACATGGGGAACGAAAGTTCAAAGACTTATCCAGGCCAAATCCTAATGTACTTGACCTTAGTCTTCGGTGTGACCAGTCGTACCCTGTAACCCGAAAGTGATCGTCGACAGTCTCTCCTTCCAGCCATGATAATTGCCTCAGTCTTTTGTGGTGCCAGCTCCAAGTCCTACAGTTCCCTGCAGATGATCCCCAACTCGTGCAATGGCTTCATTGGATCTCTCCCATTACAACATGTTCCCGTGCTTCCCTTGGCCACCATGCCAAGTCATCAGCATACCCGATCAATTTCGTACCCCAGTCGGGAGAGCAAGGCGAAAACACTGTGGGTCCGTAGCAGGACATTCCAAAGGGTGTGGGCAAAGCACTGATCCCTGTGGAACTCCCACTGGTAACTTGCCTCCTCATTCCATTTCCCAGGTCCAGTGTTCCTCTTCCCCTAAATACGCCTGAATCCATGCGCCTAAGATATGGAGATACTCCAAATTCGCTTTCACCGCGCAATAACTTCTGCCAGAAGCCTATTGGAAGGCATTTTTTTTCACATCCAAAAAGGACGCACCGCTTGGTATTTTCCCCGTGTTTGTCGGCCTCCACCACAGCTACTCGTACCAACTTGATGACCATGTCCACACAACTACTGTTGAAGCGTACCAGGTCTAAATCCAAACTGGTGTCCAGACAAAGCATATGTGTTTTCCTCAAGTTCTTTCTTGTAAGTCTTCCTACCAGCAGTTGCTCAACAGCTTTCCCCACAGTACTCACAGACCACAGTGGCCTGTAATGAGTCTGGTCTGCCTCCTGGCTTACCAATTTTGGGATGAGGACCCAGTCCTTGCCATCTCCAGCCTGCAAGGAAGCTCTCCTCTCTCAGGGCCAATATTTAACACTTATAAGGACCTTGTCTGGGACTACACTCACTCGCCACCTTTACTATCCTCTGGGAATGCCATCAGGTACGGGCTCTTGTTAGACTTGAATCCTTTTTTCCCCGCCAGCATAAGCTCATTTTTGGTGAAAGGTGGAATTCTCCAGAGAAACAATTTCCTCTTGGCACTACAGGTGGGTGCTCAGGGAAAAGTACATCTACGCACTGTTTCAAATTGTTTCTCTATTAGCACTGTTTAGGTTGCGCCAAATCTCGTCATGACAAATTATTGTAGGCATTTCCCCACGATCTGCCTCAAGTAGGTCACATAGGTTCTTGCCATTTGCGTCTCTCTCTTGGTTTCCAAGATCTCTTTCCTGTATCTTTGGGTTCTTGACTGAGCAGCACCACCAACCACATCCACTTCCAGCATGCATCTGGTCGCGATCTTCCTCTCGCCCTGGAAAATCGCCTCCGCAAAGACTTACATGATGATCTAAAGCTGCCACCTCCGCGGTCCACCAGTATACTGATTCCTAGCACCAGGCATCCTTGGTTGCAATACTTCCCCAACACACTTCATCCAAATGCTTGAAGTTCAGTTCATCGCGCTGATCTTCCATCTATCTCATCAGGTGTCGCCTCAGGAAATCCTCCCTCCAATTTCCCATGTCCACTCGGCCGTACTCTCCACCTCCTCCACCCTTTTGCAGTAACGGTGCATTCTGGCTCCTCATGTCCATGCACCAGCTCAAAAAATATCTGCTCATGGTCGTCTTATGGTTTCCCCTCCTCACTTAGACATTCCAGCACCCTTACTTTTCTCTGCAAATCTTCTGTAACGAAAGTAAGGTCGAGTATGAGCATACTCTCCTCTTCTAAATGTTGCACTTTCCCCTCATTTAGCAGGACACACGTTTTTTTTTTGTTTTTCCTGCAGCCCAGTTCAACAACTAACCTCCTCTTCTTACCTGAGCACGTTTCTCCCCCATTCTTCCAGCCTTGCATTAAAATCACCACAATATTATTCCTTTTCTAACATGTTCCTTCTAAAACCGCAAGTTCTTCTAGCGTTTCTTTCTTCAAACTCCATGATTGTTTGCCAGGAAGGAAGTAGCAACTACACACCGAGACAACCCGCTCGATTCAATCCATGCAAAATTGTTTCCCCGTGTTCCTCTTCCTTTTACCATATGAACCTGACTTATCTTTTTACACAGGACCCTTGGCGGAGCATCAAACACGACCAAGATTGATCATTTTGCTGCCCAATATTAGGTTCACTAAGCATGATGAATCAACCTCCTTCCCTCCTGGCCGTGCTTGCAATAAGAATCTATTGCAGCTTGGCTCTTCATCCATTTTAGTTGACAAAGCTAATCATTACGTTTCCCCTTCTTTGGGCATTCCTTCCTCTTGTGGCCTTCCTTCTTGCAAAAGAAACACACTGTGCTCCGTCAGTACCCCTGCAGTAACGTGCAATGTGTCTTCCTCAAGACAACGATACAACGTATCCGCTCTCTCGCGAAATCTTTACTCTGCACAGTAACCAGCCTATCTTGAGTCTACCGGCCGGCCCACTTGTTTGCTGTAGGTTTTGGGAGGATTACTGTTTGCATTCTGGTTTTCCCCATATGCCCCTGGTCTTAGTGAAGACACCTTTGCATCCAGATCGAGACACCGACCTGCAAAGCTTTTGCAAGTGCAGCCAAATGTCCTCCTCAGTAGCCGTCATAACCTTCCAGATCTTTGATGTTGCAAACTGCCCCTCTTCTGGGAGCTACTGCAGAGATTCCCTCGGTTGCCCTGATTTACAATGGCTTTCTTGTCTCGCAGTGCTTCAGCTTTGCCTGATTCTTTTTTCAGCCTGATGACCAACCTCCGTTATTTGCTTTTCGAATGACATACTTTAGCACCCGTCTCATCCAGTCCACCTTGTCTTTTACAAGTTGACAAGGTCTGCATAGGTCCTGTGGGTATTCAGTCTCAACGCACAACTATCCTCTTCGTCTTGTTGGCGCCTGCCTCTCCTGGTCACTGTGGCGAAAGCACTTCTTGTCTGTTCCTTCCTGGGTTTTTAATCATTTTGAAACCCCTCCTTTCTTCTGACGGTTTTTGGCTTTTCTTGAATCCTGTATTTTCTGTACCAATGGAACGCCAGCCATTTCCTAGGAGCAGACTGCTTAAATTGTTTGCGTCCAGCAAATCATTCACTGCCTGCTTACTACCATCATCTTCCGCCGAACTCCCTTTCCCGTTGGTGTGACCAAGCCTGCCTCTTTCCCTGTGTTCTGGATCACAGTTACTCTGTCTATTTTTCTGTATGGAAAGGTCTGCGATTGCCCTTTCTAACTGCTCTTCCACCTGTGGGCATCCCACTTGGACTTCCTTCTCGTTGTACATCTCCTAGGCACATTTTTATCGCTGCGGTGATAACATAAATTCCATGTCAGGGAGCGACCACTTTTCCAAGCGCTTTAACGGTCAACGGCGACACCCACCAACCAAAACACCAAACTTCACACCACACCACCCAAACCATTCGCTCACCCAAACAATCAACACAGTCCCCCCACAAAACCACCACAACCAGTTAAGTTAAAAACAAAACGCCTGGCCAAACTCCAACCAACCAACACACACACTCCACCAGCAACAGACATCACCACCTTAACCACACCACACCCACACACAACCCCGACAACCCCGCCGCGACACCCCACCCCCCAACGAACCCCAACAAAACAACCTTTCCTCCACCACCCCCCCACTAACAACACAAACCCCACCCCTACTCGCAACCCCCCTCTACCCCCCACTGCCCTCAACGCCAGCCGCACACAACCCCCCGTCCCGACACACACAACCCCTACCCCAACCCGGCCAAACCAACATTAATGCCCCTACCACACACACCCTCTCCTCTTAACGCGACTACCCCCCAACAACAACGTTCCCACCAACCAAACTCTTAACCCACCCCCACCGACACACCACCCGCCACACAACCCACAACCACCCCCCCAAAAACGACCGTTAACCCCTCCAACCACCCTCCCTCCCCCAACGCCACCCCACCGAACCCCCCACACCGAGCAACCCTTACCCCAACAAGCCCCCCTAACCCCCCGCCCCCCACAACGCCCCCCCACACCCACCGACTGAAGATTACCACCACAACCCGCCCCTCCACACAACTACCCCAACACCTCGCCAACCACACCTCAACTCTCTCACCACGCAACCCCCACTACCCCCCCCCCCCAACACAACGACCATAACAAACCCCCACACCCGACCAAAACCCCCACACACCCCACTAACACTAAACTTCGACCCCCGACCACCCCCTCGGGCCCGCCCAACACCTCGACACCCCAACCACTCCACCCCCCTACAAAACCCCCCCCTAACGAACGCCACCCCAAACACTCCCCCCCAATCTAAGAAACACCCACCCCCCCACCCCCAACCCAAACACATCCCAACCACCACCCAGCACCCCAACGGGACAACAACACGACGCACCTCCCCAAAACAAACCACCCCCCCCGCTCCGACAACACCTCCCACCTCCCCACACCGAAACACACCACACGTACCTGCTCGCAACAAAACCCATCACCGCCCCCCCAAACCCACTGCCCCTTAACCGCCGCCCACCCCCTCAACTTCGCACCCTCACCCGCACCCACCAAACAACCACCAAAACTAACACACCCACCACACCAACAACAGACCCGACACCCCCCCCCCTTAACCCAAACCCCCCACCCCCCGACACCACAACCCCACACTCCGCCTTAAACCCCCCCAACGAAACATCAAAACAAACACCCCACCGAAACCCAAACCACCAACAAAAACAACCCCCCACACCACCCCACAAAACATCAACCACCACCCCCCGAAACCCCCACGCCAACAAACCAACAACAACCACGCACACCCACACGCATAAACCAACGCCCACTTAATCTCCCACCCCACTACCCACCACACACCAACTGCATCACATCTTATTTCCATTCTCTCATCTGTTCTATAAGTTCCTGCAGTTCCTGTGTCATTTTATAACCCGCCCCTAGGCTTCTCTGGCTCTCCAGAGCTCGTTATAGGTCTTCTTCTGTAGGAAAAAAAAGAAATTTTCTTCTCGAGACCTCTTAGGTTGTGGCTCACCAATGGAAAAAAAGTCCCGGCAAGGAGTTCTTCCGCTGGAATTGGTGAACGCTGCAGCTTAGCGCTTCCTGGCGAACCGCCTTCCTCCTCCCCCCTTGAAATTGGTCTTTCCATCTAATTTTTTTCTCCAGTAAGTGCTTTGAGAAGCGGTGCCTGGTTTGCCTACCACCATCTTCTCACGTACCCCATCCCATCACAGAATTTGTCTCCCCCATAATCCTTGAGACAGCCTGGTGTCAAGACACCAGAAGAAGGATTCACCCAGAATGGCTACCCTCCTGGGTAATGTTGTTTAGATTCTGTAACATTATTCACCATTAACTCATCACGCTTTTGTGGTAACCGCCCGCCGAATCGTTGCCATTGCAGACTGACTCGCCGACCGCCATCCGTACTGGACCTTCTAGAGAACTCCTCCCTCTTCGGCACCAGCCCTGTACTGAGTTGCCCACGCCATTCATCACCACCCAATATTTATTGACTTTCCCAGTCTAGATCCATGGTGTTCTGCTCTTGGCATAATGGCTCTTCACCAAGCAACCAAGGTCCTTGCAATAGGAGAGACTGTGTTTTAGCCTCTCTATTACTGAGATTAGTGAATATGGTCTTGTCCTCTAGGCAGTTTTTAACCGCATGCCCAGGAGCCTATCCTATCTTCTTAAGTTAGAACTAATTACGGATACATCCCATGTGAAAATTAGATTGAAATTGGTTCATCAGCCTCGTTTTTTGGAGTTTATTGGCAACATAACATCGTGACTCAAGATTTTTATATATATAAGATGGGAATGCAATGTCTCACAGCGATGCGGTTGGCAGCATTGTATTCCCTGACTCAACAGTAACACAGCTGTGTTTGCAGATCAATCATAACATCACTGAAAGTAACATTAGCACAGTTTGTTTGAGATTAGTTTTATAGAGTTTGGCTATTTATTTGTTTAATGAAAATGAATGTGAAAGAAGAGCAACGTGTTTGTGTGAAGTTTTGTGTGAAACTGAACAAAACGTTTTCTGAGACCTTTTTGATGTTACAAGAGGCTTTTGGTGAAGAATGTCTAAACCGATCATGCTGCCATCAGTGGTTCAAGAGGTTTAAAGATGGCCAAACATCCACAGACGACGATGCTCGTTCTGGACGCCCTTCAACGTCAATCAATGATGACAATGTTGCTAAAGTGAACGCTCTCGTACGATCAAACCGTCGACTAACAATTCGTGAAATGGCAGAAGAGTGTATCATTTGGGTCATGTCAGGAAATTTTAACTGAAAAACTTCAAATGCGTCGTGTTGCAGCAAAGTTTGTGCCAAAACTGTTGACTGAAGACCAAAAACAACACCGAATTCATGTTTCGGAGGAACTTCTTCAAAAGGCAAATGACGACGAAAGCTTCTTGGATCATGTCATTACGGGAGACAAGACATGGGTTTTTGGTTACGATGTGGAAACAAAAGCCCAATCATCACAATGGACATCAAAAGGCTCTCCAAGACCCAAGAAAGCACGTCAAGTCAAATCAAATGTGAAGGTCATGCTTACGGTTTTCTTTGACTGTAAAGGTGTTGTCTACTATGAATTCCTTCCACAAGGTCAAACAATTAATTGTTTTGTTTATCTTGAAACCCTCAGAAACTTGCGTAATGCTGTGAGAAGAAAGAGACCTGAGCTGTGGCAATGTGGTGATTGGGTCCTTCACCATGACAATGCTCCTGTTCACTCTGCATTAGTTATCCGTGACTTTTGTGTAAAAAACGCAATGACTGTCATTCCTCAGCCCCCCTACTCACCTGACCTGGCTCCAGCAGACATTTTTCTTTTCCCAAAGCTCAAGAGACCCCTGAAAGGACGAAGATTTGAAACAGTTGACGAAATTAAAGAAAAAACGACGGAGCTGCTTAACACCTTTACTAAAGAAGAGTTTTCTGGGGCCTTTGATCAGTGGAAACACCGGTGGGAAAAGTATGTAGCTTCCCAAGGGGAGTACTTTGAAGGAGACAAATTCGAATAACCTGTATGTTGTATGAATAAATGTATATAAATTCAGTCCTGGAACTTTTTGATCACACCTCGTACATGTGATTTAGCAAATTACTGTATAATGACAAGAAAACAAAATTTACTTTCTGAAGCATTACAACAGTGAAAAACCCACCAGTCAAAGGATTAAATGTACAGATTATTAACATATTGCGTTTTTGGAACTGGTAGTTGAATAAAGAACCAACGTTAATAAACAGTGAACATACCTCTTAGACATCTCTAGGAGCTGATGCCTGTCAGCGGCGTTGGGTCCCGCCAGACACCTGCGCTTAGAGGGGCCGATGGGAGCTGAAGAGGGATGAGGGAAGGGGTGGTGAGTGTTTTTGTGGTGCACTTCCCGCAACAGTTGGTGTAAAGAATGCTCCAACACATGGTCGTGGTCTGGGCTTTGGTTCTGTGGGGTGGAGGATTTTTTCCCTGTCCCACTGTGGCACAGCTCTATGATCATTTGCAGTCCCGGCAACACCTACACCATTTCACCTCATTCATATCAATTATGTACTCACCTACTATCTATAGTATATTCCTGATACACATCAATGGCACACTTTTGTAGATTAGATAATAAAACAAAACAAAACAAAACATAATATCAAAAATATTTAGAAACAAGTTTTACTCATATCTAATAAAAATATAATTAATATGCACTTATATGGTTTTTAGTTTGTTGTATTTTTTATTGGTAATTCAGAAAAAATCTCAAAACTATTTGGTATTATTCATAATTTGAATATTAGAAAACTATATAGTTTACAAGAAAATTAAAAACATTTGGATGCAATTTAATCATACCATTAAAATGTGATATCTATCAGAATTCTACAATTAAAAATAACAGTGTAAAAGTGCTTGAAGTTTAAAAAGCTTTTTTATAGGTTAATATTTTATATCATTTCACTACAGCCAGCTCTAAACTGAAAGATTATAACATTCATTTAGATAACTGTAACAATTTATTTATACTACTGGCAATGCCATTTTAAATACAGTTGTTGATACCTACCTTGGTCATCTAAGCATTAATCATGATCACAACTCTTTTAAAACTTTTGTAATTTTAATTTGACTTAAAATAATTTAATTGTATTTGTGAATTTAAGTCTCTGACCAATCCCATAAAATCATTGAAAACAAAAACTCATCATCTCTCAATCTCAATATACTGAAAAAACCACAAACAATGGTGGATACAATTCACTTTTTAATTATTGAATAAATCATAAATCTAGCCCTACCCATTTCAAACATCACAGTATATTCCACATAGAATACTAGATACATAGAGTATCTAGAATACTTTTTTAACAAGATGTATTGATATTTATACTATTCAAGACATATAAAAACTCTATAAAAATCTTTATTATTTATTTATTAATTCAGCTGTATAAAGCTATAGAAAACAACAACATAAATTAAAACATAAACTTACAGTGGCCATAATCTGATTGCCGACAACCATGTGAGGTATTGGACTTTGCAACTGCACTGCCTCTTTCGCCAGCTGATTGAACAGCTCCTTGCAGAACAGGACATTCTGGGCGGCCTCCAATCTCTGCTGCCAGTGCAGGTCAGAGCTACTGACAGGGTGACTAGAGCCTATAATGTTGATATTAGCGCTGCACATGTCTTCTTGGCCTTTCTGACACATCACCTGCACACACCATTACAATACGTCAGAGCATTATGGGTGGCCCTAATTGCTGCTGCAGTACAGGTCAGAGCTACTGACAGGGTGACTAGAGCCTATCACGTTGATACTATGAGCCAGCAGATTCTCTTGGTTCTGCACATCACCTGTACACATCAATAACAATACTTCAGGACAGTTGAGTTAACTTCTAGAATTTATCACCGATTCAGATCAGACTTGCTGCTGAGTTAGTTGGAGGCTATCAAATTTATGCTGGCACTATACAGACTCCTGTGGCCTTTGAACACATTTCACAAACCAACGACAATAAATTAGTTTTTTATGTGGTAAGTGACTAAATATAATACAATGCAATCTTAAAAAAAGTAGAAGAGACTACTTATTCTTAAAACTATATATAAAGGACAGTTTTAGACTGGTTCTGTCTCGACTTGTCTGCTATGATGTGTACCGTTTCAGAAGTGCAGCTGGTTATCAGGAATATTTTTATTACAGTGTTTGTTGTAACTATGACTCAGTACTCATCGCCATGTTTTGATTGCTGTTTTACATGGTTATTTACCCACTGGCCACTTAATATTCTTACACATATAGTCCTTGTACAAATCCAAGAAAACATGCAAAAAGTGCAAGGATTTGGTGAAACTCTCACCAAAATTTAAATTTTATTGTAATCCTTGTATTTTTGTGGGGAATTTAATTCTTTACATAAAAAAAAGTTTCTATTATTTATGCTTGTTCTTTTCAATTCTAGTTTCCAGCTAAATAACCAGCTAACCTGTACAATAACTTACATGTGCTATTTTATTGTTTAGTTATAATGTTAATATAATTATAAGGATAATGGATTGTATGGACAATGTTATATTATTTTACCTTTTTTTCAAGTATAGGCTACCACAAAAATGTATGTAAAAATTAGAAAGAAAATTAATACGGTGCCGTTTTGTTGTGATGGGCGTTTTGGTCCTGATTTGCACATCAGGGGACGGTACCGTGATAAGTGGTTAATGGCTTAATCTAGTTGTAGGATTTCACACCTGAAGAAGAGGGCAAAAACCAGTTCTTAAAATGGTATGTTTCCGTTCTTGTAGAATTAATGGCAGATGTCCATAATTCTGTTAAGTTTAATAATGGTTGTGAGGAAATAAAGCTTTATTTTAAATCACATGATCAGTAGCGGTACCTTGATGTATGCCACACCCTGGAGTTCACTAGGCACAGTGACGCGCAGGGCCGAGGTCTGCTTGACAGGTGGTGCGACACCAGGGGAGGGTGGTGGACTGGTACTGGTGCTGGGCTCCTCCTCAGCTTTGGTCACTTCAAATATACCTGTCTGAGCATACTTCGACCCGGCTGTAACAGTGTTATGGTTCTATAACATTTGGTCAGAAAATCCTGCTTGCCAGCTGAATTTATGATACAGCAAAGTTTCATTTAACCTAAATAAAGGAGGGGACAGCCATTTGAGATAACCAATCTTTCAGTTATCATCTCAAGGACACGTTATAAGCGTAGTCTGTTGTTACAGTGATGCATCATGTACGCACTCTCCTGTCTAGAGGCGGCTTAGAGTTAATTGTTTTATTTCTATTTACATTAATACACTTAGTTGCTACAATGATATATTGAAGAAAAGTAAAAGCTATAAGCATCCAAATTGATCCTATCGGACATAACACCCAGTTGAAGGTAGAGTATTAACTTTGTTTCAACCACCCATTTTGGATAGTGGACTGAAATTGGGTTTCTTGATGCACTTAATTTTATCTTACATAAATATTTTATTTGAGGTATTTCTTGAGTCATTCCATTTAAAAATTTTCTGAAAAACCCCCATCTTATTTTATAGAATTTTTAATTTTTTAAATTCTGGAATCCATCAAAAACATAATCAGGTGATGTTATTAAATACCTCTAAAGGAGATTTGGAAGTTCTCATCAGTTCAAAATTTACATTAGATGGTGGAAATTTTGGAACACGTATAAAAGTTTCATATTATAACATTTTAATGTATTACTATTATAATTTAAACTAATAAATATAAGTTCGAAAAATCTAAAGAATGTACCTTTTGAACGCTAAAAGCGAGTTAGTTTGCAAACTACGTTTCAAAATATTAGGGGATCATATTAGTTGTAGAATTTGCCACTAGATAGCAGGGCAAGTCAATTTTGCTGTGTACTGTCATCTGCTATCATGCAAACTGAACATCTGAGAAGAGTAGTGGCTGCCAGCTGCTTTTCCTGTTTTGTACCATGTCAGCCGTGCATCTTGAAAGGCCTATGGCAAGTATACTTGCTATCATTACTCGAAGCATGTTTTGCACTCTAGCTATATCGGGTCATTTCAAAATTTTCCTTGGTATAATCATAATAAGGTTTGATTTCAATGACCTTCACTGAAGAATACTTCAGTACAAAATGAGAATAACATATGAAGTTCTTTAGTGATGTATTTTCCAAAAGATTAATTTCTTAATATTTTTTTGCAAATCCACTTCAACCACTGTCATACCCTTTTTTTGTCATTTGAGGTAGGAACTGTAAATAAAGAGACACAAGAACAAAACTGACGGACATGTACTGATATTCCGCCATTACATTCGGAAGTTTGTTTTAATGTTTACCATATTATGGAGGATTTTGTACACAACTGGAAAAAACTGTCTTTTTAACCATTTTAGTGCTACAGCGTCTACATCATAGACGCAGCGTATTTTTATATGTATTGGTTCAGTTTATGCAAGTTACTGGCTGCAAACGATGACAGTTCATCCAAAAGCCATAAAGTAACGATATTTGTATATTTGATTGCCGATGACCAGCTGTTTATACGTCTTCGACGTGAAATAAAAAGAAGGTCAGTTCGGATGTTTACGTTGCGAGGGAACTGACGCTGTGCTTTGTTTAATCTGTTTTATCTTATTTTATCCATTAAATTGTGTTATAATTGTAAAATACTACTTCATTAGTATTCCAAATCATTGCATTACTTCATTTTTCATTTGTGTTTTACGTGTGTATTATATTTTACTAAGTTACAAACAATGTCTAATAAAAACATTGCGGGTTATGATGAGTTACTTCACCTTTTTTTATAGTTTTATTACTGAATAAAACAATTATTTAGGTAAAAAAAGTGTTAACTGTGCTTGAATTTTTTTCTTTTATAAATAATACTAAAGTTAATAAAGTATTTATGCTAATAATAGTAAGTGTATTACATTTCTCTTGAGCGTTTCAAACATTATATGTAGGGCAAAATTTGGTGCGGACAACATATTATATTTGTCATCCACACTTCTTATTTGTTGTGTAAAAATAAAATAAAATAAATGCAATTTGTTTAGTTTTAGTTGCTCTTTCCGATGGTAGCATCAGAAAAGTAATATGAAATTGTTTACATACTAAAATTGTATGCCAAAGTGAAAAAAATATTATTATATTATTATAAAAATATTATAACAATCCAAATATGTACTTTTTTGTATTTATTTCTGTTTATTGGTTATTTATCTTCAATACAAAAAAAGAAAAAAAAAAACGTAACAAGATATGACCTCAAATAAGGAAATAGTAAGGAATTTACTAAAACTCTGCATTTATGCCCTAAAATGGCAATGCACCAGACCCCTTAGCACTAAAAGGGTTAATATAGTTGGAACATTTAAATTCTTCTACTTTTCACTTGATCTTTTTTGTTTACATATATGATTTTGTAAAAAGGATATAATTTTATACCAAAATAACCTTGTTCATTGATTTTATACATACTGGTACTTATAATTAAAAAACAAAACATGATAAATCATTAAAACATTCCCCAACATAGCATTAAACAATTTTTTTTTAGCTTATTAAATCAACTATTAATACAAGTAAACTTAAAAGTACTCTGTAATTTGATTTGGTGTAAAAAGTGTTAATCAAAATAAGTTGTAATTGGTTATGAAAAATAACTAGAAAATATTTAATGTCAACTCTTCCTGATTTTTATTTATAAAATTAATGACTTCTCACCTGTCCTATAGCTCAGATCTCCTATTATGGAGTTGGACACTTTCTTGAGTCTCCAGTTCTGTCGCAGTCTCAGTAGTTCAATGTGAAAGTCTTGAATAGTTCGATTGCGAGCCGCCTCGTTCTGTGTTGCCCTCAGTCTGTCACCTCCATTAATCAACACAGCCGCCGCACTAGCTAGGGCCTATAGCACAAGTTTAGTGTTATATTTCTAATAAACCTGGAAATAGGAACGTTTAAACTGAAAAAAATATTGTTTTTTTAAAACTATTTGTTTAGTTGATTGTGTATTTTACATGAGCTATATATTGTGTACTATATGCAGGGCCATACTCAGCTTCGGCGGGCCTTGGAAAGGATATTCGGCCGGGCCCATCATGTACCGCCACCCGCCCCTGTACAAGTGTGGTGGGGCTGACTTGGGCCTCAGTAAAATTTTTTCCGAAAAACCGGTCTGAATACGGGTCTGACTATATGCCTACATCTTAAATAAGACTAACAATTTTAAAGCTGTAAAACATTCAGTTGGCTATACTGCTAGATATAAACATTCAAAAGAGTAATGAAACCATGGTAATCTATATGTTACAAAACATCTGGACCTGAGACTCATATACGTAGGTATCTAATGTTATTTTCTTTAATCTAGTTGAACTGATCTTATTTGTAAAAACTCTCAAGTAGATGCAGTATAAGTTAACAAAAGAGAATATATAATAAAAATAATCACAAATTCTGGTGTTTCTCAAAACCCTGTTTTGGATCTAATCCTATATTCAATTTATTAAAGCTTTATTGTAATACGGGCAGAAGTAAATACACTAGTTTTTTATTGACATCCCATTACCAGTTTGAGTTTTTAATTTGATTTAGTAGAACGGTTAATTAGTTTTTAACCATTGGGGAAAGTACTAGTTTTTTACCTTAGAGTTTAACTAACAGGTAGACAGTTAGATGTTCCCTAACAAGAGACAAATTGTATGTTAACCTATTTAACTTTGATTATTATGCAGCTCTGATTTTACAAAAGAATAAATTAAAAAATAATCAAATAATAGTGACATCTAGTTGAGATAGTATTGATACATGAAAATTTTCAGACAATTTGGAAGACCACCTATATTTTACGTTCAGCTCCAAATTTTGGTGACTGTTGCCTACAATAAACAGCTAACCTAAAAAATTGAGGTAATTTCTATTCTAGATATGAAACAAAAATTGTAGAAAAATTATAATCTGCTGACATGAGTTAACAATAAAAATTGGTAAAAATGTATGATATAGATAGAAAAGTTTTAAACACAGAGAGTAACCTTAATTATTAAAATGGTTATATTTGAAATAAAAAGAAACTTTTCATATCTACACATAAAAAAATCTAATGCTATCCAAAATCATTTAACGTTAACTTATGAATTTATATTAAACTGCTACCTTTTTCCTGGCATATATCTGAGCCATATCTTTTGCCTGAGGGATCGGATCTGGCTGAGGAACAGGATCCAAGATCATATATCTCTTCTGTTTCGCTACACTCAGAACGTCAGCCAAGACACACACTTCCGTCATCGCCGCCCTGGACAATTACATTTTTGAACAATTTCGCTTAGGTTATGAACATAGATTACGTACTGCAGAATGGAAAAGAATTATATATATTGCACATCTGATGAGTCAGTTCAATATGCGGTCTAAATAAATGGTTGAGAAAGTAGTGAATTACGAGGGGGTACCCAAAAAAACCGGAATTATTTTATAAAAATTATATATTATCAAACTTTTTTACAATACGACTTTATCTCCTTCAAATTAATCTCCATTACAACTAATACACTTGTCCCAACGGTATTTCCATTGATCAAAACAATTTTTGTAGTCATCTTTAGAAATGGCTGCAAGCTCGAGCTTCGTTTTTTTCTTAACCTCTTCAACGCTGTCAAATCGTTGACCTTTCAAGCCTCTTTTCATGTGTGGAAATAAAAAAAAGTCGCATGGAGCGAGGTCAGGCGAGTAAGGTGCGTGGGGCAGCGGAACCATGCCGTTTTTGGCTAAAAACTGCCTAACTGAGATGGCTGTGTGTGCCGGTGCGTTGTCGTGGTGGAAGAACCAGTCTCCAGTCTGCCACAAATCGGGTCTTTTCTGGCGAACACTGTTGCGCAATCTTCTTAAAAATGCCTTTAGCATCAAAAAAGCAAATAAACATGGTTTTGATGTTTGATTTGACGACATTTTTTTGGACGAGGTGAAGATGGAGACTTCCATTGGCTTGACTGTTGCTTCGTTTCTGGGTCATAACCCAGAACCACCATGACTCATCACCAGTAATTACCTTTTCCAGAAAATCGGGATCATTTTCGAGATGTTCTTTCAGAAGGCGGCAAGTTTCAACTCGATGTGCCTTTTGATGGTCAGTCAGAAGTCGAGGAACAAATTTGGCAGCAACCCTTTTCAGTTCTAAATCTCCTGTTAAAATTCGCTGAACCGAGCTCCAAGTTAACCCACTACTCTCTGATAGTTCCTCAATTGTCTGTCGACGGTCGGTGAGCACAAGTTCACGAATTTTCTCAACATTTTCGTCCGTTCGAGAGGTTGATGGACGTCCAGAACGAGGTTTGTCTTCAATCGACATGTCGCCATTTTTAAATCGAACGAACCACTCGTAGACCTGAGTTTTCCCCATACCATCATCTTTGTAAGCTGTATTCAACATTAAAATAGTTTCTGCAGCATTTTTACCAAGTAAAAAACAAAATTTCACAGCTGCACGTTGTTCACTTAAACTTGCCATGACAAAAAACGAAACAAGAACAAAACAGGGTTAGCGAAAACAGTCACTACGAACGAACAGAATGCACTAGGACAACGGAACTGGGGTCACTGAGCTCGCAATGGGTTGCGCGACACACGCCTAGCGGCAGGAGTGTGTACTACTCGCTGCCGGCTGCCAGCAATACAATTCCAGTTACTTTTGGGTACCCCCTCGTATCTATGCATTATTATCTCTAACGGGGATTCTATACTGCAAATTAGACTTTCAACATGTAATTATTTATTTTTCGATTTCTGCATTAATCTAAGTTGCCAAAAATATATAACTGCTCACAAAATATAAATACATCAACTCTCCAATTAAAGCACAGCTTTTATTCAGATATAAACAAAATGTCCCCGATATATTAGACTATAATAATTATTATAATTACATTTCTAACCTATGTTTTTTCTCACCTAATACCATAAACGCATTTCCAATGAAAAACTAATTTATAAAATTTAAAGCTTAAAAGCCTTAGGCCTAATTACTACATGATATTTTAAATTGACCGTTCTATCTACTAAGACATTGTTAACAATGAGGCCATTCAGAAGTGACTTCAGCATCAAATATCTCTAGCATTTTCCAATTCGGAGGTGGCAATTTGGGCGACTAGAATTTATTGACTTTGTGTTTTGTGATTTGCAGTTATAACAAAACGAATACGTTTTAAGATGAAAATAATAGCTAAAAATCTCCCTTTTCCTGTGGTATATAGAATGTAGTATGATACATTCATTCTGCTTTAAAATATCTTCTAAGACCATAAGTTCACACTGCACCGATCAACAGAATCCAAAAGCTGTCACTTCCAACTCACAGTTTGTCATTAGATACTGTTATCTGCCACTTTTGCGGTTGATGTTTAGGAACACACACCTAGAGCAATTAATTAATTAAAAGGGTTAAATAATTTACAAACTTTACCTGAGTTTATTTCTAACAGAATCCCAAGGCCAAAGCGATGACTGAAAAGATGTAGAATCTTTAGTGGATCCATCTTCCTCTCCTCGTTCAGAAGAGTCAGGTTCTTTCCGTAGATGATCTGTTGCTGTTTTACTGAAATCTATTTTCTGAGCCAATTTAGCCAGGCTCTCTGACATTGACAAAGGGCTGAAAAAAATAAAAAGTTTATCAGCCTATTGTATGACTTAGCAATTAAATTTCTTGGAAAAAAAACACAATTGAAAAAAGATAGACAAGTTGAACAAGTGTGGTTTATAACTTATTTCAGACAGTAAGCAAATTTTATATATATAGGCAGTTATATGAAAAAAAAAACTAATACATTTACAGTATTTTTAAAACTACAGTATACAGAATATTTAATAATGTGTCCACCTTATAATAAACATCAAAGTCCAGAGTCTTGCTGTGAGCACTGGGAATGATGGTCTGAGGTAACAGTAATAAAAAAATTATACTAGTTATGAAATCAATACATACTGTAGTCAGTATTTACTGTATATCAGTCTTGAATATAGATAGTAATAAACATATTGTCTTGAATATAGATAGTAATAAACATATTGTCTTCAATATCTGTTAAATTTTTCAGAGTGGTAGTTGATGAGAGATAGAACTGATCCTGATCAGTAAGTCAAGTTTTGCACTTATGTTACTGTCCAGATGGATTGACATAGCGTCTGGTGGTGGGGGGCAGAACTACTGCCTTATTTATTCCAATTTCTAAAGTAAAGCCAGTTTTAAATGATATAATTTGGATAATGCCTGGTAAAAAGAACTGATGCATGTACGTATTTAGAATTATCACGTGTACAAGTAAACAACAATAATTGAGAAAAACAATGAGAATAAACAACAATTAATAAGAAATATGAAGACTCTTGAAGTTTCTTTGTGAGACAATCTTTTTATATTAAAGATATTATCAGCAACAAAATCAGTGCCAGATAACCCTGATATTAAGATAACACCTCATCTTAGACTCAGTGGTTGCACGCCAAGTTCTTCTCGATCATGACACTGCTGGCCCATACTGACTCCAATAGTTCTAAAAAACTTCTTGTGTACAAAAGCCAGCCGAACCCACGAAGACATGCAGGCAAGTCTCCTCCAGGATAAATAAAGGACTTTTTGAGTGCATGAATTGTTGAGTTTTCTAGCTGATCATGTTATAGAGCCAAATACTGTAGTTTATTAATTACAAAATGTACGATAATTAAGTTATATTAGAGTTGAATTCATAAAACATGTTGATGTAATACCTAATTCAATACAATATAACATAGACTGATAAACTAATACATTTATAAACGGGTAAATTCAAATCTGATTATATAACAAAATTATTGGGTACAACAAAGTTCTTATCAACTATTTGTTATCAGGCTATACATACGTACATATTATTATATACGTACGTATATACAGCCAACACAAGAATTAAAGTAATAAAATTTCAAGCACAATAAACATAAAAATAAATAAAATAATAAAGATATAAAAATAATATAAACTTAAGAAATATTTAATGAAGAGGAGGATACAACTTCTTGGCTGCTTGTATGAAACTTCAAATTTATGAAACCGGTCAATGACAAAAAGGAAAATCCATTCAAAACCAATGTTGAGAGCACAGAGTAATAAATGTCAACATAGAGGTAGAATTTGATAAATAATCATCAATCAGTCTTCACCATAGAAGTAGAAACTGTAATAAAAATGCTTGGGCCTCTAAACTTTCTTCTACTTTGTTGGCCTGAGTTTAGGTATCTCAATTATCTCTTCCACCAATGCCTACTCCTCCTTAGTTTGTTATCCTCCCCATCCAGAAACTCTGATTTCACTCGTTCCCATAGATTGTTGGACTACTTCAGATATAAAATTTCAAACACATTATTAGTTAATGTGCAATTATGGATCGTCAACGCCTACAAATTCTTTCTGGGAATGAAAACATATTAAGAAATTGATAAAAGCGGATAAGATCGTTATAGCTGATGTGGCTAAAGTAGAGTGCAACCTACAACAAAATTTGGTTTGAATAGTTGTAGTGAGGATTCTTTATTCATGAATACTGATGATTCGCTATTATCAATCACTCAAGTGTTGGACACTTATTATTCTGCAGCCTAACCTATCTATATAGTAATTTGGTCTGTCATTTTGGTTCTCTATTGTTCAATAGTTTAGATAAGCAGAAATATTGATGATTTATTTGTCGTGGTGGCCGCTTATTATACTGCAGCTTAATTTAATCTGAAACAAGAATTAGCAATAGAACTAATGGCTACAGTAAAATAAGCGGCCACCAACACAATCGGATTATGATTATTGATTTTTAACATTTATATTATCTTATAAGACATATAGATAATCATAATTAATCATTGCCAGCTTTCTTTATTTAGACTAGTGACGTCATTACAGCTGTTGCTAGTGACATCATTACCAGGTGTTATTTCATTTATGTAGGAAAAGTCTAGCGATAACAACAATAACAATGGCGATGAATATGCAGATATTGACTCATAATGTTTTTATAAACACTGAGCAATGTTTTAAGTGGTTACAAGATAATGAACTTGCTCTTTTATATCCAAATTGTCTAGTTTGTATTGACGAGATGAAAACTAGAATTCAAAGTTGAAATCAAATAGTGTTTCACTGCAAGAAAATTAAGAACAAACATGACATATCTAAAAACGATCTTGAGAAGACTTTTTGAACATTCTAAATTTGGTATTATAAATATAATCAAACATCGTAACTCCAACTTTGACTTTTAATTAATGAATTACTTTTGATGGCATCAGTACCTGCAGAAATACAATTTCAAATTGGCAAAAGTAATCGTAAGTACTATACTGCTCAAAGGCCTTTTAAATCAAGTTTAATTATTTTATATAATCTGAAACAAATACATTAATTTAATTAATATAAAAGTATAGCTTCACTATACTACAATTTTAAAAGCATAAAACTTAATTTTGTTCGACATGTTCGCTCAAAATTAATTCAAAGTAAAATTATGTTTGGAAATAAATTCAAAATTAAAATCATGTGTTTAGTTACTGACTAATGGTGGCAAGAGCAGTGACGTAAGTGTGATTGTTTCACAAGCAGTCACATTTATCCTTGAAAATACACAAGGTAAATTAATGTTATTGTTATGTTGTAATTATATTAATTAAAAATTATGGGTAGGGTACGATAAGTGGACTCGGTTTTTTATATCAAAATTGGTAAACGATATTAATTAATCATAACCATCGATATAATAAATCGATACTAATCAATTATTTTGAACTTGAAATTAATTTGAGTTGTGGATGGTCTCACAGAATAGGCTATGACTACTTGGAACACCAACCTTTTATGTACAACAAATCAAACTAAAGAGATCGAATGAGTAAAAAGTTTGCCAGTTTAATGATTATAATTATCTTATACATACTAATAGCATTGCTTTTACACATAAGTAGGCCTAAAAATGTCAAGCCTAGGCTACTGACTATCAACAAGCTAATACTTTTAACTGTTAACATATTCCTCTAAAATATCAAATGATAAGCTTTATACTGTGACTGAGAGAAATACTTACGTTTGGTAAATTTCTTGTCCATCATAAGTGATTTCTTGAATTTGATTTTCAATAGGTGCTTCCACAGAAATATTCACGGAGTAAGCCATCTTAGAATATCTACCAGGCTAACAATTCGGAATAATTCCCATTAGCCGACTGCCAACGGCCAACAAAACTGCTCACTGCTGGCTGCTTCGTTTCTTTTGCTGCTGGGCGGGTGTTCTACACAAAAAACAAGCGTTTATATGGCAATGTGGCCAACCTTAGCAACCTTTTAGTCAAATTTAATTTATTATTTTTGTAGTACCCTATTTTTTAGCCTTGTTAACGTTGTGAACGTTAAATCTTTAGACTGTATGTAAATGTTAACATTTTTATACAAACTACTGTATTGTTATGTTTAATAACATTGGATTTGTTTATGTTGATTCATTTGATGTGTATAATATATTGAGGTTATACAGAGCCCTTACTTTTTACGATTCAATTATATTGTATTTGGCCGTATCGGTCACATATGCGTTTAAATAACCAAACTAACACATGATCGGAAGACCAAATACCTGTCAAATGACTTTTGTTTACATTTATTAAATTTGTATAAGTGGCAATAGCCAAATTTAATTTCAGTAAACATTGAATCACAAAAAGTACTTGCTCCGCCGGGACTCGAACTCGGATCTCTCACTTGCCGGGTGAAAGTGCTACCATTACACCACAGAGCCACGGCGGAGCAACTGCTTTTTGTGATTCAATGTTTATTGAAAATAAATTAGGCTATTGCCACTTATACAAATTTAATGAATGTGAATAGAAGTCATTTGACAGGTATTTGGTCTTCCGATCATATGTTAGTTTGCTTATTTAAACGCATATGTGACAGATACGGCCAAATACAAAATAATTGAATCGGAAAAGTAAGCGCTCTGTGGTGTAATGGTAGCACATTCACCCGGCAAGTGAGAGATCCGGGTTCGAGTCCCGGCGGAGCAAGTACTTTTTGTGATTCAATGTTTATTGAAATTATATATTATATATATATATTGCTTACAAGTTTATCATTTACATACAGTGTGTTCCTGTTTTCTGTATACGTGTGAACAGTCCCAAAATGGGTATGAACCAAATGGTATTAAAGTTTGTAGAATAGCTTACCTGAAATATATAGTTAGAAACTATTATCATTAACTATTGAAACAGTAACCATACATTTTATTGGCGTAGACGATAACAATGTATACTATGTACCAAGCATGCTGTTTGGTCCAACATTTTATACGATCGATTATAATAAAATGAATTATGAATATATATATATATATATATATATATTCATATATATATTCATGTCATAACTACTAACATCCGACACTTAAAGTCCCATCTGTGCGCTGACGATTTACAAATTTACCGCCACTTTTTTTAGGTAATTAGATAAAAGTATACAAGAACTCTGACATTGACTCAATAGCTAACTGGACTTGCAGACATGGACTAAAACTAAATTAAACTACATAGGCTTATAATAACATCGACATGAATACTCTTCCAAAACTGATACTGAACAAGAACAACAAAGAATTTGTTTCCAACGAAAAAGTAAAAAATCTGGGAATAATTAATTATCAACAAAAACCTAAGATGGGTGGAGCAGGTGTCGCTAATGTATAACAGGGTTTTTGCTTGTATACATGATCGCAAACGGTTTGATCAATATTTGACTGGTGAAAGACTCTAGTTTTACCTCACTTCAATTTCTGTCACATGGTGATAAATAACATGACTGTTGAGCTTTCTAATTAAATTTAGCGTGCACTGAATGTATTCAGTTCATTTTAAACTAAGATGTGATTATGTATCTCCTTATTTTAAGCAATTATCCCTATTAAAATCCAAAGAACTGAGATCATTTATCTACACTAAACTGAATGGCTGTTTTACCCAAGTTTGTTACAGTAAATTCTTTTTTTTTGTAAATTCAGAATTTAATCATAATATAGTTTATATTGGATTGGTATAAAAGTTACCGAAGTTTGATTGATGGGTTTGAGATCTTTAGTAATTGTAAACAGTAATTAACAGACGAGCAAGTCTAATCGCCTAGGAACATTTTATCAAATGCTGAGTTTCATCTAGAACCTACGTCAATATGTAATATTCCCTGAAATATTAAATTAAACAAAATTGACCTAAATCTAGTTTAAAGATTTTGGGGCGTGCCCTATAGTTTAGGCAAGTCTCCATTCCGTACATTTATATTGCCACTTCAAATCTCCTACGAGAGTTGTCTTAAACACATGAACATTACTATTTTTGTGTCTTTTATACTCGATAAAATTTTTGAATGGTTTTAAAATGGAAATATGTAAACAGTATTTCATTATATTACATTTTATATTACAATTACATTACACAACGTATTCATCCGATTCTTCTTATTCGAGGGTGTATTCTTCTTAGTGATGAATAGTTGCCAAATTGATAAATTTAAATTGCATTATATTGTATTACATTTTGAAATATATTTGAGTAAAATATATGTATATATATATATATATATATATATATATATATATATATATATATATATATATATATATATATATATATATGCATATGTATTGAATAAAAATTACATAAAAATAACATATTATACGTGAATTATTGAAATCCTAATCTTCTTTCCAGTGAAACTGAAGGGTTGTCGTAAGTAACAGTTTTAATTTAATTAATATATGTAGGTAATAGTAATAATTACAAAACATAATATTGATGTAATTTGTGTTTTTATCAGCGTAATACTTATATTATAATATTTGAGAAATAAAATAAATAAATAAAAAAGTTTCTCTTTTTATAGATTTGCGGAACCGATTACCACATTATATCTAGGAGCCGATGTCAATTTGCATTATGTAACCACACAATCTGGCGATTCTTTATATCGATAGAGGTGTGGTGTGGATCAGGATATTTTTTGCTTTTCCTGGCCAACACTTAAGAAACTAGTTGTTTTTTTTTTATTCCTAATTAAACCACTTTACCACGACCAAATGATTTCCTTACTCCGTTAAGCTCTTGCCGTAGCTCTACAAACTTTTTCTTTCACGCCTTTTAAGAGGCTGAATTAATTTGCTCCAATTCTCTAAATTTACAAACTAGTATGGAAAAATTAAACTTTATTTTGTCTTTTCCCACTGGCCACCACATTTTTTTTCTCAGCCGTCCCGTAGGGGGAGGAGAGTACTGGCCCACTTTAACTAAATTTTGCCAGTACCAGGTTATTACCGAATTAGCCTTTACAACGCAAACTTAGGTCTGTTGATATTATGATGGATGTAATTTTCTCATATTTTTAATTTTCGCTTTGGGATGGTCTCTTCATCCTTTCTGATCCTCCCTTTTTTGAACAAAAATACAGACTCTCCTGGTGGTTCAAGGAGTGGTTCGGGGTTTCCGTTCGGGTGCTTAAGTGGCCCTTGGGTTCCGGGGTGGAGATACCCGGATGGTGGAGACTTAGGGAGTGCTTTGGCTAATAAGTGTACACTTACTTAATTTCCCTCCCAACCTTACTGGAACACCCTCTTTGAGCCTTTTGACCACCGAGCGTATTAGTGATTTAGAAACAAACGAATAAACCCATCCTTGTGTCAACACTTCAGACCTTTATTTATTGGTAGCTACCACAGAAAGTACTTAAAATTGTTTGAGTTTTTTTTACTACTACAAGGCTTTTCCTCAAGCCTCTTTAAATTAAAAAGATTTATTCTTGAGTAGTGTGGTCAGTCGGAATGGATTCTAGCCGTTACGCTTTTGGAGCGCCTCGCGAGCGTGCAGGATATCCATACTAGAGCATTATCTAGCAGATTGCTAACTACAGCGATACCAGTTATAGTCTCTACTCTTTCCGTCCTGGACTTCCTATCTTATCCTTTTGAGTTTTTTCTTATCACTCCCGGGGTAGAGGGGGAGGATGTGGCGTTTGCCACTTTATTTTGTTGGCCGTTGGACGGGCCGGGAGCTGTTTCCCTACAGCTGGTCGAGTCGTCTGTTTTTCCTGATGGTTTATCTCTTTCTAGATGTTTCTGTGGAATTCTGCCTGTTTGATTGGTTCTAGTTTTTCAGGTTTTCTAGATATCTGGAATTAGGTTTCTTGCTCTCTTCTCTTCTGGCTTCCGTAGGGCGAGGACGTCTTAGAGTTTCTGTGGTCGGAGTTCTAAAATCAAAGCTGGCTGCCCGCTCCTTCGACGAACCGGCACGGTGTTTTTGGTGTTAATTTCGTATGCCTACCTTCCAATCAACGTTTCACGACCTCGTTTAATATTTAGGACCCAGTCGTTCCAAATTCGGTGTACAAATTTTAGTCGCAGAGGAGGTTCTGCTATGTGGGAAATCGATCGTATAAAATGTTGGACCAAAACAGCATGCTTGGTACATAGTATACAGTATATTGTTATCGTCTACGCCAGTAAAATGTATGGTTACTGTTTCAATAGTTAATGATAATAGTTTCTAACTATATATTTCAGGTAAGCTATTCTACAAACTTTAATACCATTTGGTTCATACCCATTTTGGGACTGTTCACACGTATATACAGAAAACAGGAACACATTGTATGTAAATGATAAACTTGTAAGCAAAACCACAATAAGGGAATGTAAAACATATTAAGAGAAAAGCACGAAGAATGAAAACCTTTTAACTTATAAGCAACAGTTTACTTTTATACATCAGAATTACATAGTTTTAACAAGGAAAATGTTTAAAGGTATACGCCATATGATTCTTTAACTTTAATCTATGTTAGCCTACTCAAAAAAATAGTATAATGTTTGAAGTGTGTACACTTTTTATACAGAAACGTCTGGAACTGTTCGGTAAAATAAACATAACTGTTTCAGTTACCTCCACTTCCTATAGAATGCGCTAGTCTGCTCTTCTCGGTTGGTCGATGAGTAAGGTAGAGCCATCATAATCAAATTTGTCACACAACAATACACCTTAATTTGAAATTGAGATAAAAAGATTGGAAATAGTACTATTTTAACTTTTCACCTATAAATGAAATATTGTAAAGTTAACAACCATCGGCGGATCAAAACAAAGTTTAAGAAAGTGGGACAACCCAGTAATATTATACACACCGGTATAATTATACCGATTATAACGATAACCATATCAAAATATATTGAGTAAAACTCACCACTACTACACTTTATAATTTTATGATAACCCTAATTATTGCATCATGGTTTGAGTGCACGATGGTTTCCTCAGTCCTCGAAAAATTGCACTATATGTGTGTACGTTATTTTGTATACTTCTATTTGCATTGGAAACAGGTTCTCTGCGCTTACTTATTTCCTTACATTGTAGTCTGAGTATGGATGCCAAAGAAGCCAAATGTATGTACTTTACTTACACACACTCATAGTTTTGAACATTAACGTAGGCTTCATAGGAGTTACTAGCAGTTACCCGCGTATACGCACTCAATTGGAAATTAACAGGAAAGGCACAGACATATTCTTTATAAATTGCATACAAAAGACTAGAAACAAATACGCGGATTGCGCCTAGTTTGTATCTAATCAGAATACTACTTAAGCGGCAAGCCTTTTGCTCTTCTAAACTTCTACGAATAATCAATCTTATGTCAGTGGCGTATATAGAAAATTATTTCGGAGGGGCTGAGACACTGGGTGGTTTAGGACGTATGAAAAACCTTACAGACACATTGGCTCAGAAATCTTCTCCGAGGAAATACTTGAGCTATTAGACCTCGTAAATGTGTTCTAGCTTAAACAAATTACTGGATGCAGTTTTAATGTTTATTTTTCAATATTTTTTTGTGGGGAGGGGGGAGGGACGTCATAGGTAACGACTGAGCATCTCCTTACATACGCCCATTCTTTATGTTTTAACTTTTTGGCACATGCAGAATAGAATAAATATAAATTACCTAAACTTGCAGTTAGTTTTTACAATAGACAATGTCAAGTGTCTGCAATCCAATTATCTTCTCAAACTATTCACCGTCAATAATAAACATCAAACAGTGTAACTGTCAATATTTTAATACGATGTATGAATTATTAATATGAATGTTTTTCATGTCAGTCCTGACAAATAAAGCACCAATAATATTATATTATAACCCATGAATCAATAATTTCATTGATTAAGATTATAAGTAAATAAACATGTATCATTAATAATTATTTGATTGACCTATAATTGTGTAATAGTAATTGAAGTATTTGCCTTTCATGCTTATCATACACTCATAATATCCAGTAATATTAGATACATTTATCTTAATTAATTGTATGTGACCACCTATTCCATTTATAATGCTTAAAAAGCTTACAACCAGTTTAAATATTTCATTAAGTTACAATTTTGTTATTAACTTATAATGTAAGAGGGTTTTAAATTTTAAACACAACCATTGCTATGTAGATGTCACTATTGCTATGTAGAAGTTAATAGTATATAGAACTTGTATACCAAAATTCTAAATCGCAATCAAAGATAACAATTTAAAACTTTCAACTCTTGTGATAATGACCTCCAACACAATAGGGTTCACGTGTCTCTGTGCATTGTTGAACAGAATCTCGTACATATTCAAGACTCTTCTTTTGTATAGGCTTGTAGAGTTGGACTGGTTTATATTCAAACTATCTTCTATGTTTGTAAAAACAAGTATTATTCTTTTGGAGTACAAGAGCCCAAAGTATTTATTCTTTGTTATCCCTGCAACAGTATAAACTGTCCTTAAACTGTATCTGAATGTAGTGATAGTCTAATTTACTTTTTTAATCTGGCTAACTTTCAACTTTATTCCAGTAACTTCGCTCATCTAATAAGATTATTGAGTATTGGAATATTTTAATTTAATTTTTATATATAAAAAATAAAATACTATGCTAATATGCGTTTGTAATATTTCAGTATTAGTATACCACATATACCCTACTTTTCAGATTTATCCTCTACCTACATGAAAGCCGACTATCTTTAAACTTTTCCAGAAAACATTATAACATGATCTAATAATTGAATTTAATAAAATTTATTGCTTCTGTCTAACGTACTATACTAATGGTAAATTAATATTCTTTTAATGTCATCTTTCTTTGACAGTAAAAGTGTAATTATAGACGAGTCAGATAATTAAAAGTTACATTGATTTATTAGACAATTATCGCTTGTTTTCTCATTGCACATGGAATCAAAGATTAATCTGATGTAATAAATCTCCCATTCCTCTATGGATCATCCAATGTTCATCCATCATCAGTTTTTCACTTCTTAATCATTGTTTATAAGAAAGAGAAATTGGGATGACGAATGTTCCTTTAAATGTGACATCTTTGAGTATACGTCTTCATCAGCTTCTTCAGTATCACATGAGTGATGTCTAGTAGTGAAGTCTATCTTGGAATTTTATTTTCTCATGTTTGTTTATAATAATATATGAGTGAACATTATTATCCCTTTGCACCTCAAATATTCCACGTATATACTAAAAATAGAGCAAGTCTTACAAACTTTAAACAATGCAAAAAGATTTGACAATAATCTTCAATGTTTTGAACTGGTGACCTATTACGGTTTTGGTAAGCCTTATAAATTGTTAGTGAGACAGTTTTTAGCTATACAAATACTAATAATTGTAATTAAATTTGTGAAACTACTTTTGTAAGTTGTGACATCCAAATTATACTCTCGGCACCTACAAAACAAACAAATTGTTGTGTTATATGATAGTTTATGTTTTGTGATAGAATCTTTAATTGATTGGGTCGTAGATACCGTAAAGTTACTTTAGTTCAAGTAAATGTATTATATGTTTTAAAGAATTAAACATTATCTATATCACGGTTCGGTAGTTTTTAATGTTTTTCTAATATATTACTTTGTGTACATAAATACAGAAGCAATGCCGGTGATATTTCAGACTGTGTAGGACACCAAACACAAAGTAACTCTGCACAATGAAATAATATATTCTGCCTGTAGGCTCAGGCTTATCAACATGCAAACCACGCCCTGGCAGTAATTTGCAAACATCGACCCAATAAACACAGGCTAAATAGTGAGCACGTTTCTACTTCTGTTCAGGATTAAATTTACTCCAAAAATCAACCTTATGATCTTTTTCATATTTAAACAATTGCACGTGTAATTTGTTCAAAAGTTTACTCTGTTACATTTCGTCTGTATCTCTTGTATATAGCTCCTCAATGTTTTACATCAAACGGCTGAAATATTGTAAAAATATTGTGAAAGACCGCTTCACCAAATGTCGCGTTACAGGTTTCGCTAAAGATAAAAAGGACAACCCTTGTATTACTCACGATTTGTACGTTGACCGACGTAAAACTTTGGCAACTCAGACTTATGTATGCAGATTCACAACTTTTATATAATGATGAAGTCACGTTGCCATGGTGACAACTTGTCCATAGTAGCATAGTTATTTATTATCTATAATCTTAAGACGACATTAAAATTTATAACGTACATTTTCTTGTAACTATTGACTATGAAAAATAGTTTGTTACGTGTTTGTTTATGACGTATTAATCTTATTTATAGAAAACTAGCTGTTACCCGCGGCTTCGCACGTAATCTTTAGAACCGAAGTCCTTATATTACTTAGTAAAAGCAATTATGATGTAATATGATGGGAGTCCTATACAAATTTAAAAACATAAGTATTCATACATCAGGTAGATATTATTTAAGTTCATGGTAAATAGTATTAGAGTTTAACTTAATTATTATACCATGTTTGGCACCTGTAGGAGCATCTGGTTCTAATTAATTATATACATAACGTCACAGCTGAATCTGCATTAACATCCCGATCAAGAAAACACAAATCTCGAATCACACAGGTCTCGGAAACTTACTTCAGTCAAAAAGCGTATATTTGCAGTCCTTGTCATATATTTCAGGTCTAAGATATTTCTAGTACCATAGTAGAGTTTGTCTTGTTGTTCTGACGAAGAAACAATATATATATATATATATATATATATATATATATATATATATATATATACTTATAGGAACGAGATGACTACGTTCGATTAATAAGTGCCTACTTAAGACCGTTTAAATTCACTTACCTACTATGTCACAGTTTAGCTTGCCATATTGCCTCGATCAAAATACTATATACGTTCGATTATCTAGTTCTCGGAAATCTATTTTTTTCAAAATTGTGTTGACATAGTTAAGTTTGCCTTGTCCTTATGAAGAAAATACACACATAAGTAGGGCTGAAAAGCCTATTACGACCAAGGGGGAAGTACTACCTACTTACTATGTACTTTCGGTATAAGAGGGAAATCCCTATTAAGGTTATGCAACATTCCAAAATAATCGTTATTAAAGTTTTGCGTTACACTTGTTTTTTGGAAAAGTCAGGGAAAAATGAATCTTTGAGGCATGTTAGTATTCATTTCTATGTTTATCCATAAGCCATTGTTAAAATGTAATATCATAATGTCAAGGAAGCCCACCAGTTTAAAGTTACTTATGTGAAAACATTCATAACTTTGTTCATTAAGGTCAGTTTTATAACAGTATTTAATGCATTAGATGATTTTAATTCGTCACTGACGCCATCTGGAGTAAAATTTATATATTAATGTTTAATTTACTATCTGCATTACACTACCGACCAAGCACGGTTTACTTATTATTTATAAAATTTAAATGTAAACATATGTTTCAGAAAGTTTGTCGAACTATAGCTGTCAACAGCTGTTTAGTGCCGTTTAATTTTAATTGTACAACGTAAAAACTACAGTTTTTCCTGAATTCCAAAATATTTCATAGGCTATTTCAAAAATTTTCTTAACTTTTTCTTCATAAAAAACTTCCTCGGATTTAAATGGACATTTTACAAAAACAATTAACCGAATTGGTCCAGCCGTTATCAAGATTTGCGCTTACTAATCACATTTTGTGATTAAGTTTTATTTATAAGAAGATTAAAGAAATTTCAATTAATCGCCTCAGGATCAGAATACAAAGGGTTTTAGTTGGGCGTTTGCGTTGGCAGTTCAAGATGTAAAAAACACAAGTAGAGGTTATTATTTTATTGATAAATCAAAGATATAATTAGTTAGAGATATTTTTTGTTAGTTATACTCTCAGATGTAAACCGGTTTATGAATTGTAATCACATTGAATATTTTGAGAATTAATTGTGTGTACGCCTAAGACTTATGAATTCCTATGTACTTCATAGTGAAATAATAAAATTAAGAATTAGGCTATAATGTAACTCCAGTTATCAGTGACTGATTGGAACAAGTGAGGTTGACGAAATAATGTAACACTAGTGTTCCACAATAACATCAATGTTGTGTTTCTAGTCACCAATAACAGACACTAGATATTTTGATTTCTGTATTAGTGACTTCTTGAGAACAGAGGATTAAATTCTATTTCGCCAGAAGGCTCGAATTAATTGGCTCTAGAGCTAAATAAAGACAGTAAACGAACTCAAAGTGGGTGATTTATTAGGAAGGAAGTGAATTAAACAGAAAACAATTAGTTTGCCCTCAAAATAATATCCTTTTAATGGCTATCAAGTTTATATTTGTAGTTCCAAGCGCTGATATTGAAATATCTGCGTTTGCCGAGAGACACAGTACGACATTATTCATCTCTTGGAATATAGGCGGTAATCCGGTTTCATGGGTACTTCGTTAAAATTAAATCACAAATATTAAAGAATATTTATTTCACACCCTAGTGTAAAATATGCCTAGGACGCATGGATTTCTATTCAAAAATTGACATTTTATCTGAAATTGCAGTTTTATACTTAAAGAAACTGCATTACCTCCATTCTGAGTAAAACTTCAAAGAAAAAAAAATTAGATTCAAATTTAAAAGTATATCACTATTAAGTTTAAACAATGTAGCCGGTGTTAGTACAAATTATATAACCCCGACGATGTAATGGGTTTTGGGTTATATTACATAAGGAAACACAAGTATTAGGAAGTGCATACATTAGTTTGTCTTTGGTTTTATTTATCAAGGGCTTTAAGTGTGAAGCATTGTAGATTTACTGGAATCAAATATATTAATTTATTTAATTCAATACAGTTTGTGTGTACGAGTAAATGATTATAATAGTAAATGTTTGTGCTTAATCAAACTTTTATCCGTTTCGCTGTGGTTGCCTAGAAGCTATTGTAAACTAGCTGTTACCCGCTGTTTCGAACGCAATTTTCAAAATCGAAATTCTTATACTACTTAGTAAAATCAGTTATGGTGGAATATGATAGTCCTATGAAAAGATTCAAAAGTAAGTATGCATACATCAGGTGTATGTTATTGAAATGTTCGTTTAACCGTGCTCTTAAATCATAGCACGATTTCGGACATTTAATTTGCCGAACATATAATATGATATGATAATACGAATAAATGATCCACTTACCAGGATAGGGAAGTTTTCTACTTCTACTATTGAATCGATAAATTGGTACTTCACAATCTAAGTGGTAAGTTGGCCTAAGAACTCAGTTTTCATATTAAAATATATACTCTTATATTTACTCTCAAAAACAAACGTCTACCTTTAGGCAACAGGAATCATATTCTTGTGAGAATTCTGTGTGATTTTTTGGGTTATTGAAGTTAGTACATTTCGACCCATCTTGCAAAATTGATTTATGCAAAGTGTCAGATTCATAGGTACTGTATTAAAATATATTGTAAGGAATAGTTAGTCAGCACCTTCGTCAAATTGAGATAGGCAACATTCATAAAATCAACTCTGTCTCTAATATTTAACATATTTATGGGCTGATTTTGAGATGGTGGTTCAGAAGTCACCTTTAAGCCGTAGGTTCCCAGGCAAGGTGTTAAAGAGGACTTTTAATCCTAACTTCGCCTGGTAAAACAAGACATAAAAGTAAAGTTACTTTTTTACTTTATTTTTCCAAAATCCATTCTTAATGCGCATATGGAGCCTATAAAGAATATGTGTGTCAAGTTTCATGGTCCAAAGCCTTGACCATGATTGATTTTGAGGAAATGAGATCAGTTAGTCAGTCAATGGTATTTGGCTTTTATATATAAAACACATTAAAGTTATAACTTCTTAAAAAATAAAAATGTATCGCAAAATGTCCCAATTCGGCCGACTTTTTGTACAATATTCATTGAAATCCGAAAAAAGTTTATAAAAAGAAAAAGATCAGATGGAACATTTGGGAATTCGGAAAATATTTTCTCATTTATGTGTCTCAATGCAAATTAAACCGACACTTGCAGATAAATTTCGAAAAATTGCCTAAGCATGTGTATAAGTTTTTAATTTAGTAAAATATTAAGTATACAGTGCTTTATTAAGTATACAGTGCTTGATCAGTAATGTAGTACATATAGAAAATAACATTAAAATTCTTAATTTTTATTCCAGATTGCACTAGTAACGAATTTAAAATATGTAATGTTATTAAACACTCCCGTTTCCCCGTTCCTCCGAGGTCCGAGGGTAAATATTTTTTAATATAGCAGCCTTATTAGTCCTAAGTATGTGTATATGATAAGAAGTATTTTCTTTATCATAAAACAAGGCAAATTCAACTTGTGTTCTATAAATATAGTAGACGGGAAGTAGACTCTTCTTGGCCGGAGTAGATTTCCGAGATCTATATGCCTATACCGTTTTTTGAACGGAGTAATACGGCAAACTACACTGTGTCACTGGAAGTGAATTGAAACGGTTGAAAGTAAACACACACACACACACACACACACACACACACACACACACACACACACACACACACACACACACACATAACGGGAACCTTATTCCTCCTTATATACGGCAATGGCAGAAGACTGTGAATTAAATTTTACACCGAAGTATCATAGAGGCTACCACATTCAGAGGCTGTAGTACAGGCGAAACAGTCTTCACACCTTATTCCCATAATCTCTCTTCAGATTATCAGTTTCAGTTAAAATACTACAGTTCTCAGTCAAACTCGAAATTTGTAAAAAAATTAACCAACAAATACTAATGACTCATTTATTACAGTATCCAATTACAAACAGTAATAGTTTGCTCATAACTATATAAGTAAAAGAAGATTACGTTTTGATCTCGTAGCAAAGTATGGGTATTCAACTAGTGTGTTATAAAATGAATAATAAAGTAGATAAGGTCTTAGTTGTTTATTTTCAATTTCTAAAATCCTTAGTGTTGTTTCAACGTGCTTGAAGGTGAAAGAATTTTTCTTTTTATATATTTGATAATTATTTTAAGGTTGTTTTAGGCGAATTCATGGAGCCAACATTCGTGGTGACAACTTTCCTTTAAGCCAAAATTTAAAAGTGTAATCTTTAGTTTATTTTACCAGAAGGCGAGCTACTCAATAGGTCGCTTAATATCCTGCGCTTAAGAGAGGAAGTGTTCGTGGCCAAGAATAAAAGTAGGGTTAGGAATACGTTTAAAATGAATTTTTAAACTTTTAATCAGATCACAATATGTCAGCAACTCTAGACTCTATAGTATCTCCTTTATATTATTATTGAGGTTTAATAAACTATCATTAAAAGGCCTGAAATGCAAACATTTGTATTATTAGTGTACACCCCCTGTTCGCTGTTATAAACCGTTAAAAGTAACAAATTAACTGTTATCTAACTTTTATAAAGTTCAACGAATTATATTGTTAATCTGCTTATAAAAGAGAGTACCCAACAGACATGGGAAGACACGATGCTTTTAAGATAATGGCCGTTACATACTTCCTGTCACTCTTGCCTGTCATCTTAGTTTAGGCTGATATTCCTTTAAAATGTGGTTCATTTGAGAAAAGGAAGGGATATAATGAAGGTTTTATAATAGAGGCTTAGCACTTTCATATAATATTGAATCAACATTATAGCGTCCTGTATCATTTTAAACTATTATAGAATCATTGGAGAAGTACGTAATTCTGTACAACTGTAAACTCCGAAAATAAGTTGCTTTGTTTATTTCACACTGAACAGTATGGTTACATTCCTGCTACTAGTTTTCGATTTCATAAAACACAATTATGTTCAAGGATATTTGTCATCTTATTATTTGTTTACACGCACTACTTGATGTATCTTCCAATAACGAAATTTAAACAAATAAGTACGCTTGCTATTCAGGAAAATATACTGTTTACAGTTAAATTTAGATTATGTATGAAATACTCGTACTTGTAACCTTTGATAATATTTCTGGGTAATGTTAGGACGGATCAGAGCGTCTATAAAAACGGCATAGAACTTAATATTAGATGTTCTTTCTTTCATAAACATTAATAAAACTTTATTAATCATTAAGAAATATACCAACAGCTTTTAATTTTATAGACTATCATCCTTAGTACGTGACTTCATTTATGGCGCGGAAAAGAGTAACAAAAATATTTCATGTAGGATGTGCATAACAGACTATTATTTTAATATTAGTTTCATTACACAGTAACGGAGTTTTACTGAACAGAATGGCAAATAATAACCTATAAGAATCTAAATCGTAATTTAAATTTTTATTTAATTGAGTGTTACACATTAAATCGTAATAACATTATGTTATTGAATTTTGGAATTAACACATTGGGAATAATATTGGTAATACATTCTTGTGGTTTCATAATTTCAAGTTGTTTTACGTAGAGGACTATCATTCACTGATAACATAATTTAGTATTTCATATGATATCTATAAAAATCTGGATTTTTGACTAACGACGATGAGTTATATTATAAGAGGTATATTATTATTTATTAAGTTACATCCTTCACCCACTGGAAATATCACGGGTCATGTACCCTTTAAACATGTTATGAACGTGATGAAAAATATAGCAAACGTGTATAAGGTATTGTAAAACCATTATTAGTACTACAGACTGAGCAGTAATAACTGTTGAGAAGATTTAGCGAACTACTTGTGACGGTGAGGAGAGGTTTAGAGTGTTCTTAACTACCGCACCACCATCTGACTCGGTAATGAATACCAGTCGAAGAGAAATTAGGAAAGTACGTTCGTATACAAGTCAATAAAACCTCAGATGTTTTTATCGTACAGTTCAGATAACAAAATAATTTTGGTAGCAATTCTATCATAATGGTTTTCGAATGATTAAATTAAACGAAGTATTCCAGGTGATATTGATTTAGGGAAAAGAAATGTAAAGTTATTTATATATATTTAACAATTATTATGTTCTTAAAACTGCATTACAGAGTTATATTTATATAGAACTAGCTGTTTCCCGCGGCTTCGCACGCTTTTTGTAAGCTTTGCTCGTGTATGAGCACTTCTGGTTCAAGTGAATTATATTGTCAACGCCTATGTAGAGCTTACCTTGTTGACACTATCAAGAAATTCAGCCAAAAGTGTATGTTTATAGCCATTGTACACGTACATGTACTTAATAATACAGTGGTCTAACATTCAAGCTATAAGGCCAAACAGAAATTCATTTGAAAGACAAATATCCATAAAAACTTAGCGCCTTCACATAGTGTGTGGTTATTATACAACCTATATATCGTAATTGTAGTTTACAATGTGCAGGCGCTTTGATAACTTATATATTTTGCAAGCGCCTCCTAGTGGTGAGTTACATCAATGGGCATAGCATATAAACCTTCTACGTGGAAATATATATATATATATATATATATATATATATATATATATACATACAAATTTTCATAATGATCGGTAAAATAGTTTCTGAGTCTATAAAGGACAAACACACAAACATTCATTTATATATATATATATATATTATATATATATATATATAATGAATGGTCAACTAAAAGCCTTTTTTGAAATTATTTCATTTCAGACACGTGTTTCGGTATTAAACCATCATCAGTGTGAACATTAACCTCTAACTAAATAATAAGATAATAAATAATAATAATAAATAATAAGATCTTAACTCTAGTGCTTCCTTAGAATGCAACCTTTAGGTTCCCTGGGAAATACTAGGTTACTGGCCTTAACAAAGACTTTACATTTCAAGACTAAAATAAACAAACATGAATACACGTATATGTTAATCTCTACAAAGCAGCAAGTATTATTTGCGTGACCATGTATGTATAAAAAAATGTAAGAGATCGGCTAACACTTGCAGATTGGGCAATGTTAAGTGCCCTAACTCCAGGGTCCGGTGCCGCCTTTGCCGCTGCGACGCGATGGAGATTTATCTCTTTATATCTCTTTATATCTTTATATATTATATATATATATATTATATATATATTATATATATATTATATAATCTTTATATATTATATCTTTATATCTCTTATGAAAGGTTCATTCATACTTCCGTTACGGAGGCAAGGAACGTGCTGAGCGTCCTACTCGATTTTGCCGATAATAAAGATACTTTAATCCAAATTATATCACCACGTGTCGTGTAACAGTCTTCTCTGAGGTCGCAGCCAAAATTTCAACTGCATGTATCATTTAATGTTTAATATTTTCTGTGGACAAATAGACAGACAAAATTCTGTATCACACATTTAAAAATCTCCTCGGGAGACAAAAGAAATTGTGTTCGGCCACTGTGTGGTCCTTCAATGAAGCTCAGCCTAATTCCATGGCTGGACATGCACCTTCATATAACTCATTCTTGTCTCTGAAGGAATAAAGCTTAGCGCATAATATAAAGTCTATATATGCCAAATTTCTCAAAATATACGCATTGTCTCGTGGAAAATTCACATTTTTGTTCATCGAGTTAGGTTTCATAGCAGTGTTTAATTACGTGTACTTAGCTTGTTTACAAATTTATTTATTCACCTATTTTCTATTTGCCATCATGGTTACTCACACGAACAACGTAAAAATATTAAATAACACTCTCAGCGAAATATACTAAGTTAGTTCATCAACTTATCCAACCTGCTATCTGGACTAGCATTAGTTCAAGTTTGTGGAACAAGATTACCGCTTGAGTTGCAGGTAATTGTTAGTTCATCCACTTATCGAACCTATAGGACTAGCAGTGGTTCAAGTTTGTGGAACAAGATTACCGCCAGAGTTGCAGGTAATTGTTAGTTCATCCAATTATCGAACCTATAGGACTAGCAGTGGTTCAAGTTTGTGGAACAAGATTACCGCCAGAGTTGCAGGTAATTGTTAGTTCATCCACTTATCCCGTAAGTGAGAGCAGCACTTGATTCAAATTATCAGTATTGTAAGCTTCCTACATCCTTTTTTCTTCGTAGTTTCGTTTTTAGTTCCTCTTCTCAGTATCTTATCTTTTTTGCTGCTTATTACACAAAAATAAAATTCATTAAATGCTGTGATTACAATTTGATTTCAAAAGTTCTTTTCTAAATGAAAATATAATTCTATATACCACCACTTAATTTTATAAATCACATGATCTATGTAATCACCAAACAGATTTACTTAACAATGTGTGCATAGGTTAATTCCGTTTTCGTTGAGGAATGGTTTGAATAATTTGGGTTTGTTAACTGCGGAAACCTGGGAATATGTTTCAATTTTTGCAATTTTACCACGAATTTAAATTTTGGAAATTAAAGATCTCATTTAGGCTTTAAATACTTAGATATAACAAAATTTTGTAAAAAAAAAAATATCAACCATGAATATACGCAGAATAAAGGTGAGACATCAAAATTTCCTAAGATTTAAAAAAGTTAAAATTATAGATTTATGGTTTTGCTGGTCCTTAAGAAACGAATATACCTTTCAAATAATACAGCTTTGAATTAATAATGGGCTTCAATTAAATATTAGATCTCAGGAACTAATTAATAGAATAAAATGAGCCTTTATAAAAATACTAATGTTTCTTTAATGTGCTTTCAAGAAAAGATTAGGAAATGGAAAACATTAGGAATTGGTATAAAATTATTTACATTAATTGGTTTACTTAACAGCCAATTGCGCTCAGTATGACAAAACATGAAATTGAGGAAACATGGAAATTTTATGCGTTAATCATAAAACTTTCCATTGATTGTTAAAGGTTCAATTCTCACTATAACGCAAATCTAATTAGTTGTGCTTCGATAAATTTGTATAAGGTTTAATTCTTTAGATTATCGAGTTCAAGTATTGACCAAAGAGGGCAAACATACGTCCTCTTTACCTTTCAGAATTCATCTGAAACTTTTTACATGGAAGGGGTTACAATGAAGTTATGGTAAATAAATCCTTTACACGCTTGATGGAATTCGGTTTCAGTAACTCCGTCCGTATCGAGGTACTACAATTTATATCTTATTACAGCTAATTTTGTTTCATAATGTTACAATCAATCTCTTCTGTTGTTTTCAGGAACTTTAATCATACCACACTCTGTTATACTTAAAATTCTTGTAAATGGTTCATTATCCAATTTGTTTAATTACTAAATGTGTTATACTTATATTATAGTGGTACCAACCATAGTATTTTGTTAAAGTAAAAACTGTTCCTGTTTCAAAGTATTTGATAACATTCAAGATAAGATTTGAGTTAACGTAACAGATTCGTTCCTGTCAATTATAAACTTACATGTAGAGATAAACAACTGGAAATGAAAATGTGGTTTCAAAACGCCTTTAAATAGTTAATTATAAAAGTACTTTGTAAATATTTAAGTAGTTCATCCAAAAATAATACAAGGCAAAACATCAATGAAATGAAATTAAAACATATCTATTAATCACTATCAAAATTTAGATAAATTTTGGTACTTTAAATGACTAACTTTGTGAAATTTTGATTACGTAAGACAATGTAACAAGTTGACAGTATTATTATATGTATGTAGTTAAAATAAGATCCATCTCCATATATGTCGGCACTGCTAACAATTGTGGAAAAGATAGCAATAAAACAGATTATTATTTATGTCCAAAATGAAGATATTTTACCAAAATTACAGCCTGGATTTAGAAGAAATTACAGTACACTGCAATTTCTGCACTCATAAACTTGTTTCGTGATTTTATTTGAAACTAACGCTAAAGGCAAATGCTCTCTTGTAATGATAGATTATTTCTTAGCCTTTGATTCAATTAATAATGAAATACTTCTGGCCAAGATGAACTACTATTATGGCTTTGGTGTGGGTGTGATTTCATGTGTAAAATCATATTTGAAGAAAGAAAGCAGGCTATAACATGTGACAATCAGACATCTCAGCTCATTTTCGCATTGAGCAACAAATTGCGTGGTGTACCCCAAGGTAGCTGTCTCGGCCCAATTTTGTTCAACTTGTTTACACCAGACCACATCAACATGGTAAATCCAAAATGGACTCAGGATGAATATAAGTAAATTTACATCGTGCATATTGCTCCACACAATCTGTTGCACGCCTGTTACAATATTGTGAGAGTGAGGTGGCGATGGTGCTCGACGGTGAGGGCTTGGCCGTGTGCAACAGATAGGCGTCGTGTTGGACCATGGCCTCACTTTTTCCGATCACATTTCTCATGTCACCCAAAGTGCGATCGGCAGATCGAGGGATTTGTGCAGATTCAGAATATCACTGCCGGAGAGTACTAAACTGCAGCTTATGCAGACTTTAGTCCGGTCAGTCTTGTACTACTGTCTACCTGCTTGTGGGAACGGGATTTCGAGAGAGAAAATTGGCAGAACCCAAATGCTGCAGAAATCAACTATCATGTTCATTTTCAACCTGAGACGTTTTGATTACACTCTCCTTTCCGGGATGCTGTTAAGTTACTCCCCATGGAGACAGTGTGCAGGCTGCTGACGTGTTGCATGGTACGCCAGGTTCTCACATTTAGAAAACCACAGTACCTCAGCAAGAAACGTGGTAAGTCTCTCAACGAAGTACTCACTACTTTCCGAAAGTTGGCCTGGAAGTCGGAAGAAGAGATTTCTCTTATTTTGATCCTCTGAATGTGCAATTGCCTCCCTGAACATATTGGAAACATTTTCTTGAACTATAAGTAACATGGTTAGTTAATAGCACTCTACTATCAAGCATTATACCCCAGAACATGATATCAGCACACAGCTGCAAAGATAGTGTTCCAAAAATTTATGGATTGTCGTTAAGATACTCCAAAAGCTGAGAAGGTTTTAATGCAATGTACAGTGCACTAATTTACAATGAATTTAAACCAAGACCATTGCAAACAACCTGACTCTCAATTGCCATGTCTGACAGGTTATGGTTATGTATAAAAAATCCTATGATTTTTTTTGCCAACTGACAACATTAGGAACGTTAGCTGTGTAAAGAGCGAGCAACAACTTTTGAATTAACAATGCGAAAAATCTTAGCTTCCAATTCACGGAATTTGGGTTTCTTTTATGGTAACACTTATAAATGGCAAATGCTCCCAGTACCGTTATTGCTTTAAATCATCATCAATAATGATACCAAAAGTTATGATCACACTGTTAACAAAACTAACTTTACTGGGTTCCACCTCTGGTTTTCATTTCCAATGCCACATTTTCTCAAGTAATTCTAAAACTCTTTTGGTTTCTTACAGATCTAAAGTTTATTTTAGAGGAGACTTTTGTTATAGAGCTAAGGAACGTATTTCTTAAATGTAGTCTCTACATTCCCACAAGGCATTTTATTTTTAGTTGCTCTCGGATAAAAAAGTATACATTTTCATAGCCATATCAAGGAAGATATCGTGGAACAGAGACGAAAGCTGGATATATTTCGACATGGACGAAGTTTCAAACACGTCACACAAGGTTTCTCTCCCTTGACACTTAGGACCATATAAGGTATATTTAATACCAGAGACCACACCGATGAATAATAATAAATATTAATTTATTATTGTTAGAGATACCAAACTCAAAATCGTGAAAGAGATAATAAACATTGTATAAAACTTTGTTCAAGAATCGCATACTGAAATGTGCGTAAGCGTACTTTCTTCTCCCTTCCCATTCGTTTATCGAAGTCAGAGCGTAGCTGGATATGGTGCTCCATCGAATCTCCGCAACTCCCTGTGTCCTCAGCACACGTTACGTTTGTCTCTGGAGCTTCACCAGACTGCCAGGATCTGCCACATGGTTCACATACGAGTACTTCACTACCGTATTTTTAATAACTAATATCCAAGTAACTGACCAACACTCTAGGGAGGCACATTTATACAAAAATATATTTTGCCGCATGTCGAAAAAGAAAATCTACTCTTATGACACTACGAAATGTAGAGAACAGGATTGTAATAGGGAATATTTAATGTCACAGAAAATAGAATAAGCACCTATATCATCAGAGGAGTCGCCTACAGTTGCCCAGTCCGCCCGTGAGAGAGACGCATCAAGTAGATTAGGCAGGTCAGGAGTACAGGATTGTAATAGGACATATTTAATGTCACAGAGAAGAGAATCAGCACCTATATCATCAGAGGAGTCACCTACAGTTGCCCAGTCCGCCCGTGAGAGAGACGCATCAGGTAGATTAGGCAGGTCAGGAGGACAAGCTCACTTATCCTTGCTTTAAGGCAGCTCGAGTCAGCTTCTAGCTCTCCGATGATTAGGAAGTCCCTACTCTAATTAAGCAAATGGCAATCTGTCTTCATCTATAAAATTAAACAGATGATTGAGTAAAAGTTTTAAAATTTTATTTCTTAACGTAACATTTATATGCATTTCTCTTAACTTTTAAGGTCTAAACTTAGGAACACATTCGACCAGTATTGTATACAGCTGCCCTTTCCTCAAAACTAGAGTGCAAGATGATGTAATTTCCATTTTAGGTAGGTCAGCTTATTTCTGATTTAAATGTGTCTCGTAACAAAATAAATGTTTGGTTTCAAAAGGGCCTGTTTAAAAGTTTGGAGTAGACCACATCATGTGTGGCGTAACATGCATTGTTGAAGTTCATTGCAAAATTTAAAGTATATAGCTCATTTCGTTATTGAGAGATAGAACGACAGATAACCATACTCAAAAGAAATGTTTACATCCCCCAGCAAACAAAATAAATGTTTGGTTTCAAAAGGGCCTGTTTAAAAGTTTGGAGTAGACCACATCATGTGTGGCGTAACATGCATTGTTGAAGTTCATTGCAAAATTTAAAGTACATAGCTCATTTCGTTATTGAGAGATAGAACGACAGATAACCATACTCAAAAGAAATGTTTACATCCCCCAGCAAACAAAATAAATGTTTGGTTTCAAAAGGGCCTGTTTAAAAGTTTGGAGTAGACCACATCATGTGTGGCGTAACATGCATTGTTGAAGTTCATTGCAAAATTTAAAGTATATAGCTCATTTCGTTATTGAGAGATAGAACGACAGATAACCATACTCAAAAGAAATGTTTACATCCCCCAGCAAACCAAATAAATGTTTGGTTTCAAAAGGGCCTGTTTAAAAGTTTGGAGTAGACAACATCATGTGTGGCGTAACATGCATTGTTGAAGTTCATTGCAAAATTTAAAGTATATAGCTCATTTCATTATCGAGACATAGAACGACAGATAAACATACTCCAAAGAAATGTTCACATCCTCCAGCAAGCAAAATTAAAATTGTTTCACTTTACTGATTGATAGGCTTCAACGACGGTCAGCCAATTTCAACGGTTAGGCGTCAAACGTTATAGAAATCATTCGTGTCAATGTAGAAATTAACTTTAATGAAAAATTAAAATTGTTATGTAGAAATACTTGTGGAGATACTTGCCACATGATAAATTGCAATTTTGTTTAGTAAGTTAGGTTTTATAGCTGTGTTAAAATAACCAGGCAGAAGTACGCCACACCAAGTGTCGTTACAGGCTCTACTTAGGTTGTGTGCAATATTTTGAAATCCATACTTCGTTCTCGAGTTGTCGTGCGGGATGTCCTCGAAACATGTTGGTGTGCATCGGTTAAAAGTTACACGTGTAATGGTTTAAATGTGAACACATAATGTGGTTGGTTATGGAGTAAATTTAATTTTGAGCAGGATAAGAAACCTGCTCACTATATAGCCTGTGTTTATTGGGTCGATGTTTGCAAATTACCGCCAGGCCTGGTTTGCATGTTAATCAGCCTGAGTCCACAGGCAGAATATATTATTTCATTGTGCAGAGTTACTTTGTGATTGGCGTCCTATACAGTCCGAAATATCACCGGCATCGCTTCCCTATTTGTGTACACAAAGTAATATATTAGAAATATTGAGGTAATTATTGAGATATAATATATTTCACCCGTAGTTACTTTGTGATTGGCGTCCTTTACAGTCCGAAATATCACCGGCATCGCTTCTCTATTTGTGTACACAAAGTAATATATTAGAATTATTGAGATATAATATATTCACCCGTAGTTACTTTGTGATTGGCGTCCTATACAGTCCGAAATATCACCGGCATCGCTTCCCTATTTGTGTACACAAAGTAATATATTAGAAATATTGAGATATAATATATTCACCCGTAGTTACTTTGTGATTGGCGTCCTTTACAGTCCGAAATATCACCGGCATCGCTTCTCTATTTGTGTACACAAAGTAATATATTAGAATTATTGAGATATAATATATTCACCCGTAGTTACTTTGTGATTGGCGTCCTATACAGTCCGAAATATCACCGGCATCGCTTCCCTATTTGTGTACACAAAGTAATATATTAGAAATATTGAGGTAATTATTGAGATATAATATATTCACCCGTAGTTACTTTGTGATTGGCGTCCTTTACAGTCCGAAATATCACCGGCATCGCTTCCCTATTTGTGTACACAAAGTAATATATTAGAAATATTGAGGTAATTATTGAGATATAATATATTCACCCACAATCCGTAGTTACTTTGTGATTGGCGTCCTATACAGTCCGAAATATCACCGGCATCGCTTCCCTATTTGTGTACACAAAGTAATATATTAGAAATATTGAGGTAATTATTGAGATATAATATATTCACCCGTAGTTACTTTGTGATTGGCGTCCTTTACAGTCCGAAATATCACCGGCATCGCTTCTCTATTTGTGTACACAAAGTAATATATTAGAATTATTGAGATATAATATATTCACCCGTAGTTACTTTGTGATTGGCGTCCTATACAGTCCGAAATATCACCGGCATCGCTTCCCTATTTGTGTACACAAAGTAATATATTAGAAATATTGAGGTAATTATTGAGATATAATATATTCACCCGTAGTTACTTTGTGATTGGCGTCCTATACAGTCCGAAATATCACCGGCATCGCTTCCCTATTTGTGTACACAAAGTAATATATTAGAAATATTGAGGTAATTATTGAGATATAATATATTCACCCGTAGTTACTTTGTGATTAGCGTCCTATACAGTCCGAAATATCACCGGCATCGCTTCCCTATTTGTGTACACAAAGTAATATATTAGAAATATTGAGGTAATTATTGAGATATAATATATTCACCCGTAAACGTGCTATCGGTTGAGGATGGCAAACAAAGTTATTCAAGGATTGTGTATATACAAAGTTTAGATCGAATCAATTATACACAAGGTAAGAGTAGACCACACAATGTATCGCGTAACTGGCTTCGAGAAAGTTCAGTTCTAAACTTCAAGTCTATAGCTCATGTTATTAATCACATATAAAACGACAGACATTCATAAAGGTATAGGAATTTTTACATCCCCCGGAAAAGGAGTGAAATTTTGTTAGTCCACTATTTATAAAAATTCCTTTGTAGAAAAAAATTCCTAATTGTAGAACTTTACATAAGTCAATCTTGCCTATTTAGAAATGAAATATTTCAAGTCTACATACGAAATACTTCTTGACACATCTTGCCACATTTACATTTTTGTTCATTAAATTGGACGACACATCATTGTTTAAATAAGAGTATAAACACCAAATCACTATAAAATAATGTTATGTGTTGGGATAGTTAGGCTACATGTCACGTGTGTGAATCTCTTCGGTGTATTGAGTTAGTTAGCAAATTTATTTATTCTTGTATTTCTCGTTGCCATCATGCTTACCCTTAGATCAAAGTAAAATATTCGCTGATGTTCAGCCAAGTCCCATGGGTCATCAAACTCAATGTTCCTCATATACAAATGAAGCTTCATACACAATTCCAAGTCTATATGTCAGTTCGTTTTCTAGATGTTGTGCGCTTAGGCAGACAGGCAGAAATGAAAATTTTCTGTCTGAAAAAGCCCCACGTGATAGGCTTAGTTAACGCTCAGTTAATTACATTTATTATGTAGTATAATATTAAACGTTAATATAATATTATATATATTTTCACTCTAGTTTGGCTAAGGAAATATACTTCTCTATCTTCATAAGCGCAGTTGTGTGTGTGTACAAGTTAGCTGATGTACTGTGTGTGTGTGTGTGTGTGTGTGTGTGTGTGTGTGTGTGTTCAGTTAGAAAGATGTGTGTGTGTGTGTGTGTGTGTGTGTGTGTGTGTGTGTGTGTGTGTGTGTAGTATTTTGGTATATACTGATCTTACGAAATAGGAAGTAAGAAATGCCAAATTCCTTTGTTGTAAACATTGCCTAAAACACCATTCGTTAAAATAAACATCAACGTTTCAGTTACCTCCAGTTCCAATAGAATGCGCTAGTCTGCTCTTTTCGGCCAGTCGATAGGAAAGGTAGAACGATTATAGTCAAATTTGTCAAACAAAAATACAAAATCATTTGCAATTTAGATAAAATTATTGGAAATAGTAATATTTTAACTTTAAGGAAGTGGGACAACTCAGTAATTTGCCCAAATGTAATAATAATATAGAAAGTTTACATTAGAACAAATAAATAAGTACACGCCTATCTTATTGTTCAATCTTAGATATACAACGAATTAAATAAAATCTGGAAGTTTTTATGGTTTATTGGCTATCCACCAAACAGTAGCCTACTTAGTTTATTATACCGATTATAACGATTACCACATCTAAATACAAAAAGTAAAACTGTTTATATCACCACTACTACACGTTATAAGTTTCTGATCAATACCTAATCCTCAACCACCGAACGAAGGTTTCCTTGGTGCTCGACAAAAATTAAACTGTGTGTTTGTACATAGTTTAGTAAAGCCTACTCTTTGCATTGAAAACGGTTTCGCCGCGCTTACTTGTTTCCTTGCATTGTAGTCAAAGAGTATGAACGTCAAGGAAACCACATGTATGTATCTTACTTGAACACATTAACAGTCTTGTTCATTAACGCTATTATAGGCGTTACTAGCAGTTACCCGTATCTTTGCAAGCAAATCCCAATTGAATAACAGGGATGCCGTAGGCATATATTTTTAAATTGTAAGGCTAGAGGCAAAGACGCGGATAGCGCCATTGCGTGGTTTAGGATATATGAACACAGGGGCTCGGGAATATTTTCCCGGGAAATTCCTAAACTTTAAGATTCAGAAGGGTATTCTAGCTTAAAAGAATTTTATTAGATGCAATTTTAATCTTTCAATATTTCGGGGAGAGCGTCATAGGTTCTACCACTGAGAACCTCCTTACGGGCCCATGCCTTATGTTTGAACTTTTGACACATGCAGAAGAGATGAGGTATTAATTCTCTAAACTTGCTCTTTACTTGTTACAACAAACAATGGCGAATGTCTGCAATCCAATTATCTTCTCAAATCATCCACTGTCAACAATAAACTTCAAACAGTGTAACTGCCAATATTTTAATGCGAATTATTATTCTAAATGTTTTCCTAGTCATTCCTGACAAATAAAGCACCAGTACCATACATTACGTAATAACTCAGGAATAAACCATATCTTTGATTAATATTATAAGTAAATAAACATGGATCACTAATGAGTATTTCATTATTGCCCTATAATTATTTAATAGTAATTAAATTATTTGCTTTTCAAGTTTATCACCACTTTTAATATCCAATATTTCTAGTTGCATTCATATTAATTAATTATATGTGACCATCTAACCCAATTATTGTGTTTAAACATTCTAACATCCACTTTAAATGTTTGAGTAATTTATAATTTTGTTATTAACTTTTATGTAACAGGTTTTTTAATTTTAAACACAACTATGGATATGTACTTGTGGTTAATGGCATATAGAACTTGTATACCAAAATTCTAAATCGTAATCAAAGATAACAATTTAAAACTTTCAATTCTTCTATTCATGACCTCCAACACAATAAGATTCACGTGTCTCTGTGCATTGTTGAACAGAATTCCCTGCATCTTCAAGACTCTTCTTTTGTATAGTCCTATGTAAGTCTTGTAGAGTTGGACTATTTACCTTCTATATTTCCCTATATACCTATTAAAAGTCTTCTATATTTCTTAAAGCAGTTTTTGGTAAGATAAGCCCAAAACTGTTTATTGTTTGTTACCCCTGTCACAGGGATCAATAAATTCTTTCCTCAGTTTTCTGTGGAGAAGACATCAATTTGATCAGATGTTTTTTTTGAGTGGTCTCTTATTTTTATCACTCATAGTGATTATAACCAACCTAATATTTGATAAGCTTTATCTAACTGAAACATGTGCAAATTTTATACTATCACATTTTAAAATAGGAAGATATTTTAACAATTTGAAATCAAAACAAACTGTTCCTATACTGTTTCTGAATGTAATGATAGTCTAATTTACTTTTTAAATATCGTTAACTTTAAACTATATTCCATTAACTTCCATTAATGAGATTATCGAGTACTGGAATATTTTATTTATTTTTATATATACTTTAGTAATATGAATTTCAGGACTGTTTTGCCTGGCACGATCACCTACCCCATATACCCCAATTTTCAGAATTACATCCTACCTAAATGAAAGACAGCTTTCTTCAAATATTTCTTGAAGAAATTTATTATAGAATAATCTATTGTATTGAATTTAATAAAATGTATCGATCCTGTCTGACGTTCTCCAAATATGGCAAATTAACTTTCTTTTAATGTAATCTTTCTTTGACAATAAAAGTGTAAATAAAGACGAGTAAGATGGATGGAATATACATTAGTTTATTTGGTAACTATCACAAGGGATTCTCATAGCACATTTCATCAAAGATTAATATGATGTAATAAATCTCCCATTTCTCTGTGGATTATCCAATGTTCATCCATCATAAGTTTTTCCCTTCTTAATCATTGTTTATAAGAGATAGAAATTGGGATGACAAATGTTCTTTTAAATGTGACGTCTCTGAGTATCCATCTTCATCAGCTTCTTCAGTATCACATGAGCGATGTCTCGTAATGAAGCCTATTTTGGAATTTTATTTTCTCATGTTCGTTTACAATAATATGTGAGTAAACACTATAACCGCCATTATTTTCTAGGCATTACCTCAACCAATCACACGTGATAAAATTTTATTTTTATCTGTCTGTTTACCTGTCTATCTGTATGCACGATATCTCGAAAACGAACTGACATATGAACTTTAAATTTTGCATTAAAATTCGTTTCTATATGAGAAACACTGACTTTGATTATGGTGCATGTTATTACATGTGGTTAGGCTGAACGTTTGCGAATATTTTTATATCGGTCTTTCGGGCAACCTTGATGGCAGCGACTACATATCAGAATAAATAAATTTATAAACAAATTCATCATCTTCGTTAGAGATTTCAACATGTGCCATATTAACACATGTAGATTAACACAACCATCATTATTTTATGGAAACTTGGTGCGTAGAATTCTTTGATTTAAATACCGATTAGAGATCTAATTTATTGAACAAATATATATCGTGGCAAGATATCTCAAGAAAGATTTGGCCTGTAGACTTTAAATTCTGCATGAAACATTGAAATAGACTACAAGGAATTTTATGATGTTGAATGTCCAAATTAGGAATCCGACAGTGTCGTTGAAGCCTATCACTCAGTAGGCTGACACAATTTCACTTTTGTTTTTGCTGATAAATGTCAAAAATTCTTTGCCGTATGATTTTCCGTCCTTCAATCCGTCTGTAATAAAATTAACTACACTCTTCAAATTTTGTATTAAAACTGTCTTTTTATATGTAAATAATAAAACGAGCTTTACACTTGAAATTTAGGATTGAACCTTAGCGAAACTTGTTACACGATACGTGATGGTGTGGCTCTTATCTTGTTTATAATTGATTCAAACTGAACTTGGCACTTACACGACCCTTGAACAACTTTTTAATCCACCCTCTACCGATAGAACGATAAGGATTGTGGCGCTTGAATTGGTGTATATTTTATACCTTAGTTCTCCTTGTCTGCTCTGGCCGCTGTGTCCCAGTTGCGTAATGGACGTCGAAGAGATAGCCCGTTAACAGTGCATGTGTACAGGCACTACATTAAACGTAGAAGAAGGAGGTATTGGATACACCCTATGCTGCAATCAAGGCCTACAAGAGGGACAGTTTTTTACATTCTTTTATGAGTTACGGCTATATGAAGAGAAATTTTTTCAACTATACAAGAATGTATGTTGCTAGTTTTGATCAGCTACTCAACAAGATTGCAGATAGTATAAGGGGAACAGACACATCAATGCGGGCGATGCATAGGAGTTGAAGAAAAAACTACTGGTTACATTAAGGTATGTTTATTTATATTAATTAATACAAATTAATTGATTATGTAATAAAAACAAATGACAAAACCAAGAGATAATCATTATACAACAACTATGTAGTTAAATCCAAACTGAAGTGTGATTGTTTATTCAGTTGCATCGAAACATGTGAATATTGGAGACTCAGCACTGTTTATGTCACCTCCACTGTATTCAACTAGATGCTCCAGATGATAATGGGGTTGAAGTGTGTTGGGCGGGAAGGATATCCATATGGGGTTGTGGAGTAGCCTGGAGCGAATTGAGCGTTACTGCCCGAGTGAGACAGGTACTGGTAATTTTGATTTTGTGCGTACCCTGTATATGAAGTTCTTCCTGCTGGAGTTACCTGATTTTGTTCCAGAACTGCCATAAGCTGACGTTTAACAGATAGTTTTTAAGTGTTCAGAAACTCTTTTTAAATCTGAAACTAGAGACATGAGCAACAACCTGTCCTCATCAGATGTCAGTTCAATTTCACGGTTACGCCGTTCCTCAGCCGAATCTTTGAGTATTTTTACCAATTGTTGTCCCACTTCGTCTTTAGGTTTACGTTTTTTTTTGCTAAAACCCGCGTTTCATACGGCCCGGTTGGATCTGGGTTCGCGGCAGGGGCTTCAATGTCTAAATGTAAAAGATCTGTATTATCCGGATCCTGACGATCAACATTTTGAAAGTGTGTTTGTGGGGGGATTGTTGGTGTTTAAAAATGTAAGTGTATTATAAAAACACGTAAGGTGTTTTGCTCTCAGCAGCCGAACCACTTTTTACTCCACTCAGCCTCCGCTTCTCTCTGGCGTATGAATCTTTGATGTTCTTCCACTTCTTCTGAAGGGTCATACCTGTAATTTTGGCATACTAGCCAATAAATGGAGCATATTTCACAGGCCTTTGAATGTGGATGTTGATTTGGCTATATACATTGTTAAAGCGTGTTGTATTTTGCACAATTATGTACGAAGTAGGGATGGTTTACAGTTTGTGGACACATTGTACAAATTCCCAACTGACAACGATGACTCTGAAAGTACACATCGCAATCGTCAGTACAACTCAAACACAAGAAACATCCTAGCTGAATATATTGTCAATGAAGGAGCAGTGCCGTGGCAAAAAGAACTATCTGTGAGAAGGACAGTCTCATCGCAAAACTACTTCTATGTCACTCAAGAGCAGTGGAAATTAACTTAATATTATTACATTTGAATAGGCACAATGTTAAGTTGTTTTAGTGATGTGTTAATAAATTAAAAATTTACTTACATAGTTTATTTTTTTCAGTTGTGTTGGAGCACCCACTGCCCCCAAACAAAAGAGTAACTTCCTCCCACATCTTCTTCTTTATGTTTTTGTCACTATACTCGTCTAATAACATATTCCACAAAGATGGCCTTTCTTTAATAGCTAAAATGAAACCTTTCGGTATCAAATTCAACCTCAGCCATTTCAAATCTAAAACTTAACTCAAACAAGACTCACCTCGACTGTATCTGGCCGCGCACTGGTCGCTTGACAGTGCGCGTTGTCTCATCTAACTGCGTAAAAAAAACATGTGGCCGCGGCGGCCAAGACAGAAAATTCTGGTCGCGGGCGGCCAGGTGGCCGCGTCGTGGCCGCAACCGCTTGGTGCGTGTTGTTACATTGTTCTTAATGTTAAACTGGCCCGCGAGCGGCTGGCCGCTGTCGTGGCCGTGGCCGCGGCCGCTGTAGTGCGTTGTTAGCCCTAAAAATATTCTACAGTACATACTAAAACATAGCAGGCATTAGAAACTTTAAATACAAAGAAAACGTAATTTTTTATATTTTGACAATAATCTTCAAGGTTTTGATAAACCTTATAAATCGTTAATGAGACAGTTTTTTAGCCATAAAATACTATTAGTTTGGATTAAATTTCTAAATATTCCCATCTCAATGCAGTGAAATCTTTTTTATACTGTGATCAAATTATAATACAAACAAATTACTGAATGATATAATAGTTTGTATTTTGTGACAAAACCTTTAATTGACTGGATCGTAACTACTTTATTATATATATATATATATATATATATATATATAAGGAAGTAGTTATATATATATATATATATATATATATATATATATATATATATATATAAGGTGTTAAAGAATTAAAAATTATCTATATTAAGGTTTGGTAGTTTTAAATATTTTATTGTACAAATACTTTAATTTGTGTACATAAATACAGAAGCAATGCCGTTGATATTTCAGACTGTGTAGGACACCAAACACAAAGTAACTCTGCACAATGAAATAATATATTCTGCCTGTGGGTTCAGGCTTATCAACATGCAAACCACGCCCTGGCAGTAATTTGCAAACATCGACCCAATAAACACAGGCTAAATCGTGAGTACGTTTCTACTTCTGTTCAGAATTAAATTTACTCCATGACCAACCCCGTTATTTGTTCATATTTGAACTATTGCACGTGTAACTTTTAAGCGGAACACAAAAAACATATTTCTCTGTAACACTTTGAATATTTTTCTTGTATACAAGGTTCCTATATGTATAAGGGTGTTTTACACCAAACGGCTGAAATAAGGTAGAAGTCCGCCTCACCAAATGTCGCGTAACAGAATTTGCCAAAGATAAAATAACGGAAGATGAAGATAACCTTTTTTCACGCTGCTTTTGGATCGTTGAACTCAATGTAATTAAATATAAATAAATTATGCTTCTTACAAAATTCGTTCGATTCATCCCGAGATATTCTGCAGAAAAACAGACAGTCATATATACGATAAATTTTGTCAGCGTCCTGAGTTACAAGGCATTAAGGAAGTGCTTCATGACTTGTTTCAGTTACCTCACTAAAATGACAAGTTGTATGAGGCAACTTACTCTTGTCTTGACTAAATTGTATGTGATATCTTTGTAAAGAACCCATTAATTGATTGTTAGTACTAACGACTTGTATGTGGTGACGCAGTCTTGTTTATCTAAGGTGATTAACAACTTGTATGTAGTGACTGACGTAGAATCTTGAGTCAGGCTTTAGTATGGGGACTGACGAACTGCATAATAGTGAATGACGTGTTATCTTGGTGATTTGGACTTGTCTATAATGACGTAAGAGATATTTATTATCTATAATCTTAAGAAGGATTGCAATTTATAACTTGTATTTATTTTTGTAATTATTGACTATGAAATGTGTCTTACGTGTTTGTACAAGGCGTGTTAATCTTCGTTATTGAAATTTAAATAAATCTAAATTATATTCCTTAGGATCAGTACATAGGGTTTTAGTAGGGCGTTTCAGTTAGTAGTTCAAGATATATTTTACACAAGTAGAGGTTATTATTTTTATGATAAATCAAACATATAATAAGTTAGAACAATAAGTTTGTTGTCAATTATACTCTCAGACGTAAATGGGTAAATGAATTGTAATCAAATTAAATATTTTGAAGTAATTATATTCATCCCAAGGTCAATTAATTTTGTGTACACCCAAATCTTAAAACGTTTATGTATTTCACAGTAAAATAATAGAAATAAGTCGTATGCTATAATGTAACTCCAGTTATCAGTTACTAGTTGGAAGTGATGTTAACAAAATAATTATATTTGTGTTTCTAGACTGCAATAACAGACACTAGATAGATATTTTTCTGTATTAGAGACTTCTTGAGAACAGAGGATTAAGTTCTATATCGCCAGAAGGCTCGAATTAATTGGCTCTAGAGCTAAATAAAGACAGTAAACGAACTCAAATTGGGTCCTTATTAGGAAGAAAGTGAATTAAACAGAAAACAATTAGTTTGCTCTCGAAATAATTTCCTTTTAATGGCTATCAAGTTTATATCTTTAGTTCCAAGCGCTCAGATTGAAATATCTGCGACAGGCGAGAGATAAAGTAATTTCATTTCTTGGAATGTAGGCAGTAATAAGTTTTTTATGGGGCCCTCATTAAATATAAATCACCAACATTAGCGTGTATTCTTTTTACACCCTGGTGTAAAATACGTCTTGGACTTGTATTGATTTTTATTCACAAATAGACATTTTTTGACATTGATAGTGCTATCCTTTTTATACCTTAAGAAACTATATTACATCCATTCTGAGTAAAATTTCAAAGAAAAAACAAATAAAATTTAAATTCAAATTAAAAAGTATGTCATTATTCAATGTACACAATTTAGGCGATGTTAACATAATTATATGACCCCGACGATGTAATGCATCTTGGGATATGCTAAGGCCTCGAGCTTTAGTTGGTCTCTAAGAAATGCATAAATTAGTATAAATTGGATTTGTGTAACAAGGGCTTCAAGTGTGGAATATTGTAGTTTTTCCTAAATAAAATATATAAATTTATTTAAAACCATACAGTTTGAATGTACGATTTAAAAATATATACTACTAAATGACGGTACTTCAATCATGAATATAAGTTCTCGTGGTTATTTAATGTTATTCGTTTTTCTGTGGTTACCAATAAAATATTGTAAGCTAGCTATTAACCGCGGTTAAGAACGCAATTTTCAAAATCTAACTTCTTATACTACTTTGGTGGTTAAGCAATTATGGTGGAGTATAATTGAGTCCTATGACATTTTTAAACGAAGTATGCATACACCAGGTAGATATTATTTAAGTGTTCATGGGTGAGTATCAGAGTTCAACCTAATTCTTATATCATGTATTGAACGTGTATATATGTATATATATGTATTTAAACCACCTCGGTTTAAATTACATTTAAAGTTATTGTAAGGCATATTATAATTTAAATCATGAACCCACTGGAACTTTCACGTATCGTGTATACTTTGAACATATCCTAAACTTCATGAAAAATATAGAAAACACATATAATGACATCTTTATTGCTACAGAACGATCAGTAGTAACTGTTGAGAAGTTATGACGGTGAGCTAAGCCAATAAGGAGAGGGTTAGAGTGTTCTTAACTACCGCACCACCATCTGACTCGGTAATGAATACCTGTCAGGAAGAAAATAAGGAAATTACGTTCGTATCAAAGTCAATAAAGATTCAAATGTTTTTATAGCACATTACAGATTACAATATTATTTTTTATTATTCTTGTAGTAATTCTACCTTCATCCTTCTGTCATTGCTGTATTCAAAATAATTTTAATTTGGACAGGAAATAAAATTGAATGATCTTAAAATATATTCAATCATAAATTAAGAAGAAGGGATGCAAAATTCTCATAGAATTCAGGTAGGACAATGTATTCAACATTATGTTGAACCAGAAGATTATTTAAGTACGTCTTGATTATATACTACATTATTTTTGTACATATATTCATCAAAGATGTTAATACTAGTGCTTCTTTAGAGTAAAAATATTTATATTTATTTGGATGTATTTGGTTAATAGTCTTATCACTGTCTTTAAATTTCAAGACTAAAATAAACAAAGTTTCGACAAACTTATATCAGTTAGTGTGACCATGTATGTATAACAAAATGTATAAGATCGGCTGACACTGACACTTGCAAATTGGGCAATGTTAAGTGCCCTAACTCCAGGGTCCGGTGATGCCTTTGCCGTTTCGACGCGATGGAGACATAAGTAAGGTTAATACTTCCGTTACGAAGGCAAGGCATGTGCTAAGGATCCTGCCCGATTTTTCCGACAATAAAGATACGTTTATTCAAACTATTTTACAATGTGTCGTGTAACAGCCTTCGTTGAGTTTGCATGCAAAATTGCAACTGCATATTTCATTTTATTTTCAGTATGTCCTGTGGACAAATAGATAGAAAAATTCAATACACAAATATATGTATAAAACATTTTTACATCCTCTCGGCAGACAAAAGAAATTGTGTCCGACCACTCAGTGGTAGGCTTATATGACGCTCAGCCAAATTCTATGGCTGGACATTACACCATCGTAGAACTAATTCTTGTCTCTGAAGAAATAAAGTTTAATGGAAAATGTAAACTTTATATATGCCATGTATTTCAAGATTGCCTCATGAAACATTCACATTCTTGTTCATCAGTTAGGTTTCATAGCAGTGTTTATATTACGTACTTAATTACGAAAATGTTTAGTTGCCACCATGGTTACCCATAAAGCAAATGTAAAAATATTAGCCAACTCCCAGTAAAATCCTATGGAGTGACATGTACAATCATCAATCTCAGTGTTGCTTATATGTAAATGAAGCTTCGTACAATATTTATTTTCTACAGATTAGTTTGTTTTCGAGATATCGCGAGAACAGAAAGCCAGATAGACAGACAGAAAATGATGATTTCTAGCTTCTTTTACTTACTGGCAGAGATAACCTCATTTCCACAATGAAATACTACTCCCTAGTAAGTCAGTAACTTTTGCTTGAACAGCTAGAGTTCAGTAGTAAATTGTATCTACTTCGGAATGCATTGCATACCTTTGCTTTACATATAAAGTATATAATTTTTAGAATTAGCCTAGAAAAAGAATTACTTTTTGTTTTGTTGAGTAGCCTATGCACTATCACTATTATTAATAAACGAAATTATTTTTGGGTTGAAAATACATGTTTGGAAAAAAAAAAAAACTATTGTGCGAGTGCTCACTAATATATAAACTATGAAAGGTGATTTGCAAAATTGTTTGTGTAACTAGAACATTTATCTGTTATTAATAGTTACACGATATTTTTATTTTCAATGTCGTGTAATCATATTTATGAATCAATATATTACATAAATGAAGTAGTGCTAACAATTCGTGTTGTATACAAAACTTTCTAGCTATAATGCACTCGTGTACAATGTACGAGCGCAAGGTACAACAGACTATAACGCGATATCCATACCCTGACGATGTTAAGACAGGATCGTTTAACAGAGTTCATAAAATGGAGAAGTCTAGGAGCCGACAGCTAATTATAACTGTATAATAACACAGTTTGGTTTTTCTTAAAACTTGAATAAAAATAAATTTGTACTAAAAATAAATTAAAGCTAGCATCGCTAGTTTTGATTAAGGTTAAAATGAGAGCATATAAAAAGGGTAAATATAAGAAATATAAGTATCATCAACTTATACAACATGTAGGACCAGCATTAGTTGAAGTTTGTGGAACAAGATTACCACCAGAGTTGCAGGAAACTGTTAGTTCATCCACTTATCCAACATGTAGAACCAGCATTAGTTGAAGTTTGTGGAACAAGATTACCACCAGAGTTGCAGAAACTGTTAGTTCATCCACTTATAAACCTGTAGGACCAGCATTAGTTGAAGTTTGTGGAACAAGATTACCACCAGATTTGCAGGTAACTGTTAGTTCATCCACTTATCCAACATGTAGGACCAGCATTAGTTGAAGTTTGTGGAACAAGATTACCACCAGATTTTCAGGTAATTGTTAGTTCATCCACTTACCCCCATGTGAGAGCAACAATTACAATTACAATTTGAATCAATTATCAGTATTGTAAGCTTCATACATCTTTCTTTACCTCGTAGTTTCTTTTTAATTCCTCTCCTTAGTATCTTATATTCGTTACTCCTTAATGCACAAAAATTTTATTAAAAGCGTTAATTTCTAATTTGATTTCAAAGTTCTCTTCTAAATCAAAATACGCATGAAATTTATTTCTTTAATCTACCACTTAATTTTAACAAACACGTGATCTATGTAATAACAAAGTTAACTTATGTAACTTAATGTAACTATGTAATAAAAGATTTACTTAAAAATGTGTAAAAAGGTTAGTTCCGATCTCGTTAATAATGGATTGAATAATTTGGGTATTAAATTGCAAAAATATGAGAATGTTTTTACATTTTTCCACGCATTTCAATTTAGGAAATTTAAGATCATATTTAGGTTATAAATGCTTGAATATAAACTATTTTTAGTTTTAGAAAATTAACGATGGATATAAACAGAATAAACGTGGATAAACTAAACAGACTTCGAACTTTCCCTAGATTTACAAAAGTACTGAATGCCAAAGTGTGAAAAATTCAAATGATTGACTTAAGAAACAGATATGCTTTCAGATAAATACAGCTTTACAATACTGGGCTTCAATTAAGCACTAATGCTTTATTTTCTAAGATCTAAATCTTAGAAAATAATTAAAAGAAAACAATGACATTTTATGAAAACGCTAATGTTTCTTTAAGGTGCTTTCTAAAAAATAAGTAGGAAATGAAAAAAAATGTATATTGACATAAAATGAGTTCTATTATTTTGATTAGTAAACAATCGATTAAATTCTGTATAACAGAGCATTAAATGGAGAAAAACAATTGAAATTGTGTTTGTTAATCATAACAATTTCCATATATTGTTAATGATTAAATTCTCACAATAACGCAATCTCGTAAATTGAGCTTTGATAAATTTTTATAAGCTTTAATTCGCTAGATTACCGAGTTCCAGTGTAGGCCAAAGGTAAAAAAGGCAGATTTACTCAACCAGAATCAGAGTTGGAATCCATCTGAAACCTGTTGAAATGAAGGGGTTACAATGAAGTTGTGGTAAATAAATACTTTATACGCTTGATAGAATTCTGTTTCAATATCTTCGTCCGTATCGAGATACTACAATTTATATCTTATTACGGCTATTTTTGTTTCATGATGTTACAATCAATCTCTTCTGTCGTTTTTAGCAACTTTGACCATAACACACTCTGTTACATTTAACATTCTTGTAAATGATTCTTAGTAAACTAAATATTGTCTAGTTCTTTCATTCATTATCCAATTCATTAATTGTTGCATAAATGTTACCTATACATATGTTATAATGGTACCAGCCATGGTATTTTGTTAAAGTAAAACATTTCCTGATTCAAAGTATTATAATCACATTAAAGATAAGATTTGAGTTAACGTAACAGATCTGTTTCTTCATTGGTAAACTTACATGCAATAGAGGTAAACAACAGGAATTGAAAATTTGGTTCAGAAAACGCATTGAAGTAGTAAATTATCAAAACATTTTATAGATATTCATTTAGTTCAACCAAAAATATTACAACACAAAAAGTACAATGATATCAGATATATTAACACCATCAGAATTTTGATATGTTTTAGTACTTTAAATGCTATAATTACTACATTTGTGTTTTTTTTAATTACGTAAGGCAGTGTTACGAGTTGACTGTATTAAAGTATGTAAGACCCATCTCCATATTGCCGGCACAGTCAAAGATTGTAGAAAAGATAGCAATAAAACAAATTATAGCTCACGTCCAAAATCAAGACTTTTATCAAAAATACAGCCTCGATTTAGAAGAAATCACAGCTCTTGTACTGCCCTCACAAACTTCTCGTCTCACAATGTAAACAGGGCTGTACTAACTGCATCTGGGTTGCGCAATAGACTTAGGTTGACGCGCTGGGAAATAGGACTCCTCTCCCATTTTAAATTTTATCTAATATAATCCATGAAGAAAGTTTAATAATTGTAGCTTAACCCATTACGATAACCTAATCAATGTACCTACATACATAACGAAAGTCTTATTAATAACAGTCTATTTAAGGCTTAATCCATAACGAAAGTCTGTTTTAAGGCTTAATCAATAAAAGTACCAGATTCCTCGTACTGAAGAAACGGAGTAAAGTGAGCAAAGCTGCAGTAAACTGGTGAATTATAAAAGACAATAATGTTATCTCATTAATAATGGTTCTAATCATTTTGACTAGAACTATAATACGAGTATATTTACCTCGTTATAAAACTTTAAATTGTTTACATAGTTTTAAAGACCATTTCAAAAGAACGATTAATGTTATGCTAAGCCTCCTGGATCTCAAACACTTAATTTAAGTGCGTCCTAACCTTTTTACTAAGGCGGAATGTGTTTTTCTTGAGATCAATGTTGACATCGGTTATTACCGTCGGATAACTTCTCCCGCTGGTTTTATCTTTAAGACTTTATTTTGAAAGCATCCATTAAATTACACAAATTCATTTAATATTACTTTATGTTTATATTTAATTATGCTTAAATACATTTATTTTTAAAAATAATTAACTAATTATGTTTAAATGTTTATGTTTATGTTTAATGTTAATGTTTATGTTTAATTAAATAATTAGAGTTTTTAACTATAACTATAATTAGAAATTGGGTTTAATTATAACCAGTTAATATTTCAAACAGCTCGTAAGAGCACAAACAATACGACACACTCGAACTAGTGAAGATGGAACACTTAATATTCTTAAACAAAGTCAGGTGTCACTTGAATATACCTTTGAGTGGCAGTCGATTGCTGCACTTTTTAGTTTATAAGTTTTTAAAATATATTAGGTGTTTTTACACCTGAAAAAGAATGTACGAATAGATATAAATCTTGAAACTTAGTTTTATACTTTTTGTAACATTTAAAGATGCCAAATGTCCTACCATCATTTCAAATTAGCCATTACCAATAACAAAACTTTAAAAAAGTCTGGATTAAAATATTTAAATAATTTTGATGTCATCTGATTTATGACAAAATCCTTTAAACATGTTATTCTCGTAATCCAAAAGTAAAAAGACTTGTTTTCAAGTTAATCAAAGTTAAAAAGATTTGTATGGCCGCCATTTAGAAAATATTAAAGGTTAAAGATATGGATCGTAATAGTTTTTGCAGTAATTAGCTTTGTTATCATAAACATTTGAGCTAAATGTTGTAGGATTTAATTTATGTTAGAGATATAAAGTTTTTTTTAATAAAAGACATACAAACTGACAGTATGGTTCAAAGTGTTATTTTGACCTAAGAAATAATATGGTATACCTCCAGAGAGTTACGGGACTCCCGCGCGCGCGCGCGCGCGCGCGTGTGTATTTATATACAACCATCTCTGGTTGTATATAAATAATAATTACTTTGTAACCTACAGCAATAATAATTGTGATAAACAAGTCTTCTCAGACCTTCAAATCTCAAACTTCAAATTTTAGGCTAAACTTTCCATATGAAGAGAACCCGACTGGGCCAAGTATCTGACAAAGCACGTTAGAGAATGTGCGATATGCCAGACCACATTCCCTCAGCAAGTTCCTTCTCTTACTTCTCAAAATTGCTCTGTCACTTTCCAACTTGAGGGGTATAAAGGAATTGTTTTGTTCCATATTAAACATTATTCCCCTTTTACCTTGAAAACTAAAACAACCTCTAGCTAAAATATGTTATAGACTTTGATAGACATGGAAGTTCAGTATATATGAGATACATAATAGATATATGACACTGGATTTTGTCTGATTTTTGTGGTCTTGCAAGTTTTTACTGATATTGGTCAAATAATTTGATAATTAAATATATTTAAAAAATATTTGACCTCCTTATCGGAGAAATTCATTTAATAATTGATCATTTCTGTATAGATTGCGTTTTGATCTTTAAGTTTTTTAAAAACGTACTTGTAAAATTTGAATTTATAATTTGTTCTCTTTTATTGGGATATAAAATTGTATACAGAAGTGTTAAACAAATTTTAGGTTCTTTTCCACATGTTAGAAGAAAGATACTATTAGAAGTGACGGGTTTTACCGGACATTTTCCAGTTCAGTGGGTGAAAAATATTAGTAAACTAACGTTTAGAGATCTACAATCTTGTCAGGTAGATTACTATTGGAACCATTACCCATATAATCCGAAGGGTCGCTACTATGCTACTATCAGTAATGTATTTTGGTTGAAATTAAAATATGCACAACCTAGACAGTCCTATGCACTAGAACAACAAATGCACAACTACTAAAATGGTTGCTCTGGGTAAAAAAGATCTGGTTTTAATCTGAATATATAATATTTACAAGGTAGGGGTACACCACACCACGTGTAGTGTAGCAGGTTTCAGTGATGTTGCATACAAAGTTTCAATTATATAGTTCATTTAATTAGGCTGCATGTGTTATTATGTCACGTATTACAAATGTCGTTGATTGTATCGTGCTTTTTAAAGAAAATTTATTTATTCTGCGATTTTTCGTTGTCATCATGGTTACCCAATACTCATAAAACCAATGTAAAAATGATTGCTAACCCAAATATAATGTCATAACACTGAACTCAATGTTAATTGTTTAGAAATGAAGCTTAATTAAAATTTTAAAGTCTATGAGCTAGTTTGACCTTGAGACATCGCGCGAGGAGACAGATGGATAGACAGACAAACAGAAATTTAATTGTCCAGCACCTCGAGTGATAGGTTTAGCTAACTCTCAGTTAATAAACTTAACTAATAACTCGGGCGACAATTCGTCTTCTTAGTATAGCGAACTAACTGAGTAGTAAATGGCGATCATGATGGCAGACACAGGAAAGTGCCTCAGCAAATGGCTAGCTATTCTGTCTGGTACACAGAAGCGCTTTAAAAAGAGCAGGGATGTTTACGCAGCTCTCCCTTCCTCCACCCAACTCAGATGACGTGAAATCAGTCAACGAGAGTGGAATTTTGTTATTATTTATACTTATGATATACGTATAATCTTGTTAAAACTTTATTGTGACGCACTGTAATCGATCATAACTTAATAAAACCCACTATCTAATTTGCACAATTTTAATAAAATGAGTGATTTTCAAAGTGATATATTTATTTTACTAGAAACAATGCAATACGGTTACCATGATATTGTTAATAAAAAGAGATTTTCATGAAAGTAAGTTTCCAACATGGGCAAACAGTTACTTGTGTAGATAAAATAGAGCTAATTTTAAAACAGTAAATGGTATAAACAAAGTAACAATGTAATCAGAATATTTGTTAAGTTTATGTGAATGCTTTTCAAATAAAAAAGTGATGTTAAAGAGAAAGAACCACGAACCACGACAAAGTGGAGCCTGTAGTGGAGCTAATAATATTGGTGGTCGATGGCATTTTCCACCGTAATCAAAATCAGGTTACGAACCTTTAATTGTCGATTACCCCTAGTTCATCCAATTTCAACATAAATCTATAAAACAAGCAATAAACTTTGAAACATGACATAGTGGGATAAATATATTTTTAATTAATTACAGTATCACTAATAGTATTTATTATGTTATAACACTTAATTAGTGTTATGTTTTATGGCCTTGACAATAAGTATATCGATTACTAAATATGTTATACTTGACAAATTCTTTTAAATACTAATAAAAAGTTTGTATATTGGAAATAATGTTACTCAAGTTAAATTAGTTTAACATACTTATATCATGAGTTTATTCAATATTTCCGTCAGCTAAGTATTTCAATCTAAACTGAAGAATTTAAATAGAAAAAAAACTCCTAAATCTGTGGTAAACGCTGAATAACACTACAGCGTTACTTTTATTACTACTCCTTATTTTATATCTCGAATTATTAGATCTGGAAAGTTAGTTGTGGTCTGTACTTACTGTTTTTTTTTATTTCATTGTTAAAGTTATAGCTTTTAAAGAAACCTTCTGGTTCCATTCAATGTCACAAAAAGTTTCTTTTAGACAAAAGACCACTCCGTAGATTCAATAGCCACATGTTTTCAGATGATAAAAAGACGGAAGGTTCGGCAACTTCCAGTCTGAACCATATTTTGGACACGGCCTTATTCCATCGTTGTTTACAGGTCCAACCCTTCCCTGCTTCTTCGACCACGGCGAAGGTGATCCTCGAACCAAATCCGGAGAAGAATCAGACGCTACCGGATAGTTATCGTCTGATTTCCCTCCTACAAACTCTATCCAAAGCTCTGTAGAAACGTTTGCTAGCTAGATCCCGGAGGACTTCCATATTCCGCTCATATATGGGTTTCAAAGAGACCATTCTACCACCCTTGAACTGACCAGGGTTGGTACTCAGTTGACGGACAACATGAACATGGGTTTGGTTTCCACGAAGGTGACAATATTCATGAACAATGCCTTCGACCGCATGTGGCAAGAGGGATTCCTCTTCAAGCTCCCACACAGGCTTCTCTCTTGGCCTATATTCTAACTGCTGGCATCTGGCATCACATATCTAAGATGTTTTGTTGTGTCAGAGGGACCGACCATCTCAAGTCTTCGATCAGTCTCTGCTGGTGTGCCACAGGGATCAGTCCTTCGACCGATATTATTCCTGTAATACACCAATAACATCTCACTAACCAAAAGCTCACCTGTGAGCTAGGATCTATATCTGTCCTGCAGCCATTGGGATTATTTTATACAAGCTCCATGTGGAGGGGATTAATATTCCCGTTGACCTGCCTGGAGAATAAAGAGTCTAGTGAATAATATGAAAATTTTACAAACAAATAATAACATTCAACATTGTTTTACTATACTTTCATCTCATTTTATTTGGTTAATACATTAAATCTAATGACTTTTTTGAACATCCAGTTATTATATAATGCAGCTTATATTTAACCAGTACGTAAAGAAAAGGCCAATCCCACATTAAATGACTTCTTTGATTATAAGCTTCTATGTAACTACTTTCATTTTCTACTTAAGGGGGGGATTTTGTTTGTGTTTTTTATATTATGTTTGGAAATTATTTTAAACCATATAGAGTAATACATTTTCCTCAATCAACGTCTATTCTACTGGTATTTATCTTGTCTTAAAAAATTTGAATCCGAGTGATTGTTGTATCATAACTATATTTTAATTAGTTGATAAATATGGTGGATTATTCAAAAAATTATTTTGTAAATTCCTGATAATAATTTTTCTTTCACGTTTTTGTTTTAACTTAGAAAACAGTATGTTCGAAATGATAAAATTACGTCCAATCTTTCACTACAAGGTTAGAAAATAATATCTTTTTGTGCACAACTCTGTCCAAAATGTTGTTAAAAGTGAATAAGCTTGTTTATTAAATTTATCTTTTATTGTTTTTATCATTATTATTTAAAAATCTAAATACAGGCATATTACAAAGCATTACTGTATGATGCAGTATAATATTTATTTATACCTGCACTCAAGAATATATTATTAACTTTTTCACAAGTATTTGATCAATACTGTTTTATTACAAACCAATAATTGTAGTTGGTTTCTGTAGGGCTTCATTTAATATCATATTTCACTTCTATAGTTTGTATTACTTCTGTATTTTTTTTTATGAACGGACCTGGAGTAGACGACGCTGAGGATGAGTTCTTTGTATGCTTCTGATTTGAAGTTCAGCGCGCAGATGTTGAACCTGACGTCATTGATCCTTGTGTCAGAAATGATCTAGGAGAAACCCCTTTGTCACGGAAGTTGCTCCCTACGACGAAAGGAATGGGAGAGGTTTTAAACAGAGAACAAAGCGAGGAATCACTAATTTCGTCATTGTAAGGGCGAGGGAGAGCGGATGTCCTAGTACCAGTACCAAGAGACTTCCCCCCTGCGAAGTAATACAGCGGTCTTTCAGCGCGGGATGAAATAATGCAATGTGAGGAGCGAAGGTATTTTAGTCGGTATGGATTGCTAAGCAATTAGATTAGACGAGGTGACAGCGCCAGGAGTCCTAGAGACTCCTCGTGGTCACAGTAATAGCTAGCAACCCAACCGAGTCCGCACAATTGCATGCAATCATTCCCATCCCCCTAAAAAATGACAACCACACAGTACTCGTTTGAATGGGTTTTGCTCAATGGAATTAAAAGAAACAATATTAATATGGGAAGGCATAACTATTAATGAAGGTCACAGCGTTATTGAAGATGAATAGCGAAGTATTTAAACAGCATTTTTCTATCATTCAGTTTAAAATTGTAAATACTTCGTAATATTGAATTATAATTATATTCGTCCTCAAGTTTTCAAAATGATATAATCCAGACTAAGATTACAAAAATGAACACCGAACATTTTAAGTTCCTTCATAAAAAGTTTAACATTTCTGAATACCTATCCACCTATTCACGTGGATTGAGATAAATCTAGAGGTCAGGAATAAATGAGAGAACATATTGAAGATAAATTGAGGTTTAGATGCGAGTGGTCCAGATGTTTACTGTAAATGGCAAAAGTTAACGTCCCTTTTCGTCTCCCGAGTCCACGTTATTCAAACGTTATCCTTTAACAGCCTTTGTCATACAACTTTTATGTGAAACATATCTGTGCTTACATTAAAACCCTTACAAGTTAGTTATACAATTTGTATTTTCTTTATTTGAAAACGCCCTTTATATTCTTACAACTCTTAAAAGAGAGAAATAATGCTATATAATACTTTTATTACGTAAATTCTTGCCAACAAAATGTAAACTTTAACTCAATTATGCTAGTAAGTACAGATAAAAATGTACTGTATCCATTTTAAACTAAATGTATTTATAAACACAAAAGCAAAGTTATGGCACGGATTTTATTTACATATAATCAACTAAATTTTGAACAATAGAACGAAAATATTGCAAAATATTGGCTTGGAATTTTAGAACATTAATGAGTTTTCTAAACCGACCAAAGGGTAACAACGGCAGTTCAGAACTGCGTAACATTTTGTATATAATATGTTGTTCAAAATTTGTTATTTGATTACAATCATTATGCATTATTTAGTATACAATACAGATAATAAAAAAGTCTTAAACAACGTTGGATGTCTTGCCCAGTTTAACATTAATACATCACTTTCAGAAAGGTTATTTTAGGTATAAACTAATGCATTAATTTGAGTTAAACTGAACTGTATTACGTGCATTAATCAATGTTATATAAAAATATATGCAGAGAAAAAAAATCAAATCAATGGAATTAAAGGATGTGGTTTACTTTGCCACCTAAGTAAACGGTAACGGAAGTGATTAAGGACGAGCGAATAATAGGAATGATGGATAAGCGTTGGTCCACACAAGAATGGCCCTTGTTTAATTAACCTCACTCAACACTTGAGACGGGTGGACGGATTATGTGATCCTGAAGGCTCTTGTCTTTCATGGCCTGGTCATATTTGCAAAGGCAATTTCATGCAAAAGATTTCGTTGCCGTTTTTTTTTGCCAACGTGGACGTAAGTGGCACAGGAACCTCATCCCAATACAACTAAACGAATATTCTTCCTCCAAATAGCTAGCTCACGGGATCACAGAATCAGTCTTATTTAGTGAACTCATTCCTACCTGAGGCCATCTCAACCTTCAGGTAACATTTGTAGCCAAATGTAACTAATAGATTACACTGAGTAATTTACAGTGTTCTTTCAATCAACCGATTTTCACGGGTAACTTCCAAGAATAACCTATTTGTGTAGTCCAAAGCAAAAACTGCTGTAAGTATTGTGTATAACGATATTTTGTAGTTATAATGAGTAGTCTAATAATAGCCTAATGTTTGATAAATGGATATATATCTATCTAAATTCATAATATTATTTGGTTTGTAAGTCGATTGGTTATTACTAGCAAAATTTGTATGCATTATATTATTTTGAGTTTTTTTTTTGGGAAAATTCTATTAATATGAAAATATGTCAGATAAAAATCAATTGGAACTATATTGGACATGTGAGAAGCTGAATCTGATAGCTAATAATTTATATTTTGTTCTCCAATTGAATTAGAGATTTGATTTCAAGAACTACTCTATCATGACGTCTGCCATCTATCATTAAATCGCTAAATAAGTGTCAAAACATAAATGTATGACGAGTACTGGGAATTTATCAGCGTATCACAATGTACGTATTTGCCGAAATAACAAACAGCAGTGCAGAAATGCTTTTTTACTTCTCAGCTGCTAGACATTCGGAGTGACAGCTTCCCCTTCACTTGTTTATTGAGCAATCAGCTGTTCTCGTTCTTTCTCCTAATTGAAACCAAACACTATACATTTTTGATTTGGTGTGCATAAAAAACATATAAAACTGATGTAATAACGTATTCCTTAGTAAAAGGTATTAATTTTTAATCCCAAAGCAGAAATAGAACTTAAAAGTAGGTTTTATAATAAGAGGATTTTAGACTATTTAAATGTTGAATAGCGAAATTTAAAGTTAAAAGGCCGAAAGTAAAACCAAAGTTTATTCTAAGTACTTAAAGTTTTGCATAATTGGTATATAAATCATAAGTACCATTTACTCTAATTGTATTTCACTGTTTTTGGTATTTGGCACTGATATTCTTTTTGAAGCTTATTTACACACAACTATTAATGTTTGACATCCGTATAAAAAGATTAAAAATGAGTGAATTCAGATCTAAGATGAGTATTTGATTCCAATAGGATGTAATTAGGAGATGAAAGGTGACCTAGTTAATTAATCCGTCGTAATAGGGCGCAGCTGAACCCTATCCATATAGCTTCCATACATGATTATGATACATGCAGTATTTTTATAACTTAGATACACTAGACAAGAGGTTATCCGGAATATGGTAATCAGAATACGTTACAAGAATTATTATTTTCGTAGGCCAAACGTTGTTATAAACAAATTTTAAAACATGAAGTTACTCAATTAAATATTATTGTGAATTGTCTGTTCATTACTACATTATGAAATATATTATGAATATGATAAATATTCTTTTAACAGCAGAGAAACATTCATAAGTAACTACTGCTAGAAGCCAAACTGTGTTGTCGGATGTAGCGATGTTTCCGTTCTTGAGACAGAAGTTTGTTTTTTTTTTTAAATGTACATGACGTGTGTCATAATGTAAATTCTCTACGTAACTAAGTGAGACATAGTGTTGTATGTATTGGTATGCTGTTTGCTTGCTTTCAGTTGATTGACGCTGCCCGATGTTTAGGTATTAATAATAATAACCGATGGGAAGTTTTTAATCGCGGTCCGTATAATTCGAAATTTATTTTTTTGATATATATATATATATATATATATATATATATTTGGTCCCGTCAACTTCGAGTAATTACTTCCCACTGTCATTGATTATTTTCATGATTACCAAAATTAAAATAACTAAAACACAGGTTTAAATACATCAGAGAAAATAATTTCATAATATTTTCACAATTATCTTAAGTTTTATGAGATGCTAGCAGTTACTCGCGGCTCCACACGCAATTTTCAAAATCGAATCCATATGGTTTTCTTAGTGAAAGTATTTATGTTTTCCTTCGATCAAGGAAATATATACTGACAGTTAAAAAGTTGGTTAAAAAGCGTTTACTTTCGGCTCCTACAATTTAATATCTGTCTACTAAATAATTCACTTCCACTCTAATTTATTTACGGTTCCACAGTTGAGTTTATGCTGTTGCAGCTGACCAAGAAAATAAACACATATGTGAACTTTGGAATCAAACTTAAATTTAAAAGCATTTATTTACGGCCTGTGGTATTTCTGGTGTTATGAGTAATATTGGGTTTTACCCCGATAAAGAAAATATGTGCACACGTATGCTTAAAAGGACTACTTTAGTCAAAATGCATCTACTTCCGTCGTTTGTATTCTGCTTTTGATATAAAGGGGATAGTGTGTCATCCCTTTGTTTATCCTTTAACTACAGTAAAATTGATATGGGAGAAAACCAGTTTCAATAATCTTATGTCATGCCCAACATTCACAGGTTTGTTCATCAAGTGGATTTTAGAATATCGTTATATATATAATTTTCAATGCCAGCTGGAAATCTTTCGATAGCCGTAACGTTAATGCATGTTTCATTATTTTTACATGTAGAATAAGCTCACACAGTTTCTGCATACCTTTCGTGAATCACCATGTATAAAAGGCAACGCCCTCACTCACTAAAGATAATTATTCTTTAACTTTCCGATACCGCAGAAAGTTGAAAATTTCCACTCTTATGCCTCATTGCTTAAATAGAAAAACTAAAGCATTTTCATAAAGAAATGGGAGATACCGTGCCCTGTTTCAACAGATAAATTAAATATTTTGCAAGTAGCTAAACTAGAGATTGAGATAGGGTTGTAACCCCTAGAAGCATTATATTTGTTTCGTTTTCAACTTTCCGATTTCCTAAAACAGACAATAAAAGTATTTTCTGCAACCACGCAAGGCTGAAATGGATTGCAAGCTCTAGAAGAACTATATTTGTGTTTCCTCATTTTTGGACTTCTCGCTGTCATATAAAGGTGGAATTTGATATACGTGTCCTATACTCTCAACATACTTCCGCCACTGGAAATACTTTAGACTGGAAGTAGAATATAATAGCCGGAAGTTATCTCTTTTTGACTGAAGGTTTCTAAAACCCATGCATGTTTTCTTGATCGGCGCGCGTGTGTGTTTGTGTGTGTGTGTGAATATATATATATATATATATATATATACTGTGAAAATTTGAACCATTGCCACTGGTTCTTATTTCAGGTGTAACCCTTGAAAAACCATTCATGGTCCGAATAGGTTATATATATATATATATATATATATATATATATATATATATATATATATATATAAAACCTATTCGAACCAAGAATGGTTTTTCAAGGGTTAAACCTGAAATAAGAGCCAGTGGCAATGTTCAAATTTTCACAATGTAAAGAAATTAAAATTAGATGACTTTATATAATATACCCAATAAACATAGTACCAGTTATTCTGCTGTCTCACATTAATACAATTTATTATTTTGTTACTCGGCGTGTCATTAACTAACATTTAACATTACGTCTTATACTGTTATTTTAGATAATTACAACCTCTCTTTCAAATGGCATTTGTCTTACTTTGTATTATATTTGCGTTTCCTCTGGAGTAGTTAGAGTACCAATATACGTATAATCTAAATGATGTTTACAACTTATCTCAAATATTTTTCCACTTCTTTAATTATTATTGCCACAGAATGACTGTGTGGAATGATTTTCTGTGAAACATAACCTGTGCTTTTGAACTTAAGCATTGTGCGTGGAATAATATATTCCATTGTATATATTCCATGTTGCCAATATCTACAAAAAAAGAGTAATAATTTCCGTACGACAATACATACAAATCTCCTAAATTGGATTCAAGGTGTATAAAAAATATACCGTAAAAACTTCTGGAATGTGATGTAAATTTGTTACTACATATAGTTTAGTTCATTATAACTGAAACAAGTTTTACCTAATAATTGGTGTGAAATTGAAATATTAGGAAAGTTAAACTACCACTTTAAAAGAAATAAATATAGTGACAAAATTAAGCAAAATACATTCATTATTATTATAAATTCATTTTATTACTTGAGCTTTATGGCTAATTAAATTTGTGCTTACAGTAATGACAACGTTAAGTTAATAATTTTTATTGAAGTCATAAACAACCTCATTAAATGGTAAGTTTTTTATTAAGAGAAGATAATGTTCTTGGTGTTAGATAACAAATTATGTTGATACTTAATGGCGACTTTCAATATTGCTGAGTCTCGAGAAGAAAGTTAAGATCAGCGTTGTCAGCGATCTCACGCCCTTATAATAACAGTTTGTGCTGAGTTGTATGGGTATAATTTCATTTTATATAACTTCAATAGTCTAAAACTAATACTAGTTTGCTGTATGAAATGTACATATTATTGGATGTAAAGTTATTTTGTAGAAATCCATACTCGTATTTTGGCATAATGTTAAGTAAGTGCTAAGTGATACATGTTTAAGACATTTAAATAGTTTTATCCTAAAAGTAGGGTAGGTTTACCATAAATAACAACATTTTTAAGGGATAGAATTTTGATTGAACTTATAAATAATAAATAATACATCAAATCGAACAGAGATTCAAACCATTTTTGTTTTATTCGTCGTCACATTTTTCACACGTCAACGTTCAAATGAGAAATAAATCATTCCATCTTTTGATTATTGTTTCACTCTGATATTATTATTTTTTATTTGAATTAATTTAAGTGTTTTTGTGAACCATAAGTTTTTTATACTTAACAAAATTTTAAATTTTCTCTTTTATCCTTATGAAGAACAAGTAAGATAAATTAAAGAAAAAGAATGTAAACATTCCCAACAAGTCAACTAAGTTTTGATAGTTTCATATCGAAAAAATCATATTAAAAACATTAATAAACATTGAATTGACTATAATAATTAGTATATTTAACTTATCTACACGTAAAAAATCCTAATTTTTAGGTGTCGAGGAAAGTAAAAAATATGATTTTGCATCAGTGACTGAATTGCGTATTTATAATTTATTTTCTCAGTTATATCAAACTTTATCTTTTGTTTTTCATGTCAATAATTGATTGAATTTAATCTATAACTACATCTATGCTAATAAAAATTATTTTATGTATTCATCTGTGCCTTGTTCAACGAATCATAAAACATATAATGATTTCTCTGAGCATGCTAACGTAAAGTTTGGCAGAATAAAATTTTCCGTCTCTGACGACATCTGTCGAACATTAATGTCACATTTCAGCTTTAGGGACTTTTATTAAAAGCCATTTTATACTTCGACATTTCCTTTCTGACAAATGATAGATTTATAGTTTTATAATATTACTAGTTGAATGTACGGATTCACAGATATTAATAATAATGTCTAAATAACGTAGCTATGATGGGAAAGGTTGATTGTATCTGTTTGTTTCCTGTAGCTCAGATTTCTATACTATTAGTAGTTGAAACCATTAATGTGTACATATGTAAAATAATAACAAATCGTAGATCTTAGAGTGTTATACTATTTCTAGTTTAAACGCACGGTTATACATATAATTATAAAAATAATCAAATAACGTAGCTATGGTGGGAAGGGTCGATTCGTTGCGAGTGTTGGGTTTAGCTCCATTCCATCTCTTAGTGCAAGGGTTGTGAAATCTGGTACTGTCAGAGACTTGACTCCTGGAATCATCAGGTGCACAATTGCCGAGACAATAACACCTCTTCATCTGGGTTACTCTCGATTGCTACTAGAAAACCAAAAGGCATATTTTTTAGTATAGGTATCGATGACGTAGAACCGATGCAAAGAATTTGTTTTTTGAACATTTTAGTCGCCGAATTTTGTGTATATCTTTAGGAGTGGACTCCAGGTTCAAGAGTCAAGTCTCTGACAGTGTCTGATTTCAGACGCTGCACTAAGTGGAAGGTGAAATGGAACTAAACTCAACATTCACATTGAATCGACCCTTCTCACTATATAAAAACTTATGTATAGAAATCTCAGTTTCTCCATCGTGCTTTGGGATCGTGTCTAAAACAACGTGGTCCACTCAATTGTGCACCTCATGACACAATGAGGATATCATCTGGATTAAACCGGTTGCTGCTGGGAAACCAGATAGACCTATTTTTATAGTCTAAGTGTCTACGATGTTGAAACGACTCAAAGAGTTTGTTTTTCTTAAATCACACAATGAAGTTACAAACACTCATTTTAGTGAAACGGTTTAAAGATATTTAAAAGTAGTCGCGTTGTGTGACACCTCATTTTATTAAACTACACTAATTCAGTACAATGTATGTCTAAAACAAACTGAGTCCTTTTATATAAGTCGATTAAATTAAACAAATACAACAAAGAAATAAATATTTTGATTTTTTACTGAAGTAATTTAATGACAATGAACAATTCATTCTAGTTTAAAACGTTTCCAAATTTGAAAATTCTGACAGTTCATAGACATTAATATTGTTATACAATAATGGTACATGCAATATTACTCGTTATTGTAAACTCTGTAACACTCCTTAGTGAAGATTAAAATATAAAAATTGAATACAATTTTTAAATATTTTTTTTGTTTCGAAATGTTTCGCTTCGTTAAACGCTACCACATAAAAACAAAACACTAAGTTTCTTTGTTGTGCATGCGTTCAGGTGTGTACGAAAAATGACACTTAATAAACGTAATTTTAGAGCCACATGCGTATTATAGTATTTAGTAATAAATCAAGCCATCAAGAGAAAATTAAACAAAACTAAACAATTAATCTAGCATGTCATCAGCGCTGTGAAATATAATACCTGGAACAGAAGTGGAAGCCATGATAATCCTTTAATTAATATTTTAATTAATCTCTGAATAAAACGTTCTTGTGCATCATATTCTACGTAAGTGCGATTATATTTACTATGAATTATGGTTAATTATTTAATTGTTCTCTAATATTAGTTTACATCCTGTAGAATTTTAGGCAACATTAGTTTTAATTTAACAATTATATGGACTTAATTTTGTAAGAAAAATAAAAATGGGGTTTTTAGTTTTAAGTAGATTGTAGGACGGTTGGTAATGATAGTGTAATGTACTTCTATGTCCCGTCTGCTCTTGTTACTTGAGGATAGTAGTTAGATTTTGAATTTTGAGCCTTTTCTGTAACGGTTCCTAGTCCAACACTTTAGTTTGGTTAGTTTCGATCTGGAAAGCTGGTTAATTCTGTGTAATTATGCTAGACCAATGATTTCGCTCGGTTACGACATCATTAATTATTGTTAGGGGGGGTATATAAACCAGCGCCTAATTTTGCTGTTGTAAGAGTGCGCGAATCTAAGTCGGTCCGTTCCGTGTGTCAAAATTTTCGTAGTGATTTGGAGTGAGTATTAAATTTCTTTCCAAATTATATTAAATAGTTTTCTGGCCTGTACCTAATTTAGGGGTTTTATTGTTATAAGGAATTTCACGCAGTAAGACTAGATTGCAGAATTATTAAAGGTAATCCAGTAAAAGGAAAGCCGTTTGAAGATAGAAAATTTACATGTAGTATACTTGTTTTTTTCATCTTTGAACAAAGGATTAATTTCATCTTCATAATAATTAGGGTTTTAACTATTGGTGACGAATTTGTGTAGTTTTTGACATTTATAAGAATTCAATTTGCTGCAAGTTACATCTGTATTTTCAAATAACGCAAACTGGAAAAAAAATCCCACAGTTTGAGTTGATGAGAATTAATTTAATTTGATTCATTATTTTATTTAAAGAAGAGAAGAAGCTTTAATTTAATTTTTTTAAATATTTAGTTTTTTATTTGGAGAACAGGTTTTATTATTGAGAACTAAGAATTTTATTTTACTTTGATTTGAATATTAATATTCTTGCCAAAGGAATTTATGAATAAAAAATGTGTTCCAAATATAATTGGTAATATAAAGATTGAAGTACGGAATAATTATACATTTAGTCTTGTTAGGATAGTGAAGCGATTAAATCCAGTTATTTTCTTTTTACCAGATGTTTTATGCTATGTTTGAATTTAGAGTGTATTCTTGTGGAAAAACATGTTTTTACTTGACATTAAAAAATAAATTAAATATTGTAAAACAATTGTAAGAATGTGTGTGAAGATTAATAAATAGTCAAACTCAACATTGCTTAAACTCAATATAACTTAACAGCGTATATGAAGAAATTAACCCTGAAAAAAGTACGGTATCTGACTACCCCAATATGAATGATAAAAAATCTAAAATAAAACCAGGATTTGATACTAGAAACTCTAGTAATATTTCCATCTCATTGTGTCAGTTCATAATTTGTTTGCAGATCATTGTTTGCATAGCGTATTATTAATATTCATATTCTACCGAATCGATTAATAAAACCTAATTTGTACATTGAAATCGAATTAAAATCAGTAATTTATTTTTCTCAAATTTAAATTAAAATTAAATTTTTTAGTTTTAGATAACCTTAAACTTTTAAGGTTTTCACACGTGGTAAAGGAAATAAAAAGTTATTAAATTAATAAAAAGTTTACTGATTAAAATATTAGTCAGGTCTATCTAATAATGAAAAGTGTAATAATACACGGTACAAATTATAAGTATACTGGTATTATAAAACATCGATAATTTTATCTGACGAAACGGATGGGTTTCACAAGAGAGTTGCCGAACAAAAGCATTCAACAGATCTCACTTGAATAACGAGGACTCCGGAGGGACAACGGAGAGACTAACTTTTGCCATTTCCAGTAAACCTCACTGGATCTGAACCGCAGTTTATCTCCAATATATCTGCCTGCTCTTTCATCTGTCTTCCAGTCGATTCATCTCCGTTCAGATTCCATATATTCAGTGAATGGTTCTGAGTCCATACTACTCTTTGCATACTTGATTTGCATTTTGAAAAATTGTAAAAAATGATTTACGACGGGAAAAATAGTAATACAGGCTAATTGATTTCAGCTATTTACAGTGTTTTTAGTATAATTTTTAGTGTTTGTGTGAATTAAAGTGAATGTGACCATCTTGTGAACTAATAATACAAAGTATACTTTTCTACAGGCTTCGAGCTATTAAGATGGTATCAGATTTTCACAACATCCATGAATATATGTACATGACAGGGAATATTATTGTATACAATATTATGCAATGTAATTAGGAATTTATTATGTAGCACTAATAAGTTTAATTTCATTCCTAAAGTGAGTGACTGGACTTTTAATTATCGCCTTAAGGGCCGGATACAGTTAAACGACTCTTAGATTGACCTCATACGAAACATATTTAACCTCAAACAATTTTACGTCTTTATTTTTCGTCGTAGAATTATGATAGATTAATAAATTATGGGTAGTTACGTATAAACTCTCTTTGAAACAGGCTTCAGAGTAAAATAAATTTTTGTAGCTGAGGGCTCAAAAAATTAGATAAAAATAATTTTTATTGCAAGCGGTCTAACTTTGAATTTCATCTGATTTATTAATACAAAGTTATATCAGTGTAAGATTGTCCGATATAATCTAGTTTACAAAGTACGTAAATATTTACATAAAAAGTCTGTTTCTTTAATTTTTGAAAAATGCCAATACTTAATATTTTTGTTGTTGTTTTTTAAGTAGGAAAATCATAAGCAGTATGTCTGCCTGTGCGATAACAGATTAATTCCGTTTAAAGATTAAAAAATTAAGGTGGTTTAATGTAAAGAAGTTGTTTTTTAAGTTTAAGCTATAAAATTAATATTCATTGTAAAAAAATACAAAATTAAAAAAAATTATTTTGATAAAATTGCAAATAACACAAGTAATATCGTCAGTCTTGAAACAATTTTTCTGCATTAACAAAAATATAAATTACTAATTTTTAAACCCGTCTTCACACGTAATTTCACATTTAACCTGGGGAGATATTGTAGGCATCTCCTTCTTACATGGCACACAAAACATTCCTTAAATAAATAAACACCATTGGATATAGGATATCTCCAGATTTTAAAGACATTGTTGATGATGGGTTATTTCAATGGATATTATAATTTGGATATTTTTATTGTTAATTGTTTATAAATCTGAATGGACTAGAGATGTTTAGAGATTGTATCTGTCTGCGCATAAAACCCCCAGAACGTGTCAGGTTGACTATGCAATGATATTAGAACATTTGGAAACTGAATACAGCAGACAAAAGTCGTACTTCAATATTACATACCTGATACCCAATAATATAGAAAGTAAAAGAACAATAAAAAAAAACGCTTTGTCTCTACTTTTAGTTGGCATGGTGTGGTGTGTGCATTATGCATGGACAAGTTAAAAAATATTAATTTTGTATATGTAAAAAGAAAAAGATTTTGCTATATTTTTCTACCTAAATGTATTCAAATTACGAAATTTTTCTACCTATATGATATTCTTTGTTGATACATGGTATCTGATGTTTAACCAATAATGTGCTTAAAAGTTATTTTCATGAGTGGTTGAACAAATACTTCTTGTTGTAAAATGAATAGAATTATTTCCAAACGAACTGATACTTCGGTTAAAACAAAGCAACAATGTTTACTAGGGTATATACTGTTTTGTTTAGGTATATATTTTAATAAAAAGTGGTATCAGTGTGAAAGAAATGATTAAATTTTCCAACGAACCGCGTCAATTCGAGCTTGTAGTGCAGGTAATAATGTTGGTGGTCGATGGTATTTCCACCGTGATTAAGCTCATATAATGAAAACTGAATAGTCGATTACCACCAGTTATCATGTATCCGACATCAACCTAGAATTATAAAACAACCACGATATTTTGAAACGTGAGTGAGATAAATATAGCTGTAATTTGCCTTATTATAATACTCACTTTATAGTAAATTACGATAAAGCAATATTCTATTGTCGTTTTAATGGGTACATTGGTTATTAAAATGATTTAATTTATGTTTTGGAAATGTAAACAAACAGCTTATGGGTGAACTTTAATGATTCAAACATTTTTAATTCTAAATTTTTAATAGTCAAACTTTTCTCACGATAAATTGACATACCTGTAAAACGATTTTGTTATTGTTTCCGTGATTATCGAATTCATGCAAATTTAATTGTATGCATACAATTTTACTTGATGTAATGACGTCACCCTGTGATGTAGGTACTCATACCTGCACCATCATTTGTTCTCAAGGAGAAAGCGTTTCTGAAAACGATAAACTGCCATCCTCGCATATCAGTTTGTCTGCAAAACGAGACTTTCATCGTATTATTTATTGGCATCACCAATAAGGTTTATTTTAACATATCAGTTATGGTTAAATAATAATAATAATAATAATAATAATACATGTATTTGTTAACTCAACAATAATTAATATATAGTGACATTCAGCTCAGCTGCAATCCATTTGGTGAGCAAGCAAAGATATTGTATTTCAATATTTCACTAGATGCTATACTTGGTTGTCTAGTAAAATACAGGAACACAGCACACGCAGTTAATGACAAATTGTGGATTATTAACTGATGTGCTGAACGCCTCTAACTGTTCAGATATTTCGTGGGAAGTACTGTCATATAGACGTTCCCATAGTAAACGTACTTAGTATCAGCTTTACACACAACAATAATGGCTTTAATGCTTTGTGAAAAGCAAAATGATTTAAATTTCTGAATGGCTTGGTTTTATAATTTAATATCCAAACTAACCTGAGTTTAAACTGAACTCTCCAGATGTTTAACATGTATCGTGATGAGTCAGTAAAAGTCTCTTTTTATACTGTATTATAGGGAGATTTGTTAATCGGCAGATATGAAAGTGATATAATAAATAGTGCCGTACCGAGCCAATGACAGCTTACGTTTGCCCCTTTACTCTCCAGCACACTCTTACTTTTAATATTCAAGAATATTTATTAGTAAAGTAATCCTAACTTAAACACGCAAACAAGTAATCAAATTAAAATTATATCTGATGTTAAAAATATTAATTAATCTATACTGTGACATACCTTGATTTATTACGACTAACATATACGTATTTAATATTCAATGTGACAACACATTTAGGACTACAAAGATTTATGCTACACATGTCGTAGGATAAGGATTACTCTCCATTCGCGGGTAAAAATGCGTTTAAAACGAGGATGAAGAATATTTTATATCTTCTCAATCAGAGTAAATCAAACAGATAATAATGTTATGACAATACGACATTTTGCAATATGATTTTTATTACCATTTAACAGATTTTCGTATTTACAATTACAAAAAGTTTGATATATCAAGTGGTATGGGTTAAAAATATTAACATTGCTTTTATTTATTTATCTACTTCAATGAATTTCAATGGGAAAACGTGTTGAATATATTGTAATGCCAAATATTTAATCGACTATATTAATGATTTTGGATGTTTTAAAATGTAATATAAAAATTCGTTCAAAAAATTATAGTTCCTATTATAATTCTATATATCATAATAATATCGTATTAAAAGAATTTATGTAAGCGCGAACGAAAGGAGTTATTTGAAAAAATGAGTATACGGATTGGCTCGACAGCAAAACACCGTAATACGTATTACTACGGTTAGAAGAGCAATCAACAAAAGAGTTCTTTTGTTTTAATATATATATATATATATATATATGTATAGAACCTGGTTCAATATATTAAAAAATACAGAATAAAGTACGGATTCCACCGTACTTTGGAATCGTGTCAGTCAACATCGCTGTACGCTCAATTGTGGACCTGGTGAGACAATGAGAATACCTCCTTACCTAGATTGCACTACTTTTTGTAGTCTGTGTGTCTCTGATGTCTAAACGATGCCGAGAGTACGTTTGAAACGTCTTCGTTCTTTGTCACCGACTATTTTTTGAATCCCTTCATACGAACATAACACCAGATTTCAGGAGTCTATAACAATATCAGATTTCAGATGCTGCACGTAAGGGAAAGGTGACGAGACATAAAACTCAACATTCACATAACTAATCAATCTGAGCCTATGTTATCTGTTAATCATGATACTCATGTATCTATACAGAACTATTAATGGTAGGATCCAATCATTAACTGTTAAATATACAATAATAAACCTTGAAACACTTTTTCGATTTTATTTGTAAAATGTACATTTCGAATATAAGGAATCCAAGGTACTTATGGCTTAAGGTAAATGAACAATATGACAATCCTACAGTTATATATGACAATAACTGAAACCAAATTGTCATATATTTTAACTATCTTGTTGGCTAAATTGTATATTCACTTTTATATGTGATGAATTTATATAGTTTAAAAGTCTATCAAATAATACATTTTTTTAAGCAAATCTTTGTGGTTTAATATAATACATTAGGATTAATTTTGGCACTTTGTAAATTTTCGATGTTTGTATATGTATGGCTTGTGTTATTTAAATGGTCAGCATATTTTGAATTTTATGATGTCTTCAATGCTTTTATTTTTTCATTAAATATAATTTTGAAGGATCGGCCGGTTTTTTTCAAATATGGTGGTTATGACAACCATTGCAATTTAATTTGTATACTCCACTATTGTTAAATTTTGATTTTGGTTTGTAAGTGTAGTTATCTATTAGTAGTCTGATCCAGTTATAACTAATGAACCAGAGCTTGTTTATAACTTATCAGTTAATCCTGATACTCCTATATCTTTAAAGAACTATTAAAGACATGATCGAATCACAATTGTTAAGTCAGAGCTTATATTTAACTATCTGTTAAACCTTCTACGCATCTAAGTGTAGATATCTATCAGTAATCTGATCCAATCATAACTAATTAGTCAGAGCTTATATTTAACTATCTGTTAAACCTTCTACGAATCTAAGTGTAGATATCTATCAGTAACCTGATCCAATCATAACTAATTAGTCAGAGCTTATATTTAACTATCTGTAAACCTTCTACGAATCTAAGTGTAGATATCTATCAGTAACCTGATCCAATCATAACTAATTAGTCAGAGCTTATATTTAACTATCTGTAAACCTTCTACGAATCTAAGTGTAGATATCTATCAGTAACCTGATCCAATCATAACTAATTAGTCAGAGCTTATATTTAAACTATCTGTAAACCTTCTACGAATCTAAGTGTAGATATCTATCAGTAACCTGATCCAATCATAACTAATTAGTCAGAGCTTATATTTAACTATCTGTAAACCTTCTACGCATCTAAGTGTAGATATCTATCAGTAATCTGATCCAATCATAACTAATTAGTCAGAGCTTATGCACCTGCTAATATACACTGTTACTGGCAGGCTTTAGCATCAATCTGGGCCGTTGGCCTTGTACATACATAATTATTGCATTTAGTTTCGCTTATGTCGAGTATTTTAACATGCATATAAACGCTTTAACCTACTTTAAATATTTAGAAAGTATATTTTATTTACATTGTAATATATACGATGTTATATTCAACTTGTTAATTTGTTTTACAGACACCTATAACAACTTTCCGATTGTCATCAAAACGATTCCAGTTCGATGTTTACCGTTAAAGTACTAATCCAAATATTACGTTTATGCTCAGTTTAAAAAAAAGTGTACCAAAGTTAAGTTAACTCTTTGGTAAAAATATTAAGGCAAATACCTTGTTTTGACAAATAGTTAAAAGTATCTTCGGAAAGTTTAAAGGTGTATTTAACTCTTCTTGTTCATTCATTATAAATCGGAGAAAAAGATTTATATATTTATTTGTATAGTTCATTAGAGATTTTATATTACTCAAAGAATTATTCTGTCATGAAGCTTAAAAATATCATTTGGAATGTGCAGCAGCTTTCATTAAACTGCTGAAGATGTGCAAAGTGGAACTTATCAGTTCATTGGAATTTATTTTACAAAATAACAAACAGCCGGGTGGACTTTTGCATCTCAGCTGCTCAACGAGTCTCTATTACATTCGGAGTCATAGCGTCTCTTCATTTGTTCATTGATTTATCACCTGTTATTCGCTCCAGAGCCAAAATAAACCTAAACACTGCACTCTATATTAGACGTACATATATATCATGTTTGATAATTTGCTTTAGTAAAATATAATTGATACAAGCCAGCGATGCAATAACATATTCCCAAGTTATGTATATTAAATTTTAATCCTTTTGTAGCTTTTATATAATAAGCTAATATAATAAGCAAATATCATGTTTGATAATTCGCTTTAGTAAAATATAACTGATACAAGCCAGCGATGCAATAACATATTCCCAAGTTATGTATATTAAATTTTAATCCCTTTGTAGCTTTTATATAATAAGCTAATATAATAAGCAAATATCATGTTTGATAATTCGCTTTAGTAAAATATAATTGATACAAGCCAGCGATGCAATAACATATTCCCAAGTTATGTATATTAAATTTTAATCCCTTTGTAGCTTTTATATAATAAGCTAATATAATAAGCAAATATCATGTTTGATAATTCGCTTTAGTAAAATATAATTGATACAAGCCAGCGATGCAATAACATATTCCCAAGTTATGTATATTAAATTTTAATCCTTTTGTAGCTTTTATATAATAAGCTAATATAATAAGCAAATATCATGTTTGATAATTCGCTTTAGTAAAATATAATTGATACAAGCCAGCGATGCAATAACATATTCCCAAGTTATGTATATTAAATTTTAATCCTTTTGTAGCTTTTATATAATAAGCTAATATAATAAGCAAATATCATGTTTGATAATTCGCTTTAGTAAAATATAACTGATACAAGCCAGCGATGCAATAACATATTCCCAAGTTATGTATATTAAATTTTAATCCCTTTGTAGCTTTTATATAATAAGCTAATATAATAAGCAAATATCATGTTTGATAATTCGCTTTAGTAAAATATAATTGATACAAGCCAGCGATGCAATAACATATTCCCAAGTTATGTATATTAAATTTTAATCCCTTTGTAGCTTTTTATATAATAAGCTAATATAATAAGCAAATATCATGTTTGATAATTCGCTTTAGTAAAATATAATTGATACAAGCCAGCGATGCAATAACATATTCCCAAGTTATGTATATTAAATTTTAATCCCTTTGTAGCTTTTATATAATAAGCTAATATAATAAGCAAATATCATGTTTGATAATTCGCTTTAGTAAAATATAATTGATACAAGCCAGCGATGCAATAACATATTCCCAAGTTATGTATATTAAATTTTAATCCCTTTGTAGCTTTTATATAATAAGCTAATATAATAAGCAAATATCATGTTTGATAATTCGCTTTAGTAAAATATAATTGATACAAGCCGGCGATGCAATAACATATTCCCAAGTTATGTATATTAAATTTTAATCCCTTTGTAGCTTTTATATAATAAGCTAATATAATAAGCAAATATCATGTTTGATAATTCGCTTTAGTAAAAATATAATTGATACAAGCCAGCGATGCAATAACATATTCCCAAGTTATGTATATTAAATTTTTAATCCCTTTGTAGCTTTTATATAATAAGCTAATATAATAAGCAAATATCATGTTTGATAATTCGCTTTAGTGAAATATAATTGATACAAGCCAGCGATGCAATAACATATTCCCAAGTTATGTATATTAAATTTTAATCCCTTTGTAGCTTTTATATAATAAGCTAATTTAATGTAATAAGCTAGGATTGTTTAATGTTTACTGACTAAACCTCTTGTTAAGACGCAGATATAAAAATAGAGTTTACACTGAATATGTAAAACTTTTTCATCCGTGATATATAAATAGTAAGTAATATTTGTTCTTGTTGAATCACATTTTATCCAAAAATTTGACTCGAATTTTTGACATTTTTTTTTTAAATGACTAGGCGAGACTAATGGGTAAACAGCCACCTAGTTAATTAAACCATCGTAATCGAATACAACTGTACGATTGTAGCTAATACGAATGTGCAATTTGAAAATCTTAATAATTAAAAAAAATGAAGATTTATTGGCTAATTATTTTTAAAATTATCACAATTTGAAAACAACAAGAATAATGCAGTGGGAACAGAGGATAGCAATCGTCTTGGTAAAACATTCAAATGCAAGTTTTAGATAATAAAAAACTTAAATCTTAAAAAAATGTACACTTAAAATCAATCAATATTGCATACTGAAACAATATAAGAATAAATTAAATAAAAACCTTTGTTTCTCAAGTGAATGTCTTGAAACTGTTGTACAAGTTATACTAAAAACGAGTACGGTATAAAATTGTGTAGGCGTAATGCACTTTTTCCTTAATTTAATATATATATATATATATATATATATATATATATATATATATATTAGAATACCCATTTAAAAACTGATCCATGAAAAAATGATCAATGTTATATGAAATTACAGTTAAATGAAAATCATGGTTTATATAAGAATAACGCATCTGGTAATCTGTTACGTATTACAACTGTTAGGTTTATATTATTTATGAGGAATATAAATAACAATTCTATCAAAGTAAAAACGAGTTTGAACTCTACAAGCATTATTTTAGAATTGGACCAATAAGCAAACCTATTTATTGACCCTATGCCATAAAGTTAAGCCCACACCCATAAACCGCTGGCCTTTAGAAGGTTAACATCAACGATTTATGTAGTACATAAATAGACAAATTGAGCTCTTAAAAACATCGTAAACTGTTTACCGCGCTCAACAAAACCGCAACAAAATATTCATCAGATCAATGATGCACAAGATCATAAAATATGTTAGTATTGCACATTGCAATATTTCTTGTATTCCATCAATCTTGAAACTAGCGATTATTTAATAATAAAACTAGACATTATATTGTTTAGTTTCGCAAATGTTATGTTTTTATAGTAATTATATTATTTATAGTCGTATGAAAACTAGACACAATAATAAACCGCAGCAAAAGTCTATCGAAAATAGCGGTATAATACTGAAGTTTAGTGAATGAATAATTGTTATTGCCTTAATATAGTTTCTGTTGTGGAGGAAAGGACATAAAAAGTAAGTTTTTTCAAACTCCACACAAATGTATTTTACAAAGAAGTATTATTTTTATTTATAATATATAAGCACACGAATAAAACCTTTTTAGTTGCTACTCGCCTAATTTGGCTATAGATAAAAACTTCATTATACCACTTCACCTAATACTACAACAACGTACCTTAAAATTCTCCTATTACTATGACCATGGAATCATGTTATCATCAGTGAATAGTGGAATATGTTCTAATGGATATCATGGATATTATACGAGTGTTAAAACTACAAACTTTATCTATAGATAAAAGTGGTTGGTAAACAAATGTTTAAATTCAGAACAGAATGTTTAGTTCACGTTTACAATAGTGTGAACGCTATTGTTTCTGAACTAAAGAAGTAGGTCTTTGCATATCTACGTGTCAATCTCGTTAAACATTCACACGCGTTAAACTCTCTCGTATGTGTAGTTTAAGACTGACTGACACATTACGTGTAACATGCGTGTAGTTAGTATAGATAATGTTCTATAATGTTCTACATGGGAGGTAACAACTTCTGTTGATACTTAATGGTGACTTTCAATATCGCTGAGTCTCGAGAAGAAAGTTAAGATCAGCGTTGTCAGCAATCTCTCGCCCTTATAATAACAGTTTGTGCTGACGTCTGTGTATACTTTCAAGTTATATAACTTCAGTAATCTGCAAACTTAACGATACTTACATATTATTTATGAACTTGTAAAATAACGGAAACAGAAACCTTACAAGTATTTTATGGCTGATGATTAAGTTTATTTTTATACTTTATTTTCGGCCTTGCTTTGTTAAGTAGTAAAAATGTTTATGTAACCCAAAAATACCAGGTCTGTATGTGCCAGATTTAGGAGACTTTTGCACTGATAATTTTGTGAATTTTACCAATAAAATAGTTATAGGCCGAGTGTTACCCTTTCAATTAAGGGACTGGAGAAAGTTAATTTCCGTCTGCTTATCCATCTGTCCGCACGATATCTCCAGAACGAATTGACCTGTATACTTGAATTTTGCATAAACCTTCAATAGTATAAGAGGAACATCGAGTTCGATGATGGTGAATTTCACTTTGTGGGGTGTGGCTATGCGTTAGTTAGCATTTTTTAATTAGTCTATTACTCCATTGAGAAGATAAATTACAATATAAATAAGTTATTGTTGTAGTGGCAACAGAGTGGTAAAGTTTCAAATATAATAAACATCAAATGAATGTAAAAAACTTTTTAATAAAGAGGCTTCGTGATTAGGAAATCAGATTTTATTAGTTATTTTAAATAAATAAACCGGTTGTTAAATGCTACATGTTAGAAAAATTCTAAAGTAATTCAATGTAAATTTCTAAGAATTATTTGAATGGAGCTAGTGTAAAACTCATGACAGGGAAGCCTAGAATCAAAGAATCTATGAGAATTTAGACACATGGATACTAAAATTTAGTAATAAGCCAAGCCATCAACAGTTTGAAAAAGAATGAAAAGATAATTAAGATAGGATTTACAACACCACTGGCAGATACAATCCTTGGAGCTGAAGTGGAAGACATGGTAATCTTTTAATTAAAATGTTTTACATCGCACTCTACAAAAGCACGTATCATGATACTTATTGCTATTGAGAGTTATCAAATTTTGAAATTCAACATAGTTATGTTGTGTAGGCAGTGTCAGTCTTATACAACTTTTCATACTATTAACTGACATTATACAATCATAAACACATGTGTTAAATCATTCGAATATATTTGTTATTTAACAATTCCCGGTTGTGAACCTTGAAGTCCATGCTATAAAAGGCACCAATACTCACTTGAAAAATGTTCTTATTTAATGGTATTTTTATACTCTTGTATATAATTTCAAAATAATGGCAAACAAATTATATGAAACCACGTGTTTAGTAATACGAAAGAGAATAGGTGTAAAGGGTGTATGGAAAATATATGTGTTTCTTATATTACAATAAATATACTATTTACTCTAAGTATTTTCAAAATACTCAAATGAATTTGTTAGCTGAATTTACAATATTTAGACGGAGGGATTTAGTTGATAGTTTTTCCATTGGGAAACAAATTATTATTCTGTCTAATATGAATTCTATGTATATGAATTGTTGGTAAATAACATTAATTATCTACATACAGTGCAGTAATTTGACATTACGACCATGATTATTACACATGTGCTATGTATGACATTATATCTAATCTCAGCTGTCATTGTGTGTAAGTCGCATTACTACATTATTGCCACTCTTGTTGCTATACCACGTTAATAATCCACATACAATAGAGTAATTCGACATTACGGTCATAATTATTACTCATGTGCCATTTCGGATATTATATCCTAATTTCTGCTGTCATGGTGTGTTACTCTTATTACCACATTATTGCCGCTCTTGCTGTTATAAAACATTAACTATCCACATACAGTGGAGTAATTTGACATCACGATTACAATTATTACACACGTGCCATGTATGGTATTATATCTAATCTATGCTGTCATGGTTTTTACATTAATGCCGCTTTTGTTATTTCATACTGATACTTGATCTACTCTAAAATAATCCAGTATAACAATGTACAGAATATACTCCGAACAACATCTTCATTACTAAATACTCAGGTTACTAAATACTAAATAACTAAATGCTACTAATTGCTAAATTGCTAAACTGATAGAAGTTGACAATGATATCATAAGTTAGTAAATTTAAAAATAGAAAATTAGCATTCTAGTGTTTTAAACTGGGTACTGAAATTTTCTGTCTTAATATGCCATTTTCTAAGGTTATTTTACGTAAATCCATACTATTTATACCGCAGCTTATAAGTAAATAAAATTGAATATTTGAAGATAAGAAGGTAGTAATTTATTATTTACCGATTTATATATTTCAAGAATCACGTAAATGCGTTCAATCTGTTATTAATAAACTTAATAAATAAAATACATGAAACTTATATAAATGTACTTATAGAAACATTGTTCAATTCTGTCTCATAAAAGTAATGTCATTTGTAAGAGTTTACTTTACATCCGGTATACATATTTTAGATATAATGGGCATTTCGTTGTATCAAATCTAAATGACTGTTATTAAGCAGAGTCTGATTAAAGAATTATGATGCGGGTAGGTTTGACAATAGAGTTTCTGAACAAAAGCACTCAACAGATCTCACATAACGTGAACTCCGGAGGGACAACAGAGAGACTAACTTTTACCATTTTCAGTAAACCTCACCCGGATCTGATCCGCAGTTTATCTCCAATCTCGTATATGTGTCCCCATTCATCTCTGACCTCAAGTCGATTCATATCAATTCAGACTCAATATATTCAGTGAACTGTTGTTATACTGACTTTTAACCTGTAACTGTTTTTGTGCAATGTTTGTTATTTAGTTTTATAATGTTTGCAGCCATGACTCATACAGCTTTTGGAATAAGGATGAAAAGATTAGGATATTATTATTAATCTATTACCATTAATGCATACCATATCAATAAGTAGTAAATTTACAGAATAAGGCAACTATTAGGTAGACTTTCATTAAAATTTGTCCTTATAGTAGCACTTAAGGAAGATTTATACATAATTTCACAAAACATGACCTCAGGGGCAAAAACCATCAAAGTTCTTTATATATATTTATCATGCTATACAATGCGTTTCACTTAGCGGCCGTTCGCGTAAAAAAATCAATACTCTGTTATTTACAAACCTAGAAAAAACGTTTTTCATAATGCTTATAAAGTTTCTAAACTTTTTGCTTGAAGAAATTTATCCGGTTTCGGAGATTTCGGGCACATTTAAATATCGTATTAAGATTAAATTAATAATATTTCAGCTGTACCAATGTTTAACTATTCTGTGTTTACTCAGTGTTAAACTGCATAAGAAAAGTTTCATATCTTAAATTTCAGCTCTCATATCTTTATTATTAACGGGAGCCAAGAATAAAAAAGTAATAAAACTGGATTTCTATTAAAATAATAATAAATTACACAATGTTTTATAATCAAATGCATAGTTAATCACAATATTGGAAAATGGCGAATGTTTTTAAAAGTTTTGAATACGTTTTTTAAATGTTCCTAAAAATAAGGAAAGGTTGTCCATATATAGTTTGATTCCAGATTTATGGTTTACGATATCACAATGATGGTCCGTTTAAAAAACATTCTATTTAATAAATTAGTTGAGGTACCTGCAAAGTAATTACAAATATTACAACGCTGTTTTGTTCATTTACCTTGTTAATAGGGAGTGAACAGATCTGTAATTTATATTTCCTAAATAATACTCAGTATTTAAAATATATGTACAAGACTTCCAGATGCAATGTTTCAATTCGGACTAGACGGGTTGTGAACTGTATTTATGACTACACTATTCGTACTGACTAAACAAATTGACCTTCACCGTAATTTAGATTGTAAGGTTGGGGCTCTCCAACCGAAAGGTCATGGGTTCGATTCTTGGAGAGGTCAATCAAAATTCTCAAGTTGATTTTTTCCGTTTCTCCATAAAAACATGAAGTGTGATAAATTAAAATACCATTTTATTAATATCCTTGGGAATCGAATACTTGACCTCTGGGTTAGAAAGACCCAGCCTTACACGACACTTTCACCGTACCGCGAAATTCAATTTGTTTTATAAATGCAAGCAATAATATATGAGCAAAATTACAGACATTTCCCCTTTATTTGGAGTCTTTATCTACTAAAACTCACGCAAAAGAAAAATATTGCCTTAGATTAAAAAAGTAAACACATTTAATTCATATTGAGTAATAGAAATATTAAAACAAATCAAGTTGTTTGACAAAAACATTTGTACTGAGACTGAACGTAGATAATAGAGATGTGTCAGAGAACACCGACCCTCCACTGAGTTATGCAGACTGCATGTAGTCTGCTGGTACAAAGACGCTCATCAAACTTGTACGTGAGTCACGTGACAAACTAAACAGCTGTTTGTAGAGCGGGTTCCTTTGTTTCTTACGAACACACACACACACACACACACACACACACACACACACAACTTGTGCTATCCTTTAAGTGGTTATAATTGGCATTTCACCTAAACAATCTATTAAATACACTTATTAATAAATAATAATTGAGTAATAACGTAAAGTATAAGATTTTAGTTCATTCATAATATACAATAACAAGAAATAGTATGTGTGTAGTTCTAAATTGTGCTTGGATTAATGCATAGAAAGTATTAAGAACTTGCAAATAAAAACTATGACTTTATAGGGAATGATATGTTATTAAATAATTCCCTAATTAAGAAATTAAAGTTATATAATTAGTTAAAATAATAGTATTGTATTTACAGAGACAGGATGATAACTCTTTATAATAATGACCAAGACAAAACAGGTGGTCTATATCTTTTACAATATTAAAAAATAAATTATATTTTTAAATCAGCTGACCAGCTGACACTACATGAGCCCCCTAGGGAGACTGGAAGTCAGGGATCAAGCCGTAAACGCACATTGCGACCAAATCTGGTAGCGTACTCTGGTGTTGCGTTGTCCGGGTCTGCAGCAGGTGTACCGATGCTGGGTACCGGTGTGTGGGCGCTTCTTGGTTGAGGCTGTGGGGAAGGATCAGGTAGGATGTAAGCAGGCTTCACTCTGTCAATGCTTACTTTAGAGCTTCTATCTGCGATCTGGATGGTCATAGTTTTGTCGTCACGGTGAGGCACTTTGTGAGGTCCGCTGTAGGGAGGTTGCAGGGCTCGACGCACAGTATCGTCACGTAAGAAAACATGAGTGCATGTTGATAATTCCTGGAAGACAAATGTCTGAGGTTTGCTGTGAGCTGAGCCAGAGACAGGTTGAAGGCGAGATTGTTTGACGTTGCAGCCTGACAACAAGGTCAGAGATGTCTTCACTGCGTTCCAAACCCCGGAGGGGCTGGCACAAGGAGTGATCCATGTAGACGTAAGGGTTCTCCGTTATACTAGTTCAGCAGAGGACGTTGTTAAATCTTCTCTGTATACGTTTTCGGATACCAAGCAGGGACTAGAGGGAGGGCTTGGAGCCAGCTTGATTCCGGGGTGAGAGATGATGGCCCGCTTTTAGATGACGGTTGAAAACGTTTCGACCATACCATTGGGTTGTGGGTGATAAACTGGTGGTCCGTAGACGTTCAATCCCAAATGTAGAGGTGAGACGTTTGAAAAAGTCCAGATTCGAATTGACGACCTTGATCCGTTGTGATACGTTCTGGGCATCCAAAACGGGATATCCAACAGTTCACCTCAGCAGTGATTTGCTGAAGTGGGTGAACTTCTGGCCATCTGGTAAACCTGTCAATAACGGTCAAACAGTATCGGTACGGGCCAGCTGGTGGGAGTGGTCCAATTATGTCTACATGAATGTGACGGGAAAACGAGCAGATGGTGGATTGACTGTTCCAAGTGGACTGTGAACGTGGCGTGAAACTTTGGCACGTTGGCAGAGCTGACAAGTTCGGGCCCAAGTGCGGCAATCTCGCTGAATATTAGGCCAAACAAAACGTTGAGATGAGGCGAGCTGAAGCTTTGATGCCGGGATGACTTAAGTTGTGTAGAGAGTCAAAAACCAGTCGTCTGAGAGGAGCAGGTACAAATGGTCGGAGTGAAGGATTAGAAGTGTCACAGAAGAGGTCAACGTTTGAACCAGGGACTGTGATTCTCTTGAGCTTCAATGCTGTGTCACGGTTCAAAAGATCTTGAACTTCAGTGTCCTCTCGTTGAGCCTGTGAAAAGAGTACAGTGGTCGACAGTTGTGATTCCTGAAATGGCATCGACACGTGAGAAAGTATCGGCAACGATGTTTGCAGATCCAGATATGTGCTGAATGTCAGTAGTGAATTGGGCAATAAATGATAGTTGATTGACTTGAACAGGAGGAAGTTTATCCTTTCTCTGTTGGAAAGCAAATGTCAATGGTTTATGATCAGTGAATATAGTACAACGTTGAGCTTCTAAAATGTGTCTAAAATGATGTACTGATGAGTAGACGGCATAGAGTTCACGGTAGTAGGCGGGCCACTCTATTTGTCTTGCAGTAAGCTTTTGAGAAAAAGAAAGCAAGTGGTTGCCATTCATTCTTGACGAGTTGTTGAAGGCATGCCCCCAACAGATGAGGTGCTGGCGTCATCTTGATGAAGTGTAATGTATTGTGCTTCACCTCACGAGGTGTTCCAGCCGGACGAGTTGAGGGTAGGAAAACTCAGCAAGCACAGCGTGGAATAGAGAAGACTCAGTGAGGGTCTTCACACTAGGAACAGAGGCATCAGAAGTTTGACATCTTACTGTTAAATTAGTTGTTGAGTCAATCAAGCGTTGTGATTGCGACAGTCAGGAAGAAGTCCGTAGTGAGCAAGAAAATCAGATCCAATGATCGGCATGGTGACATCAGCGATGATGAATTTCCATGCAAAGATGCGTCGCAAACCTAGATTTAGACCAAAATTTCTAAAACCGTAGGTGTGAATTTGTGATGAGTTCGCTGCAACCAAGTCGTAGTCCACGCGTTGTGGTCTGTTTTGTAGTAGGTGACGTGGGTAGCAGCAGAGATCAGAAACAGTGTCTATGAGAAATTTAGTACCAGTAACCCGGTCACTGATGAGAAGGCGTCGTCCTCCAGTTGAGCAGCCAGTAGACGCCATTATTGAATGCTGTTGAGAAAATTTACAGGGCTTGATACATTTATTAGCTTTTTTACCATATTTTAAATGATACCAACATATATCGGAGGAGCTAGATAATGATTTAGAACCATCCTGGCCGTGTTAAGTCTGAGCGAGACCCAGGATGATGAGCTGAGTGAGAGTGCTGTCTCGATCTGAGAAATCCTATCCGTCAATTCCTTTATGACCAAGGTGAGTTCTGAGTCAATATTTACAGTTTTACGGTTGAGAGAACACACTGTAGATGGCAAAGTAAATACACTTACATTCGGAGTTGCGGTGCTTTGAACTGTACTCAAAGGGATTGATGGGCTTACCTCAAATATCTTGTCAGCAACATGAGCTAGTTGCTCTAGTGACTGTTCTTGAGGATGTGCCTACAGTATTAATTGGACTTGGCATGGTAGGCGAGTGATCCATAGTTGACGAATAAGATCCTCATGTACTGGAGTGTTACCGGAAAGCGATAGTAGATGACGAATGAATTGAGATGGTTTACGAGATCCCATTTCTTCCTCCGTCAGAATTTGTTTTAGTCGTTGATTGGTACTGAGAGAGAGAGCCTTTGGATAAGTTTGGTTTTGAGACGCGTGTAAGGGTTGGCTACAGGAGGAGCTTTAATTATATCCCTTACCTCATGAGCGTAGCGACCTTCTAGCTGACTTACCGCGTATGCAAATCTTGTATTCTCCTATGTAACATGGGCAATGGTAAACTGAGCTTCGACTTATGCAAACCATAGTTCCACATCTTCGGGCCAAAAGGGTGGAAGTTTGACACTTACCCAATTGACGACACGTTGGGGGAGAGTCTGCAGTTTGTATATCAGGTTCCGCATGTTCATTGTCCTGGTTATCAGGATGGTGAATCTCTTCAGCATTGTTTTTTCTTGCTGACCTTGAAGATGACGTTGCAGATCTTCAACTTGAGTCCGCAAAATGTCGTTTTGCCTTTGCAAAATCTTCCATTGAATGTGAATTAAAAGCGGGTCTTGAATAATATGTCCTTTCCTTTTCGGGGGGTCACCAATATAGGGAATGATATGTTATTAAATAATTCCCTAATTAAGAAATTAAAGATATTTATAATTAGTTAAAATAATAGTATTGTATTTTACAGAGAGAGGATAATAACTCTTTATAATAATGACCAAGACAAAACAGGTGGTCTATATCTTTTTACAATATTAAAAATAAATTATATTTTTAAATCAGCTGACCAGCTGACACTACAACTTAATTCTTGGAATTGTTAAAGAATAATTTTGTACTATGCCAATTTTTATTTATACTTAGTCAGTAAGTTATAAACATCATGAGCATGTTATTTAATCAAGAAAAAAATGTGAATTATTGTTTAAAACCCATGAACGTAGTAACTGATTGACAGGATCTGCTTTATCATGCTTGTAATGCAGTATGTTTTATAACTCTCTCTCCTAATATGTCAGCTCTATGTAATACTAATAATCTAAGCGATGTAGAATAGTAATTTAAGCTATAAGCTAATATAAAATAACTTGTTTCGTCACACTGTTATTGATATATCCATAGTAGAATTACTAGCTTCCATTTGTTATAGTGGTACAATAGATTTGGATAAATTTCACTGTATGAATTGGTTCATTAAAATGGTATGAATATGGTTTTTAAGATATATTGTTTAATTTCTGTAAAACAGGTAAAATATACTGTGATCATCAAACGGGTTGAATCGATATTGGCTTGGTTAACCCATTGTTAAATGAGGTAACAATGTGAAAACATTGTTTTATAAAGCACAACCATATGTTTAATTATTTTAACCACTATTTAAACTTGTTTATATTTATGGTATGAAAGCATAGAGTAAGCTAGAAAGTATCAGCACTTCGTAGCTTACTCATTTTCTTCAACCGCGTTCGAGCACAAAGTAAGAAAATGCTCAAATAAAAACATTAAACATTTTAGTAATATTTTTTCTAAATATAAAGTATTATATATAAAAGACAACTTAACTTTAGTTATCATTTAAAGATTGTTATAAAACCCATTTTAGGTGGGCTCCATGTATATGCTTATTTTGTAAGTATATTTGTACATTTTCCAATTCATGAAAGCGTATTTATGCTAAAAATATTTCTTTCACAAGTTCATGTATAAATTTATTCACTTAACAATTTGTCCTTTATGCCATTAGTTCTCGTTTGCTTATAAGAAAATAAAAACACCAACTGAGCGCACACCTGACCACTTTACTTCCGCATCACACGAACATTTAAACCTAGCACACAAGGAAAGGATTTCTTAAACTGACATTCCTGTTGCAGGTGAAATAAAAATCCTATGTGTCAAAGGCATACACGCATTAAAAATACACAAACATTCAAAATTTATAAACCATTTAAACATTTTAAAATTCAATCAGGTATAAAGAGGTTATCAGATTCGTGCAAATAATCTTTTTAATATATCAACTATATAATAAGAAAAGACACTAAATATCTAAATGTAGCAAAAGAAGTCCATTCCACCCATGACTAGCACATAACACTGGTTTATGACAACAAAAGTGGCTTAAGTAATAATATAAATATAAAAATATTATAACGTAGGGTTAGTAGTACATGCAATACAGATTGCGTTTTAAAAGTCAGAATTGGCCGCATTACTAATACTTTATTTTACCTGCTATATATACTTGGAAAGGCAAAATTGAAGGATATCACCAGTGTGTATAATTTCAGTATGTAATATATATTGATTGAAAAAAGGAAAAGCGGTTTCATTGAAACTATATGACTGATTAATACGAATATATTTGTAGACATGGAGGCAAAAACATGAAAATGGACGTAATAACTAAATTAGCCTTCCTAATCGCTCACCATCAATAATCAATTTATTGAACAGCAATAACATTAATAAAATTAACTTATTTATTTATTTTATTAATTAACAACTATTATAAATTTAACTTCGAAAACATAAAAAATATTTCATATAAAAATTAATATTCCAATAAAGATTAAAATAAACAATAAAAATTGATATGGCGTAGGAATATTTACCGAATTGGGTATATAATCTTGGATTATTGCCTCTATTCCTCATTCCATAGCTTAAAATGAAACTTTCATCGATCTACTAATAATTAAAGTTTAATTTATGGGTAAAGGGTACTTGTCAATGAAATTAAATAAAAATTGGCTTTATTAAAGAGGCGGAGTTGGGGCTGTGAAGCTCTTTTGACCACCCAACCAAATATCATATACAGAGAATTAAATATAATTGAATACAAGCAAAGTAAAATGTAAATTTAATTAATTAATTACAATAAAATTAATTAACAAACATAATAATATAATAATACAATGAATACGAGTTTGTGATTTCCTTGAAAAAAAGTGGCTACTAGTGAATGTGTCACTAAAATACGGCCAACAAAGATAATTCACTAATATTGTGAAAACTTTTTGAATTTGGAAAAGGGTGAGGATAGTGATTAAAAGGGTACACAATGTTAAAATTATACATTCTGAAAGTACCTAAAATACGTTTTCAGTCCTCAATAAAAATGAAACAAAAAACAAGTTTAAATGAAATTAAGTATTTTAATTTTTTTTTAAAAAGTGTATGTTTATGTAACTAGTTAATTAAGTAGTTTATGTAACTTTCGTATTTTAAGTTGAATCAAAAAATGAAAACTTTAGAATGTTTACATTTGTAAGAAATAATTTTTCTATTTTGAAATTACAAGGTTATAGATTACATAATTTTACATCTGTTACCTGCGCGGATTTTCATACACTTCCCCGCAGTATACATTGACGTCATAAACATTATTTCTTATGCCTTAAACTAGCATTTTATATACTTGTATCTTTTACAGATCATAATTTATCGTACCAGTGGTAGACTATTTTATAACAAAATTCACGTAAATTAAGAGCAGTGTTGGATCTCGTGAATCACAGGCTCGCGTTACACCGCGTACTGTACACAGCACAGTAATGGCTAATTGATCTGAAATATTAAAAACATTTATCGTTGGTGTGGACTGGGTAACTGTTGTGGGGGAGGGGGGAGTGGAATTGAATCATATTTAGATACTTCAAAAACAGGAGTATTTTATACATCCATACAGCACGTGTAACAAATTTTTAAATTGTTGCTGTTTTTAATGATCTAAACTTTTTGGAACTTGAAGTATTCTGTTGTAATATTTATAACAAAAATTTGATTTACATATAAATAATTCAATATATATATACACATACATATATATATATATATATATATATATATATATATATGTATGCATATATACATATATAAGCATATATATAAGCATACACTACACAAATATAAGTGTATAGTTAGTTAGTAAATCTAAGCACTTGAGAGCTTTGGAGGCAGCGGAAAAGATGCTTATGGATGGTATGCGAAACTTACATTATTACTTGAGGCAATTCAGTAAAAACAAATATTTCTAAACTTTTACACTAGTTGATGCAGATATTGTCACTCATCCTTCTGTGACGAAAATTAAACTTAAATATATACAGCGCACCAAACAGATTAAACCGACTTTTTGATTAAAAGGGGTGACTTTTGCTCTCTTTGTTACATAGTATGACGCTGATTAAACTATTAAATTTATGTCTGTTGGTTTTAAGTATGAGAAGCTAGGAAAAAGATTTTCGAAGAAAATGAGAATATTGCTTCATTTAAACCCACATTATACCATCCACTTTCGACTCCATAAGAACTTGCAGCTGACGATTAATTACTTTCGTAGTGGATATTTTTCAATCGTATTCATGGAGAAACAGTTTGTGTCCTTACGTACGGTATATACATTGTATTACTATATTTCTTGAAGGAAAATGGTCATTTTAGTCAAGTGAAACACCGACCCCCAGATCTGATTGCTACCGGCAACAGAGGGGCGAGATTGTAGTTGTCAGCTGGGGAGTGTGCGAATGATCGAGCGACATATACTGTAGTTTTAGTCTCAGATAAGAAAGTTTAAATATCAGAGTTTGAAAGTTAATACAAACTAACTAGTAGGGAGCAACAGCAACTGGACGTTAAAATCTATCCCGCTAAAATCTCTAATCGATATATAAAGCAAATAATTTACGAACAATAATTTCCAGTTTTCATGTGATTGTACCAGGTTTTTGTGCTGTTTAACCAAACTGCAATTTATTCAAACTTGGATATTTGTAATCAAGACCAATGTTTATATAAATAGAATATTCATTGCTCTTATTGTTGGGTTTACTTATTTTTATATATTTATTAATGAGGTTACATGTATACATAAACTTAAATTTGTCGTAATTGAGTAAGCCTTAATACATGCAAGACTTGAATATACATATATTATTGCCTCATATGGTAGCAAGGTCTTTAGCAAAGCCCTGACTTACCTAAAGTGAGCTATAAACATATGTAAATGCAGTTGTATTAGGTGTTTATGTCATATAGTTATGTGTGTGTGTGTGTGTGTGTGTGTGTGTGTGTGTGTGTGTGTGTGTTTTATTAGTCATAAAAAGACTGTTACTGACAATGTTACATGTGAGAATTGCATATTTTCCGGTAACAGTTTAAGTAATTGTGCCATGAAGATTCGATTGTTCCGATAATGTTTGACATTATATGAGGTTCAAACAAAAATACAACATAACTCATAGGGAAACATAACTAGTATATAAAATTACAAGCAGAACAATTAAATAGAGGTCCGTAAATCTGTAGAATCTATTGTGTCTCGTAATATCAATCTTTAATCGAGAAGTAAAAGCTGAACTGTGAAAAGAGGTAAAGAGACAAAGAGTTTCATAGTTTATTTAACATCTATACCTATCGACCGGCCCTTTTCACCCCATATCTCAACATTTGCGGTTAGCGATGTGGTACTCCTGGACATTCATTAGGTTCTCCAGATTAAAGTGACACAAAGTATACTTTCCGGTAGCAGTTTTAAACATGTCAGAAGGGAATCCTCCTGGGGAATTAAGGATTAGGGGTTAGTTATTTTTAGATTTTTAAAAATAAGTTACATTAACTTACATTTTTGGTAGATAAGTAAGCCTAAATATATGCAAAACTTTAATAACGATCCGTAAATCTGTAGAATATATTTTGAATATCTCACAATATCAATATCGAAACGAGGTGTAAAAGCTGAACTATGGAAAGAGTTGTGCAGGTTAAGAGAAAAATAGTTTCACAGCATCGGTGAATTTTTTCGACTAGACCTATGGACCGGCCCTTTTCACCCCATATCTCAACATTTGTGGTTAGCGATGCGCTACTTCCTGGACATTCATTAGGTTCCCCAGATTTAAGTGACACAAAGCTTTTTGCCGAACCCAGTATACGTTCCGCTAGCAGTATTAAACATGTCAGAAGTGAATCCTCCTGGGGCATTTAGGATGTAACTCCAGCCAAGAGTGGTAAAAGCTCTAACCTAGTGAGGCATAAAAATCTTACTTCAGCCAATACTTCATGGGAACAAGGGGGATTCACAAGAACCAACGCCAAATTACAACTTCAGCAGGCTGGAGAGCTGGAGGCGCCGACTGTGATAGTCATGGATCAAATAGCAATTGTCTCTATCTCATTCTCTGACGGGTTGGTTGTAATTATAGTATCTGTAATAAGCAAATTTTATTTTAAGTTTTCAGCTTAATTTAAAACAAGAGCAATTCCAAAATCGAACCTGTAAGTTATTGCAGACTATTGTAAGCCACGCGCCTAATCCATAAATTATATTTTAAATATAATTTAAAAGAAAGTCGACGTGTATTAAATCAAACATCATGAAATATAAATATAATTCCTTTTTTTAATAATGTTTTACAGTAGGTGATATTAGGTGCAAATATTATAATTCCAATATCAATAAACTATTCGTTTATATATTTTAAAAGTATTTATTAAGTATGAGAGTATTATAAACTAAACTTAAGGTCATAAAACATTAAAAATCTAAATATTTGTAACATTTATAAATAACAAACTTATTATTAAAAACACATGAAAAAGTTACAGCATGTATGAGAAGTAAAATATACCCGAATATAATACATATTTTTGAATAAATACATATATATTTCCACTTTAAAATTGATCATAGCAGATGAGATATTTACTAAACAACGTCTAATGTATACTGGCATTCGAAAGATATAGATAAAAATAATAAAAGGATTTTTGTCAATAATTTACCCTTAAAAGGCAGATTATTATTAGCATTCTTTATTTGGCAATGTCACTGGACACTAAATTTTCTGTCGATTAAATGGCCTGGGTACTTGACGTTAAAAGTTTCGCTGTGAAAATAAAACACAATATACACTATCTAAGTATTTTTTTCTTTTATATTATTATAATTTTATAGTCAAGAACATACAATATTCGACTCCAGAGTTAAGGTAGTGTAACCCTATTGTGGAGGGAAAGATGGTTCGTCCCCTAAATTAAATTCTCACCCCTGAAGTTGACCACATGTGCGCGTAATTAACTCCAGCCCGCCGCTTTTCCCCATTTCCCACTTCTAATTTGATTTTATAACATATAAAGAGAGAATTGAACCTGACATTGATAGTGAATTTATAAACATCTCCTTAATGATAATAGGAATAGTAGTAATACAATAGTTGAAATGAGTTGTTCAGTATAATTGGTTTACGTTAGACAAATGCATTAAAAATGCATACATACATTTACATTGTTGAATACTTGCAAATAATATTCCAACCCATTGTAGTATTTTGATTTAATTTTCTGAAAGACATCTTATATATAAAAAGTGATGTATCTATCAATATGAATCTAATTTCAATTGTCAAAAGTTTTAAATTTTTAAGTTATTGTTAGTAGTTTAAAAAACTTGGCAAGTAATTTAAGTTTATTTTTATTTAATATTTTACATAAAGTACTTAATGGGTGTATTAACCACCAATATAAAACTAATAAATTAGTATTGCACTTTTTTGTTCAAGTTTCCTAGCGCAAAATCGACAGATGCAATATTTTGGCAATAAGTAGAAAATAACAATACGGGCTTTGATTGGTTTTGGAATCAGACATCTTTTAAGTCTTCTCAATGGCCGAGAGTTACACAAACGGTTGGATTGTGGTTTGCCGCTAACTCCGCTTTGATGTCTTTGTTTGACCGTGTTTGAGGGCGATTGTTACACGGGCACTTTGCCGCCATGTCTATTATTCTGCTTCTCCATGGGCAATGGATGTACAATGGAATGTCTTTCCTTCTTTAAATTTCTCCTACCTATCCTTTTGACAAATTAGCATAGATGCTTTCGGACTTGATAATATATCTAGAAGAGTGAGCGGTGAGTGCAGTGATGTCAGGAGTGAAGGAATGATGCAGTAGGTGAGATTCAGTAAGTCAATCTAGCTTTAGATATAGATTAATCTCAACATAATTATATTTATTTAGTCAATAGTTTAAACTGTTACACCTATCAATACCACTGTCTTGAAACCGTTGTCTTTTAATCTGTAACATCAGCGGCAATTCTAATTTCTAAATTTAATTGATACTCGTACTCTTAAATAAGCAATTAATTATTGTACTCGTACAAGAAAGTTTCCAAAGAAATTAATGGATGACTTGACAAAATGTTTAAATATTTAGGCTACATATTTAATTGAAAGACAGACCTTTAGTAGCGCTCTAACATCAAGTAGTTCATATGCCGTTCCAATAAAACGATTTCCACATAAAAATAAACAAAGATTCTTAAAAATCCTAATTATAAACTCTTTAAGTAGCACCAGTAATGTAGAGCATAACATTAACATTTTGTATTCTTCACTACACTTCACAATCTACAAAGAACCTTTCTGACATTTTTAACACAAGCAATTCTGGATGCAAAAATCTGATATCAAATAAAAAATCTGGATGTTTGTTCTTTTTTGTTGGCAAATAAAAACTATGGACTCAGATTTTTTCAGAATATATTATTTAACCATAAATGTATAACATGTACGTTAAGCCTCCCAAAAGGTTTGACAACTGTTAAGCCAACTTAAAATTACACAGCATTGTGTAGTCGTCTCCACTGACAGTTAGTATTGTACGTGTTTACGTGTCTATATTACCAGCTGTAAGCAGATAGTCACTGATATTACATATTATGTAGATTGGGTCCATGTCAGTTACAGTTACTGTTACAGTAACCATTATCCTTTGATATTGTCGTGTGTGTAATGAGTTATACACTGTGCAATTATAATCGCAATCATGTGCATCTTTCATGCAAAATACTCGGATGTAAAGAAATTATGGCGACGACAAAACCACATTTTATACATTTAATTTTATTTTATTACCTTATTAGTATATTATAGGTTAAGATGAATAGATTCGACCTTGTTGGAGGAATTGTCCCTTGCCTCTCGGAGGAACTTTTTTACGTAGGGGGAATGCATTTGCGCACGGAGTGTGGGACTCCCTTGCGGATTACCCACTAACCCCCTACGGGCCACGGAGAGACCAGGCCGGAACCCTTTCGGATGACATCTTGCCTGGTCCGTGTGTCTTATGTCCCATCCAGGACAAAACTACTTGTTTCGGAAGCTAGGGGTCAGCCAGGCATCCGTCTTCACGCTTCTGATGAAGGATCGCATGTAAATGAGTGGTGACTGTATTCTATGCGTCCTCAATCTGCAGCATCAGCTCCACAATGGTGTCTGCCGAAACATCGCCAACTGTGGTGGCGAGAGTTCTCCTGGCCTCGGTGAAGCGCCTGCAAGCGAAGAAGGTGTGATGAACATCATCATCCTCCTTCGGGCAGTAAGCACACCGAGGCGACCTGACTTTTCCTATCCTGTAGAGGTACTTCCTAAAGTAACCGTGCCCCGTCGGAAACTGACACAGGTAGAAATGTATCCCCCCGTGGCCACGATATATCCAGGGTTGAAGCTTTCGAATGAGACGGAAGGTCCAGCTCCCAGTTTACGATTGACATCTTAAACGTCAACGCCAGTTCCTCCGAGATCAAAGGACCATTTCGGAGGAACGGGCGGTGACGTTTAAGAAGTCAATCGTAAACTGGAACAGTTATTTCCCAGTGTTAACATATGTTGAAAGAGTTACTGTTGCTGGTAGGGTTGTATAAGTCTTACGGAAGTAGAATACGTAATATCTCGTACTGGTAGGACTTTCACCACGAGAAGGAACGTAATAAATTTGAAAACTTGAGTAAAGGTGTTAAATACACCTTTGACACCATTACACCTTTGGCCTGGTGGATTATGAGGGAATCCATTCTGTATCTACACATTTTCTTCTATATATGTTATTCTTGATCAGACAAAACATTCCAGATTAGATTATTCTTGTCCCACAGGAGCACAGCATCAAAGTTTACACAACTGGAAAACAATACGAGTCATTATTATCTAAATAATAATAAATAAAAATAAATAATTAATAATAGTGAAATAATTGTCTAAATTATTACAGTCACGACATTTAAAAATCCTACATTATATTAATAATTAATTAGTACTCAGAAAATTGACGGATAATCTCGATATGAACGGTTGTTTACCACAACGTATACAAGCAATGACAGCTCAACAATATCATTGTGCAAGCACAAAGCGACGCCAAATCGGTAACTTCCTTATCTACTCAGATTAGAGATTCAATCCACATTAATTTCACTATTAGATTATCTTTATCGTTCAACATAGCGTACATTCATTGTTTACAACTGTTCGGCTTATCAGGATTTACTTGCATAAATGATATTTATGCTCAGTACATATCATGACGTATAACTGGAGCATTTGCTACGTGGGAAATGTAAAATTGATATACTAAATATTGACGGGAGAAATTATAAGGGATTTATTTTAAAGGAGTGTTGTGTTTGAACGGATCTTTAGTTTATGGAGTGTGTTGACTTGATTCATAAGATAATTCTGTTGATCTCAATTCATGAGTATCCTATACACCAGTGTAGATCTTCTGTGTATTTGGAGTTGTAATTTTTTTATTTATACAGTGCTGCAAAATGTTCTTTTCCTAATCATTTGTTTACAGGAAAATTTGACGACCAGCTCCTGACTTGTCTACAGGTGGATCACGTGATCCAGGAGGGAACGGGTTGGCTCCTTACTGGTTACCCCGATTTCTCGTTGAAGACCTATTACCCTAAAAACTACTTTTGAACACATTGTCGTAGTAACAGTAACACACAATTTATCACATATTTTGCAGACTGATTGGATTGAAAACATTTTAGTTGAACAGCTGGTTTTGCGTCATCATTTCCATTCAACACCGTACCGTTTAGTATAACCACTATGGTTCTGAGGTGGTAATCTCTTTTTGTCAACAACCAGGATTGGCTTTGATATTGTCTTAAACCACATTCATATGAGGTTAATGAGATGAGTTGCTCCCAGGGCTTAACTTGGATTTAAAATTTAGTGGGAAGTGGGGTTGTATGGCTTATGCCAGGCAAAAATACGACCGCTGCTCATTTTAAAATTATTTTCGAACAAAGTGCACAAAAAATTTCATGATTCCATACGCACACTTGTAGTGTGAGACGTTACTGATTAATTCACTTGTTAAAGGATCAAAATATATATTACATATTCTGGGCAATTTAATTGATTAAAACATGTTTATTTGCTATTTCCGTACTCCATTAGTGTACTTTATAATCAATCTTTACTACTCTTCGTCTATTAAGTAATGTGGAATGCGTAACAAGTGGCGTTCTATCAAAATGTTCCTTTTTTAAAACTTAAGATTAAATATACTATGGGTGTTAATAATAACATATACTGTGATGTACTTGTAAAGTGAAATAAAAAAGATGTTAGTTGTAAAATTTTCATTATTTAAAAACCGCAATATATGTTGAGACAACGCTTTTTAAACCTTGGAAAGCTCATTGCAGAACTGTGGTATATCGGTTTGTACTGTCTATCATAGAGAAGAGTCTGAATTTGTTATCATTATGATTTATGAAAGTGTTTACCCGATGTTTTATTACAATTTATGATTTGTATAGACCTAGATTCAAAACAGGAAAACACATAGTTTAGTACACTAAATATTATGAACGACCATGGTTATGTACTTCTGGGACATACATTGTGAGAATGCTGAAGTTAGTTACTGAATTAAGCCATAAGTGGCACTCAATTTGCGCAATTGATTGAACAAATGGATTATTCCTGGCTCTGTGTCGGGCTAATGTAATACGGGGTAGAGATGAAAGCATTAGAGTGTCTCCTTATTTGGTTATTGACCCTAATGTATATCGAATGATGGTAAAAGGATATATTTTTTAAATTCGTATTTCATGGTCACGTTCGTAAAAAAAGTGTAATATTTGCATTTTATTAACAAATATTTAATATTCATAAAGTGTTTAACTATCTATCCAAAACGGTGTTATTTAATTTCCTTACTAAGAAGGGACAAAAAAACCTACTCTCCAAATTTATAGGTTAAGTGTAGTTTTATATCCAAAAACGTAATTCATTACACTTCATCGGTTGTTTCTGTATTTGACAGAGGTAAGAATACCTAACTAACTAATAGTTTAATCTAAAAAGGTCATAAACAATAAGTTTTAAATAATTAATAAATATACTATGAATTATGTTCCAAGCATGCACGTATTATCTACAGGGTGTATTATTCTAAAACTATTTATAACTAATTAGAAATAAAAAAGTTCTCAATTAGTTTGTATTATGAACAATTTATACCTCCACTTCTCCCGCAGTTAAATAAGAAGGGTTATAGAAGATAAGAATTACAAAAACTATTAAAACGGTTAACCAAATATCAGTAGCCTGACAATAGTTTGATGTTTATTTAAAGGGAATAAAACCAAACTCTACTGTACTGTAAATTTCAATGAACAAAACTTTGGCTTATCATTCATTAATAAGAGTAACACGTCTTCTATTGACTTGTAACTCTCTGTAATTATAACTTGGAGACGTTCCGTCTTGTATACTCGACAAGGCGTAATTTTCTTCTCATTAGTCTTCAGGAACTGCAATTATTACAGAAATGCGTCGATCTAAACACCTGATTTAATTTATAACTAACAGTTTCACCATTTCAGAGCTTAAAGTCTGTGAGGTTGGGCCTAATGAGTGCAAGCATCATGAAGAAATAAGTAAGTTAAGTTTATTAGAGGGCATGATAACTGATCATCTGATAATAACTTGGCACGTGTTGGAATGAGAATGACTACTTTGGCAACACATATTTTAATAATCAGCTATTTTAAAATAAATTACTAAAATCATTTGTATGGCTACAATTTTTCATTTATTTACTCATAATTCCTGTTTTAAATTAACGTACGTTTTATGGGCGATTTCGCTATCTGTGGAAATATGATTAAGAGGAGGTGACTTTGTGTACTTTATTACGGTATCGTCTACCTGTGCGATAACTCTTGATAGAAAGGAACTTGAAACTTGAAATATAGATTCCTCTTAGTCTTAGGAAGAACTCTATTGATTTTGGTGTCCAAACGTCAAAGGGTACTCTTTCAATCTCTCCGACTCTACTATAAGTCTACCGTAACTTTCTGTTTGACCTTAAACACCGCAATTCATGGAAGTTTTGTTTAAAAAAAGATATTTGTTACTGCCTAATTTATATACCCTATTTTAAAATAAACGAATATATCACTTTAATTTTCTAACTGATGCTTCATCCTTCAAAAAGATTTTTAAATCGTAACACAGTCAACACATAGCGTGAATATCTTCTGGGTGTATTTATTATGTCTTTCGTCAAGTACGTGGTAAATAATTGATTAGCAATTGTTTACTCGAAACGAGAATATATCCAAAACATAGTATAAATTTGTATTGCTCATAAGGAGGAAGATGCTACTTAAAGTTTAGAATTAATATCCAGAGGAATGTGGAGTACCGCTGGTAACCCACTCCGTCACGCCATAGAGCCTCGCTCTGTAATGTCTCATTTATAACTGGTTTTGTTTAGACAGAAATGAAGACATTTGTCTTTCGAAAACCAGCTCCTATAAGAGTTGCAATTACTTTCCTTTTGTGAACACTGAATGCATTATGAGCTTTGTAGGGTTGATGGATAGGGAATGAATGCTTTAGCCGTCTTAGGAATGGAGGATTATGTTGAAATGTACTGTTAGTATTTTTTAAAAATATCAACAAACACTGGATCTGGAATAATACACAAATGGTTAGAATAATTATCTAAAACAATACTTAAATGTGTCTGTTCTTGCGTTTTTACTAAATAAAATGTAAAGTAATTCTATTTTCACGACACTTGAGCATTGAAGTATTATACGAGTACGAGGCCCGTCCAACAAGTCCTTACAAAAAAGTAGAAATAGCGGTTTTTCGCGAATTTTTTTATTTTTCAACATAATCTCCTTTCAACTCAACATTTGTCTTCATGTTTTTCAAAGTTTATTTCGTATAAAAACACGATTTTGGAAGTTATTCAAAATAGGTATTTGTGCGATGACTTCCTTGTAAGACGTAATCCCTTTTCCACAAAAGCTATTTCTTCAATTGTCGAAATAAAAAATAGTAACTGACGTCATAATTTGTTGAATACGGTGGATTTTCTAATAAGTGGAATTTTAATTCCATAATTTTTGCCATCGAAACAGCGCAGGTGGTCACCCGTGCGTTATATTGACGAAACGGAATATTTTATATTTAAGACAAAAACGTTTTTACTTGATTTCTTTGCTCAGCTGTTTCAATAATGACGTATAATCCTCTTACGTTATCGTTGTTTCTTTTTTCAAATAATCAATGCAGATGATTCCGTGAGCAGCACAAAAGATCGTGGTCATAACCTTACCGGCCAACTTAACCGTCTTCGCCTTCTACAAAGCTCGTTCGCCATAAAAAAGTGTTATCTTTTTTCTTGTTTCTGGAGAATAGTGTTGATCCATGCTTGATCAACAGTTATATATCGATTTAGAAACTCATCAGTAATTTAACAGAGAATAGCAAAAATAGCCTCAATACCTACCACACGATTGCGTTTATTCTTCAGTGTGAGTAAACCCGGCATCCATCTTGCCAAGATTTTGTTCGCTCGCCAATTTACCATGCGATAAGCCTACGGCCTCAAATATTCGCGCACTTTGACTCGTCGATCACTTAAAATCATATCGTGGATTTTGTCATTAATATCGATCGTGATTAGCTTTGCGATACAGTTAAAATTATATGTATCCATTGCAAAAACATTGAAACACTAATTACATACTTTTACAAACATTTATGTACTAATTACCCGAAATTCCCCATGGTTGGAAACGAGTGTTTGTTCTTGAAGATTAATCCATCACACTTACTTTGATAAAAAAAACAAAACTTGTGTCGAGGAATGATCTAACTTTTGCAACGGAATATCTTAGTTGACGTGGTGCAACTCACGAAAATATAAAAGATAATAGTACTATTTCATAAACAAGTTTCGTACCACAAAATACTGAGGCAGAATGTGGGTGGAGAAAAAAGGCGGATAAAATAGGATAAATAAATTGAAGTATAAGACAAGCAATGAAAACGTTGAATAAAGAAGTAAAGGGAATCTAAAAAGGGTAATATAATAAAATTTAGTTCTTAGAGTAAGTAACTACATTGTTAGTTATCATTTCTTTAACTTTGGTTAACAGAAAATTATAAGTGATGGGACACTCTCATGATTTTATTACTTCATGTTATTTTTCTTTTGGAACTTAAATTAATCCAAGAATAACAAGTATTGTAATGTTTTGCTCTTTTATGACTAGACTGAAGAACTCTAAATTTTAGACTGTAATAGGAAAACAAAACTATGCAATAATATTTTCTCTCATTCTATGTGTATACAGACACTATTGCTTAGTAATTTTAAAATATCAAATTGTTGCATTAACATTTTATCTAATTGTTGCATTTTTTTGCATCAAATACGGTGTTTACAGTGTAAATAATTAAGTAAACAAAAGTCGTGAAAGTAAGACATTGTACAACTTAAGCTAATTAATAATATATTAAGGGATGTGATAATAACTTTTATGGAAGAATATGGAAATTAGCAAAACAGCAGTATATTATAGTCTTGATTATCCGACAGTCCACATTATCTAACAGAAACAAATAACAAGAAACTATACTGCAAGTATTTATTGCCATAAAAATGCAAGCAAGCTTTACGAGGTTTGGACCGGAAAAAGCTCAGATAGCACCTAAATATATATATATATATATATATATATTTATATGCTATATATATATATTTATATGCTATATATATATATATATATATATATATATATATATATATATATATATATTCTGAATAATCATTTGAATAATGGATAAATGAACTTTATTTAATATAAATATATTTAGAATTATTTGTATTCATCAACAATATGTAAGATTATTGCTAATCTTGCCATTACTTAGATTTAAAAAAGTTTTTTTAATATGTGTAAATTTACTAAACTGCTCTACTAACGACTGTCTGTTCGTGTCACACAAGTAATACTTTACCGTACTTATTTAGTCAAATAGGAAAGTAGTGTAGCCTCTAAAGAGATATCTCCGTTGTAGGATAAACTATGCTCCCAATTACTTTGTCAATTTGGAGTTTGAGTAGTTCAAGATACGGAATTAAAACAAATTACACCTTGCAATTGAGTTTGGAGGAACTGCAAAAGACAAGGCGCACCGTTGAGTAATCTCAATTGAAACGTAACTATTTAGAGGTTTCGGCTAATGATATTAGTATATACATATATAATATAATATATTACATATATGAACTAATTGGTTTCTTACACCTTATACATAAATTTAGTGAAAATTTCGATAAAATGATATCCTAATAATGAGATTGCACTAATTTGTTTCGATTATTACAAGCTACCCAAATGATTTATTACTACACATATATTTTAAATTAATGGCACGAAACAAATGAAACAACTACTTGCTACGGGGTAGAAATATAAAGTAAAGATGTCTTATTTTACCAGGCTAAGTTAGGGCCTAGAAGCTCTCTCTAACACGTAATGGCTTAAAGATGACCTCCGAACCACCACCAATGGCCGGGCAAGCGGACTGCTTGCAAGGACAGGATCGCTCAACGGTTACCCATCCAAGCAGCAGCCACGCTCGATCACAGGCAAAACTATTGCAGTAAAATGAATCCTAATTTGACATTCATCTCTTACAGTATGATATCGATGGTGTTTTGGCAGAAGGGCGTAACCCTCAAATTTTCTAAAATTGAGTTTACGTTTGTTTGTCAATTAGTATGGTTAATAGCACATCTGGGCAAAAGAACGTATCCCAAATATGCCTGCAAAGTACAAAAAATGCAATAATTAAGATTGGCGTAACCAACATAGCTTGATAAATCGTATTAACCAAAAGGACGTAAACCACTAAAAAGATGTAAGCCAATTCAAACTTCTGACATTGTATCACATTGAACTAGGCAAAATGGCGTAACCATACAGTATGTGGGTTACGACCATTTGGACTTGTGAAATCTCTAACAGAAACTGTGTTGTATCAGGCGTAACCAACACAATGTGTCTGATACGGCCTTTTGGCATGTTACAGTCGTGTTAACTTGAAGCACAAACTGGACCACTGTATTCTATGCATCCTTGATTTCATTGTGGCTTGCGTCATATTTCTAAACATTTTCCATTATCTATTTGCCATGCTTTGTGACTGTGTGTTTTGTTTATTACTTGTATTTACAGTTTGTGGTAAACAGTATTTTGAGGTTAGGCTAATTTAAATTAGTTTTTTGGTTTATTATTTAGTTTTGCAATAGAAGTGTTGGTGTTATTGGTGTAATTTACTAAAGTTAATTTTTATTGAAAGTTAAGTACAATGTCTTCTAGAACCAAGATAATAATGTCCATGCTCAAAGAATCTGCCCTCAGCAATATCAGTAATGAAAATAGGCCTAGACCTTTCAATAACGAACCAATATTGCCATGTGAAAATAACATAGAAATTAGTATGTCAGAGCATATTTCAAGCAGAGAAATAAGTGAAAATAATATAAATAAATCTTGTGATAATGCGCCTAATAATCAGGAGAAATTATCATCGTTAGTAGCAGAACTTGACTTGCCAGTTGTTATTCAAGATAATGAGTTGGAGGGACTAGAAAATTGTAGAGTATTAGCTGATTACGATTTAGGTAACAGTTTATTTGAGACTTTAAATGGTGTGTCATTTAATCAAAGTAATAATGTTGTAGAATTATTTCAAGGGGAAGAATTTATTTTAAATGAAGCTTCAGCCCAAACCTCTGCAATAATATCTGGAGAAGTCATTTTTGAAGAACCAAATTCACTGGGAGTAAATCCTAATGAAGACAACTTTATTATCTTTAAGTCATAAAAAAAGATATAGGATTAAAAGTTATAACTTAAATCTTAACAATAACTTGTTGAAAACAGTATTTCTTCTCTCCTGAAAAGTTACGCTGTTGTGGCATACAGCCTTATGCCAAAACACCATCGATATTGTATGGTTCTGACAGTAATCGTGCATAAATCTGTGAAAACAACAAAAACGCAGGCAAAATAATAAAACTAAATAATAATACAACAAGGGTTGTTTTCCGCAGTTTCTTCAACTAGCTATAAAAGTTTCGAAATTCACTAAAAATGAATTTTCTTTGCTAAGATTTGTTTTATTTGTATAAAAAATAACAATTTCTGGTCCAGATAGTTATGGCATGCTAACTATGAATTGGCGTAAGAAAATAATACAGCAGGCAATAATTCATGACGTTGAACGGAACAACCTAGATCACATAAACCAAGTTCATACCATTTGTGTATTATATAGGCCTACTTGTTGTGAGTACAGAATATTTCAGCTTGGAATTTATCAGAACATCGCGATCCTAGAGGTTTATTCTCATGTAATATTCACAATTTAATTTCTATAAATCATCAAATAGGTACGTATGTCCTATACAAGATACGGATTAGCTATAATGGGATAAATTGTTAAAACTGTTTTAATAAATACAACCGCAATGTTATCTACCCTACAGAAGGCCCATTTTCCGATTGAAGACCGCATCTTCGGAGACTAACAAAGCCTTGTTGTTACTATCAGAATAAATCTGGACGTCATAGTTCCGACTGATGTCATTGTTAAAACAAAATAATGAATCTAGATTGAAACCTTGAGGTATTCCTAATTGGGAACTGAGCTCTCAAAATACATCTATATTTTAATTTTTATTAAATACATATAATTTAATTTTTAGTCAGTGTTACAAGACCACGGTGTATATAAACATAATTTCAAAAGATATGAAGAATATCATCACTTTATTTATAAATGAAAGGTACCATCATTAATTATTTTTAATTCTAAGTGCACTACTTCAGAGAGAGAATGTTTGTCACAATTCATCGTATGTAACAGTTGGACAACAAGTAAAATGAAACAATTATTATATCCCTTGTATTAAAATTTATGTTCATATTATTGTACTTTTCAGAATCGTTTTGTTGAAAAAAATGCGTATAAGATGATCCCTAGACTTTAACTTAAACGTTGTAGAACCACCAAAGTTATACAAAAGACGAAAACCAACTTCTATGAGAAATATCTAAACGTTTCTTGTTTTTTTACGGGTTTCCTTTTTCTCATCTTTAGAAAGTTTTAATTTTCAGAAAGGTTCGCTTCCAATACTTTACAATATATCTTGCAATATGTATGCGGCATTTACGTATACTAGGCAAAAGTATTCGATTTATTCACACACAAGAGAGGAGGACAAAAGTTGGTAATACATCGAAACATACAAAGCCCGATTCACTTGACAATGTCGCGGATTGTTCGGTTCTCGTGTTGGCTAATACAGCTGTCGACTGCAATTTAGGGCTGGAAATTGAGTTGTACCAAAGTGGATACTTTTTTGTCCGGTTCTCTTTATTTGACTCAACATTGTTAGAAATAACTTGTTTTGTATTATGTATTAGTATTTTAGATTTCACACAATTGTGCCTATAAGGTTTAGAAATGTATCTCAAATTAATTACGGTGTATAAGACTAACACTTAATCTTTTCCTTAAAATACGAGAATCTGAATGCTCTACATAGTTCCTTTGATATGTGGCTGTAACTCCAAATCCATTATTTTTACATAAAATTATAGTAGGTTTATTTTAGATTGTCTGATAAAATCCTATTAAAACACACACTAACTTCATACTTAGTAAGAGGGGTCATACGTATTCCATAAAAAACGTTCAATACGTTAACTAAACTACCAGTATTTTTATTATCAATAGTAATGTTGGGTAATCATTTTTTTATAATATATAGGTTTTTAATTATAAGATATATATATATATATATATATATATATATATATATACATATATATATATATATATATATATATATATATATATATATATATATATATATATATACCGGTGATTATAAATCATTATAAGATCATTATAAACCACTGATTTGAGATAGCTGCCATGAAAAATGACAGCAAGGGACTAAATCAGGTGACCGTGCTGACCAATGCAGATCAACTCTTATGCAGATAAGATTTCCTGGGAAGAGTTGCCACAAAACTGCAATTGAGATTCGCGATGTATGTGCTATTGTAACATCCTGCTGGAACCACACATCTCCCACATCCCTCGCGTTGACTGTTGGCAAGAAAAACATTTAAATCATATGGATGTATCGGTCAGAATTATCTTAAATTATCTGTTCGTTTTATTCAAAAAATAATGGACTAAATAAATTATCTTCGTGTCGCTAGTTTATTTGATGTTATTTACTCATGGAAAAATGGTACGGAATGTAGATTAGTTGGCGATGATTGATCATCCGTTTGAAAAGTGCGTACGGACAGCGAACGCATGCTGCACTAGGTCCACTCCACGAAACAGGCTGAACTGTCTGGATAAAAAAACCTTATGTTCCAGTCTCTCGAATGTGCCTACTCCCAATCTTATTAGAACACAAGTCACTTTATGTTACCCAATTCAAATAAGAAAGTTCTTCTGCCCCAGTCTTTACATTTGAAAGTGCATTCATATATATATATATATATATATATATATATATATATATATATATATATATATACAGAATATTAATTGGTAATAACGGCAAGTATAAAAAATTTAAATAATTTAATTTTTAGAGATTTCTTAAAACTTTTACTAGTTTTGGCGATCTGTAATTTAAACAATTCTCCTGCAAAACAAGAGGACATTTATCAAATATTAATCTTGTAAATCACGAGATTAATTTGGATCTCAAATAAAAAGTATCAAACATACTTAATTTGTAAATTTGCCATTGAAAAGTTAGGTGAGTATAACTACGAACACTGTCGAAAATATTGCACTGACAATAAATTCCACTGCGGGAATCTTCGACTGCTAGTGAAATCCACTTAACTGAATCTGAATAGAACCGCCTGCTTTAGACTCCACGACGGGTCAGTAACATCAACCATTTGCATAAACTGGCGATTCATGCATATGGAAAATCACCCTCTTTAAATGGTTTATCCCACACCATACATCTGCCTGTCTATGACAAGGGGATCGGTTCTATGGGACTTGATCAATATTCACATATATCAATGTTCATTCATCAATATCATATTGCCTCATATTTTCCAATGTGGTTTGTTTGTATTTTGATTTGAAAAATTAACTGCCAAGTAACAAGGATATTTAATCAGGATCATTTCTTTCTTATATTATCCACCATTCAGCAACCGTAATCTAGATTTTGGGTTAAATATTCCACGTGTAACATTAGTTTAAGATTGTGTCTTTTGTTAAGAAAGACGTTTTGTATAACAGAGATATCGAGTTACTCGTACACCAGTGTTCAGCAACTGCGCGTAATTGGCTTTCTTTGATAAATTCATAAGAACACTTCACCACGAAAATAGCTGTTGGGACTCCATTAATCATGACAAGTATAATGGCTTTAATAATCTACAGGTTTACTTCCATGTACTATATTATACTAGGTTCATCAATATTTCTCCAAATAAGGACTGAGGTGCATAGTTCTACGAAGCCCGGGTTGGACAAAATGGAACAAAAAAAATGTAATGACTTTTAAACTGGTGGAATTAGGTGGAATGAACTTCTATTTATTGAATTTATTGTGACTCAAATTCTGCATCTAAATCCTATAAATGTTATGAATCCTCATAGATGAAATAGGACAATGATTGTCCCATAAAAGGTTTTTTGTTATCTTAGGACAAGAAGCTTATAAATTGGATTTAGTCCTGTAAGGAAATTTGCGCTGCTTCCGGAGTGACAGGATATTCAGGATGGGTAAAGTTTGGGAGTAGGGGTCGCCTCCTATCGAGATTCATGAGGAAGAATTAGGGCACTACATCTCAAAGTCATGTCTCCCCGGAAGAAGGCAGACATGAGTTAAAGTAGGCAGGGGATGCCACACCCTTGTTGGGGCTAGCAAAAAACCTCTGAGGTTAGGGAACAAACCCCACCAACTCCAACAGTCATCTCCCACAGTAGACTAGACCTATGGAACCGCCCATGAACCCCAGAATCTCAACATTTGCGGTTACTGATGTGCCGCTCCTAGACATCCATAAGGTTGCCCAGAGTTGCTGTGCTCAGTGGTGGGTTCAACTGGAAGATATAAACTAGCCAGAAGTGATCCCTGCAGGGTACCTATAGAAAGTTACGTAAGAACTTATTATTTGCTTGGTCAGCACTGAAAATAACAGGTAAATTGGTCCCTCTTATCTGTACATTATAAAAATAATAGTTATAATTGAATAATAACAATATTGTTTTAATTTATATAGGCCCTGACACAGAAATTTATTTATATGTTGATTACTTGGAATTGGGAGTAAAGATTGGTCTTTTATAACTTTGGAATACTCAAACAAGATAAATCTGGATTTTTATTATTTAATGACAACGGTTATGAAAAGAATAATATACCTTCTGAAATTTAGGAGTATATTTTTTTTGCTTTTCAGTTCTCACAAATAAAATAATACATTAAAATTGTACTGATTTTCTAGGGTATTTCATCTGTAAAAACTACATCATATTATGTATGAATTAACGTACAGAATATTGACGCAATAAATTTAGAAAATCACGATTTTGTACCACATTGTCAACAATAATTAAAAAAGATAATTCAATTTTGTCTTGCAAGCGTTACTAGCCTAGGGCTTCGTAGAACTAGGCAACCTCAGTCTTTACTTCTAGAAAATACGATGAACCTAGTATAATATCCTACATGAAAGTATATCTGCTCGTGACTAAACCCGTTACAGGCGACATGACTAGCGGCGTTCCAGTCGCTATTTTCGTGCTGAAAGCGCTCTTATTGAGAGATCAAAGAAAGCAAATTACGCGCAGTTGCTGCACACTGGTGTACGAGTAATTCGATATCGCCGTTATATAATACGTATTTCTTAACAAAAGAGACAAATTCCTATAGATGCTACATGTGGAGTATTTAATCTTACATTCTGAGTACGGTTACTAAATGTTGGATAATAAGAGAAAACGGAACACTAAATTAAGACCACTAAGTTATTTCTATTAATGTTCATTAGTACATCAAAAATATCATTCTCAATAATTCAATCTTTTCTTAATCTGTAAAAAAAGTTGTTATTTTCACGTCAAAATATGAAACTAAAGCCCATCGACGCAGGGGTTACGCCACAGCTGTTACCGTTTTAATTCCAGTCTAATGTGAAAGCTCTTCAGATTTGACTTTAAACGTTACCGGAACCCTTATCCGCAACCTCTGTCCTATCGTGTACGGGATACAATTCAAATGCATAAGGTTGTATTTGGGTTTTAATTAATTTCTAAAAGCACAAATATTATTCAGTAAACTTTTAAAAGAAACGACTGTAAAAATTGTAGGTTGTTCATAGTTAGTTTCATATGCATCGACAAAACTGTGAAAACAAATGAAACATTTTTGAATTTCAGATATTTATTACAAGCATTGTGAATTAGAAATTACCCCTATCCAAAAATGTGATATAATATACAACACAACCTACCCGAACGGAATTCGTGGTCATACACGGTCAGAAACATATGGTTAATTAAGCTCCGTGCTACACCCAGCACAACTCCCAAAGACTTCTGCATGAACTTCTCCCAAAGATAACACGTGGTGACATTTTACTCTCTCAGCGTCATTCTCCGTCTCTCAGTTTCATGATATTACACCTGATAAAATTGGTTGTATTTGATGATATTATAAGAAAAACTGTAGTTACAACATATCAACAACATTCAAAGCCATTGCACGTATACTCTGCAGGATAAGATAACGTTGACGCACGTCACCGACATCTCTATACGTGCCTAGTGGATAGAAACAGGAATAGGTGTAACTGTGGTGGATGAGATGACGTGGACACACGTTGCCTAGACAACTCTTACTATGCCCAGTGGATAGAATCAGGAACAGGTGTAACTGTGCTGGATGAGATGACGTGGACACACGTTGCCTAGACAACTCTTACTATGCCCAGTGGATAGAATCAGGAACAGGTGTAACTGTGCTGGATGAGATGACGTGGACACACGTTGCCTAGACAAATCTGACTATGCCCAGTGGATAGAAGCAGGGACAGGTGTAACTGTGCTGGATGAGATGACGTGGACACACGTTGCCTAGACAACTCTTACTATGCCCAGTGAATAGAATCAGGAACAGGTGTAACTGTGCTGGATGAGATGACGTGGACACACGTTGCCTAGACAAATCTGACTATGCCCAGTGGATAGAAGCAGGGAAAAGTGTAACTCTGCTGGATGAGATGACGTGGACACACGTTGCCTAGACAAATCTTACTATGCCCAGTGGATAGAATCAGGAACAGGTGTAACTGTGCTGGATGAGATGACGTGGACACACGTTGCCTAGACAACTCTTACTATGCCCAGTGGATAGAAGCAGGGACAGGTGTAACTGTGCTGGATGAGATGACGTGGACACACGTTGCCTAGACAACTCTTACTACGCCTAGTGGATAGAAGCAGGAATAGGTGTAACTGTGGTGGATGAGATGACGTGGACACACGTTGCCTAGACAACTCTTACTATGCCCAGTGGATAGAATCAGGAACAGGTGTAACTGTGCTGGATGAGATGACGTGGACACACGTTGCCTAGACAACTCTTACTATGCCCAGTGGATAGAATCAGGAACAGTGTAACTGTGCTGGATGAGATGACGTGGACACACGTTGCCTAGACAAATCTGACTATGCCCAGTGGATAGAAGCAGGGACAGGTGTAACTGTGCTGGATGAGATGACGTGGACACACGTTGCCTAGACAACTCTTACTATGCCCAGTGAATAGAATCAGGAACAGGTGTAACTGTGCTGGATGAGATGACGTGGACACACGTTGCCTAGACAAATCTGACTATGCCCAGTGGATAGAAGCAGGGAAAAGTGTAACTCTGCTGGATGAGATGACGTGGACACACGTTGCCTAGACAAATCTTACTATGCCCAGTGGATAGAATCAGGAACAGGTGTAACTGTGCTGGATGAGATGACGTGGACACACGTTGCCTAGACAACTCTTACTATGCCCAGTGGATAGAAGCAGGGACAGGTGTAACTGTGCTGGATGAGATGACGTGGACACACGTTGCCTAGACAACTCTTACTATGCCCAGTGGATAGAAGCAGGGACAGGTGTAACTGTGCTGGATGAGATGACGTGGACACACGTTGCCTAGACAACTCTTACTATGCCCAGTGGATAGAAGCAGGGACAGGTGTAACTGTGCTGGATGAGATGACGTGGACACACGTTGCCTAGACAACTCTTACTATGCCCAGTGGATAGAAGCAGGGACAGGTGTAACTGTGCTGGATGAGATGACGTGGACACACGTTGCCTAGACAACTCTTACTATGCCCAGTGGATAGAAGCAGGGACAGGTGTAACTGTGCTGGATGAGATGACGTGGACACACGTTGCCTAGACAACTCTTACTATGCCCAGTGGATAGAAGCAGGGACAGGTGTAACTGTGCTGGATGAGATGACGTGGACACACGTTGCCTAGACAACTCTTACTATGCCCAGTGGATAGAAGCGGAGACCTGTGTGTGTGTAACCCTGCACGTCTCCAGAATGTAGAAATAACGGTTTAATTAAATCCAAATAATCCACAATATAGACATTTATCAACATATTGCATAATAAATATCAAATATTGATTTGAGATAAATCATTCACTTTTATAAAATGAATTATAACAAGTTTATTTTTCATAATAATAATAAATAATTAAACTTAGAGTTTGGTCAACCGCACAGCTATTACTATTAGATTATTCTGTTATACAGTGATCTAGTTAAACAGATTCTCGTTTAATGATTTTCCTCCTTCAGATTAATTTAAGTATATATTGACAAAATAAATAAATGAAGTGCTAATAGAAAACATACTTGTTATAAGTTATCGTATCTATGGGATTGTCAAATATAACGATTTGTAACAGTGAATAATCTGGTTAGGTGACAACTTTAGGTTCCAAACTTTTTTAAGTAATAATAATATGTTTAAGTAATATATTATCATTATAATATATACATATATAAACTAGTTAAACCTTTGAGCAGTGACATATGTAGTTTCAGCTAAAACTATATACAAATGCGATAAAGCTATTAAAATCCACGTTCTTGTGATTTACTAGGCATTTTAAATGTGTACATGTATATGATATATCAGAATTTTAGACTGGAATTTGCCATCGCTGTATTTTACAGCAATAGCTTAATAGGTAATCGAAATTACTCCTTCAGGTGTCATGAAACCTCAACTTATAAGGTTAAACAAATTCAAAACTAATAACAGTATAATAATGAAATCGCTAATGATGAACAGTCTAACTAACCACAAAACAAGTTTAATCTCAAAAAGTACATTTTGTTTGTTGTGTTTGTTTAACCCTTAGCCTAAGGTCTTTACTGACACCTGAAGAAGAGAATACATTCGTCGAAACGTTGTGTTTTATTGTTGTACCATACACATATGGCAAATATCCGAAATCCTGCTATCCTTTAAAATAATCAATTGAGAAAAATTAAAATCAAACCAATTTTCCAAACCCTGATACCCAGTTTTCAAATTCAGCCTGAGGCATCTACAAGTGAAAATAAAATCCCTAATTAAACTGTGCAAACCACTAATCAGGACTTAACCGTGATGTTGAGCTAAGCCTAGGTCAAAGGGAGTGTTTGGAAGTAGTGCCTGAATATTTGATTATTGACAGAAAGAAAATGAGCAAACTGTTTGAAAACCTGTTATGTCATAACTAATTTACCTAAACTTAAGTTAGTAGTATCCAAGAAATATGGTTAAAGTCTAAACTTACCCTGAAATGTGAAAACTGTCCTGATAACATAACATCAGTTTCGAGCTCTACAATGGTCTCCGATGACACCGCATACAATATTAACTTGCGTGTGACAAAGGCTTTTCTATCAATCAGTAAAGATCATGCTGCTGTTGAATACTTGTTTAGGACTATGAATATGGACAGCATAAGAGAGGATTTGTTTCACAATTGCTCCGTTCAAAAAGTAGTGTTCAAAAAAATTTGCAAAATGAACTGGGATCAAAAGTTTATCAAAGGCTAGAACACAAACAGTGATCTCATAGAAAACATTGTCTTTATCTGGCTGTGAGATTTGATGATTATTGGCACAAAAGAAGATTTACTTCAAACTACGGGGTGGGTCAAAGTTTTGTCATGACTGTGCGATGACGGAACACGATCTATAGATGAAGGCAGCCCTGAATTTGATATCTGGTATCAAGGCCATGCTCTGGGGTGTGACAAGAACGGGGTCTTCGCCGGGTGTGGAGGTGGCTGCTGCGAAGATTGTGTGTAAGCGATCAAGAGCCTGCAAGTTAGGTGTCATAACTATTATTAACGACGGGGTCTGAAAAGTTTATACTCACTTGAAGAGTCTTCATATATATCGAAGAGAAACTAATCTGGAAAAAGAAAAATACATCAACCAAGGCTTGGAACTGCTCTTAGAAATGAAGTTAAAGTTTGTAAGGCCAAGAAAATAGCACTAGGCGGTAAGGTACACGGAAGCTTGAAGGGACCCACAATAAAAAAATTTACTAAGTATTATCACAATGCTATATTCAGCAACATCAATAAGGATGAAACTTTGGTCAAAACGTCAATACTGGCCACACTTAACCACGGACGAAACTCCTAGACAAGACAAATGTCCACCAGACGACAACTCTTGATGTTTTTACAATCGCGCTCTTGCTAACAATGACGTTCCAGGCAGGCATGCTAAAATCATAAAAATACCATTGAATAAGTTACATAGCTGTAGAACATATCACCATTTTACAACAGACAGACGGAAACTTTTCTTTTACAATAATTTCTAAAAGGTCAAATTCAAAACGCAAACGAAAGTTTGTACAGTTTTATTTAGCGCAAGTGTGACAGAACGAGAAGAGTTTCCCAAACAAGCATCGAATTGGGAATAGCAAACGTGTAAGTGAATACAATTTTGGAAACACAGCTGTCATTTCTCCTCTAAAAAAGCAAAATTATCGTCAGGAAGAAAATGTATTATTAAAGCAAAAGTGTGCGACCGCCCAAGAAAAGTAAAAATCAACTGTGCCAAGTCTGAAAGTTGAAGAGGCGTAGACACTATTTAAAAGTAAAAAGCACTCAAAAAGAGTAATGAAAACAGAGCAGGAAGGTTAATGGAGCTGCTCTATAATTCTTTTAGTTTTTAGGTTTGGCGTTTTCCGAAAGTTTTATTTTCCACAGATAGGCTATATGTTAGCCTGTTGTTATTGACGTACGTATGTTTTGTCTCATTTAGAATATCACTGTCTATGATATAAAGTATACGTTTAGCACTTAAGCAAAAAACAGTTTTTAATAGGGAATAAAAAGAACAAGATTTATAACTTTGTAATATAAAGAATTTGCCATGGCACTGATTACAGGAATTTAATAAAACCCCTAATTCATAATGTATATAATATTGTTAGGAATCCAGAAAAAAAGAAAATGTCATTAACACTGTAGGAGCTAGAAGGTTTCCAGTGTAGTAATTAACGTTTTGAAAATTGTTACCTCCCTTGACGGAGCACAACGTGAAAGTGTTAAGCAGTGTTTTATTGTCCTCAACTAGCCTACTAGGTGGCTAAATGGTAAAAACAAGAAAAAGAAATTTACGCCCCCTCCCTCCTCAACAGACTTAAATGTAACCGTAAAATTCATTATTACAGTTATATGACTGCTAAACAATTATATAAAGAGACGAAGTAGTAACTCTAAAGGTCTGGGTATATTTATCTGAAGCTAATCTAACATTTATTTACGTGTTTGGACCTTTGTTTTAAGAGTTAAGCTAAAAACGAAGCTAAAAACATATATGGCGTGTAAAAAGTTATAGTTTTGTACTTTTAATCCCTAATTTACCGTCCTATTACTCCCTTTACCAAGACAAATGCGGCTGATGATCAATTTCTTTCTTAAGGGAAATTTATCTATCGATTTCAAGAAACGTATTTTGTGCTTATGCAATGCAAATTGGTTCTCGGCTCCTGAACTAGCAGACTCCCCTTCATAAGATTGCTTTCTGCGAAGAAAAAATGGTGCTATAATGTATTTTTTATGTTTTACTTTAATCAATCTATAATAATTTATATTTGGTTCCCAAATTGCATTAGAGATTTCATTTCAGAGAACTACTCTGTCATGGTGTCAGGCAGTTCTTATTGAACAGGTACAAAAGCTTCAAAGCATAAATTTATGACGAGTACTTGGAACTTATCAGGGTATCGCAATGTACGTATTTTGTGAAATAACAGAAGGCAGAGCAGAGCTGCTTTTTACTTGTCAGCTGCTCGACATTCGGAGTGCTAGGTTATTGAATAATCAGCTGTTCCCCGTTATTTGTCTGATATGAAACTAAACCCTATACATTTTTGATTGAGTGTACATAAACATCAGTTATATTATGCAATAATGAAATCTTGAGCTGTGAGTACATCTTACTCATTTTTAATCCTACAGTATTAACTTGAACTGGAAAGTAGCTTTTATACACTTAAGAGTATTTAAGACCGTTTGAATAACATAATTTCATGCTAAATGCAGGGAGTTAATTAGAGTTATTCTATATAAGATATCATCAGTTGTAAATAAATCATAAATATAATTATTATAATTAATTTCACCCTTTTTGTATTTGGGACTGGAATCTTTTTTGTAAGCTTATTTACTTACAACTATTAATTTTTTACATCAGTATACCAAGATTCAAAATGAGTTAATTCAGTTCTAAGATGAGTATTTGATTCCAATATCGCGTAATTAGGAGATGAAACGTGACCTAGTTAACTAATCTATCGTAATAGGATGCAGCTGAACCCCTATAACAAGTCTTGGGCACTTGACTCTTGGAATCATCAGATGCACAATTGGTGAGAGAATGAGAACACATCTACATCTTCGTTACACTCGATTGCTTCTGTAAAACCAGACAGACCTTTTGTAGTCTAGGTGTCTCTGGTGTAGAACGGAAGCAAATAGTTTTCGTCACTTAAATTTTGTATCTTTTTAAATATGAACTCCAGATTCAAGAAATCAATTATCTGACAGTGTCATATTTTAGACTCTGGTTTGTCTGGCGTCAAAACGACGCAAAGCGTGTGATTTTCGGATTTATTCAACATTGAATATAATTTTGAATATTTAAAAAACTTATTTGTGTTTCGATATTGTTCACCTTTTTAAATGCTACAGGTACGACTAATACCCATTCTGCCTCGATTGAGTTTAGCTAGTATGATATTAAAGAAAAATAGACATACAAAGAAATCTATAATGTTCTTTGTTGAGCAGATGTGTATGTAAATGTATGAAAACAACTCTTAATAAACGTCATTTGTGTCCCTAAGGCGTGTTATAATATTCAGTAATAAATAAAGGGATCAAGAAATTGGAAAATTCATAAAATTAAACAGTTAATCTAGGTCTGTCTTCAGCACTGGAAAATATAATACCTGGAACAGGAGTGGAAGCCATAATAATCCTTTAATTATATTTTACATCACCCCTGTATAAAACGTCTCGTGGATCATATTTTACGAAAGAGTGTTCGTATTTGCTACTAATTATGGCTATTTATTAAAATGTTGTCTAAACTAGTTTGAATCCTTAAAATTCAAAGAAGAAAATTACCGATCAATTAAAATGCTATTTTACAACTTTTGGTATATTGACACTATTCATCCGCTTCTTCTTATACGATGGTTCATGGTTTCGATCAAGTAAATAAATCAATCGACTAAACTGTATATTAATAACTATCCTATCATTACGTATAGTGGGAGGCAACATGTCCAGACTTGAAAAAGAAACCGGTATGTCAAATATTTAGTGAACTTCCACTGGAACTTTAGTGTTCATATCAATTTCTGCACTGACAGTTCCACATTCCTGCCCTCAAAATTATATTGCTATATACGATGTGAACCACTGGTGTTTCAGATACATAAACAAATGGCCTATATTACAAATTCCAATATTTATGATAAAATCGATTAATAGCATTAACAGAAATCACTGATTTTTCACTAATGCTTCACGGGTGATTGGTAACCGGTATTTTAATTCTCTTGAATTTATAATTTGTTATACTGATTATAATATTAATGAAAGCATATTTTAATATAATACTAAAACTTTATTAAACATGAATAAAGTTAAATTTTATATTTAGAAACAATAATACATTATACTTATTTAAGTAAACATTTGAGGTATATTAATATGATTACAAGTACGCCTTGGTATAAGCAAAATTCAACCATAATGACATTAAGTAAGCTATTGGTTCCAAAATATTGGGTTTTGGAATAATTTGAAAATGAGTTTCAATAAGATTTTAAGTTTACCCCTAATTCAATGGAAAATAATCTTAGAGTTATAAAGTATAGTAAAAATATATACAATCAGATAATAAAACCGCTATTAGAATAAAAATGAAACTAAACACTTGGTAAATGTTTATTATATTGTTAAGACACTTGCTTTGGTATTAAGCCATATTAATAAAAACAATTTATTTTTACTGCTTTAGATAACAACTTTTTAAGGGTGATAAATCTGCTCAACTTTAAAAATGTAATTAAATAATAAAAATGTTTAGTTATTAAAACTTTTTTTACGTCAATCAGATAATGCAAATTTGAAGAATATGCAGCAAATTATTAGTATACTGGCAGTAACAAATCTATTGTCTGTAACTAATGGCGTAGATAGGTTTTACTAAAGAATTACCGAACAAAAGCACTCAACAGATCTCACTTAAATGACGTGGACTCCGGAGGGACAACAGAGAGACTAACTTTGACCATTTCCAGTAAGCCTCGCCCGGATTTGAACCGCAGTTTATATCCAAACTCGTATATGTGTCCCAATTCATCTCTGACCTCTAGTCGATTCATCAAATCTCCGTTCGATCAAATAGTTCTGGATCGATACTTCAAGTTTTTGTTACTCAATCTTTGCAGACTTGATTTAGGTTTATAAATACGGAAGTATGGAGGGCAAAATATTAATATAGGCTAATTCATTTATAGTGATTATACCACTAAAAAATAAAAACTTATCTAACAGAACAATCACGATTTTTTTTTTTTTTTTTTTTCTTTGGGATATTGGGGTGGATTCATAGATCCTCACACGTCAACCTGAGCTTATTGTGTGCCCCTTTGATGTTAGAGGGGTAAGCCTATCTTTGTGCCCTTAATTAGGCTAAGAAGCTTTTTCCCCGATACTAGCATCTGGTTCGTCGCCTGGTTGTTTATCACCGAAAAGAGCCCTTCTCCTTGCTCCCAGTCTCCCACAGTCCAGTATTATGTATTTTGCAGTTACTTCAGACTTATTGCAGAGTCTACACTCCGAGTCCTCATTTCGTAAACCTAGAGTGTTTAGGTGTTTCCTGAAGTGGCCGTGTCCAGTGATCAAGGCAATCACTTGCTTAACCCGATCCCTGCCCAGCCCCATCAGCCATCTGGTGAAGCCGGAGCTAGAATCGGCAAGCAGTCTTTTGCCGAGTGCTTGTCCTTGATGACTCTGCCACCGCAAGCGGTGTGTCTTCCTGGACCATTTGTTTATACTTTGGTAAGCGGCTGACTTGCTTATACCACAACTCGGTTCTGGACCGGTGTATGGCATGCTTGCTCCGCTTTTGGCAAGCCTGTCGGCGCATTCGTTGCCACCTATGCCTGTGTGGCCCGGTACCCAACCAAGACGCACACAGTTGCGTGATCCAAGCTTGCAGAGAGTGTTAAAGCACTCCCACACAAGCCTGGATCCAATGCTGTTGGAGTCAAGAGCTTTAAGAGCTGCCTGACTGTCTGACATTATACAGATGTTCATTCCCTGGTACCCTCTGGTGAGGCCTAGGTTGGCACAGGCTAGGATACCATAGATTTCGGCTTGAAATATGGAGCAGTTCCGACCCAAACTGCCGCAAAGGGCAGTTCTAGGGGATTGACTAAACACTCCATATCCAGTTCTACCCTTAATAAGCGAGCCATCCGTGTACCAGACAAAGCTCTTTCTTATTGTTGGGATGTTATCTTGCGATTTCCACTCATCTCTGGAGTAGAAGTCAGCAGAGAATGGCTTATTGAATACGAACTCCGTTCTCATTATGTCGGAGACCATTTCGAGAATAGCGCTTGGGTTTACAGCTTTAGTGATGGCGTCATGGCTCGTGTTAGACGCGCCATTCCTCCACAAGCCAGCTACCATCAGCCGATAAGCTGACTTACGCGCTTCAGCTTTTATATGGACATCAAGAGGTAGAAGTCCTAAAGCCACCTCGAGGGTCGCTGAGGGACTGCTCCTGAATGCTCCGGTTACAAAGATTGTGCCAAGCCTTTGTAAGCTTTCAAGCTTGCCTTTGGCAGTTACCTGATTCACCTTTGTCCACCAGACTAATGAACCATTAGTGATTTGAGGCCTTACAACTGCTTTGTAAAGCCATAGTGCTATATGGGGTTTTACGCCCCATGAGATTCCTGCAAGTCTCCTGGACGTCATGAGCACCCACTTTGCTTTGTGCAGGATATTATTAAGATGATCATTCCACGTAAGCTTATGGTCTAGAGTCAGTCCTAAATATTTGACTGTCTTTGACCACTCAAGCTGAGTGGATGCGAGTTTCAGCCTAGAAAGAGACTCTAGGTTCTTTTTCCTAGTGAATGGTACAACTACTGTCTTAGAGGGATTTACTTTCAGTCCCTCTCCCTGACACCAGTTGTGTACATGTTGAAGGTTGGTATTCATGATATCAACAACAACATTTGTATATTTTCCCTGTACCATAAGGACTATGTCGTCTGCATATCCTTGGACATAGATTCCATTGTTAGTAAGGTCCTCAAGTAGACCATCTACTACTAGATTCCACAGTAGAGGTGACAGGATGCCTCCTTGAGGACATCCCCTTGTGGGTGCGATCACAAGCGATTCTTCATTGAGATCGGCCCTGATCCGTCTGGAGCACAGCATGGCCCTAAGCCACCGGCACAGGGCTGGCTCGAGGCCACGTCGCTGTGCTCCACTTACCATTGCAGTGAATTTGGCATTGTCAAAAGCTCCTTCAATGTCTATGAAGGTGCACAATGCCAATTCCTTGGCGGACAGGCTATCCTCAATCCTACTGACTAGTTGGTGCAGTGCTGATTCACAGGATTTGCCTTGCTGGTATGCATGTTGGTTGCGATGAAGGGGAGTGTCTGAGAGAACTCCCTTTCTCAGGTGCCTCTCCACCAGTCTTTCTAATGTTTTCAGTAGAAACGAAGATAAACTGATGGGACGAAAAGATTTAGGGACAGAGTAGTCCGCTCTCCCTTTTTTAGGGATGAAGACCACCCTGTTGAGACGCCAGACTTGTGGTATGTACCCATAAGCTAGGCTCGCCCTGAATAGTTCACATAGAAGGGTAAGGAGATTCTCCGGCCCTTGTTGAAGCAGGGCCGGAAAGATTCCATCCCCTCCTGCAGATTTGAAAGGGGCAAATTTAGAAATTGCCCATTTGGCTTTAGAGATAGTGACAATCCTTCTGGCAATGGCCCAGCTACCACGATAAGCTCTTGGCCGTGAGCCTGCCTCATGGTTACCAGACGTTCCAGTGTCGTCATTCTCAAAGATACAATCAGGGAAGTGAGTCTCAAGGAGAAGTTTGAGGCTATCACTAGACCCGGAAGTGTGTTGACCTCCCTGGGACCTTAAAGATCCGAAGTGACCGGTTGGACTTGAGGCTAGTAAACGTTGCAGTCTAGCTGCCGCGCTTAACTCATTTACCTTCTGTGTAAACTGCCTCCAGGAACTTTGTTTTGCTTTTTTAATTGCTAGGCTGTATTCTGTTAGAGCTCTATGATAGGACTCCCAGATACGGGTCCTTTTGCATTGATTGTACAGCTTCCTGATATTAGCCCTTTTGCGAGCGAGGTCCGCAGTCCACCACTTAGTATTGGTTCGACTCTTCCCCCGTCGCAATGGGCAATTGTCATGGAAGCTATTGATTATAGCATTCTGCAGGTCAGAAGCTATCTGATCTATGTCTGTGAAGCATCGCACCCTTCCGCCTACCGATCCCAACTGTGACTGAAGGTCAGACTTATATCCCAACCAGTCAGTCCTCCTGGGATTGCGATAGAGGACCTCTGCAGCCTCATCTTGCAAGTTAAAGCGGATATACCTATGATCCGATAATGAGGCCTCTTCGCTTACGTGCCACTTATCAACCATTCCAAGTATACCTTGTGTGCAGTTTGTTATGTCAATAACTTCTTGTCTAATTCGTGTTGCGAACGTAGGGCGGTTACCTTTATTACATATAAATAGGTCCCTACTTAGAAGAAATTGTAAAAGTGCCTCACCTCTGGGGTTAGTGTTGGTGCTGCCCCATCCAGCAGAGTGATGGGCGTTGGCGTCACAACCTAGAAGAAGTTGTTGACGTCTGGCTTGTGCTTCTTCCACCAGGAGCTCTAGGTCTCTTGATGGAGGGAGTTCCCTGGCATCATATGGCAAGTATACGGAGCCTACAATTGTGCTCTGCACTATGCCTCCATTCTTCCAGGTCAGTGTGCCCACAGTGAGATCTCTGGAGCAGAATTCGTTGAGGGTTAGAAAATCCAAGCCTCTCTTCAACAGGATGCAGGTTCTGACATTCCTTAGAGAGGTACAGTAAATTAACTTACCTTTGGTTTCATTTAGGCCCGCCAATCTCCCTTGGTGAAGCCATGGTTCTTGAATCAATGCCAGATCAAATCCCTCCTGGAGGAAGAACTGGCAGAAGGCTGCCGAGGCAGCCCTACTGTGCTGGAGGTTGATTTGTAGAACTCGTGGCATTGTCCTTGACTGTCGAGGAGACAATTGAGACCTGCCAGAGTCCTAAGTTGGCTCTACAGTTGGAAGCCTTCACAGCCTTGTAGCAGACCTCGTCCAGGAAGCAGACGAATCCGTAACCTTTCGGATCTGGCTTGGATGGAAGGATTTTCCACTCGTTTACATTTAGGTGTTTTGCTTATTGAACATTTCAAGTACCTTTTCAGGTGTCTTCTTCAGAAGCTTCGGGTGAGCTCTGAAAAACACCCTAGTGGACCTCAAGATGTCCTTACGCAGAGCCACTCTCAGAGAGATGTCATCTCCCAGAGGTTTTAATCTTTGAATAACTTCTTCCAGCCAACGTTTGGTGTGCTCGTTGATGCAGGAAGCAATTAAAACACCTTTCTATAGGTAGATGCCCGCAAACGATGGAACGGAACCATCCTCCAGGGGTTGGATTTCTTCCATAATTGCGTCCTCGATGGCTTCTCCTTGCTCTGCACTAAGCTTCGCTTCCGGGTAGCCTTCGAGGGCTATGGCCATTTTGATCGCAGCGACCTCTCTGTAGGTAGCCTTGGGTGTGCTACCAGAGGCCTCGGGATCGTGGGCTTCGGGCTTTTGGGTTTCCCTCCTAGCCTTCTTTGCGGATCCCTCAGCAGAGGGCGGGGTGACCAAGGTGCCTCTGGGGCGTTTGGCCGACCCCTCCCCCGCCTTGGCACCCGCAGTTGGGCCCGGAGTTGAGACCTCCTGCCGTTCTGGGTTCTTTTTCTTTTTTCCCCCTCCTCCACTTGGAAGGGTCAAAAGCTTCACCCTTTTCGAGAAGTTTAGCCTTTAGTGCTTCTCTTCTTTGAGCAGTGGTGAGATTGGGCCTCTTCATTCTGAGGTTGCCGAGTTGCTATGTGGCATCATCCAGCGTACCTGTAGACATGGGAGTGCTTGGGCTGTTGAGGAGCTGATCTTCTATATCTTGAAGGGATTTTGCTTCCTCAGCGCTTGTACTGCCTTCCTCAGATAAAGCCTTGCCATGTATGGGAGCTTCAGTGTGCAATGGAACCTCCTGTGTTCCTAAGGCACTTTGTTGAGGAGAAGGTAGGGATGTTGGCATAACAACCTCTTGAGTTGTGTTGCCAGGTGGTGGTATGTGCGAGGTGGCTTCAGGAGCTACCTCAGCAGGAAGAGGTAGGTTAGAAACAGCTTCAGGAACTGTTTCAAGGGTTGTTTGGTTTTGGTTTTTGTTTCTGTTTCTTTTCATGTTGTTCCCACGAGAAGCTAGGGAATGGAAGGTCGACCCAGACAGAGCCCCGCATGCCTGGGTAAGCTGCTTTTAAACTGGAGGGTCACCGGTGTCCAGAGTCCGCATAGTAAAGACTGGTTTGCCACCAGCCATTCAGCCCTGGCCTACGCTGTTCCACCGTGGCTTGGCCCCTAGTGGGAGAAATGAAAGGGAAACTAAATCGAAGAGTTGAGGAACTTTACCTCAGATAGAAGAGAGTGAAGAAGAGAGATAGGCTGACACATAGAAAAGTGTGCCAGCCATAGGCCTCCAGAACAAGAAGAGAAGGGATCTGGAGCATTAGCTAGGGTACCTCGGGGTCGCCACTACCGTACGGCCTCGAAAATAAGACCGCCCCTGAGGGTACAATCACGATTACTTTTCTTTCTAAGACTTAAAAATTCATTCACTTAAAATAAAAATGGCATTAAATTTATTTTGTAAAAGGAATTATAATGTTGATTAATATTTTACAAGGATTAGTTTCTGCACTTTGGGTGCAACATAATTTACAGATCCTACTCAAGAGTTACTAAGTGATGCGATTTAAGAATTTTGTAGGGTAAACTTTTGATATTTTCGCGAAATCTTGATTAGTAAAAACTAAGCCGAGTAAATTTGTTGAATGTTTCATTAAGCTAATAAGGCTTTCTTGCAAAACATAATTTTTGTTAATTTTTTGAAGAAAATTAAATATATTTAATATTGTGATGTTTCTGTGATTCAGTGTTAGTTACTGTGACATGAATTGCTAGGAACTTGCCAAAATATTGTTGCAAATCAGGTTACAACACACAAAGTTACCAAGCCTGGGTAACCTGAGGACGGAACTTGAATGAACTGCTGCTGACAGTTCCGTTATCTCTCTGCTTGGAGTACAATGCAGCTCATATGCAACTTTCTTCTAATGTAATATATGAGAGGGGGTTTTGATGTTTATATTTGTAACTGTGGTATAACTAGTGTAGATGGTATTAACATAACTTTCCATAATAATGTATAACATAACACCATAATAATGAAGTGTTGTTATTATTATGGTGCGAAAACTTTTAAATCTACGATAGAAAATTTAATTACGTATAAAACTCGTCACATAGAAGTCATGTCTAACTTGTTTTTGGTGTGAATACATTAAAAATAATTGAAAAATTAAGAAATTTGTTTTCTTTAGATAACCAATAAAAAGAACTTTATTTGAAAAACTGGCTGGTAGCACGTAAAAACCGTGGCTTTGCACGCAATTTTCCAAGTTAAAGTCCTTGTATTACTAATAAGTAAAAGCGTGTATGATGTAATACGATTGAGTCTAAAGAAAATATACATACAAATAGCCTACCTACTTCCATTCTTTAAGGAAAAAAAAATCCTAAGTTCGTTCAATTTATATGGTCTTGTGTTATAGTTGATTTTACATTATTGTTCATTTTACTATTTTCCCTTAAGCCACAGTTGAAGTGCCATATTAGAATGTCAAGGAAGCCCATCAATTTAGGGGTACGGTATGTAAAAGAATTTAAAGCTTTGTTAATATTTGTTTTATAACAGTGTGTAAATAGAATTTGCAAAGCAATACATGCTCTTAATTTGTCACTGGTGAAATTTGTAGTAAAAATGTAATATTACTTAGTCTTTGCTATCTTTTCCACTACTGGTCAATCGCTGCATACTTAATATTTTATCATATTAAAACGTAAACAAATGTTTTAGCCACTTCGTCGAACTTCAGGTGAAAGTTTCAACAGTTATTTAGTGTCAGTCAAATTTGATTTACGAAACAAATATAATACTTTTTCCGAATTCCAAAATATTATAAGTAATTTTTCCAATATGCCTCCATATACTCCTTTCACAGATTTCAACTAATATTTTAAAAAAACTAGTCAAACCGTCTAATATATATACAGACATATACTACAAAGCATTTACAGTTTTTAGAATTTTTTTATTCTTTTAGAAACATTTTTAAATCCCGAATGTTTAAAACGCATGCAAAACTTTTAACAAAATCATCATTAAATCATGAACTAAACAACTATAAATTGATCACACAAGTTTTCAATAGCCTAACAAAAGAAAAGCATTCTGTAAATTGTCAATAAATTATTTTTTCATCATACCTTTTGTATTAGTGTCAAAATTCCAAGCTGCATTTGTATGGAAACCAAATGCTGAATAATATGTATATAAATTTAATATTTTACAGACTATTTCATAAAGCAGCTGGAAATTTCCACCTATATTGATATTAGTTAGCTGATGCTAAATTAACAGTAATTCCATGTCTTACTGTTAGTTTTAAGTGTATATAGGTAAGAATTTATATCATTAATATTGAATATTTTTAAAGCTTTCAACACCCTCCAATTCTACCTCCACCAAATCTAACGTGGTTGACGATCGATTTCTTACTTATGAAATATTCCTTTAATAATTTCCTCTATGTTATGCAGTATGCATTGGCTGCCATCTTCTGGATAATATATGCGCGTATAATGTTTTTATTCTGATAAAACACACCCATCCATTATTAATAAATTACTTAATTAACTACACAATATATTTCATTTAAATTGTCTAAAATCAAAACTGCTCCAATTAAATTGGTATGATTTAACCCTGCAAGTTTAGTGATTATAACTGAACAAATATTTTGAATTTAATTTACTAGTACACGCAGTTTATAATATTTATTCAAAAGATTAATTTCCCCGTAATATTATGAATAAAATAGTTTTCATTATTTTTCCTGAAATATTTAACATAGAATGTTTTCGTTAAAAATACAATAAAATCTAATTGTAGTAGAAATTTAAATAAATTTTATTACAAAACACGTGTATGGATGAATAAAGGATAGATGTGATCTATATGCGTTGGTTCCCAGAAGGATGACGCTTGTTTGGTTAACCCAGATTTACTCAGAAGGTGGATGTATTACCTGATCCTACGAGAGTCCTCTTACCTTTCTAGACCTGGACATCTATTCAAGGACAATAAAAATGGAATAACAATAAGTGTGAACGTTAAGTAAAATTTGTTCTTACACTAATTGTCACAAAGGATCACGACACTACTCAGTGAGCTCAAACTTACCTCGTCCCTTTTTCATCCCTTTTCCTATCTCTATATTCATTTCCACAAAAATAACGTTCTCACAATTTGTATTGGAAAAGTATAAACGTCTTACATGCACGAGTGCTTTAACTTCCTCTCAATACTAATCAAAGTTAAAGTAATACAAAACTGTTAGATCATTCTTATAGTAAATCAACTGTTACTGAATTTACACACACACACACACACACACACACACACACACACACACACACACACACACACACACACACACACACACACACACACACACACACACACACACACACACACACACACACACACACACACACACACACACAATGTGGTTTAAAAAAATAGGTGGTGGAGAAATATATCAATACTGAAACTTAATTTGGTAGTGCACTGATGTAGTAATGGAGTTAGCGAAAATTACTTTATTTACCCATCGTAAGTATTGCATCAGAATTAAAAATTATTCCAAATCTTTACTTACGAATGGTTAGTTATTAGGTACTATATTAGTTATGAAGTACTTAGTTAAGTTAGGTTGATAAAAATTTTATTTTCAAAGAGTAATTATTTCTTTATAATTCAGATATGAGAATATTAATAAAGTATTTGCAAACATTTTATTATTTAACTTTAATTAACATTCCAACAACGTACGTATAATCCCCTCTATTATAATTGAATACCTTTTATATACGTATATATATATATATATATATATATATATATATATACGTATATAAAAGGTATATATATATATATATATATATATATATATATATATATATATATACCTTTTAAATATTTTTTAATATCAGTGCGTTATAGATTATTTTCTAATGGATATATTACGTATTGTCACTAAATTTGAGTTCTCTTACATGAACAAGGGTTAAAATCACAAAATAATTTTATGTATAGATATAAGATTGGTAAAAGAAACAATTAAATTGCGAACGGAATGTTCCGATCATCTATATAATAATGTGAAAACTGTTATTTGCAAAATCCGCGTGTCAATGAAAAGTTCACGTGAACTAAACTCTCTCGTACCTGTAGTTTAAGACTGAGGTGTTGTGTGTATCATGCGTGTAATTAGTAAGGATTTGTGTCTTGGATACTGTACAAGGAGATAACAAGTTATGTTGATACTTAGTGGAGAGTGAATATCGCTGAGTCTCGAGAAGAAAGTTAACATCAGCGTCGTTAGCAATCTCACGCCCTTATAATAACAGTTTGTGCAGACTTGTCGGTGTATACTTTCAAGTTATATCACTTCAATAATCTACAAGTGATACTACACGTTATTTATGAACGGGTACAATAATCGGGGCACAAACGTAACAAGTATTTTATGGGCAATGCCTAAGTTATTTTACACTTTAGTTTTTTCACACCTCTCTATTGCCTTGCTCTCATTTGAAGTAAAATATGTTTGTGTAATCAAAAAAACGAGGCTCTGTTGGGGCCAGGTTTGGGAGATGTATATACTCCAGTCACTCGAAGGACTGGAAAAAATAGTTTTTGTCTCGGTCTGTCTTGAAAACGAACTAACATGTAGACTTGAACTTTTGCAAGAAGTTGCATTTGTATACGAGCGATATTGAGTAGGATGATGGTGCATTTCACTTCATGGGGTTTGGCTGTGAGTTAGTAAGTATTTTCAAATTATCTTATTAGAAACAAGATGATAACAAGAAAACCACAGTTAAATAAGTTTTGAAACAGACTGAGTATAACTATATGACATTTTTACATTTGATATTGTAACACATGTAGCCGAAATATATCTTGAGAAACATAGATATTTGACAGGTGCAATATCTGCCGGGGAGTTAAAACATTTTTTTTTCTTTCATTGTCTGTCCTCAGAAACTCTAAAAAATTAATGAGCTAAGGACTTGAAGATTATGCATGCGAGCTTAGTGGCTACCTTGTATTAGTTAAGTAAAAAGAAAAATTAAAGTTTGGATAAGTTATTATCGTAGTGTGGTAACAGAATTTTAAAGTGGTAAACATAATTAACATCAAGTAACTATATACATATTTTTTAATATCCAAGCTATGGGATCAGAGAATTAAATTCTATTAGTAAAATAAAAATAACCAACGTTAAAAAAAATAACTAAAGCGTTTGTTGAATACTGCGTACATACACATTATCAGGTCAATCAATGTCCAATTTCAGGTCGATTGGACTGAGTTTTTGTAAAAATCACGACAGAGAAGCTTGAATGCAAAGAATCTATGAGAATTGAGATCTATGGATACAGCAATTTAGTAATAAGCAACCATCAAAGTTTGGTAAAGAATGAAAAGATAATTAAGATGTGATTTACAACACCTGTGGCGTATACAATCCTTGGAGCCAAAGCGGAAGACAAGGTAATATTTTAATTAAAATGTTGCTTCTCTTTTATAGTAAAACATTTTTGTACATCGCACTCTATGAAAGTGCATTTCATGGTACTTATTGTTATTGAAATTTATCAAAATTCATTAAATATAGTCGTATCTTTTAAATTCAATATAGTTGTGTTATATAAGCTGTTTTATCTTATAACATTTTCCATAGCGTTAACTGGTGAATATACGAGTACAATAATCCTTATATTTTTGTTATTTAATCTATGCAGTTCTAAACCTTGTAGTCAGAGTTATTATAGGTGTTAATACATAATCTGAAAATAATCAAATACCTTTTTTTGCACCAGAAAAACCATTAATGTAGCATACATTGCCTTTGCGAATGTAAAACATGTCAGAGGAATAGTTTAATTGAACTATTATTGTACAAATTCCCAATAGTAGAAAGTATGAGAAAGATCCCGAAATTTAAATTAAATGAGCTCTTTTCTAAGGTTTATTAGTTTCTACAGCTATTTTGTATAATTATATGTATAATTTTTTAGTTCATTTTAGTAATTATCTAGTTCACAAAATAATTTAAAATGTTTTAGTATTTAATGGTATTTTTATACTCTTATTATAATGATTACAAAATAACAGTAAGAAAATAAGATGTGTTTAGTAATACAAAAGACAGAGTGAACAGAGTTAATGGAGAAAATACAGGTATTTCTTATATTACGATAACTAGCCTATTTGCTCCAAATATTTACAAAATAATCAGATGATTTTGTTGGCTTCACTTACAAATTATATAGACGGAGGGATTTAGGCGAGGTTAGATTTCCACTCAGAAGCAACTTATTATTCTTTATAATATGAATTCTATGTACAGTATATGAATCGTTTGTAAATAGAAACTATCCACATACAGTAGAGTAATGTGGCAGTATAATCATAATTATTACACATGGCCCATGATATACTTAATCTGAGCTGTCATGTTGTGTTACTCGTATTACTACATTATTGTTGCTCTTGTTGTTACATTACATTAACTATCCCCATGCAGTAGAGTAATGTGATATTAGGATCATGATTATTACACATGGTCCATGATATACCTAATCTGAGCTGTCATGTTGTGTTACTCATATTACTGCATTATTGTTGTTCTTGTTGTTACATTACATTAACTATCCCCATGCAGTAAAGTAATGTGATATTAGGATCATGATTATGACACATGGTCCATGTATGATATGCCTATGGTGTTGTGTTACTCATATTACTGCATTATTGTCGCTCTAATTGTTACATTACATTAACTATCCCCATGCAGTAGGGTAATGTGATATTAGGATCTTGATTATTACACATGGTCCATGATATACCTAATCTGAGCTGTCATGTTGTGTTACTCATATTACTGCATTATTGTTGTTCTTGTTGTTACATTACATTAACTATCCCCATGCAGTAGAGTAATGTGATATTAGGATCATGATTATGACACATGGTCCATGTATGATATGCCTATGGTGTTGTATTACTCATATTACTGCATTATTGTCGATCTAATTGTTACATTATATTAACTATCCCCATGCAGTAGCGTAATGTGATATTAGAATCATGATTATGACACATGGTCCATGTATGATATGCCTATGGTGTTGTGTTACTCATATTACTGCATTATTGTCGCTCTAATTGTTACATCACATTAACTATCCCCATGCAGTAGAGCAATGTGATATTAGGATTATGATTATGACACATGGTCCATGTACAATATGCCTATGGTGTTGTATTACTCATATTACTGCATTATTGTCGCTCTAATTGTTACATTATATTAACTATCCCCATGCAGTAGCGTAATGTGATATTAGAATCATGATTATGACACATGGTCCATGTATGATATGCCTATGGTGTTGTGTTACTCATATTACTGCATTATTGTCGCTCTAATTGTTACATCACATTAACTATCCCCATGCAGTAGAGCAATGTGATATTAGGATTATGATTATGACACATGGTCCATGTACAATATGCCTATGGTGTTGTATTACTCATATTACTGCATTATTGTCGCTCTAATTGTTACATTACATTAACTATCCCCATGCAGTAGAGCAATGTGATATTAGAATCATGATTATGACACATGGTCCATGTATGATATGCCTATGGTGTTGTATTACTCATATTACTGCATTATTGTCGCTCTAATTGTTACATTACATTAACTATCCCCATGCAGTAGAGCAATGTGATATTAGGATTATGATTATGACATATGGTCCATGTATGATATGCCTATGGTGTTGTATTACTCATATTACTGCATTATTGTCGCTCTAATTGTTACATTACATTAACTATCCCCATGCAGTAGAGCAATGTGATATTAGAATCATGATTATGACACATGGTCCATGTATGATATGCCTATGGTGTTGTATTACTCATATTACTGCATTATTGTCGCTCTAATTGTTACATTACATTAACTATCCCCATGCAGTAGAGCAATGTGATATTAGGATTATGATTATGACATACGGTCCATGTATGATATGCCTATGGTGTTGTATTACTCATATTACTGCATTATTGTCGCTCTAATTGTTACATTACATTAACTATCCCCATGCAGTAGAGCAATGTGATATTAGAATCATGATTATGACACATGGTCTATGTATGATATACCTATGGTGTTGTATTACTCATATTACTGCATTATTGTCGCTCTAATTGTTACATTACATTAACTATCCCCATGCAGTAGCGTAATGTGATATTAGGATTATGATTATGACATACGGTCCATGTATGATATGCCTATGGTGTTGTATTACTCATATTACTGCATTATTGTCGCTGTAATTGTTACATTACATTAACGATCCCCATGCAGTAGGGTAATGTGATATTAGGATCTTGATTATTACACATGGTCCATGATATACCTAATCTGAGCTGTCATGTTGTGTTACTCGTATTACTGCATTATTGTTGCTCTTGTTGTTACATTACATTAACTATCCCCATGCAGTAGAGTAATGTGATATTAGGATCATGATTATGACACATGGTCCATGTATGATATGCCTATGGTGTTGTATTACTCATATTACTGTATTATTGTCGCTCTAATTGTTACATTACATTAACTATCCCCATGCAGTAGCGTAATGTGATTATTAGAATCATGATTATGACCACATGGTCCATGTATGATATGCCTATGGTGTTGTGTTGCTCATATTACTGCAATATTGTCGCTCTAATTGTTACATCACATTAACTATCCCCATGCAGTAGAGCAATGTGATATTAGGATTATGATTATGACACATGGGTCCATGTATGATATGCCTATGGTGTTGTATTACTCATATTTACTGCATTATTGTCGCTCTAATTGTTACATTACATTAACTATCCCCATGCAGTAGAGCAATGTGATATTAGAATCATGGATTATGACACATGGTCCATGTATGATATGCCTATGGTGTTGTATTACTCATATTACTGCATTATTGTCGCTCTAATTGTTACATTACATTAACTATCCCTATGCAGTTAGAGCAATGTGATATTAGGATTATGATTATGACATATGGTCCATGTATGATATGCCTATGGTGTTGTATTACTCATATTACTGCATTATTGTAGCTCTAATTGTTACATTACATTAACTATCCCCATGCAGTAGAGCAATGTGATATTAGAATCATGATTATGACACATGGTCTATGTATGATATGCCTATGGTGTTGTATTACTCATATTACTGCATTATTGTCGCTCTAATTGTTACATCACATTAACTATCCCCATGCAGTAGAGCAATGTGATATTAGGATTATGATTATGACACATGGTCCATGTATGATATGCCTATGGTGTTGTATTACTTATATTACTGCATTATTGTCGCTCTAATTGTTACATTACATTAACTATCCCCATGCAGTAGAGCAATGTGATATTAGAATCATGATTATGACACATGGTCCATGTATGATATGCCTATGGTGTTGTATTACTCATATTACTGCATTATTGTCGCTCTAATTGTTACATTACATTAACTATCCCCATGCAGTAGAGCAATGTGATATTAGAATCATGATTATGACACATGGTCTATGTATGATATGCCTATGGTGTTGTATTACTCATATTACTGCATTATTGTCGCTCTAATTGTTACATTACATTAACTATCCCTATGCAGTAGCGTAATGTGATATTAGAATCATGATTATGACACATGGTCCATGTATGATATGCCTATGGTGTTTTATTACTCATATTACTGCATTATTGTCGCTCTAATTGTTACATCACATTAACTATCCCCATGGCAGTAGAGCAATGTGATATTAGGATTATGATTATGACATACGGTCCATGTATGATATGCCTATGGTGTTGTATTACTCATATTACTGCATTATTGTCGCTCTAATTGTTCCATTACATTAACTATCCCCATGCAGTAAGCAATGTGATATTAGGATTATGATTATGACATATGGTCCATGTATGATATGCCTATGGTGTTGTGTTACTCATATTACTGCATTATTGTTGCTCTAATTGTTACATTACATTAACTATCCCCATCAGTTACTCATGTTACTGCATTATTGTCGCTCTTGCTGTCTCAATCTGATTCAAAGAGCTTGATTTATTCCAATATAGTTCAGTATAATAATGTACAGAATATACTTCAAACAATATCGTCACTACAAGAACTAATTACGTACAGTTTGTATTTTGTGTACCCCCGCTGCGCTACTATTTATAACACCATTCCCAATTCCGAAAAACTCGTTGTCACTGAGTAAAAAATATAAAAAATAGTAAGGTGGCTAAGAAATTGAAATATTAACGAGAGAAGTAGTTCCAACGGTAGCTACTGTCCAAGTTTTAAGAAATGCAGGCCTATCTGTTTTGTTAGTCATGTGGCAGCACATTATGTATGTTTTATGACAAAGTTTTGGTTTTTTTATCAACGTGCTTTGGAGTTGAATTTTGATTAATTAAAAACTCATATTTCAGTACTTTAAAGATCTACCATTTTTGGACTCTGGGAGACTGTGGTGAGCCCCCTTCTTTCTGTGTAGGCTATTCCCGAGACAGGGAAAATAGATACCAAATCTATAAAGAAAATATACAGAATTTTATGCATATCATACAAAAGACCACAGTGTATGTTGCAGTATATAGCCATTTGTGAGGCAGTAACCATCATATGTTATAATAAATTGAGACCAACACAATTTAATTTGTGTCCATAGATTCTATGACAAGAAGGTGAACTCTTTCATTGCTCTTATGAACTTTGCGCTGCATTAGCAGTGGCACGATTTGTTAGGAAGTGTAATGTTGGAGTGGAGTTCACTTACTGTCGAGATCCCATAAGGAGAGAGAACGGGAACTATGTCAGTTATGTCACCTTGGAAGAGGATAGGCTTGGCATGAAGCAGCCTGTTCAAGCCGTAATGGACAGGGGAGACCGGGTGAGACTATACCCCAAAAACCTTTAACATTAAGGAAGCCCCACTAACTCTAACAGCATATCCCCCGTAGTAAACCAGGCCTATCGACCAATTCTTTTATGCTTTAATTGTAATATGTTGACACTTGCAGTTTGGTGATATGCCGCTTCTAAAAATCCAGAGGGTTTTGCCAGATTTAAGTAAAAACATTGGTTTATGCTGTAGTCAGTATAAGGTACGGGTTCAATTCTTCGTGAAGTTTAATAAACATTTGCAAGTGGTTTTTGTTCTTTTTTTTCATTAAACCATAGAGTGTGAGAAATTAAAATGCAATTGTCGCAAAAAGAATCTCATATTTGAGTATTTACTGCACACTTGTTTTTATCGGGAATCGAATCCTTGATCTCTGGGTTTAGAAAGCCCCCCCCCCCGCCTTACCCGACAATTTCATGAAATTTAATGTTTTTTATAGATATAAAAAATAATATATGATGAAAATTATAGACCCTTTCCATTTATTTAACCTCCATCTACTAAGAATAAAAAAAAACATTATGGAACATATTGAAATCATTAAGAAGTAAATACATTGAATTCGTATTAAGTAATAGAAATATGACAAGTAGTTTGATAAAAACGTTTTGACAGAGGATGGATGTATATAACAGAGATGTCACAGAGAACACCGACCCCCACTGAGATATGCAGACTGCATGCAGTCTGCTGGTACAAAGACGCTCATCAAACTTGTACGTGAGTCACGTGACAAACTAAACAGCTGTTTGTAGAGTGGGGTCCTTTGTTACTTGCGGACACACACACACACACGTCTTGTGCTGTCCTTCAAGTGGTTTTACATAGCAAACTATCTTATTTATATATTTATACTATATCCAATCATTATTGGAATAATGCACAGAAAAATGTTAAGAAATCTAAAATCAAAATTTTGTCTTCATAAATGGAATTGTTATTTATATTAAGGCATTAAGTTATAAAATACCACAATAAATTAAAATAATATATGCTAGACGTAGATGTTCTTTTATCATCAGCTAAAATTGTGATATTATTTATAAACTCATGAAGGTAGTAATTGACTGACAGTTAGGATCTGATGATTTCTGTTTGAAGTGAATTATTTTTGACAACTCTCTTTGCTAATAAGTCAGCTCTATGTAATACTAACAATTTAAACGACGTAGAGTAGTGGTTTAAGTTTATAAACTAATATAAAATACAAAAGAACCCTTTTATTCACACTGTAATTGCCACATCCATGATTGAAACACTAGTTTCCATTTATGACTAGTTAGTGTCATATTTCAGACTCTGGTTTGTCTGGCGTCAAAACGACGCAAAGCGTGTGATTTTCGGATTTATTCAACATTGAATATAATTTTGGAATATTTAAAAAACTTATTTGTGTTTCGATATTGTTCACTTTTTTAAATGCTACAGGTACGACTAATACCCATTCTGCCTCGATTGAGTTTAGCTAGTACGATATTTAAGAAAAATAAACATACAAACAAATGTATAATGTTCTTTGTTGTGCATGTGTGGAGGTGGGTATGAAACGTATGAAAAAAAACGCATAATAAACGTCATTTGTGTCTCTCAGGCGTATTCAGTAATAAATAAAGAAATTGTAAAATTAATAAAAATTAAACAATTAATCTAGGTCTGTCATCAGCACGGGAAAATATAATACCTGCAACAGGAGTGGAAGCCATGATAATCCTTTAATTATATTTTACATCACCTCTGTATAAAACGTCTCGTGGATCATATTTTTACAAAAAGAGTGTTTCGTATTTGCTACTAATTATGGCTATTTATTAAAATGTTGTCTAAACTAGTTTAAATCCTTAAAATTCAAAGAAAGAAATTACCGATCAATTAAAATGTTATTTTACTTGGTATATTGACACAATTCATCCGCTTCTTCTTATACGATGGTTCTTGGTTTCGATCAATTAAATTAGATCAATCTACTAACTCTATATTAATAACTATCCTAACCATTACGTATAGTGGGAGAGGCAACATGTCCAGACTTGAAAAAGAAACGGTATGTCAAATATTTAGTGAACTTCCACTGGTACTTTAGTGTTCATATCAATTTCTGCACTGACAGTTCCACATTCCTGCCCTCAAAATTTATATTGCTATATACGTTTGTGAACCACTGGTGTTTCAGATACATAAAACAAATGGCCTGTATTAAAAATTCCAATATTTATGATAAAATCGATTAATAGCATTGTCAGAAATCACTGATTTTACCATTAATGTTTCACGGGTGATTGGTAACAGATATTTTATTCTCTTGAATTTATAATTTATTATACTGGTTATAATTAATGAAAGCATATTTTAATGTAATACTAAAAACTGTATTAAACATGAGTAAAGTTACATTTTTATATTTAGAAAACAATAATACATTATACTAATTTAATTAAAAATTTGAGGTATATTAATATGAATACAAGTATGCCTAGGTGTAAGCAAAATTTAACCATAATGACATTAAGTAAGCTATTGGTTCCAAAAATATTGGGTTTTGAAATAATTTGAAAATGAGTTTTAATAAGATTTTAAGTTTTCCCCTAATTCAAAGGAAATCAATCTTAGAGTTATACAGTATAGTACAAATATTATAAAATCAGATAATAAAACCGCTAATAGAAAATGGACCTAAAACCCCTGGTAAATGTTTATTATATTGTTAAGACACTTGCTTTGGCATTAAGCCATGTTCAGTGTACATATAATAACCTCTACAAATAAATAAATTAATAGATAAATATGTAATTGTAGACTATGGAACGTATAATCATTGTCAAATTTATATTATAGTGACATAGTTGTAATTTTTATAAGATTTTTTTGTTTAATGTTATTATTTCTTTTATCGGGCTTGTCTCGTTTTTCAGATTAATATCTAGAATGTTCTGATTATCTTTAATATAATTAAAATAAATATATTAGTCTTCTTTGGCATTAAATGTTTCTTCTTTTACTCTCATTATCTATACCTTCCATGTTAGTTTCAATGTTTTTATCTTTACATCTTGTACTAAAGTATCTGCCAGTTTGTACAATACATATAGTCTACAATATAATCACAGTCACTACAGTTGATTTTTTATTTTAATTTTTATACTAATTATAAAGATAATTTTTACATTGTGGAATTAATTGGTTGAGAGTTTGCGAAGACCGAAAATTACTCGAAGGCCGGCAAATCTTCTTATTTGTCTGTCTATGTGCACGATATCTCGAAAACGACATAACCTGTAGACTTTAAATTTTGCATGGAAGTTTTTACTTTATGACCACTGAATTCCATGGTGGTACGAGATGTCACGTTATGGAATTATTCTGAGCGATATTGAATATTCGTACATTGTTTTTATGGGTACCCTTACTGGTAACGAGGAATTAGCAGAATAAATACATTTTTAAACTAACTCAGTACACTTACGATACATTTTACGATGTGACATATTAAAACATGTAGCCTAACTATCCCAACGCATCCAACCCTAATTTTATGCTTACTTGGTGTACAGAATTTTATTATTTAAACACTGATATGAAACCCAATTTAATGAAAAAAATGGCAATTTATCATACGGTAATATATTACGAGAAGGATTTCATCTGTATGCTCTAAAGTTTGCCTGAAACTATATATCTACATCGAAAAGAAGTAGTTTTATGATAGTGCATGTCCAATCGTTTAATTTGGCTGAGTCTCTTTGAACCCTGTGAGTACGCTGACACAATTTTGTTAGTCCACCTGGGGATATAATATGTTTTTTCCATATGAAGATCTGTCGTTCTATCTATCCATAATGAAGATGAACAATAGACTTACAATATTGTACATTGAACTTCAGCGAAGCCTGTTAAGCGACACTTGTGTGGCTAAGCTGACATTGTAAATATAAGACAGAGTAAACTATAAATTTAGGCTTGTTAGGATTGCAATGTCATTAAATCCTGTCATCGTTTCCTTTTATGATTTTTTCTGTTTGAATGAAGAGTGTTTTCTTATGCAAAAACATTTTTACTTGAAGTTGAAATGAAGGAAGTAAAATAAAATATTGTAAACATTATATGTATGTACGAAGATTATTAAATAACTGTACATTTCTTAAACTTTAGCAGCGTATATAAACTAATTAAGCCTGAGAAAGTTACGGTAGCTGTCTACATCAGTGTGAAAATAAAAATCAGGATTTTATATTAGTGATATTCTGCATATCATATTATGTATATTCATATTCTACCGTATCGATGAATAAAATCAAATTTGTAGATGCATATAAATAAAAAAATCAATAATATTATTTTTCACAAATTAATAAATACAATTTATATTTACTGCTTTAGATGACAACTTTTTAAGGGTGTTAAATCTGCTAAAGTTAAAAAATGTAATTAAATACTTAATATGTTTAGTTATTAAAATTGTTTTTACGTCTATAATGCAAAATTGAAGAATATGCAGCAAATGATTAGTATAATGGCAGTATAAAATCAATTGTCTGTAACTAATGGCGTAGAATGGTTTCACTAAAGAGTTACCGAACAAAAGCACTCAACAGATCTTCACTTAAATGACGTGGACTCCGGAGGGACACAGAGAGACTAACTTTGACCATTTCCAGTAAGCCTCGCCCGGATTTGAACCGCAGTTTATCTCCAAAACTCGTATATGTGTCCCCATTCATCTCTGACCTCTAGTCGATTCATCAAATCTCCTTTCGATCAAATAGTTCTGGATCGATACTTCAAGTTTTCGTTACTCAATTTTTGCAGACTTGATTTAGGTTTATAAATACGGAAGTATGGAGGGCAAAAATAATTAATATAGGCTAATTCATTTATAGTTGATTATATCACTAAAAGAATAAAAACTTATCTAACAGAACAATTACGATTAATTTTCTTTCTAAGACTTAAAAATTCATTCACTTAAAATAAAAATGGTATTAAATTTATTTTGTAAAGGGGATTATAATGTTGATTAATATTTTACAAGCATTAGTTTCTGCACTTTGGGTGCAACATATTTTACAGATCCTACTCAAGAGTTACTAAGTGATGCGATTTAAGAATTTTGTAGGGTAAACTTTTGATATTTTCGCGAAATCTTGATTAGTAAAAACTAAGCCGAGTAAATTTGTTGAGTGTTTCATTAAGCTAATAAGGCTTTCTTGCTAAACATAATTTTTGTTAATGTTTTGAAGAAAATTAAATATATTTAATATTGTGATGTTTCTGTGATTCAGTGTTAGTTACTGTGACATGAATTGCTAGGAACTTGCCAAAATATTGTTGCAAATCAGGTTACAACACACAAAGTTACCAAGCCTGGGTAACCTGAGGACGGAACTTGAATGAACTGCTGCTGACAGCTCCGTTATCTCTCTGCTTGGAGTACAATGCAGCTCATATGCAACTTTCTTCTAATGTAATATATGAGAGGGGGTTTTGATGTTTATATTTGTAACTGTGGTATAACTAGTGTAGATGGTATTAACATAACTTTCCTATTATGAAGTGTTGTTATTATTATGGTGCGAAAACTTTTAAATCTACGATAGAAAATTTAATTACGTATAAAACTCGTCACATAGAAGTCATGTCTAACTTGTTTTTGGTGTGAATACATTAAAAATAATTGAAAAATTAAGAAATTTGTTTTCTTTACATAACCAATAAAAAGAACTTTATTTGGAAAACTGGCTGGTAGCACGTAAAAACCGTGGCTTTGCACGCAATATTCCAAGTTGAAGTCCTTGTATTACTAATAAGTAAAAGCGTGTATGATGTAATACGATTGAGTCTGAAGAAAATATACATACAAATAGCCTACCTACTTCCATTCTTTAAGAAAAAAAATCCTAAGTTCGTTCAATTTATATGGTCTTGTGTTATAGTTGATTTTACATTATTGTTCATTTTACTATTTTCCCTTAAGCCACAGTTGAAGTGCCATATTAGAATGTCAAGGAAGCCCATCAATTTAGGGGTACGGTATGTAAAAGAATTTACAGCTTTGTTAATATTTGTTTTATAACAGTGTGTAAATAGAATTTGCAAAGCAATACATGCTCTTAATTTGTCACTGGTGAATTTTGTAGTAAAAATGTAATATTACTTAGTCTTTGCTATCTTTTCCACTACTGGTCAATCGCTGTATACTTAATATTTTATCATATTAAAACGTAAACAAATGTTTTAGCCACTTCGTCGAACTTCAGGTGAAAGTTTCAACAGTTATTTAGTGTCAGTCAAATTTGATTTACGAAACAAATATAATATTTTTTCCGAATTCCAAAATATTATAAGTAACTTTTCCAATATGCCTCCATATACTCCTTTCACAGATTTCAACTAATATTTTTAAAAAACTAGTCAAACCGTCTAATATATATACAGACATATACTACAAAGCATTTACAGTTTTTAGAATTTTTTTATTCTTTTAGAAAAATTTTTAAATCCCGAATGTATAAAACGCATGCAAAACTTTTAACAAAATCATCATTAAATCATGAACTAAACAACTATAAATTGATCACACAAGTTTTCAATAGCCTAACAAAAGAAAAGCGTTCTGTAAATTGTCAATAAATTATTTTTTCATCATACCTTTTGTATTAGTGTCAAAATTCCAAGCTGCATTTGTATGGAAACCAAATGCTGAATAATATGTATATAAATTTAATATTTTACAGACTACTTCATAAAGCAGCTGGAAATTTCCACCTATATTGATATTAGTTAGCTGATGCTAAATTAACAGTAATTCCATGTCTTACTGTTAGTTTTAAGTGTATATAGGTAAGAATTTATATCATTAATATTGAATATTTTTAACGCTTTCAACACCCTCCAATTCTACCTCCACCAAATCTAACGTGGTTGACGATCCGATTTCTTACTTATGAAATATTCCTTTAACAATTTCCTCTATGTTATGCAGTATGCATTGGCTGCCACCTTCTGGATAATATATGCGCGTATAATGTTTTTATTCTGATAAAACACACCCATCCATTATTAATAAATGACTTAATTAACTACACAATATATTTCATTTAAATTGTCTAAAATCAAAACTGCTCCAATTAAATTGGTATGATTTAACCCTGCAATTTTAGTGATTATAACTGAACAAATAATTTTGAATTTAATTTACTAGTACATGCAGTTTATAATATTTATTCAAAAGATTCATTTCCCCGTAATATTATGAATAAAATAGTTTTCATTATTTTTCCTGAAACATTTGACATAGAATGTTTTCGTTAAAAATACAATAAAATCTAATTGTAGTAGAAATTTAAATCAATTTTACTATAAAACACGTGTTGTGTTGTTTACATAGAAACGACAACGTAAGGAAGTATGGATGAATCAAGGATAGATGTGATCTATATGCGTTGGTTCCCAGAAGGATGACGCTTGTTTGGTTAACCCAGATTTACTCAGAAGGTGGATGTATTACCTGATCCTGCGAGAGTCCTCTTACCTTTCTAGACCTGGACATCTATTCAAGGGCAATAAAAATGGAATAACAATAAGTGTGAACGTTAAGTAAAAATTTGTTCTTACACTAATTGTCACAAAGGATCACGACACTACTCAGTGAGCTCAAACCTACCTCGTCCCTTTTTCATCCCTTTTCCTATCTCTATATTCATTTCCACAAAAATAACGTTCTCACAATTTTAATTGGAAATGTATAAACGTCTTACATGCACGAGTGCTTTAACTTCCTCTCAATACTAATCAAAGTTAAAGTAATACAAAACTGTTAGATCATTCTTATAGTAAATCAACTGTTACTGAATTGATATACCGGGTGAGTTTTTTAAAGTGATCCAATAGCTAACTTTTTAATCACACAACTTAGCACCACACTTTAAATTTGGAACTTGCTCAATTTTAAGTTTCACACAGGAATACACTTTCAAATTTTTTTAAGATGGCCGCCATTTTCCAATATGTTGGCCAACTTTAAAATCTTTTATGGAACACCCTGTATGTTATGCTGTTTTTAGATTATACTCTAAAAAATAAGACATTTTTGCTATTGAGAGTTTTTCAATATCTCTAATGGATCAGGAGCTACGTGGACTGGAAGTTTTCATCACCAGTGATATATACTAACTCACCCGGTATATACTAATCACTGTGTTGAATAAAAGAAAACAAAAGAACCATTTTTCACTTCTATATACGTATACGGGGGGGGGGGGTATTAAATCCCCCGTATTCAGGAAGTTTCAAATAAAAATTAATACAAAACTATAACACGTAAACAAGAATTAAGAAAACATAATGTAAACAGAGTGCATAACATTTGATAAAGTCCAGGTAACGTGAAATTTTTCTAATTTAATCTTGTTGGAACAGTTGATTTTTATAAAGGATGGAATACAACTTGTAATTTATGACCAATTTTGAAAATATTAAAATTATTTAAAAAGTTATCTTAAATTTAGACCGAATGGATTTTTTGTCTTCAACATAATTTGATGACATTGCTCCACGTGCTTTAATTTTAATCTGTTGTAGTTTTCATCAGGACATGGTGGTAGTTGGTGAATTCCTTTTAATTTAAAACACTCCTCAATTTTGTCTTGTTTATGTTCTATACAATGTCTTGCCAATGGTTTATCTTCACCTTTATGGAAAATGTCAAACCTATGCCCTTTCATACGGATTCTTAAATGGTTCGATGTTTGGCCAATATATTGTTCGGAGCAAAAACTTACAATTAATTTTGGTACATTAGATTTTTTGAATTCCAGTGAATGTTGCCAATTATAGGATAGGTCATTCTATATATATGTGGTTTCAAAAAATCGGTGGTGGAGCAATATTGAAACTTCAAATGGTAGTGCACTGATATAGTAATGGAGTGAAAGAAAATTACTTCAGTTACTCAACTGAAGTATTGTATCAGCATTTAAAATTATTCCAAATCTTTACTTACGAATGGTTAGTTATTAGGTACTATATTAGTTATGAAGTACTTAGTTAAGTTAGGTTGATAAAAATTTTATTTTCAAAGAGTACTTATTTCTTTACAATTCAGATATGAGAATATTAATAAAGTATTTGCAAACATTTTATTATTTAACTTTAATTAACATTCCAACAACGTACGTAAAATCCCCTCTATTATAATTGAATACCTTTTATATACGTATATATATATATATATATATATATATATATATATATATATATATATATATATATATATATATATATATATATATATATATATATACCTTTTAAATATTTTTTAATATCAGTGCGTTATAGATTATTTTCTAATGGATATATTACATATTGTCACTAAATTTGAGTTCTCTTACATGAACAAGGGTTTAAAATCACAAAATAATTTTATGTATAGATATAAGATTGGTATAAGAAATAATTAAATTGCGAACGGAATGTTCCGATCATCTATATAATAATGTGAAAACTGTTATTTGCAAAATCCGCGTGTCAATGAAAAGTTCACGTGAACTAAACTCTCTCGTACCTGTAGTTTAAGACTGAGGTGTTGTGTGTATCATGCGTGTAATTAGTAAGGATTTGTGTCTTGGATACTGTACAAAGAGATAACAAGTTATGTTGATACTTAGTGGAGACTGAATATCGCTGAGTCTCGAGAAGAAAGTTAACATCAGCGTCGTCAGCAATCTCACGCCCTTATAATAACAGTTTGTGCAGACTTGTCGGTGTATACTTTCAAGTTATATCACTTCAATAATCTACAAGTGATACTACACGTTATTTATGAACGGGTACAATAATCGGGGCACAAACGTAACAAGTATTTTATGGGCAATGCCTAAGTTATTTTACACTTTAGTTTTTTCACACCTCTCTATTGCCTTGCTCTCATTTGAAGTAAAATATGTTTGTGTAATCAAAAAAACGAGGCTCTGTTGGGGCCAGGTTTGGGAGATGTATATATTCCAGTCACTCGAAGGACTGGAAAAAATAGTTTTTGTCTTCTGTCTGTCCGCACGATATCTTGAAAACGAACTAACATGTAGACTTGAACTTTTGCAAGAAGTTGCATTTGTATGTGGGCGATATTGAGTAGGATGATGATGCATTTCACTTCATGGGGTTTGGCTGTGAGTTAGTAAGTATTTTCAAATTATCTTATTAGAAACAAGATGACAACAAGAAAACCACAGTTAAATAGGTTTTGAAACAGACTGAGTATAACTATATGACATTTTTACATGTGATATTGTAACACATGTAGCCGAAATATATCTTGAGAAACATAGATATTTGACAGGTGCAATATCTGCCGGGGAGTTAAAACATTTTTTTTTCTTTCATTGTCTGTCTGTCCTCAGAAACTCTAAAAAATTAATGAGCTAAGGACTTGAAGATTATGCATGCGAGCTTAGTGGCTACCTTGTATTAGTTAAGTAAAAAGATAAATTACAGTTTGGATAAGTTATTATCGTAGTGTGGTAACAGAATTTTAAAGTGGTAAACATAATTAACATCAAATAACTATATACATATTTTTTAATATCCAAGCTATGGGATCAGAGAATTAAATTCTATTAGTAAAATAAAAATAACCAACGTTAAAAAAAATAACTAAAGCGTTTGTTGAATACTGCGTACATACACATTATCAGGTCAATCAATGTTCAATTTCAGGTCGATTGGACTGAGTTTTTGTAAAAATCACGACAGGGAAGCTTGAATGCAAAGAATCTATGAGAATTGAGATCTATGGATACAGCAATTTAGTAATAAGCAACCATCAAAGTTTGGTAAAGAATGAAAAGATAATTAAGATGTGATTTACAACACCTGTGGCGTATACAATCCTTGGAGCTGAAGCGGAAGACATGGTAATATTTTAATTAAAATGTTGCTTCTCTTTTATAGTAAAACATTTTTGTACATCGCACTCTATGAAAGTACATTTCATGGTACTTATTGTTATTGAAATTTATCAAATATTGATTAAATATAGTCGTATCTTTAAATTCAATATAGTTGTGTTATATAAGCTGTTTTATCTTATAACATTTTCCATAGCGTTAACTGGTGAATATACGAGTACAATAATCCTTATATTTTTGTTATTTAATCTATGCAGTTCTAAACCTTGTAGTCAGAGTTATTATAGGTGTTAATACATAATCTGAAAATAATCAAATACCTTTTTTTGCACCAGAAAAACCATTAATGTAGCATACATTGCCTTTGCGAATGTAAAACATGTCAGAGGAATAGTTTAATTGAACTATTATTGTACAAATTCCCAATAGTAGAAAGTATGAGAAAGATCCCGAAATTTAAATTAAATGAGCTCTTTTCTAAGGTTTATTAGTTTCTACAGCTATTTTGTCTAAATGTATAATTTTTTAGTTCATTTTAGTAATTATCTAGTTCAAAAAATAATTTAAAATGTTTTAGTATTTAATGGTATTTTTATACTCTTATAAATGATTACAAAATAACAGTAAGAAAATAAGATGTGTTTAGTAATACAAAAGACAGAGTGAACAGAGTTAATGGAGAAAATACAGGTATTTCTTATATTACGATAACTAGCCTATTTGCTCCAAATATTTACAAAATAATCAGATGATTTTGTTGGCTTCACTTACAAATTATATAGACGGAGGGATTTAGGCGAGGTTAGTTTTTCCACTCAGAAGCAACTTATTATTCTTTATAATATGAATTCTATGTACAGTATATGAATCGTTTGTAAATAGAAACTATCCACATACAGTAGAGTAATGTGGCAGTATAATCATAATTATTACACATGGCCCATGATATACTTAATCTGAGCTGTCATGTTGTGTTACTCGTATTACTACATTATTGTTGCTCTTGTTGTTACATTACATTAACTATCCCCATGCAGTAGAGTAATGTGATATTAGAATCATGATTATTACACATGGTCCATGATATACCTAATCTGAGCTGTCATGTTGTGTTACTCATATTACTGCATTATTGTTGTTCTTGTTGTTACATTACATTAACTATCCCCATGCAGTAGAGTAATGTGATATTAGGATCATGATTATTACACATGGTCCATGATATACCTAATCTGAGCTGTCATGTTGTGTTACTCATATTACTGCATTATTGTTGCTCTTGTTGTTACATTACATTAACTATCCCCATGCAGTAGAGTAATGTGATATTAGGATCATGATTATTACACATGGTCCATGATATACCTAATCTGAGCTGTCATGTTGTGTTACTCGTATTACTGCATTATTGTTGCTCTTGTTGTTACATTACATTAACTATCCCCATGCAGTAGAGTAATGTGATATTAGGATCATGATTATTACACATGGTCCATATTATACCTAATCTGAGCTGTCATGTTGTGTTACTCATATTACTGCATTATTGTTGCTCTTGTTGTTACATTACATTAACTATCCCCATGCAGTAGAGTAATGTGATATTAGGATCATGATTATTACACATGGTCCATGATATACCTAATCTGAGCTGTCATGTTGTGTTACTCATATTACTGCATTATTGTTGCTCTAATTGTTACATTACATTAACTATCCCCATGCAGTAGAGTAATGTGATATTAGGATCATGATTATGACACATGGTCCATGATATGATAATCTGAGCTGTCATGTTGTGTTAATCATATTACTGCATTATTGTCGCTCTAATTGTTACATTACATTAACTATCCCCATGCAGTAGCGTAATGTGATATTAGGATTATGATTATGACACATGGTCCATGTATGATATGCCTATGGTGTTGTGTTACTCATATTACTGCATTATTGTTGCTCTAATTGTTACATTACATTAACTATCCCCATCAGTTACTCATATTACTGCATTATTGTCGCTCTTGCTGTCTCAATCTGATTCAAAGAGCTTGATTTATTCCAATATAGTCCAGTATAATAATGTACAGAATATACTTCAAACAATATCGTCATTACAAGAACTAATTACGTACAGTTGTATTTTGGTATGTATAAAAAACCAAAACCCGCTGCGCTACTATTTATAACACCATTCCCAATTCCGAAAACTCGTTGTCACTGAATTAAGTAAAAATATAAAAAATAGTAAGGTGGCTAAGAAATTGAAATATTAACGAGAGAAGTAGTTCCAACGGTAGCTACTGTCCAAGTTTTAAGAAATGCAGGCCAATCTGTTTTGTTAGTCATGTGGCAGCACATTATGTATGTATTATGACAAAGTTTTGTTTTTTTATCAACGTGCTTTGGAGTTGAATTTTGATTAATTAAAACTCATATTTCAGTATTTTTAGAGATCTACCATTTTGGACTCTGGGAGACTGTGGTGAGCCTCCTTCTTTCTGTGTAGGCTATTCCGAGACAGGGAAAATAGATATCAAATCTATAAAGAAAATATACAGAATTTTATGCATATCATACAAAAGACCACAGTGTATGTTGCAGTAAATAGCCATTTGTGAGGCAGTAACCATCATATGTTATAATTGAGACCACACAATTTCATTTGTGTCCATAGATTCTTTAATTCACTTATGGCAAGAAGGTGAACTCTTTCATTGCTCTTATGAACTTTGCGCTGCATTAGCAGTGGCACGATTGTTAGGAAGTGTAATGTTGGAGTGGAGTTCACTTACTGTCGAGATCCCATAAGGAGAGAGAACGGGAACTATGTCAGTTATGTCACCTTGGAAGAAGGATAGGCTTGGCATGAAGCAGCCTGTTCAAGCCGTAATGGACAGGGGAGACCGGGTGAGACTATACCCAAAAACCTTTAACATTAAGGAAGCCCCACTAACTCTAACAGCATATCCCCCGTAGTAAACCAGGCCTATCGACCAATTCTTTTATGCTTTAATTGTAATATGTTGACACTTGCAGTTTGGTGATATGCCGCTTCTAAAAATCCAGAGGGTTTCCCAGATTTAAGTAAAACATTGGTTTATGCTGTAGTCAGTATAAGGTACGGGTTCAATTCTTCGTGAAGTTTAGTAAACATTTGCAAGTGGTTTTTGTTCTTTTTTTCATTAAACCATAGAGTGTGAGAAATTAAAATGCAATTGTCGCAAAAAGAACCTCCTATTTGAGTATTTACTGCACACTTGTTTTTATCGGGAATCGAATCCTTGATCTCTGGGTTTAGAAAGCCCCCCCCCCGCCTTACCCGACAATTTCATGAAATTTAATGTTTTTTATAGATATAAAAAATAATATATGATCAAAATTATAGACCTTTCCATTTATTTAACCTCCATCTACTAAGAATAAAAAAAAACATTATGGACATATTGAATCATTAAGAAGTAAATACATTGAATTCATATTAAGTAATAGAAATATGACAAGTAGTTTGATAAAAACGTTTTGACAGAGGATGGATGTAGATAACAGAGATGTCACAGAGAACACCGACCCCCACTGAGATATGCAGACTGCATGCAGTCTGCTGGTACAAAGACGCTCATCAAACTTGTACGTGAGTCACGTGACAAACTAAACAGCTGTTTGTAGAGTGGGTTCCTTTGTTACTTGCGGACACACACACACGTCTTGTGCTGTCCTTCAAGTGGTTTTACATAGCAAACTATCTTATTTATATATTTATACTATATCCAATCATTCTTGGAATAATGCACAGAAAATGTTAAGAAATCTAAAATCAAAATTTTGTCTTCATAAATGGAATTGTTATTTATATTAAGGCATTAAGTTATAAATACCACAATAAATTAAAATAATATATGCTAGACGTAGATGTTCTTTTATCAGCTAAAATTGTGAATTATTTATAAACTCATGAAGGTAGTAATTGACTGACAGTTAGGATCTGATGATTTCTGTTTGAAGTGAAGTATTTTTGACAACTCTCTTTGCTAATAAGTCAGCTCTATGTAATACTAACAATTTAAACGACGTAGAGTAGTGGTTTAAGTTATAAACTAATATAAAATACAAAAGAACCCTTTTATTCACACTGTTATTGCCACATCCATAATAGAAATACTAGTTTCCATTTATGAAAGTCGTAAATAAAATTTTAAGGAGCCAAATTGTCGTGAATTCAAAAATATGATTTCGGTTCATTAAATATATTATTTAATTTATAAAAACAGGTAATAGGTACTGTGAAGTCCTAAAACGGGTTGTATATTTGTGTATTGCCATACCAATTCATATTGGTGGGGTTAACACATTGTTATATGAGATCTGATTTCCCTCTGAACAAGATGAATTAGAATCTGCATTTATAAATGGAATAATTCATAGATACTTAAGAAACATGATGTCAAGGAGTTTGTATGATCGACATACCATTGCATTCTACGACCTAAAGCATCGTATTTGCATAAAATATTCAACGGATTATACTGAAATTTTATATGGAGATTCCTAGCGTACCTCGTATGAATATAGGCCTATTCTTATTTCAAACATTTTCTGGGTTACGCTGACTAGTCTAGTAAAGTTGCGAAAAATCTCATATTGGTTTCTAAAATTGCGAAATATTAATTGAAAAAGCCTATTAATTGTAATCGATTGATATGGGTAAGCATTGTTTTCTTGCAGCACAACCATATATTTAATTAGTTTGACGACTATTTCAACTTGTTTAAATTTATAGTTTGAAGTAAGTAGCAATACTTCTTATTTCAAAATTTGCTTAAACCTCACAGCGGTACAGAATAATAAAATATCTATATACAACATGTAACATTTTAGTAAAGGTATACCTAGAACTGTTTATTTGTATCAAATATAAAGTATTAGATATAAAAGACAAAGTTGTTATCTAAGTTTACTATATATTTAAAGAATGTTATAAAATCTACATTAGAGTAGGTGTCACAAAACTGTGTATGTATATAGATCACAATATCCAAAATTACACGAATTTTCAATGTTGTAGTTTGGTTTGGAAATATTTTGATGCGAGAGTAGAACGAAATGTGCAGTCCGATCACGTATATACTTCACCAGCTGACAACTGCAATCTCACCCCTTTGCTGCCGGTAGTAATTTGATCGGGGCCTTAGTGTTTCACTTATATATATATATATATATATATATATATATATATATATATATATATATAAATCAAGCTTTTTTATTAAATATTATAAAAGAGTACTATAAGTATTTAAAACATATTTTGAAAAGACTGTAAACTTTAGCATGCTAAAGGATGTATATACAATTTAAAACATTTAAGTTTGTTACAAGTGTTGTATGGATGTATAAATACTACTATATGGGAGGTACCTGCAAACTATGCAATTTATTCTCACCCTCTTCCCCTGCAGCCGTTACGCGGTGCACACCAACGACAAATGTTTTATATTCAAGAGCCATTAGCCATTACTATGCTCTGTACAGTATGGTGTAACGCGAGCCTGTGATTCACGAGGCCCGATACTGCTCTCTGATTATATTAAATTGTTTACCGTACTGTCGTTTATAAAAAAACGTAGGTGATATCGTTTAACTACTCTTTTAAACAGTTATTTTTCTTACATTTATGAAATAGCCTAACATTACTACGAAACATTACAATCTGTAAAATATACAAATATTAAAAATCCAAGCTTCGAGGATAAAATTAACTCATGTTGGTGGTAAGAGAGATTGATGATTTTTTATGTTTCATGAAACATGGTCAATTCATAGAAGTAGTTTTAAGAGGTATACTGGCAAAACTTTGGGAACGCTGGCTACAAGAATAAATATTTTTGAACCAACTTAAAATACCATTTTATTTTAATTTAAACTCGTTATTCTGTTCCATAGTCTGACAAAGCATTTTGGTTAATCTTAGTGTATATACATTACCTTACATTTTTTATTGTTATGTAAGCCTAAATATATGTAAGACTTGTACATACATATATATTATTGCTTCTTATGATTCATGGTACCAAGGTCTTCAACAAAGCCTCGACATAGATAAAGCGAGCTATAAACACATGTAAATGCAGTCGTATTAGGTGTTTATGTCATCTAGTTATGTGTGTGTGTGTGTCTGTATGTTATTAGCCATAAACAGGCTGTTACCGACAATGTTACATGTGAGGATTGCATATATACCGGTCACAGTTACAATAATAACTGTGATTTGGCAGCCTCATTTCTGTATTGTGTTACAGGTCATGAAGATTTTATTGTTACAATAATAATAAAAATTATATGGAGCTCAGAAAAAAGTATAGGACAACTTAAATGAAATTGATTTTATTATAATCAAGCAGAAAAATCGAATAGTGCTCCGCAAACCTGTGGACTCTATGATGAACGTCTCGTAATATCAATCTATAAACGAGAAGTAAAAGCTGAACTGTGGAAAGAGTTGAGCAGGTGGAAATCAAGAGCTTTACAGAAATGACGTGACAGCATCTAGACCTATTAAACGGCCCTTTTCATCAAACCTGGACATTGATTAGGTCCTCCAGAATTAAGTGACACATCGCTTTTTGCTGAACCCAGTATAGGTTTTACTGGTTGGTTCAAACCTGTGTGACGGGAACCCTCCTGGAGCATTATGGATGTAACTCCAACCAAGAATAGTAGACGCCCTATCAGAGTGAGGTATAAAAATCTCACTTCAGCCAAGACTTGATGGGTACAAGGGGGATTCACAAGAACCAACGCCAAATTACAACTACAGTCGGCTGGAGAACTATTTCCCGAGGCGCCGACTGCACTAGTGATGGAGCAAATAGCAATTGCAATAACAATTGTCTCAATCTCAATCTCCGACGGATTGGTTGTAATTATAGTATCTGTAATAAGCAAATATTATCTTAAAATTTTCCAATTTTTGTAAAACTAGATCAATTCCAAAATAGAACCTGCTACTCGTTGCTAATATTGTAAGCCACGCGCCTAACCACAATTTTATTTGTCTTAAATACAACTTAAAAATATGATGACGTGTATTTCATCAAACATCATGATATATAGATATAATTTCCTTGTGTTTTCTAAAAAATAATACCTTGCAATAGTGTATATTAGGTGCAGGTACTATAATTCCAATTCCAATAAACTATTCGTTTCTATAAGTATTGATTAGGTATGAGAATATTAAAAAAACTAAATTTAAAGTCAAGGAATGTTCATAAACAATTTAATATCTGTATTTTTAACACTTGTAAATATAAAAAATTACTGTTTAAAACATATTAATAAGCTATTGCGTATATAAGAAATAAAATATACTTAAATAAAATACAAATTTTTGTGTTGAATACTTATAACTTGATATTTTTGAATTGATCATAGCAGATGAGATATTTACTAAAAAACTTATAATTTGTGGTAGTATTCGTAGGATATAGATAAACATAATGAAAAGATTGTTCTTCTAGTTATTCTTAAAAGGCAGATTGCATTAACCCTCTGGACTTCAGCTGGCAATGTCACTGCATACTAAAAGTTTTTGTTGATCGAAAAGGCAATTGTGGCTAGATATTTGAAATAAGGTTTCAACCTGAAGGTAAAACCGAAAATCTACATTATCCGAAGTCTTTTTACTTACATTATCTTTTTACTTTTACGTCAATATAATTTTATGGTAATGAAGAGAATATTTACAGCGGTGTTAAGGTAGTAAATTCTCATCCCCGACGTTGACCACATATGCGCGTGATGATCTCTAACTCTTCGGTTCTTCTCATTTCAAATATACAATTTGATTTAGTCATATCCAACCGGACAATATACATGTATACATGTGTGTATATATATTCTTCCTTACCATAATCTAAATTTCACCAGATATACTTTTGAATCGTCTCATTGGCCGAGAGTTATACAAACAGTCGGACTATGGTTTGCCCCTAATTCCGCTTTGATGTCTCTGTTTGACCGAATCTGTTTGTGATTGTTATACGGGCACTTTGTGACAATGTGTTCTGTTTACTCCTTTGCTTCTCCATAGACAATGGGCGTAGAATGGAACATCTTCCCTTCTTCTCACTTCTCCCACCTATCCTTGTGATAATGTAGGATAGATGCTTTTTGGCGTTATAGTGTATCTCGATGAGTGAGTGGTGTCCAAATCTGACAATGTAGCTATATATCTGTGCATAACGGAGAGTTTGCATGTACTTTTGTTCTGTTTAAGTTTCAAAGAATAGTGTTTAGAGTGCCTAATGTGTTCAAGAACTCGAGTAGATATTAAACATATTATTTACCCGATGCAGGCCGAGCAACAATCAAATGTAATTTAGCAGATTCCAGGTACACTTAATGAAATCATGGTTTAGAGGTTCCGGTGATTTAGCCATGATCTTAAAACTGTGACATAGTTTTAATAATATGCCTCTTTTCTATTTTAAATTTTAGCAGTCAGTCCTTTCATGCAAGGATTATAGAATAGTTTTAAGTGCCTTCATTTTAGTTTTAATATAATTCGAACTCATAACTTTTATAGCTAACTTTAGTCGCTCAGCCCTTATAGCTCTTGTAGTCATGTCATCCACACTATTGTAGTACCTCGAGTGTTTCTATGTGTAGCTTCCTTAAGTAACCAACAAAATCTTAGACCAAAACTCGCGGTGATGATCAATCTCCGTGCAAAATAATCGTTCACGACGAGAAGACAATGATTTTGTTTGGTTAAACTATGATGGAACTCGTTAGACAGTAGTAAGCAGAGTTGCCTAGCAGACCGACATTTATTATCTTATCATTCACAGGCCGAATTTGTATATAAGCAATCAGTAATCTGGTCTGTGGTAAATAGTCATATATCAGTTACAATCTGAGTTACGTTATTGAATGGGGAATGTTATTGTGTCATTCGCAGGTTTGGTTTGTGTATTAACATTCTGTTATAATTATGCTTTCATACTTTCCTAATGCACAGTTCTTATAATCAGAGCTGCTATTAATGTTATCTTAGTACACGTAAAAATAATGGTTTTGAAAAGTTTCATACATTATTGCTGAATATTTTGTTATTATGCTTGTAACATTAAATAATAACTTTTAAAAACACAGACTAATACCCACACGCGCATGCGCAGCTCATGCCGATGCTACGCTGTGGAAAGTGAACGACTCATTCCTAACTCATTCCAAACTCATTCCTAATCTTGGAAATACTCTCCAGAGTATTCAGTGTCCATCAAATTAGAAATAGCTCTGGAGTCTAAACTCCTGAGATTTCCTCAGGTTTTTTTTGGTCATCTAATTTTTGATGCTGAACACAAGGTTGGATAAATAATTGTCTCGAACCCAACCAACAGTTACCTTGTTGATCTCCATAGATGCCTGGAGTTCCAAGTCCAGTAATCAACTAAGATTGTATCGTCTATCACAAAATTATTTGGTGAACCAATAGTGTATTTTATTGCTTTAATAACGGGACTAGGATTTATTGTCATAATTAATCTTTAAAAGTTATTCACCAATTAAAACATCTCGAATAGACGTTTGCTGTGTAACTGGACAATGAAGTTTTCGATGGTGTTATGTGAAGTGTTTGAAAAGAAAAATTCAAGCAGTATGTGTAGAACTGTCTTCTATGTATAGGTTTTGTTGCACACAATCTCCGCAAACCCGTCACAGCTGCCTGAATGATGAGAGTGGTGACAAAAAGCTCTGTGAGCCGTCAAACCCGGGATCACCGAGTGTAAAGGGATTTTGTTAGGAAATCTGTCTATAGTGGTTTCTGAATAACAAGTGACAACAAAGCTTCCATATGGGTTAGTCAGTTAGTCACTGGCAACTAAACATTATCACTTTATAAAATAACTGGGGAATTATTATAAATTTATAGTTTTATACATTTATATGTGTTACTTTCACAGATCTATGCATCCTGGAACCTTTATACTATTATAAATAGAGAAGTACCTTTCGTTGTTTATTTTTTTGATTTCGTGTGAACTATTGAACCGATTGTTCTGAAATGTTATATGGACATTCTTACGGTCCCTGTTATGAATGCAGATCTATTCTTATTTATAAAGTCCTTCCGGGTTACGCCCCACTAGTGTTTGTATAAACATCATCTTGTACTCTAAATTTATGAAATAATAGTTAAAAGAGCCTCTCAAATGTAATGAAAGTTTCTTTGTAAACATTATTTTACGACAGCACAACCATATGTTTAATTAATTTGACCTCTATTTAAAATTTGATTACATTTAAAGTATGTAAATGATCCAAGTAGTACCAATTAGTTTTCACATCGTATTTAGATTTCAGTCATTAGGTAAGGACCATGTACTTTGGAACATGTCTTAAAACATAAAATGGTCAGAATTTGGCTCCGAAGATCCCCTTTGAAGCACTCGGCAAAAAATATGCTAAATGAAAGTTGGTTAGAATGTCCTTTTGAGTTACTGTACCAATTGCAGCTCTAAATGCTCTAAAATATTAAAAATATTGTTCAGTCTATAAAGAAACAAACACGTAAATAGTATAATTATTTTATGTACTTTTAACTGTATATTTTTTGGAAAATATTAAGTATTAGATATTAAAGACAAATTTACTATCTAATTGTTACCATACATTTAAAGACTGTTAGGAAACCCATCCTAGTTGTCATTTGACAGAAGTAGGCTTCTTTGATATGTGATATATATATTTTCATGATCGGAAAACGAGGCATAATGAACTATGTGAACTATGGAAAAAAGCATAATAACAAAGTAGTTTACAATGGGCATAAATATAAATTTTTTTATGTATTTGTTTGATTGTGGTTACAAGGCAAACTCAAAATTGGCGTCTGAAAAATTCACTTGGACCAGAAATGCTCATACAGGTGAAAAACCTATGAATCTGCGTGAGAAGCAGCCATTACCTGCTAGTTGTGTATAATACTTGGTCTATTTAATGTTTGGTATACATGTTTCACATAATATAGATTAAGTTGAGAAATGCATTAGTGCATTGTAATGGATTCTAGGAAATATTTTTCTTTTAACTATCAACGAAAGTGTGTAATTGATACTTGTAATTCCAGCAAATATATTGTAAATAGTTTTTATTATTAGAAGACATGGAATATGGCAGGCTTACTTCTCCGTCAATGTTTCTTAGAACATTTTGGAGCAACTATTAAGTGCAAACTTCGGACCACTATGTGTTTGAAATAGCTCACTGGTAAGTTTTCAACGGAAATTTTATGCATACGCCCACTCTTACATTTTCTAAATTTCTCCTAACATTTCACAAGTAAATACTCCTCTATCAAAAACGGTTGTTACGGAATCTTAGAAGCAATTATAACCTTGTAACTCAGCCAAATGGATAGGAAAGTAATGATATCTCAAGGGTCCATGAGACCATACAAATGATACAATCCAACCTGCTTATACACCCGGCATAGTTCCGATGAAGAACTCCAACGAGTGTTGCAGAATCTGTCTTAGAACACCGACAAATAAATGCGGTACAAATCAATCACAGCAATCAAACACAGTCAATGTAATATGTAGTAATTGAATCATAATTATCAAGCAATTCTTGATATTCTGGACTAGTCTTTCTGTTGCGTTACATAATTTTTTGTGAAGGCATAAATTCGTCAGACTGTTAGCAGTCTGTTATTTTAATAAATTATCTCCTGAGTTAAAGTCAGAAGGTCTTCGGCACCATGGTCAGAACTTAGCACTAAACTATCGAAAGATTTCGTAATAATCGATAAAAGATTTTTGAATAATATATGTAACATAAGTAGAGATTTTATAAATTTGAAATTTAACCTTTTCAGTACTTAATTTCATTAGTGAAATTTTACATGTTTAGCCAAGCGTTAAAATCACTTAAAGTAATGTCTTATACTAATGAATTACTATCATTGCATTTATTTCCAGATGAAACCCTCTCCTCTTAAGTTGGCTAGTAGTTAATAGAATATAAAATTGTTTTAGTAGTAACATTATTTAAATCAAATCAAAACAACAAATGATGTTTGAACAGCTGTATGAGATCGATTAATTTCTGACAATGGGAAAATACTGCATATTTTGCAGACATGACAGACTGAACAGGATATTTATCCAAACCCTATGTGCAAATGCTATCCAGGAATTCGTTTTCTGCTTTATGCAAGTGAACAAGCTACCGATAACAGAGATGCTATTATTGTGTGTGGAGCTCCATTCACCGTCTGAATGGGTCTATCGGATATTCAAGAGATACTAAAGAAGGTTTTTTGGCATCCGGATGACGAGAGATAAAAGACGTAATTTTGGTCACATAAAACTATTGTTAAATTCAGAATTACGATTACGCTTTATACAGGTTGCTGTTAATTTGTCAATTACTGGCTTTATTTTTCTAGTTTTAATGAGATTTTTGAGAACGTTCCTAGTAAAATTCTGTTACAAATACGTATTTTGAGGTTGGGAAAATAATATTTTTGACACGTAATCTTAATTTTACTGATACTAATAGCTGTTGACATTTTCCGCTAAGGTTTGTAAAAGAGGCTGAAACTTGAACACAATAATATTTAATTTGGTAAGTAACACACACTTCTTATTTCAACCTTTTTTTAACCACTGCTGAACACAGCAGTTCTATAAAACGAGAATATTTTATTTATGAAGTAGATTAAAAAGGCCAGAATTAGATATTTTTTGATCGGTCTGTTTTTAGACCTACGTTATGTATATATTATTAGGGCAACAAAATAAATTCAACTGTATAGAGAAATTTGACCAGATATGAATGTAAACTCTTTTAACTATATAGGCTTTTCCGTCGTACGTATGTATATACATATTTTACTCATGAGGCCAACAAAGCAAACTTAACTACGCAACTGTAAATATCTTATACAGGAATTAGATAACCAGGGTCGAAAGTAGACGCTTTTATTGACTGAAATAGGTTTGTAAGGTCTACATATGTTCCTGATTGGGAAAACAAGGCAAACTCAATTGTGACGTCAGAAATATAATTAAATGCGAACTAGAAGTGCTCTTACTAGTAAAAAACCTGAAATAAGAGAGTCGCAATTTCTGTTAATTTCTCATCGTCTTAACTGAAATAAAATATACCTGACATTCCTATTTCTGTTTTAAAAATGTCATAGGGCTCTACCACATTGCGTCATAAATGCTTTATTTAAGAAGGATACGTACTTCGATTTTGACAGTTGTGTGAAAAAACAATTTGAAATAAAAATAAATTATCTTGATGTAATCCCTGAAGGACTGGTTTACAATTTTTTTTACAACACAGGTTTATAATATTAAACGTTTATAGTGTGAGTGGCGTATTATAACTAAGCTTTAGTACAAGTATTTGAACAATTAAGTGATTCATCATTCTCTCTATCGACACTATAGAACAGATTGTGTCCTTGTACGTTCGTCATCTGTCTGTCCACCTGTGCGATAACTATTCATATAAAGGAGACTTGAAACTTGGCCCAGCAATTTTGTTAAAGCAAGAATTTTATTGATTTTGTCTCAAGAATTCTAAACTAGACACATACTCAAAAGAACTCATCAAGTCAAAACACAGGTTAAATAGATATAATATTTATACAAATCGTATAATGCGAAATACTATGACAGTAAAAATAATGAGCATTTTTAAATGTCTAAAGATTAAATATTTTGTAAGTAATTTTCAACTTAAATCAATTTGCAGAACACTAATAATAAAGAAACTTTGTACTCATTATAATTTGAAATTGTTTGAGAAACAGTAGTGTATATTCTATAACGGAAAATCTTATTATGCTGTTAATGTATTAATTTTTGTACTATGTACGTAAGTTACATACTCTTTAGATGTAACAAGAACAAATTTTGAAAGCACTATAGAGTGAAATTACCGACTTACTTGCATCAATCTCCCAAGCCTGCCAATACTTTTAACGGCCCCAATACATCACAATCACCAGCGTGAACATCGTTGACATAGTTGAGCGTACCTGTATAATGATGCATCAACACAATATGTAAACACAAGTCATTACTTTGATACACGAGCCTGCATATAGCTAATATGTTTAATATTTAGAAAAAAATAGTCAGAATATTATTCATATATGTCTATGAAATATACCCTTAAAGATTGGCTATTAAGGAACAATAATTGATATTTAAGGTTAGGTTCACGTTTATATGCCAAATATATTGAAGACTTATTCCATGATTTATATCTGATTAAGCCAAAGATTAATGCCGGTTACTTGGTAACTTAATCGAACCGTTTAAAATTAGCTATAAAATTGAAAAGTTAAAAAACTTCTTTGCTTCAGTAGTAAATAATAAACTCACTACTGTTTGTTATCTGTTTTATTGAGCTTTCGTGAAAAAGGCCTAGTTCATGCATGTCCAAAATTTTTTTGGAGTAGTTTTGGATTCTTATTCAAACTTTCCCTTCTGAGAACAAATATATTCTCCCGCTGGGAAAACATAAACCCACTGTAAATAGTGTCACAGTATTAACATATGTATAAAGAAAAAGCTGGTGCTGGTACTTGGTACCATAAGTTCTTACGTGAGTATAATACCTGAGATCTCGTACTGCTAGGACCCTCACTACGTGGAAAAACGTGATATGTGTAAAAACAAGTTAAAGTCAAGCAGTACTTTACCGTGAAAAATATTTTGTCCAGGAATTGAAATAAATACCATTTAATTAATTAAAGACGAACATTACTGTAATACATTGGCGCTAATGGGTATATATAAATTTACGATTAATACAATTTATAATATACCAATGAAAATAAACTTTTTATGAGACTTAATAAACTGAGTATTACACCTTCCACCAAACAACATTGCATTTTATATATTCAAGTTGCAATAAAAACTATTAAACCTATCTTAAAAAACTAATTGGAAAATAAAAAATTGTAGTGTAACTCCTTCACAGAGTTTTAATGTTTATTTCTTAAAGTGACGGCACAAACCAATTTGAAGTATTAGAAATAACTGGAGAAAGTTAATTGTGGGGCTAACCCTCTAGTAAATTACAAAATCCCCTTAAACCACATCCACATGTTTCATAAATCAGCTGCAACATATTTCTCCTCGGAAACTGGATAAAAGATAACAGTTGTTATAAATAAGAAATGTATCTTGTTCGGTAAGACAGTTGTTTTTGTGTTACATAAATAATGTAAAAATGTAACTAGATGCTTTGTCCAATAAATGACATTCTTACTTCCTTTCCATATAATGCTTTCTGTTAACGTGCATGTTATTGTTAACAATACAATAACAAGCAATAGTTTTTTAATTAATGATATTATCATTTTAATCCATTAGTTTAAATTAGTGTCACCTGGGGTACATATTGGATGCCATGAGCCCCATTCTCTGTGAACACTTGCTCTTGGAAGTTGATATGAAAACCGGAGGTCTATAGATTTAACGGCCTATAAAAGGAGCTCTCAGTCACTTGTTTTAGACGAAAGGAAGTTTGATAGAATTTCTATCATCTGTCACGTTTCTACTCTCAACGGATCAGATAGCATCCTTTTGTACAGATAAAACTATGACACAAAGAAATCAGTAGTATTTAAAAACACTTTGAACACCAAGGTGAGTGCTATGAAAAGGCAACAAAGTTCATATTACATAATATTTAACTTAAATATTGAGAATGACAAAATTATCAAAAATATGTTCAGGATCATACTTTTTTCTAAGCAGCTCTCAGTTTCAAGGATGTATTTTTACAAACGCTGTCTTGACACTCCTGACCTTCACAACACACACACACACAACACACACACATCACATCACACACACACACACACACACACACACACACACACACACACACACACACACACACACACACACACACCACACACACACACACACACACACACACACACACACACACACACACACACACACACACACACACACACACACACACACACACACACACACACACACACACACACACACACACACACACACACACACACACACACACACACACACACACACACACACACACACACACACACACACACACACACACACACACACACACACACACACACACACACACACACACACACACACACACACAAGCCCGCACTATCGAGTTACTGTATTTTTTATTAAATGAGAGATGAATGGGTTTTTATATATAGGGTATTTTCATACAACCTGAAGCAGGTTTCAAGTTTGAAGTTCATTTGCAACCGATTGCTAAATTCCTACTCAACAGACAAGAAAGCGAGTTAATACAAAGTGTTAACCATAGATTTATTTATCGTAAATGGCGTCAGATATGGACACACAACCAGTACACGCTGTACAATAAGACCTGGCAAATAAAACAACGTGAAACAAAACGAGTTGAAATATGTTAATTATTGGTCATCAAAGTACCAACATTTAGCATTTAAATAATTCTGCAATAGGTATTATAATTAAATAAAACTTTGAAATAATACTTTTAAATATAATATCACAACTTTATCGAGCGTATTGCGCATTTTAAATTTTGCCACACTTTACTTTAGTAGATTGTCGGGTAGTTTACGGCGTGTGTTGACCTCTACTCAGACAACAATAATGTTCATCTCAGTTTATGAATATCCGAGATGCAATAGCCTTGGATGGAACCTACGTTTTATTTGTAGTTGTATTCATTCCTGATTTTAACAGTGCTGCAAAATGTCATTTTTTCCAACCAAAATTGGTTACGGGAACATTTAACGACCAGCTCCTGACTGGTCGACAGGCGGATCACGTGATCCAGGAGGGGGCGGGTTGGTTTTTTTACGGGTCATTCCGATTCTTGGTTGGCGACCTATTGGTCTAAATTACTCTTAAACATCATACAACGTAGTATGCCACAAACACACACACACACACACACACACACACACACACACACACACACACACACACACACCACACACTACACACACAGTTTATCACATCTTTTGCAGACAGCTTGGATTGACGACATTATAGACGAAACAATTGCGTTTCTTCCTGGTCTTCCATTCAGAACCGTACTACTGTATGTTAAGTGTAACCACCATGGATCCGCTGTAATCAATTTCTATGAACCATCAGTATTGAAACCGTACATCGCCGCTCGCACACCCACAGCAAAAAACCATCAGGGAAGCGCGCGCCCATGGTGGCGAACGGGATGCCGGATCAAAACAAACTAGGTAAAAAAGAACACCGTGGTCAGTATACTCAGGTTCATTTACTAAGACACCGCATAGGCCTATCCAGTCAAAAATAAATATATATATATATACTATAAATAAAAAAAAATAAAAAGTGCCTGCAGTAGTATACCTCAAACAATCCTCGTCAGGTGCACCTGCACACAAAAATTAGAAACGCCATGATTTGAAAACAAGAAATGCCAATTCCACCCGGTATCCTTCGGCTAAGGGCGGGCTCCTAATGAAATCCAAGAAATAACTAAATAATATCTAAAACTAACTTAAAATTAAATAACAAAATATAAACTATATAAATGGCAACAATAACAATAACAAATAAATAAAGAATATGAGCAGGGTATCACAGATGTTGACTAGTAGCAATTTCCATCATGGTGGCCGTCCTTCAGCAGAGCGCAAAAGCGAAGGTTCTCTGCGACCACGCATGATGGAGAGATGACAGCAAGAAAATCAAGTCATCTCCTGGACCTCATCAGTGAGGGGCCGTAAACTTAGCCGCACATGTCAGAAGGAGAACAGCTCCGCAAAACTAACAAAACACTTAAATAAACTAAATTTTTAACTTGGAGCTACTCCTAACTTGTACACCACGGCTCGGAGTCTTTGCCACTCTACCGGAAAGGCCAAACGCCTTCAAATGGTCAGTGGCCTCTGCAGCCAATAAACCACACACACATACACTATATAAAACACACATGAGCCGGGGAGATATAGGTATTGAACCGGCTCAGTATCGACCTTGATATTGTCTTAATCCACATTCATATGAGGTTAATGAGAAAAGTCCTAGGGCTTAATATGGATAACAAATACCGTTGAAATTGGGGGTGTGTGGATTATATTAAGCAAAGATACGATCGCTGCTCAGTTTGAAGTTTTTTCTAAAAATAATTTCTTAAGACGTTCAAAATATTGTTCTAGACGCAATAAAAATATACTTTCATGATCTCATACACATATTTAAGAGTGGGATATTACTGATTAATGCAATTTTTAAAGGATAAAAATATCTCATGTATTCTGGGTGACTTAACTCATTAAAATATATTTATTTGATCTTCCCATCCTCTATTAATGATCCTACACGTAATTTTCTCTGTGCTCGTACACTTAACCCTTACTACTGTTTGTGTCTGTAAATGATGGAGGAAATGCGAATGGAGGAAGTGGCGTTCTATCAAAATGTCTCTTTTTCACAACTTCCGATTAGGTATACTTTGGATGTAAAGGATAATCTATACTAAGATGTGTATTACCAACACTCCAATCAATATTTAGATAACTCTACTTAGACTGGGCAAACTCTTTATAGAACCGTTGTATGTCGTTTTATACTGTCAAGTTTATAATTATAACAAAGAAGAGTGAATTTGTTATCACTATGAGTTTTAAAATCGTTTAGCCCATATTTAATTACAATCTATGATTTTTAATTGAAAAAGGCCTTATTAAAAACAGGAAAGCAATGTTTTGTACAGTAAATATTTAGAACGACACATAATCCTTTTGAGGCCTACATTGTGAGAATGCTGAAGTTAGTTACTGAATTAAGTCATAAGTGCCACTCAATTAGCGTTAATTGATTGAACAAATGGATTATTCCTGGCTTTGTGTCGGGCTAATGTAACACGGGGTAGAGATGAAAGCATTAGAGTGTCTCGTTATTTGGTTATTGACCCTAATACATATAGCATGATGGTAAAATGATATATTTGGTAAATTCATATTTCACTGCCATTTTCGCAAAAAAGTATTATATTTGAATTTTTTTACCATCCATTGAATACATAAATTATATTTAACTTACTATTCAAGACAGTGTTATTTAATCTCTTTATTAACAAGTGAGAAAGAACCTAATTCTCGAGTTTCTCTAACTGATGTAGTCGTAACTGACTTCATAAATTATGAACGTAGTATAACATTTCCACAATTATTTTCGACATATATATTTTAATTTTACGTATTATATGAAGTGTTACCTCCAAAACAAGCAATTAGTAACAAAATCTTATCGGTTATTTATGGTTTTGAAAGAGGTAAGAATATCTAATTAATTCTGATTAATTATAATTAATTAGATTTAATTAATTAAATCTAATTAATTAATTATGTAAATTTAATCTAAAAACGTCATAAATAATGATTTTAAAATAATTAATAAACATATTATGAATTATGGTCCATTTAAGCTTTTACTATACATATGATATATTATACTAAAAATACTTATAATGTTTTTAAAACGAAATAAAAAAAGTACACAATTTGAATTGTGACCAATTTATACCTCTCACAGTCAAATAAGAAATGATTATGGACAATAATACATTTCTACAGATTAGACAGTTTATTTAACCTGTTAACCAAATATTAATATTCTGATAATAGTTTGATGTTTCTTTAAGTAAAATAAAACCAATTTCGCCTATACTGTTAATTTCAATCAACAAAACTTGGTTTTATAATTTCTCAATAACAGCAACACGTCTTCTATTGAATTGAAACTCTCTAGGCTATAATTATAACTTGGAGACGTTGCCGTCTTGTATACTCGACAAGCCGTAATGTTCCTTTCATTAGTCTTCAAGAATTGAAATTATTACATATTTAATTCGACATCTGAAACTAAAGTCTGTGAGGTTAGGCCTGATGAGTCCAGTGAGTTTCCATAAGAAAAAAATGTTAATAAACCATAATGAAGAAATAGGTTGATATTAGGTTTGTTAAAGAGTGTTATAACTAATCAGCTGATAATGACTTGAAAGGTGGTGGATTGGATTGACTGCTTGAGTGACACGCGTGTTTTAATAATCAGCGGTTTTAACAGAAAACAAAAATGCACTCAAGATTAACACTGGAATTTTAGACTACACGTAGAGAACAGATCCCTATATTCGAATGCATTTACAATCTACAAATAGCACATCTAAAGTATAAGAGCACATCGAATACAAAAAATCACAGTAAAAACGTCAAGATGTTCTTTTAATAATATATTGATTAATTACTAAAATAGTCTCTATAGTTATAGTTTTTTAACTAATAAATTTTATTTAATCTGCGTCATTTAGTAATTGATGTTTGAAATTACCATGATTGTTGCGTCTTGTTAAAATTGCGTCGATGTTTATCTGTACATTTGTGCGGTAACTCTTGATAGAAAGAGAATTGAAACTTGGTACATAATACAGCTTTGCTAATGAAGAAGAATTCTATTTATTTTGGGTTTACAAGGTCAAAGGTTGTATAACCCTGTGTCTGTCGGACTCTATCGTTAATTTTTATTTGGCCTTCGATACTCCGTTTTCATGGAACATTTGTTAAAAAAATATATTTGGATGCTCCATGTACTCCATAATTCATAAGCCTTTTTTTGATTAATATATATATATCTTAAAATGTCTAACGGATGTTTCATCCCCCCCAGACAATTAATCCTATCACAGTTAACCTAACTTGTTTATCATCTGAGTTTAATTATTATGTTCTTTGTCAAGTACGTGGTGAATAATTGATTAGCAGTTGTTTACTCGAAGAGAGGATATATCCAAAACATACGATTAACATTTTATCGCTCTAGATTAGGTCCCTTCTTTATAACAGATGTATGCCTGACTATTAAAGGTAAGAATTGTTATCTGGAGAAATGTGTAGTAACGTTGCTAACCCACTCCGTCACGCCATAGGCCTCGCTCTGGAGTCCCATTTATAACTGGTATTGTCAATACGGCTTCTGACACAAATAATGTAATTTGCCTTACAAGAGCAGCTTCTAAATTGATTTACAGTTGCTTTCCTTTTGACACATTGAATGCATTATGAGCTTTGTAGGAATGATTGATAGGAAAGAAACGCTTTAGTCTTAGCAATGGAGGATTCTGCTGAAATGTGTTGTATTGCTATCGCTCAACCAATTGAGTAACTAGCATCAACGCCAAATTAATTTTGCTTATAATTTATATAATATAATGAAACTTCATGGAAAACTTCCAGTCTATGGATCAATTTGTTCTCGATACATCGTGCGGACAGACACACAGAAACGAAATTTTCCGTCTCTAGTGTGATAGGCTTTGCTAAAAGTAATTAAGGTATAATAGCCATATGTAGAAATAAGTTAAAAGTATCAAAATATACTTAACTCAAAATTGTTAAATATTTAAATATTAGTTTTAGGTTACAATGTGTGTTTGTTTCTCGCATCGTTAATTGCTGAAAACTAAGTATGTAAATTTTATTTTGGAGTAACATACATAGCTGAGACAAAGATACTTTAGTTGAAGGCATTTAATTATTGAGGGGTTATGTGAATTGCTTGTTACTTGTAAGAAATTGTTTCAGTTAAAGTTTAACTTCTGAGGTGAATCATATTAATATTTGTAGTTGTAATCATAAGTTTGATTTCTATCAACTTCAAATCATCGTGTTGGTTCCCAAACATATCGGAAAGGTGCACTACCATATCACCTAATCCCTGAGTCACGTCCAGGCTTACCTATTCGTATGGGCAAAACCGGGCAACCGGACTGCATTTATTGCCCGGGCGTTCCCGACAACGCGGAACACACTTCTTCCGCTATTCGCGTTGGGAAAGGCCCCGCCACGAGGCAAAATGCACTGTTAGTCAGGAACACTGAGCCTGTTTGTACAGGATATCTTCCGCGCAAAGAAGGCTGATTTGGATCGTCACGTGGCAATTCGTCATGAAACAGCAAACAATCATTCATAACGTAAGACAGGACGATCTACATGACATAAATAAGTTGCTACTATTTGTGTAATATATACTTGTTGTAAGTACATAATATTTTAACTGAAAATATATCAGAACATCAGGATCTTGGAGGATTATTCTCACGTAATGTCCACAAGTGACTATCTGCTGATCATCGATCCCGAATGCCGGAAGATCCTGAAAGAGACGGTTTAGATATAGTAATATAAATATATAAAACTGTTTTAATAAACATAATGGCAATTCCATCTACTCTTACAGAAGACACATTGCCCAATTGCCGAACTGCATATTCGTAGCCCAATAAGGTGTTGTAATTACCATCAGAATAAAGCTGAACGTCATCGTTTAGTAATGATGTCATTGTTAAGACTTAAGAATGCATCTAGATTGAAGGTATTCCTAAATTAGGAACAAAACTCTCATAATCTGTCCCATAACATGATATTCGCCTACACATGAAAAAAATGATTCATTCAGTTTGATGAGACAAGGATGAAATATAGAACAACGTAAAAAATTATATATAATATTATTACTTTATTTATAAGAAAAATCTATAGGTATGGTGCAATCTTGAACGTTTTAAAAATTTAAAGCGCACTAATTCAAAGAGAGCAGGTTTCTCACAATGCATCGTGTGTAACAAGTCAAAGTTAATCCATTATTCTTGTATTATAGCCCACGTATTAAAATTCACGTTTAAACTATTGTATTTGTTTCTGGCTTTATTTAAAAAAAAAATACGTAAAAAATGATGCAAAGAGTTTAACTAATAAGAAAGAAGTTGTAGAACCACCAAAGTTATACACAAATAGAAAGCGAAACTTTATGAGAAATATCCGCGTTACTTGTTCTGTTACTGGTTTCCTTTTTCATCTCAGTCTAAAAGTTAGAAAGTTTTATTTTTCAGAAAGTTTTTGCTTCCAATACCTTACAATATTGCAATTTTAATACGGCAAATACGTATACTAGGCAAATGTATTCGATTTACTCATACACAAGAGCGGAGGACATAAGTCGGGAATACATCGAAACATGATCTGTTCACCACTACTCCTTAGATTGTAATAAGACCAGTGTGTCTAATAGATTACGGAACTGTCGTTTTAACGAGGCATTCTGAACAGTGAGGTTTGCTGGATTCCGGATTAATGTCGCAAGACATGGTACTTGGGTACTCGGTTTACCTCTTGAATTTCAGGTATTCAAATACCCGAGGTTTATACTGTATAAAGGTCAAATTTGTAGTTTACAGTTTCCAAATTAAAAAACACTTTGTAAAATAGATTACAATAACTTCAAGAGGAAAGTTTGACTTGTTAAGGTTTTTAGCTACTATACATAGTGTACAATACATACCTAAGATAATTGAACAGAGTACTTTACACCGTACAGGTCTGTAGTGATAGGAATTGTCGGTTGTCAAGTTCAATCGGCTGCTCTTATATTCAATCGATCTCTCCAGTTGAATGAATTAATCGACTGAAACTGATTTAGCTTCAATTTTTATTTTCTATTACCGTATATTAGAAATAAATACACAATAATAGGCTACTAACTAGCAAGAACTAAACTATTATAACCTTGTAAAAGGGAGAAATGAAGTTTGACGACGAAGAACGAAGAAGCTCAAAACGAAACCCCCCACCGCATCATTTCGACATCAGAGACACTCAGACCACAAAAAGTAGTACAATCTAGGTGAAGAGGTATTAAATTCTAGGTAATAATCTAGGTATAGTATACTCAATTGTCTCATCAGGTGTACAATTGAGTATACTACGATGGCGATCCCAAACCATCTTTTACACATAACGCAGCTGTTGTAGGAAGGGTTGATTCAATGCGAATGTTGAGGTTAGCTCCAGTTCACCTTCCTCTTACGTACAGCATATAATTTCACTTTTTATATAATATTTAATTTGCATTTGTCAGCAGGAATATTTGATTATTTTAAAACTGCTTGTTTTGTCTCTATTTTAAAGAATGAGGATCAAAAACAAATTATAGACCGATATCTTTGATTAATTGCACAGCTAAAATAATTCAACAGCTCCTGAAAGAACAATTATTAGATTATTTTCCTTCCAGATCAGTATTAAAGTCATCTGTTTGGATTTGCCTCAAATGAGGAAGCAGACGTAGCTATTGAGAAACATATAAAAACATAGTAACAGCCCTAGCTAAGAATAAATATACCTTATGTACATGAAGTTTATCTGGATTTAAATATGGTAGATACATAATAAACTTCCCATAAATACAGCTAAATCAAAATGCGTTTTATTATTTGATAGAAGTAAATCATGTAAAGAACTCCAAATCCGTTGCAAAATTCTTGTAATTTATTGTACAGATAAATATTTAAAAAGTGAACACTATAGAATCTCTATAGAGTTTAGTTAATATTGTTTGATATGCTATGAAGCACATTTAAAGGTTGAGTTGTTTGACCTGACGTAATCCCGAACGTGACTTTCCATCCTCACTCTGTCTTATTCTCAAATTTAAAATGCGTAATTTTCATCTCCACTATGCATTAATGTGTCTCTGATCTCCATATATTCTTAAAAACTCTGTTAGACAACGATTAGTTATACCAGTGGAATTTGGGCAAACTTGCTTCGGTCGTCCCTGACCTGTAATATTATGTACAGTATAAGTTCCATACTTCGCTACACAACGCTCTTATTCATACTACTAAACGTAATATTGAAGACAGTAGAAATTACTCATGTTTACGTTAATTATTTTACCAATCAAAATTTATACCAATATGTTTTTGTTGTAGAGGGCAAAGTAGTATGATCTTATGAGTTAATTAAAAGAATAATTTATATAGTCTCGTTTCATTCGTTACTTTCTCTGTTATTTTGATTGATGACGTCACCACCTATCACTCCTGAAACTCGGGTTTGAATCTCAGTTCGGATTTTGTCTTTGTGTAACAAACAAATAATAAAGGACATAATTTAAATTTGGTACTACGACACAAAGAGACAAAGAAATCAACCAGCTATCATCAAGTTATTTAGTAACGTCAATTGAGCTCTAATACAAAAAACTCAGGAAAATATTTGTTCTTTTATTGCTGTATTATATAGATGAAAAATATATTTAATATAGAAAATAATATTTCTTCAGTATACAATACCAATACAACAGTATGCATACCCAGACCAAACGTTTTATTACACCCTGTTTATACTGTATATATGATAACCAAAAATACCTAGTCTATTTAGATATTATTGCTTAATGTTATATATTTTGTTATAGTCTAGCCTAATAATTTCTAACTATTTATATAACTTGATGAGGAAACTATGGAAGATCGTTATCTTATTACTAATAGCCAAATACAGAGTAAAACTATGTAGTATTTTACAAATTTTAGTATATTATATGCCATTGGTATTAGAGCCTAGACTAAGGAGAGGTTAGGAAAATAGTGCAGTCATTGAAGCGAAAAATACGGTCTTACCTCCGAATTTTTTTTACTGTGAACCGATTTGCATGAAGTTTTTGAATTAGGCTCATCTTACCCTTAACTTCAAAAGTGAAAATGATCTGAACTCTGCCTACTATTTTTAAGGGGTGTAAAACAACCCCTTAATGGAAAAATTAACATTGAGCCATTTTATATCGCTAGAAAACATGTCTAATAGTAAGTGGTGAAATTGTAAAGTGTTTTTCTAAAACAATTACCTCATATTAAAATCATTTTAAACCCCTTTAAAATCTTACAACCCTTGCAAACAACCCCTAAATTAAAAAAAACCACAAAAAATAACTTTAGTATGACATAAACAAATGTAAGTATAGAGTAAGTAATATTTTATATTCTCTATAATAATTATCAAACTGTTAACCCCCTTACGACCCTTGAAAACTACCACTTGATTAAAAAATTTAATTTTTTTTATAAAATGCAAAGGATTTAAATATTATTCCACACTCTCGAAAATGATTATCATATTCTTAAGCTTTTGTACCCTCAAAACTACCCCTAAATTAAAACAGTAAATATATATGATTACAATTTAAAAATAATTTAATTTAGAGTAAAAAATTGCCATTTATTGAATAAAATATTAAAAAATTATATGAAATTCACTCAAATGTGTGTTATACATACGTATAAGAACGTTGGTATGTATTCATGCCTACGTTTTCCAAAATATATGAGCCATATTATGTATATATATATATATATAATATATATACACACATTAAAATAGTTTTGGGTCTCTATTATACTGCGTACTTTCACCTTGCTCCAAAATATTCACACTCCGAAATTTTCAGTTACTAAGTAGAAAAAATATGATAAGTTTTTTTGGACCATAACTCCTTCAATTTTTATGCTATCACAATTTATAGAAAACCTTTGTAAAGCTAATTAAGGGAGCTACAACATACTTCATTGCAATATGTAGTAAAAATCTTTTTTCTAAAACGGTGAAGGATTAAAGGGCTTAAGAGAGGCTGTGATTGCGCTGCCACGCGCTCTTTAAACAAACATATCTCCGTCAATTTTCTGTTTGACAGAAAAAAACAAAAAAAACGAAATTGTTTTTTTCAGAAAAATACCTAAATTTTTCATTCTTACACTTTTATACGTATCTGTCGTCATTGTTGAGATATTATGAAAAAGGTCGTTTTTTTAAATTTGAAATTTTTTTTTTAATCGTGACTTTTTTTGAAAAATATTTGTCCTGAAGCAGCCAAACTGATGCAATCTATCAAACTCTTCATAATAAAGTAAATTTCTAGGCGGAATACGATTAATTTAATTATGGTGGAAATGGCACTTATGAAACCATTGATTTAAAAGAAAAGACATTAGATGCTCCTCTTATTTGCAATACAGCTCACTTATTTTACGTGCAAAAGACTTTTAATAGTGCTAATTGTAAAAGCTTATTTCAAGCACTACAACATATTTTTTATTAGAATGCCTAAAAGGCATCTGCTCGCCGCTAGATGGCATTGACCACATCGATTAAATTTCAGACAAAATAAAAAACGGCTTTGATCTTTAATATATAGCTTAATATTGCACTTAGAATGCTTTATAAAAAACTAAATTATTTATTTACTTACCTGCTACAATTTTGTTCTTCATACAATTTTCGATAAAATGTATATTTTTTGGAGATATTTGCAAAAATCCGATGAAAAACGTAAAAAATAGCGAATTTTCAATTGCCAATTACTTAAAAAGTATTCGATTTTTATTAAAAACTTTAAAGATGATTTTTTGCTTAAAATTAGACCTTCTATCGGTATCCTAGGTTATTTTTTAAAAAGAAAAAATTCACCCTCGAGAAGGTGTGGCAACCATCCCCAGGGTGGTTGCGGAGTTCAAATAATTTTCACTTTTGAAGTTAAGGTTAAGATGAACCTAATTCCAAAATTGTATGCAATTCGGTTCACAGTAAAAAAATTCGGAGCAATAATGCTTCAATGACTGCACTAAAAGGGAAATGCTTTTACTCACCTAAACACAATACATGAACGCATAAACAATAACACAACACCAAAATACATTAAGGTTAGCGCGTGAATAACACAGATAAACATATCGCGGTGGCAACCTATTTATTTATTGACAGTTTACTAAAATAAATTTTATTAGTTAGGGCGTAAAATCCATGCTAGACATCCGCGTGCATTGCAAAAATAAACACTGATAGTGGTGAACAACTGGAACGGCGGAACAAGGGACGGGAAGAGAGATTGATTCCTGCTCTCATACCGATTGGAGCTGGGAAGGGCATCGACTGTTTCTGAATAGAAATTATTGATTCGCATGTGCTATTTTGCCTGCGTGAATTTCAGATAGGAACATTAAGTTAATTTTAAAAGTTTTAAAACAGGTCTTTAGTTTTCATAATTGGAACAGAAAACCCAAACGAACATCTATGCTACTGTTAGTGCTTGTAAACTGTTACAAATAATAAGTAGCATTTCTGAAACGAGATTTGATAAACAAATTGATTAGTTTTGTTAAGAGAAATTAATTTTACTAAACTGCGAAGTATTGTACTTTGCGGGGGCATTGCAGTGTAAAATTTTGGAATTTAATCAATTAAATTCAATACATACCCATATACACTCTAAGAAGACTTTGTTAGTACAAAAAACAACCATTTCAAGATATAACACCAAGCATGTTACAGATATCCTCCGAAAGCAATTAAGCCCTCCATTAAATTTACATTAACCTAACCTCCCTTCCCCCGACCACTCTGTTCACTCCCCAGACTTAGCTGCAGGTGTTGTCAAGTAACGCCACACAAACTGGCTTAATTAGGGGACGTCTCAAGTTCGGTCTCCATGCTGTGCCCTTGGCTATCCGTTTTACTTTGACCTTACTATGAGTTGGGTGGTAAACAGTGTATTTGTACATTACCATTTCATATCATATGTTTGAAAAGCTTGTTTTCTTTGTAACGTTTCAAATTATGGAGCTTTTAAAGCTGTAACGTACCTTAAAGCTCTAAAAGACGACGTCATGTATTAAACGGATTAAACGTCTCCTTGTGGGCCGTACTCCTGAGGAAGTAGCAGGCCACTGAATATGTTGTGTAGCTGGTATCTTAAATCGTTTGAAAAACATTCAACCACCCTGGGACTTTTTGGTTACCTTACATTATTATTATAATTATATTTCACATATAACTTATATTAATAGCTTAAATTTACTTTTATTTTACATATTTATCTAATGGTGTATGTCTCTATGTTAATCAGTCACGTGAAAACCACTGGAACGATTACACCAAAATGTTACGTAGACATTCTAGGGTCTCTAGTTAACATACAGCACTATTATTATTTTTAGAAGTCCTTTAGAGCTACGCCTATTTGTCCCTAAAGTGCGAAATTTCCATCTTGGTCTCAAAACTTGAATTACAGTAATAAAATAGTATTGAATGAAAGGGTCAGGTAAATCTACTTAACTGCTCCGATTAAACGTTTTTTTGACAGTAAAACCATATGCTTATTTCATTAATTAAACCACTATGTTCAATTTGTTTACTTTTCAAGACTTGAAAGTATATGTAAGCTTAGTTGACATTATTTCTTATTTACCTTTTCTGCAAAGCGCTATTGAGCACAGAGAAAGAAAATATCCAGATAAAGAGATTAAAGTTTTGAGTTAAAATATACTTTTAATTGTACATTTTACCAAGTATTATGTATGCAATGCTTGGGCAGTACTGCGATGCAGATATTAAAGACAAAGTTACTACCTAACATTTACTTTATATGTAAATTCTGTAATTAAAATGTTTATATATTTTCTTGATAGGGGAAACAAGAATACAGGAAACAAGGAAAAATGAACTTCGACGCAAAAAATACTGGAGTGAATTAAAATGGTCATAAATATCTACCTTTTCACATATTTTTTCCCGAACGTGGCAAAAATGCCAACTCAAAATTGGCTTCGGAAATATAATTCACTTGAACCAGAAGAACTCGTACACTTGCAAAGCGAAAAATACTAGCAATTTTGCTTAAAATCTGAAGCTGTTAACCAAGAATACTGGCATAATATGTCTCTAAAATATGCATACTTCCGTTTATAAACTAAATGATCAATCATTCATTACATCGTAACAGCGTTAACTGAAACACTAAAGACTTCGGCTTTAAGATTCATCCACATTGACCTATAATAGTTATTATAGTTCAATTATTACTGAAATAGCTAGAGCTATTCAATAAAATGTCATGGATCGTTGAAGGGAAGTATTCGAGACATTTCACGGGTGAAAATGCTTTATTGAATTCAGAATACCAACATATTAAATATGAATTTATATATAAAATGATTCAGGAGATTGGAATATCTTCCAATGACTATCATTAATCTCTGGAGTGTTTACAATATAAATTAAAAAGAATATGCCTATTGTGTTTCTTGTGTCTTTGAAACAAGAAATTGCGTGAAAAGCCGCCGGTAACTGGTAGTTTAACTCATCTTTATATAATATTTAATACTTTAATCGGATATATTTGTTATAAAAAAGTTGTTCGGATTTATTACATTTTATTATAAACTTAGTACGTATGTTTAACACTTTATCTTAAGTACAAATTGAAATTAGTCAATCATGAAGCTGGTTTCTGAATAATAAATAACTAACTGTAGGATTATTTTAGCCGTACGAGTTTGAACGTCCCGGCTGTCATAAAGTAACCGCCGTAAAGTAGTGCAGTTTTATGGCAGCGTCTGGCATTTGACGCTGTCTCAGACTTGACTTCTAGAGAGTCTGGAGTGTGAAGAGTCTGGTCTGAAGTTCGTCTGAAGAGATCCAAAGAAGCTGAAAATGAATCTTTACATCGTTCACCGTCATAGACACCTATATATAGGTGAAGTGGCGGTCTCATTGTCTCATCAGGTGCACAATTGAGTGCACTATGATGTTTCAGACACGATCTCTAAGGACGGTGGAGCTACTGAGTTCTCTACACATAACGTGGTTCCGGTAAGAAGGGTTGATATAATTAAAATGTTGAGGTTCACTCGCTGTCTCAGGTTTGACTCCTGGAATGTGGTGTCATGTGCGTCTGAAGAGATATACATAATTAAATGCAATAAAAGGAAGGTGAACGTGAGTTAAAATCAACATTCATATTCAATGCCATTAGTACACATGGAATAACACAGTGCCTAAACCAGTACATTAGTTCAGTCAACTACAGAAGGTAGGATAGGATTTGGACAGTGTCAATCAGTCTAAGTAATCGAACACTCGAGTTGTCTTGCACACAGCAGTGATGTGGTGGTGTTTCCCTAAGGACAGCCATTGGTCAATGATGACAATATATCGAGTACATTCTGAATCATCGAGACTAAGCATGTATACTAGTTTGAGCAACTCAATATATACAAGTTGTTAGAATATAATCAATGGTAAATTTTATAGATCATGCTACTTTGCAAATTTATACATATGAATTATAGTTATACTGAATAGTGATTATGATCTCTCAGATGGAAAGAGGGTGCAAATAAACTCAGATTATTCTGTGCTGTACGATACACAAACACTCACTGAATTCGTAACGAAGCCATGCAGCAAACTTCTATTTACAGGGATTCATTTTTGCCTGTATGAGGCATTATGGTTCGAGTTAGTGCAGGAATTATCAGTGACCATTTGTTTGGCAATGTATCACATTGTATGTTTTATATTATCATGTTTAGTATTCTGCACTAAGTGAATATTTGAAGGTGAATACAAATTAAAATCAAACAACCAGCTCAGTAGCGGTGACGTAATAGAATAACGAATTAAAGGCTAGAATTAATAACTAGTGCAATAGTAGGTGTATTTTATAAAATAAATAATCATTATGTAAATGAATAAAATTATATAAACACTAACAAGCATTTGTCTCAGTAGAAATTATTTGGTTCTGAGAGGTTTAACTAGAAAAAGTTGGGATTCTGTCATCCTGTACATAGGTGTTGCTATACAAGTAAGCTCAATAGCTCTCTCTCAATGTTTTTTTTTAAGAATTTGCTAATATAATGAGGTAAAACTAAAGTTGATATGAAGTATGGATAATATGGATATATATATATATATATATATATATATATATATATATATATATATATATATATATAAAATACCATTGTGAATTAATGGTAGCACATTCACCCGGCAAGTTCGTGTCTTGGCGGAGCAAGTACTTTTTGATATATATATATATATATATATATATAATTTCAATAAACATTGAATCGCAAAAAGTACTTGCTCCGCCGGGAGTCGAACCCGGATCTCTCACTTGCCGGGTGAATGTGCTACCATTACACCACAGAGCGCTTACTTTTTCCGATTCAATTATTTTGTATTTGGCCGTATCTGTCACATATGCGTTTAAATAAGCAAACTAACATATGATCGGAAGACCAAGATTAAAAGGGTTTTAGTTTACAATTTATTATTCTAACATAAAGATAGCCCTATAATGTGGAGTTCATAACATAATATAATATATATATATATATATATATATATATATGTATTTATATATATATAATATATATATATATATATATATATATATATATATATATATATATATATATATATATATATATATATATATGATGACATTGTACCCTGAGTGCCTGTGTTTGATTGTATTCATTTATGAAATGTTCATTGAACCTTGAAGCTAAGATCTGATTCAGCAACAACCAAAACCTTAAATTCCAATCCTTTCATACTTTTGTGACACTTATTCTAACCTGAATAATCAGTAACAATCTGCCAAACGGCTTTATAAGTATTGTTACGGTTTTCAATATGAGACTCGCAGCTAAATTATCTTAAAGTAATTAGATTTCTGTACACGAAAAATGACGGAAATCCCGACGAAGGAAATATAGGAACTTCAACCGTTCCTTCTCAAGTTATGAATAAGCCACCTTGGTGTAGACCTACACACTCCTTTTTAAAGGGCTGATTTATAGCTATCAGCAAAAATATTCAAGAATAAAGAAGTTTGTTTATCAACATCATCATCATTTTCAGAAAAGACTACTTGTGACCAATCTACATGTTGTAGGAGGTCAGAAAATCTTGCTCAGTGAGTGTTTGCTCAGTCAAATCGATTTCGTAGTTGTTAGTTTTTAATTTTGTATGTTTTAAGACCATAACACTATATTTTATAATTATTTAAAATTATTGTTATTTAGGAGAATTAAAGGGAAATTGATAGTTAAAATACTCTTTTAGTAATTTATAGTACTAGTATTTCAGATTAATTAGGTATAATATTATTAGTGGTTACGTTTCAGAAATAAGACAGATTTTAGAATTAGATGATAAACAGGAATGTATTATTTCTATAATTAGATTATAAAATAAATCTTATTGAACAATTGGAGATCTATTAATTGCAATTTTAAATAATTATGTGTGTGTTCAACCATCATGCGAGGATTATCAAAATATACATAACGAAGTCTTTTCATCATAAAGAGTCCTGAGTATGAAAAAATGTGTAGATTTCAAACTGGTACTGAATGGTTTGGGTAGGAATTTGTAATTTATTAATTATTTTTGATACAGCTTTATCTGAGGCACCAGTAAATCTGTGAGGCCGGATTTCGAGTAATGTGCAGGTCTACACTAAAGGGCCAGAGGGAGTCATTATCAGACAATTTGTATTTAATATTCAAGAGACTGAAGGGTAAGTCATAGAAAATTTTGTGTCTCTTTATAAAATTGACTATGTAAATTTATGTAAAATAAGCTTTTAAATTCACATCTACACTTCCATCACGCAAGTTTTATGTGTGAAGTACAATGAAGATATGCGATCAGCTGCCATAAAACTGCACTACTTTATGGCGGTTACTTTATGACAGAGGCAAAGGCATAACTCGTTCCAGATACACCGTCCTGAATAATATTATACTTGTTTTAAATTAAATTCACGTACAATAGAGCATTTTACAATAATACGACATACATGTAATTTTCCTTAAATAACTGTTTAGTTATTACGGATAAGTTCTTACGATATAATCTGTGCTATTCAGTGGATGTAACATGGATGATACATAAATAGATTCCTTGCTTGATCACACTTCAATAAATTATGACATAAAATTAAAAATTTTAAAGTCTAAAAAGGGTATAATATTTAGATCACGGAATAATAAAACTGATTATAACTATGCAAACGTTTACTATATTCAACAAATTAATTTTGCTAGTAAAAATATTAAAACCCCATTTTCTAAATCTTACTTTGGAGGGATAAACAATAAATTGATCTCAAAGATTAATTAATTAAAAAAAGGTTTTTATAGTTTGATCAAAGCGAGATCCTTAAAAAAACACGTATGTGCTGTATTACGAAAATGCAGATTAAAGTCAGGATATAAAGCTGAAGCATGACCATCGTGTGTTGTTCTCCATTTATATCATACATACGTGTGTAAATGCTATATAATTTATATTCTGAAATATATAGAAACCGATTAACATGTAATTGTAAAATTCTATGTTTTTTTAAAAGTAATGAAGAATTTTAACTTGTATACTTTTTGTAAACATTTAAGTACTAAAAAAAATAAAATCCATACATTTCACAGACACGCGGGTTTTGTAATGCCAAGTACTCACCAAGTATTGTAGACGTTCAATTCCTAAACATCTATAGAAAGATCTTGATGTGTAGATTTGCAGAAGTTCTTAAAAATTAATAATATTTCATATTTTTTGTATGAGTAGACATGATGAAAACAGAATAACTATCTATTAAAAGAACGACCTAAACATTGTAAACATCCTGCTGGAATTTCACCATAAATAATTAAATAAATTTACAAGCTTTAATAAGTTCGGAAAATTTATTAATATAATGATATCTAATTTTTGCAAAAAATACTTGATCTATTTTGAAGCTGAAAGCACGTTGTTTTGCAAATAGGCAATTCGCTCTTTCCTTTCATAATGCAACAACAAATTGAATAAAAGCCAATTGGTTGAAGCGTAGCTGCAGCCACCTGTGAACGGGAACATTGTTTATTGAATTGAATGCAGATGGATACATTTACGGGTTCACTCAGTTACATTTGTTGTTTAAATATACCATGCCACTAAAAACACGTGATTTGATCATTTAAACTGGTCATCTTTTGACCCTCAGAAAGAAATATTACTATTTGAGGAGTAATTGCAGTCTGGATCGTTATTATTGTATCTGTTGATAAGATTAGAGTATAAGAATCAAATATTACCCAAGAAAGTGAAAGGATATTTGATTTATTTGTATGCAAAATTGTACAAAGAACAAAATTTTAGTAATTACAGTCATAAAAATAACTATTTTGAACTTTAGAACCACACAAATTCTTTTTAAATAATTTTTATACCAGGATGGACTAGAATAGAACGATTTATATATCAATTATAGTTATGAAGTTTTTATAAGCATATAATGTACTTCTATTTGTATCCAAAGTGTTATTACATACTTAATACTTAAATAACAAGATTTTTCAATGCAATTTTCGCTAAAAGAACCACTCATATATTATACCTGTATGTAAAAGGTGATTTGGTGATTTAAATTTTGAGCATTAATTTAAGTATAAGTATAAATTAAAGTAGAAATATTAAATATTAATAACAAATTTGGTTTATGTATAATATGTACTTAAATTTTAATGGCCATTGGGGTAGTTAGATTTGATTATGCAAAAATATATTTTATCAAGAAGTTGATGTTTATGTAATTGCACCCCTGCATCAAAAGTATAAACGATTATGGCGGTAATAGGTTCTACTATCGATTAAACAACCACACTCATGTTCCGTTTGCAGACAAGGCGGTAGACCACAGTAGTTAACTGTGTTTCTGTTTGTGACTACTGTGGGTCGGACTAATCTTTTTGGAAAATCATCAGGGACATTCGTGTAAAAATGGACGCGCGCACACACACAGACAGACAGACACCCAGTAACTACCAAGATACGTACATACACTGGCAGTTAGGACGACCTTTAAGTGGACTTAAAGACATTATCAATCCCTGTTCTACCTACTTCTACTAGCCAGTTATTAACTATTTTCTTATATGAATAATAACTGCATGGACCAGGACCTTTCACTTGGGGAGAAAAAAAGTACTAGATGTAAAAAAGTGTCTGTAAAATTAATATATTTACTGAGTAAATTTTTGTTTTTATAACTTACGGGTGGTTGGTTTCCCTGAGCATTTTAAAAATTTTAAAATATATAACTTTATTGTTCTTGCATATAACTGACTCATATTTTTTACCTTGAACTCATGAAATAATTATTCAGATGGGTAAGTAGTTGGATTTTTAATGCCGCTTTCATAGTAGCATTCTGTGAAGTATGCAATGGTAGAACGATCGTTTGTATGCTCCGCCCCAAGCAATAATACCAAATTGTAATAACGATTGTACATACGTGTAATAACCTGTTTAAATTAAAACTGGTTTTAATATTTTACAAAGAACAGAAAATATATAAATAAGCTTTCTCAATCTGTTTTTTAACAATATCACATCCAGTCCACTTAAGTCTATCTTCAAATATTACACCGAGATACTTGTAGTATGACGCTCTTTCAACAGTACTCTAAGCAATACAAGGTAATGCTTTAAAACACAATTGTAAATGGCATGACCTCTTCGTGGCGTCCCTCTACCCACTTCGTTTTGAGTCGCGCTGGAGTGAACCTCGTGGGATTGCTCGTTTTGGGCAGAGCATATGGCGTCTTTGATCGTCCTCACATTTTAGATAGAGACATGTACAATGATTGATTGATTGTAAGTTTCTCTACGATGTGCTGATCTAGTTCCCTTTTTGTTTAGAAATTTCAAGTTTTCTTCTCCCTCCTCCTCTAGTTTTGCGCGTGACTTAGTGTTGGGAGCTGTGATTGTGTTAAACTTGTGTACAGTTATTGTGTCGACCGTTTGATAATCCGTTCGGGAGGAGGAAAGTCTGTTTCCTAGTTCAGAGCTGAGTGGCAGATGAAGACAATTCCGGTGAGTTTAGCATGCCTCTCTTTACCATACAAGTCTATACTCGACATCCACATGCATACCCCCCTTTCCTACCCTCAAGGGTTTTAATTTAATTATGTAAACATTCATCTTGTCCTCGGAGTCCGATTGAAATCCCTTTACATTATTCAGCTGGCGTTAGCTGACCATTTCGAGTGGCGAGATGGTGACAAATGAGAAGCTAGGGTGGACTGACTTTACCTGGCTAGTTTATTAAATAAAATCTATCACGTATGAAATATAACATGACTAGACTTAAAATACATATCAAATATAATGTTTAATATTGTATACGTTAAAGATATGACCATTTATAATGCTGGCAATGTAAAATATTAAATAATTATAGAAATATACTCTTTGTTGTAACCATAGTGATAACGTTTACATCGAACACATGTTTTATCTTATCTTTCTCCTGGTCACACGTTTAATAAGGTGCATTCTTTGACATACATTTAGGATTAAATAAGTGTCAGAATATACACAATTAAAAAGTTAAATTTGCTTACCCCTTCCTTAAAAATGACACTGCGTATTTAATTGTTAAATTTTGTAAAGTATATAATTAGCACATAATATAATTCCAGTTTACATTTTCTCTATACTTTTTACAATTAAGCATTTTTGTTGCCTTTAAAATATTTTCTAAGGATTGGTCTTACTGTCATAGTTTTATACACAACTGGAAATTTATTTCAGAGCTTCTTTGGAAGGTAGAAGGGACTACGAGAAAACTGCTATCAAACATTTCTGGAAGCACACATAACATATGTAAGTTATGAAACCCATGTACTAAAGGAGTGTATTAAGACATTAAAAGAGACATTATATTCAACCACAGAAGAACTATAGAGTAAATGGAAGAGCTTTCCCGGGTATCAGTGTAATCCTTGTTCATTCAACAGGTTACTTCGGAGAGGTTCCAATACTGATCCTACTTTAATCTAACGTGATCTTTCCGTTTATCGGTTTCGGATAGATTAGATTCAATGGTTTCTTTAAATATAACTTTATTCGAACCGTTAAATTATTTATGAACATGTTTTTATATTGTTTTATTATACATGCAATTTCATACATTGATTTATATTTTTCTTAAAAAGTCGATTCCTAAAAACACACATAACTTTAATTTTTTAATCCCTCTATGTTTTTAAACAGGATTGATGAGCTAAAATTGCGTATATGGATATTCATTGAGAATTAAAGTTAGTTTATAAAGGTGGAAGTACAAATAACAATAATATCACGTCAATTTTAACGTCTAGTTTCAAAAGTTATGTTAGCGTTATTGATTTCATATTCGGTCTGTAATGTTATTTACTTGAAAAAAGTATATTTCTTACTTATTAGTAACATTAAGGTTTTAAGCAATTACAATACCATTTTTAGCCCAATAATTTGATAACAACCACAGTTTCTGCCTGTCATTTGGCTATGTATGGCCGTTTACGGGACTTAGGTGCCAATAAAGTATTTATAAAATTTCACCATTTGATATTGCAGGTAGAAATCAATAAGGTATATCCCTATCTTGCTTATTTTACCGTCTAATTGTATGTTTATGTTAAAGAAAAAGGGGAAAATTATATCTTTAAGTTGAATAAAGGAAAACATTTCAAAATTTGTTTCGTATAATTAAGACTTATTACTCAAAGTACAAGAAATATATCGTATCAGGTTTCAAAAATACGGACAAATAAAAGTCCCAGCTTTAGTAACTAAAAAATGGGAGATTTCATGAAACATTTGAGAGATTGGTAAAATAACGGTTACTATAAATGATCATTTTTATACCAATTTTGTTACGCTAAAAAAATAATAACCAAGTATCAAATGTTTTACTAACTGCCATCTCTATCTTAAAAGACACAAAACGAGTTATTAGTGTTGTTAACTAGATTATTAAATAATCAACTGATTTTTGGACTAACAGATTCATTAAATAACCTCCTTAGTTTTATAATTTTTTTACTAAATTTTCTTGAATGCAGTACACGTTGCTTAGTGCAGAATTGATGTTCACATTTTGATATGTTCGTTGTAACCAAATACCATTTGTCAAATATAGAGTTAGTTAGTTTACACAATTTTATTGTTGAATCATTTTTCTTAAATGTAATGTTCTTCTTTGTCTCAAATTGACTAAACATTTTGTAAACATTGATGACCGATACAAGTTAAAGAATATAGCTTTATAAGTTTTTGTTACTAAATGTTAACTATGATAATGTATAGTTAAAATTATACATAATGAATCATAACTTCTTCATTCTCCAATAACGTGTCTGAAAAGATAAAAACAACAAGCATTTTCACGCATTCCATATAGTCATTCTCTATTTTGAAACTTGCGGGTACTATTAGCTTTTTATTGTTTTATTGAGCAAATCATGCATAAATATTACATTTTTACACCAATAACAAAGTAGTTTTGAAACTAATGCACAACACATTTACATTATTACGTTATAAAATATTACAGAAAAAATAAAATCATGGCTTTATTTTGTAATATATTTAGATTATTTATTTCCCACAAATATGAATTACGTATCAAACCCTTAAACAGTTTAAATTCTTATCGTTTTCTAATGGATTAAAAACATGACAGATAACAAAGCTGATTTTTAATAAGATATATAAAAGGCGACCATTCGTTATAGTGTCACAAATTTCATTACCATAGATCACCTGATTAGTTAAAAATATCAATGAAACGAGTTGATGATTAATAGAAAATTGAGCATAACCCAATATATACTATTAATCCAAATAATACTCTGAGCAACTGAAGGTAGTTAAGATAACAAGATTTCACAGGACCGGGAAGATAACTATCTAAACCCACATAAATAACAGGGAATCCAGATAAAAAAAACCTTGGGATTGTCCTTTGGGAAATACAAACAAAATGATTACAGTGATCGTAAATTATAGCCTCCTGCTGAGACTAGGGAACGTTTGAGGTAGAATCTTTGTTGAGATAAATACACGACGCTCAATGTCAATCCCCTGCAACTAGAGGCTGCAAACGTTGGTAACCGCGCTGTGCTTGAATATTCTACTTTGTTGTCTATTGTATTGTAAAATACCGTTTACTAATAATAATTTCACCAGGAGAGAGTTATTGATTGAAAATAAATTGTTTTACTTTAACGTGCGGCTACCTTTAATACATCATATAACTGGGGTTTCTTTTCTGTGCACTCTTAAGAATAAAATGCGGATTTTATAAATTTGTGAAAGTTTGAGATGTTATAAACTAGTTTTAAATGAAATGATGGAAATATAAAACATTGAGTATCTTTAATTTGAACAGCAATAAAATTATTGGAAATAATAACAAATATTCTATAATTAGAGTTCACAGACAACATTTCCAAATGAAAAATTAATTTGACATTTACATTCTACCAATTTTTACTTTTTTTAAACGGTCATTTAAGCGATTCTTTTGTTAAATGTTAATATACAAATAATAACTGCATAACACTTTTAGTGTATAAAAATAGGTCTGACTTAAAAAAAAAAATAATAACGTTTTCAGACACTTTTATTATAACAACTACAGTGGTCGAATAACGTTCGCCCGGAAATAAAAGAATTATGACTAATTACTTTGTAATTAGAGTCTACACTTTATATACATCAATAAATTTTTCAATTTGTACAAAATACACAACTATTCATACAAAATTACGATAAAATTAGCTCAAATATTTGTTTCCTATCATATAACTCAATTATATAAGCATACAAAATTAAAAAGTAATATTCATAACAGTTTTAATTTAAATGAATTGTGTCTGATTTCTAATAAAGTAGTACATTTAATTATTAAATTAAATAGAGATTATTTTTAGCTACACATATTGATAAAAATTGGTTTTAAGGCAATCTTGGACGTATTCATCACTTAAATAATTTATTTTATATCTGACATAGCTTGAATATTTATCTGAAAGAATAATTTTGTCTTTCTAGCTTATAATCACCATCAAAATGTAGTTGGTTTAATCATTAGATAAGTATGCATCATCTAGTAAGTAAACGTTGTTAGTTCACTTGATTATGAAAGATTTCATTACTACTGAAGAATGTATTTTTAAGAAATTAATTTTGTCTTAAACCATGTTTTTGACTTTGTGTCCATATAAATTCTATAGATAGAAGCTAGTCTCTGAATTATTTATTACGTTATAGAGTTGTTGTATGAAATAAATTAGGCTTAAGATGTATGTTATTTGCTACCATATAAAAATGTACTCAGTATTTGGTATCCTAGTAGCATTAAGAACAAAAAATCCGAAAAGTATCGTACAACTAATTAAAATGCCTTTTCTACTCTTTTGTCTATTGAGGGATATAGACTTGAAACATATGATTTAATTTCATAATTTTATTTATAACTATACCATAATTTTCCTGTAATTCGAAAAGTGGGTAACGTTCAAAAATATTTTAAATAGTATCGAAAAAAACAAGTGTTTACTATTTTATCGTAATATATTTAATCAATTGAGGTGAGTTGTGTAAAATATCCGAAAGAAAAAATTAGTATCTCGTACAATTAAAAAAAAGTTCTGTTGTAAAACAGTGTCTTTAATGAGGAAATAATTAGGTACATTTGCTAAGATATAATGATGAATGCTGATTACAAACTCTATGAGCTTACTTGTTGATTCTAAAGACACCAAAAATATTTAAGCTGTTACAAACATATATTCAAGAAAAATCATGTCGAAGTATTAAAGGCAGAATACACAATTGTATGTATATTGCCAAAGTATATTATATATATATATATATATATATATATATATATATATATATATATATATATATATATATATAGACACAATACACAAAAAAAAATAATAAAAAAGTAAACTCCCCAGGTTGATAAATCGTGAATTCCAGATCTGAGACTCTGCATCATATAAGCAAGTAAGTTAAATTATATATGAAATGGTTAGCAAAAAGTTACAAAAACTTATAAATTTGTGAATGTCAAGTAGGGTAGATTGAAGGTTTCTCTTCTAAAGTAGTCATGGCCTATAAAAGATGGCCTACCATGGAAGTCTCCGTCTTTAAAACATATCTAATATGGTTGTATCACTCTCTACGATTGAGGTCCCAAACAGAGACATTCAAAAATTCGTATAGCGAAGTAACTCCAAGCGCCCATGGTACTGTCTGTTAGGTTGGTAGAACTGTAATAAGATATTGATTGCTAATAACTGGGGTAATGGAGTTGTCTGTAACTGGTCCATAGAGTTGTGGCTTCCCAGAACTACAATCAGAAACTCTTTGTTAAAGATTAAAATATCTACAAGCATCCGAAGTTACTAATTGTCACTGAGGATCATGCAGCAAGTAGAGACTAGCTGTAGGAAACTCGGAAATGTATAGAATAATAGGCGTCGATTACGATCATTGTTATCGGTAATAACATAAAGGTTTCTAAAAAGCTAAGAAGGCAATTTCTATTTTTAAAGATCGTCCAATTACTGGATACATAATTCACAGTTGGTTGCTTCCAATAAGGCCTCATCTGGAGTCACAATCTATCTGATCTCTCTGACATGGCATTTGCTTCTAAGTCCAGTGTTAATCAATATTGAGTTTATTAGGAAACTTTCTTAACTAATCGACATTACTGCTATATTATACTGATAAACTGACTGTTCAATACTTTATGAAGACAAATAAACAAGGTTTTATGCATCTTCTTAGTGGAAATTGTATTTATTATCATAAAAATGTTGCAGATTATTGTATCCATAATATTTATGTCATCCAATAAAATATAAACGAATTTGGCACATATTAATTAATATTGATAAAATATTAATTTGTCAAAACACATAACTCTTGCCTATCCCTTCAACTATTTTCGTTAGGTTATAAAACAGTATAAAGGTCCAATTTACCATGTATCTTTGAAATGATGTATTGATAGTTAATTAATAACATTTTTATAAAACAAAAGTATATAAGTAAAAGATATGAACTAAAATTCTTTACACGACAAGTCTTCTATGACAGAGAGCAGAACACGTGCCTCTTTCCTTACTCTATTATATTTTATCAACGGCAGTGCCAAATTTATACATAATACAGTATATGGCAAGAAGAATACATTACGTTTAATGCAATGTACAGATAAAAAAATGAAGAATAATTGCGATTAAAAACCCATAAGGTACAAGTATTAAACCTAAAGCTAAAAGTATTAAATCAACAAAAACAGTCACAGGAGTAATCTAACGACAGTCCTTACAATCACCATAGTTTCACAATTAATCAAATATAAATAAACAATCCTGCTATTCAAGAACGATAAATCCACATCTTAATTGTCAACTTATTAGGAATATTACTAGTAATTTAATTAATTCATTAAGAAACTTTTATTATATAATATTAAATAATAAATTAAGAAAAACGAGTCCTTAAAATTAGTATTTATCCTAAAAGGAAATATGTGTTTTAATTAAGGCTAATAAGTCACAAGATATCAGTAGATACAAAATACACGTTGGGGAATGGTACATTAACAATAAATAATCAGATTAAAAATAATTAACAATTGAGTAATATGAATGACAATAAAACAGCAAAAACAAATAGTACAGCTTATTATGGCAATCAACAATAAATAATATGACTAACTATAGGATAAAAAATAAATAATAAGAAAAACATAAAAAAGTAAAGGATAAAAAGTAAAGATAACAATAAAGAATTAGTAACAGATAATACTTAATTTAGGGCTATAAATTCAACAATCCTAGTCTGTAAAGACTTCAAGGGCTTCTTTTCTGATCTGTTGGGGATTTCCGTAAAAGAAATCACAATCTGGGGCAAGGTGGGTTCCTCAGATGGACAATACAATAATTAAATTGGGTGGGGGGGGGGGGGGGTGGGGGGGGGGGGGGGTGGGGGGGGGGGGGGGTGGGGGGGGGGGGGGGTGGGGGGGGGGGGGGGTGGGGGGGGGGGGGGGATTATTTCGCTAATTATTCATTAAAAGTTATGTCGTTCCTTCTAACAAAATCACTTAAATTTCCTATTTGATATTCAAGTGCTTTTAAGATTGGAAAAAGTTTATTATATGATTTTATTATTTAACAGAATCATACAAACATGGCCTTAAAGGGCCCGATGTTCCTTCGAGATATTCATGTTTGCGTAAATATTGCGGTGGATTACCAAAAATCTCTTTCATCATCCCATAAAAAACGCGCGAATAATCATTGACAAGTTTGATGATGAGAGATGGTCGGGGAAGGGAGGAAGGCTCCGTAGAATAACTTTGTTATGACAGGCTGAGTGACGTCACATGTGATACAACAGACGAGAAGATGATCACAAGGAAACAGCCACCGCCACCATCGCTTCTGTTAACACCTCAGCCCCCACTGGAGTTATCCTCTTTTGATAATTCAGGCTTCCTTATTCGCACTTTGTGAGGAGAAAATATCTTTGTGGCTTATAATTTTCACTCAGCGCAGTTTAAAACGCGTTTATTTGCTGTGAAACAATCACAAATTTTGGTTTCATTGATATTTTTCCAGACAATAAATATGACTTTTGTGCCAGAAGAGATGTCAATAAGCCGATATAATGGTTAGTTGAAATAAGCAGATCAGGACGACAACAGAACGTAGCAATAAATTTGTTCTACAGACAAAAATATAGTTCACGGATTGCCCTTTAACCTTTTGACCAAGAGGAACCAGTGTACCAGATTTTTTATGCGGACGGTCAGACAGTTCACGGACTGTTCCTAACCTTTTCACCCCAATGTATCCGTTCGACATGAATTTTTCTTGATATGTACCGACAAAACATTGTAACTTTATAATAACACATTGGTAGTATACGACTACACCGGAAACAGGATAATTTTTTCGGTAGTACATAACTTCATCCTGGAAGTATGTGGTGACACACCCGGAAATGTATGATAAAACTCATCGGAATTCTAAGACTACATACTGGTAGTTTAAGATGTCATACAGGAAGGAATACAAAGTAGCAGGAAGTATATTATTATACACCGGAAATATATGACACACCAGAAGTTACACTTCAATACCATTCCAGAAGTCCGAAATCGACGGCATAAGACTTTTTATTTTAGCCATATTAAAAAACACAACGTGATTATAAGATTTGTTTATGAAAGTGATATTTTAGTCCTGTACTCACAAGTAAAACTGACGCTTCTTTTTGAAAAATAACAATTTCATATATGTATAAAATATGTGTTAGTACTACATACATCTTTTGTCTAACAAACAATGTAATGAAAAAAACTTGATGTATTATTTCAAATTATTAAAACTTTAAATAATACTTAATTTTCATTGATTTCGTTTTGTACTTTATGATTATTTCATAGACTCGCTACTCTGTTTTAATTTTCAGACTCTCTCCTAAGCAATTCTTTTGAGCACCTAATGTGCCTCTATTCTGGTTCCGACATCGTTTAGATTTGGATTTGATCAATGCTTGGGGCTTGGTTTCAGTTAATAGTGGCACACAACAGTTCTTTACTAAGCATGACTTCGACATTTTCAACATTTGTTTCTCCTTTTTTAATGTTTTAGAATGTTATCCTTAAAGGCAGCTCCACTTAACGGTGCCAAAATAAAACATCATGTTTTTGGTTGTTCGATACTAATTATGAATAACAATCCTTTTAAATTGTCAATATCAATTATAGTTAATATAATCCATTTTTAATGCTACCTATTACCTATATTACACAACCTGAATATAATACGTATAATATATCGTCAAGATCAACCCAAGGTCAATATCGTCAGTCTATCTCTCTATTATCAACAATACTCAATTCACCCATTCTCCATATCGTCAATATCAGCCATCGTTATTATCAAAGACTAAACCAATTATAACATAAGAAATGCTTGTTACGAGGAAAATACCTAGATTACGTTGATCTTGAAAGTTAAAATGCTTTGAAATGTTCCAAAAACAATATTTCTACATTTTAACGCTATAAAGCTATAAAGTTAGCACCTAAATGTAATATCAGCTTTCAAAATCTGAAAAATACTTCGGAGGAGGGAAATTGAAATAAAATTATTGTAATCTGTAACAGACATCTGTGACAAAATATCTAGTTAGGATTATAAATCGTTCGGTATGCTGACAGTTTAGTGTAATTTAATTTTATACTCTGAAACTGGTGAAGTGTAAATGAGTGTCCTGATTCAGTCTCCAGTTACTAAACCAATTAAGACTGCAGAGCTAACTGCAGATGACCGAGCGGTGAGCGGGACATTGACATTGAGACTCGGGCTGCTTACTAATAGTGACAATCAGTTCACCTTTCCTTTTCTGCTTTGTCCCCTTTTATTTAACAAACTATGTTATGTTCGGTGTTTGCAGTTGTAGGCTAATCTAATTTTTTAGACTATTAGTAAATAGTTTTCAACATTATTACAAGTAATGTAACTTACTATTATTAGGAATAATCGTACTGTTTCTGTTTAACATATAGAAAAGCTGAACGGAACCCAGCCAACGGAATATGGGGCAATCTTTAAGATGTTTTATGACATCTTGCTGTGTTTTTAATAAATGGACCCAATGGTCTTGAAACTTAGACTAGGTTTCTCTTGATTCTAGGAAGAACGTAAATTTATTTTGGGTGGAAAGGTAAAAATTAAAGGTAAAAAAATAAATAAAACTTTACAATAGTTTTATAGATACACCAAACAAGAAAACCGAAGCATTAACAAATTTTTAAACCAATTAATCACAATCTTTCTATGTATACAAGGCAGTTACTCACTGTACGATTGTTTGATAAGACTTGTGACGTTCTGTCGTATCGGTTTATTCTTTCAGGAATTCGTTATTCACTGCAGTAGTTATGGATGTTCTATTTGAAACATGTATTGTGTCTGAGAATTAGATTCCTATAAATGGATTAAAATTCATTATGCATACATCATCCCCTAATGAATGCATACTCAATGTGCAATTTGCGTTAAGAATTGTCTTTAGCTTGCATTGTAACCTCATTAGCATCTTTATTACGCAATTAAACCAAGTCTATAAATTTAAATAAATAGGCCAACTAAGCATTATTTACAGTCTGTACCTTAGAGTGTCATGTTACATTACTGTACAACGTTATTTTATAATAATTAATAATGCTGTTAATTATCTCATACTGCTTGTTGACTAGTACTATTATAATAGATAATGAATACATTACACATTTTTTAATATTTAAAAGCTTTTATACATTTTAAAGTTTGTATTATACTAAAATACTTGTTAAAGAATGTTATAGTCATAATAAAGTGAATATCTTATACAGCATGCCGATTAAGTATGGAGCATTTAAAAATACGAACGGCAAAAATATCAAAAGTAATTTTTGATATTGTTTAATTTTGTTTTATATCTTTAACTATTTTTATTTCATTTTAATTTTTCCACAGAATAAAATTTAGGTTTAGTTTGGCCAGTTTAGAATTTTATTTGCGTGTAATTTATACTTATTATATTCAAATCTAATTTAAAAATAAAATTATTGATCGATATCTAAGTATATTAAAACTTGGCTTAAAATCTGCTATTTTTTAATTATCCAGAATTGAGTTATTATTGTTTTTGTAACATATACTTTAATCAAGTGATAAACTTTTTAGTGAATAAATTAAATAAAGGAACTTTGTCAGAGTAAAATTAATCATTATATACAAATAATTTGTAGTTTTACTTATGTAATTTAATTTTAGTTACAACAATAATTAAAAAGTTCCATTTTTCATTGAAGCACTTACACATTTAAAAGTTTGCAAGAAAAGCCTCATGTTTCTGAAGCAGTGTGTCATAACGACTTAACTTTGGCTAATCAACACTATTGCTAAAAATAACAATGTTTATTTTTTAAATCAAATTAAAAATCTCCAATTATATATTTTTTACCCTAATTCATATTAAAAACTAAGCGTATATCAAAGATAGTTGATTCCAGATTCAAAATGCTGCCAATAATAAAAACAGATTAAACCAAAAAATTTAAAGTAACACATACTAAAAATAAACGTCTAATTCTTTCACTATCAAAGGTTTAATATTTTTCGTACTTTATGGACACGCTATATTGTTAAAAGAAATCATTAAGGTGTAAAAAAGGAAAGTAATGTAAAAAGAATGTTTTTGTACAAAAAAAATGACGTACGACCCAACATTACAATTAAAAATAAAATTGTATATACAGAGTATATTGGCTGTTTGAGTAAGGAATCTAAGTTAAAGGAAGGCTTAACAAATTAATCAAAAAACCAATTTGTAAGGAAGAAAGATTACAATGACATTTCAAACAGCATAAAAGGTACGTTGGATTGTTAATTTAAGATATAATTAACAATAATAAAAAGTGTACATTTTATTGTGAAATTTAGGTTACTTTTTATCAAACCACAAATTGAGCTATAGAAAGAGATTTATACAATATTTATAATGAGGCATTAAGCATTTTAATAATTTATAGAATGAAAGGATGAGTTATTTTGGATGAGATAGAACATGTTCGGACAAGATTTGTGACACAACGAACGAATGCCAACCAAAGCGTATAAAATGCAACGCGTGATAATTCGGCTGACATAACTCGGGCAGAAGAAATTCAATAACGTCACGTACCGGGCAGTATTTGACCGGTCAATGTTGTTGTCTCTGGCTTTGACTTGTCACAGTATACAGTGGCTTGTCACAATGTGACAGGTCTGGCTTGTCAGAGTAACTCGCTCGACAAGGTAGTGAATACCGGATACCTGGTTTGGAATTACCGCTGTGGGCTAGATTTTTAATATGTTGCAAATGTAATTTTAATTCACAAGATCTTTTTTTATTTATTTTTTGTCGATTTTTTACCTTTACGACTCTATTTATCTTGAGTTAGTTTTTGAGAATTCATCATTCTTAGTATTTATTTCAATTCTTTCTACAATATGTGAATATCCTGAATTCATATATCTACAACATATGAATTCTGAATATCCAGTGTAGTTAGATAGGTTTATTTAAATATAATCTAGAGAATATTTACTTTTACTCCTCCTCTTCCACCATCAATAACGGTTTTACCATTTACTGTGCATATAAATGACCAGTCTATATAAGCACCATGACATTGCAATGACCATTTCGAGTTTAAACCAAGCGTTAAAACTGTTGAAAACCCTTGTAAAGGATGAGCGAAGAACAAGTGTAGATATCCTGTGTGGACGATAAGAAGCTTCATATTCTTAACTACACTCCGTGCGTCTCAATTTTTCACTTGGGGGTAGCTCAGTTTGGCAACGCGGGGAGCTCGCTATCTCGTCCCGCCTGGCAAGTGTCCGGTCTGAAAATTACCCAAAACTAGGCTTTTTATAAAAAAACAGTCATTAATTCACAACAAAGACATGCGGATTATTAAAGATTTTCTCTTGGTCATTAATATCTCAAATATTTTTGACCTAACAAGTGATGTACCTACAAATAGTAACAATTACAAGTAATATGGTTTAAGTTATATACTATGTTAACAAAACAATACTTAAAATTGTCTGATTCGTATTGGTCTTTACATGTTTATTATAATTAAATCAGTGTTAAAAAATATAAAACATTGTAGAAAGACAACATTTATATTTTATAACTTTGAAATAACTCCCAGATAAGACGAATGGGTGATCGCCATCACTTTGCAGTGTTGTAACACCAATTCACACTATAAACGGTGATGTGCCAAATATAACGATAGAGTGCGCCTACTGTAGTTAAAGACATACATTTTCTGCTCCAGGAATTATATCTATATTTCTGTTATAAGAGATGCAGTATCAAATTTAGCTTAAGATTAAATATATCTTATAAACCTATCTCCGGATCGAAGAAATAACATTGGAAAGGACAGTGTATTCAGTGAGCTCTTCACTGATCGTCGCTTCTAGGTGATGTTGAGTTCTGGTTTCTGGAGCAACTCTAGCAAAATTTGTTTTACCAGAAGATGAACAGCGAACCAACTACGTTCTACACCATATAGGTCCAATCTGCTAATGGCTGGAGGGGGGAACTGCAGAACCTAATTTCTTCAGGCCATCTGTATACTGATCCTACTAACATCCACATCAAATTGGAAATATTTGTTGTGTTAACGTTTTTGTTTAATATAAAATAAAAGTGTTTGACACTTTTGATCAGTATTACTAGCTTATTAATAGAAAAGTATCCAGGATTCAGACTCGTCTTTGTATTTTCCGATAACGGTTTTAAACTATTGTTATTTAAAATGTCTTGTGCAATGTTATTGTGCATTTGATAATTTATAATTAAGTACTTATTTAGATTGAAAAGGAACTTTCAAAGAAGATCAAACATCATTGGACTGGAAGCTAATTTTCTGCAATTTCGAACATCAATCACTTTGACATTAAACCGTTAATTAAACCTTGAGAGTCAAATGGCAATTCAAAATTACCCAATCACGCCTTATTGGCAATTAATGGCTTATGAACGTTGAAAGCAGATGACGCCACAGTCAATTGGAGTTAATTAGTGTTGAGTTTAAAATGTGACGTTCGTCTAATCAGTTCTAATTTTCATTATCCATGTCAACTCCATATTCAGATTAGATCAGCAGTAACGGCGGCTTTGCACGCGATTTGATATTGAATAACACGTACATGATAGGTTTATCCTTTTGCTGCATTATTTAACAAAATATGTACCTACATTGAGATCCTTTTTGAAAATAAGTATAGTCACAGCAACACATTCAAATCTCATGGTTCATTCCAGAATACTAAACTTTAAGTTTAAAAAGCAATGTTTTGGGGCCCTTAATCCAGTGAGTAAAACAGCTTTTATGAGTACTAATGAAATACAAATATTCCTCTCCATCTTTCCGTAATGTACAATGGGTAGATCCAATAACTCCAGTTACAATTTTATTTTATGCAAGAGTGGAGAAATATTAAGTTCCTAGTAACCTCAGTGAGAAGATTAATGATTTATTGTAATTGAACTCTATGATAATTTTAAATCGGAAGTAGATATGTTTAAGGCACATGCTGTTTTAGTGTTAATTGTTGAGAGGTTTTAAACTTAATTACAATTGTGCTACTGGCTCTTATTTTAGGTTAAGTGGGTGAAGAAGCATTTCTGGATTGGATCAATTATATTTCACACTTCAGGATGGAGTTTGATTTGTTGGCAAGATAAAAAAAGTATAGATGTTCGCATGCTGGCTGAAAGCATAATACACATGTGTGTAAAATTTCAACTGTCGAGGGCAGGGATTAGGTGAAAAACAATAACGTCATAAATTTTCAATTTTCAAGGTTTGCAAATACTTTGAGAAAATAGGAGTTTACTATGGATGGTTGATCTTCATGAAAATAATTTAGTTTTTCTATTTAAGTGATGAGGCGTGTGTGTGTGTGTGTGTGTGTGTGTGTGTGTGTGTGTGTGTGTGTGTGTGTGTGTGTGTGTGTGTGTGTGTGTGTGTGTGTGTGTGTGTGTGTGTGTGTGTGTGTGTGTGTGTGAAATTGCATCGTTCTAGGTCAGCAAGAATTGAACAAGAAAAATTACGTAATATATTCCCGGGGCTCAAACCGTAATCAACCGTTCTTGAGTGGCTTTATCTCCGTGTAAAATCTGCATGTAATTTTTTCTGTTGAGAGTGTAATGCAATTTTATTGCAAATTTCATCGTTCTAGGCCATCAGAAACTGTAAGAAGACAAATATAGTTCCTCTAGGGATGCACTCCTTTTCTACCCTTATATGGGATTTATCTTCAAAAAATCCGTTTATTTTCATATTTAAATGATTATAGTAAAGAAATCATAGTTCTTTGGGGATTTTAGTCCCATTTCAAACCCTATGGGTTGATGATCTGCATGAAATATACTTTATTAGTCTGTTAACAGCATAAGATATGTATTCACAAAATTTCATTTTTCTAGATAAGAAAGCCTAAGAAGTTGATAAACAAAATTCACTTCTTCCAGGGATTGCAACCTCATTTTAACCCATATGCATGATGATCTAAATGAAACATATTTTATTAAACTATTAATAATAGAAGTTTGTATAAATTTTTATAGGTAATAAAATACGAACAACGAGAAGTTCGTACACAAAATAAAGTTCTTCTATGGTTTGACACCCCGTTTCAACTCATATGGATGTATAATCTGTATAAAAATGCGTTATAATTTCTATTTCAATCTTGAGACCGAATTAAAAACTTTCTGAGTTATAGGGAAGTGGGAGAGCTAGTGACGACTGAGTGAGAGGTTTGCCTTTTATATATATGAGTGTGTGTGTGTGTGTGTGTGTTGTGTGTGTGTGTGTGTGTGTGTGTGTGTGTGTGTGTGTGTGTGTGTGTGTGTGTGTGTGTGTGTGTGTGTGTGTGTGTGTGTGTGTGTGTGTGTGTGTGTGTGTGTGAGAGTGTGTTGCAATCGTAATATCTTTCTATAAATATACTTTCAGTGTTATTAACGTAGCTATTTAGGTATCCATAAATGATGTAGCACTTATGTTTATTATATAATTATAAATTATCCATATTTATTATTCAATATCTAATCACCTATTAAATAAATCATAAACCGGACCGGATTTGTGAATCAACAAGAAAATAATTTCCTTTTTATTGTTATTCATGATATAGTCAGAAAATACTGGGGAGTTTTAACAATGAAGAATAATTATAGATTGTCATATATATATTACATCATTGACACGCGTGTTTAGGCCTAGATGACATTTTATAAAGGCTATATATGTTCAAGAAAATACGAATTTCAACTTGAATAAAGTGTGTAAAATGAAAATTGATACAATATCGTAACTGATCATTACGCAAAGAAATAATTAATGTTTAATAAACATACATTGTAAAGTAATAAGTACATTTGTAGCATGTGTTAAGTTGTAGGCTACTTCCGGGACAAGAATCCATTATAATTTAAAGTAGAGGAATTAAAACCCATGAATGAGTTGATCCAAAATATAATTTTGAATAAATATCGAGTGTGGCATTTAAATAGCGAGACAAGTTGAGTAATAAATCAGCTTGTTTTGCTTTCAGATACGATGTTTGCCCATATTTCCTCATTTACGACTAAACTGGCTCGTTTCCAAATTCTGCCTCATTAGATATAGTCATCACTCATTAATAAAGAAAAGAAAATAATGGCTGAAAAGAAGATACATTTTGTATGTTGTAGTTAATCAAGAAGATTTCCCCAATAATTAATATTTAATGGTAAAAGTTATAATAATAAACAATATCTTGCCACGGTTATACATTATTTAAATGTTTAGCATTACCTTAGAAAAAGAAATTACTTAAACCCATTTTGCCGCCTTTTGAAACTGAATTGTTTTTTTTTTTTGTACCTTGGTGTTTTCTATTTTATATCGATATCTAATCTTCGATCTTTCGCCAGTACAGAGGTAATACAATCTGATTTTATATTTTATTCTCAATCCCCCTTTTAGAAACCCACTACATTGTTTTAAAAGTATTGGTTTCCAGATATACTGTATAGTGAAGTGAGTACACGTCTATTTTTTGCAATTTTTATATTACCAAACTCTACATACCTTACATTCTCTCATCATTCTTCTTATTCAGCCTCAATAATCTAAGACACTGTAATATTAATCATACTATTACTGTAATATTCAATTTATTATTTAATTTTTCGCGAGTTCTCTTGTTCTGATTTGCAGAAAGTTAAATAATAATAATAATAATTCTTTTGTTAGTACAACTCACAAAGAAGCAAGAATCTTCCGCCGCAAAAAATGTAATTGAAGTGAGCTTTTTTAATTAGATAGATCTTTTCGAACAAGGTATTTTGTTAATAATAAAAATAACTAACTACTACGATGAACGATAATATCAAGGCATATTTTAAAAATGTTCTTTAACATATAGTGTTAAGGCAACATTTTGTGCGTCAATACTTATAACACTAGCTGGTTTAGTAGAATCGATTAAACAGCTGACTGAAAATAAACAGCTTACTTAATGTTAACTGTTAACGAAGCCTTTCACTCGTGGGGCTGAGGGAATTTCAGTTATGTCTGTCTGTCTATCCTCTGTTTGTCCACACGATACGCAGAAAACGAACTGACTTATATACTTCAAATCTTGCATGAAGCTTTATTTCTATAGAAGCAAAACTGAGTTCAGGAGTGGGTGGGATGGCACTTCATGGGATTTGGCTGATCCTTAGAGAATAATTTACATTCTTCTTATGAGTAACCATGGTGACAACGAGAAAATAGCAGAGTAAATAAATTTATATACAAATAGTTCAAGTATATGAGGTTGTAATATGTGAATTATTAAAACGTATATGCACACTTTTATTCATAGAGTAAAATACAACATAATTGAGTGGCAAGTCAGTGTTTAAAATTCTGCACCAAGTTTGATTTCAGTGCACTCTTGTGCTGTAGTATCCAGCCTAACTCACCAAATGTTTTATTTTTTACTCGTAAACACTGGTATGGAATCTAAATCTTCTGTGTTAAGTGATAAGATAAGCCTTTCTCTACTGTCTTTAAATGTCTCTACTAATTTAAGAATACCATAATGTGCTTATCAGTGAAAACCTGCCCCTCGGCTCAGACTATTAACGCAAATTTGACAGTTTGGTTTAATATGACAGCTCTACATACTCACCTCACCAATATGTGTTTAATACTTGTATATGTGATGTACTCGTACAACTGAAGGGGTGTAAAATGTTTGTTCTTCAGTATAAACAAAATAAAATAATTAAATAATAAGCTTTATAGAATATTCAAATTCAAAGTGCTATGGCGAGATTACAACATTTTTTAAAGGTATTTACATCTGGTTAACCGAATCCTAGGGCGTTTTATTAACATCTCTCTTCTAGATCTCGTATAATTTTCTACTAGAATAAATACTTTCTAAATACTCTGCACCTCTCCCTTTGTCTGTTAAAAAATAATTTGAAGTCTAATATAGAAATGTATATAGACATTTTAAAAGCAACCACTTTATTTTTGCAATTTGACTAACGATATGATAAAAAAAACATCACAATTAAAGCAGTGTTCAATTTCTATGTACTAATTGCTGAGTTATAGTATGAGATAGCAGTTTTTTTATCTTTCTGTAATAAACAAAACATTTGTTTTACTCAATTTACTGGGGATGGAAAAAATCCTTTGGCACTACGCTACTAAAGGAAATTCGCTACGTTTTTCTTCAGAAACAATTGCTCAAATAAAAAGTAGTCGACATTTGATAAGTAGTGTTATTAATGCTTTTGTAAGTTGTAAGTGTTTCTCGAAAATGCATAGTGATTCATTGATCATTTAAATAACAGAATCGATATTTTATTATACTATTTTAAGTGTTATACATATTATTAAAGCAAACATTGCTTATACTATATTGATATATGAAAGATCACTTATAAGGTTCTACGGTCAAGAATCTGGTTTCATATTATATCCTGTCGGGATTCAGCGAGGGTGACCACAATCTTATGTTCTGAATTGGAATTCACAAAATGTAGCATGATCCTTAACAGCACAGAAACAACAGATTGTGGGCGTCCAAGGGAGGAGTATGGCCCTGCTCCAGGATCTCCAAGACAATCGTACTCGTAGTAGTCACATACAGGGTGTACATTAAGTCCTGATACGTCTGTATATATTCCAAACGGATTGATGTATTAATGTAAAACCTTTACTTTGTCTATTCAAATACTTTTTTTGGATTTTATAAATTATACAAAATTTTCCCCTTTTCAAAATGGGGTACGGGACCTTTAAATATTTAAACTGAAACCTCTAACTTGTAACCTATTATTTTTTTTGTCTATTTCATAGAAACATAATGACATATATAAATCATCTCTACGACGTATCATTCATAAAATCCAAAACAAGTATTTAATAAGTATGGAAAAGTTGTAAATCGATACCTATCTCAATCTATTTGGAATATATCTAGGAGTATAAGGACTTAACTTAAACCCTGAGTTGGAAGGGGTTATCCATAAATTTTGCTAGGAACGTTTTATTCATGTCATTTTGTTTCTATTAAATAGAACTTTAAAGTGACATGTCACAAGATAGGGGTTGCAATTATAAATGTAATGTTATTTAATTGTATTATTCCCAGTACCCTATTTTGAAAAAGGGGGAATGTTTTATCATTGATAAAACCCAAAATAGTATTTTAATAAGTATGGTGAAGGTTGTACAATAATACCTCAATCCGTTTGGAATATATCCAGGCGTATAAGGACTTAATTTACACCCTCTATTACTGGGCGCATACTAAAAATATAGCGTGATTCTCAACCGCACAACAACAGCAGATTTTGGGCGTCGAAGAGAGGAGTCTGGCTGTGTTCCAGGATCTCCAAGGCAATCACAATGGTCACAATTTACTGGGCCAATACTAATCCCAAGAATGCTCCAGTTTTCAATAATTAAGCACCTTGACTCCAATTCAGACAATCGCTCTTCCCAATTAGTTACTATACTTTTATTTGTTACTTGGAGATATCACTAGCTGCGATTACCGTATGTCACTGAAATGAACGTGATATAAACTTTGGATTTAATTAATCTCTATTTCTCTCACCTACATTATTGTTTATTCATGGCAAAGACTGTGCCCTTATTATTAAAATATTGACTCAAAACTTTTAGAAACCAAATAGAAAAACAAGTCAGTAATGGAATAATATGCAGTTAAAACTATGTTGAATTAAATACATTTTAAAATATACACAGGAACCTTTCAGTTGCTTTTAAGTAAGGCGTACTTGAATGAAAGTCCTGAAATGAGTTATAGATGATATTAAGTAACATAAGTAATAATAACGTCGTTTGTATGATTTAACTACATAAACTATTAAAAGACTATAAATGACATTTGATTATTAAAATGATATCTACGTAGCTCGCATGATATTTACTTTTATTTTGGCTGTGCAGGAGGAACACTTACTAACCCTTAATGTACACCTTAGAAAAATAAATATACTTTTCCTAGCAATTGAATCATTTTCCACAATTCTGCTATTTATTGCATTGAAGTTTCTTTTGCTTACTGCTTACATATATTGTTGTTATAATTTAACAAGCAGCATGAATATAACATTGCTTTACTAAATTATGTAGTAACCCAAATTAATTTTCTTATCTTAACCTGATTATCCTTCCTGCAAGAACAAATCAAAGACACAAATCATATACGTTACATAATAATTAATAACAACATATTTTTACAATCACTACATTTTGAGACCGTTTCTTGGTTGTATAGCCTTCTTAAAAGGAAGAAAAAGGGCACTATTATCTCATGGAGATAATTCCGCAGTTTATCCTGAGTCTGACGTAAGGGATCCTGTCCCCTCTCACCTCACCGACAGTAGATGAGTCAGTCGGCTGAGAGGTCTGTCTACCTACCGGCAATCTTGACCAGTAAATATAGTTTCCCTTTTTACCAAAATCACTGCCCTATAAATAGCTACCAGGATCACTGAAATAAGTCAGGTTACCGGTAATATTTACCAGTAAGTATGGCTTCAATTCCTTCCAAGATCTCTGTTCTATAAATAGCCTCCCGGATCAGAAAAAGAGACCGGATACCGGCAATCTTGACCAGTAAATATGTCTTCCCTTCTTACCAAGATCACTTCCCTATAATCCACCAGGATCACTATAACAAGTCAGCCCACCGGCAATCTTGACCCGTAAATATGTCTTCACTTCCCACTAAGATCACTGCCCTTTAAACAGCCACCCGGATCAGTGAAGAGACCGGCTACCGGCAATCTTTGCTACACACATTTATTATTTCCTAGTTTAAATAAATGTTTCTATCGGCACTCATTTAAATGAAGTGGATAAGATAAGGTTGTTTGTGCTTTGTTTGTACTACTGTACTAAAACAAGAACGGTTGTATGCTTTACTATAACATTAAGAAAAAATAAAATTATTCTTGATTTCGTGCCAAGCCTATCGAAATGGCGAAATAAAAAACCTCAATTTTCCCAGTAATAAGGAAACTCATCCGATCAGTTACCAATAACTAGAGTCTAACGTTGGGCTCATCTGATGTTACTGAATGGTATTTTTAATATAACATACTCAGTTCCGTTTATTATATTAATGGGAAGATACTGGCAAAATCATTATTAGAATAAATGTGATTAAAAATAATGCTTCCTCTTTTCTTACAAACATTTTGATTTAATGGTTAACTTCACTTAGGTAACATTTTACAAAAGAATCTATATATACAAGGTGTTTGAAAAGTCTGGGTACGGCTTAGTATTTTACAAACCATAGCAGATAACATCTATAAACTTTGCACAGTGTTCGTATGGCTATTTAAACTATTTTTCCTTGCTATTACCATGACATGCCAACCATGGGGGGGAAGGCCCACAGAGGAAAACATGGAAATCTTAAATGAAAGCATAGGTCGAGTGATACCTCATTTGAAAGAGCACACTTAGTAGAGTTGAATGCCGCAAACCGCATCTCAAAAGATTTATCCAATCAGAAATGGCGGGTTGTTTTAGGTACACATTGGGAAGTACATTATGCGCTGCCATTTATGACTGGATCATCGTATTCACTCTACTAACTGATGTGTTTTCACTAAATTTTTTTAATTAGGAAATTATGTCATAAATTTTATAACACAATAAATAAAACTAAAAAACATCGGTATTTATTGTGTATCCAATGTCATGACACCCAAAATTGGTATTGATAAACAGACGGGTGAATTACATTTAGCTATATTGTATACTGAAATATACAATTTTGACATCTCATTAAGCATGAAAATTTATTAATAGTGCTTGACAGGTCTGCTGTACAATCAATTATTGATTTTTTAGAAGAAGTTTCATTAAAAATTTATGGGCAATAATATGCTTAAAAAACGAGGTTTCTTAATATAGTAACAAGTTTTCTTCACGATAAAAATGCAGAGTGACATAAGGTTTCGTCTCAGTTGTGACTTAAAAATGACCTTCCCTGCCCTTTACGGTCTCTTGAAAGATGCACTTATCATAAAGATACGAGCTTAACCTATATACCCTGCTTTTACCCGTCATGTTAAATTCAACGCATTTTAATTCTAATTTAAAATATACAATACAGTTTTATCCAACTATTAACAGTATTTAATAGATGAAAAAGTTGAAACTCCCTTGTTAAAATTTTAATTTTGAACAACAATAAAAATGACAAATACGCGTACAGTTCGAGTTACATGGTGAAGTAACTTGTTATTGTAATCTGAAGTTAGATAGTATATAGCTTATGTAGACAATCTCAAATAAGACTTTGCGGAATATTTACAGAGCCCTTTAAAGGTTCACTATGTTTTATTCATCCCTTGGCAATATTGCAGCTTACCCACAGTGAAGGGAGTTCTTCAAATACAAATTGTTTGATATCTTTATTTACATTAAAACTTTTATTTTATTTTGTTACTTTCTTACACTTCTCACTTCTACACATTCTACACATGTAGAATGTACATTTTCTTGCTAAGCTTGGGTACTTGTAATTAAGGCGACTAAATTAATAATACTTGTTATATATTTTAATCATCGCCGGCACAATAAAAAAATGTGTTTTATAAGTTTGTTAAGGTAGTTCCACCAGAGATATCATATATTTACAATACACTAGTATCTTCTCTAATAACGATTTCAATCGCCAGGTAATTTGCTAAGTGAAAATATATTTTACTTTTTCGGAATAACTTATAAGATTGGTGCCAAAAGCTGTCAATATGCATAAATATTCTCCAACACGCAATCACCATCTATATTTTCTCCTCCTTAGATGCCTTAAAATCTAAGTAATTTTTTATATTTGAAGGTAACAAATCTTTTGTTATTTAAACAATTTCTTACTGTGTTTTTAAACAAATAGTTATTTATGCGTTGATGAACATACATGAGATTGTAAGGATGATTAAAAGACACCGACAGGATTTTAGAGATATTTATAGTATATTTATTACGCTGGAAAAGTTAGTAACATAAATGTTTTAATGTATGACACTCAGATTATAAACGTGTAAACGTAAAAATCCGTTACAATTTAAAAGTTATGTATTACTAAACAAGAAGAATTTAAAACATATTCAATAATAAACTAATATTGCAGCTTATAAATAAAGTAAGTTTATTACTACGCACTAAAGAATACACAAAGTGAATCTAATATTCCCATAACAGACTATAAAACCCTATATGTACCAACTTAACTTTCTAAACCTAAACGAAGAAAACTGCCTTGGATACAACAAGAGTTCCATGTCGGTCTCTGTTACTTAAAACCCAGTTATACATTTTGTATAGCTCACTTTTAAAATAACTTACTTATGTAGTGTTTATGTTACAGAATGTATATATATATATATATATATATATATATATATTTATTTATTTATTTATACAAACTACTTTTTTTATTCCCATTCTACTGATAACTTATCAGCTACACATATCTGTGGATAGCGAGATAGCGAAAGAGAAAGTAAGGTGTCAATTGTGAAATTTGTTAGATGTTTAATATATTACCAACTTTTTTATGTCTTTCATCACTATTTCACTGCACGGTGAGACACAACGGTTAGCTACAGGAGTAGTACTTATTTACTTAAAATATGTTTTGCAGCACCCAATTTTTATCTTCACTAAAAAACGATATATGTTATATTTATGATCTTAATTATCGGTTTTTAGTTATGAAAATTTGTAAAAAAATTTAAATTGTAATTTTTACATATTTTATAAGGTTATATTTTTAATATTAAGTAATAATATACAGGTATCTATAACCTAAATTGCAACAAAATATATTCCTTAAAATTAATTAATGTAGTTGTATTTGATCGAAACTGTTACCTCAAATGATTTAAATTTCATATATATGTGCATTGATTATAAAAATTTGAATATTCATTAACTATGGTTTAAGCTTTAATAAATGTTCCTTCCACACGGACATCCAATAATCCAAACTTACAGTATTATAATATCAAACCACTGATATGTATAAATGCAATAAATAGGCTACTAACAATAATAAACAACTACATCCATTAGAATTAAAAACTAACTCTACAATGGAGTGTGAAAAGTTCCAGTCTCACACTTTATTCTTTATGTAAGTGGGATGTTTGGGAGCTGATCGAAATGGGCTAGCTTAACCTATGTTGACTCTACCCTACGTTTTCTTGGTTAATATTTTTGCAGGTTTGTTTATAAGATATTTGTAGTGAATATAGTACCGTTGCTTACTTTATTGTCAGTACGTAGCATGTTTTCTATAGTTTATGCCAAGCATGTGGAAATACTCACTTTTCTCTAGACTTAGGAATATTCACATGTCAAGTTTTTCGAATAAATTATAGATAATGTGAGAAGATTAAAATGTTTTTTCAAACTATAGCAACCAACTGTACAATCTTTTGAAGTCTGTATTTTACTTGTATATAGAATACATGTTGTAGCAAATTTTTAACGAAGGAAACAGGATTTTCCGGACATTTGCCATCGTTCAGTGAAACAAGAAATCAGTAACACTACGTTTCGAGATCTGCAATCTGATCTCTTCTTCAGGTATAACTAACCTAATACATAATTACAAACTACGTTAAAATAAACAAATAATACCAAAGCGTTGTGGCACGCCTAAGTCAGGAATCACAAGTACCATGTTGTTTATAAAATTCACTAAATCTAAAAACGTGCACTTAATAAAAAACTATACACAACACTAATCATTAAAACTGAACTACAGAATACAAACTTTTAACCTCATAACTGTTATGTTAGGAGCAAGTAATAACGGTAATAAGGCAATCATCTCATAAGACCATTTGATTCAAGACCTCAGAATAATGAACCCATTAATGTCTGCTATGAGGATTAAGGGTGACGCTCCCTTTAGATTCAAAGTTTATCGTTATCGCGCCCCAGCGGAGTCCACCATCCCGATGATAAATTCCCGTGTCCGCTTGCCGAGCATTTACATTACGATCACGCATGTGAAATTCTTCTCACGATCATCTAAAAGTAATATCCCGCTTTAGCGTTACCATCATGGCGCTCTTTGCATTAAAATTGGCTTTTACAATGTGTGGCATTTCTGTGGCCTTTCAATTGGCATGATAACATTAGTCTGTTCTTATAGTTCCAGTTTTATTCATTTTAAATCTTTAATTTAACTAAAAAGTTATAAAAATATATTACTAATAATCTTATTTTGATTTATTTATCTCTCCCTCCCCATTTCAAAGAATAATTATTTCCATATAATAATGCTGCAAAATATGTAGCCTACAATAATTCAATATAACCTATCACCGTTTTGTTATATAAAGTAACTATCCACATTTTTTAAAACCATTAGTATTAAATTTAATCACTTATTTATTTAATTTTATTACAAATCTGAGAAATACTTATGCACAAAATATCAATTGAATCTACATCAATGAATATTACCAACCAGTATCCAAGAAGCACGGAGTTATTGTTGGTTTCATTGGGTATTATAGCAAATGTTATCCAGACCATCACAACTCATTTTTCTTTTATGCGATAACAGATTCAATCCTTTTGGAGCCTGAGGTACCAACTGTGATTTGGTAAGCCGAACTTATTCTTTCAAAGTGTAACCATCTCGCCACAAAAGCTCCTTATTTTAAAGACCAGAACATAATCAACCAACCAATGAAGCCAACAACAATAATTGGATTAACTATTATATATCTAGTTCTACCAGTAAGTGGAATTTTAGATCATTACTAACTCTGATTAAGATTTTCTTTTCTTAAGATTCCATTTATAATTTACGGTAAATGTTGACTTTATTCAATTATTTACTGCTTAAAATGTTCACAAAGGACTCATTAATACTTTCAGAGAACAATTAAGCTTTTATATCTAACAATATAATGTTCGTTAGAGATAATTATATTATTCTTAACTAAATATTGAGGTCTAATTTATATTAATATAATAGTACAGAACAGTCAATACAACCGATTTAAACGCTTAAAACACTCGTCTCAGTATTCGGAAGGGGTCAGGTTAGTGCCAATTAGTCAGGCGGTGACTGGCATGTGTCCAGAAAATGTTTGTATTCCAGATAATCACTCTATAATTTTCGACCAATTTCGTCCCTGTAACCGATGCCGTGTTTGCTCTACCGTTGGGTATAATCGTTGGGTCTGTCACGATCTTCCAAACCATCCATTTGGTATAAGATCTTTTAAATTACAGCTTTATTTACTAATCAATACTTTTGGTACTGACATTTTAGTAATTTCAGAAGTGCTTTTCATCATACTTGCATTTACATATGCCTATAGAACTCAGATTTAATGATTGGAAAAGAACATTTTCAATCTGAAAATCAATTCAATTGGGACACAATTCTAAAGTGAGTAAGCATTGGTTCAATTAAACTCTGTGTTTGTAAGTTGTGTTCTAACCACAAAAGATCAGTGGTGGATCTGTACCGCTCAATTTCAGCTATCAACATTCAAGTTAAAAGTCAAAAGTTGGCGACTTGGAGAGAGCACTCGCCTGTTCTGCACTTGTAACTTCCTTCTAGTTCTAAACTTAAAACAGAAGCACTCAGATGTATCGTTCCGTTTCTGCCATTCGTAACTTTAAAACTACTCATATGCATCAACGTTTGGCACAAAATGTTCGAAATATTTTATCTCAAGGAAATTATAATTTAAGTTGTCAATGTTATTATTATTGATGTAATAATTTAATTATAAATAATAACAGGTATACATAAATTAGGTCAAAAGAAGGGATGGAAGTTTACAAAGTATATATGAAATATAAGTGGAGAGAATTACCTGTTTTTATTTATAAATGAATAAATTCGTTAAGAAAACTTGTATTAAAAGGCATTGGTATTATAAAATATACATTGGTATTATAAAATATAAAGCGATGTCGTTCCTTCTAACAAAATCACTTACATTTCCTATTGGATATTCAAGTACTTTTAAGAGTGGAAAAAGTTTTTATATGTTTTTATTATTTAATAGAATCATACAAAAATGGCCTTAAAGTGGCCAATGTTTCTTCTAGATATTCATGTTTGCGTAAATATTGCGGTGAATATAGCGAAAAATCTCTTTCATCCCTTAAAAACGCGAATAATCATTGACAAGTTTGATGATGAGAGATGGTCGAGGAAGGGAGGACGGCTCGGTAAAATAACTTTGTTAAGACAGGCTGCGTGACGTCACATGTGATACAACAGACGAGAAGATGGTCACAAGGGAACAGCCACCACCATCGCTTCTGCTAACACCTCAGCCCCCAGTGGAGTTATCCTCTTTTGATAATTCAGGCTTCATTATTCGCACTTTGTGAGGAGATAATATCTTTGTGGCTTGTAATTTTCACTCAGCGCAGTTAAACGCGTTTATTTGCTGTGAGACAATCACAAATTTTGGTTTCATTGATATTTTTCCAGACAGTAAATATGACTTTTGTGCCAGAAAATATGTCAATAAGCCGATATAATGGTTAGTCGAAATAAGCAGAACAAGACGACAACAGAACGTAGCAATAGAGTTGTCCTACAGACAAAAATATAGTTCACGGATTGCCCTTTAACCTTTTGACTCCCAATGTATAGTTCTTTATTTGACCAAGAGGAACCTGTGTATCAGATTTTGACGCAGACGGTCAGACAGTTCACGGACTGCTCCCTTAACCTTTTCACCCCAATGTATTCGTTCCACATGCATTTTTCTTGATATGTACCGACAAAACACTGTAAGTTTATAATAACACATTGGTAGTATACGACTCACCGGAAACATGATAATTCTTCGGTAGCACATAACTTCTTCCTGGAAGTATATGGCGACACACCGGAAATGTATGATAAAACTCATCTGAATTCTAAGACTACATACTGGTAGTTTAAGATGTCATACAAGAAGGGATACAAAATTATACACCGGAAATATATGACACACCGAAAGTTGCACTTCAATACCATTCCAAAAGACCGAAATAGACGGCGTAAGACTTTTTATTTCAGCCATATTGAAAAACACAACGTGATTATAAGATTTGTTTATGAAAGTGATATTATAGTCCTATACTCACAAGTAACACTGAAGCTTCTTTTTGAACAATAACAATTTCATATATATATATAAAATATGTGTTAGTACTAGAGACATCTTTTTCTAAAAAACAATGTAATTAAAAAAAAATCTTGATGTATTATTTCAAATTGTTAAAACTTTAAACAATACTTTTTTAATTTTCAGACTCTCTCCTAAGCAATCCTTTTGAGCACGAAATGTGTGGCTCTCTTCTGGTCCCGACTTTGTTTAGATTTGACTTTAATTAATGCTTCTAGTATGGCTTCATTTAATGGTAGTAGCTCACAACATTTATCTACTGTTCCGAGTTAGTGAAAAATACAGGAGGCCTCGGAAGCGTGCCCCTCCCAAACTCGGAGCAAATCATAAAAAAAACAATCACATGCCACTAGTGGGAAGAGACAAAAACGAGACAAGATTTCGAGTACAAGAAATATATTCGTAGGTATAATTCGTAGGTGGCAAACATTTCCATGCAAAATACAATTATGCAGCACCACGGTGCACCGCGTAACTTAAAAAAACTAAATAACAACAATAAATATAATTCCAATAATGACAATAACATAATAAATAAATAATATAATAATAACACAATAAATAGAAATTTGGTCTATAAATAACATATATCAGGTACGGCAGTAGTAAATCTAAAAATTTTAACAGGTAATTTTTTATGAACTGAGGGGAGGGAAAAGGTTGTAGAATTTCTAGGCCCACTAATTTTAAAAAGTAATTTGGTTTCAAGTTTGTAGCCGAAAATTAAAAAAAAATATTTAAAGCCAATTTTCGAAGGAGGCGGGGGCTTAGTTGCCTCCACGAATCCGAATTAAAGATGAAATCCTCCCCTTCAGTTCATGTAACTAAACTAAATAATACTGGCTAATATACTGGCCCTCCTCCAGATCTAACATCTGGCAGCGCTCCATACAAGCCAATCCTCTCAAGTGGTATAAGAAGTAAAAAACATTTCTGATCCAACCTTGTTCCAGAAGAAATGAATGGGAGCACTACACTCCGGTTGGATGCCGATCCAATAGCGCTGGCAGGGCGCGGGCATTCAATTTTTCAGTTGTTCAGGCAGACTCGCCGCACCAGTCCCGCTGACGGCACTCACGGGGACCCTATAGAATCCCAACATAACCAGTAGATATTCAGAACAACTTTACTACAACCCGAGAAATAATAAAAACTTAATTATGTTTGCCACAAAGTATAATAAAATATTTAAATTTAACAATTAAAAAAAAAATAACAATCTGTAACTAACAGTACCTTTTAAGTATCAGAAGACTATTTCCCAAAAATACCTCAAGACACCAAGTATTAAAAGATACACTACTTGGTGACAATATTAAATATTACAAACAAAACAAATTTTCAAATATATAAACATTTACTTATAGGCTAGAACAGCCATACTAAATGATTAAGCGTGATAACAATTACTGGTAACTATAATTCGCTGGATTTTAATCATTCTATTATAATATTATAATAATTTACATTTTGCTATTAAATATTAATTGTAAGGTAGGCATAATAATAATTATATAATTTACAAATAATAACAATACATTATTTCCCAAATAACAATAATTAAATTCTAATCAGTTCACGCTACTATAAAGGCAATAATTAAATAATAAAATTGAAATCATGGATGTTGCCACCCAAATTTGCACGCAACACAAAACACGAGGTAACAAAAATTTGCAAAGTCTGTACCGTCTCGCTTACACTAAGTAAAAACAAGGTGTGTACACGGAATAAATAATTTCCGTTCGCCGAACGGATCAGTTAGAAAGCACAAGAGCGAAAGATAAAAAACTAAACTAGCATAGTAAATAAAATTAACAAATTTAGAACGTACGGTACGAAAGACAGGAACGAACACTTTGCGACACGAACACGTACACGAGGAACACAAGTTACAAAATAAATATATATAAATTACTTATAACTAATCTACGATAATATATGTCTGGGTGGGAGAGAAAAACCGCCAACTAAAAAAGTTAAGAGAGTGAAAAGACAATTACCTGCCGAAAGTCGGTGAATTAGCCAGCCATGGAGAAACGGGAAGAACAGAGAACAGCCAGAACACAGTAAGCTTCTCCGAACGTGTCTGACCGCTCCGAACAGTAGCCAGAGCCAGTGCCGGTGCCGGTGAACAGCTGGTCGGTAAACTAGTCAAGGTCAACCACCTGACCTCAACCAGGCAGAAAATCAATACTCTGACGGAGTGACTCCCCCACCGACTGATAACAGTGGCCGAGGTTGGAAAAGTAAGACAAAAATAAATTGTCCAAACTGAGCCCCGGCTCAACCTCCCCCACTAAAAGGGTGCAACCCGAAACAAAACCTCTCCCCCACTGAAAGAAGAACCAACAAGCTCTGGCACAGGAAACGGGAAGTCGAGAACCCTAACAGGAAACGAAGTCCTGAGCAGGAGGCAGACAAAACACGATCCTCCTGAAATTTTGAGAGGCGCCTCTCTTGGAGAAAGAAGAAAAGAGAAAGAGAGTAAAACGACACCACAGGGAAAACCAGGGGTGATCAGTCCCCGGACACCCCCGCAGCCGCACCAGTATCCAGAGCATGACCAGAGGTATCACCACGGAAGGCCTTCAGATGAGAAACATGGGCCTTCCGCCACAACCTCCCCGATACGGGATCAACCAACTCAGCAGTAACTGGGGAGAGAAAACGAAGAATCCGGTGGGGACCTGTCCACCGATAGCAAAGTTTGGCTGCCCGTTTATCCACGGCCGAACTGACCGGATGGGCCTTACAAAAGACAAGATCCCCCACCTGGAAGGGATTAGCGATACGTCCCTTATTGAATTTCCTCCTCACCCTTTCCCTAGACTGTAGGAGCTTAACCCTGACTGCTTCCCAAGTGTCACTTACATTGGGAGTACCAGGTACTGGTAGAAGACTATCCAGACTCCAGAGATTAGACAAGGGATCAGAAGGAGGACGACTAAACATGACCTGAAAAGGCGTGGAATCATGACTTTCGTGAAGAGCAGAATTGAAGGCTAACTGAAGCCAGCTCAGGTTTTCATCCCAGGTAGTTTGTTTCTCAGCGTGATAAGCGATGAGGGCGGCTCTGAGATTGCGGTTGAACCGCTCAGCATGAGAAGGCTGGGGGTAGTAAGGAGATGTAGTAACATGTTTGATTCCATGCCCAAAACAGAAGCGATGAAACTCCCTCGACACGAATTGTGTGCCATTATCCGAGACGAAGGTGGCGGGCACTCCAAAATTCTGTAGAAGGCGGGACTTGAGTGCCTTGACGGTGAGCGACGCCGTGGCACTCCTAAGAGGAATCAACCAGCAAAACTTAGAGAAAGCATCCACAGCAACAAGCAGGGAGGTGTTCCCTGACTTGCTACGGGGAAAGGGTCCCACATAGTCAATGAACACTTTCTCAAGAGGCCGCTCCGCAACCTCGGAGGAAAGAAGTCCTAATTTGGTATTTTGTGCTGGTTTACTGACCGAGCAAAGATGACAAGCTCGTACTCTACCAGCAATGTCTCTGTCCATACTCTTCCAGATGAACTTATCTCTAATTTTAGCGATGGTCTTGTGAATCCCTAAATGACCGCCCACGGGAGAAACATGAAAATAGGAAAAGACCATCGGTATGAGGGCACTCGGCAGAACAATCTTGGGACCACCTCCGCGTCGAGCACGACAGCAGAGGACACCCCTGGACAAGAAGTAAGGAGAGTGGGCTTCTCCCTCCTGGAGCTCACCAATGATGTTTGACAACTCGGGGTCTTGAAGTTGGTGAGAGCCAAAACTCTCAAAGGCAGCAGGGAAATCCAACATCACCGTCCCACACAACGGTGCTTGAGAATCAACAGGATCGCTGGGTAGATGATACATTCTAGAAAGAGCATCGGCGACGACGTTTTGGGTGCCGCGAATGTGCTGCACCCTGAATTTAAAGGCCGCAATTTTGACAACCCAGCGACCAATCTTCCCGAGTTGTCGAGGATGGGCCAATAGCCAGGAAAGAGCCTGATTGTCAGTTTCCAGCAGAAATTCGGAATGCTCTAGGAACCTCCGAAACTTATCCATGCCGAAAACGACCGCCAGACACTCCAGCTCATAAATAGAAGATTTCTTTTCCTGAAGGGTCAAAGTCCTAGATGCAAAAGCGATAGGTTGCCGAGCGCCGTCGAATTCTTGAGAAAGCACAGCTCCTACAGCACAGGATGAGGAGTCAGTCTGCAAGATGAAGGGCCTACTAAAGTCCGGTATTCGCAGCACAGGAGGTTGGATAATGGCCTCCCTAAGCAGTTGAAAAGCACGTTCTTGATCTTCACCCCAAACGAACTTTGCGTCTTTCCTTCTTAAAGCGTTCAGAGGGGCGGCCACCTCGGCAAAGTCAGGAATAAACCTACGGTAGAAATTAACCATGCCGATGAATCTGGCAACACCCTTGGCATCCTTCGGAGGAGGAAAATCCCGAATGCCTTGGGTCCTGGCAGGATCTATAGATACACCCCTAGACGACACGAGGTGACCGAGAAACGATATTTCAGACTTGGCGTAAGACACCTTCTCCGGATTGACGGTAAGGCCAGCCCTACCCAACCTAACCAAGACCTCCTCAAGATGTTTAACGTGTTCCGTGAAAGACTCACTGTAGACCAGAAGATCATCAAGATAATTAAAGACATACCTGAACTTCACATCGTGGAAGATGGAGTCAAGCAACCTAGTTAACGTTTGGGCCCCCACAGCTAGCCCCATCGGCACAGATCGGTACTGATACAAATTCCACGGAACACAGAAGGCCGTGAGAGGACGTGATTCCTTCTTCAACGGAATCTGATGATAGGCTTGGTTCAAATCAAATATAGTGAAAAATTTGGCCTCACCGAACCAATCAAAAGCAGAATGGAGATCGGGGAGAGGCACAGAGTCTATTTCAATTTTGGCATTAAGTTTTCTTAGGTCAACCACCATACGATGTTTTCCATTAGGCTTTGGAACCAAGAACGCTGGACTGGCATACGATGAGTTTGAGGGCTCAATAACTCCTTGATCCAAGAGATCCTTGATGATACCACGCATAACCTCCATCTTTGGAGGAGCCAACTTGTATGGGTGGGAGCGTACTGGCTGAGTGTCAGTCAGACGAATTTCATATTCAATAAGATGGGTAGAACCGAGCTTGGGTGTGAGGACCTCCGGAAATCTTGAGCAAAGCTCACGGAGAACCACAGCTTGCTCCTCATCCAAGTGACCGAACGGGTCCCCAGGGGCAGAACCTTCCTCACACTCCACCTCACCAACCTGCGGTGTCGATTTGAAATTATCAGAAAAGGGGACTGACACTCGCCGATTGAATTTGAAATAAGACTGGCCCGCCTGAAGATCCAGCACCAAACCAGTCTTTTGAATAAAATCTGCCCCCAAAATACAATCCATACTCAGGTCCTGGGCCACAAGGAAGCTCCACACCCATGAAAAACATTCAACCTTAAACTTGATTGAAGCCTTCCTCGAAATTGGAAGAGGGGAATTAGAAGCAGTCCAGCAAGTTAAAGAAGACTCCTCGGTGTGCTTCACCAAACCCAACCTTGAAATGGCTTCAAAAAAACGGGAAGAGATGAGGCTACAGGCTGACCCGGAATCAACTAGGGCCTTATGCACTGAGTCTCCCACTAAGATATTGATATAAGGACACACCGAAGATGCTGTCCTAAGCCGTAGGTTTCCCTTCTCTGCTAGGCTCGTAGTGTCCAAACTATTAATCAAATTTTTCGCACAGGTACTATTTTTTTGAAATTTTTTCTTAGACCTCCGGGGAACTTCAGATAAAACCCCCCTTTGATCTAGTTTTTTGGACCAGTGCGATATCTCCTAGGACACTCCCGACGAGTATGACCTCGTTCACCACAGGCATAGCAGATGGGTAGACGAAGCCCACCTGAGTGGTGTGGCCCATCTACGGGATTCTGTACGGCCGTGACAGCCCTGGAGGGCTGGATGGAACGATGATTGTTCCTCTCCGCCCTCTGCCGGTCAGCAAACTGCACGCTGCGCGAAGCAATGCACAGACGGTCCAGTTCAGAAAAGGTGGAAGGGCGACCAGCAAAAACTAGACGGGACCTCTCTTCAGGATTGAGACCCTCAAGGATGGTGGTGACCACAGTACTTTCGGGGATGTTGAGCCTTAACACCCTATCAGTGTCCCTCACCTCGGCCACAAACTTTGCCAAACTCTCTCCGTTGCCCTGAGGCCTAAAGAATTTCTCCACACGGAGACGTTCCCTCAACTGACCAGGAACAAAGAAATCCAATGCCTCCCTATGAAAATCATCCAGGGTACCACCCCTCTGGAGAACTCGAACCAGACAGTCACCCAAAGGTGGCCTACAAAACGGAGAGATGACATGCAGGAAGCTCGCTCCCTGAAGACCAGGCAAGTCATGCAGTCGCAGGATCTCAGAAAGAAACCGCAGCAAAGCTTCAGTATCTAGACCATCCACCGTTGGTAGTCGCTGCAGCAACGGGGTAAGTGGGTTAGGAAGCTTCTGATACTGAACAAAGGATCCCGTCATCACAGCTCCCAGTCCTCCAGATCCAGCAGGCAGGGTCCCGTCCACACCAGACTCCCCCGACGCCACGCCCACATCAAAATCAGCAACAACTGACCCAGGGATCCGGCATTCACCCTTAACAGCCGCAGCAGAGTCAATCGCAGACAAAGTTTTTTCAGGAGCCTTTGCCCCCTCGTCCCTCTCGAGTACAGTCAGCAGGCCGTCAACCAAGGTGATGCGTTCCTCCAACCACTCCTTATCACCAGAACTAGTAAGCTTGGCTCTAAGTAGCGACAGCCTCATATGTAGATGGGTAAGCCGGGACAAATACCTAGCCCTCTCTCGGCCAGTGGGCGGTAACTCCAACCAGTCCTCCTGACTATTCTCAAACGTCTCCAGCTTAGCCTCTAAAATAGGCCTCTGCTTCTGGAATGTCAAATCTCTAGGCCAGGTAGTGTCCAGGTCCATGTTATCCCGCAGTTGCTTCCGCATGGACTCGCAGTCGGAACCCGGAGTGAGCCCACGAGCCAACAACTCAAAATGGAGATCCTCCTTCAACAAGTATTCAGGCACCAGAGAGACAGGCATGATAAATAAATAAATGACACAGACTAACAAGTAACACACACTGACTCGAAGTCAACAACTAACAAATCAAAATTAGTAAGGCGACAAGAGAATAACTTAGTGAGACAACACTCTCAGCAGGGTCCCCAGAATTCCTGCCGTCCACGAAACACGGCAGCGAATCCAAAATACCACAACAAAACACTACGCCGTACCAGAACAAAACCAGAAAAAAAACAACGAAGACAAGATATATCAAAAACACACAAGTAACAATAATCAGAGAATAAATAAGTTCACACACTTCCTGTAAATCGGCGAAAAATAGCTCAGCGAGACGGCACAGGCGCAGGAAGTCAACTAACAACTTCAACTCGTGCCTCTCACCACCAGTGGCAAAACAAAAACCCCGGGCCCGCAGAGGGTAAAAACATGTAACCACGCTCTGCTACCATTTTGTTCCGAGTTAGTGAAAAATACAGGAGGCCTCGGAAGCGTGCCCCTCCCAAACTCGGAGCAAATCATAAAAAAAACAATCACATGCCACTAGTGGGAAGAGACAAAAACGAGACAAGATTTCGAGTACAAGAAATATATTCGTAGGTATAATTCGTAGGTGGCAAACATTTCCATGCAAAATACAATTATGCAGCACCACGGTGCACCGCGTAACTTAAAAAACTAAATAACAACAATAAATATAATTCCAATAATGACAATAACATAATAAATAAATAATATAATAATAACACAATAAATAGAAATTTGGTCTATAAATAACATATATCAGGTACGGCAGTAGTAAATCTAAAAATTTTAACAGGTAATTTTTTATGAACTGAGGGGAGGGAAAAGGTTGTAGAATTTCTAGGCCCACTAATTTTAAAAAGTAATTTGGTTTCAAGTTTGTAGCCGAAAATTAAAAAAAAATATTTAAAGCCAATTTTCGAAGGAGGCGGGGGCTTAGTTGCCTCCACGAATCCGAATTAAAGATGAAATCCTCCCCTTCAGTTCATGTAACTAAACTAAATAATACTGGCTAATATACTGGCCCTCCTCCAGATCTAACATCTGGCAGCGCTCCATACAAGCCAATCCTCTCAAGTGGTATAAGAAGTAAAAAACATTTCTGATCCAACCTTGTTCCAGAAGAAATGAATGGGAGCACTACACTCCGGTTGGATGCCGATCCAATAGCGCTGGCAGGGCGCGGGCATTCAATTTTTCAGTTGTTCAGGCAGACTCGCCGCACCAGTCCCGCTGACGGCACTCACGGGGACCCTATAGAATCCCAACATAACCAGTAGATATTCAGAACAACTTTACTACAACCCGAGAAATAATAAAAACTTAATTATGTTTGCCACAAAGTATAATAAAATATTTAAATTTAACAATTAAAAAAAAAATAACAATCTGTAACTAACAGTACCTTTTAAGTATCAGAAGACTATTTCCCAAAAATACCTCAAGACACCAAGTATTAAAAGATACACTACTTGGTGACAATATTAAATATTACAAACAAAACAAATTTTCAAATATATAAACATTTACTTATAGGCTAGAACAGCCATACTAAATGATTAAGCGTGATAACAATTACTGGTAACTATAATTCGCTGGATTTTAATCATTCTATTATAATATTATAATAATTTACATTTTGCTATTAAATATTAATTGTAAGGTAGGCATAATAATAATTATATAATTTACAAATAATAACAATACATTATTTCCCAAATAACAATAATTAAATTCTAATCAGTTCACGCTACTATAAAGGCAATAATTAAATAATAAAATTGAAATCATGGATGTTGCCACCCAAATTTGAACGCAACACAAAACACGAGGTAACAAAAATTTGCAAAGTCTGTACCGTCTCGCTTACACTAAATAAAAACAAGGTGTGTACACGGAATAAATAATTTCCGTTCGCCGAACGGATCAGTTAGAAAGCACAAGAGCGAAAGATAAAAAACTAAACTAGCATAGTAAATAAAATTAACAAATTTAGAACGTACGGTACGAAAGACAGGAACGAACACTTTGCGACACGAACACGTACACGAGGAACACAAGTTACAAAATAAATATATATAAATTACTTATAACTAATCTACGATAATATATGTCTGGGTGGGAGAGAAAAACCGCCAACTAAAAAAGTTAAGAGAGTGTAAAGACAATTACCTGCCGAAAGTCGGTGAATTAGCCAGCCATGGAGAAACGGGAAGAACAGAGAACAGCCAGAACACAGTAAGCTTCTCCGAACGTGTCTGACCGCTCCGAACAGTAGCCAGAGCCAGTGCCGGTGCCGGTGAACAGCTGGTCGGTAAACTAGTCAAGGTCAACCAGCTGACCTCAACCAGGCAGAAAATCAATACTCTGACGGAGTGACTCCCCCACCGACTGATAACAGTGGCCGAGGTTGGAAAAGTAAGACAAAAATAAATTGTCCAAACTGAGCCCCGGCTCACTACTGAGCAAGACTTCAACATTTTAAACTTTCGTTTCTCCTTTTTTCAACTTTTTGTAATGTTATTTAATGTTTTTGGAAAGTTACCTTTGAAGAAAAGCTCCACATAACGGTGCACAAATAAAACGTCATGTTTTAGTTTTTCAATAGTAATGGTTAATAACAATCCTTTTAAATTGTCAATATCATTCATCGTTAATAAAATCTATCTTTAATGCTACTATATCACACAACCTGAATATAATCAATACAATATATCGTCAATATCAACCAAGGTCACATTTGTCAGTATATCTCCTTATTATCAACAATACTCATCAATTCACCCACTCTCCATTTCCTCAACATCAGCCATCGTTAGTATCAAAGATTAAACCAATTATAAAAAGTAATAAATGCTGGTTACGAGGGAAAGTTCTAAATACGTTGACCTTGGAAGTTAGAATGCTTTCAAATGTTCCAAAAATAATATTCATCAATTTCAACGCTATTAAGCTATGAAAATAGAACTTAAATGTAATAATGGCTTTCTTAATCTGAAAAATACTTCGGAGGTAGGAAATTTCAGTTATATAAATCTATAACTGAAATATCTGTCATAAAATGTCTATTTAGGATTATAAAACGTTCGGTATGCTGACAGTTTAGTGTAATCTCATTTTATACTCTGAAACTGGTGAAGTGTAAATTAATGTTCTGATTCAGTCCTCAGTTACCGGCAGGTACTAATCCAATTAAGACTGCAGAGCTAACTGCAGGTGACCGAGGAGTGAGCGTGACATTGACATTGAGACTCGGGCTGTCTACTAATAGTGACAATCAGTTCACCTTTTCTTTTCTGCTTTGTCCCCTTTTATTTAATAAACTATGCTATGTTCGGTGTTTGCAGTTTTAAGCTAATCTAATTTTTGAGACTATTAGTAAATAGTTTTCAATATTATTACAAGTAATGTAACTTACTATTATTAGGAATAATCCTACTGTTTCTGTTTAACGTATAGAAAATATGAACGAAACGCCCAGCCAACGGAATATGGGGCAACCTTTAAGATGTTTAAGACATCTTGCTGTGTTTTTAATAAATGGACCCAATGGTCTTGAAACTTAGACTAGGTTTCTCTTGATTCTAGGAAGAAAGTAAATTTATTTTGGGTGGGAAGGTCAAAATTAAAGGTAAAAAAATAAATACAACTGTACAATGGTTTTATACATACACCGAACAAGAAAACCAAAGCATTAACAAATGTTTAAACCAATAAATCACAATCTTTCTATGTATACAAGGCAGTTACTCACTGTACGATTATTGGAAAGACTTGTGAAATTCTGTCGTAACGGTTTATTTTTTCAAGAATTCGTTATTCATTGCAGTAGTTATGGATGTTCTATTTGAAACATGTATTGTGTGAGAATTACATTATAAATGGATTACAATTCATTATGCATATATCATCACCTAATGAATGTATACTCGATGTGCAATTTGCGTTAAGAGTTGTCTTTAGCTTGCATTGTAACCTCATTTGCCTCTTTATTATGCAATTAAACCAAGTCTATAAATTTAAATAAATTGGCCGACTAAACATTATTTACAGTCTGTACCTTAGAGTGTCTTGTTACATTACTGTGCAACATTATTTTGTAATAATTAATAATGCTGTTAATTATCTCATACTGCTTATTGAACTAGTGTAAACTAACATAATATATAATGAATACATTATAGAATTTTTAATATTTAAAAGCTTTTATAAATTTTAAAACGTTTGTATTATCGTAAAATACTTGTAAAAGAATGTTACAGTCATAATTTAACGAATATCTTATACAGCATGTCGATTAAGTATGGAGCATTTAAAAATAAGAATGGCAAAAATATCACAAGTTAAATTTTGACATTGTTTAATTGTTTTATATTTTTAACTATTTTTATTTCATTTTAATTTTTCCACAGGATAAAATTTAGGTTTAGTTTGGCCAGTTTAGAATTTTATTTGCGTGTGATTTATACTTATTATATTCAAATCCAATTTAAAGGTAAAATTATTGATCGATATCTAAGTATATTAAAATGTGGTTAAAATCTGTTATTTTTAATTATCCAAAATTGAGTTATTATAACATGTAGTATTATATTGTTTCTGTAACATAAACTTTAATCAAGTGATAAACTTTTTAGTGAATAAATGAAATAAAGGAACTTTGTCAGAGTAAAATTAATCATTATATAAAAATAATTTGTAGTTTTACTTATGTAAAATTAGTTTTAGTTACAACAATAATTAAAAGGTTCCATTTTTCATTGAAGCACTTATAAATCTAAAAGGTTGCAAGAAAATCCTCATGTTCTGAAGCAGTGTGTCATAACAACTTGACTTTAGCTAATCAACACTATTGCTAAAAACAAAAGTTTTTATTTTTAAACTCAAATTAAAAATCTCTAATTATATATTTTTTACCCTCATTCATATTAAACAACTAAGCGTATATAAAAGATGGTTGATTCCTGATTCAAAATGCTGCCAATAATAAAAACAGACTGAACCAAAATTATTTACACAGTAACAAATACTGAAAATAAACGTTTAATTCTTACAGCATAAAAGGTTTAATATTTTTCGTACTTTATGGACACGCTATATTGTTGAAAGAAATCATTAGGGCGTATAAAAGGGAAAATAATGTAAAAAGTATGTTTTTGTACACAAAAGATTTCGTATGACCGAAAAATACAATTAACAATTAAATTATATTGGCTCTTTGTGTTAGGAATCTAAGTTAAAGGAAGGCTTAACAAATTAACCAAAAGACCAATAGTAAGCAAGAAAGATTACAATGACATTTAAAACAGCATAAAAGGTACGTTGGGTTGTTAATTTAAGATATAATTAACAATAATAAAAAGTGTACATTTTATTGTGAAATTAAATGTTTACTTTTTATCAAACCACAAATTGAGCTTTAGAAAGAGATTTATACCATTTTTATAATAAGGTATTAAGCATTTTACTAATTTTTAACAAATCTATACGGTACACTCAGAGCATTGATTTGAATGAAAGGATGAGATATTTTGGATGAGATAGAACATGTTCGGACAAGATGTGTGATACAAAGCACGAGTACTAACCAAAGCGTTTTATAAAATGCAACGCGTGTTAATTCAGCTGACATAACTCGGGCAGAAGAAATCCAATAACGTCACGTACCGGGCAGTATTTGACCGGTCAATGTTGCGTCCGGCTTTGACTTGTCACAGTATACAGTAGCTTGTCACAATGTGACAAGTCTGGCTTGTCAGAGTAACTCGCTCGACAAGGTAGTGAATACCGGATACCTGGTTTGGAATTACCGCTGTGGGCTGGATTTTTAATATGTTGCGAATGTAATTTTATCATTCATAAAAATTTACTTCGATTTATTTTTTTGTCGATTTTTCACTTTTACGACTCTATTTATCTTGAGTTATGTTTTGAGAATTCATAATTCTTAGTATTCATTTCAATTCTTTCTAGTTTGAATATCCAGTGTAGTTAGATAAGTTTATTTAAACATCATCAAGAGAACATTTACTTTTACTCCTCCTCTTCCATCAGCAATAACGGTTTACCATTTACTATGTATATAAATGACCAGCCTATATAAGCACCATGACATTGCAATGACCATTTCGAGTTTAAACCAAGCGTTACAACTGTTGAAACCCCTTGTAAAGGATGAGCGAAGAACGAGTGTAGATATCCTGAATGAACGATAAGAAGCTTCACATTCTTAACTACACTCCGTGCGTCTCAATGTTTCACTTGGGGGGGTTAGCACAGTTTGGCAACGCGGGGAGCTCGCTATCTCGTCCTGCTTGGCAAGTGTCCGGTCTGACAATTACCCAAAACTAGCCTTTTTATAAAAAAAGTCATTAATTCACAACAAAGACAGGCGGATTATTAAAGATTTTCTCTTGATTATTAATATCTTAAATATTTTTGTCCAAACAAGTGATGGACCAACAAATAGTAACAATTACAAGTAATATGGTTTAAGTTATATACAGTGTTAACAAAACAATACTTAAAACTGTCTGATTCGTATTGACCTTTACATGTTTAAAATAATTAAAGCAATGTTAAAAAATATTAAACATTGTAGAAAGACAACATTTATAGTTTATAACTTTGAAATAAATACCCGATAAGCCGAATGGGTGCTCGCCATCACTTTGCAGTGTTGCCAACACCAATCCACACTATAAACGGTGATGTGCCAAATGTAACGATAGAGTGCGCCTACTGTAGTTAAAGACATACATTATCTGGTCCAGGAATTATATCTATATTTCTGTTATAAGAGATGCAGTATCAAATTTAGCTTAAGATTAAATTTATCTTATAAACCTATCTCCGGATCGAACAAATAACATAGGTAAGGACAGTGTATCCAATGAGCTCTTCACTGCTCGTCGCTTCTAGGTGATGTTGACTTCTGGTTTCTGGAGCAACTCTAGCAAAATTTGTTTTACCAGAAGATGAATAGCGAACCAACTACGTTCTACAACATGTAGGTCCAATCTGCTAAGGGCTGGAGGAGGGAACTGCAGAACCTAATTTCTTCAGGCCATCTGTATACTGTTGACCCTACTAACATCCACGTCAAATTGGAAATATTTGTTGTGTTAACGTTTTTTTTAATATAAAATAAACGTGTTTGACACTTTTAATCAGTATTTCTAGCTTATTAATAGAAAAGTATCCAGGATTCAGACTCGTCTTTGTATTTTCAGATAACGGTTTTAAACTATTGTTATTTAAAATATCTTGTGTAATTTTATTGTGCAATTGATAATTTAGAATTAAGTACTTATTTAGATTGAAAAGGAACTTTCAAATAAGATCAAACATCATTGGACTGGAAGCTAATTATCTGCAATTTCGAACATCAATCACTTTGACATTAAACCGTTAATTAAACCTTGAGAGTCAAATGGCAATTCAAAATTACCCAATCACGCCTTATTGGCAATTAATGGCTTATGAACGTTGAAAGCAGATGGCGCCACAGTCAATTGGAGTTAATTAGTGTTGAGTTTAAAATGTGACGTTCGTCTAATCAGTTTCTAATTTTCATTATCCATGTCAACTCCATATTCAGATTAGATCAGCAGTAACGGCGGCTTTGCACGCGATTTGATATTGAATAACACGTACATGATAGGCTTATCCTTTTTCTGCATTGTTTAACAAAATATGTACCTACATTGAGATCCGTTTGGAAAATAAGTATAGTCACAGCAAGACATTCAAATCTCATGGTCCATTCCAGAATACTAAACTTTAAGTTTAAAAAGCAATGTTTTGGGGCCCTTAATCCAGTGAGTAAAACAGCTTTTATGAGTACTAATGAAATACAAATATTCCTCCTCCATCTTTCCGTAATGTACAATGGGTAGATCCAATAACTCCAGTTACAATTTTATTTTATGCAAGAGTGGAGAAATATTAAGTTCCTAGTAACCTCAGTGAGAAGATTAATGATTTATTGTAATTGAACTCTATGATAATTTTAAATCGGAAGTAGACATGTTTAAGGCACATGCTGTTTTAGTGTTAACTGTTGAGAGGTTTTAAACTTAATTACAATTGTGCTACTGGCTCTTATTTTAGGTTAAGTGGGTGAAGAAGCATTTCTGGATTGGATCAATTATATTTCACACTTCAGGATGGAGTTTGATTTGTTGGCAAGATAAAAAAAGTATAGATGTTCGCTTTGAGAAGCCAACTTTAGTCAAAATGTGTATAATTTTTTAGTATTTAGTCTTTATCCAGTCTAAGTTATTGTCGGTGCCTTAGAATCGCTTGAGTTTCCCCCTCATCAAGAAAGTATGTAAATTTGTTGCTCTAAAAAGTCTGCCTTGCCCAAAATGCTTTAATCCGTTGGCATGCTGAAAGCATAATACACATGTGTGTAAAATTTCAACTGTCGAGGGCAGGGATTAGGTGAAAAACAATAACGTCATAAATTTTCTAAGGTTTGCAAATACTTTGAGTTAATAGGAGTTTACTATGGATGGTTGATCTTCATGAAAATAATTTTGTTTTTCTATTTAAGTGATAAGGTGTGTGTGTGTGTGTGTGTGTGTGTGTGTGTGTGTGTGTGTGTGTGTGTGCGCGCGCGCGTGTGTGTGTGTGAAATTGCATCGTTCTAGGTCAGCAAGAATTGAACAAGAAAAATGACGTAATATATTCCCGGGGCTCAAACCGTAATCAACCGTTCTTGAGTGGCTTTATCTCCGTGTAAAATCTGCATGTACTTTTTCTTTTGAGAGTGTAATGCAATTTTATTGCAAATTTCATCGTTCTAGGCCATCAGAAACTGTAAGAAGACAAATATAGTTCCTCTAGGGATGCACTCCTTTTCTACCCTTATATGGGATTTATCTTCAAAAAATCCGTTTATTTTCATATTTAAATGATTATAGTAAAGAAGTCATAGTTCTTTGGGGATTTTAGTCCCATTTCAAACCCTGTGGGTTGATTATCTGCATGAAATATATTTTATTAGTCTGTTAACACATTAAGATACGCATTCACACAATTTAATTTTTGTAGATAAGAAGGCCTAAGAAGTTGATAAAAAAAATTCAATTCTTCCAGGGATTGCAATTCCATTTTAACCCATATCATGATGATCTAAATGAAACATATTTTATTAATCTATTAATAAATGAAGTTTGTATGAATTTTCATCGGCAATAACTAGAACTAAGAGAAGTTGGTACAGAAAATAAAGTTCTTCTATGGTTTGACACCCCGTTTCAACTCATATGGATGTATAATCTGTATAAAATGCGTTATAATTTATATTTTAATCTTGAGACCGAATTACAAACTTTCTGAGATATAGGGAAGTGGGAGAGTTAGTGACGACTGAGTGAGACTTTTACCTTTTATATATAAATATGAGTGTGTGTGTGTGTGTGTGTCTGTGTGTGTGTGTTTGTGTTGCAATCATAATATGTTTCTATAAATATACTTTCAGTGTTATTAACGTAGCTATTTAGGTATCCATAAATGATGTAGCACTTATGTTTGTTATATAATTATAAATTATCCATATTTATTATTCAATATCTAATCACCTATTAAATAAATCATAAACCGGACCGGATTTGTGAATCAACAAGAAAATAATTTACTTTTTATTGTTATTCATGATATAGGCAGAAAATACTAGGGAGTTTTAACAATGAAGAATAATTATAGATTGTCATATGTATGTTACATCATTGATACGCGTGTTTAGGTTTAGATGACAATTTATGATAAGGCTATATATGTTCAAGAACATACGACTTTTAAGTTGGATAAAGTGTGTAAAATGAAAATTGATACAATATCGTAACTGATCATTACACAAAGAAATAATTAATGTTCAATAAACATACATTGTAAAGTAATAAGTACATTTGTAGCATGGGTTAAGTTGTGGGCTACTTCCGGGACAAGAATCCATTATAATTTAAAGTAGAGGAATCAAAACCCATGAATGAGTTGATTCAAAATATAATTTTGAATAAATATCGAGTGTGGCATTTAAATAGCGAGACAAGTTGAGTAATAAATCAGCTTGTTTTGCTTTCAGATACGATGTTTGCCCATATTTCCTCATTTACCACTAAACTGGCTCGTTTCCAAATTCTGCCTCATTAGATATAGTCATCACTCATTAATAAATAAAAGAAAATAATGGCTGAAAAGAAGATACATTTTGTATGTTGTAGTTAATCAAGAAGATTTCCCCAATAATTAATATTTAATGGTAAATGTTATAATAATAAACAATATCTTGCCACGGTTATACATTATTTAAATGTTTAGCATTGCCTTAGAAAAAGAAATTACTTAAACCCATTTTGCCGCCTTTTGAAGCTGAATTGTGTTTTTTGTACCTTGGTGTTTTATATTTGATATTGATATCTAATCTTCGATCTTTCGCCAGTAGAGAGGTAATACAATCTTATTTTATATTTTATCCTCAATCCCCCCTTTAGAAACCCACTACATTGTTTTAAAAGTATTGGTTTCCAGATATACTGTATAGTAAAGTGAGTACACGTCTATTTTTTGCAATTTTTATATTACCAAACTCTACATACCTTACATTCTCTCATCATTCTTCTTATTCAGCCTCAATAATCTAAGACACTGTAATATTAATCATACTATTACTGTAATATTCAATTTAGGAATTAATTTTTCGCGAGTTCTCTTGTTCTGATTTGCAGAAAGTTAAATAATAATAATAATAATTCTTTTGTTAGTACAACTCACAAAGAAGCAAGAGTCTTCCGCCGCAAAAAATGTAATTGAAGTGAGCTTTTTAATTAGATAGATCTTTTCGAACAAGGTATTTTGATAATAATAATAATAATAACTAACTACTACGATGAACGATAATATCAAGGCATATTTTAAAAATGTTCTTTAACATACAGTGTTAGGGCAACATTTTGTCCGTCAATACTTATAACACTAGCTGGTTTAGTAGAATCGATTAAACAGCTGACTGAAAATAAACAGCTTAGTGTTAACTGTTAACTAAGCCTTTCACTCGTGGGGCTGAGGGAATTTCAGTTATGTCTGTCTGTCTATCCTCTGTTTGTCCACACGATACGCAGAAAACGAACTGACTTACGAGTATAAGCTTCAAATCTTGCACGAAGCTTTATTTCTATATAAGCAAAACTGAGTTCAGGAGTGGGATATCACTTCATGGGATTTGGCTGATCCTTAGAGAGTAATTTTACATTCTTCTTATGAGTAACCATGGTGACAACGAGAAAATAGCAGAGTAAATAAATTTATAAACAAACAGTTCAAGTATATGAGGTTGTAATATGTGAATTATTAAAACGTGTATGCACACTTTTATTCATAGAGTAAAATACAACATAATTGAGTGGCAAGTCAGTGTTAAAATTCTGCACCAAGTTTGATTTCAGTGCACTCTTGTGCTGTAGTATCCAGCCTAATTCACCAAATGTTTTATTTTTTACTCGTAAACACTGGTATGGAATCTAAATCTTCTGTGTTAAGTGATAAGATGAGCCTTTCTCTACTGTTTTTAAATGTCTCTACTAATTTAAGAATACCATAATGTGCTTAACAGTGAAAACCTGCCCCTCGGCTCAGACTATTAACGCAAATTTGACAGTTTGGTTTAATATGACAGCTCTACATATTCACCTCACTAATATGTGTTTAATACTTGTATATGTGATGTACTCGTACAACTGAAGGGGTGTAAAATGTTTGTTCTTCAGTATAAACAAAATAAAATAATTAAATAATAAGCTTTATAGAATATTCAAATTCAAAGTGCTATGGTGAGATTACAACATTTTTTAAAGGTATTTACATCTGGTTCACCGAATCCTAGGGCGTTTTATTAACATCTCTCTTCTAGATCTCATACAATTTCCTACTAGAATAAATACTTTCTAAATACTCTGTACCCTCTCCCATTTGTCTATTAAAAATAATTTGAAGTCTAATATATAAATGTATATAAACATTTAAAAGCAATCACTTTATTTTTGAATTTGACTAACGATATGACAAAAAACACCTCGATTAAAGCAGTGTTTATTTCTATGTACTAATTGCTGAGTATGAGGTTGCAGTTTTTTTCATCTTTCTGTAATAAGACAAAACATTTGTTTTAGTCAATTTACTGGGGATGGAACAATCCTTTGGCACTACGCTACTAAAGAAAATTTGCTACGTTTTTCTTCAGAAACGATTGCTTAAATAAAAAGTAGTCGAGGTTTAATAAGTACCGGTATTAATACTTTTGTAAGTTGTAAGTGTTTCTCGAAAATAAATAGTGATTCATTGATCATTTAAAAAACAGAATTAATATTTTATTATACTATTTAAGTGTTATATATTATTAAAGCAAACATTGCTTATACTATATTGATATGTAAAATATCACTTATAAGGTTCTACGGTCAAGAATCTGGTTCATATTTTATCCTGTCGGGATTCAGCAAGGGTGACACCAATCTTATGTTCTGAATTGGAATTCACAAACTGTAGCGTGATCCTTAACAGCACAGCAACAACAGATTGTGGGCGTCCAAGAGAGGAGTATGGCCCTGCTCCAGGATCTCCAAGACAATCGTACTCGTATTAGTCACATAAAGGGTGTACATTAAGTCCTGATACGTCTGTATATATTCCAAACGGATTGATATATTAATGTAAAACCTTCACTTTGTCTATTAAAATACTTCTTTTGGATTTTATAAATTATACCAAATTTCCCAGTTTTCAAAACGGCGTACGGGACGGGGTTTTGTTAGAGAGGGCTTCTTAGCCCTAACTTCGCCTGTGTAAAATAAGACATTCTTTACCTTTTTACCTTTTTTACAGGACCTTTAAAATATTTAAAATGAAACCCCTAACTAGTGACCTATTATTTTATTAGTCTATTTCATAGAAACATAATGACATAAATGAAACATCTCTACATTCATATATTTAATTATTACCACTTACAACTAGGCACTTTAAATATTTAAACTAAAACCCCTAACTTGTGACCTACTATTTTATTGGTCAATTTCATAGAAACATAATGACATAAATAAAACATCTCAACGACGAATCATTCATAAAATCCAAACAAGTATTTAATAAGTATGGAAAAGTTGTAAATCGATATCTCAATCTGTTTGGAATATATCTAGGAGTATAAAGACTTAACTTAAACCCTGAGTTGGAAGGTGTTATTTACCCATAACTTTTGCTAGGAACGTTTTATTTATGTCATTTTGTTTCTATTAAGTAGACCTTTAAAGTGACATGTCACCCCTAGGTTGCAACCATAAATGTAATGTTATTTAATTTTATTATTCCCAGTACCCTATTTTGAAAAGGGGGGAATGCTTATATCATTTATAAAATCCAAAATAGTATTTTAATAAGTATGGTGAAGGTTGTTCATTAATATATCAATCCAGGAATATATCCAGGCGTATAAGGACTTAATTTACACCCTCTATTACTGGGCGAATACTAAATATAGCGTGATTCTGAACAGCACAACAACAGCAGATTTTGGCGCGTCCAAGAGAGGAGGCTGGCTGTGTTCCAGGATCTCCAAGGCAATGACAATGATCACAAATAACTGAGCCAATACTAATCCCAAGAATGCTCCAGTTTTCAATAATTAAGCACCTTGACTCCAATTCAGACGATCGCGCTTCCCAATTTGTTGAACTATACTTTTATTTGTTACTTGGAGATATCACTAGCTGCGATTACCGTATGTCACTGAAATGAACGTGACATACATTATTGTTTATTCATGGCAAAGACTGTGCACTTATTATTAAAATATTGACTCAAAACTTTTAGAAACCAAATAGAAAAACAAGTCAGTAATTGAATAATATGCAGTTAAAAGTATTTTGAATTAAATACATTTTAAAAATTACACAGGAACCTTTCAGTTGCTCCTAAGTAAGGCGTACTTGAATGAAAGTCCTGAAATGAGTTATAGATGATATTTAGTAACATATCAGTAATAATAACGTCTTTGTATGATTTAACTACATAAACTATTAAAAGACTATAAATGACATTTGCTTATTAAAATGATATCTACGTAGCTCGCATGATATTTACTTTTATTTTGGCTGTGCAGGAGGAACACTTACTACCCAAATTAATTGTCTTATCAACCTGATTATCCTTCCTGCAAGAACAAACCAAAGACACAAATGATATACGTTACATAATAATTAATAACATCATATTTTTACAATCACTACATTTTGAGACCGTTTCTTGGTTGTACAGCCTTCTTAAAAGGAAGAAAAAGGGCACTATTATCTCACAGAGATAATTCCGCAGTTTATCCTGAGTCTGGTGTAAGGGATCCTGTCCCCTCTCCCCTCACCGACAATAGATGAGTCAGTCGGCTGAGAGGTCTGGCTACCTACCGACAATCTTGACCAGTAAATATGGTTTCCCTTTTTACCAAAATCACTGCCCTATAAATAGCTACCAGGATCACTGAACTAAGTCAGGTTACCGGTAATATTTACCAGTAAGTATGGCTTCAATTCCTTCCAAGATCTCTGTTCTATATATAGCCTCCCGGATCAGAAAAAGGGACCGGATACCGGCAATCTTGACCAGCAAATATGTCTTTCCTTCTTACCAAGATCACTTCCCTATATATAGCCACCAGAATCACTATAAAAAGTCAGCCCACCGGCAATCTTGTAACCCGTAAATATGTCTTCAATTCCCACTAAGATCACTGCACTATAAACAACCGTCCGGATCAGTAAAGACAGCGGGCTACCAGCAATTATTGCCACACTCAATCATTAGTTCCTAGTTTAAATAAATGTTTCTATCAGCACTAATTTAAATCAACTGAATAAGATAAGGTTGTTAGTGCTTTGTTTGTACTACTGTACTAAAACAACAACAGTTGTATGCTATTATAGTACAGACATTAAGTAAAACAAATAATTATTGGTTTCGTGCTTCGAGGCTTTCGAAATGGACAAATAAAAAACCTCAATTTTCCCAGTAAATTAAGGGAAACTCTTCCGACCAATTCCCAATAACTAGAGTTGGACTCTTTTGGTGTTACTGAATGGTACTTTTAATCTAAAATACTTATTTCCTTATATATTATATAAATGGAGAGATACTGGCAAAATGATTATTATAATAAATGTAATTATAAAATAAGGTTTTCACTTTTCTTACAAACCTTTTGATTTATTGGTTAACTTGATTCAGATATCATTTTGTGGAAGAATAGTAAAATGTATTTCTTTAAATAAAATAATAAATTCATTCTTTAGATACTGTAGCATACTACTTGCTAGAAAACATTACTCAAAGATGTTTTTAGTAATATGACCCCATTATTGTTTATCGTGCAGCAGAAAACATAATATCAATTAAATTAGTATAATATTGGTCTATGGAAGAAACAGAAATAAACAGTGTACGCATAGAGATTCAAAACAAAATTGTTCTACGCTAGTGGATGAAGGCGGGTTAACTTTACACAGTCATATTAGATTTATTAGATTTATAATTTTCGTAAATTATTGCATAATTTAATTATTATAAACGGAAATCAAATTACTGTCTCATAACTCTGAGAGTTCGTTTTGAGATGACGGTAAATTCAAAACCGAGGGAGAAAAGTAAGTACTGTATATAAGTTACGAAAACACTACACCGGGAAACATCCAATGAACGAAATCGTTGGGGGGGGGGGGGTGGGGGGGGGGTTAACACGAAGAAGTGCGAGGCTCGTACTAACTAATCTATAATATATTTTGTACCACATACTGGTGGTAAACATTTAGTTGTTCATTTATATGGCTGTAAATTGTTATAATAAATTGTGTAAATATTCAAGATAATACTAAGAAGACTAAAAATATACTATTTGAGAGTATTATTGCATTGAAGAAACTTTTAAATTGTAAGCAATAACATTAAGTACATAATTACATATGTTTATGGTAGCTACAGAAAACTACACTCACAAAAATTTTTTAATTTATATCAATCCATGAACGCTTGCTATTGAACACTTATTTTCAGTGCTGTACAAAAATCAATCTGGTCTGATTGAACAACTTACTTAACATGGAACCTTAATTTGTTGATGAGTTTGTAAAAATGTCAATGTACCGTTACATTTCGTCGTGAATGATAATCCCTGAGTTCGTAGAATTCTGTTTTATTATTCTAATGCTGTAATTTCGAGATGTGGTTGATGAAAAAACTATTCATTTTATACATTATCATACATCAGTTGGTTGAAATAAAAATTATCTATTTGTTTTAAAAAATGGAAGCTCTTTCATCTTATTCTACTCGGATCCAGCGTTATTGATATCGCCGGTATATCTATTTTATATTTAATCACTTCTGTCAACTATACGAGAGCCCTATTTCGTAATTTGTAATAGGTCAAAAATGTACCGAAGATTCAATTAAAAATATTACCATATTAAATTTTGACAAATAAATTTAATACAATATCGAAACTGAAATTGATCTTATTTTTCCTTTCAAAGCGGTATAGCTGGGACGTTCCTTTGTGAAACTAGGTGGGACCACTGAGTACTGAGGCGCACATTTTCGTAGATATACGGATAATTTAAAACAATTCAGTGCCCCAAAATATTTAAAAAAATACACTGTAGTATTATCAAATAGGGATTGCGACTGAAGGATCAGATAGTAGACTTGCACGCACACAATACCACACTCACGAGTGCAGTGGGTTGGGGTCAGCCGGGCAACCTACCGCTTTCTGGCTCAGGTTTTTTATTAACAGCTAATGTGTCATTACTAACTCTGTGGGGATTTCAGTATATAGTTTGGTATTTGCCATAATTTCCTCGTTACGGTGTTTAAAACCTATATATATATATATATATATATATATATATATATATATATATATATATATATATATATAATAAATAACAAAAATGTGAGTTTGTTAGGGAAGTCCACTCGGTGACTAATAGGGTGGAAATGCGGCTGGTCCTAATCCCTGCACTGTGTGTGAGCATGCTTGCGTGCGCGGGTACTATTTGCTAGTGTTAGCCTGTAAGCCAGATTTTGTATTTTTGAGGAAAATAATAATGTATGTACTCCTAACCAATAAATATTTTAAATAACCCTGATTAAAGTAACGCGATCAGCCTCGTGCATAAGAAAAATAATGAGAAAATATTAGAAATCCACAAATGGGATTTAAGAGGGCTTTAAGGTAAATGTACAAATTTATCCGATTTAATTTTTAAATCAAATTTAAGACTCTGGAAAATACTATGAGCAGATAGAATTAAAAAAAAATCAACACAAACACATTTATGAAATTTTACTAACATAATAAAGTTAATAAAATATCATGCCATCATGCCATAGCATCATACTCCATAAAAAAACAAAAGAATCTTTAGATAGCTTTCGTACAGGTAAAACTTCATCAAGGTGAAACCATCTAAAAAGTTAAGACATGTCAATAACTATTGAAGAAGTGTTTCAACAACAATTGGTTTAGGTACCTTCGGATTTTTGTGTTCTAAAACTATCTGATTATGTGATAAATGTCAGGATCGATCAATAATGGCTTATGATAAGATAGCGTTATTGTACATTGTAGTTATTCAATTGAACATTATATCTGAAATAAATGGATAGGGATCTGATTAGAGGAACATTAATTTGGGAAACCTGGGCTATTAATGTTTATATTTCAGTACTTTGATCTATTATGGGAAAGTTTCGTGTAGCTATAGAATATAACTTCATAATTTCAATTGCACTTAACGGCGACTTCGCATGAAAGTTCTTGTTGAATAACTGGTTCGTCAGAGGCAGTGGTACTCCTGAAAAAAGTGATAGTCCCTGGAAAATTCAAATTCTTGTAGTCCATGTTATTGTAATTAGAATTTGTCTAAAGAGAAGAGTTTTGGAGACCCAAGTATACGCATACTCAGATATCACTTTTCGGACCATCGCAATGTATGTTTAGTATTTGTGATTAGTAAATAAATTTTCTATGAATTATTTAAAACATTATTTATAGATGATATTTCACATTAAAACTATTTACATTTTTTATTCTCATATCAAAGCATTGTACATGTCGAATGTCTATCCACTACGATATGTGAGATTGAGCATCAAAAATCCAAACAACTTCAACACTTTTGCATTTATAATATTAATAGGATCTCACTGAACAATAATTTAAATTACTGTTACATTCGAGTACAAGCATTGCATGAACCACCTTTTATGGTACGTACGGGGAAAAATATATTCTCGCTCTTTACTTTCTTCTGCTTATATATAGCATTTATAATGCTGAAGAACATCTATTTAGAAATATCCATTTCGAGATTACCTATCACGACTTTGGAATAATAGTTCTCGAGCCTACCCACGTTTAATCCGCATTTAAATCTCATATCATCATTATAGATGAGCATTTAAACTTCATAGACAAGTGAATCGCATAATCACACAGTTTGAATACAGTTGTAAGAATTCTTCAAAAAGTTGAACCTATTAACTCTCCGTGCCTCTATATCTGAGAAATAACGTAGTATTGTGTGCCTAAGTGTGCTATAATGCGTGTACGAAATATTCATACGTATGCGACTAGAGGCAGAGATGACTACCGTACTGAGAGATACAGAACGATAGTCCGTGAACATTTGCCCTCACAGGTGTAAGTTCATTTCATCAACAAATAGTCAGATTCTATAATATTTACCAAAGGCCCAAGGCGTTAAAAACTCGTTTAAAATACCTTTTAGTGTCACACATTGTATAATGTTAACGAGTTTCTGGAAAAGGACTGGGAGACCGCCCAATAAGACTCACAACGATGCTGGAGGTGGTAAGATTGGCAAATGGATGGACATATGTATGAGTAAATTGCATGTTTGAATGTGTCAAAATTATTTTGCAAAACTGATAATATAATGGCGGGGTAGGGAGTAGCTTATACATGTTACTGACAACCGTATCTGTAATATTGACTTCGGCAGCAATCATAGATCTGTTAAGCTCAAGGTTGTAAAGGGAGTATTCTGATTTTACCGACAACCATATCGAAAATATATTGTCTTCGGTAGCAACCATAACTAGGAGACTCACGGTTGTATAGGGAATATACTGATTTTACCGAAAACTATATCGGTAATATATTGCTTTTGGTAGTAACCAGAGCTAGATCACTCAAGATTGTGTAGGGAGTATACTGATTTTACCTACAAAACATATCGGTAATATATTGCTTTTGGTAGTAACCAGAGCTAGATGTCTCAAGATTGTGTAGGGAGTATACTGATTTTACCAACAAGATTACCGGTAATATATTACTTTTGGTAGTAACCAGAGCTAGATGACTCAAGATTGTGTAGGGAGTATACTGATTTTACCAACAAGGATACCGATAATATACTGGCGTCTGCATCTACAATAACTAACAGAAGCAGGCTCGAGGAGTTGTAAGGCAAGTTAATTTACCGGCAACCTTATCTCGCGTCGTCCAGATAAATTGGTTGTCTAATTTTATTATTTACCAAGTACCATTTTTACTCTATAAAATGTTTGTTATGAAATTATTTAAACATAACTTATTCAAAAAGTTTACAATTCATACTAAGATATTGAAGAAACATCTAGCCTTGTTGGGTGAAACGATATAAATAACTTTGTATATCTCGCCAATATGGATTTACCACTTTCCCCTGTATGTCAAAGGCGTTGTAAACATGTGCTGACAGAATGTTATCCCAGTGGGCTGCACTGGCAGGACGCGACGTGACGTCTGGTAGACTGGAAATAGGTCAGGAAAGGGTAACCAAGAATGCTTCTAGTACCTTCAATACATGTTATAAATGAATCCATTCCGAGATTTCGAACTAAAATCAAGAACTTATCAGTGCTCTCAATTTTGTATTCAATGTAATGAATTCATACGTTGGTACTGTATTTACATGAAAAATTACCAAAAGTATTATAAATATTCAGTACCTATAAGTTGTTTGATTGTCATTTTAAGTTTTATTCTGATAAAAGCTAACAGTTTCCAATAAGTTGATCCATTATAAAGTGCAATAGATTTTACTATCACATACTGGTAATATGTGTAGCGTTTTAGTAAATTATATATTGACTTTCTGGCACCTGAAATTGTTGGTTTCCAACCGGTTTCAGCTCAAGCGTTAAAACAACTCGCAAAACAGTGAGTGCTCAAACAAAACTAAGAGCGCCGGTTGCGACAAAAGCGATCGCGGCGTGGATTCCAGTATGTAGATGCGTTCTTGGGTAACAGACGCGCGCCTGAATAATGGTGGCCCTGGATAAATATACCTGGGAATAAATAAACGACTTCGAGTCTGCCACTGTGGCGTCCGCGGCTCGTTTGGGTACTCAACATTGGGCGAATCGAACATTCCGAAAGAAAACATTCCACGAAGCGGTGAGCGGTTCATTGAATTTTCATACTCCTCTTTCGTTTACGACGAATACAGTTGATTCTACTAGTCTTCTGAAGAGCCTGAATGTAATAGAATATAAATTTAATGACAATTGATCTATGACAATCCATTCGGGAATTACCTTTGTCAGCCAAAAAGTCAACTAATAAATTAGTATCTAGAATTTTATATTCTATATATTCTACATAGTATATTCTTATTTATAAATAGGATGTCTTTTATGAGACATTTTATGGATCTCTTAGTGGATACTTAAATGTTAGTGTAGGACACCAAAACTGGTGCTATCTGATTATCGACGTTTTATATAATTAAAAAAAAAATGGCATGAAATATAAATAACCCAAAATTTCAGATAGCAATATCTGCCGTATTTTAATAGGATAATCTGAACTTAAGTCATACCAGCTGTAAAAAAACTAATAGTTGTAATAGTATTTGGTTTTGGATAAAGTGAATTTGTGAAGTTGTGTCTTTTATATTTTGTACTCTTAGTTATGTTTTGCTTTGCTACATTAAGGATACAACCTTAAATTCAACTTGTCATAAAACAGAAAACTAATTATTTAGTTTGTTAGTTTTAGCCTAATACGAAAATTATTGTACTGTAATTTCATCCATCTCTAAAATAAACAACCTTACATGACAAGTTTTAAAATTAAATTAATATTTTTGTATATATTTTAACTATCCAGAAAATTACCAAATAAGACAGTAAATATTGGTATGAAAATTAATTAAATTAATCTAGCAGTGTAAGATACTGCTCTTCAGTTTAAAATATATCATTATTTAATAAACAATAATGAAAGCATTTTTATACAAAATGTATCGTTTTATCTTGATTGAATAATACCTAACATTAAGTATTTACTGAGCAGGTATTAACATAATATTTTAGGCCATTTTATAATTAATTATTGTGGTTTTACAAAGTGCGTTTTATTTCAAGGAAATAACAGTTTTATTTGAAATACAATTACAAATTATATCCAATGCCTTGTAGTACGTTTTGTGTTGTAAATAACAGTAATAACGACTATTTTACAGTAAAAAACTGGCGAAAAGGTACAGAATTTGAAACAACGTTGAAGTTAATTGTTTACGTAAATATTTGTGCTCGTTTATGCTGTTCAATTATGGTAATTGGGTAGTTAACACGCGTAATGGACAATCTATGCAAACCATCTGATTGGTTAAACAGGGTTGAAAATTCAATACACCTGTTTTCCAGTGTACTGTATCGCAACCGTTTGAAAACGTGCTGCTAGCAATTTTCTACAATATTATCTCTTTATCGTTCATTTACTCGTATTATTTTACTATATATAATTTCAATAATAATAGAATAAATACAATAAAGCATATCGTTGTCAAAATGAACAAAGTTGTTCATGCTGATTTCTCTATTTGTGAGATTTTACCTTGATTATGGGAGTTTATTTTAAATAAGTTCAATTAATATCAATATACAATAAATTGTTTTTTATATGAATATGTTTAATAGAATGTTATAGATTTATATACTTGGCAGCTATTTTTCGTAATGTCTTACATAGCACAATTCAAAATGTACATATTATTTTTTAAATATAGAATTTAATAGTGTAAGCATGTGGTTTTGAAATAGTATTATTTATTTAAGAAGGTTTAGTATATTTTTAATGGGCTTGACGCGAGTCTGTCTCCATATAATTGTATTCTAAATATAAGTTTGACAGTTATATTACAATAAAACAAAATAATAATGAAAATGTTTTATAACTTATAATGACATAATAAATTTAAAATACTTGCATTAATATGGATAGCTTGTGTGTAGTTACTAGTCGCTGTGAATGTATTTCCCATAATTTGCAGTTAGATTACATAACTTAGAATAACTTGGCAACAAAACTGAAAAATAGTTACATTACATAGCGTAGATAATAACAACCGTTACCAATGTGAACAGCTGTATATTGAAATGAAAAGTCACTAATGAAATATTGCTAAAGTGATGGCAACAGAGTCACAAGAAACAAGCGTAGAGAAACAAGAGTAAAAAATGTATTACATGATGCAATTTGTGGTAACATAAGGAGCAAGTTGTTTTGGTCTTTATTTTTAAACTAATAATAAAATAGTTTTAATTTCATCCAGCCGTATTTAGGAGAGTACAAATACTCTTTTCTATAAAACAAACTTTTTAATTCAATCATCTGTTTCATTGAATGAGTTTAGTCTAGTGTCTATACCCATAAATTGCAAATAAAATAGTAAAATGGCTAACTTTAGTATAAAGAGTAATCAAATTCTTATTGGATACTATGATACTGTTGTCGAGTATATAATTATATTCTGAACAAAAATAAAATAGTTTTTTCGTTTTTGGGGTTAGTCTAGAAGCGTCTATATCAATTTTCGAATTACAAAAATTACGGTTTGAGCGTTTCCTTAGTTATGTAGTAGTCCGTTACAGTAAGACCGCTGGTAGATAGTGCCAATGTCGTTACTGAAATTAGTGACTCGTTTTTCTGTATAAATGGTATTAAGTCCAAGATTATTGTATTCTTGTAGAATCCTATACAATAAAATAAAGTACTAAATAAATTTGTTAGTTTTAACTTGTGTATATTTTAAATTGTAACTTAATATTATAAAATGATGTCACTATTAGGACATATTCCCGTAAAAGTAAGCACTATATTAATTATTTATATCGTTATTTAGGAGGGCGTCTATAAATTCACATTTTATGATTTAATATAATCTTATAAAGGTTTTAAAAACTATAAATAATTATATTTGTTTTTTAAGTATATGCACAGAAATTTCTTTGTTTTGATATTAATATTAACACTTTTTATTTTGTTTACTAACTTAACATTCAACTCTAATTGCCTACATGGAAACGTTCTGACACAATGCTGTATTTTTGTTTTTATTTTCCATGCCACATGAGTATCTTACAGTGTTTTAGAGAAGTTCTTCACTGCTTAACTTTTCCTGATTGTAAGCGCGTTAAAAATCAATTAATTCATAGTTTACATTAAATGAGAGTAAGCTGCAAAACTGTGGCTATGATAAGAAAAAAGGAAACATTAAGATTAAAGAATAATGTATACTCGTACAATACTGGGACTATTACACCACACAATATTGTCACAAACACTAAGTCGTGGCGTAGAGGACGAGAGACCCATTAAAAAGATTAAACATAGATGAAAGGAGAGTTTAATTGTGATTCACGGAATGAGAACGGGACAACAATACGGAGTAATAGAGCACCTTCGCTAAAACAAAACCGATGTACGTTTTACGGACAGACAAGTAATTAGAGCTTTAACTACGTAACTGTACAAGCACGATAAGAATTCGGTTTGTTGGGTGTTCGTCTGAATGGAAAATCTGTTAATCGAAGCTAAAATCAATAAATAGTTAACATTTTTTGACAGTGCAGGCTCTCAGTTATAAAATAATGTAAGACTTGTTTGACTCAGGTCAAGTAATAGGATTAATCCAAGTTTATCGTTTTTTAATGAAGATAAAAACTATAAGTAAATAAAAAATTCTCCCTCTACTAACCTGTTGTGTCTGATTGTGCTGTGAAATTGTAATATAAAAACAATCACGTTAACTGCTTAAAGAGAATTTTAATTCTTATTTTACCATATGTGATTAATGAATGAGACAATATACCTCTACTGAATACACTAGAGTAAAGCAAATAACATTTAAACCAAACTTGATATTCTCCGGATTGTGCAAGAATATTTTCATTATAATATATAAAAATGTTTCTGCCAGAATGAGTGGAAATAGTTAATATAAACAGTACTTTGTAAATAAAGTGCACTGAAATGGATATACATGGTTTCAGTTACTGTATCTACAGTAATTATGGTTGTTGTATTCATTTCAGAATATATTTTCATACATATTTATTCTAATTATATATATATATATATATATATATATATATATATATATATATATATATTGTACAGTAGAGGTAGCAATAACAACTGCAAGCTATCATGTAAATACAATTACAAATAAAAGTGATGTAAAAATGATAAAACATTCCTGTTTCGTTTTAGAACATGTTCAACCTGTCTCTATAAACAATGAACTAAAACCGAACAACAGACGAACTTGGAACGTAAAAGCTAAGAGAGAGTAATTGACAATTCCAGACTAAAGGTTCTGAGAGGTTCCTAGAGGTTCGTCGTCGTTTCGTCAGCGATTGAAAGGTTTCCTCCATTGGGAATCCGAGTTGACTTGTCTGGAGTTGCTTCTCTCACTGTCTTATTTTTCAATCTTATTTTTCACGCATTGTTTTGTAGACAATGTATTAAGATTAAAATTTCGGGATCATCTTCGTCTTTTCATCAAAACAAACAATGCTCTCAGTAATTAAAAAATCCAAAAAATGAGTGTTCCGTTTCAACGAGAAATTACTTATTATTTCGCATATTTAACTAAACGATATTTTACTTTTACAAATTATAAGTATAATTAATAAAAAATACAAAACATTATATATTATTTAATTCATAACAAATTTGTTATGGCTTTGCTAATGGATTTTCCCCTTGGAATAATTGCTTCAGTTTTATAAATAATGTGGTTAATTAACTTATATTTGAACATCCAACACAAGATATCCGACTTACTACGATACATTCTGTTGTACTCCGGACAACGAGATACTTTATTTTATGATTTTAGTTGAAATAATACCCGCGATCCGCTTTGCTTCTTCACATAACGAAACACAGGTTTACACATTTGTGTTATAGGAAATCTTCAACTGACGTCAGAAGAGACCACGGGAAAAAACATGCGTCTTTAAATGCCAAAATTCATCTGTGGTTGATTTGGTGTGGTGATCTGCTTGTTAGTATCCGCAGTCTGAGATTTCGAGAAATTTGCTGTGTTTGACGAACCGTGTTCGCTCACATACCAAACCTGTTTTGCTATAATCATTCCACGACATTCAGTCTTAGAAATAAATATAAATGCTAGTACCGAAATAGGTGCAAATTGTGTAACTCAGTTCGTAATAGAAAACGTTTTGTTTTTCAACAAATGGCGTATTTAACGTATTGGTTCAGAACAATAAAATTAGAAAAGTCAATATAACACGTGTATGCTTGCTTTGTTTTTCTGTACCCATGTTTTCGGCTAAATATCTCAGATAATCAAGATATCTGAAAAATTATTTCAGCTACTGAATTGAAATTTTGAGTGTAATGGCATTTCTATATAGGAAGAGGGAGATTAGTTACAACCCATTTGTAACTAATGTTTCACAAATCGCTTCAGAAGATTTAAATTTGAAAAATCAATGTAACACGTGCCTACTTGCTTTTTTCTGTGTGCTTGGTTTTCACTGAATATCTAAGATAATCAAGACATCTGAAGAATTAATTTAGCAATACATTTGAAATTTTGCATGTAAGTCATTTCTATATACACAACAAGAAGGACTTGTCCCTCTTGAGAATTGGGCTGACCCTTCAAGTTATGTATCTGCAGGATATCTGGAGACTACATAGTTTGTAGACTTTAAACTTTGACGGAGCTTCATCTTTTCATTGTCAAGAATTAGTTTGAAAAAGGTACTTTTCTATCCATGAGATTTGACTGAGCGTCATAGTCTTCGGTAGATGGCGAATTTCTGTTTTTTCTGCCTGCGTGCCTGTATCCGTATCCACAGGACACCTTGAATATGGAATGATCCAAGGCTTGACTTGTGAAAACCTGTTACGGGACACGTGGTGTGGCGTACTCTTACCTTGTATATGAGCCAAAATTAAAGTTTTTCAATAATGTGCTGAGATTGACTTATAATTTCAGTATGTCATGTTGTACAGTTGTGGGAGACTGGGACCCGTTTATTGCATCATTAATGAACAGGGACTTTGGTTAACGTTAACTTTTATCAAGGTTTCGAGCTACAAACAATTATGTAATCTAGCTACAAATAACAGTACGCAAATCTTGATTGCTTTTTTAATTATCGTTTATTAAAATAGGAACACTACGAATAAAAAGTGTTATAGTAATACAATTATTCTACGATATCGATGCTCGGACTCCCTCACTCTCTCAAACTCGTTAAGGTTCGAAAAACTTCACTCCATTGATACACTTCCCCCACCACCATCGTGGAGTTAAGGTATTGTGTTCTCTCTTTACCCGTAATTCCATTCCCTGAAGGCTTCTCGCTCTCCACATTACCACACTACACTTTCCTTGTACGCCGCTAATTGGAGTATTTGTTTGACCTCTGATAAGCTCACTGCGTACTGAATGACCTCTCTCAGGCATTCTTAGACAAAGTTGAAAACTGAGGTGACGGTTTAAGAATATAGGCATTCTTGAACACGTAAGTAGCTGACTAGGTACATTCACAATAAAATACTTATACATATACTTATACATAATACAAAATACATTATAAATACTTATACAAAATACATATACTTATTGCCCATCCAACAGTTATTTATAACTCAATTCCTTGTACGGTACACGTGTACCGGTATTTGTTTGGTTGTGAATGTAATAGTTTGCGTAGAGGATAGGAGTGGCCCGACCGGCGTTAGTCGTATTAATTTCGACTCTAATGTTTGTATGGATTTTATTAACATTCTTGGGAGCACCTACTGCGATCTTTGCACATGAAAAAATATTTTTCCTCGATATGTAGTTAATAACTTTATTCTGATTATTATTCATCTGTCTTAATGCCCATTTACTCCTTCAGTCTGTTATTGTTCAGATTTTTTTATAATTTAAACCAATTTCTTACAAATTTAGCTACTCTTCTCATATCAAGAAGATTTTTGCACTTTGTAAAATACTATACTAGATATTTAAATAAACATGTTGATACATAATGTTATATTGTTTGAGAGAAAGGCAAGTTATTTTAGCATTGTATTGCATTTTTAAGTAAAAGTTTTGAAGATGAAGAGATTTTCTATATTAAAGGAGAGACTTTTGCTTTTTTTTAAATTTTTTATTTTGGCTTAAAAAGCTTAAAGTGTTTTTATTGAGTTTAAATAAAGTTCATGAGCACTTCTCTTTGAGTCTAATTTTAAAATTAAGGATTCAATTTGCTGTTTTAGAAATTTCCCAAGGTTCAGTTTAAAAAATATAGTTGCAAAAATATTTTCCTTATGTTGAAAGCCACTATTCGGCTTTAAGTTAATGAAATAAAAAAAATAAAAAAAACTACTACTGCATTCCCATTAGAGCAAATGAATACGTTCTGGTCCTCTGTTTCCAGATATTTGCCTGAAGTAGCGTAGAGCCACAAGATTTTGCGGTTATTATTGTTTTTAACGTTTATAAGGTGAGTCTTCATAACCGTAGGAGAAATAGCTATTTTCTGATCGTTAGTAGAACCTATTAATCGTGGAGCTGAAAAATGTAATGTTTGTCTGTCTATCTTTCAGTTTGTCTGCCTGCACGATATTTCGAAAACAAAATTACCTGAAAGTTTGTATGGAGCATCATTTCTATATAGGCAATACGGGAAAACCTGGGATATTCACGAGACAACGTTTCTTTAGTGACATTACCTCAGCTTACTAGTCTCGGCTATAGAAAGACTTTCATTGGGAATCGGTAAAAAGCTCTCATATTACTCAAGGAATTAAAAAATGTTATCTATAACGTTGCACTAGTCTAGTTTTTAACGTATATTGTGATGAAAATGTAAAAATAAAAAAAGTTGGTAATAGGTAAAATATATAACGAATTTGGCAAATGGCACCTTATTTTCTCTTTCTCTAACCACATACGTGTGTGTTGCTGATAAGTTTAATCGGTAGAATGGGACTTATCCATAGATTCCGTAACGTAAACACAACCTAAGTGAGTTATTTTAAATTTGAGTTATATGAAATGTATGACTGGGTTTTAATTAACACTATGCGACATGGAACTCTTGTTTTATCCAAGGCAGTTTTCTTGGTTTAGCTTTAGAAAGTTTAGTTGGTACATATAGGGTTTTATAGGCTGTTAAAGGAATATTAGATTCACTTTGCGTACCCTTTAGAGCGTCGTTAACATTATCTTGGGGCTCGCTGTTGTTATGTAGTGGATCTCGTCGGTAATTATAAGTTATTTCAGCTTAAGTAAATAACACAAGTTCAATTTGAACATTTGATCATTTATAGATTTTAAAAGCAAATACAGTAGGTAATCAAATTACTTTGTTTATAATATACAATATTATGTTATTATTCAATATGTTTTAAATACTTCTTGTTTAATTATTTCATCATATTAATTTGGATTTACAAATTTAAAAATTTTAACGGGTTTTTACATTGAAAATGTTTATAATCTGAGTATCATACATTAAAGAAGTTTCTGTTACTAACGTTTTCATGCGTAATAAATTAAGTAACCTCTGACGAATGCTGTGAGTTTATAATGTAACTTGCATATCTAGTTCCTGTCTTACAGAGTAAGCCACAAGACAACGTTTTTTATTGCACAAGTAACAAACATCCAACTTATACGTGTTCCGCTGGTTCTTCGGTTCATGCTTTCTTCAATCTGGCTTAAACTTATTAAGTATAATATTAGTGGTTTCCTTGTTTAATATAGTAATTACAAACTGCTCTCCAGGAGGAGGTTCTCTGGGACTTTCGAGGCAAGCTCGTTGTTGTTTAGAATGTACATCTGTTCCTTGTTATGTTTTATTCAAAACTTCCTTAGGGTAAGTAGATCCTCCCTTTCTGTTATGAAAACACATATCGTACTTCATTTTGTATTTTAACCAGCCCTGAACAAGGGTTATATTACGCTTGTTGGGGGTACTTTAATTTAAATTATATTTTTATTTTATCGGTACATTTATGTACTATTTTGAGACAAATCCATAGACACTCAATTACCGTCTGTGACTTTTTCATACACATATTGTACATTCCATTTATTTCATGCGTTCATCTTAAACGGATTAACCAACTCGAATGAGGTTCCAAATTCTTTCGCCAAATTTCACCAAATTTAAATTTTTTATAGGAGGAATTTATTATAATTTGTGTAGTAAAAAGCATCTGTTGCTGTCAATTAGCATCTTTGAACCAGTCTATTAACACTCCGATGTAGTTCGAAAAACTGTAGTTACACGGATTATTAGTATCCATAGATGTGTAAACACGAAATAGAACGATAACTTGATTAAATTAATCGTATAAATCATATAAATTTTGTATTAGCACTGTACAACTAACCGGATAAAATCTAATACTGATAATGTTTTGTATATAAGTTTGATATTGATTTGGATCAACTTTAGACTAATCTATTGAAGCTTAGATGCCTTTGCATTTTATTTTGGAATGAAAATCGCATTAAAAATACTGGAAACGTTGTTTTCATCCTAATGAGAGAGCAATTGGGGTAATAAAAGTTAAGTACACAATTACTTGGCTGTTAAAGACGTGCAAAATATTGCACTGTGTTAGAATTTAAAAAGTGTGACATATGAGAACCTTAAGTAGTATGTGTAATTAAATGAAATAACATTTTATGGCTTGCATAGCAATAATATTGGTTTTTAAAACACTGAGTATGAAAATATTTAAATAGCAAAAAATTTGATACCTTAAAATATAAAACAATATTTAGATTTTAAGGTAGTTAAGGATGAGAAAAGATAGAAGATGATGTGTGTTTATAGAATATTTATGCATATTGACAGCTTTTGGCAGCAATCTGATAAGCTATTCCGAAAAAGTTAAAATATATTTTCACTTAGCAAGTTACCTAGCGATTTAGATTCTCTCGTTATTGAGAAGATACTAGTGTATTGTAAATATATGAAATCTCTGGTAGCTACCTTATCAAACTTATAAAACACATATTTTTGTTTTGTCCCGGCGATATTTAAATTATAAAACCGGTATCATTAATTTAGTCGCCTTAATTATAACTACCCAAGCTTAGCAAGAAAATTTATACTCTACAGAAGAAGTCAGAAGAAGTGTAAGGAAGTGACAAAATAAAATAAAAGTTTTCATCTAAATAAGGATATCAAACTATTTGTATTTGAAGAACTCTCTTCACTGTGCGTAAGCTGCAATATTGCCAAGGGATGAATAAAACATAGTGAACCTTTACAGGGCTCAGTATATATACCGCAAAGTCTTATTTGAGATTTTCTACATAAGTTATTTGTCTAACTTCAGATTGTAATAGCGAGATACTTCACCATGTGACTCAAACTACACATTTATTTTTCATTTTCATTGTTTTTCAAAATTAAAATATACACAAATGAGTTTCAAGTTTTTTCATTTATTATAAAAACTGTAAGTAGTAGGATAAAACTGTATTGGATATTTTAAATTAGAATTAAAATATCTTAAATTCTACATAACTTAAAAAAGCAGAGTAAGTAGGTTAAGCTCATATCTTTATGTTAGGTGAATCTTTTTTTTAAGAGACCCTAAAGGGTTGAGAAGTTCATGTCCCAACTATGACGTAACCATATATCATCATTTTTTATCGTGAAGAAAACTTGTTACTAGTATTAAAAAAACCTCGTTATTCAAGCGTCAGAGTATTTTGTACAGATATTGCCCATATATTTTTAATAAAACTTGTTTGATAAAATCAATAATTGGTTGTACAAAAAACCTGTCAAGCACTATTAATACATGTTCATGCTCAATGAGATATATAAATTGTATACTTTCAGCATAGCTAAATGTAGTTAACCCGTTTTAAATGGAATAAAACAGCTGTAACTTTCGAATCAACTTAAATTAACAATCTTATATTGTCTTATACTTATTATCTGTTTTATCAATACCAATTTTGGGTGTCGTGACATTGAATCGCATGCAAGACTCTTTTATTTTATAATGGAAGGAGCAATATTAAATTAATGTTATTTATTACGGAAAAATTATCTCAAACAGAGCCTATGGGTGGAGTATAAGTCAAAAATAGCATTCTACACTACTCAATTCAAAATTTTAACATTATTTATTAATAATGCGTTTAATGGAAAGTGTTAGTTTACGTTACTCTTAAACAGCATTAGTGTACAAGAGTTTAAAGTTACTTTTATTTTGATATACAAATTGAAACTGATTAAATAATAATTGAAACTGATTAAAGCAGCATACATGAATAAAATGTTTAGAGTATATTTTATACAATGATATTATAACTATTACATTATTCAAACAGTAATGCGTCTATTGGTAGGTTGGAATCAAACCAGTTAAAATTGAACACGGATTTAATTTACGCCGTTGCAAGTAAAAATATGATTCGTATTGCTGACAATGACAATAATAATAAAACTTCATGTTAAAATCTTCCGCTTAGTGCATTGTAGGGATCATTTGAAACCATCGGTACATTTCAAGTTCTACTGAGTGTTTTTGTTTCGTACTATTGTATTATTATATATTTTTATTACACAGTGTAATTGCAATATATTCACAATTACCTTGCAGTTAGGTCAAGAATTTGGCAATAAGTTTTTTGTAAATCTTTGGAAAAAAAGGATAATTTATAAAAAAATTCAGTAGCAGTAGCCATTCATACCTCTCCCAGGTTAAACGCGATTCACCCTTTCTTTTAAGAAACCAACAATTTCAATTAAAGCTGAATTTTTGTTCTAGTAAAACACAAGCTCCTTTCGCGTTGCTCCCACTTTCCTTGATTGTTTTTAAACAGGTTTATCTTACTTCAGCTTATAAACCATTGTTAGATCGATAACGATGTAACGTTATTGACGATGGAAATAAAAAACGGTTATGTTTCTTCTATAAAAGGTTTAAGATGAATAAAGAAGTTAAATTGACAAGTTGAATAAAAGAAGTTAAATGAACTTTATACCTTATATTTATAAGGTATAAATAATTTATAAATTAAATAACAGTTACCTGCCGCTGCGCCCGCAGTTTAGTGTTGAAAAACAGGGACACCATGAACTTTTATTTTTTTTAAATGATATCCTAAACACTCCCGAGATAGCCACTAAAATATATTCCAGTGTTAAATTTAAAGAACAGCTTTTTTGGTATCCTGATGTCAGTGTGAAAAAGTTTGTATAAATGCTCGTGAAATCAATAGATTTTTTCTCCAACACTCCGTATTTTCTTGATTGGCTCCAGTGGTTTCTGTGGATATTTAACTATTTTAGACTTCTCTGGATAGATCCTAATTCAAATTCCTTAGCTTTTTGGATAACACACTTATGGTGTGATAGATGATGAGTTGTATGTGGTTAATAAACGTAAGTAGGCATGCAGGTACATATTATGTCAGTACTCATGGTTAATAGCTTGAGGTGTTAAGCGAAATTTTTAATAGATTATGACCACTTTTGGTTCGAATGAATTATATTTCCGACGTCAAGGTTGAGTTCCCTCGTTTCCCGGATCAAGACAATATGAATGCATATACAGGTCTGAGAATCCCACTTCGTTCATAACGTGCCTATAAGAAGCTTACTTCTGTGTGATAGTACCTTTATCTTTAGTATCTACATTGCAGTACTGATCAAACAATGTATACCTTATTACTACTTAAAATTTACAGTTAAATGTATACTTTTCCAAAAACTTCAAATCTTCTTAACTGTATAAACTAGTATAATCTTCTATAATCTGTGCACAACAGTAACTGCAGAAAAGTTTACATAAAAAGTCATTTTACTATTAAGTAAAATATCCTCTATACTTTTAAAACTATAAATCTAAACAAATTGAACATACTGTTGTGCATTCAATACAATGTTTGAAAAGAAAAGTTAATTGCATGTAATTAGTATGTTTTAATGAATGTTTGATGCATTTCAGACCAGTGGAGTGAAACTCTGATGTTGGAGAGAAAAATGCTTCTTTAGTGCGTCTATAAGGCACAAAATAAACGTATGTAGGTATGTACTAAACGTAACATATCTATCTTTACTTTTTTGCTGGCGTTGGTGAATCTGGTAATTCAGCTAGTCAGCCAGTCAGTAATATCCCCTTATATATATATATATATATATATATATATATATATATATTATTTTCTGTAAATAGGGTTATTTCATTGCAGTCTCCATATTATTAGCCCGGTCTTGTTCAGCTCGGTTAATGGTACTTCTACTGTATGCAGACTGACTTTAGCCAATATTAAATTATAGGTTATGGCAACTTGCGTATCTTTCGCCTTAAATATAAATATAAATATATATATATATATATATATATATATATATATATATATATTTAAGGCGAAAGATACGCAAGTTGCCATAACCTATAATTTAATATTGGCTAAAGTCAGTCTGCATACAGTAGAAGTACCATTAACCGAGCTGAACAAGACCGGGCTAATAATATGGAGACTGCAATGAAATAACCCTATTTACAGAAAATTATTCAAAGTTGATTAATAATAGAGGTTTATTAATAAAATACCTTATGTGATTTACTTATATAATATTCAATATATATTAAATAGACAGATTTAAAATAGACCTTTTTAATTTACTAGATAGATTAGAGCTATAGAAAACCCGAAAATTGACGAGGACTATGACAACTTATAAAATGTGGAAGAAAGATTTCTTATATGATTTCAACTCCACTGTCAGGAAGTGCTAAGATACTTTTCTTTATTATAGAGTTCGCTACAAGTGGGTCACACTCAGAATACTGTATATTTGTCTTCTATCTTGAGTTTATTGCAGCTGTTTGATGTGTGTCTATAAATCAAATCTGTTAAAGGTAAATTATTTATTCTTGAATAAGAATGTGTTAATTATAATTTTTAATTTGTGTTCTGCACATGATAATTTATTTCTTATGATCTAATAAAGTATGTAAATTATATTTTTCAATCAGAAAACAAAAGAGTTCAATTTGTAAAATAATAGTAACATCATAACGTGAAAACCACTTCAATCTAATCTAGTTTTAACGATATTAGAAGTATATTTAATTTTTAGAAGACCTAATGTCATTCATTCATATTTAGTGGTACGTTCAAGATCTACATGAAAATATACTGTTTGTTATATACATTCTCAGCTTACTCGTCATGGTTTTTGTTTATCCGTTTCTTCCTCTCTGAACTCCAACTAATGCATCTTATGAAAAACCTTTAAAGTAATATAAGATAGTTATTCTTTTGTAGAACAATGTAAATATCCGTTCAATTTCTAAAATTACGTGCCTACCTACGTTTAAAGCAGAATGTAATTGTTGAGTGATGTGTTAAACTATATTGAACCATATTTCCAAATATGTATAACAGAATAATATTATACAATGGTTGTAATAATTTAGTCAAGAAGAAGTACTATTTAATTGTTGTCATTCAAATTTAAACTTTGTATATTCACGTATAAAATTTTTTAGGATATTAAAGAGTTAATATGATTGTTTAATTATGTAAAATATTGTTCTTGTTTACGATTTGGTGAACTGTTCGTATAAACCAATCTCTGTCTGTGCTACACGAGCACCCAGTCTGCTGAATGCGGCAGTGTGGGAATTATCATATTACGGCAGAAAACTTTTCCTATTTCACACTCTATCCACACGTGGGATATCTTTCTCAAACCAGATGAATTTCTATCCCTCCTATCTGTATACACCTCCCGAGATTCCATAAAAATAAGAAAGTATTTTTCAAATGTCAATTTAAAACAATTAGATTTGTAGCCTCTTCTTAGTTATCCAGTAATAGTTGAAAATACAACATTATTCTAGTTGTTTAGGTGGCACAGTTATTTTTAAGATTGAAAATCACTATTATTGTATTATTTAACACGTTCGCTACCAACCGGCACATATATGTGCCGGTAGGTCCATCAAGATAGACCACCATTGTGTGAGTTGGGCACTTCTCACAGACCAGCTCAAAGTAGTGTGGTCATTACCGTAGCCCAAGAGTACAACTTTGTTCAAATCAATTTATATATCATTTTATAGCCTTAGGCAAACGTATAACTTGATTCCACATCCCTTTTTTTTACGTTGTATACATTTTGGCTAGTGGCACATATATGTGCCGGTCGGTCTGTAGCAAAAAATTAGGCTTAGGCTAAACCTCAAATATAAACTTTTTCTAGTTGAAAGTCGAGTAAAAAATTGCCATAACTGTGTTAGGACACATTGGGAAAATAATAAAAACTAGTGTTGACATGGTAGTTATGTGTATTGTACAAACTAAAACAAGATCTTTGGATAAACACTTTGGAAATAGCAGAATATGTTATTAAAAAAAACTCACACAAATGTCTCTTATTTATAACTCCATTTATGTAATGAGCTACATTTTATCTTTGACATAAAACAGTTAGGAAATAAAAATGTCTTAGGTAACACACATTTTGTTTTAGTTTTTCACTTGTGAAATTCATTGAAACACTCTGGCATGCAGAGTCCGAATTTATTGTCCTTTTCATCTGTGCAGCTGGAACATGTGAAGAAAGTTGTTTTCCGCTTTTTCTGTCTTATTCTACAAACATGACACCGTAGCCTCTTGTTCACTTTGACTGGGTCATGGCTTTTTTTGACCTGAGACCTTGAACTGCATCAAGGAAGAAAAAGTGAACATACCGAGAGACCAAGCGGCACAAATATGTGCCAGACATCCCTGTAGACCGATATGAAAGAATGAAGTCGAAAGAATAGACCGATCGTTACCACAGCCTTTTATTTAATAATACTACACTGGCACAAATATGTGCCGTCGGTCCACTGGAACTGTACCGAGCGGCACAAATATGTGCCATCGGTCTATAAGAATCAACTAGCCGGCACATATGTGTGCCAGCCGGTCCATATTAACGAAAACGTTTTTTACATTTCGGTAGCGAATGTGTTAAAGACTGCCAATTATCATTTCGCGGATAGTAAGCGTTATCAAATTATGTCGAGCTTTTTATCTTCAGAACAAAAATATATTTGATATGCGTAAAACATGTTTTGGGCACAATTTGATGTAAAATTTAGTGTATGATAATGAATTCAAACCAAATAATGTTTGTGAAAGTATTGATGTAAAAAGGCTAAAAATACACCCAATTGCAGAATTACATACGTTTTGGCTTTGTCCCCTGAAAAATTATCATTCAATTTGCGCTGCAAGAGTTTTTATTTGCGTATTCGTTAAATACTTCTGATAAGTACTCTATTAAACAGTTTTACATAGGAAATTCATTGGTATTGTTTTGACTTAATTTTAAAGATGTATCCGCTATCCTTCAGCTACAGCCTTTGACGGATTTACCTGCTTTCGTCCGCGAAAAATAATATCAAGTAAACCCTGAAATATCTGTATAACATAACTATACATTATTTACGGTTCACGTGAATGAGTTATTGTGGGCTGCATGACAACCTATTTCCTTAATACTGGTTGTTTATAATATTTTATAAAACAATAAAATATAACTTTATAGCTGCTACTCTTTTAGTGAATTGTAATTCATGTCAATAACATTAATGTCGACTTTCAACAGAAATCAGTGCGGTTCACGTTCATCATAATATATGATGTTTGCTTTGTACGATTCTTCATTGAACTTTCTCTCCCTTGTTCTCTTTGGACATCTTAAGTGTGTGTTTACTCATAGGGTGGGGGAGGAGAAGTTAATTATTAAATCACAACCTCCCTCAACGAGGGGCTTTCTAAACTCTTCTTTGGTGGTTCCTCTACACATATTCTATATTAAGTATTAATATATTATAATAATATTCTATATTAAGTCAATAATAATATTCTAAGGTAATTACTGATAAGGACAATTCTTCTAACAATGATGTAGTTGTCAGCACAATCTAAATATTATCTTTGATTCTATTACAACAGTAATTAGCTACTAAAAATATTTAATTTTGTATTTTTTAGTCAGAACATATTTTTATTTTGTGAAGCCTTATACTAGAATTCTAAGAGATGTGGTACTAAAGGTACCTTTCAAAAAATGATTTCGTTAATTGGATGTTTCCCGGCGTAATGTTTTCGTAACTTATATACAGTACTTTAATTTGTTTCCTCGGTTTGAATTTACCATCATCTCAAAACCAACTCTCAGAGTTATGAGACAGTAATTTGATTTCCGTTTATAATAATTAAATTATACAATAATTTACGAAAATTATAAATCTAATAAATCTAAAATATGTAACTGTGTAAAGTTAACCCGCCTTCATCCACTAGCGTAGAATAATTTTGTTTTGAATCTCTATGCGTACACTGTTTATTTCTGTTTCTTCCATAGACCAATATTATACTAATTTAATTGATATTATGTTTTCTGCTGCACGATAAACAATAATGGGGTCATATTGCCAATATATCTTTGAGTCTACTGTTTTCTAGCAAGTAGTATGCTACAGTATCTAAAGAATGAATTTATTATTTTATTTAAAGAAATACATTTTACTATTCTCCCATAAAATGATATATGAATCAAGTTAACCATTATATCAAAATGTTTGTAAGAAAAGTGAAAACCTTATTTTATAATCACATTTATTATAATAATCATTTTGCCAGTATCTCTCCATTTATATAATATATAAGGAACTAAGTATTTTAGATTAAAAGTACAATTCAGTAACATCAAAAGAGTCCTATTTATTGGGAATTGGTCGGATGAGTTTCCCTTAATTACTGGGAAAATTGAGGTTTTTTTATCTGTCCATTTCGAAAGGCTAAGCACGAAATCAAGAGTTATTTCTTTTACTTAATGTCTGTACTATAGCATACAACTGTTCTGGTTTTAGTACAGTAGTACAAACCAAGCACAACCAACCTTATCTTATTCACTTCGTTTAAATTGTGTTGATAGAAACATTTATTTAAACTAGGAACCAATGATTGAGTGTGGCAATAATTGCTGGTAGCCCGCTGTCTTTACTGATCCGGATGGCTGTTTATAGTGCAGTGATCTTAGTGGGAATTGAAGACATATTTACGGGTCAAGATTGCCGGTGGGCTGACTTTTTATAGTGATTTTGGTAGCTATATATAGGGAAGTGATCTTGGTAAGAAGGGAAAACATATTTACTGGTCAAAATTGCCGGTATCCGGTCTCTTTTTCTGATCCGGGAGGCTATTTATAGAACAGAGATCTTGGAAGGAATTGAAGCCATACTTACTGGTAAATATTACCGGTAACCTGACTTGTTTCAGTGATCCTGGTAGCTATTTATAGGGCAGTGATTTTGGTAAAAAGGGAAACCATATTTACTGGTCAAGATTGCCGGTATCCGGTCCCTTTTGCTGATCCGGGAGGCTATTTATAGAACAGAGATCTTGGAAGGAATTGTAGCCATACTTACTGGTAAATATTACCGGTAACCTGACTTATTTTGGTAAAAAGGGAAACCATATTTACTGGTCAAGATTGCCGGTAGGTAGCCAGACCTCTCAGCCGACTGACTCATCTATTGTCGGCGAGGGGAGAGGGGACAGGATCCCTTACACCAGACTCAGGATAAACTGCGGAATTATCTCCGTGAGATAATAGTGCCCTTTTTCTTCCTTTTAAGAAGGCTGTGCAACCAAGAAACGGTCTCAAAATGTAGTGATTGTAAAAATATGATGTTATTAATTATTATGTAACGTATATCATTTGTGTCTGGTTTGTTCTTGCAGGAAGGATAATCAGGGTTTAAGATAAGACAATTAATTTGGGTTACTACATAATTTATTAAAGCAATGTTATATTCATGTTGCTTGTTAAATTACAACAACAATATTTGTAAGCAGTAAGCAGAAGAAACTTCAATGCAATAAACAGTAGAATCGTGGGAAATGATTCAATTGCTAGCAGAAGTATATTTCTTTTTCTAAGGTATACATTGCGGGTAGTAAGTGTTCCTCCTGCACAGCCAAAATAAAAGTAAATATCATGCGAGCTACATAGACATCATTTTAATAATCACATGTCATTTATAGTCTTTTAATAGTTTATGTAGTTAAATCATACAAAGACGTTATTATTACTGATATGTTACTAAATATCATCTATAACTCATTTCAGGACTTTCATTCAAGTACGCCTTACTTAGGAGCAACTGAAAAGGTTCCTGTGTAATTTTTAAAATGTATTTAATTCAAAATACTTTTAACTGCATATTATTCAATTACTGACTTGTTTTTCTATTTGGTTTCTAAAATTTTTGAGTCAATATTTTAATAATAAGTGCACAGTCTTTGCCATGAATAAACAATAATGTATGTCACGTTCATTTCAGTGACATACGGTAATCGCAGCTAGTGATATCTCCAAGTAACAAATTTTAATAAAAGTATAGGTCAACAAATTGGGAAGCGCGAATTGGAGTCAAGGTGCTTAATTATTGAAAACTGGAGCATTCTTGGGATTAGTATTGGCCCAGTAAATTGTGACCATTGTGATTGCCTTGGAGATCCTGGAACACAGCCAGCCTCCTCTCTTGGACGCCCCAAAATCTGCTGTTGTTGTGCTGTTCAGAATCACGCTATATTTAGTATTCGCCCAGTAATAGAGGGTGTAAATTAAGTCCTTATACGCCTGGATATATTCCTGGGTTGAGATATTAATGAACAACGTTCACTATACTTATTAAAATCCTATTTTGGATTTTATCAATGATATAAATATTCCCCCCTTTTCAAAATAGGGTACTGGGAATAATAAAATTAAATAACATTACATTTATAATTGCAACCCCTATCTTGTGACATGTCACTTTAAAGGTATATTTAATAGAAACAAAATGACATGAATAAAACGTTCCTAGCAAAAGTTATGGGTAAATAACCCCTTCCAACTCAAGGTTTAAGTTCTTATACTCCTAGATATATTCCAAATATATTGAGATATCGATTTACAACTTTTCCATACTTATTAAATACTTGTTTTGGATTTTATGAATGATACGTCGTAGAGATGTTTTATTTATGTCATTATGTTTCTATGAAATAGACCAATAAAATAATAGGTCACAAGTTCGGGGTTGCAGTTTAAATATTTAAAGGTTGTACATCCTTTTGAAAAGGGGAAAATTTTTTATCATTTATAAAATCCAAAAGAAGTATTTTAATAGATAAAATGAAGGTTTTACATTACTATATTTATCTGTTTGGAATATATACAGACGTATCAGGACTTAATGTACACCCTGTATGTTACTATTATGATTGTCTTGGAGATCCTGGAGCAGGGCCATACTCCTCTCTTGGACGCCCACAATCTGTTGTTGCTGTGCTGTTAAGGATCATGCTATATTTTGTGAATTCCAATTCAGAACATAAGATTGTGGTCACCCTCGCTGAATCCCGACAGGATATAATATGAAACAGATTCTTGACCATAGAACCTTATAAGCGATATTTCATATATCAATATAGTATAAGCAATGTTTTTTTTAATAATATATAACACTTAAATAGTATAATAAAATATTAATTCTATTATTTAAATGATCAATGAATCACTATTTATTTTCGAGAAACACTTACAACTTACAAAAGTATTAAGACCGGTACTTATCAAACCTCGACTACTTTTTATTTAAGAAATCGTTTCTGAAGAAAAACGTAGCAAATTTCCTTTAGTAGCGTAGTGCCAAAGGATTGTTCCATCCCCGGTAAATTGACTAAAACAAATGTTTTGTCTTATTACAGAAAGATAAAAAAACTGCAACCTCATACTCAGCAATTAGTACATAGAAATAAACACTGCTTTAATTGAGGTGTTTTTTGTCATATCGTTAGTCAAATTGAAAAATAAAGTGGTCGCTTTTAAAATGTCTATATACATTTCTATATTAGTCTTCAAATTATTTTTTAACAGACAAAGGGGAGAGGGTGCAGAGTATTTAGAAAGTATTTATTCTAGTAGAAAATTATATGAGATCTAGAAGAGAGATGTTAATAAAACGCCCTAGGATTCGGTTAACCAGATGTAAATACCTTTAAACAATGTTGTAATCTCGCCATAGCACTTTGAATTTGAATATTCTATACAGCTTATTATTTAATTATTTTATTTTGTTTATACTGAAGAACAAACATTTTACACCCCTCCAGTTGTACGAGTACATCACATATACAAGTATTAAACACATATTGGTGAGGTGAATATGTAGAGCTGTCATATTAAACCAAACTGTCAAATTTGCGTTAATAGTCTGAGCCGAGGGGCAGGTTTTCACTGATAAGCACATTATGGTATTCTTAAATTAGTAGAGACATTTAAAAACAGTAGAGAAAGGCTTATCTTATAACTTAACACAGAAGATTTAGATTCCATACCAGTGTTTACGAGTAAAAAATAAAACATTTGGTGAGTTAGGCTGGATACTACAGCGCAAGAGTGCACTGAAATCAAACTTGTTGCAGTATTTTAACACTGACTTGCCACTCAATTATGTTGTATTTTTACTCTATGAATAAAAGTGTGCATATACGTTTTAATAATTCACATATTACAACCTCATATACTTGAACTATTTGTATATAAATTTATTTACTCTGCTATTTTCTCGTTGTCACCATGGTTACTCATAAGAAGAATGTAAATTATTCTCTAAGGATCAGCCAAATCCCATGAAGTGCCATCCCACCCACTCCTGAACTCAGTTTTGCTTATATAGAAATAAAGCTTCATGCAAGATTTGAAGTCTATAAGTCAGTTCGTTTTCTGCGTATCGTGTGGACAAACAGAGGATAGACAGACAGACATAACTGAAATTCCCTCAGCCCCACGAGTGAAAGGCTTCGTTAACAGTTAACACTAAGCTGTTTATTGTCAGTCAGCTGTTTAATCGATTCTACTAAACCAGCTAGTGTTACAAGTATTGACGCACAGAATAATGCCTTAACACTATATGTTAAAGAACATTTTTAAAAATATGCCTTGATATTATCGTTCATCGTAGTAGTTAGTTATTTTTATTATTAACAAAATACCTTGTTCGAAAAGATCTATCTAATTAAAAAGCTCACTTCAATTACATTTTTTGCGGCGGAAGACTCTTGCTTCTTTGTGAGTTGTACTAACAAAAGAATTATTATTATTATTATTTAACTTTCTGCAAATCAGAACAAGAGAACTCGCGAAAAATTAATTCCTAAATTGAATATTACAGTAATAGTATGATTAATATTACAGTGTCTTAGATTATTGAGGCTGAATAAGAAGAATGATGAGAGAATGTAAGGTATGTAGAGTCTGGTAATATAAAAATTGCAAAAAATAGACGTGTACTCACTTCACTATACAGTATATCTGGAAACCAATACTTTTAAAACAATGTAGTGGGTTTCTAAAAGGGGGATTGAGAATAAAATATAAAATCAGATTGTATTACCTCTGTACTGGCGAAAGATCGAAGATTAGATATCGATATAAAATAGAAAACACCAAGGTACAAAAAACACAATTCAGTTTCAAAAGGCGGCAAAATGGGTTTAAGTAATTTCTTTTTCTAAGGTAATGCTAAACATTTAAATAATGTATAACCGTGGCAAGATATTGTTTATTATTCTAACTTTTACCATTAAATATTAATTATTGGGGAAATCTTCTTGATTAACTACAACATACAAAATGTATCTTCTTTTCAGCCATTATTTTCTTTTCTTTATTAATGAGTGATGACTATATCTAATGAGGCAGAATTTGGAAACGAGCCAGTTTAGTGGTAAATGAGGAAATATGGGCAAACATCGTATCCGAAAGCAAAACAAGCTGATTTATTACTCAACTTGTCTCGCTATTTAAATGCCACACTCGATATTTATTCAAAATTATATTTTGGATCAACTCATTCATGGGTTTTAATTCCTCTACTTTAAATTATAATGGATTCTTGTCCCGGAAGTAGCCTACAACTTAACACATGCTACAAATGTACTTATTACTTTACAATGTATGTTTATTAAACATTAATTATTTCTTTGCGTAATGATCAGTTACGATATTGTATCAATTTTCATTTTACACACTTTATTCAAGTTGAAATTCGTATTTTCTTGAACATATATAGCCTTTATAAAATGTCATCTAGGCCTAAAACACGCGTGTCAATGATGTAATATATATACGACAATCTATAATTATTCTTCATTGTTAAAACTCCCCAGTATTTTCTGACTATATCATGAATAACAATAAAAAGGAAATTATTTTCTTGTTGATTCACAAATCCGGTCCGGTTTATGATTTATTTAATAGGTGATTAGATATTGAATAATAAATATGGATAATTTATAATTATATAATAAACATAAGTGCTACATCATTTATGGATACCTAAATAGCTACGTTAATAACACTGAAAGTATATTTATAGAAAGATATTACGATTGCAACACACTCTCTCTCACACACACACACACACACACACACACACAACACACACACACACACACACACACACACACACACACACACACACACTCATATATATAAAAGGCAAAACTCTCACTCAGTCGTCACTAGCTCTCCCACTACCCTATAACTCAGAAAGTTTTTAATTCGGTCTCAAGATTGAAATAGAAATTATAACGCATTTTTATACAGATTATACATCCATATGAGTTGAAACGGGGTGTCAAACCATAGAAGAACTTTATTTTGTGTACGAACTTCTCGTTGTTCGTATTTTATTACCTATAAAAATTTATACAAACTTCTATTATTAATAGTTTAATAAAATATGTTTCATTTAGATCATCATGCATATGGGTTAAAATGAGGTTGCAATCCCTGGAAGAAGTGAATTTTGTTTATCAACTTCTTAGGCTTTCTTATCTAGAAAAATGAAATTTTGTGAATACATATCTTATGCTGTTAACAGACTAATAAAGTATATTTCATGCAGATCATCAACCCATAGGGTTTGAAATGGGACTAAAATCCCCAAAGAACTATGATTTCTTTACTATAATCATTTAAATATGAAAATAAACGGATTTTTTGAAGATAAATCCCATATAAGGGTAGAAAAGGAGTGCATCCCTAGAGGAACTATATTTGTCTTCTTACAGTTTCTGATGGCCTAGAACGATGAAATTTGCAATAAAATTGCATTACACTCTCAACAGAAAAAGTACATGCAGATTTTACACGGAGATAAAGCCACTCAAGAACGGTTGATTACGGTTTGAGCCCCGGGAATATATTACGTAATTTTTCTTGTTCAATTCTTGCTGACCTAGAACGATGCAATTTCACACACACACACACACACACACACACACACACACACACACACACACACACACACACACACACACACACACACACACACACACACACACACACACACACACACACACACACACACACACACACACACACACACACACACACACACACACACACACACACACACACACACACACACACACACACGCCTCATCACTTAAATAGAAAAACTAAACTATTTTCATGAAGATCAACCATCCATAGCAAACTCCTATTTTCTCAAAGTATTTGCAAACCTTAGCAAATTTATGATGTTATTGTTTTTCACCTAATCCCTGCCCTCGACAGTTGAAATTTTACACACATGTGTATTATGCTTTCAGCCAGCATGCGAACATCTATACTTTTTTTATCTTGCCAACAAATCAAACTCCATCCTGAAGTGTGAAATATAATTGATCCAATCCAGAAATGCTTCTTCACCCACTTAACCTAAAATAAGAGCCAGTAGCACAATTGTAATTAAGTTTAAAACCTCTCAACAATTAACACTAAAACAGCATGTGCCTTAAACATATCTACTTCCGATTTAAAATTATCATAGAGTTCAATTACAATAAATCATTAATCTTCTCACTGAGGTTACTAGGAACTTAATATTTCTCCACTCTTGCATAAAATAAAATTGTAACTGGAGTTATTGGATCTACCCATTGTACATTACGGAAAGATGGAGGAGGAATATTTGTATTTCATTAGTACTCATAAAAGCTGTTTTACTCACTGGATTAAGGGCCCCAAAACATTGCTTTTTAAACTTAAAGTTTAGTATTCTGGAATGAACCATGAGATTTGAATGTGTTGCTGTGACTATACTTATTTTCAAAAAGGATCTCAATGTAGGTACATATTTTGTTAAATAATGCAGCAAAAGGATAAACCTATCATGTACGTGTTATTCAATATCAAATCGCGTGCAAAGCCGCCGTTACTGCTGATCTAATCTGAATATGGAGTTGACATGGATAATAATAGTAAGTTACATTACTTGTAATAATATTGAAAACTATTTACTAATAGTCTCAAAAATTAGATTAGCTTAAAACTGCAAACACCGAACTAAACATTAAATAAAAGGGGACAAAGCAGAAAAGAAAAGGTGAACTGATTGTCACTATTAGTAGACACCCCGAGTCTCAATGTCAATGTCCCGCTCACTGCTCGGTCACCTGCAGTTAGCTCTGCAGTCTTAATTGGATTAGTACCTGCCGGTAACTGAGGACTGAATCAGAACATTAATTTACACTTCACCAGTTTCAGAGTATAAAATGAGATTACACTAAACTGTCAGCATACCGAACGTTTTATAATCCTAAATAGACATTTTATGACAGATATTTCAGTTATAGATTTATATAACTGAAATTTCCTACCTCCGAAGTATTTTTCAGATTAAGAAAGTCATTATTACATTTAAGTTCTATTTTCATAGCTTAATAGCGTTGAAATTGATGAATATTATTTTTGGAACATTTGAAAGCATTCTAACCTTCAAGGTCAACGTATTTAGAACTTACCCTCGTAACCAGCATTTATTACTTTTTATAATTGGTTTAATCTTTGATACTAACGATGGCTGATGTTGAGGAAATGGAGAGTGGGTGAACTGATGAGTATTGTTGATAATAAGGAGATATACTGACAAATGTGACCTTGGTTGATATTGACGATATATTGTATTGATTATATTCAGGTTGTGTGATATAGTAGCATTAAAGATAGATTTTATTAACGATGAATGATATTGACAATTTAAAAGGATTGTTATTAACCATTACTATTGAAAAACTAAAACATGACGTTTTATTTTTGCACCGTTATGTGAAGCTTTTCTTCAAGGGTAACTTTCCAAAAACATTAAATAACATTACAAAAAGTTGAAAAAAGGAGAAACGAATGTTTAAAATGTTGAAGTCTTGCTCAGTAGAGAAATGTTGTGAGCTACTACCATTAAATGAAGCCATACTAGAAGCATTAATTAAAGTGAAATCTAAACAAAGTCGGGACCAGAAGAGAGCCACACATTTCGTGCTCAAAAAGATTGCTTAGGAGAGAGTCTGAAAATTAAAAAAGTATTGTTTAAAGTTTTAACAATTTGAAATAATACGTCAAGATTTTTTTTAATTACATTGTTTTTTAGACAAAAGATGTCTCTAGTACTAACACATATTTTTTTATATATATATATATATATATATATATATATATGAAATTGTTATTGTTCAAAAAGAAGCTTCAGTGTTACTTGTGAGTATAGGACTATAATATCACTTTCATAAACAAATCTTATAATCACGTTGTGTTTTTTAATATGGCTGAAATAAAAAGTCTTATGCCGTCTATTTCGGACTTTTGGAATGGTATTGAAGTGCAACTTTCGGTGTGTCATATATTTCCGGTGTATAATTTTGTATCCCTTCCTGTATGACATCTTAAACTACCAGTATGTAGTCTTAGAATTCAGATGAGTTTTATCATACATTTCCGGTGTGTCGCCATATACTTCCAGGAAGAAGTTATGTGCTACCGAAGAATTATCATGTTTCCGGTGAGTCGTATACTACCAATGTGTTATTATAAACTTACAGTGTTTTGTCGGTACATATTAAGAAAAATGCATGTGGAACGAATACATTGGGGTGAAAAGGTTAAGGAGCAGTCCGTGAACTGTCTGACCGTCTGCGTCAAAATCTGATACACAGGTTCCTCTTGGTCAAATAAAGAACTATACATTGGGAGTCAAAAGGTTTAAAGGGCAATCCGTGAACTATATTTTTGTCTGTAGAACAACTCTATTGCTACGTTCTGTTGTCGTCTTGTTCTGCATATTTTCGACTAACCCTTATATCGGCTTATTGACATATTTTCTGGCACAAAAGTCATATTTACTGTCTGGAAAAATATCAATGAAACCAAAATTTGTGATTGTCTCACAGCAAATAAACGCGTTTAAACTGCGCTGAGTGAAAATTACAAGCCACAAAGATATTATCACCTCACAAAGTGCGAATAATGAAGCCTGAATTATCAAAAGAGGATAACTCCAGTGGGGGCTGAGGTGTTAGCAGAAGCGATGGTGGTGGCTGTTCCCTTGTGATCATCTTCTCGTCTGTTGTATCACATGTGACGTCACGCAGCCTGTCATAACAAAGTTATTTTACCGAGCCTTCCTCCCTTCCCCGACCTTCTCTCATCATCAAACTTGTCAATGATTATTCGCGTTTTTAAGGGATGAAAGAGATTTTTCGCTATATTCACCGCAATATTTACGCAAACATGAATATCTAGAAGGAACATTGGCCACTTTAAGGCCATTTTTGTATGATTCTATTAAATAATAAAAACATATAAAAAACTTTTTCCACTCTTAAAAGTACTTGAATATCCCAATAGGAAATTTAAGTGATTTTGTTAGAAGGAACGACATCGCTTTATATTTTATAATACCAATGTATATTTTATAATACCAATGCCTTTTAATACAAGTTTTCTTAACGAATTTATTCATTTATAAGTAAAAAACAGGTAATTCTCTCCAGTTATATTTCATATATACTTTGTAAACTTCCATCCCTTCTTTTGACCTAATTTATGTATACCTGTTATTATTTATAATTAAATTATTACATCAATAATAATAACATTGATAACTTAAATTATAATTTCCTTGAGATAAAAATATTTCGAACATTTTGTGCCAAACGTTGATGCATATGAGTAGTTTTAAAGTTACGAATGGCAGAAACGGAACGATACATCTGAGTGCTTCTGTTTTAAGTTTAGAACGAGAAGGAAGTTACAAGTGCAGAACAGGCGAGTGCTCTTTCCAAGTCGCCAACTTTTGACTTTTAACTTGAATCTTGATAGCTGAAATTGAGTGATACAGATCCACCACTGATCTTTTGTGGTTTGGGGGGGGGGGGTGGGGGGGGGGGGGGGTGGGGGGGGGGGGGGGTGGGGGGGGGGGGGGGTGGGGGGGGGGGGGGGTGGGGGGGGGGGGGGGTGGGGGGGGTAAACACTAAGAATAAAAAGGGTCCAAGGACTGAGCCTTGAGGTACCCCTGTACTTACATTTAACACATCAGAAGAACAGTTTATTTTACACCATACAAATTGTTTTCTATAGCTAAGGTAAACTTTCAAGTAGTAACTTGCAATTCTTTTATTCCTAATACCCGTAAAATTCTAACTTTTTACACAACACTGAATGTGACACTAAATCAAATGCTTTGCTCAAATCAATTAAACTACAGCCAGTAACAAGTTTTTTTTCAAAGCCCTTCAAGAATAATGTCAATAACAGACTCAACGGCCATATTAGTGGAGTGATGAGGTCTAAAACCAAACTGAAGGGGATATAGAAAATTGTTAGATACAAAATAATCATACAGTAATTGGCTTCAAAATGCAGGATTCAATTACTTTACTTAATATGGGGACCAATTGCAATAGGACGATAGTTCTCAGGGTTATTTCTGTCACCTTGGCAAATTTTAAACACTGAGGAAAACTACCTTCAAGAAACATGCGGTTTAACAAGATAAGTAAGTGGAACTAATATTACATCTATTATACCTTTGATTACATAATTGGATAAACCAAATACATCCTCACTTCGAGAGTTGCTCATCTTGTTAACTACATCTTTAAACAGTTTTTTTGTCCAATTGATTTCCACCTGAAGTCATTTTTACATATTTCAGGGCGGGGAAAATTCCTCAACAGATCCGCCCAATTAACATTATTTGACATGTAGTTTACTGTGTTAATTTGTGTATTTGTAAAATAATTGTTCAATACATCTGCAGAGAGAGAATTTTTTATTGTGTGTTCAATATGCCCTGATTCTTTTTTAACAATTTCCCAAGCCTTTCTACATTTATTTTTTGCATTTTGAATCAATTTATCATTGAGACTTATTTTAGCTTCACTGATAGCTTTGTAGTACAATTTTTTAAACTGCATGTTATTTATTCTTGTCAAGTTGGTCTGAACTTAATTTCCACTTGTCATATAAGGCGAGCAAGAAAGTGCGCATCAACTGGAGTTTGGGAGTAAACTGACTTCTTGTAAGTGATCACCTGGTTTACAACTTAAATTTGACACTAATCAATGGACAATAATAATTAAAATGAGTTACCAAACATATCTACAAACATAGAAAAAACACCATTTACATCATCGAAATTACTTAAACCTGACCAATCAACACCTTTTAAGCACTCTCCTAAGTCATACAATCTATCTTGTGAAATGAGACGTTTTTTACATGGTTTGTTCTCACCCTTCTCTTTTGAAGTGATTGAAAGAGAAAAACTAAACAAAAACACCTGCATGGTCAGAGAATTATGTCCTGTTTAAGCAAGGAGCAACTATACAATTCCTTGTTGATATTAGTATAACAGGTTATCCAAACAGGATGTGTGTTCTTGTTGGCAAGCTATTTCGTGTTGTATAAATTTACTGATCTAAGAACGTTTAAGAAGTACTGCACATGTGGCGTATTCTGTTCTAAGATATTAACATTTTAAGTCACCAGCCAGGGCAAAAAACTTGTGGGGCTTGGTCATTAAATATACTAATAGGTTTTTCTAAATTATTTACAAAAGCATAAAAATCAGAATTGGGAGTTCTATACATACATACAATAATAAAATTATATTCTATCAGCCTAATTACAGAGGGTTCACACACAAAATCAAGACAGTATTCAGAGACATCAATTACTTCATATTTCAAAGATTCCTTTAAATAAAATTGAAGAGCCTCCGTGAATGTGAGGAGGTTTGCGACAAATAAGAGGATGCTAGAATGAAACTATCAGGCACATACAATGAAATTTCTTCCTTCTCAAGCCAGTGTTCATTCAAACATAAAATATTAGTGGCATGGTGCTTCAAGATTGTTTCCAAATGACCAATTTTGTTCCTAAGTGATCTGATATTTAATGTCAATACCTTTAAGTTGGTTTGAGACTGGTATGTCAAATGTTGTCGGCTGTTGGTACTTTATATTATTCCCTAATCTAGATTGATGAGATTCATTAGTTATCTTACTTGTATTAACAGAGTTAGACAGATTATCTATTTTGCAAAAATTACTACTACTAGTGAAATTACACTTGGTTTCTACAAGTCAGTCCTATTATTTAAGTCGTCGGACCTGGAATCCACAAATTCTTGGTTTTTTTCTTGGCCTGGAGTGGATGAGGGTACAGTATATGATAGTGGTCCTCTTGCTTGCTCCTCCAGTTGAGGGGTGGCCCATCCATAGAATGCTGTTGTGTTTGAAAGCAAAGTTTCTACACACATTTCGCCATTCATAGTTTGCACCGCGTCCAGACGAGTTGATTTTCACAGGTGTAAATTCGTGGCCACTGCGAATTGTAGACTCCATGTTGACTTTGAAAGGTGACATGTAATGCAACAGCAGTACACAAAATGTCTTTACCAATTTTGTTCATGTGTAGGCCATGGTGTGTAAAATTGGAGCGTGTTTAAAAGGTTGTTGATTGGAATAAAAGACACATCCCTATTTTCCAGCACTATATCATAGATTTGTTTATTTATATTTAATATAGTTTTGTTCCATTCTGGTTGATCATATCTGTAAGGAATTGACGTCAAAAATTATATTTGTAAATGTTGCAGTTTCAATATTAAGTCTTGTATTAGGGATTGGATATTGCCACATTCCCTTTCATAATGTAAGCTGTTTGTTCCCCCTATTAAGACAACTGCATCGTTTTTAGTGTAGTTACAAACGGCCTCCTCAATGTTGTCGCAAATGTATGACATTGGAGCTCCTGGGTACACATTGCCTGTTACATTTGCCTCTTTTTTAGTAAAAATACTTTGGATGGTAGAAACAAATTGTTTGGCATGGCTGTCCCCAAATATCGCAATCTTTGGTACATGTATGGACTTAAAGCAGCTTGACCCTTCAGATTCTGGCTTATAATGTCCTGTGGGTGCTGTCAATGGCTTCTCACCATTGTTCATGTTACTGTTCTCAACAACATTTAAACCATCACTTAGTTCAACACTGCAAAGATCATGAGGAACACTGCTACATTCCAATGAGGAACTGTCCTGGTGTGTATTTAAAATTTTCTCAGTTGCATTATTTGTTTTGGGAGCCACAAACATTAGTGATTTAATCAAATGTAGAGGGATATTTGCCCTATTTTGCAAAACAAATGCTAATTTAGCCCTTTTTTCTGCACAGTTTAACTGGCTAAATTCTGGCAACGTCTTTGTAACAAAAATATCTGTAGGATTTTTTATAATACTTTCCACCGCTAATAAAACATGTATTCCACAGTCATTCCCATTTCTCTGGGTTGTCCCTTGTATATCTATAATGTTTGGATGTGACTTGAGGCCTAAATATTCACTGAGTTTATTTGCCACAGTTTGAGTTGGGACACAGTTTGAGTTATGCAATGCAATATCCAATCAATACTGGTAGAACAGAGACTGGGATTTATTAAATTACCAGTAAATTCCAGTGGGTTCCACTGTCAGCTATGTCACCACTGGAGTTATTAATAGGCATTAGAATAATTTCTTTTTCAGAAATGTGTAGAGGGTCCAGGACAGCAGCAAAGTCATTCAATAATTTTACTGCCTGACAGACAGACGGATTTAATATATACATTTTGGTGTCTGAGCTAATTACTGTAGTATTTAAAATATCAAGATACATTTGGATTGGATCATCAGTGATCCAGCCACTCGTGTCTAGCAGATCAGAGAAAAATTGTTTCATCCGGGCAAATTCAGACTCTTTTGTATTAAACATGCTCTTTAAATTCAAGTTTTCATTTTCCTTTGAAAGTAGATTACTTTTTAAATTGTTTAATTCATTTTCAAGCAGTTTATTTTTTTCTTCCAACATATTGATCATTTCAGATTTAAAGTCTTGACTAGTTTTATTATTACTTTCATTGTGAGAGTCATTAAGTAATTTTACCATAGGAGAACAGTTTTTTATTCATTTTTAACTTAGATCTAGTTTGTACAGTAGGACTATTATTTTTAGTAATTCCCTCCTTCATCTTACTGTAGTGTTCTTTCATAATATTGATACTGTTTCATTTTAAATAGACTCCATCTATGTATAATTAATTAATGTCCAATAATGTTGCTCAGCTGTCACAACAATACTGTATAGCAAGCAGTGTATTGTGACTCAGAGATATCAATGATTGACAGCTGGCAGTGGCAGTGACAGATAACAGCCACCTGTAGCATGGACTGGTGGGCTGTAGTGGGGGAGACAGTTTCCAAACAGGAAATAACCCCAGTAGTCAAGATATATCTTCCTGTCTTGAATAAACTAGAAATTAAGAAAATGCAACCATTTCACTTTGGTTGCTTGTTAACTCCTCAGTTAGTGATAAAAATGTATATAGTTCTTTTAATTGTCTTTAAATATAAGTGATTTTAAAGAATTATCCAGTTTTCATTGTACAAGAAAACATGTGATTTTTCAGTCTGCTAATGTAAGTAACTGTTTATATGTATTTATTAAGAATAGTTCACTACAGAAAATGAAATTTTAAAACTAATTATGAACTTAATACTTATCCAAGACGTTTCTCACTTATCTGAGTTCAAACTAAACAATAAAACCGCTTATATAGAGAAAACTAGCACCAGTGCTTCAACTCTCAATGAGTCTCCATCCCGATTAATAATACAAAATCACACCTGATGATGGCATCTTCGATGTCGAAAGGCCTCGTGGTAAAATTACACAAATTATTGGATAATTGTGAGTTTTCTTTTGTAAAATAAATAGAAAATTGATATTCCAATAAGAAAGCTCCTCCTCCTTCATTACGTAGTGTAAGTTTTGTTTGTTCTAAAATGCCGTTCTCAAATGAGGAGGCATTCCAGATGCTTGTGGTGTTAGGGGAATGTTTCCAAAATTACTCAGCTGCCGCTCTTCTTTATGCCCAACGTTACCCAGACCACGAACATCACTCCAGGAACGTTTTTCAAAGACTTGCTAGTCGAGTTCGCGAAACAGGTCATGTTCAACCTGACCACAACAAAGGAAAGGAACTCGCTAGACCCGTGAGAAGTGATAGGGCACCTGAAGTTTTGGCAGCCTTTGAACTGAATCCGCATGATTCTACACGAAGAGTAGCTCTTGATTCTGGTATGAGTCAAAGATCTGTTTTAAGAATCGTTCATGATCATAAAATGCACCCATATAGGATGTCATTACATCAAGAACTCCATGGAGATGATTACCTTCATAGAATGAACTTTTGTTTGTGGGCTCGAGAAAAACTACAACAAAATCAAAACTTTCACCGTAACATTCTGTGGTGTGATGAGGCCACGTTTAGGAGTAATGGAGAAGTGAACCGTCACAATATGAGATACTGGGCATTTGAAAACCCACACTGGATGCGAGAAGTGGACAACCAAAGGTACTGGACACTAAATACCTGGTGCGGTATTATCGGTGACAAAATTGTAGGGCCATTCTTCTTTTGACGATCGCCTAGACCGAGTAGTTTATATCAACTTTCTCATTGGTCACTTGCCTAATTTATTGATCGAAATCCCTGAGGAAATCTTACAACGTATGTGGTTTATGCACGATGGGGCACCAGCACACTACGCCGAAGATTCTCGATTAATTCTAAACGAGCAATACCCTGACAGATGGATTGGAAGAGGCGGCCCTGTGAACTACCCAGCGAGATCTCCTGATTTAACGTGTATGGACTTTTACTTGTGGGGTAGACTAAAAGAACTAGTGTATAAATCAAGACCAATAACTAGAGAGGACATGATGCAGCGGATAAGGGAGGCTATAAACACGATCAGTAGAGAAGAGATAATTAGAGCTGTAGATAGCTTCACCTCAAGGATTAAACTCTGTCTGGAAAACAATGGGTTGCAGTTTGAGCACCGGTTTTTAACTCTTTACTTAACTGACCTCAGTCAGTTACTAGGTTATTGTTGGTTTTAGTTTGATAATTGATAATTATCATATTGATAATTTACCATGATGCTGCTGTAACATGGTAGATTTATTTTCAAAGCCAGTTTGAAGTGTTTACTTTTTTTAATAATGACAGGATATTCCTTCCTTCCATGGCATTCACATCAATGATTAAATAACAACAGGTTTTCTCCTATACATTTTGTGTAATTTAAGTGTAAAACTTTTTATAATTGAAAATGTACTAATTTAATAACTGGGTAATTTTCCTGTTTAATGAGAGAACTCAGCACTTATCGTAATACATTGTAGTTTACAGTCTTCCAGTACCTTTTTAAATTAAAAAAACTCTTTTAAAAATTGGATACAGTATTTTTTCAATCATAAACGAAAGAGACGAGTTTACTGTTGGAACTTTTTTGAAGTGAAAACTTCTTTAGGCGCGTTGAGCGTTTTGGTAGAGGGTAAAATCCTCGGTTCGCGTCACCGACATGCTAATGATACTAACCTGCATGAAAAAGTCAGTCTCGCTGTGTTTTTTTTTAACCGTAGACTTGGCCGCGGACTACTAACCTGCATGAAAAAGTCAGTCTCGCTGTGTTAAAACTGTCCCGGCGGAGTATGAAAACAGACTGCGAAAATCAGTGACTTTTACGGCTTCCTCTCGCGATTTAAAAGTGAAGCCAATGTCGTACAATTCTGTAAGATGCGTCAAATTAAAGCTCTTAATATTGCCAATCTATTGGTTACATTTTTAAATATTAAAAAAATTTCGAAATAATTTTGATTATTGTTTACATTTTACATAGCGTTTACAATGACAAGAAAAAAGTAGTAAGCGAGGATTTTTTTTATTTTTTGGTCAGACAAAAATTTGTCAGCGAGAAAGTTGTGTGAAAATAGATGAATATTTTTTTTGTAATTTATCATTTTTTTATTGGAAGTTTAGTTTAGCCTGTAGTAGCGTATGAAGTGATGAGTGAACGTTTCTGCCGGAACTGTGGTTGGCGCATTGGCTCACTGATACCGTATTAACTCAATAAATTAGTTTATTGTGCAATAAAAATACCTTTACGAAAGAACCAAGTTAATTTAACTAATTTATTAGTTTTAAAAATATTGTGGGTTTAATTGTTATTGCAATTATATACTTTATCCGTAGCAATAACTGTATTATTTACAACGGTGTTCAACTCACTGTTGTTCACTCGGTGTTTACTCACTTGTATGCTATGTTTAACTAACTATTAATATTGAGCAATTACAACAAGTATAATGATTGCATTGAGCTTTTTATTAAGATATTGTTAAGATAATTGTATATTAATTATTTTTTCAACCACTTTGTATTTATATTTTGTTCATGATTTGTTTAACCCATCATATGTAACTAATAAATAAAACATAAAAAATTTCATATAATTTTTGCATATAGTTTTAATTACTCTCAACTTAATAGTTCCGTTTTCACTTCTATCGGCAGTCCCACGACTGCTATTTTAACATTTTATTTTTTTTACTTGCACATTGCACTGACTTTTATAATAAATACATTGAGTAAAATTATTAAAAAATCTATTTTTGTAATACAGTTTTGAAACCATTGGAGATAGAGACAAACTTTAAATGTAGAAAATGTTTATTTTTTAAAGACCTTTCTAATTATGTACAACACCACCTAGGTTGCTATTTGATTTTTTTAGATTGGGGCTGTTAAGTATTTCAAAATTCTATGTATTTTTAAAATGTGTAAATTTTGGGGTAGGGTGGCATTTGATGATATTTTTCGATAAGCCATCTCATTATTATGTTTCAATAAAAATATCGTCTCTCTACATTTGTGCAGGTGGTTGCAATAAATTTACCCACAAACCTCTGATTTTTTAACGTTTTGGTGTACCCTGTACATAAGCGGCAAGATAGGTTCAAACTTTTTGCATCACAATAATCAGTGAAGAAATACCTTTAAAATGAGGTATAACTCAACATACCTTTACATTTGAAAAATTTTCCAAAAACAACCCCTACCCCCCAAAAACTACCGTTTTTGGGAGTTTTAGAGATTTCAAAATAATTTCTCCGAATTCTTTGGGGTGGAAATAGGGGGGTTTAAGTTGTTACGAATAATCTATCTCGTTTGGTTTGGCCGCTATACATACTGTACGGGTGGTTTGCCTCACCCTGTATTCCCTGATTTCACTCCAGGAGCTCTTTTTAATTAATCTATTAACTATACCACCTGTAGCGTAAATGGCTACAGAGACAGGATGATTATCTTTACAATACTGTTTATAAAGATGAACTGTGTTATCTAACCTGGGATTTATTGTGACGTGTACTTTTCTGTTTTACCTGAGCAATTGTTATGTAGAACTGATCACTCTACATAACGAAATTTTACATCCAAATGAAGATAAGCGCGCGCATTCATTGTTGCTGCAATAACAGAACGGTCACTGATTAGACGCCAATCAGCTGTTCAAATAAAGGAGTTAGACTAAGGTGAGCCATTACCATGCCATTGATATTTTGTCGCTTGCGTATGTCAGTTAGTAAAATTTCAGTATAATAATTTTGTCTTTACAGAATTAAATATCTACGGTAAACTAAGCCTTGAGCCTCGTAGTAAGATTGTCAAGTCCTGTCGATAAACGTAGGAAATTAATACGTTAGCTGTAATAAATTAATACTAATCTAGTCTTTTAATAGTTCACGGAGATAAATAGTTGTAAATACGTGTTCATAGTGTCAAATACTGTAACCACAAATTGTTTCTGTAAATTGTACATAATTAGGCCGAGATATTATCTCGTAACAATTGCATCGTCTCTCATAAATTTCCTTACTAAACTTGTTAACTGTTCTAGAAATAATTGAATCGGTAACTTTATGTCCTAATGTTTGTATATTATTTAGTTTTACTTAGAATCATGTAAAGGCAGTTGTCATGAAATTTATATCTACCATTGCCGTGAAAGTGCATACATTAATGCATTATGTTAATACTTCAATACACTTTACTATAATTATTGTAATTAATTAGTTTAAGTAAGAACAAACGTAATTAATTTTTTCTGTGTCAGAATAATTATGCTTTGTGTTTAAGACCAATATTGTATATCATTGTAATTGGCAGATTCTGCGCTTTTTTAATGTACTTATGTTTATACATTAAACGTTTCTTTACATTTTACTGGCCGCTGTAAGCTAAATACGAGTATGTTAGACACACCAACAATAGTGACAGATGTTGCTGTTTTAGTCAGCTGGTTTCTTTTAAGTTAAGTTGGACATTGTTTTCATGATTGATATAAGTAGTTTTACTGATTTCAATGAGCCGCAGAAAATGAATAAAACTGACTTTATGAAATTAAAGTTTCAATATTGGATTGCACGGACGATACAATCGACGGCTCGTGTGTGCGTTTTGGGTCCGCCCAGTTGGTGAGTAGACTTTACACTACGTATTCCATCGTGCTCCCCTGGGAGGTCGGACTAACTCCGTCAATGTCATTGTGGAGCCTCTACCTATCGGACTAGGCCTGAATAACTGCATCAGGGTGGATCCAGTTCCGACTTTGACAAATGGGACTCAACTTTAATTTAATGTCTAGCCATTATGTATTCATGTGAATTATTGTTTTGTAATTTTGTAGTTCAGGAATATGGTCATCATGATTTTGGCCACTGTAATTTTGTATTAGTAATCGGAGCGCTCCTACCGTAATAATTTTTCATATTTTTATTTCAATTGGCCAACGAGTTAAGTTTAAGTTAAGTTAAATAAATATTTGTTTATTTAGTTTAAGACCTTAGCACTGTGAGAGAAATAGGCAATACAGAATGAAATATGTGAAATATTGGTTTTAATTTCTAATTGCCTGATATTTAATTAGAGACCTTGCAACTTACTATTAGAAAATAATCAACCGAAATCTGTGGCTAATTTAAGTACCTAAGGCTTAGTGTCGTAAACCTAATAGTTCTTGCGTGCATGGTAGTGGTCTCGATTGAGCATACCTGAGGGCAGGAAACTGTTCCTTGTTGGAGACCTGCGACTATCACACCCCCATCAACAAGGTGGCGCCCTTATTACCGAGCAAACCGTAACCATTTGGGTATCCGTCAATCTTAGTAGTCCTCTGTCACTGCGCAAGAACTTGGTTGTCCTGGCGCTCTACCAATACTCATGCCCTTCTCCACTGAGCGAGGCCGACAATATTGCTAACCCGCGAGGAGGGGTGGCAAACTGGCGCCCAACGCGGGGCCCCTTGTGTTAGCACCTGACTTTCACAGAATATAAAATTGTATTGAACTTGTAGTGTAAATATTTTTGAAAGATAGTATTTAGTATTTTTGTTGTTTGTTAGTATTGGGAAACACTGGTAATGTCTTGTTAATGGTTATGTGTTAAATTTTGCTAGTGTTCATGATCTTAAGTTAAATATTGGAAAAATACCTCTTTGCGAAACATAAAATAAATAATTTTTGTTTTGGATTTGAACTTTCCCCGGTATGACAAACTGAGGATGATGGGGTGGCATAACTTACATCCCTAATAATATTTTTGAATCTTAACTCTTGAATATATTTTGCAAGAGACAATATTGGATCATCATTATTTATTAGGGTCTTACACGCTTTTGATTTAGTACCCCTGGCTGTTGAGAAGTAGGCAAGTATGATGGTTAAATTTGACCAAAGACCAACAGTTTATCAGATAATTGTCTTCAAAAACCCTAAAGAAAAATATTTTCATTGACTATTTTTTTATTATTTCTTTCCGATTAAAGCCTGCTAAATTTCTTTTTAGATTTTTGGGCAGAATAGTGAGGAAATTTCCCTTACAGCAGCAGAAAAACTTGACCCAGTCTCCTTCAGTTTCTGGCAATTTTTATATATAAGCATAAAACTGTTTTACAGTAAGTGAAAGTAAAATTTACAGTAGTAGCATGTGGGCAGCCTCAGAGGTTGCAAGTAAATCACCATGGTATGATAAATTACAGGCCAGTTTGGTCTTTTCCCAAAAATCTTGAATGAACAACATGAGTCCATGTTTTGCGTTTAAGTTTCAAATACTATTTTTTCCCAAATCTGATCTGTTTCTGTCTGATAATATTCCACTCATTTCTACTTAAAACTATCTTAAAGTTGAGCACTCCACTAATTGTACTATCATTAATAAAATCACACTTTGAAACTTCTGTTGAGATGTTGTTAAGCTGCTACTTAAGTTGCTTGCAGTGGTGTCTTCAGTTGTAGATTTATTTTTGCAGTTTACTTCTGATCTACACATATAATCAATCAATTTATTATCTAAAAATCAATAAATTCAAGACTAAATTTTACTCTAATGTAATTTTTAAGTGTAAATATAATTTTTAGATTCCTTAGTCACAATGTAAAATTTATATACTTATAGTTAAACTGTTTTATATTATATCAACCTAAATAAAGCATATATTATTGTTTAATAAACGTATAAAATCCCGTGTTTGCTTGTAAGTTTTTAATGAATGTATTTTAAAATAAATTAAAACACTATATTACTATAGTACAATTACATATTTAAGCTATCATTGACTGTAATGTCAGTGATATTATTTTAAAAGTCCTGTTAAGACAAAAACCTTCATACGAAGAAATGAGGATCAGAGAGCGAGGAACAATTGGTATATATTTTTGTTTAATGTAAATAGCCCTTATCATTAATATTATACAGCACAAGCTGAATTCCCCGCCAAGGGAGCAGCCACTGTTCATCTTTTGAAGTATCTTCCGTTTGTAGGAATCCTAATCAGTATTGACAACCAGTACGTAGAGTATCATAAAGTATTTTTCAAATCTAAAAAAAGTAGTAGCTGATAACCGATTCCGTAAGGATTTACAAAAATATTGATTACACCTTCAATTATCGACTTAAAACTCTTAATTTTAGTATTTCATTCTTCAAGAAACATGAAAATGTGTATACTATTTTGTCATCATCATATTTTACATGATGATAAGTTAAAGTAAAAAAAGAAAGAAAGAAAGAAACTTTATTGAGGCGAAATTAGGACCATATGGTCCTTTCTTACATTTAACGTCTTAAAAATATGTCTTAACAAAGCAAATTAAGGCTAATTAACTATAACACTTACAGTATTCCATTCACACAGTCACGATTCAAAGAGCAGCCCCGCCGCCCGCCCCAATCATCCGGTCCAGGTATTTTCGTCTCAGCTCCGCCACAAACCGTTTTCGGCTCTCAATTTGTTTGACAGGATCTGGTAAGGAGTTCCATAATCTATAGGCGGTAACGGTGAATGATTGGTTATAGGTTTTGGTTTTTTGTGTATTGGAATTCTGAGACTTAGTGCACCAGACCGAGTCTCTCTTGCGCCACTCGCCGCCAAAAACTGAAAGTTTTCAGATAAATATTTTGGTGAATCCGTATTAATAATAGAGTACAACAATGACAAAATTCGAATCGATCTTGAATCAGCAAATTTTAGAATTGATGATTGAATAAAATATGGTGTAACATGATCCCTTCGACGTAAATCAAACAGAAAGCGAATGCAGTAATTTTGTGCTCTTTGCAGTTTAGTGCTAAGGGCTACAGTCATGCCATTGATTACAGCGTTGCAGTAGTTACAGTAAGGAAACACAAGTGACTTGATCAACAGAAGTTTAATATGAAATGGTAGAAGTCCTTGCATTAGTTTTAGTGTGTGCACAGCAGCGAACACCCTGTTACAGGTGTACACCACTGCATCAGTCCATCCAAGTGTGTTGCTTATGATTAGTCCTAGACTTTTTACCCTTTCAACGTATGGTAAAAGTTTTTCCATCTACAGTTATTGTCGGTGTATTTTGTAGGTCAATGGAGTTGGCAAGTCGTTTATGGCAGACAATCATGGGTTGGGTTTTATCCGGGTTAAGTTTAAGTCCATTTTTTAAAGCCCATTGAACAAGTCGTTGTATGTCTTCATTCATCCACTTCACAGTCTGGTTTATGTCGATAATGTTAAAGTGTGAGTAGATTTGTAAGTCATCAGCATAACAGTGAAATTTGCAATGTCGCAATACAGTGTTAATGTCATTTATGTACAAAATAAAAAGTAGTGGGACAAGAATTGATCCTTGCGGAACTCCGCAGGTCACAGTTCTAAAATCAGACATTGAATTGTCATTGCACACACACTGCTTTCTGTCCCTCAGATATGATTTTATCCATGCCAAAGCATTTTCAGAGAAACCTAAATTTTGAAGCTTTTTAAATAGAACGTTATGAATGATTGTATTGAAGGCCTTGCTGAAATCGAATAGAACTAGTAAGGTATAAAGACCTCGATCCATGGCTAATCGAATGTCATCAGTTATTTTCAGAAGTGCAGTTTCTGTACTATGGTTTTGGCGAAAGCCAGACTGAAAAACATTAATAATATTATTTTTAGAAAAGAAATCAGATATTTGGGAATGAACTATTCGCTCAAGGCCTTTCGAGAGAGCTGGTAAGATACTAATTGGTCGGTAGTCTTGGGGTTCAGATGGAGATTTAATTTTATTTAGTGGACGAACTAAGGCAGACTTCCATTGTGTGGGGAAAACACCTGTTGTGAGAGATTTATTATAAATTGCTGTAATGACAGGGAGAATAGCAAAAAGAATTTTCTTAACTAATAAGATTGATATGTTGTCTGAACCCGTAGCATTCGTTTGTATACGCCTGATTGCTTTAAGGACATCTACCTCTAATACTGGATTTAAACGAAACTGGCTGTCTGAGGGAATATTATGGGTTTGTTGACTCAATTCATCTAAATGGGTTTGTACAACTGCTGTGTTAGATTTTTGAGAAAATGATGAAAAATACTCGTTTAGATCATTAAGTGAAATATTAATAGAGGCAGGAGAGGGTTGCTTACCAAAACCTAGCTTCTTGACATTACTCCATAACGCAGTTGTCGATTGATTTCTGTCTGAAAACATACCACTTACGTATCGAAGACGGGAATTTCTAATTTGTTGTTTGACTTGGTTACGAAGATGGCGGTACCGTATCATTAAGTTGACATCTCTAGAGTGCCGAGCCCTTCGAAACAAGGCATCTCTTTCGGCCATTAGACCGAGAATATTCTTGGTAATCCAGGGAACGGGTCGTTTCTTATTAATTCGCTTGGTAACAAGAGGGGCGTGTTTGTCATACAGCTTTAATATAAGAGAATTTAAAGAGTCAACCATCTCATCAACAGTCTCCTTATTCTGCACGGAATGCCATGGGTATGAATAAACATCCGCAAAAAATGCAATTTCATTCATATTTCTGTATGATCTGTAAGTTATATATTTTTCTTTAGGTTTGGGAACTTTTAATGAAAGGGCACAGAAAATTAAATCATGATAGGAAATTGCCGGAATTGGAAGCTGCCCATGGTATAATGATTCCTCAGGGTCCGAGACTACCATAAGATCTAGCCAGGTGGTGGTTTCGGCAGTGTGGTGCGTGGCGTTCAGTGGTAGTATAGTCAGGTTGCAGGATTGAAACATCCTAGTGAGCTGTATAGTGTTATGATTGTTAGGTTTCAGAAGATCCGTATTAAAGTCACCCATAATCAAGACACGACCATAGCCCGGGAGAAGGCGCAAGAGAGTATCCTCAAAGTCATCCATATGCCCCACCTTAGGTGGACGGTAACATAATCCTAAGAGAAGTACGAGCATACATCTGAAACAGACACATTAATTTCTAAAAACATAAATTCCGGTTTAGCCGAATATTCCTGCGGTGTAGAGTACAAGTGCTTAACCCCAAAATTTTCTTTTATAAATACACACACACCCCCACCAATTTTGGACAATCTATCATTTCTGACAATTAAATAACCCGGAAGTGCTACCTCACCGTCAGGAATACTCGGCTTTAACCAAGACTCAGATATAGTAATGACATCAAACATCTGATTCATAAAAATAGTCCTAACTTCATCTATATGACATCTAAGCGATTGAGCGTTCAGATGAGCTGCTTTAAATTGTTTGCGATAGGGAGACATACTATTGATAAGGAGTTGGGCCGTGGTGATGGGTTGCGTGATAAGGAGGTTAGGAGGGGTGCGGGGGGGTGCAATGGGAGGGGAAGGACAAACCGGTCGCGGAGTGTGAGCGGAGTCGTGCGGGCCTGCTATCCTAGACCCACGGCCGCCCAGACACGGCGTCGGCACGGAGACGCGGATACTCTCATTACCGTGGCTACACACAGACACACATACACACACAACAAGCACATACTATTCATACAATTTACATACATTCTATAATATATGTGACCATATGCAGGGCACAACTTCATTGCCAACCTTGGCCACTAACACTCCGGCTCCAGAATAAAATAAAAACAAGTAATTTTTTTAACCGGACAAATAATTTAAATAAAAATAACAACTTATAGCTTAAAACTATCCGCTAAATGATAATAAAATAAATATTGAACAAAACCACTCTGTTAAATGTTAAATAAGCAACACCTGATATCCATACATACACATACACACATACATACGTACATACATACCTACACATATATACACATACATATACACATATATACATAAAATATTAACCGCTTATTATAACAGCCTATAATAAAGTATTAAAAATAAAAAATAACAATAACTTAACTAATCTGACTTTCATTATTAAAACATTATCTCAATTACAATTATTAGAATAAACTATATTTAAAAAAAAGAAAGTTTACTCTCTTACATAAAGCTAGGAATAAAAACATAAAGTCAATATAATTATTTAAAAATTAAATATATATAAAAAAAGCGCAGGCACTTTACCAATAAAGCATTTTATTGTAAATTAATTAGTTCGTTTTAAGACGGTGCCACAATATAAATAAAAATAAACAAAAATTTCTCTTACTACTGTTCAGTGTCATGTGTCTCGCTACTCCAGGTCTGCCATGCGTGTTGCCGCACCCTTTCTTCCATCCTCGGTTATCCATAGGATCCTTCCATCAGACGTCCAGGTGCGCTTCTCCCCGTGTCGTTCCACAGCTTGGCGGTACAGCTGGTGTCGGCGCCTGGTGAGGTCCTCGCAGATCGTCACCCCGGTGTTCTTTAACTGTTTTTTGACGTTGAATACCCGCTGCCGGTCTCGGTAACTGTTAAAACGGACAATTATGGGGCGAGCCCGTTTCTTCCCGTCGACCGCCGTCACCTTCTTCCCGACTCGGTGAGACCTGCTGATGGCTTCCAGCGGCAAGCTGACGCCCAGGTGTTCGCGGCACAGCTTCATCACCTTTTCATCGGTGTTCTCGCCGACAGTTTCTTCTACACCGAAGATACGCAGGTTGGTTCTTCTTCCGTACTGCTCTAGCTCGTCCATTCGGTCTTCTATCTCTTTTATATTGTTGACTCTCTCCCTGAGCGATGCCACCTCCTTGCGCAGATCCGTGAGCTCGGCATTGACGGGCGCGAGCGCTGCCCGGACGGCCTCTGCAATCATGGGCTTCATGGTGTACCGTTATTATAGTACATATATTAAATTAATATGGAGCTAATACTTCATAAATCAAAACAACCTTTCGGAAATACTTGATTTATTCCGAGATTAAAGTTCATTCAAAATTTGACAAAGTTTACAAACTTTAGATTCGATTTTCTTCAAAACTTCACACAATCGAACAAATCTAATTAAAAGTCTGATCAAAAAATGAATTAAAATTAAAATGAAACTAAAAATGTATACTTCTCCAAAAATGGTTTAAATTAACAAAATAAAATAAAAAGTTATCTTCTCAAAATACTCAAAAATCAATATAACACAAAACTTGATACTAACTTTACGACCAAAATTTAATTCACAATACTTCCAAAAATTGAATTAAATTCTCAGACTCTGTAAGATGGGAAACTTTAGAAATTTAATTTCAACAGTATAAAAATAAAAGATATTAACTAAACGCTGGTACGGGACTTACTACTTTGAAGATTACGGAGGCTGATAGGGATTTAATACGCACTGAAGAAAAATTAAATACTTGAATTAAATTTACACCCGATTAAAGAATTACTCTAGATCCCAAAACTATAGGATTAGAGGAAGAACACTGCTTCTCTACTCGACGTCTGCACCTTCTCGTTCTGGCTTCAAGACTGAACTGATCCCCCTCTCTCTCCAGCGAGCCGGGTCGGAACGTATCACCGTAGATGACACGATCAGCTGATTGACCGGTCTCGAACCAACAAACAATGTCCACGCACCGCGTCTAGTTAACAAAGAGCCTACTTCCTACCACGATTCAGCATAAATAATTTCAACTATGGTACAATGGCCTCACACAATCTGTCAACCAACGTCTTAAATGAACGCTTCTCCTGACAGATAGGCGTCTACACAGGCCTCCACTTCAGTTGGCATCTTTGTTGTTTTGACAGGAAGGAGCAGACGACTCGGGGCTAGCAGACGACTCCGGTGTAGACAGGGAACGGGCGGTCTTGCGCTTATCTCCAGCTGATAGAGGCACTGGCTGACCTTTACTCCCAGACCGTAGCTTCTGAGGCGATCGAAACATTAACCGTTGAGGTTATTTTCACGACTGTAGCGATAATTAGGTTAGTTATTTTACTTTAAGCTTTAAAAAATATATCATCCAGCGGATCACTATTCACCTATCTACAAGAAACAGTATGCAATTTCGAAAAATACTGGTTAAAATTACTAAAATATACGGAGCCGAAATGCAGTGTGACTACACCTTTTGGTTCATTCCACCATTTCTCAAAGTAGAGAAAGTTTAAATTTTAAGTAGAGTTTTCTTCATATTTATATTTATTACATTTCAAAAAAAACAAGAAAAAATGTTGCTTTTACTCACAGACACGGGTAAATACTACCTTAACATGTAACAATGATTTTCGAGGTAATATAGGTGTTAATGTATGTGTAATATGTTTAGCATGTGAGAGGGACCGCTACTCTGGGACCTAGCTCCACCACAGGCGTTAATTATTAAAAAATCAAACGGTACATGATTTACCTAAATTTGGTTAGTATTGACCTAAGGCAACATTGGGACTTTTTACTTTTTAAAAAACAAAACAATGTTTTACCAACAATATGTTTATGGCTAATAATATAATAATAATATTTTTAAAGTACTTATTGGGTGATGGAGTAATTTAAAATAATTTTTCAAGATTATGAAAAGAACCAAGAACGCGAATTGAACCGAGTATGTTTAATCGATGGTATATCTAGGATATATTTGAGTGAATCTATTTTATAAAAACAGCAAACAGCACAGTTTATGAACTATATAAATTAAGTACTCGAGTAATTGAATCGTTTCAAACTGAATGATAACTTTTTAACATTTGTATTGAGTTAATTAATAGTAGAATTTTGGAGGAATACCATAATTACTAAGTATTGTTTTAGCGCTCCTTTCTCGAGTAATAAAAAATTGAAAACCATTTAAACGTGTGCAGAATTTAAACACTTCGTCACATTTTCTGCCTATATACAATCTCACAACTTCACCCGAAATAAAAACTAAATAGTTATAATTTGTACAATAAAAAATGATTATGAAATATATATTTTGATTATCTGTTTTGTTTAAAAGCAACATATAAATGTCCTGCTGATAGTGATAATTCCTCAGTTGATTTAGAATTTACTATATCTACAATTTCTTTCCACACCTAATTCTTTCCTACAACCTTTCCATCGATTATAACTACTTGGCTTTGGTATTGGATTGGGACCCTTTAACATCCACAACCAGAAATGATGAAGGTCAACGTTTTCTTCTGACGCCATAGCTATGGAAACAAAATAAATTTAATGTCAAGAAACTTCAGGGGCAGATAAATAATTTTCTGTCGTTTTAGCTCATATAATTAAAACTGAGAAAAGCAACACAGGACACAAAAGGCTTTGTTGTATTGTTGGTGACTTTTTACCCCCTCAATGGTACATTTACCTGCAAGGGTTCGAGTAGCATTTTTCTCATTTTCTTAATGAACAGCCTTAAGAGATAACAGTAAACAAAATGTAACTAAAAAAATATAATTGATAATTCTATAATAGACTGTAAATAATTGCAAGGTTTCAAATGCTAAGTATAACAGGCTTTTATAAAATACATTTACAAAATATTTTTTACTAATATATATATACTCATTGTAGTATTAAAATACATTGAAATATTATACAATGACTAAAAAAATGATAAAATGTAAACTGATCCAAAGATTTGACTACTTTCATTAACAGTCTTTGAAGGCTTTATTTTCATAAAAACTTGTTAATAAGGCAAATAAATAATACAAAGAGTATTCCAGACCACCCATGCAGTATGTATAACAGCCAAACAAACCGAGCTGAGCTGCATAATTCGTTTTAAAAGATCAAATCAAATCAAATCAAATCATCTTTTATTTGCATTTTCTTTACAATTCAACATTGCATCGCAATCGTCAAGAAACCCCTTATAATTATAGTTATAAAGCAACCCCTTATACATTCACACACACAGTCAAACTTACATCTTCATACATTCTCTCAAACACATTCTCACTGACCTCAGATCCTATGCTCTCATAAATCCCAGCGGCTCATCATGAAATTCATCGACAGAGTAAAACGCTCTAGACACCAGTAGGCGTCTTAGACGAGTTTTAAATTGATTTTGATTGTTGGAATTCTTTATACTTTCAGGGAGCCTATTGATCAGTTTGACACCAACTTCTTGAGGTAGATGTTGCGACAACGCCAGTCTGTGATGCTGAGTTCGATAGTTGTCCCTGCCTCTTGTTTCATATTGGTGAACGTCCCTGCCACGAATCAGAGTACACCTTGATCTGCAGTACGTAATCACCTCAAAAATGTAGAGGCAGGGCAAAGTCATAAATCCAAGCTCCCTAAAAGATTCCCTACACGACTCTCTGAAACTCAAACTTTTGTATGATTCTGACAGCCTTTTTTTGAAGTCTGAATACTCGTTCCAATCTAATTTTTGGCACAGCCTCCCCAAAGTCTTACTCCATACGCAAAGTTTGGATGGATAAGGCCATAGTAAGGCCATTTTTAAAACTTTGGGGGAACATAACTTTGCTAGGTTGCGCAAGGCATATATACCTGCGGAAACTCTAGCACATATGTGGTCGATGTGGTCGTTCCAGGTCAGCCCTCTGTCAAGGAACATTCCCAGAAACTTTGTAGAGTATGTTTCCTCTAAAAGGACATTATCTACAAATACAGCTGGCCCATCCGAACGTGTATTCTGCCGAATGCAGAAATGTACAAAATTTGATTTGGTTTGATTTGTTTTCAAGTTCATTTCAGAAAAGAATTGAATACATGAATTCACTTCAACAAACGTTGTGATTTCCAGTTCTTGCAGTGTTTTGCTTTTAAAACAGAGAGTCGTGTCATCAGCATATTGAACTAGTTTCCCATGTTGGATCACCGAGCTCAATCTACTGACATAAATCAGGAATAAAAGAGGCCCAAGGATAGATCCCTGAGGGACACCATGAGGCATTTTGATTTTGTTAGATGTGACGTTCGAAATCTCCACGCTCTGATCCCGCTCCCTTAGGTAAGAAGCAAGCCACAGCTGCGGGAGTCCCCGAACGCCACATTTCTCCAAACTGGTGCAGCAGTGTCTCATGATTGCACACAGTCAAATGCCTTGGACAGGTCAAGAAATATGCTAAGCACATGTTCTCGCCGTTCCAATCCATCGACAACATTTTCCAAAAGGTTGTTTCACAGCGTCAATTGTGGATTTGTTTTTTCTGAACCCAAATTGCTCTGGATTCAGAATCCGCTTGTTTTCTAGAAAGCTTTCAAGTCTTACATAGAAAATTTTTCAAAAATTTTGCTGAACACCTGAAGAATTGATATGGGCCGATAATTGCTTGGAATGTAAGGATCGTCCCTTCTTGAAAATTGGAATGACTTTGGCTGTCTTCAAAAGAGAAGGAAAAGTTCCAGATTCGAATGAGGAATTTATCAGTTTTGTGAGTGGTCCTAATAAGTGCCTGAGGCACCGTTTAAGTAACCAAACTGACATCCCATTTGCGTCACCTGTTTTCTTCGAATTCAGTCCCTGTATGACACGTGCTATCTCATCCCCACACACAGGAGTCAGAGCCATGGACGCAACCGGCTCCGGAACACGCCTTCCACAAGATTGAGTTTCCGTGAATGACGGATTCATTGAGGCAACAGAAGAAAAATATTTATTGAATTCATTTGCCACTAGTAATTGATCTTCAACAATTGTGTCATCAACTTTGATCACAAATGATCTGGAACCCTTGTCCTTACTCGTATCTCGAGAAGAATCATTAATAATTTTTCCAAGCTGTCCTTGAAAAATTTTCACATTCACCCAAGGCTCTATTGATGTCATAGGCTTTAGCCGCTCGTATGACCTTTCTTGTAGAATCCTCCGGTATGTTCTAAAAAATTGTTTAAAACGTTCATTTTCAGATTCAATAAAGATTTTGTGAAAGAATTTTAGTTTTTCTCGAGATATGAGAATGCCCTTGGTCAACCATGAAATTTTCTGAGGTTTGGTATTGATTTTTGTTTTTTTTAAAAGGACACGCAACATCTAGATAGTAATTGAAAGCATTACTAAATGCCCGATACATGTCATTGACGTTTTGAAAGTTATTTAAAAAGTTCCAAGATTCATTTTTTAAAAGTTTTGTTCAGATGGCAAATGTTTTTTGAAAATTACAAACTCGTGAAATTTTGAATTTTGAGTTTGTAGTTTGCATCCATGAACAACTATCTCCTGCGCAAAATGGTCAGAGACCGCCGTATTCAAAACAGAGACTGTGGTGTCAGAAATGTTGGTAATGACGTTGTCGATGGCAGTACTCGACGTCGCGGTCACTCGTGTCGGTGTATTCACGGACCAATTTAAGTTAAAAGATCTTAGAACATCGCGAAGCCCGCTGGGTAAGGGGGTTGGTGTGGTCCATTACATTGATATTAAGATCACCAACTAATACGAAATTCATTGAATTTTGAGAAAGACGATTTAAGAGATGCTCAAACTTTTCAAAAAAAGAATGTTCACAGCCATTTGGAGACCTGTAAAGTCCAATAACCGTTAATTTTACCAAAAGAGTTTGACGAGACTTTGATACCTACGGCCTCAAAATCCAAGTCCAAACTGCTGTCAATTTTAAAAGATTCGATTTTTTGACGATTTTTTTTCACAAAAATTGCCACACCACCCCCTTTAAAATGATTTCGACAAAAAATAGTTTGCCAATTCGAAATTTTGAATTTTGAAGATATCGATTGATTCGGGCTTGAAACCATGCTCCGAGACAACCAGCACATCAGGTTTAAGCTCTTCACACAAAAGCGCCAATTCGTAAACCTTGTTAGTCGCTACTTGAGCGTTCTGGTGAATTACTTTAAGCTTGTGATTTGAAATTTTTGAAATTTTTGAATGTTGAGATTAGAAATATGAGCATTTTTTGATGTTGGATCCGAGGTCCTCCCTAGGTTGGTTCCGCACTGGTCAGCACTGTCAAGTTTTTTTAGACAGGAGAGCGTCCATCGAGACCATCACTAGGTAGTCCTCTCACGGTGACCGCGTATGAGAGGCGCTGGAGATTTGGAGATGGCTGTAGGGTCCCAGTCGAATCTCCAACAACCTCAGTAGGCAACTGGCTCGAGCGGAGAAGATGCGATCGCCGCCGGAGCGCTCTCGAGGGACGTTGACGGCGTCTCTGGACTAGAAGAAGCGAGAGCTCTGACAATCATCCCTGCCAGCATCCGTTTCCCCCCCGCATGGAGAGATGTTGACCGTGTCTCGTGAAATACCTTCGGCCGACTTCATCAAATTTCAATAAGCGGACGTTGTGCCGGGCAGCCAGTTCCTCCACGAAGGCATTCACGAGCACGGTTCTCCACGTGTACGGGGTGGTCCAGGTCCAGGTCGTGTCGATGCGGCAGAGTGGCGAGGAAGAAGCTCGGTGCCGGCCGGGTCTGGCCACGATGTAGTTCTCCAGGTGGCGGTAAATGTTACGCTGCTCGCCGACAGCCAAGTCATTGGTGCCGGCGATTAGCACCTCAACAACCGTGGTCCAGGGTCAGGTGACGTTTGGTCCGGACGTATGATGTCGAGCAGCCGGGCTCCAGGCATGCACATGCCGCTAACCGATGTCCTAGGGCCGGTCAGCTTCAATCACCATTCCCGCGATGTGACGAGCGTGGCTGTCTCCTCTGACGTTAATTGATGTGTAGTGAGGGATACATGTCTGAGAAGATTGGAAATTTGCGTGTGTTAGTTGAGGTTTTGTTATTTTTTTTAACTTTAGGATTTTTGACTTTGTGAATTTTTGTTGCTGCATTGTCAATCTTTTTCTGCTTAGTTTTTTTATTTTTTACTTTTTGATTCGAGGCAATCGGCGTTTTTTTTCCCCACCCACGTACTTGCTCCTGTGGTTTACTGCTTGTTGCTATTTTTGTTTATTTCTTCCTTTTACCTCCGTCCATGGCTCCGCACACTCAAACTTTTCAAGTTGGAGTTTCAAACACTGGTTTTCAGCTGTTTAATACTTCCATGGTTGTCTTTAGTGATTTGATCAATGCTATGTTTTCAGTGCATTGACCAACCATACAAGGCTGCTCCTGTAGATCACACTGAACACCTGAGTCCACGAGAGCTGGAGAGGAAGCTGGAGGCACCTCACACTGGACACCGCAGTCCACTGTCGCGGAAGCGCGGGCGGTCTGGTCGACGCGGGGCGAGACACTCACAGGAAAAATCTGATCAGATACAAGATACACACGTTGTTACCCCAAGGAGCTCAGTAAAGATTGTTTACACTATTTTACAAAGGGAGGGGACACAACAAAGATAAGCAGGTTGTAAGACCTGTTAGGGATGAAAAAACACCTGACGTTTTGGCAGGTATTATGATGAATCATCACAAGTCAGTTAGAAGCTTCTAATTCAGCATTGTCGAGCTCAACGGTTTGGAGGATTATAAACGATAACAAATTCAAAACCTTATCAAATTACTTACATCAGGAGATCCAAGAAGATGACCACCTTCATCAAATGGACAGTAGCCTCTTGGCAAGAGAACAACTCCAGCAAAATTTGTCATTTTTAAAGAAGTCCTATTGTGTTATTAGGCAACGTTCCGTAGTAACGGAGAAGTAAATCGGCTTTGAGTTTGATGTGGAAGCTTAATATTTGAATTTATTTAGTTATAGACAATTTAAAATTTTCAAAAAATTAAATTTTACAGTGGCATAAAAAATTGGTTCGATTCAGCCATGTATGGTATCACTTGAAACCTCGTGTCATGAAATATCAAAACTCATAGAACATATAGTTCTCTTTTTATATGAAGATCTGTGGGCTTTGAGATGGATCTCAAATATAATTATTAAAGCGTTCCGGAACGTAGCATCTACTATATCGTTCTGGAACAAAGTCTGCCAGGAATATGTAGGCAAGAACCTGTCGGAACGGAATACCTGGAACTCAAACTCTATTGTGGAACAAGTCCCAAGCTGGGAACATTCCGGTTGTAATCGTTCTAGTTCCAGAATGGCCTACCACACATCTAGTTTGAATGTAATGTTAGATTTAGAAACACTAATTTTAATGTTAGATAGCTCTAAGTCTATAGATTTTTTGAGTAATTCTATATTAATTTCTTTTTAAATTACCAGGTGATACATAATTAAGGCTTTGCAGATGTAAAGTAAATTTATTTACAAAATAAATACACAATTTGGTCCAAGTAAGTCTCCAATATCAACAGAATGTAACTATTTTCCATATTTTCATGTTTGGTCCCACCAAATGTATTAGTATTTTAATAAAATGATAGTATACACCACAGCAGCTATAATACACTGACACTGGTAAAAAGATAAGTTTAAACAATGTTTGCTCCAGTATGTGTTGCAAAAAGTGAAATATTAATTTAGTTCCATATTTGGCTGAGAGAACACAACACTGTCCAGCCACACCTATAAACAACACATCTATAAACACAAAGAGTTTTGAAATTGCGTAATGTTAGTTAGACTACAAGTAGGGCTGAACTTAACTGAAAAACAGTGATAGCCACTTAGTGCGGCTGACTGAGCTGACGTGACTGGACATGAAGAAAATCCTTTGATTTTCCAAAGAGAACAACCATGGCAACCCAAAGGAACATGCCGAGCTAAGAGGACAACTACATAAGTTAAAAACTGAGCTCTAAGAATTAATGTTCCACCATAATCTAACCGTAAGGTTTACGTATGTAGAATTTGGAAGAAGTCTCTTGCAAACTGGCCTGCTCAAAATCAGGTTGTGGATGATGTGAATAAAGACAGCTATAAATCAATACATGAACTATGTTTTTAATCAATTGATATTTAAAGGATAAGGCAATGTGAACTTTAATGTTGATCTACCACTACACACACGTGTACGCACAGTAACTACCTGAACATAAATAAATAATATATGTATTGTGTCCATTCCACTTGGGCGCTTATATGGCAATAACACGTAATTTATTAATCAGAAATTACCTTCTAGAAAAGAAAATTTGTGTTACAGATTCATTCAAATCACTGTTTAAAAAATAATTGTTTTAAAACTATAATGTGATTTCATAACAGAATTTATTAATTCCAAAATAGTTTTAGAGCTGCTGCTGAGGGAAAGTGTGAAGAAGTGGGTTGGGGGATGAGTGCGTATAGTGTGTCCAAGGTGGGTTTGAGTGCGTTGACATTCGCACAGCAGAGGCAGTTTGATACTGACCCCAGACCAGGCCTCATCGTCAACTGTGTACACCCAGGCTATGTGATCACAGACATGACTGGACACACTGGCACTAACACTATAGAGCAAGGTAAACCATACAGTTTTGTTGGAGAGGCACAGATCTAAACGTTAACATTACACAGTCCATCGTACTGTTTTGTTACAGGTGCAGATGCGCCAATGTATCTCGCCCTGTTGCCAGATGCTCCGGATATCCCAAAAGGACAGTATGTGTGGTGGGATCGCAGCATTTATGATTGGGCTAAATGAGTTGATTGAATTCTTGCTGATCCCTCAACTTTTTTTATCCTGAGGGAAAGAGATGAGTTGCCTCCGCACTTAGCACTTAGTCCTAAAAGAACCTTTGCGCCTCCCTTACTTATATTTGTGTCCTCAGAATCTGAGACTTTTACAGAAGCCTATCAGATTTGAGGGCTCCTTTTCTCTGATGTCCTTGGGGCTAAAAGGATATACCCCTAGGAATCTTTTCCGAATTTTTGATATGGCAGGACAGTTTAGCCAAATAAGCTCCACTGATTCCTCCATCCCTTATTTGACATACTTGTTATAAACACTGTGATATTAATTATGAGTAAACATCTAAAGAACTTTTTGTAGTCTAAGTCTTTCAAGTGATGTTAAAAAGGGGATTTCGAACATTTGTCAGTGTTATATGTTACAAAAAAACCTTAATACATTCACTTAAAACCTACACGTGGCAATGGACTACCAGTTGAAAAGATATGTATCATACCTGACTTCTACGAGAAAAGCATGAATTCCAGAGTGGAGAAAATGAACCCAGGCATTGTCACTGTACAGAAGCCAAGAGCACAAACATGTTACACCTGCACGAGCGAAAGTGAGACACTAACTAGAAAAATTAATGACAGTCCATTGCCGCATGTTAAAGGTTTTGAGTGTTTTGTACACCAGAGGAATTGCAATCCTTATATATTTTGTAGCATATAACAATGGCAAATGTCCGAAATCCTATTATCCTTTCAAACAATCCATCACCAATAACAAACTTTAAACAAAAAAGTAATATGTTAAATATTTCAAACTTTTTTCTTTGAAAATTAATTAATTTATACAGTAAAACAGCAGAATAGGTTGGCTGATCCAAAGACCTGATTTCCAAGCCAATATATATGGTGCTGAAACTAAATCACTCTTTATATAAGTGCATAATTTTAACACTAAGTGCTCTTTCATTTGTTTATTTTGTAACACTTGTTAACACAAATAGTATTGTAGATAAATTTATGTATGAATCAGAGCACATTCCAATATAGAGAATCTTACTACACCCAAATTGATGGAACGGCTATGGGAAATCCTCTCTCATGTTTTATTGCCAATATTTTTATGAGCTATTTTGAAACTACAGCCAAATCTAAAATGACATATTTCCCAAGAAAATGGATACGATACGTCGATGATATTTTTGCAACATTTAATAAAAATGAAAACATACAAGATTTTATCACAACTCTAAATTCGTTTTACCCTACTATTAAATTTACATATGAAGTTGAACAAAACAATAGTATCCCATTTTTAGACGTATTAGTTATTAGAAATGAAACAAAATTTGAATTTGATATCTACAGGAAACCAACTCATACAGATAGGTTCATCATCAATGAATCTAACCATCCATCTGGTCAAAAAAGAGCAGCAACATTTAATTCAATGATTTATAGACTGTTAAATACACCACTTTCAACAGAAAACTACAAGAAAGAACTAAATTACATAAAATCTATTGCTATGTTCAATGGTTACACTACACAACTCATTGACAATATACTAAAAAAAAGCTTTAAAAAGAAGAAGTAGAAAAGATAAGACAACATTAAGACCACCTCAAGACACAAAACATGAATTTATTTGCACAACATACAGCACTTTTTCAAACCAAATATGCAAAACTTTTAAAAAGCATACAAATAAAACTGTCACTCACAGAACAAGCAACAAATTATCCCAAATTTTAGGAAACCTTAAGGACAAAATTTCAAATGATAATAAATCGGGAATTTATGAAATTGGATGCGATGACTGTGACAAAATTTATATTGGATAAACAAAAAGAACAATAAAAACACGATTTAAAGAGCATTTATCACCACAAAATATGGAAGAGTTGACAAATCTGCTGTAGCCAAGCACTGCATTGAATCAGGACACAGAATATCAATTACAAATCTAAAATTAATAAAAGAAATAACAAAACCAATGAACTTGAATGCTTGGTTTTACACTGAATGCTTGAACTTGAATGCTTTATTTCACTATACATAAACAGAAATAAAGAAAAACTCATGAACAATGAAGAGGGCTCTATTGAAAATTCCAATCTTCTTTCTTCTCAATTTATTCAAAAATTAAACTGTAGTCAAATCTAATTTTTCATACCGGCTGAAATATTTCCAAATTTTTTGTATATACATTTTTACACCATATGTTATTTTAATATTAATTGTAACAAACAATGTGTAAATATTTATTTGTGGAGTTGCCTGAAGATGAAACCTTTGGTTTCGAAAGGCCTCGTCCACAAAATAAAAAGTTTGGAAAAAGTAGTGTTTTTATTAACATTTAGTAATATTTAAACAAATAGTATTACAAAACATAGTGTTTGTTAATATTTAACAAGATTAATCTACACTTTTACAAGAACTATCTGACATATACAAATTATATATAGGCAAAATATAGTGAAACCGTACATCGCCGCTCGCACACCCACAGCAAACCATCAGGGAAGCGCGCGCCCATGGTGGCGAACGGGATGCCGGATCAAAACAAAACTAGGTAAAAAAGAACACCGTGTTCAGTATACTCAGGTTCATTTACTAAGACACAGCATAGGCCTATCCAGTCAATATAAATATATATATATATATACTATAAATAAAAAAAAATAAAAAAAAATAAAAAGTGCCTGCAGTAGTATACCTCAAACAATCCTTGTCAGGTGCACCTGCATACAAAAATTAGAAACGCCATAATTTGAAACAAGAAATGCCAATTCCACCCGGTATCCTTCGGCTAAGGGCGGGCTCCTAATGAAATCCAAGAAATAACTAAATAATATCTAAAACTAACTTAAAATTAACTAACAAAATATAAACTATATAAATGGCAACAATAACAATAACAAATAAATAAAGAATATGATCAGGGTATCACAGATGTTGACTAGTAGAAATGTCCATCATGGTGGCCGTCCTTCAGCAGAGCGCAAAAGCGAAGGTTCTCTGCGACCACGCATGATGGAGAGATGACAGCAGAAAATCAACTCATCTCCTGGACCTCATCAGTGAGGGGCCGTAAACTTAGCCGCACATGTCAGAAGGAGAACAGCTCAGCAAAACTAACAAACACTTAATTAAACAAAATATTAAACTGGAGCTACTCCTAACTTGTACACCACGGCTCGGAGTCTCTACCACTCTACCGGAAAGGCCAAACGCCTTCAAATGGTCAGTGGGCTCTGCAGCCAATAAACCACACACACATACACTATATAAAACACACATGAGCCGGGGAGATATAGGTATTGAACCGGCTCAATAGACAAGATGAAATCTGTATTAAACAAAAATATAACAGTCATGTCTTTATTTATGATGTGTTAGTTTGTTGTTTGACTTCCTTATATTACTGTAAGTTTTTTGTTAATACTTCTTTTACACTTACTATTGTACTTGTATAAAATTATATAAAAATATTTAAAATTCGTGTTATATTTTCAAACCACTCAAATACAATATTTTAAAAACAAAAAACCTAAGACCACTGGTAAAAATTTGTTGTGCCTTTCAATTTAACCGACTTTAGACCGTGGTGCAACCACTTTTACATGCCTTTTTTTTTGGCCAATTCATAATGTTTAGCTACATTAACAAAGAGAAGGATCAGTTTCAGCTATGAAATTGCAATGAGGTTAATGACCATTTACGTTGTAAATAGTTTCATTTCAGTGTTGGCAGTATCCCAAGATTACTGATGATGTTACACATTTCATTGTATTCATTTCAAATAGAAGTGGTTTTCATATTAATTTACAAACTTATTTCATGCCTTCAGCAAAGAAAAGATTCTACTCTTCCTTGCTAATAAGAAGAAAAGATAAAGAGTGAGAACCAAGCGTATTTATCTAATCCTTACAGCAAGAACTAGAAAGGCTTTATATTAGTGTTACACAATTTTTATATTAAACAGTATTCAATGATATATGTGATTATAACGGCATGTTTAAAATAACACAATCTCACAAACATCATGGTGCAACCTGCTAAACTAGGCTACATCAGAAAACACTTTCATGGTGTTAGTACATGAAGAAGTATGATTCGTGGTGCTGCTAGCACTCTAATATGATGAGGCCAATTTAAAACAATGTCTAAGTGCGCAATGGACATGTGAGAAACCCAACAACTGACTTGGGATTGTGCTATTGTCACACCTGCAGCCCTAGAGTAATACCTATACAATTATATGCCAAATGACAGTAGGATAATAGCAGGATTTATTTATACAGAGTCTGTGGTGCTGCTCATCGGCCTAATTTAATAGTGGCCTTGGCCTAAGATGTCAAGGAAACACAAATGAAAAACGTTTATAAATAAATACAATTTATATTTCAATACTGAATATATAAATATAATATTACAGATATAAGTCCATAAGATCTAATACTTAGAGATTCTAAGACATAAACAAAGTATTTCATGGAATGATGATAATAATGATGTTATCAAAATTAATTTAATTAATACATGTAAGATGATACTATTTGTTTGTAGAGTTAAACAGATTGGAATGGAATATGTATTTAAAGGAACACAAAGCAATTTCAAAATTGTTCACAACAATTTTGCTAGCTACTCATTAAATAAAATATTTCAGTGTCCTTGTGACGTAAAATTATAACTAATAAAAATGGTCAAATAAATATTAATCAGATCTTTGACTATTTAACACTACTCAAATCAGATCAATGTTAATTTACAGTTATTTAGTTACTACATAATTTCTACAGTTCTTATAAATTATTACAGTACCTACCCAGTTTCATTATATGAAAAAGGCTGTCCTGTACATATAATAAAAACTCCTCATATGAAAATTAAAACAAATTCAAACATGACGCTCACATACATATCTAATTTTTGTATTATAATTTTTTATTTATTCATTTGTTTAGAAAAAAAGGGAGGGCAATCCCCTTACACAACAATAAAAAAAACAATCTAAAAAATAGGTACTATTGACCCAAACATTTTCCAAGCTGTATTTTTCTATCTGCAAGTGTTCACAGGTAGGGGGGCTGATTTTATTATTACCTCATGATAATCTGGTTGTGAAAATGCTACTGAAACAGTGGTTTTATTTAATTAAAATTATATTTTCCACAAAATCTTTTTTGTGCTCTTATGAAATAACTACTCCTTCAGTTACACTCTAGAGACAAATCAATGTATATACAACATGACACAGTATCTGCTTTGGTAATTAGCTAGACAGTAAAATAAAAATTCACAAACTATGAAATACGGTAAATAGATCCAAGAAGTAAAATGATTGTAACATCAACAAAATAAATACACATTTCTGTATCACATAATATTCATAATAATATAATATTAATAGCATTCCAATACATACAAATAATGAGCTAATGATAATATTTAATGAAAAGTGCGTTAAAAGATCAAGACTTGGATAATAGTGAATAGAAGACTAAAATATACACAGGACAGATGATGGTTAGAAGTGTAGGGTTTTATGAAAAGGAGGGAAACCATACAAAAATGGGAAGAGAAATTTGTTGAAACAACCTAAAACAATAAATATATTTAATTTTGTTTTATAACTAATTTAGCTTAATAACTAATTTTCTCACTCTTGTATATTACAAAACCTTCAAAATGGTTATTGAAACACATGATACTCACTAATATTGATATCTTGTAATCACTTCTCTATGTCTATAAACTTGATTTTACCAAACATTGGTTAGAGATTCATTATATCTACAAACTAACATGATATGTTCGATGTGTCACTCATGTTAAATATTTTGGCACATCAACATTTACACAGACACATTGTGTTATTAATTTTATCAATTTAATCCTTTCAGACCTAGCAAAAGATTCCTTTCATTGAAATATTCGTAAAAAATGCCAAGTTAAGTTTTATCACTGATCCCAGCAAGATTATTATAAAAAGTCATTACTTTGTTATTTATTGAAAAATTTTAATAATTTCTTGGCTTTATTGAAAATGCACATACTAACAAAAAAAATAAAATGTGTATATGTGTGAGAGCTAAAAAAGTAAGAAAAATAAATAACTATAAGAATAAATTTTTCTTATTACAATAATTTTGTATAAACAATTTAATAAAGCACATATGAAAACTAAGAAAAAATGTATCAACCAATTTAGTATCATGTTATAAAAAATTAATCTTGTTTTTCCAAAAAGGGTTAATTTTAAAAATTTGACCATAAATGATGATTTTATTTGGCCATTGACATTCATCACTGCTACTAATTGATTGGTAGTGTTCTTTATGTGTTATTATGAAAGAACCTTTATTATTCATGAAAACCCATACAAATAAACCTTCCATTGTTTGAATTTTTGTTGGATAAGGTCCACAAATCAGATATTGGTATTAAAAGGATATTTTTGTGGTACAGTTTAAATTATAAATAAACAATATTAACTCAATCCAAAGTTTTTCAGATGCAATGCTGTATTCATATAGATTGGATGAATAGTTAATACTTACTTTTAAAATTTGTATCAGTTTCATTCCTAATTATGGCTGGCAATGTAATTTTTACATAGTATTTCATGGTTAGTTTCAATGTAGATATTGATTGTGCACTGCCATCAGTCATAAGGTATATAGTGTGCACTTTATGATATTTTGAAACACAAAGATTTAGCAGTGTGACTTTCAATCGTCAAAGAAAATAGGTATCTGTAAACTACAGTACTGGAATGTTAAGGGATGCTCAAGGGACCATCAAGGAACATTGCAGCAAATGCCCTTAGAATGAGTAGAACGGAGATCCGAAAGGTGACTGGTTTTATTACAGGTCATTGGATATTCTGAAGTCACCTGAACAGAATAGGTATCGCTTATTGCCATCTACATTTTGATGGAATTAATTTATTTCGTAATAATTCTTACCCCTGTCCAGTTGTGTTACGAACGCTTCTTGTGGCTAACTCCTCATAGAAATATCAAGCAAAATATGTTCTATTTATTCTGTCTTAAAGAAGGGCATTTTAGGGCTGTGTCTAAAGTGTTTTTTTTTTAATTCATAAATAAACTATTCCAACGAAAACCCGATTACTCACAAACGTGGGATGGTTGCCTCATTGCAGCCCCTGAAGCTCTGCTGTCAAGTTATTTTATCTATTGAAGTTCATGTGATCGCTCAAGTATCAATACACACGATATAACAGAGCCAAGAGATGTGAAGAGTGGCTGCTCCTTTTGATGGGTGATCACTGAGCGATACTCTTCTTACAAGCAGCTTGCTGGTGGTCCGGAAGTCACGGGTCTGATGGCTCCAGGTAGTCAGCTAGTTTAATTTGTTCTAGTGTGTTAATTCCAATAAGCAACCGGAATGAAAGGTCAAAGACTGATGAGAATCCGCACGCTTTGATACGACCAGGAGCCCACAAACTGGATCGGTCAATGCTTTTAGATCCTCAGGAGCCTATTGATCAACCTAACACCCACTTGCGATGGAAAATGATGAGACGCCGCGGTTCGATGAAGTTGACTGCGATAGTTGTGCAGGAAATATGGCGAGGCTGACGAAACAGCCAAGCACGTCATATTTGAATGTCCGGCATTGCAGAGCAAACGCTCAAGATCCCTAGGTATTCTTATGCATACGGAAGAGGGGTTGGAACAGGAAAGCATTGTTCAGAAGATCTCATGGTTTTGTAAAGGCCTGGGATTTGATACACCTTAAACCTGGGAGAGGGTGCACAATAAGCCGGATGGCTGAGAGGCAACTACCAGGCCTAGGAAACCTGGCCCTCTGTTTGTTTTTTTTAAAAAAAAGGGGAAACATCCTACTGGAATGTTAAGAGCATATTGGAATCTACGTCAAAGCCAAGCAGCCGTTTTAAAGTAGGCAACAACCTCAATCGTAACATTTTGCATAGATTGTTTACTTGAAATTTTATAAAAAAAGTTGTAAATATATGAGCCTTTGTTTACAGTTTATTACTGAAAGTGGATACTGATAGAACAACAGTAATGTTAGGCCATTGCCATTATGATGAGATATTGCTATTTCTGTTGCAGTAAATTATGGCAACATTCTGTATCAAACCTGTTATCATGATGTTCTAATGCTGGTTTGATTATTTTACAGTGGGCATCTGATTTAACCGAGCTCAATGTAACTGGGACAATCTCGTATATGCAAAACATCAGATAACACGCAGATTGCAATAAAAATATCTTAACGTAGAAATAGCTCAATACTGATCAATGAAATATGGTTTATTTATACAATAAATCATGTGATAAGCTACCCAACTGCAACCAGTAGGTGCGTTATAACGCTATACCGTCATTGCTCGCACTAACAACAGTCAGTAGAGCCACAGTATCCCGGACACTTTGCAAAATAATACGATATCATCACTATATCAAACGGATATGAGCAGTAATCAAAAACAAAATTTTACCAAATAAGTAATTGATCAAGATTAATTTTTTACTTACAATTTTGTAATATATAGTTTTTGGTTGTTTTTATAGTTATATAAAATAAAAAGTTTATAGATTTTACATTGGTACAATTTAAAGTACACACTTATCAAATCAAACAAATTTAGTAATGTTGTATGCTTACAAAAATAATTTTGATTTAAACTTAATTTGGTTCTTATATTAAGATTTGGGGAGTAAAACATGGGCATTGAGCATTATAGTTAAGGAAAAATGTATTACATGTTTTTCTCCTATGCCTTGGGGCTTTCTCGACTATAAGTGTGCACCTACTAAGTTTTGCTTAATTTTTGTTGCGATAAATTCAATTTTATTTACATACCTCAATGTTTGCTAAATGCTAGTTTTTCCAATTTCCTCGCAGGTAAAGTGAATTGGTGAGCATACATTTTACATTTTCTTGATTAAAAAAAAAAAATCGCTATGTAATTGAAGGCAGGAATATAAAATTTAGTATTATTTAGACTTAACCTCAGTTGACTAGAGCTTTGGTGCTACTTTCAAATCCAAAATATTACATTGCACTTTTATAATACTTCCTCTTAGGCATTCTCTTTTCCAGCAAGGAACCCATTTCACTACTATAGTTGACTTTTATGTTCTATTTGAGCTCGTAGCAGAAGTCATAGTTAGGAGGATCATCAGGGATTGGTGGAGGTTCCTGCGGGATGTCCACTCCCTCCGCATCCAATAGCCGCAGTTTGATCTCCATTGACAGCAGAGTCTCCAGATCATTCTCTGTTTCTTTGCTCAACATCTTGTTACCTGTGGATCATTAGTTTGTTGTAAATATTGTGATAAAATTTTATTAATTTTTTCAGATGTTCAGATATAAACCATACCTTTTATCCCGTTTGCTAACAAAGGCACACTCACACAGACTATTGAATAAATACGCTACATAACTGATACCACACATGCTGATACGCTACATCATGTTCACCATTGACCATGAAAATAATTATAATTTTATCAACCCAATTTTAGTACTATGAGTCCTAACACGAAGCGATCCTGCAAAATTATTCAACATACAGCTACAAACGGAAAAAACCATGTGCAAGTAGTGTAATATACATGGCATCAATAGAGTCTGGAATCAGCCCCCCAGATGTTGAACTGTTACAGATAAGAATATAACGGTTTGAGTTTATCAATATTATATTAAAAGATCCACATTTTCAATTAACTTTCATCACATCAGGGGGATGGCCCTCCGAAAAAGTCTTGAAAAATCTCAAGTGTAAGCATAGGTCAAGTTTTGCACCTTAGAAATAGAAAAATCAGGGTCAATATTATTATCATCATCACTATCAAAATCAAACAGTGCATCCTCAATGTCTTCATCGTACAAAACATTTGCATTACTGCCGCACAGGTCATTGATACCATTTTAGTTGAAAATGAATACTTACTTTACATGTTTATTTGTTGACAAATAGAGATTCCAATTAAGTGATGCATTCTTGTAAACTGTTTTATTTTAGTTTCTTTAATGTTTCAAGCAATTAAATATTTAATTATTACACTACTTAGTAGTATAATTGTATTTTTAATTGACTGACAATGCTTATTTTTCATAAAAGATTAATGGCAATAAAACTTATGATTCTTGATAGCTAAATAATCATAAAAAACCTGCGTCTATTTGTAAACGAACGACTTCAAAACAAATATTTAACCAAACAGTACCAGACACTACAAGTAGTTGGTTGGCAGAAAACAAATATTAAGCAGGTTTGCAACTATGCATCGTAATAATGCCAAAAGTGAAACCATAGAGGAAGATAACTTGTGACTGGTAACCCTTTCACAAGATCTACAGACACATTACATCGAACAAATTTGAGTCCGAATGACTTTTTGTTAGATATTCATGTTGCAACAGATGTCGGACTGAATCTTACTTTAGACCGGAACGGCCGAGATAGTAAAGTCGGACTGAGTTTACCTATGGACTCCAAAAGCTTAATAGATTTAATTTGAAAATTACTACTGTACATCATAAATACATTCACTTTAAGTTGGAGAGAATTCGTAAATTTCTAATAATTTAAAGGATGAAGTTTCACACTTATGCTGGTTATAAGGTGGATTGTGTGTTGATTTTAATATTGAAATAAGATTATTAAATTTAACAGACTGTTACAATAATATTGAGACTACTAACCTAGCAGTGCATTGATGCCATCAGTCCAGTAGTCATATTCTTCCTCATTTGGAGCAACAAAATCCAAGGAGGTGACATCAACTGAGTCTAATGTTAGCGAGAAGGCCAGTTGGTGAGGTGTCTTCCTACCTCTGTGTAAAAATAACAAACAATTTAATTTTTAAAACTAGATAGACAAGCAAAAGATGAATGATTAGTTTATGTATCTCATTTTACAGTAATTTATCAATGCTAGTTATCTGGGAAAACCGGTAACTGCACAGTCTAACATACCAGACTTTCAATCTAAATTAGAGATAAGGGAAGTTAAAATATAAATTTACTATGAGATCAATATGTCATTCTAGTTCTGACTTACTTCTATAATTGTCACTTTAAATATATTGCATCTTTATTTTAACAGGTAAAGAAAGGAATTATAACCGTCTTTGCCAGTTAAATTCAAGAATGTCTTATCTGGAATTTGTATTGCCTATAATCAATCAATCAACTTAGAATAGCCATTGCAAAATAGGTTTTACTTACATTTTTGAGTACTATCAGAATAATAAAAATGGTTAGTGTCAAAAGACCGTAAACTTTCTAATATTAATTATTTAATTTTTATATTACTTTATTGCATATAGGCTTAGATAAACTGCCCTTAGCAAGTTTCCACATCACTGTGACAGAGGATGAGGTTCAAATGCTTGCATTAACCTAGTGCCTGAGTGGCCAAGTCCTAGTATGTCTCAGTGGCTAAGTGGCCAAGTTGTCAAGGTCATGACCACTGACTACTAACTGTTCAACTGCTGTCCTAAGTTCTGGCCACTCTAAAGGAGATTACGTATTGTTACAACCTACCAGACAGTTTCCGGGAAAAATTATATAATACTTTTATTTTTAACATTTTACCATAATAAATAAATCATTTTATTTAATTTGATTTAACACATATGAAATTAATTTTAATTAGTATTATATACAACACAAATGATTACTATTAGTGGAAAACTTGCTCTTCTTGGATGGAAGAAAACTGCAATAATACGTACAATGGAGTTGAGTGCTGGTAAAACTGATGTTTATATTACTTCAGCTGAAAGGAAGATTTTTAGATCAAAGAAAAAGTTATATAATTTTTAAAACATTGTTTAAATTTGAATATTGAAGATTTTAAATTCAGTGTAAATAAAAAGTCACTAATTGCTGGAAATTTATTCAGAAAATCAAATAATTGAACGTAATAGTTACAAAATTACATAGCTAAACAAATGACATTAAAACCAAACTTGAAAAAAATATGTAACGCCGCAAGAAGATAATTGCAGGTTGTTGAATTATTATGTTACAAGGGCTGTTCAGAAAGTGACAGACTTTTTGAATGGTGCGACAGTGGGCAGAGCTACAGAAATGAATAGGATATTCATCTCCAAAGGATCTTTATTTAATATACCACAAGTATACGAGGTATGGCTATTAAATAACGGGACTGACGCTGCAGTGGAACGAGTGTGCATGCGCCAACCAACAATGACCAACAGCTGTGTAGTTTGAGACTTCCTCTTCAGAATGTAATTAGTTTCGTTTCTGTAAACAAAATCGTTGTGTCATAACCTTCATTTATGTAAGTGTTGTTATTTTGTTTTGCCGGAAAAATGGTTAGCGTAATAATAGAGCAACGAATTGCTATTAAATTTCACGTTAAACTTGGAAAAACCGCTACCGAAAACCTATAATTTACTAAAAGAAGTGTATGTCAGTGAATGTTTATCGCGGACTCGTGTTTTTGAATGGTTTAAGCGTTTTCAAGATGGTCGACAAGACTTGGAAGATGATTCGCGGCCAGGTCGTCCTTCAACATAAAAAATGGAAGACAATGTCGAAAAAGTTAATTTGATTCGGTCTGACCGACGATTAAGCATTCGTGCAGTTGCTGAATCTGTAGGCATTGATAAAGAATGTGTACAGCAAATTTTACATGACAATTTGAACATGCGAAAAGTGTGTGCAAAAATGGTACCAAAAATTCTTACGATTGATCAACAAGTAGCTTGTAAAAATGTTTGTACTGACACTTTGAATGCCATTGAAAATGACCCAAATTTATTGGAAAGAATAATAACATGTGATGAATCGTGGTTTTTTACTTATGATCCGGAAACGAAGCGCCAATCCATGCATTGGAAGACCTCAACTTCACCGAGAGCCAAAAAAGCAAGAATGAGCAAGTCAAAATTTAAAGCAATGATGATTGTTTTTTTCGACATTCGTGGGATTGTGTACCTTCACTGGGTTCCTGAAGGTCAAACAATTAATCAACATTACTATCTTGAGGTACTTAATAAACTACGTGAAAGAGTAAGAAAAAAACGACCAGAAATGTGGAAGGACAAATCATGGATTTTGCACCAAGACAATGCGCCAGCTCATTCTGCGTTATCTGTCAAGCGGTTCCTGACCAACTACAGCATCCCAGTGTTAGAACCATCCACCTTACTCTCCAGATCTAGCACCATGCGACTTTTATCTTTTCCCTAAGGTGAAATCTGCATTGAAAGGTATGAGATTTGAATCCGTAGAAGCTGTTTAAGAAAAAGCGGCAAGACTCCTGAAAGAGTTGACAGAAGATGACTTTCAGCATTGTTTCCAACAATGGAAAATTCGCATGGAGCGTTGCAGGGATAGAGAAGGGGTGTATATTGAAGGTGATAATAAGTAATTATGTTTAAAATGAAAATACATTTTTTTTAAATATCAGTCCCGTTATTTAATAGCCATACCTCGTAGACAGACGAAACGCAGCACAAAGCAATAAATTTGCAGTTTAACCCTCTCTCAACCAATCACATTGAATCACCTTGTTGGATAGTCTGACACTAAAGTTTAATTACTTTGATTTGCTTTGTACTGGAAGTGAAAATCCAATAATTTTTACATCACATGATAGGAGATGTAATAAGCTTTACAACAATGTACGGCACATAACAGTTTGATTCAAATTCAACTGATGTATTCTGCTGAGGCAGCATTTATTTTATATTAACTCGACTGGGAGAGGATCAACTAAGCTCATAAGCTCAATCAACAAAAGAAGACTAACCTGACATCCTTCATGTGAGGACACTCCTTGCCAGTGAGTAGAGCCTTGATGTCCACAACGGCCAGCTTGTTAGGCAACTCCTCCAGAGTCGGCACACACTTCTCGTCACAGTCTCCGTAGTGAAACACCTTGTGGTTGGGTGACAGTCTCACGTACCAGAACTTGTCTTTTATCCTCTGGACAGCAATAGAATAAAATACTACTATTATATGAGCTGTCATGTTCCCTTTTATTATTTAGTATGAAAATTAGACTCAGCTAGGTGAGAAATTCACAGTGTTGATAGTAGTGTGTAATTAGGTTATTCACTGTCAAACAGTTAACCATAATTAAAACCTCAACTTGGATGATTTCTACAATTAATTTTTTTACTCTGTTCTATGACGGGGTTTTTGACAAACACTTGCATACTTTCTGACACCTCGGATAGTCTGTTGTTTATTTATATGAATGTTAAAACATTACTTGTTAATATTGGTAAGGTGAATTAGACTAGTTCTTGAATTTAATAAATTATAGTAAACTGACTTTTGTTGTTAAATTTTTCCAAACCATATGTCATAATCTGGTTTCAACACCCATTGATACACCAACGCCCGCATACATCTTGCGGCCAATTTTTGAATTATTAAACTAAATAACCATTAAAAATATTGTACACAAACTAATAAACACATATGAACATTGTGTTTTGTTCTAATTATACAGGGTGTCAATTAAGTCTGGAACCTCTTTTTTAATTTTTAAACCACAATATAAAAAAATATCAAAGTTCACACGCGCTTACTGGTGATAGTAACGCATACATCTGCCCAATTACCGACCGGATAATCCCTTTGGGGGACGGTCCACAAGGAGTCAGACAAAATTCTTAAATAGCAGAATGGGTCAAGTTTGGTATCAAATTAAAGGTCTTACTTAGCAGAGTACAATGTCACAAACCGGACTTCAAAAGGTGGATTCATTTAGTAGTTATAGCTATTTGAATTTTAAAACAATTGAACAATGTAAATTATTAAGTATTACAAGTAAACACCAATTTTTAAGTACCTGTGATCAAATTAAGTGTTCAAAATGTTCCCCTCCCATCGTCTGGCAATGTCCTAGGCGGTTGTAAAAGCCATCCACTGCATTTTGAAGGTAGTCACGAGGAATATCTTGAGCTTCTTGGACTATGAGATTTCTTAGGTGCGCCAAATCTCGAGGCTTAGTACGATAAACTTTATCTTTGAGGTATCCCCAAAGAAAAAAAATCCAGCGGAGATAAATCAGGGGAACGAGCAGGCCACTCTACTGCACCATGTCTTCCAATCCATCTGCGAAGGAATATTGTATCCAAGTATTCTCTAACAAGGAGAGCAAAGTGTGGTGGTGCGCCATCTTGTTGGAAATAAATTCTTTGAAATTGTCGACCAAGAGCAGCTTGTAGTGCAGGAATTATCTCATTTTGGAGCATTGCTAGATACGAGTCACCATTTAAATTACCATTGATAAATAATGGGCCCATAATTTGATTTCCTGTAATACCTGCCCAAACTTTAAGTTTCTGTGGATGCTGTGTATGACTCTATCTGCCACTTTCACATTCTAAGTTGTGTTATTGGTAATAATTATTGATTCCTGGCTTCGATTACTACATTGTCATATGATGGGAGGGGAACATTTTGAACACTTACTTTGATCACAGGTACTTAAAAATTGGTGTTTACTTGTAATACTTAATAATTTACATTGTTCAATTGTTTTAAAATTCAAATAGCTATAAATACTGAATGAATCCACCTTTTGAAGTCCGGTTTGCGGCATTGTACTCTGCTAAGTAAGAACTTTAATTTGATACCAAACTTGACCTATGCTGCTATTTAAGAATTTTGTCTGACTCCTTGTGGACCGTCCCCCAAAGGGATTATCCGGTCGGTAATTGGGCTGATGTGTGCGTTACTATCACCAGTAAGCTTTGAACTTTGGTATTTCTTTCTATTGTGGTTCAAAAATTAAAAAAGAGGTTCCAGACTTAATTGACACCCTGTATTTTTCCTGAATATTGACTACATTCAATAACAGGATTTCGGACATTTGCCATTATTATAGGTTATAAAAAGTATAACACAATGTTTCAAGGATTGGAATCTATCCTCTTCGTCAAGTGGGAAGAGGTATTAATATATACAAAAATAACGAACAGAAAGAAATAAAGAAAGGAAAGAAACTCTTGTGAACCCTATGTTTGAACCTTTTTCATTCCCTTCTTGACGAAGAGGATCTAGATTCCAATCCTCGAAACATTGTGTTATACCTTTTATAACCTGTAACGATGGCAAATGACCGAAATCTTGTTATGCCATCAAACCTTCCATCATCAATAACACTTTAAACAACAACTTTAAACAAAGAACATTCAATAGGCTTCTATCAGTTGATAGCAGCATGCGTAACCAAGGTGGTAAGACATTTTTCTGGAATGTATTTGCTGCTCTTTTACATTAGTTAAATTAACTGTCTGTAAAAACAAACAGCTTGGACATCAAAATCAATCACTGGATAGACAATGTTTCTTCGTCATTAGAAGATAATAATTATGAGCATACAAAAATAATTACATAATACAAATTTTATTACAGATTTAATGTGAATTTTTTATGATTAGTTTTTAGGGAAAATTTCATGAACATCTGACCAAAAATTGCTAAGCTATTGAGGCTTTATTACGTTAGGACTTTCTTAACTTACATAATACACATAAAGAGTAATACAGTAGTTTCTTTATATGTAATATAAAATAACTGATTTGTGTGATTGAAGTTTAGAAAATTGTGTGATTTGTGTGAGAACTCAGGTTTATGACCCAACAGGAATAAAACTCGTAGGCTCACGTCAAACAGACATGTTTTCCTCCACAAGCTGCTTACCTGCCCTCTGTTGGAGTACTTGGTGAATCTGGTGCCTTCAACTAAAAAGCCGAGTCGTTGCTGCTGTATAAGCTCCATGATCTCTGGTGTGATCATCTCCTTGAGCTGTGTGACAGGCCGTGCATGACTCTCCCACTCTTCACGCGACGTACGCTCCTGCTGCCATAGATTAGTGATCTCTGCATAAGTCAGCAGTTGCAGCCTTGCCTTGAACATAGAGAGCTCGGCCGGTTGTGTGGCTAGCGCACGTGTGATCTGCTCCCGCACCACGCTGAATACCTGCACAAACTCTGTTATAGGCATCACAGACTATACTTATCTTACCAAAAATATTCTAATGCCAATATTTTGATAAAGTGTGTTTTTTTCTTCTAAATACATACACAATGTCAAATTGAACTTTTGTTATTTAAGACTAACTAGCAATATATTATTTTTATTACACAATCGTTATTGGTATAATTTGTATTCATATTTTGATCCCAAACTACTATATGAAACTTATTGCTTTGACATAAGTTATAACAATTCAATCATAGCTCTAAATTAACTGTGGTGGTGCTCTTATGGCAAAATTAGATTGTGAATTGAAAAAATGTCTGTTCGAACTTGACTTAAAAGTATCATAATACTTTTTATTTTGAAAGCTTCTGAAACATTGCACTAAGGTAAAGCTGGAACACTGCAGGTTTAGTAATCTAACACTCAACTCAATCATTTTACACAAACACATATTAATCTCACATTTATTCATAGCTTCACTGACAAGTAGCCCATTCATTAAACTAATGCCAGTTTACGAAAGAAGCTGTTCAAATGCCAGAGTTCCATGTTGTATTCTATAAATGTTCTGTAGTACAATAACCATGGATAGCACTGCCCTGTATTAGCTAGCAATATAACATCACATCCTGAAAGCATTGATCCGTGTAAACTGTTTAAATTAAAATTCTTACATGATTCTTTTACAGTCTGAAAAATCTGTTGAATTGAATATTCCATAAACCAGGTGAAGATTTATAAGCCCATTCTTAAAATATTTTAAGAGAAATTCTGTCAGATTCTGTAACATACTGGAAACATTTACTTTTTCTTAGAGGATGTTTTTTCCATAATTACAAGTCGGGCATCATCTTGTTCTTAAAAACAAAAACTATGCAATTAGTTTTTGCATGGTTAGTTTAAGTTTTACATCATAGAAGTAATGAATACAAGAATTCAGCAGTTTAATGAAGGAGTCTATATTTCTAACGCAGAGAGTTGTATCATAAGTATAGTACTGAACTATCTGTGCATTCTGGATCAATGTTAACATAAATCAATCATAAACAATACTGAACCAAGAATACATCCATGAGAAATCCCTTGAGAGAGTGTTAACAATCTCAACACACATGGCCTACATCACTGGGGCACAACTGCATTTAAAACCGGCATGCCATGTACCTACACATTTCTTCCAGTTTTAACAAAAAAAAAATAGCACAAGGAAATTGATCAAATGCCCTCAATAATAGATGAACAAACCAAGCATATACGAGGTGTGTTCAAAAAGTATCGCGAATTTTGAATTTTCGCGGTTTACGTATATTCGAATTTCGATTTTTTTTGTGGCGTTATGTTGGTACATATGTCTCTCACTTATGTTGACAATTTCGGCCATTTTAAATGTTCAGTTAATTGTTGACAGCTGCTTTGCTTGCAAGTGTTTTGGTTCGTCTTCGATTTTTACCTATTCAAAAAAATGGAACAAAGAACCTATATCAAATTTTGTGTGAAAAACGAAATAAAGTGCGCGGATGCATTCCGAATGTTGACTGTGGCATACAGAGAAGCTACTTTGGACAAAAGCAACGTTTATCCGTGATACAAAATGTTTTCAGAAGGCCGAGAAGATGTGAATGACAAAGAGCGTGCCGGACGCCCGAGCACTTCAACAACACACGAAAAAATTGATGAAGTGAAGAAAGTGGTATTGGCCAATCGTCAAATCACATTTAGAGAAATTGCCGAGGACCTAGGCATATCGATTGGCTCGTGCCATTTGATTTTAATCAATAATTTGGGCATGAGACGGGTCACCGCAAAATTCATACCAAAATTGCTCAATTTCGATCAAAAACAGCATCGCATGAACATTGCTAATGAGATGTTGGAATCTGTCCGCGACCACCTGAATTTGCTCCAGAGGGTCATAACTGGTGACGAATCGTGGGTTTATGGTTATGTCGTGAAAACCAAAGCTCAATCATCTCAATGGAAGCTGCCGCACGAATCAAGACCGAAAAAAGCACGCCAAGTTCGGTCGAATGTGAAAGTTTTGCTTACAGTTTTCTTCGATTGCAGGGGCGTGGTGCATCATGAGTTCTTGCCACAAAGTAGAACGGTGAATAAGGAATATTACCTGCAAGTTTTGCGCGAAGCAATCTGCCAGAAACACCCGAATTTGTGGAAAAACAAAAATTGGCTTTTGCAACACGATAACGCCCCTGCTCACACATCGCTGCTTGTACGTGACTTCTTGGCCAAAAACAACACACTAATGATACCGCAGCCACCGTATTCCCCAGATCTGGCCGTCTGTGACTTTTTCTTGTTCCCGAAACTGAAGAGGCCCATGAAAGGACGACGGTATGCCATGATTGACGAGATAGAGACGGCATCGAAGGAGGAGCTGAACAAGATACAAAAAAATGATTTTTTGAATTGCCTCAAAGATTGGAAAAAACGTTGGCACAAGTGTATAATATCCCAGGGGGATTACTTTGAAGGGGACAAAATAGATATTCACGAATAAATAAATAACTTTTGAAAATACACAAAATTCGCGATACTTTTTGAACACACCTCGTACTCTATAATCTCCAGTCTCCATGATCGTGCCCACAAAAAAGTTTGTAATGCTATGATTTTTTGTTATTTTTATGAAAGTCAAACTTATTCAAAAACATAATAATAATAATAATAATAATAATAATAATAATAATAATTGTTTAAACACTTTAATTAAAATGGCTAGCATTAAAACAAAGGAATAATTTTAATTGCTTTTAAGTACAAGTATTGCTTTGTTTGAAAACTGGGATCACTTCACCAGTTTTCAATTGATGCGTATTTATCCCATTTTCAAAACGTATATTGACTAAATTACTCTGTATTTCCAAAAAGGACTATGACAATTTTACGTAACCACATTGGATACCATCGATATAAGTGACTTTTCTGTTTTAATTGCCTCTAGTTTTAACTAGTTTTTAATTGTCACTTTAAACTCTTGCAACAATGAAGTTTATTATATTGACTGATGAACTTTTGTTCAAGTTTAATTTATGAATCTCTACAAAAATAAAAAGAATTTTTCCTATAGGAATATTTTTACCTTAACAAAGTCCTCTGTAGTAGCGCGCATTTCCTTCCAGGTCTTGTTCAGCAGGACAATACAGATGTAAAAGAACTCTTCAAAAGGATGATCGTGAGTGAAGAACATAGGATGGTAGTTCTGGCCCTGTTCGCTTGGTGGTTCTCCAATGTGGAGGATCTCGCAGAGCAGCTTAACTAGCTCCACACTGGTGCGGCCAAACGGACACTCGTGTTCGTCAGCTCTGCAGGAGTTCTCCAACACTACCTGACCATTCATTTTACTAATCAGACAAATAAAGTTTTACGAAGCATGAATAAAGTTTATTCATTGTTAGAGAGTTAATTGTTAAAGAGTTGCAAGTGTTGTACCCATTTCTTAGGATAGGTTTCTCCAAGTGCAAAATATGATTTACAGTTTTACACTGTCTACAATGCCATGTATATGAACTCAACAATAGTTTATCGTGCAACATCTGAAATTACTAATGCAAGGGCTATTCTGTAGGCTATTGAAAGTAGATTACGTTTCGCTCTGAAACCACTGGGGCGGGACTATCGTGGCCGTTACGATGTCAGGGCGTTACTCCGTTCAGTGGCTATCCAGCCGAGCTAGTGTAAGGTTACTGTCACTCCTCGTTTTTATACAATAGTAGTTTAAAAAGGTGTGATGCAATTGAAAATTTTGTCAGTTATTAAGTGCAGTTGGTAATACAGATTTTATTAGCTACGCACAATAAACCGATTGAGATTTATCGCCAACTCTGTGACGTTTATGGGAACGATGTATTCCTGAAGGTGGAGTGCGTCAGTGGTGCATTAAGTTTAAGAATGGCTGAACTAATGTGCGTGATGACAAATGAAGTGGACCAAGTATTGTGATCGATGAAATTGTCTCTAAAGTTGATTAGAAGATTAAAGAAGACTGCTAATTCACAATAACAGAACTCTTACTTAGTTTTCCTTAAATTTCAAGGAGTTTGCTACACAAAATTATTATGCAGAAGTAAGGTTACCATACATTTTGTGTAAGATGGGTAATAATCTTAACAGAAGCCCATAAAAATCAGCGTGGTACAACATAAATTCTGTGAGGTATTGTGAAACCTTGCAAACGTTAAGAAGAGCAATACAAAATAAGCACAGAGGAAAGTTAAGTTCAAAAATTTTGTTTTTGCACAACAACGCCCGATCACACACGGCAAATCGGACTCGAGAAGTCCTGGATGCTTTTAAGTGGAAGGTGTTTCCACATCCGCCTTACAGTCCAGACCTTGCACCCAGCGACATCTACCTGTTTCCAGCAATGAATACCTGGCTTGCGCTTGCGATGCAGTGTGCCTTCCTGGTTGAAGTCTAAGGCAGCAGAATTTAAAAACTAGTTCACCACTATGGAAGTGCTTAAATTTTTATGGTGACTATGTTGAAAAATAGTGTTTTAGTGTTACTTTCAAATGTGTATAGTACAATCTTTTTGATTGTACTTTGTTTTTTGTGTATATCAAAATGTAATCTACATTCGTGATATTCCTCGTATATTAATCAGCAAATTAAACAAGTTTTTTGTTTTAAGTTTGTTTTTGACAATGGAAGGATTGTGAAGGAAACAGGTTTGTTATGTATGCATTTTTTAACTAATGCTATCATTTTAGTTAGTTGAACAAGTTTCATTAAGCAATTAAAAATAATTTATAAATAAATGACTTATTTTAGCAATTAAAAGTTAGTGCAATTAATGGTATGAATTTTATAGCTTCCATTCAAAAGACTTGTATTCTCGTTTTTGAACAAAGGGTCCACTAGTTTATTAAATTTTCTATATTTCCAATATGTCTTAAAATATTAAAGCATATAATCCTTTGAGCGCAAACTTTTATTACATTTCTTTTGATAAGAACTCTATACATTCTTTATTATTTAACTTATCATATCATGATGTTAAAAACTGCCTGCTATTAAGCAGTTTTCACCACTGCCAGTTGAGAGTTAAATTTTTTAATTTATTGTAGACAGCTCTTCATATTAACCCTTTAAGTGGCGGTCATTTGTGGTCTCAGTGGCAGGCCGTTTTCGGGTAAATTGCCGTCATCGTTAAACTTATTTTTAGAAAATATTGTATAAGTGATAACCTAGCAACATTATATATATATTTTTTCCTTATGAACTATAGAATAAGAATAATTATGATATTTGGTTCCTTATTTTTATTTTCAGATGAATATCATTGTAGGTGTGTAAAGATTTTCTTTTAGAAAAAAATAATTTTTAAGTTCTACTGTCCGTCACTTTGAAACTACTGGAACTACAAAATAATGTCATATTTACAGAATATACACAATTTTATTCTAAACAAATGACTACCTATGCATTTTTTTCTATTTACAAGAACAAAAAAGTTAGAAGGGAAAAACTAAATCAATGTACAAACTGTTTTGTTTTGTTTTTTTGTTTGTTTTTTTTTTTTTTACTCCGAGTCACTAGTCACTAGGGCTTGTATTTTCCTCCCAGTAGTGTAGGGCCTATAATAGTGGCTTAGTTTGTCATAGCACAGTATATTTCGTAAATATAAAACAGGAATTGTCTTATCGCAAACCCCTCCCCATCCTCAGACAGAGGTCAAAGTCGAGCGGTCTAGTAGATAAAGTGATTACAGAATCTCGCCGCCCGTTCAGCTGGTGCGCCGCATTCTTGTACTTTCGTGTTTTACTGTGTGTGTAATAGATTAGTGATGTGTGACACTATGAGAATTTGGGATTTACCCAGGAGCGAAGAGGGGACCATTCGTTTTTTACAAGATCGTGACTAGTTGCCTAAATCTAAAATATTCGTGGCGGTCGGCAGTTGCGGCTGAAGGCAGAAATCCACTACACTCACTCATCCTTGATATTGCTGCATTCTGGGCGTCACAGGAAACCCATTAACAATTAATAATCGTTGTAAGTTTGTAATTGAAGAGTTGCTTTTTCGTTCTATAATGTTTTTTTCTATAAATTTATATGTTTGTGTTCCTCATACTGGTGTGGTCGGTATAATCCCAAAGTACCCCAACATTTTCCATGACGAACGAATAACCTAAACATTTACCGGTAACACAAACAACGCGATAAACAATAATATACTGACAATAACAGTACGCAAAGTCGCCAAACAAAACAGTGACGAGACGAAGTAGACAGCTGTTCTCTCGTCTGCCGCCAGGTCAAACGAAAACTGTTGGATTCATTTAGGCCAGCAAACATTAGTAACATGAATACACACTATACTATATGATATATATATATATATATATATATATAGGAAATTTCATGGAGAATACGATAGTTCAAACTAGGCCTAAAAATAATGGATGGTTGCGGAGCAACAGCCTTAAATGTGAAGCGACGGCTGTGACGGCGCTTGCCACTTCGCGGCGGCGTGAATCATATGTCTCAGACGGCGCTTGCCACTTATAGGTTTAAAAGTATCTCTAGGCTATTTAATTTTAATAGAGATTTTTCCAAATAAGCTCTTTTGTAAGCAAAAACCAAATTCAATTGAAATTGGGCACATTTTTAATTTTTTTCAAAGTATCCAAGCTAATCTCTAATCTTCCCTTCACTTCTATTGGAAGTCCAATGAATAAATTACTTGCAAAAACTATTTATTTTGTACAATAGTGTGAGCTAATTCGAACCGCTACAATGACAGTTTTAAAAGTACCTTGGTATAGCTCTCCGTGTGATTGCGAGCAAAGTAGATCATGCAGTCCAGCGCCAACATGCCAGGAGGTGTCTCAGTGAAGTCCATCGCAGGATTGATATCACACTTGAATCCTAGCTTCTTATAGTCCTTGGCGTAACCACCATGCTGTCTGCGAGCCACTCCGTCTGTAGAGCCTGTCCCGTCCGAGTCAAAGGCAATCCGTCGCAATTCTTTTATCTTGTCATGTGCATCTTGATCCTTATTACAATATAATTATTAATTAAATCAAAATTAGTTTTAACTTAAACTAGTTTTAAAACTGTACTAATGTAACAAAGTTCAAATCTTTTCAAGATTTAGTTTTGTTAATTTTTATAAATGATCATAATGTACACATTATCTTTTACAAGTATAAAATGTTGTCAGATACTTCGGTTTGTTTCACAATACGTAAAATTGGTTTGATATTCACATACTAATAGATAATGCTAGCCTTAGCTATATAGACAGTAATAAAACTCCTTCAAAAGATAACATAATCAGGGGTACCAGGTTATTCTGGATTCTTATTTCTCGTTTGATAGAAATGATTTGAGTAACAGAGAAAAATAAATAAAACTGGAAGACATGGTGTAATTCAATTGTTTTAAAAGGAGAAAACGCCAAATGAAATAAATGATAGGATTTTACCAACATGAGTTAACTCATGTCCTTTCTATGAAACTGTTCAACTGTGGATAAATGAATTTATGCATTTCAGAACAAGCACTGAAGAAGCACCATGTCCTGGAGCCCTGAAATCAGCAGTGACACGGAATGATTGATAAAGTCGAGAATTTGGTTTTAGCTGACAGCTAAATGAAAGTGCGGAAGTTAGCTGAGGCTATTGGGATTTTGACTGAACGAGCTTACTTCATTTTACATAATGAGTTACACATGAATAAGCTTTGTGCAAGATGAGTGCTGAGTGAACAAAAGGGGATTCGGGTGTGAACATCTGGGGACAATTTGATAGTGTTTCAGAAAAATCCGGTAGAGTGTACGCAGCATTTTGTGAGAATGGACAAGACTAGGATTCAACAGTATACACCACAAATAAAGCAGTCTAGACAATAGATTGTACGTGGAGAGCCTTCAAGCTCCAAAAAAGGGGAAAAGTGTTCCATCTGCTGCAGGAAAGGTGATGACATCCGTTTTGGGATGCAAAAGGCATTCTACGGATTGTCCACCTTAATAAATATCATGATAACTGATGTGTTCACGTTATTGTATATACAACATGTATTATAATCCAAAATGCATAAATAAAAGTAACTTTATTATTTGAAAGGATGCCAAATATTGAAAAATTATAAAATGTGATTTTTTTTTATGGTTGGATTACATTTTTTAGAATCCTTTAACAGGGAGTTCAATCTAGTAGTTTTCAAAATCTGACACTTCTGTGATGTGGTGTGATGGTAAGCTAGAGAGTTTACTGTACTGTTTGTTGACTATTTCCATTTAAATTAATATATTATGTAGTTAAGATTAGAAACAATTTTTAATCATTAAGTTGGAACAAAATATGTACAAAAATATCTTATTAAAAATGTATTATTTTCTACAAATTAAATGTATTATGTTAGATTTAATTTTAAAATATTTTCTTTTTGTAAAATACATTCTGAAAAGATAAGAAAATTCTTTCCAAGTACAACAAATAGTTAATAAAAACAATTACAGAATAAAATGCAACTAAAGTAATTGTATTTTAAACTTGATTATATGCTCATATATATTACACTTATGTAATAATTAACTAAAAATTAAACAAAATACAGTTTCTACATGAATGAAATAGCAATCATAAGTGCTCTCTTAGTATTCAGAAAATTGTTTACATTACATACCTGAGGATCCATCTTGATGTTCATCCGTTGTTCCAAAAGTCCCAGAGATAATGTCTGTAGGACGTATAATTGGTGAGCCATTTCTGTTCCAACCTGAAACAAATCTTTTATTTAACCTGGATGGAAAGTAGTGTATAAAATATACTGAGAGAATAAAAAAATTTAAAATCGACTTTAAGGGGAAACATATTAAAATTCACTATGTTGTTGACCCTGAATATATCCTTTATATTGGGTAAGTTAAAATATATGTAGAGCATGTGTATGGTGTGTATTTGATACACACTGGGGTATGCCAACAAAAGAGGAACAGAGTATTTACTGTAAAAGGGTTGAGATTATATGTTCTGGGATCTCAGATTGTGTCAATAGGTGAGAATGCAAAACTATTCAACTATATGCTATAACACTCTGCATGTAAATTCACTGTTACGTCTCTCAATCACAAAAATTATGTTTTACTCCCCGACTTCAGAATTCTACTACAAACTGGCCTTTAGCACTAAAACTATTACTATATCAACAAATCTCCTCAGCTTCTGACACAAATGCTACAAATTGCCTGGAGACCAATTTACCTCATGGGTGCTCATTGAGATAAACTTCTACTTTCCAATTTTAGAGTTCTAACCTGCCTGGACTTAAAAAAATATTGAAACATCACAAAAAAAATAGAAATACCTGGAATACATATTAGATGTAAAAATGCTTATTAAACTCACAGCTTTACAACTTATTTAGGGCTCTGCTCCACTGTGACCTTATAAAATGAAAGAAAAGTATTAAAATTCAAAGTACCTTAAAAGACGACAATCAAAACATATTAAATATTTTTCACTTATTCATGTATGGGTCTACTACAATCATGTTCACGAAGAAACGGTTCTGCTATCTGAACTGAGAGATCTGCCCAACTGGCCTATAAACTCCCAATATTAACAATAGCACTACTCAAATATTGCTGCTTGGCATCTGTGTTTTAAATATAAATGGCATCCAAAATATTACGTAAAATGTTATTAAGTGTAAACGTCTGATGTTGCTCCTGCTATTTGAGCATACAAGTTACCAAGCCTTCTACAGGAAGACGAGAGAGACAAGGAAAACATGGTGGTTTCACTTGAATGGTCGTTACTGGCTAGATATTTCAGATCTCACCATACAGACAAGGAGGCGTGTTGAAATTGCATATTGCAATCAATGAACAGCACTTTGTACCTAGATACAATTATAAGTGCACTCTTACTCTTATGATTGTTACGTATAAAATAATAATTTACAAAACAATTATACAAGAGTTATACAGAAAGAAACCACCATTTATGCGTAGCACAAGAAGTTGTATGGATAGCACCACCATGTCAATATTGATGCGTGCAGTGGTTAAGTAGCTTTTAACTGTGTAAGGTATAGGTGTTTGTACCTTGGACCGTTGTCTAGTTACAACCTATAAAACGAGTGCTGTATTAGAACATCTAGCCAAGTGTGTGGTGTTATAAGATTTATTTGGGTGAAAAATCATTCAGTAGCCGAGATTCATTGTGAATTGTGTGTTGTTTATGGCCCAAAGATTATGAGGGCAGACTTTGTTTTCAAAGGGTGCGATTTACGGAAAAATGTAACACAAACACTCAGGATAAAGAAAGGAGTGGTAGACCCTTATCTTTTCAGTGATGACTTACTCAACAAAGTGAATGAGAAAAAGTTTGTGAGAACCATTACTTCACAATTTCAAAACTTTCCGATCATTTCTCTCACAAGTCTTTTACACAAGATAGTGACAGAAAAACTAGGCTATTGAAAGTTTTGTATTTGTTGTGTTTCTAACTACATATAGATAAAAAGTTATGGTATTTAGATGTATGTAACAAAATTTGGTATCTTCACTGGTTAACTTTTTATTTCAAAACTGATGTTACTTTCTGGATAACCCTTGTAGATCTCCCTGATCATAACCCGGATTTAACAAAAAATTTAAAATCAGAAATGCAAATCCCACTGAATGTGTGTTAGTATGTGAAGGATTAATGAACTAATTTTATAAGTGATTTCAATATAAAATGATGAACAAGAAAATCAGAAGGAACTAAAAATTACAAATATAATATAAAAAGAATGGAATATAAAAAAGTTAAACAAGAAAAAGTTATTATGATGAAAGCAAATTATGGAAACTCCAAACAAGAAAATCCCATGGCAATGCAAGTTTTAGTAAATTTCAACATTAATAATCTTAAAACAGTATCTGTTGATAAACAGTTAAAATTGAAAGAGATAAAAGTGGAAAATAAAAATGTAGAAATAAAAAACTTAAAGAGATTTAATAATTATTTTCTGTATTACAAAAGTAAAGAGATATTCAACAAGTTAAAAGAACAACAAGTGAAAAGTTCTGAGGAATATATATATGCTTTTGAAACTAAATTATTAGGAATTTGAACATTTTAGCACTGAATCGTGAATTATAGAATCAAAAAGACTAAGTTACTTACAACAGCCTAATTAAAGAGACAGAGATGGAAGAAGTTATGTGAAAGCAAAGGATCTGTGGGTAAAAAGTAAATTGTAATCCTACAAAGAAGTTTTGTTTCGTTTAACCACGTTTGCAACCAACACCCCAACAAGTAACTTTGCCTGTATTACTTAAGTGTTTAACCTAACAAAAAGCTGTGCCTAGTGTTCCAAAGTGTTTTAACCAGCAATGAGAATTTGACTTTGTTATCTAAGATTGTAACCCTACAAAGAAATATTGTTTTGTTTAGCATGTTTCCAACCAACAATCCAACAAGTAACTTTGCCTAGATTATTTAAATGTCTAACCTAACAAAATGCTGTCTATGGTGTTCCAAAGTATTTTAACCAAAAGGAATCTTTTCATTTTTGATCATCCAAGTGTTTTATTAAACAAATGATCTTTGCTTATCTCAGTATTTATAGTTTACCTAACAAAGAAGCAAGCCTTGCTTATCCAAATATCTTACACAACAAAGAAGCATTTCCAGTATTACCCATGTGTTTTACTAACTACAGTAATGACTAAAAGAAGTCATTGAAGACTACACATCTGCCAAATGGTAAACACAAGAAATTCCATTAGATTAGCCAAAGAAATGTTGGCAGGTCATGATGAGTACATAACAAAAAAAGTATACACCATAAAAGCCAAGCTGACATGAAAGGTATGAAGTCCGTGAAGAAAACACTGATCAAACAAAGAATTTACTTACTCCTTGATCGACATAAGCCCACTTTTGACTATCAGATGTACAAGGAGCAATAAATTCAGCAACAGAAAACTATAACAAAAATGTATAATACTTCTTAACTTTAAAAATCAGTTGAAAAATAAATAAAAGAAAAACATTAATGGTACTAAGAAATTTATAATGAAAACAGATACCTAGCTTAGAATACGGGATTATTCAAAAGTCACCAAACTCTAATTACTATGTTTTGTTACAGACAATAATCTTTATTTAAAAATTCATGGGAAATTGTAACAGCATCATTAAACTATTAATAAAATTAATATTTACAAATTTTATATTATTATTCAGTTTTCATAATGTCTCTTCCAGATAAATTTTCAATAGAGTACAAGGAATTTTGTAGTAGCAACTTCTTTACTTCATTCTTGAAACTTTTTGTGTTTAAAGACTTCTTGAGGTCTTCTGGTAAGTGGTTCCACACCTTTATTCCCATGTATGAGGGCTTCTCTTTAAACAGAGCTAGTCTGTGCACTGGAACCTCTGGGTAGTTTGCTCTCATGAACAAATGTTACCAGCCCACACAGAACTACAGTACTACTGTTAGTATTGATAAGCTGATAAGGATGAACCTCTCTCAACTGAAAGCCATCCAGTGCTTTTACTACCCTCTTTTGGATCACTAAATGTGATGTAAGTTCCACCACACTGAGAAACCATAGCGGAGAGGTTCAAACAGTTCATGGTATAGCGTTTTAGCAGTGAATGTAGTCTTGTTATAATATACATAATACTGCACAGCCATGTTCATCTCAATATATGACTGAATCTCTATCTACATATTTTTCAAACAGAATTAAGACTGTATCATCAGCATTCATTAAGGTTGTGGAAAATTGTTTCTAGATTCTTAGGGAAATCGTACATCTTGTTATTAAATTATTTTTTCCCATTTCATAATTGGTCAGATTTTACTGCGTTGCAGATTTCAAAATAAAGACCTTTGTTTTGTCATAGCCATTAGCCATTTTGTATTCGAGTTGTGTTGTGTTTGTGTGATAGTAGACTTCTAGAACAATTGATTTACCATCTAAAAGCTAAGAAAATGTTTCCGGACAATGTGTGTAGTAGATGCTCCAAAGCTGTTTGATTGTGTTAAAATGATATTGTGTCCTTTTTAGTTCAACATGAAATTTTACATTCCTTTCCTTTGCACAACTATAGTAGCAATCTGGAGTGAGGATAGACTGTTGTTTCATTATTTTAGACTAGTTTAATATGGTTAGGTGAGTTTGTAATTTTTAGTGAACATTAGTGATCAGTCATGTATGGAATTTTATATTTTACTGATTGGTACTATCTCAAGGGATGTTTTTTGTTTGTCGCCATTAGCACAGTTCAGTGCTGCCCTGCACTGATGACTGGAGGCACTACCGTTAACCTGTGAACTACTTAGTGTCTTTAACAATATTAATAATTTTTCAGAAATTTAATTGTTATCTGTTGTTTTTTTTAATTTAATTTATAAGCATTTCCCTATTGAAAAAAATAAGAAATATTGTGGCTAAAATACACAATTACCGATTTTTTAAAAACAACCACATAATTTTATGATATGTTAGGCTATATCACCTTACCTTCTTTAAATTAGGCCTATAGTAGTATATTTAGCCCAATATAGACTATGGTAATTCTAAGCAATATATGGGTCAACCTCGATTTTTCTCATATTACAATATAATGTTCCAATAGTCAATTAGAAAAGGAAATGACTAGAATTTCTTGCCGGAAAGCAGTTATAGGGAGCAGGCAACCGCCAGACGGTCATATATTGCTTAGAGTTACCTATTAGTGATCAGGGGCACTAACGTGATCTGGGCTTCAAATTTGGAACTACTCGAGTAAATTTTTTTTCTAAAAGAGCAAGCAGCGCGAAGCGCTGCGCAGCGGGCAGGCATCGTGCGTGATTCTTTTTTTTATTAAAAATTTCTGATAAATTGTTATTACTTATTACAATATAATGTAGGTAATGTATGTAAAACAATTTTAAACACATAATTACATGCTGGAAAGCAAAGTAAACCAATATAATCCGCCCAATACAAAATCTCCGTAAAAATCTGGTAAAGGAATCTGTGTCATTCCTTTGGTTTGAATCATTTCAGTATATACGAAGATCACGCACGATGCTTGCCCGCTGCGCAGCGCTTCGCGCTGCTTGCTCTTTTAGAAAAAAAATTAACTCGAGTAGTTCCAAATTTGAAGCCCAGATCACGTCAGTGCCCCTGATCACTAATAGGTAATTCTCGCGGTTGCCTGCTCCCTATAACTGCTTTCCAGCAAGAAATTCTAGTCATTTCCTTTTGTAATTGACTATTAGAACATTATATTGTAATATGAGTTGCCTGCTCCCTATAACTGCTTTCCGGCAAGAAATTCTAGTCATTTCCTTTTCTAATTGACTATTGGAACATTATATTGTAATATGAGAAAAATCGAGGTTGACCCATATATTGCTTAGAATTACCTAGACTATAATAAATAAGTCCTGTTAGTATACTTTATGAAGAGATTGTGGTTTAAAATGAGATAGTAAACTATGCTGCCTCTTTTTTGATAAATCTAAGATTTAGGCTAAATTACATAACAATAATAGGCTAGGTTACTCACTTGTCCTGATGCCGACTGGATGATGTTGGTCCATATGACATTGCGGACTTGTTTAGAGCACAGAGTAGCAGAAATGGCTTTACTTTTAGCTGGATCAGCCTTCAAAAATAACGCATTGATCAGAGATATTGCATTTAGCTGAATAGCTTGATTCTGGCTTTGTAAATGCATCACTAAATTAGGAAACGTAACTTCTTTTTCAACATGTCCATATTTTCCTGAACTGTTAAGAACAATATTTTCTAGAATTGACAAGGAAGCTTGAACTACTTTACCATCTTGTGCTGTACTCGACTGGTTATTAACATAACTTGCCACTGTATTAATGAAAGGTACCTCGAGTATATCCCATGATACAATACCATGGTCCATCAATTCCACAAACGAGAGTAGGGAGTAAGCTAGCATACCTCCAACACATTTCCCATTTTCAATTAGTCCAATGATGTATCCTAAACCTTGTTTGTTGATAAACTCTAGAGCAAAAGTTACATCAGTACTCAAACTTGATAATTTTTGAAGGGCTCCAACCTTTTCCTCATTTGTGCCAGAATTAAGTTTTTGCAGTATATCATGGGCAGTTTTAGAAGGTGAATGAGCCAATCTTAAAACTGATCCATTTTTAACCTCATTTCTATTTTTTTCAGTTACATAATTTTGGTTATTTACTTCTGAAAATTGAAGAGCATACTGCTCTGGTTCAGTGAGATTCCAACCATTACATAGATCTTGAATAATGGCAGCTAAAGGCTGCGTTTGATTAAAACCCTTTAATTGGGGATTTTGATCTGCCATTTCAACAGCAATTTTCACGACATTAGAGTCAGTTGTTGTAGGCATTTGTGTCTTGAATACTTTTGCATTCATAGTGAATAAAAATAAACTTTTCTCAAATACACTAAAACAATAATCACTTCACAAATATATTATAACCAACACTTTATAAGGACACACAAACAAATAATTATTCAAAAACACACATGATCAAATTTAGATCCACAAAATAATAGTACACAATTTGAGATTTGTATTTGACAGGTATCTCTGTAGGTTAACCTAACTAAGTCAGTGAGTTAGATTTAGACTGTTATAATCTTGAAATAATGTAAAGTCTAGATTCTAGACTGTCTGGCGTCTGCATGTTTTTAATAAACAAATCGACATGCTAGTCTACTGAAGGAAAGGCCAATCAGAACTCCAATGTCATTCCACGCCCAAACAGATGATGAACATATACACAATTAACCAACAGCATAGAAACTAAAAACATGAAGAAACCTTACCAACAAACTAGATATACGGGGAGACTAAGTAATACATAGGAGACATACATTATTTGTAATATAACAGACTATTGATACGTTATACTATTTAATGTGAATAAATAAACTAAAAAGGAAAGTGCAATATGGCTCTCGACTGGTATTATTTCCGAACGCCCCTTTCCGATGGCGGCGATAATACACTCAAATTTCCAGAATCTTCTTAAATGAACAGCTCCTTATCACAACACATGCCCAGGTAAACATAACCAGAGACATTAGTTGCTAACGTAGATGTATTCTGAATGTACCACGGTTGGTTGCTAATCTGCAAATTCTAAAACTGTACATTTTCCAAATCCTTTATAGATGCAGTACCGAGCAAGGTCGTCAGAAGTAAGATGCAAACACAATCGATCTTATGGTAGCAAAATATTAATATTTTCTGTTTAGAAATGCATAAATTATGCATCTTCTGTGAAACAATGTTATTTAATGCGACTGTAGTATAATCAATATTGTACATCATTAACTTGAAAAATTGGACTCGGTGATCGAAGTCGCCCTCAGAATGTTTATGACTATGCTTATGTTTATGTTAAGTGGCTTTTGCAAGGCTAAATGTGTTATTGCGAAAAACGTTACATACTGATATTTTTGAAATATTAAAAATGTTTGAAACACAACTAATTAAAACATTAAGATTCTTTGCAACACATTGCAAAACATCAATTGTCATTTCATCACTAGATCACTCTAGTCTTCTGGTTCCAGGAACGTCATCAATTCTACCTGTCTTTTCAAAATGTTTTATGGTTCTTTGTACTCCTCATTTTGAAAAAGGACTGCAATTTTGTAAAGTTTCATTGAATAAGTTTCTAATCTCATTATAAGATCTAATCTCCATAACCACGTCTGTAACCAGTGCTGTGTTTATTGTGCTTTTATATTTATATTTAGTAATAAAACTGAATCTGCATGGATATTACCCTTGTAATAGGTAAACTTTGAACTATATTTTGAATGTTATAGGTTAGGTAAAAATTATGCCTGCTACTAAAAAGGAAAACTGTTGACTCAAGAGTCTCTCTAAAACATTTAGTAAAAAGAATAAGGCACGCCTAGCCGCTATTGCAAGATGGTCAACAAACCTAGGCCTACAAAATCATGCCACAAACAGTCCTGAATGTTCAGGAGAATCGTCAAATTTGAAACCCGAAGAACCGATTGGTTCCGGGTTAGGCCTAACTCAACAACCAAGCACATCTAGTAACTGTGATTTGCAGCAGACTAGGCCTAATGAGGATAGTGATTTTAAAACTAGACTGTCTGATTTAGAAAAATCACTAAATGTAGGCCTAGTAGAAAATGATATTGAAATGAACCGTGAAAGCTTGCAGTACGGTATTATTGATTTTGGTTGTATAAATAGCCTGATTGGGAATCTAGCCCTGTCCTAAATGCAAAGAACTAACCCTATCATCAAAAATCTCATGTAGATTTGGACTAGCCAGTAAAGTTGAAGTGGAGTGTAGTTCATGTAATATAGTCTCCAATTCTTATACATCTAAAAAAATTGATGATAATAATTCTTTTGACGTCAATTCTAGAATGGTAACTCACTTCATATCAAATGGACAAGGATACAGTGCAATGGAGAGAAACTATGTATAGTGCTAAATATGAGAATTATGAGCAATAACACATTTAGTAAAAATTGCAAAAACTTTGTCAAAATCAACAATAGAAGCTGGTCAAATAAAATCTGGCCACTGCAAGAGCCCGAGAACGACAAATATACGCTGAACTGGAAAATTGTAATAGGCCTAACGACTACTATGGGCCTATAGACATAGCAGTATCATTTGATGGCACATGGCACTAGAGAGGCCACACCTCAAATTATGGTGTTGGTTGTGTAATAGAATTACACACAGGTTTTAGTTATAGATTACTGTGTTTTATCAAAGTACTGCCATTCGTGCGCGTTAGCGGAATCGGATCTTGGCAAAAAATTCCCCAGAAATTTTGACATTTGGTTCTCAGGCCACAAATCTGAATGCAGTATAAACTACAAAGGATCTTCACCCAGCAATGGAGGTTGAAGCAGCAGAAAGACTTTGGAAAAGATCTAATGACTATAATTTCAGATATACTACTATTCTCTCTGACGGTGACTCTAAAGCTTGGCAACACATTCAAAATTTGAACGTTTATGGGGACAATGTAACCATAAATAAAGAAGAATGTATAAATCAAGTCTCCAAAAAGATTAGGAACTGCTTTGAGAAAAGTAGTGAAAGATTGTAGGGTAAAAAAAAAATTACTTTGGCGGGAATCAGCTATGGAAGTTTGAAAGATGCGACCATAATAAAGCTTCAAAAATACTACAAAAACGCTATTTAAAAAAAATAAAGATAATATAAATGGAATGAAAAGCAGTATCCTTGCAACACTACTTCATTGTGTTTCAACAGATGAAAAAGCCCAGACATTACAAGTGTTCCCACAGGTACTAAACAGTTGGTGTTTTTATAATAGAGCGTTGGCAAATGGCGAGACACCAGGACCTCATAAAGAAAATTTAAAAACTCCTATAACAGAGACTGTACTAAAACACATTGCACCTGTGTATCAAAGACTTGCTTCAGTTGAACTGTTGAATAGATTGTTCTAAGTGCCTGACCCAGAATTCAAACGAGAGTTTGAATGGGACTTATCTGGACCAAATGTCCTAAGGTACGCAACGTTTCTAAAAGAGCTGTAGAAACTGCGGTGGCTGCGGCTATTGGAGAATATAACTTTGGTAATACAGCTATAACTACTGTTATGACAACTGCTGGAATGACAATTGGGCATAAAAGTAATGTAATCATGAAAAGAAGAGATAAGAGAAGAATCAGACAAGCAAAATTGAAAGAAAACAAAGTATTTTCAAGAGTACAGAAAAAAAAAAATTGCGTATGATAAAACATTATAGAGAACAAAAACTAAAATAGGAGAAGGTTTAACTTATGGAGCTGGTGAATTTTAGGTGAGAAAGCAAGGATCCTAAGTAATATAAGTATGTTTATAGGCTCATTTTACCACTGTTATAAAGTAAAAAATAAACTTTAAACTCTATTATTCAGAATTTGTTATTTTCACTGTTTTCGCAGCTAGGTGCGGACATAACTCCAAGTTAGGTTATAGCTAGAGCCATAATTTTTTTTTTTATTTTGAAGCTTATAAAATGGTCTGCAAACTGTAGCATTGGTTTTATAAAATAATGTATGAAAGAGTTTTTAATTTTGTTTCCTTTCGTAAAAATAAAGTTTTCAACAATAAAATATATTTAAAAAATTATAAACAATGAACAGTGTCATATCTGATCAAACCCATGCTACACTTTGCAAACAATAGTTAGTATAATCTTAAAAAAAAAAAAAAAAAAAAAAAAAAAAAATAGGTTCTACCTATAACCTAACTTTGAGATATACATCTGCACCAATGAAATAAGTTTTCCGCAATAAACCACCCCTACCCCTAAGGGGGGGTTGCAAAAAATGTTAATGTATGGTATTAAAAGTTTTGTTTTTTTGATGCTCTTTCAAACCGCATTAATAAAAAAATATTACCACTGCAAATAAAAAAGTCATTTTTTAGGTGGAGTTCCCCCTTAATAACTAAATGAATAACCAATTCTTAACATTGAGAACACCATCAACAAACTTGTACATGTTTCCTTGAGTCAAAAATAGCTGATAAGATTGTGTTGGAGACTCTCGTTTGTTCAAGGAATGTTTTTCGTCTTTACTCATCATGAAACAATAACCGGTAAAAACCGAACAACAATCGATATTGATATTGTTAGTTTTTCGATTAAACATATTTTAAATTTGAATTAGCCACCGTTTTGTATTGGCCTGAAATTGCAACCTCTAAGGTTCACTATTTATATTCTTTCATAAAGACCTTTAAAACGATTTTGTACTTGACGGTGGTTTACATTTTTAAGATGGGGGAAAATTAGTATTTTGGTGAAAGAGGCAATTTTATGAAACTAACCGAAAAGTGCAGTTTTGAATCATACAGATAATATACTTTACTGAGTTTGGATTTTCTAGATGTGGTTGTTAAAAATTTATTAAGAGGTATTCATACTTTTTATTAATCCTGTATAATTAACTTATGTGTTGGTTCTTAACCCTCCAACTGGCCCTGGTAACTTCTACCGTACTGGCAAGCCAGTTTTGACAGATTGTAAAGGAAATAATCTAAATGCATAATAATTCATATATAGTATTATATATTATATTATATGCATATAATAATTTTCCGTTCAGATTGGGTGATCACAAAAGAACGTAACAAACTTCTGTGGCTTATAGTACTCATCATTCCAAATAAAAAAATGTCCTGTAAATAGGTCAAGAAATGTGTCGATAAGCGGCTAGTCACCATTATGATATTGTTTTATTAAAATTAATATCTAAAGAACTAGTAAAACTACATATACCAAGTTTTAAACATAAGTATTAAAGAATGAGATAAAAATTAAAAATATTGGCGTGATTTGCTCTAGTACTAACAAAATGTTGCCTATTGAAAATTTTTGTCACTTAACAAAAAAGTTATATCTCGACATCAGAAACACTTATAAGCACCTATAGGTGATGTGGTAGCCTCATTGTCCCATCAAGTACACAATCGATGATGTCTAAACGATGTAAATGTTTCGTTTTGAGCCTTTTCGTCGTCGACTTTCTTTGGATCTCATCAGACTAACTCACTAACATGACCCCAGATTCCAGGAGTCAAGTCTGAGACAGCATTAGATACCAGACGCTGCAATAAAAGGAAGGTGAACTGGAGCTAAACTCAAAATTCAATTGAATAAACTCTTCCTACCTAGCGACGTTACGTGTAGATACCTCATATAGTTTAGAAGAATATGTTTTAAGTTCTATCTCAGAATTAGGCTTGGACATTGGATTATGCCGTGGGCAAACCTATGATAATGCGGGAAATATCTCAGGTGCTTACACTGACCTACAGGCTAGAATGAAAAAAAAAAACAGTTTATTTTTTTGAATTTGTCCCTTGTGCAGCAAACTCACTTAACCTAGTTGGTTCTGCTGATGTTGATCGTTCTTCACTTTTCACGTTTCAACCTCATCTTATAGGTGGATTTTAAAGACGTGTTTGGAGAAAAGTAAAACTCCTGTGGTGAAACCCTTGTCGGATATAAAGTAGTCCACAAGATCCGATGCCGTGAAGGCTGTTGCCAAAGGCTTTCATGAAATTAAAACATCACTCAAAAACATTGATGTAGATCCCACTCAGAAACATGCTTCTCAAGTGGGGCTAAAGGCCATGAAAATAAGTTTGAAATAACTTTTCTTGCCATTTTATGGAATGACATTTTGGAAAGGTTTGATAAAGTCAGCAAATATTTACAAAGTGAAACCCTAAATATCGTAGTAGGCACAAAGCAACTCCAAACCGTTTAGAGCTACTTAATAGAAAAAAGGAATGAGTTTAATATGTATGAAGAAGCAGCAAAACTGTTATTGCAAGTTGAATCTGAATCTCCCAACTACAAAAGAGTCAGAACAAGAAAAACCTTTGCAGATGAGGGCCATGACACTGAAGGTAATCTTAACGAAATATCCGTTTTCGAAACTCAAGTGTACATAACAATCTTTGATTCATTAATATGCAACCTCTCATTAATGTGTAGCTTATGAACATATGACCACCGAATTCGAAATACTTTCTATTCTCTTACAAACTGAACCACAGAAGATGGACATATCACTGGCAAACAAATCTATAAAACGTACCCTAATGATATTAATAGTGACTTAGAAAATGAGTGCTATCATTTTAAAATGTATGTGGGAGGGGAAGATTTAAAGGAATATTTCGCATATGATTGCATTACAAAAAAATCTACATTTTCTGAAAACTACATTTTCCGATAAAAATTAAATTCTCTAATGTTGTTGCGTTGTGAAAAGGGCTTAACTCTCAGTACAGACTTTTCTAACATTATACAAAACAAGTTTGCAAAATTGAAAGCCAGAAAGAAAGCTTTGATTTCAATTCGTTCAATAAATTGTTCAGTATTAGAGATCATTAACCTTACTATGTAAAGCAATAGCAAAATTTGTCGAAGAAAAATCAGTCAGCCTGTGTTGTTATTTCCTGTAGCACATGTACAAAATTAGCAAGTCTAGTCCTTGTAAAAAGCGTGGATCTTTTCCGTTAAACTTATAGCCTGACACATTTTAATCTATAGACACTACCTAACCTAACCTTGATTGATGGTTAGGTTCAGGTTAGGTTGGGATGGGTTATTCCATTAGATTAGATCATACTGTGGTGTACGTAGTCTATGATGGAAAAAATTTAAAGGCATGATAAATGAAAAACACAATATTATCGAGTGATCGAGTTTGAAAGGGGGGAACGTAAGATGACAATTTTATCCAGGGTGCCAATAACCTTAGCCCGGGGCCTGATTGAAATAGAAAAAGATATTATCACTCAAACAAAACAAATACTTTACAGAAACCAAAGTACGAGACATACTCGTATCATTGAAAGCCGCACTGTTTGACTTTATTATTTATTAATAATGTTAAGATATGTTAATTAAAATTGAATGCTAGTGTTATCGCATGAGCCTAATCTTCTATACCCGTGCGAAGTTTAAACAACATATCTTAGGCCTAAGTATAACATAGCAGTTTATTTGCTACAACCCTGGCTTACAATGATATATCTCTTACTATAGTGGTAGCTGAGCAATTTTAGTACAAAATCATATATTTAGAGCTCCTTTGTCGTGTACTAAGATATGTTTGGAAAAACAAATAGCCAAATGATGTAAAAGTTGTCATTTTATAACAAAATATGAAGCACTGTGTAAAAATATATAAGTTATATATATTACTAACATTACAAAGTGACAAAAAATGAACTTTTTGTTAATTAACATTAAATATTGCTTTACATAAAAGCACGCCAGTTTTATATCATAGCAATCCCAAATTTATGTTCTACTAGGTAAATGCAAATGTATAAATCTTAGTAAACAAAGGAAAAATAAATTGTTGAACTTAAAAAATTTAAATTATTTGTTATATTTATATTGGTTAAAAAAAACTAAGTAGAAAAAGCTGCTCTTTAGATTAGTCTAATTATAACATCTGACATAAAATTTAAATATTATTTGACCAACAAAAAGATTTGATTTGAATTAAATGATGGACTTTCATATTCAAAAATTATTCTGATCTCGATTATGTATAACTAACTTCGTATAGAACAAAAATCGTGTTAAAAGTACTACGTATTATTAGAAACCTCTTGTAACTATTCAAATTTTATGACGTTTTAATCTGTGAGGTTTTCCAAATGTATGAAAGTAACATACTACAGTACATGTCGTCAATTAGAGACTTGTCACAGCACAACTTAGTACAAATGAACCATCGACAAATTAACGTATCTTCAATTTGATATTTCTAGATTATAACCTCACATGAAATTGATCTTTTTTCCTACTGCGCCTTAACGAATATTTATACTTACCCTATTACTCTACAAATAAATACAGTCTTATAAAATTGATTTAAAAATGAGTTTGACTACATATTGATTCACATAATACACATTTCTCGCTAAATATAAATTTTGCACTTTTTTACAACCTTTATAAGTAAAGTAAGTTCTTATTGGAAAGATATTGTAAGAAAGTGGTAGAGTAATAGCAGTGGAAGCCAAAGACGGAACATCCAATTTAAAGAGGGACGGAGCGGGCAGCGAATAATCGACGTGTAGCGACGTCAAAATGTATACTAGCCAGTCACAATCACTCACACTCATTTGGAACATGTTTTCATTTTTCATTGATCCTAGGTCCTAGCCCAAAACAGTTCTGAAATAAAATTTGTGAATATAAGACGAATAGTAAAAGCTTTACCAGATAAACAATTTGGAATTTAAAATTTTAGAACCATGATTTTATTTTTATTTTTGTAAGGGAACAGGAAGCTGGATCACTTCTTGTACTCTCATCATTGGGTTTCATATGGATTTTGAGGAACCCAATGTAAAGGATGGATATAGTCTGAGATAGAAAACATTGCAATGAGTTATATTCATGTAAGACGAGTGTATTCAGCCCATAAAATTGGGAGGAAAGATGGCGGCATAGTACAGGGTGTTTATAAATGAATATAGGAGTTTTAACGATTTGTAGTATTACAATTATAATTAATACATGAAATTAAAGAGCAACTCAAATAGTTATACCTACAGCTTACAAGTGTTCAATGTGAGCTTGAGCTTCACTCGTCACACGGCACACATAAAGTCGATAGCCCAGTTCTTCCCAAACTTCGATCAATATGTCTGGAGTGATAGTTGCAACAGCTACTTCAATCCTAGTCCTAAAGTTTGTTGGTCAGCTAGTAGTGGAGGCACATACAATCCTTTATGAATCCCCAAAGGTAGAAATCACATGGCATTATCTGCCATTAGGCCCCTTGCGGCCAATCCAGCGGTCGAGTGCAGTGACGTTCAACCAATCACGTACTGAGTTATGCCAGTGAGGCGGTGTACCAACTTGCTGTTAAATGAAGTTCTGTGGTTCATATTCATCCGATTGAGGAAATCGCCATATTTCTAAAGCATCATGGTAAGTAAATCCCAGTTAAATTTCCTTCTCCAAAAAAGAAAGGCCCATAAACGTTCCGCTAAGATAAGGCACATAAAGCATTCAATTTAGGGGAATCTCGCTGCAGTTCTAGGATGAATCTAGGATCATTTCGTGAGTTCTAGATACGTTCGTTGTGAGTGTTTACATGTCCACTGAGGTGAAATGTTGATTTATCACTAAAAATTACAATATCCAGAAAATCTTCATTGTCGTTCAACAACATTTCGTTTGCAAAATTGGCACGTAAACCGTAGTCTCGAGGCTTTAGAGCCTTTAACAACCGCAAACGAAAAGGGCGTAGTTGTAGGAGTTTCTGTAAAACCTTACAAACAGTCGTCACTGGAATTGCTAATTCACGACTAGGCTTCCGAACTGATTTCTGTGGGCTATGCTTGAAAGTCTCACTCGTTCATCACTGTCTTCACTAACCGTTGGTCGTCCCATACTCTTTACTTTGCAAAGGCAGCCAGTATCTTCAAACTGGTGATACCATCTACAGATGCTATTATCACTTGGATCACTACCGAACTTTATATGGACCGCACGCTGCACAGTTATACTACAGATTCGGTTTTGCAAACTGCAGAACACAAAAAGTTCACGAGTAGCTATTTTTGCTACTAGCGCTTCCTAACGGATGGCGGAGGAAACATTGCGTCCGCATGCGCACACGATACAACAAATGCGTCAAAATACGATGTGATGTGCTAGCGATAAAATTATTCAGATGTAAACAACTCAACTTTGCCATGATTAAGTAATTTCAACTCTCACCATTCGATGGATGTGACTGAACAAAGGTAGGCTGTAACAACCGAGAATCATGTCGTAATAACTTTTATAATACATCTCAATATTATATAAACATTCTTAAACTACTTTTATGTATTTTAGTGAATGGAACCTTACTACGCTCCTATAAGAGTTAAAAATTTAGGATGAAAATGGTTTGATGAGCCCAATTGGCGTACTTTCTGGCGCGGATATTATATCGTTAAGAACGTATCGGACATGGGCCTTTTTAAGACACTCATAGTTTTCCTTTCCTTGAAAATAGAGAAAAACCTACCGCCTAACAACACTAGGTGTGTGTCAAATTGCTTAAAAAACAGACTATTTATTTATTCTTCTAACGGAATTACATCAGTAGTACAATTAAATAGGTAGAAGTATTAACGATTAATAACACGAATAATATTCACTTATATAACTAAATAACAAACAGTGTTAAAAAAATAATCAACAGAATAATGAATAAGTAAGAAATATAATCAGAAATCAGAAATTCTTTATTGTCAGACCAGTAGAACACTGCAAAATAGCGTCAAACAATATTATGTAATAGTTAATTACATTAAGTTATTTTCAGAATAGCCCAATAAAATTTAAAATATAAAAACGTCAGATTAATTTAAACAGCACTAAAGTTTTTGTCAATGCTAAAATAAATCAAACTAAAGCTTACATAGGTGGCTAGTCTTAACATAAAGCTTAATATAAGCTAGTCTGACCAGAGCACTCGACAAAGTCCCTGACACTGTAGTAAGCCCGCTGTACCAAATGCCGCTTGACCTCCCTCTCAAAGAAGGACTTGTTTTTGTTTTCATAGAGTCTGTGAGTGCATTATATAGTTTAATGCCGCTGGTTAATAAATGTCTTTAAAAAAAAACTTGGTTCTATGGGCAGGAATGGTAATTATATTGGAGTGACGTAGATTGTGACGATGTAGGGGATTTTGAGATTTGAAAAGGTGGAGGTTTTTTGTGAAACAAATGTCACGCAGTACAAGATATAAATCGATGGGAATGTTAGAAACCTTTGCCTCCCTAAAAAGCGACCTACAAGAAGTTCTACACGGTTTCCCAAAAACCGCTCTCAACGCCCTTTTCTGGAGTTTAAAAACGAATTTTGTACGTACACTTTTCACATCCCCAAATGACTACAGCATATGTGAGAAAGGGTAGATAAGCCCATAGTAAGCAGCCAAGGTCACTCTGGTATCAGCAAACTTTGACAGGTTTCTAATAACAAAAATCCCCGAGCTTAGTTTTCCTACAAACGAGCTCAATATGATCGTGGAAGCTTAATTTATTGTCAATCTGAACGCCTAGAAACTTTAGCGACTTACCAGATGAAATCTCTTCATCCCCCAAGTGGAATGGAATTTGCTCAAAATCCTGAGAACTTCTGATAGAAAAAAATGGATCATTTGAGTTTTCTCGTTATTTACTACGAGCTGGTCATGCTGAAACCACTGGGATATTGTTTGTGCTTCTTCAGAAGCCAGAGTCATGAGGTCCAAGTGGTTTGGGGCTTTCACTGTGAGGGATGTATCGTCTGCAAAAAGACAAATTTTGGCATTGGGACCAGAAATGCAATTTGGGAGGTCATTCACAAACAAGAGGAACAGGATTGGTCCCAGTACTGAAACCCTGCGGGACTCCTCTCATGGTTTTGACGAGGCTGTTCTTTGACAGCTATAGCTGTCCAAAAAAGGAAGCTGAACTGATTGCGTCCTCCCACGCAGGTAACATGAAATCCAACAGTACGATACACCTCTAATGCAAGTAAGTGAAGTTTTTTTAGCAAAATTTTATGATTAACCATATCAAAGGCCTTGGTCAAGTCGAAAAAACAATCCCATAGCTGAATTGCCCGAGTCCAGAGCCTGTGTCAAAAATGAAATAACAGAGTCAACTGCGTCAGTGGTTGATTTTCCTTTAATGAAACCAAACTGACTTGCAGAGAGAACTCCGTTTCTCGCCAGAAAAAGACAACAATCTATCCAGAAATATTCTTTCAAATATCTTAGAAAAGGTTTGTAACCAGCGAAATAGGTCTGAAGTTACTACAAAACGTTCCTAGCTCCTCTCTTGTAGAGAGGGTGGACTATAGCGTGTTTTTGTGAATTAGGAAATGCACCCACTGAAAAAGATAAATTAATTAAATAAGCAAGTGGGGAAGAAATTAAAATCGTGGATCTGCCTGAAAAGCTTAGACGATAGTCCATCATTTCCACAAGATGGCTTAGGTTTTAAAGCAAGTATCACACGCGATACTTCTTGCTCTGTGGTGGGGGACAAGAACAACGACTTGGTTACAGATTGTGGTGTAGTAGTTTGTGTTGACTCGCTTAGGCCATGAGAAATATTTCCACTGGTGTCATGGTATTGACCAATAGTCGAGAAGAAGTTGTTAAACATATTGGCAACCCTGACAGGATCCCTAACTTCATTGTCATCAGAATCAAGCAAAGTGGGGAAAAACAGTATTATTTTTTCTGGAAGGCTTGCTGTCATTAATGAGAGTCCAAATGGTTTTTGTCTTATTTGCTGATTCAGAGATCCTACTCAGGAGTTGATCCGACTTAGACTTCCTTATTGCACTTTTTATAGGAACGCCTTAATTTTCTGTATGCCAATCTGGAGGGATGTGAGGATTCTAGGTCCTTCGTAAAGGAATAGCAAAACTGTAGCTGATCCTTGAGTCTTAGAATTTCGGGACTCTCCGTGACGATCCTGTTAGAAGAATTAAGAGGGTGTATTCTTGTCTTTGTCAGAGGAAAAGTTGCTTCAAAGTAATAAGAAATTAGATTTGTAAATTCATTAAATCTATCATTGAAGTCCCCTGATTTAAACACACTACTCCATGTTTCATTTTTTAGAAAATGCCTGAATGTTTGGATATTGCGGGACGTTATCCTTCGCGACATTCTAAACTTAGGCAAAGGTATGGTCTTAGCTGGGAGGACGATAACAGCTTCCTGACCATGATGATCTGATAACGCAGTTATCACCACATTGCTATTTATCAAGCTAGGATCAATGTTAGTAAAGATATTGTCAATTGCAGTTTTTGAACCCTTAAACTCCCTGGTGTAAGAGGTTATGGTATGTCTTAGACCAAATGTTTTCATGATATGAATGAAATGTGTACTGGATGCCTGATTACTCAATAGATCTATGTTGAAGTCTCCAATAATAACAAGTCTATGACTCCGCCGAACAACTCTAGCAAGACAGTCACCAAAACAAACGGAAGAATTCTTCACAGTTATATCCAGGAATTCTGTAGACAGCAATAATTATAATACTCTCACCGTTCCAAAGCTGAAACTTTTGCAGCAGATAAATGACAAGAACTCTCGGAACAAAAACTGGGATACATCAACACGTTCACAAACCACATTACTATTTGCCAGGATACATACTCCACCCTTTTGCCGAGATTGGCAACAAAAGGCCGACACATTGTTATACTCCAATAGAGAGAAGGACTCGAACTGTATTTCGATAGATTGTGCTCAGATAAACAAATTATTTCAGGGTGGTCGCTCTCTAGGTGTATTTCTAGGAGGTCTTTGTTTGTTCGAATCCCACAGATGTTCTGGTGGAAAATAGTGAAAGCTCCCTTTTTGTAACCGACACCTGTCGCAGAGGGAAAGACTAATGTCATTTTCTCTTGCTCCGTAACCTGTCCCGTTCTAAAAAATTATAATTTGCCTCAGAATTAGTCCATGTTTTCGATTCAAAGTTAGAATTGTACACTATTCGGGTACTAAATATTCGTTTTGCTTTAGAACATTGTTCCATTTTGATGTGTAGGGGCCTGTGCTTTACGCCATTTTTGAGGACTTCCTCGAGATCCAAGCCCAGGAGATAAAGGCCTGATTTTCCCAAAACAGCTCGGTAGAGCATTGACTATGAGTTCCGCAACCCTTCGCTTCCCGAGCTCGTTAAAATGCAGCCCATGCCTCGTAAAGAATCGCCTTGGGATACACTCGAGTGAAACAAAGTCTCAGCATGAGCATGTCTCCCAACCGTAGCAAGAAGATCACGGTTAACACCATTAATGACATCATTTAGATTTGGAGCATCAAATCTCTTGGGAATACCCAATACAATAAACATTGGTGTCCGCCAAACCCTCCAGTGCCCGACCGAGAGACACGCAAAGCCCATCGCAGAGTGGTCAGGGACATTGTTCGTACCAGCCATATAAGTTAGTTAACAATCAACAAATAGGTAAAAAAAATGTAAAGAGAATAATAGATAGTTAAATATTATAAAAACGAGCAAAAGTAATAGATTTGTGATGTGTGGAATTAAAATAAAATTGGACAGTAATCATATGCACAATATATATATATATATATATATATATATATATATATATATATATATATATATATATATATATAAAACCAGCAACATGCAAGAAAATATAAACAGTTAGAAACATGCGTTTGTTATTGGTTATAAAAAATAATCAATAAAAATCTCAATATCTAAATAAAAAACTACTAAACAGTGATCGACAATTCTGTAGGTTTTCGTTACTTAATGGAAGGCAATCCTACCATGAAACTTTTTGAATATGAACTTTTATTAACAATTAAAATCATTAACTTTTCTTATAAGTGAATACATTGAGTTCTGTATGTGGTATATACAATATTTCTGACAATATTAGTTTTCAAAAATTAGCAGCCATTGCAGCAAACAGTGACTATAGTGACCCCCTGATTTAGTCGCTAAGAGAAGGACCACGTAGGCCTAAGTTATTGAAAACTGGGACATTCTTACAATGGATGGCAAGTATTGGACACGTAAATTGTCCCTTTTGTGGCGGCCCCGGAGTTAACTGGCCCCAGGCCAACCTGTTAGGGGAGGCGTTATTGAAAGTGACTCTTTACCGGTCTCAATATGTCTCTACGTGGATGTATTTTAGGCGTTGTTATTTACTATTAAAGATAAAGGGAAAGAAATGTATTCCAAATGGAAAAATATAGATTTTATTTAGATAAGTAAAAGCATTATACAAAAACACAATATATATATATATATAGAACATATGCCGGCAACTCTAAAATTTTATCAACACATTTTATTTTGATCCTTTTTCCGTATCTAACACGTGAAATAGGACCGTAAAAAGTAATCGTAAAACATAATTTCCATGTTAGCATAAACAAATAAAGTTAAAGCAATTTACCTCAGGTTGGTAACAATGGTGTATAACCAGCAGCTCTTTGTGTCTCAAATAGTGTACGTTATCAACTTTTTACAAAAGAATTACTTTAACTAAACATTAAAGTAAATTTTTAAATAAGTTATTTTGTGGAAATGCTTATATTATATTATATTCCCTATGGCTGATTTACCAGTCTGCGTTTTATTCAATACAAAACACTAAAGTATTTTAATAACTATATTATTTTTCGAATTGGAATTCTAAACGTTTCCGCAGTTTTAGTAGTGGTTTAAAACATTATTGCTACTGTTTATTATAAAATAACAACAATTAATTCTAGTAATTCCGGTATACGTTTTGTGAAATGGATAATTGGCTGAACGAATAATTAGTTTGAAAAAATGCCTTAATCATAGAACTAAGCCATAAAATACCTCTAAAGTAAAGAAAGAAATCCCTTAAAACAGTGTTTTCTTAACTACTCTTAGCCTGATACTTTACTCCATAGGTTTAACGTTTAAGTTCTGGGATGACATAAACAATAGAACGTCAGTATAAAAAGTTATATAAACCCACATTCCTAGAACAGTTACTTGTTTCAATGTTTCTACTCTAGGGCTTCGCCCCCTTTAGCCACATTAGACTGAAATCGGACCTGTATTTTCCAAATAACCGATAAAATCACTGTATATTTTGTAAAGAACCTTTGATTATAAGTAAAAAAGCCATCACCAATGACACGATTTACGATGTTGTAACTACCCAAGGCAATGATTTCTTTTTAGGTAGAACTCGGTGTTCTGAAGCTGGGTGATCAATGAAAAATTGTTTTCGCGTTAGGTACCGTACAGGGTGAACCAAATACGAAGTGCTCGTTGCAGCCAAGCTATTAAGCCCAATAAAAACATGGCCTCCCATAAACGGGAACTGCCCATTGTAGCATTTAACGCTGCAATCGTATCGAAACGGTTGTAACGAAAAATTTGACTTTCAATGAAACTGTTCCCGACTCCGTTACAATTGCAAAGTAACGGCACTAAAGTAGTGAAGAAAGCTGAGTTGCTAATGAAATAAATACATTTTACTGTAATGGATCAGTTTCAAAACCCGTTTAAGAGCTTTCGCAAACTCTTTGAAACGGTTGCGCGAGTGGATTGACTTGGCTCAACACTCACTAAAAGTGTCATGTAGCCTATACTATACATCCATAACCTTTCTGTCACGACGACTCACCCACTGACCCAAACAGAAGAGATACCTATGGAGAACCCTTCACTGAACTAGTAAAGGTAGTAGTGTTTTAGTTATGAACTTGGTATTATAGATGGCTAGCAGTAACCCGCGGCTTCGAACGCAATTTCTTAGCCTTTGTACGTGTATGAGCACTTCTGCTTCGTGTGAATCAGTTTTTCTTGTTCCAACGATCACGAACATCTGTCAAAGAGTGCATATTTATGGCCATTATAATTTTTTCCGGTCTTATTATTTCTTGTTCCATAGTCAATTTTGCATTGCTTCCCAATCAAGAAAAAAAATATATATATATATACATACACATATCTGAGAAGTCTACTACTGTCTAAAGACAACTAAGATGTTTTATAACAGTCTTTAAATATATATATATATATATATATATATATATATATATATATATATATATATATATAAAAGCTCGTAACTTTGTCTTTTATTTCTAATAATTAATATTTGCTAAAAATGTACAGTTAAAAGTATATTTGTGATTAAAACTTTTAATGATCTTATATTGTATTTTCTTACTTTGTGCTCAACACCTATTACAGAAAAGGTTGAAATAAGTTTTGTTAGAATCAACCTCAGTCTATGCTTTCACATTATAAATGTAAACACATTGAAAATAGTGGTTAAATTAATCAAACTTATGGCTGCAATGCCATAAAATTGTGTTTACACGGAAAAATTTATTATATTTAACAGGCTCTTTCAATTAATGTTTCGCAGCTTTAGAGACTAAGATGGAATTTTCGCTACTTTATAGACCAGTAGCTTGGAAGGATTTTCGAAATACGAATGGGTCTGTTTTCATACCAGGGGTTCTAAAAATGTCCACGTAAACTGTCAGTACAATTAGGTGAATAGTTTACTCGCGAAAGCAAAACAAACAAAGGCACTTCCGAATTTATGATATTATTAGGATATAAACAGAACCAAAGCAATACACAATTTTTAATAGATAGTCTGAATTATTATGCAAACTCGTGCCATTACGTCATCGTAAGAAACGGTAATCTAATAGGAGTAGGAGTTTTCTTTTACTATGTTAGTTTTATATGATGTGCATCCTTCATCGGGGTTTTGCCTATTGGATGTTGCAATTTATTTCACAGTTATTAAGTTTTGTGGTCGTAAGATCTTTTTTATTATTAAGTTTACATTTTGTTTGTTTGAAGATTATATTACTGTTTATTTATTTTTAATTTGGTAAATATTACATCATTGATGGATTTAAACTGATGTTTCTGATTTGTACCAAACTCTTGTGAATTTCTTTAGTACCGTATTGTGAAATAAAATCTGTTTGAAATGAAATGAAGGAGTAAAGTTCCCTAACGGCAGTTATAAGCAAAATCACATTAAACATTAGGCATTTAACCAAAGTCAACTAAAATATTTTCGTTTTGTTGTAACTATTTCACCCACTTAGTACGAATATGTCCTGTGTAAGCTGTTTATAGATAACCGATAGAAGTTCCCAGTTTTAGTTGGCTGCTGCAGACCCGTTGTGCAAGGCGTATAAACTACCAAACTGTGGGCCCGCTCAACACGAACCAGGCCGTTATTAGTGACAGTACCTCCCCGCTTTTGTGACAACTGTAACTCCCCTGCTGCTCAGTGATGCTGCTGCAACTACAGGAAAGTTAGGTGTGCCATTGTAATCGCTGACATGTAGCAAAGTTTACCACACCGCTACAGTAACAACAGGCTTATCAGAGGTTAAGTTAATCATCGCTATAATTTTACTTCTAAAACTGCATTGCATTAATAACATATTCCATTGAAATTTCGATAACAATACACGCTCACGTTTACTTACATAAAGTGAATAAAAAATTACATTGTTGACTACATTATTCTTATTGTGCTTTTGATTTGTCTATACTGTTGCAAACAAAGAACGTTTATTACGACTCAAAACAAACATAAAATGCTTTAGTTTTATATGTTATTTCTAAATATTCCTGCCATTCTTGTCCTTAACTTCATATTATTACAATTAAAACGTTGATTGAGACACAAACATAATTCGTAATTTAAAGCTTTACTTTTTATATGTTTCATATTTTGTGTATGTTTTTAGAGTGCATGGAGTAGACACGCAACATGGAGGTTGTGATTCTTGACTAATGCGTGTCACAACGCTCTAAGTATGACTTGTTTAATTTAACCTAGATTGTAATAATGTGTTAGGTTATATGTTTAATTTTTTGTGTATGTTTTTAGAGTGCATGGAGTAGACACGCAACATGGAGGTTGTGATTCCTGACTAATGCGTGTCACAACGCTCTAAGTATGACTTGTTTAATTTAACCTAGATTGTAATAATGTGTTAGGTTAGTTATTCACTTGAGGAAAAGATCAGAGTGCAGATCTCGAAACGTAGGGTTACTGGTTTTTTGTATCACTGAACGATGGCAAATGTCCGGAAACTCCTTTTTCCTTCACTACCAAAGACTCAAAACAAAATAATCGATTGTTAAAAGATTCTAACTTTTATGCGAACTGCATTGTTTATTGATTCCTTTTACTATATATTTTTAAATTTCAAATATATTTCAACGCAAGCATAATTGATTCAGATACAAAGTGTCTGATTACCGTCTCTACGAGTTATCACATTTTTATCTGTATGGCAAACAAACCTATTTATTTTTTAGGTAACAATGCTATGTAATAGGGTCTGTAAGAGTCGGTAACATGTGTAATAATATTTTTCAACCCTTTTCAATTAGAATTATAATAAATAACTAAATAGTATTATCTCATTTTGTTTTAAATGTCCGCTTAAAATTTTATCGATAGCCTTTTTTTACTGATTGGAAGATACTGAAAACAAGGTATTTTATACTTGCAATCATCTTCATGTTGTTTATTTGTTGTTAATATAATTTATATAACTTTTGCCTATTACGTGAGGGGTAATGTGCACTATGCCTACGTCAGATAAAAGTATCGATTTTGCAAACTCTTTTCATATTAGGTGACTTGTTAATCACCTCGCCAATTATCTCTTCCTCCCCATCTCAAGTTAGCCCCTATTATTGTCCCGTACTTATCAGTTGTATTGCCTCCTCAGGATTTTGTTATAATTGCCTTCTTTTATGGATTCTGTCTTGTTTATGAGGTATTTTACTTACGTTTATACTCTGTATTAATATAATAAAATTTCCTTTGATATTCTTCGTTTCCATTTCACACATATACGATCTATGTATGCATAATTGCTTTTAGTATTTAGTTAATTTATTAACTAATATATTGAAGATACCACTATACAAATGCAGAAGTTTATATTTTAGGGCTTAGAATGTATAGTTTACGTTGTTCTTGAATATCCAATGAGAAAATAAAGCAACCAATCTTCTTAACTCTTAAGTAAAAAAGATATAAATTTGAATATTTATTTTATGTAAATGGGGTTACGAGTGAGTGGTAATATTAAAAACATGTTAGTTGCCTCCCACCTTCTCTCAACTTTAGAAATGGGAGTGAATAAAAAACTTCAATACAAATTAAACACGTCTTTAAAAAGTTATCACTAACGATTTTTACTAACCTAACAGTTAATTTAAAGAAAGCATATTTTCATCCCAATTGAAAAGTTATAATTTTAATCTTCACTATGAAACAAATCTTTTTGCACGGCAGAATTTTTGTTGTTTTCATTATATACGTTAACGTATTGGGCCACAAGGAGTGGATTGCTTTTTGAATCGCTCCCCACTCATTGTTTTGATAAGCAACAAATCAACGTTCTAATGTTTGCATTTTAATGTTTTGGATGTTTATATATACACCAAGAAACAGTAAATATTAAGACTGATATTTATTCAGGGTGAAATAAATAAATGATACATGCAGACAACTGACATGTGTTTCAAAATCTATTGAAAATAATTATAGGTAAGAATCATTTAAAATAGTTTAATATTGTTTAACATTTTGTTGTGTCTATTATTTAAAAATACAAAATATGAAGTTCAAACCGTTAGAAAAATATTTGATTTAAAAACCACATAATAAATACTTTCCGTGTTCCGTGTCGCAAATGTTTATAATATTGGCGTAAATTCCGTTAATTCGTGAACAATGATTAAAGCATCCATAAGTTTTTAGGTCCTTGCATTTCCTAATTTTATTACTTTCACTGTGCACATTTTAAAGCATGCAGGAGTCCCTTTGTAATTAGATCATTTAAAATTTCTGTACCCTGATAAAAATTTGGAAAATTCGCCTAAAAATGGCATTGCCGAATGTACGAGCCTTGGCTGTATTATTCGTTAATAATGCAAAGTGATCTCAATTAATACCTTGGAAACTAGTGTTACAGCAAGAAACTAATCTTCTATACTCACGCTAAGATTAGAGAATATATTTCAGGCCTAAGTTTATTTGCCACAACTCAGTATAGCAATGATGTCCCTTACAATAAACCTCGCGTGGTTTGCTGTTGTTCACGAACATTCTGTAGAACCATTATGTGTACATTAAGGCAAAACAAATAACTTAAAACATTACTTTAACCTTAAAGGAATTTATTGATTACAGCTAAAACTTCGAAATCAAAATGAGAATTATTAACGTTGAAATTGTACATCAGCTGATTTTCACATTAAGGCAACTCGTTATTTTAAATATATAGTGATCCATATATCCTTTCAATTTTAGTTTTTTTCAACATCTTTAGAAAATGTAATGTTATTAACATTTTTTATTTAGCGTATTTACTTCTTCATTTTGTATGTGGCATAGTGCTGATTTTTGTTACGCCCTGGTATTGAGTTTTGTTCAGTAATGTTCCAAGGATGGGTCACGGGAGGCGGGAACACTGACATGTACAGGGTGGAACATTTTTGTGAGGTCATGTACCAATCTCCAAGTTTGCTCCCCTCGTCACTGCCTCTGACATCCCCTCAGACGCCAATCGAGTTTCCTCTATACAATTAAACTCACCCCATCACTTCGGCCCTTTACAACTCCTACTGATAAACTGTTTACTTGTATTGTTACTGAACACTGAAACGTAAGCATTGTATATAGTAGGGCCTACAGTTGATGGGTCACGGGTGGCTGGAACACTGTCATGTACAAGGTGGAACATTTTTGTGAGGTCATGTACCAATCTCCAAGTTTGCTCCCCTCGTCACTGCCTCTGACATCCCCTCAGACGCCAATCGAGTTTCCTCTATACAATTAAACTCACCCCATCACTTCGGCCCTTTACAACTCCTACTGATAAACTGTTTACTTGTATTGTTACTGAACACTGAAACGTAAGCATTGTATATAGTAGGGCCTACAGTTGATGGGTCACGGGAGGCTGGAACACTGACATGTACAGGGTGGAACATTTTTGTGAGGTCATGTACCAATCTCCAAGTTTGCTCCCCTCGTCACTGCCTCTGACATCCCCTCAGACGCCAATCGAGTTTCCTCTATACAATTAAACTCACCCCATCACTTCAGCCCTTTACAACTCCTACTGATAAACTGTTTACTGGTATTGTTACTGTACACTGAAACGTAACGTATTGTATATAGTACAGTTGATGGGTCACGGGAGGCGGGAACACTGACATGTACAGGGTGGAACATTTTTGTGAGGTCATGTACCAATCTCCAAGTTTACTCCCCTCGTCACTACCTCTGACATCCCCTCAGACGCCAATCGAGTTTCCTCTATACAATTAAACTCACCCCATCACTTCAGCCCTTTACAACTCCTACTGATAAACTGTTTACTTGTATTGTTACTGAACACTGAAACGTAACGCATTGTATATAGTACAGTTGATGGGTCACGGGAGGCGGGAACACTGACATGTACAGGGTGGAACATTTTTGTGAGGTCATGTACCAATCTCCAAGTTTGCTCCCCTCGTCACTGCCTCTGACATCCCCTCAGACGCCAATCGAGTTTCCTCTATACAATTAAACTCACCCCATCACTTCAGCCCTTTACAACTCCTACTGATAAACTGTTTACTTGTATTGTTACTGAACACTGAAACGTAACGCATTGTATATAGTACAGTTGATGGGTCACGGGAGGCTGGAACACTGACATGTACAGGGTGGAACATTTTTGTGAGGTCATGTACCAATCTCCAAGTTTGCTCCCCTCGTCACTGCCTCTGACATCCCCTCAGACGCCAATCGAGTTTCCTCTATACAATTAAACTCACCCCATCACTTCAGCCCTTTACAACTCCTACTGATAAACTGTTTACTTGTATTGTTACTGAACACTGAAACGTAACGCATTGTATATAGTACAGTTGATGGGTCACGGGAGGCGGGAACACTGACATGTACAGGGTGGAACATTTTTGTGAGGTCATGTACCAATCTCCAAGTTTGCTCCCCTCGTCACTGCCTCTGACATCCCCTCAGACGCCAATCGAGTTTCCTCTATACAATTAAACTCACCCCATCACTTCAGCCCTTTACAACTCCTACTGATAAACTGTTTACTTGTATTGTTACTGAACACTGAAACGTAACGCATTGTATATAGTACAGTTGATGGGTCACGGGAGGCGGGAACACTGACATGTACAGGGTGGAACATTTTTGTGAGGTCATGTACCAATCTCCAAGTTTGCTCCCCTCGTCACTGCCTCTGACATCCCCTCAGACGCCAATCGAGTTTCCTCTATACAATTAAACTCACCCCATCACTTCAGCCCTTTACAACTCCTACTGATAAACTGTTTACTTGTATTGTTACTGAACACTGAAACGTAACGCATTGTATATAGTACAGTTGATGGGTCACGGGAGGCGGGAACACTGACATGTACAGGGTGGAACATTTTTGTGAGGTCATGTACCAATCTCCAAGTTTACTCCCCTCGTCACTGCCTCTGACATCCCCTCAGACGCCAATCGAGTTTCCTCTATACAATTAAACTCACCCCATCACTTCAGCCCTTTACAACTCCTACTGATAAACTGTTTACTTGTATTGTTACTGAACACTGAAACGTAACGCATTGTATATAGTACAGTTGATGGGTCACGGGAGGCGGGAACACTGACATGTACAGGGTGGAACATTTTTGTGAGGTCATGTACCAATCTCCAAGTTTACTCCCCTCGTCACTGCCTCTGACATCCCCTCAGACGCCAATCGAGTTTCCTCTATACAATTAAACTCACCCCATCACTTCAGCCCTTTACAACTCCTACTGATAAACTGTTTACTTGTATTGTTACTGAACACTGAAACGTAACGCATTGTATATAGTACAGTTGTCTAGGTGTAACTTTCTCAGCACTTGTTAAATGAATAACATTTTTAAATAACTGGGCTTGTAAAGATCTCACATAATTTATTTTAAAAGTGAAAGATCGCTTCTCGGTAAATAGAAAACAATTAGTACCCAGGTATCGTTTTCTCTGCACGGATTCTAAAAATTGTAGGTACGGATCAGGAACCAGTGAAAGTTTTCTTGTATCACTTTTCAAAGAGCATAAAGTTCTCATATTAACCACCATTTACATAATTATTCCCTTGTGTATAATATATTCCCTCTTGTTGTGGAAAGTCTTTGTCTACTCCCCACTAGAAATTTTCCACAGTATTACAGTCTTAGAGGTAATAACTAAATCTATATCTATATATTTCTTACCTACAAAAATAGTGCTACGCCGTGAATTCAAATTAACAGAGAAAACAAAACGCGTATATTCCATAAACAACGATTGTTTATTTTTGGTATTGGGTTTTTAAAATATTAGTTTTAGTAATTTTTTGCGAAGACATGTTTTATAACAGTTTCATAAATAAGTAATTTGATCTGAACGAATGTTCAAATGAAGTTAATAAATTTAGGAATATTAGAAATCAAATAAGTAAATAGTAAAAGTTAAGATTTTAGAATGTAAAACTTTTACATATTGCAATTAGACATTAGAATACATCTTTGTTTAAAATAATTATAGGCGTTGTAGATTTCATATCGTTATTTCACAAAAACATTACATTTCGAGGATACGAATCTATCCTTTTCTTCAGGAGTAAAAAAAACCAGACAAAAAGAAGAATTAAAAGAAGAAAGCACAAATCTAAAACTACGATTAACTTGCAAATGTTAAGTTAAAATAAGTGGTACGCCAAGGAAATATATCTTAAGCTACGTTTACACTAAAGTCTTCCACTAAATGTTCCTCATTTTTTGCGGCTATTTGTTGCTTTTTCTGCAAAATACAGCAACTTTGTTGTCTTCTACTTGTGGAGGGACAAATTTTCCACTTGTAGAGACTCAAATTTTCCACTAAATTTTGGTTTCCCGTGGAGTGTCGGTAAAGATCAAAGAAAGTTTAACAACTAAAAGTGGAAGATTTGTTGCTGTGCACTTTGCGCAAGCAAATTGTAGGAAACTAGTGGAGAACTGTCCCCTCTCCACACGAGCCGGACGTCGGGCGCTAGCATCCCCCGGTCCACTCAACCACGTGTGTACAAAAAAAGTTGAAGGAATTTAGCTGTGCTCGTAGGGCCCAAATACTACCCTTTCAACAAATAAACGCTATCTGTGTGGCGGGTTGCGTTTACGAGCTAGCCGCTGAGATGAAGGCCCAACAATCTCTTTAACGACTTTATACTCACTATTTCGATTTGCAGATTACGTTATTTTCAAAAATACGTTAAACAAAATTATAACCTCTGAAAAACAAGGATAAGTCATATTATTGCTATTATTTGTTATTCTCTTATTATTTAATTCCACCACAATCAGCATTGTCACATAACAGACTGATTGTAGCGAGTGTGATGAGTTATTTGGGTCAATACGATTCCTGAAAGAAGGGTGTTACCCATGAGTCACAGGAAATGTTTTCGGGATGCAGAGCATAATACTACCCCGCCACCCCTCCCGCCTATCATCACACACTCAAGGTCACGCGCGCAGCTAAAGTCCTCGAACTGTACTTCAGCTGCAGGTGTTTACGGTGATTTTGCGTGAGATTTCGTTGTTTGTGTCAATATAGAAAGACTGTATTGAGGACGAAAGGGCCAGGATTGAAACCACTGAACTAATCGAAGTTTATGACACAGACAGCGGCGTCAATAATTACGTCTTTTTTGCCCGACATCCGTGAAACTACTGTCTAAACATTTCGCGCCAATTCTTTGGCAACAAGTTTGGTTGTACTTGTTGCTATAAATTTGAGAAGAACACCAGTCATTTTTGTACAAAAATATGTCATAGTCAATTCGGCCTACAGGTCTAGAGTCTTAGCCTACTATCGACCGTTTTTTTCCTCTTAGATAACCGTATTCTAGGTTTATTGATTACATTGCAATCTTAGGCAATGGAATCCTCCTGAATACCTGATCATTCCGTCCTCTTTAATGCTTATTTATCCCAACGACGCCATGTGGATATTTTTCTGCACAATTTCAATTCAGTCATTATACTTGTAAAAACCAACCTACCACACTGACTCTTAACAGACATTTACAAAGGATGAATAAATGTGAATACCCTGTACAATTATTTTAAAGGGTATTTATAATTATAATTAATTTATAATACTTATTATCATAGTTAGTAAGGGTAGCAAAACAAAATACATTAAACGACTTAGTGACTTTTAACTATTTTAATGGTTACGAATATCTAATATTTAATCGCTCTCTGGAGACATTTTATCAGGAAACTATAGAATCCGCTTTATTTTTATTTTTTGTCTCACTGCAACTCGTGCTGTAATTTTCTGTTAACTTTATAATAATTGTTATGTCAACTACATTTGCGTGACCAAATTACTTCTCAAAACCAGTTACCTAAAACAAAACACCTACAATATAGTTTGTAAACACTTCTCGTATTTCCATTATTGTAATAACTTTCAATATTATCTCAGTAGAGATATGAATTTATACCGTGTATTTTAACTGGAACGTACAATATTTGCAAACAATAGTTTATAATGCAACAACGTTCCTTCAACTGAGTTTTATTTAAACACAAAGTGATTTTTAAAATTTAAATATATATTATATTGAATTTAGTTATATAATATAACTATTACATAATGTAAACCGAAGTTGTATATTTATTTTTTATTATATTACTGATGATGAGTTTAAATTTGAAAAAAGTAAAAAGGTGAATGATGTCTTATTTTAACAGGTAAAGTAGGTGGTAAGAAGCCCACTCTCGGGTCAAAGAGTCTATATTCCCGAATTTGAAAGTTAACCACAAACTGACTGGTAGAGGTAATAACGAAAGTTGAACTACAATTTAACTTTGTTATCTCTGCAAATGACATATAAAGCAAATTATTTACAAACAACTTCCAGCTTTTATGTCGATAAAAACGGAAAAGCTATCGGTTATTTGGCGCTTCTTAACCAAACTTTAAAAAACTTTGAAAATTCGGAATTCAGAAGCTCGTAAACTGATAACACCTAATGTTTATACAAGTTAGTTACAAATTGTACTGTTTGCCCTGGGCAGTCTGGTGGTTTGCGTGTGAAAATGTGCAGGCGCCAGCCGAGGCAAACGACGAAACCTGTTCAAATAAATCTGCGTTAAAAATTAAACGTTTTAACTAGAGGATAACAACATTGCATGCCCAAGATTTAAGAGCTCCATAACTGGACTAATACCGAATTTAAACCACATAGGTAAGAATAAAAGCTGATTGTAATTTAATAACAATAATCCATATAACCTTCAAACAAATTCTTCTAAATCCAACGTGCTAAATTTCGCGCTGCGCCCAGTGGACTACCAATGTGTGTCAGCTGTCATGTTGGCAGAATCCATATTGAAAGAAGTCTACTCCGCTAAATTCCTTGGAATACTCCTCGATCGAGGGTTGACATGGAACAACCACATTGACTATGTGTGTACCAAACTGTCCTCAGGAATATATGTTTTGAGGTCCTTGGCCCGGTATTGCCCCAGTCAGGTATTGATTGCGGCATATTATGGGCTAATTCACTCCCACCTTTCCTATGGGGTGGTGTTGTGGGGGGCCTGTGCAGGCAACAATTTCCTGAGGATGTTCAAATTACAAAAAAAGCGATTCGTATTATCGCAAAGTTGAATTTCAGAGAGTCGTGCAGGACAGCATTCAAAAATTTGAAACTGTTGACTTTGCCCAGTCTCTACATTTTAGAAACATCTTTGTTCTGTTTGTCTAAATGTGCCCTTACCAGGGGACGTGACATACACGGGTATGAGACTAGAGGCAGAGATAACTACCGAACTGGAAGACACAGAACGGTAGTTTATGAGCACTTGCCTTCGCAGGCAGGTGTTCAATTCATCAACAGATTGCCAAATTGATTTGATTTGATTGATTTGATTTGATAACTACAAAAAGTTATACTCAAAACGTACACTTATCAAGTACACTAAAAGCCAACACTCTGAATGATAACGTTATGTATGGCCACCACAAACATCTGCGCGGCAAACGGCGAGTATGGTCACCCAAAATATCGGGACGGCAAACGCAGACTGACTTGGTTAGACATCGTGCGAGAGGATCAGGCCTTTCTAAAAACATCAAGGTGACTAACACTCGTCAAGGACCGCATGCAACGTTTCAAATGTCAACAAAAGGCTAGTAGCGTCGTTCTCTATAGACGGATAGAGATCCCTCAGCCCTTTCTAAAAACATCAAGGTGACTAACACTCGTCAAGGGCCGCATGTAACGTTTCAAATGTCAGCAAAAGGCTAGTAGCGTCGCCCTCGACAGACGGATAGAGATCCCTCAGCCCTTTCCAAAAACATCAAGGTGACTAACACTCGTCAAGGACCGCATGCAACGTTTCAAATGTCAGCAAAAGGCTAGTAGCGTCGCCCTCGACAGACGGATAGAGATCCCTCAGCCCTTTCCAAAAACATCAAGGTGACTAACACTCGTCAAGGGCCGCATGTAACGTTTCAAATGTCAGCAAAAGGCTAGTAGCGTCGCCCTCGACAGACGGATAGAGATCCCTCAGCCCTTTCTAAAAACATCAAGGTGACTAACACTCGTCAAGGACCGCATGTAACGTTTCAAATGTCAACAAAAGGCTAGTAGCGTCGTTCTCTATAGACGGATAGAGATCACTCAGCCTTTTCTAAAAACATCAACGTGACTAACACTCGTCAAGGACCGCATGCAACGTTTCAAATGTCAACAAAAGGCTAGTAGCGTCGTTCTCTATAGACGGATAGAGATCCCTCAGCCCTTTCTAAAAACATCAAGGTGACTAACACTCGTCAAGGACCGCATGTAACGTTTCAAATGTCAACAAAAGGCTAGTAGCGTCGTTCTCTATAGACGGATAGAGATCACTCAGCCTTTTCTAAAAACATCAACGTGACTAACACTCGTCAAGGACCGCATGCAACGTTTCAAATGTCAACAAAAGGCTAGTAGCGTCGTTCTCTATAGACGGATAGAGATCACTCAGCCTTTTCTAAAAACATCAACGTGACTAACACTCGTCAAGGACCGCATTTAATGTTTCAAATGTCAGCAAAAGGCTAGTAGCATGGCCCTCCATATAGACATCCGGTGGTATTCTACAGTTTGTAGTCCTTCAAATTGAGCTTGTTCTTTACGAACTATATGCTATTCGTTCTTCACCCTCATAACTCTGATTCAGTCTCATAGTTCTCAATTACAGACACATGGTGAACATTATCAACCTGTTGTGTACTCTACAGTGTTTAGTCCATCAAACTGATCTTGCTCATTACGAACTATAACAATTCAGTTCGATAACACGTTTCAAAGGCCACACACGCAATGCTTAGGGTCAACCTCGGAGACTTTCCGGCCAAGAATGTGATTCTCAATAGACCGATGTTACTATTTTAAATGTCGACATAGAGTTGCTGAGGTGGAGTTTCAAGCCAAATTTCAACCCCGTAGGCTAACTAGTCGACTGATATCGTTCGTACATATATACAGATGGGATTTTCTTTATCTGGCGGCAGAGGCTTTATTATTATTTTCATACTGATGTAACTCCGAAAAAGTAAATTCATCCTGAAAACTGAGCCGTTTAAAAATCAGCCAGTGATTACGAATACAAGTTTCAACATAATACATAATAAGGGAGTTTGTGTCAGTTCAAACAAGTGATAAATTAATGAAATTAATCAGTTTGAGAGCCACCCCACTTCTAACAGTACAATATATAAATAATATGTACAAAAATGTTATTAATTTGTTCAAAGCATATTTTTCTATGCTGTTCTGAATTTGGTTTTACGCATGTTATATTTGTTAACTCATCTGCGTTCACAAACGTCTGAGTTTATAACGGTTAATGTTTCTTAATTAATAATTTTAGTGACTTCTTAGTGATAAGGGTAACACTGAGTGATAAAGAAAATTACATATAACGGTTTGACCATAGTAAGGATGGTTCAATTGTCGAGGCCACTGAAACCCAATTCACACTTTTCTTGCGGCTGTTAACACTCGCGGCTGCGGGCTCTGTTATGTTTACACAATTAATTGAAAGCGGTAATAGCCCGGTAAATATTTGTATAGCGTTTAGTTAATTCCGTTAATTTACAGTTTGCTGTTTTGTTTATAAACAATCAGTATTTTGTTACATAATGTGGTAAGTGTACGCTACACTAGTATTAACACACCAGTACTGCGAGTAATCTTTTACTAAATTAATTAAATTGTAAATAGAAGAAAACTAAACTCTGTAGATAAAAACTACAATATTGTTCTACGAAATAGTTCGATTAGTGTTAAATACGAATTTAGGACAATTTAAATTATTTCTAGACTACTAACAATTCTTTTGAGTTTCGTCTCAGAAGGAACAGAATGGAAATTTTCTGGACGGGAAATATCACCCTTTCCGCACCCCATCCTGGCCAGATATGGGGCCAGGGGGAAAACAGATGGGCAGCGTTCACTATCAAATGGTGATAAAAAAACAATTAAATGGGATTTTAATAATCCTTCCAGATGAAACAGATTTGTTCACTATCCATAATTGCAACTATCGTGGTTGGTTGATAACTTTGTGGAGATCAGCCGCTGAATGAAAATGTTTCAGTGTATCAGTGCATAGATTTCCAATAGTAGGTACGTGAATTATAATGCATAAGGCTAGCGTATGAGATAGACATAAAAAGTCTGATTTTACCTGGTTGGTTATTAATGGTTAACACTAACTAACAAAATGACTGCGACGGGCGCAAGTGTCACATATCCCAGGTGTTGTCGATTTGGTATCCTTTTCCTTATACTTCAAACAACAGGTTCTAGATAGAACTTCGAAGAATATTTGATTTTATCATACTGAAATATTAACAGCTATTGTTGATACATTTTGTACATGAGGTGATTGATATCTGGCAATTGATATCTGAGAAATCAGCTGGCGCAAAATTTAATTTTTTTTCAGCACCTCATTATTGTTTCAGTAGAGGTAAATGCAAATGTTTTAACTGTCTTTGATATGGTAAAAACCGTTGTTCGCTACACGGAACAAATGTTTCCTAAGCGCTCAAATTCTGACTTCGGCTTCGTCTCATTCGTAACACACACCACGTTCGCTCTTATCTTGAACACTACTATATTGTATAATACAAAAATTTAATGTAATAACATATAGAAAGCACCAAAACTTTCTTTGCTTTTATTGAAACAGTTCTATATGCTGATACTAACTATCTGTAATACACAGGAAAAGATACAATAATATTTTCACTAAGTAATGTTTGAAATCAATTTAATATTCTCCTAGTTGGTAGTGTTAATTTATTGTATAAAGTATAGAAAGCGCCCAAACTTTCTTTCCTTTTATTGAAACAGTTCTATATGCTGATACTAACTATCTGTAATACACAGGAAAAGATACAATAATATTTTCACTAAGTAATGTTTGAAATCAATTTAATATTCTCCTAGTTGGTAGTGTTAATTTATTGTATAAAGTATAGAAAGCGCCCAAACTTTCTTTCCTTTTATTGAAACAGTTCTATATGCTGATACTAACTATCTGTAATACACAGGAAAAGATACAATAATATTTTCACTAAGTAATGTTTTGAAATCAATTTAATATTCTCCTAGTTGGTAGTGTTAATTTATTGTATAAAGTATAGAAAGCGCCCAAACTTTCTTTCCTTTTATTGAAACAGTTCTATATGCTGATACTAACTATCTGTAATACACAGGAAAAGATACAATAATATTTTCACTAAGTAATGTTTGAAATCAATTTAATATTCTCCTAGTTGGTAGTGTTAATTTATTGTATAAAGTATAGAAAGCGCCCAAACTTTCTTTCCTTTTATTGAAACAGTTCTATATGCTGATACTAACTATCTGTAATACACAGGAAAAGATACAATAATATTTTCACTAAGTAATGTTTGAAATCAATTTATTATTCTCCTAGTTGGTAGTGTTAATTTATTGTATAAAGTATAGAAAGCGCCCAAACTTTCTTTCCTTTTATTGAAACAGTTCTATATGCTGATACTAACTATCTGTAATACACAGGAAAAGATACAATAATATTTTCACTAAGTAATGTTTGAAATCAATTTAATATTCTCCTAGTTGGTAGTGTTAATTTATTGTATAAAGTATAGAAAGCGCCCAAACTTTCTTTCCTTTTATTGAAACAGTTCTATATGCTGATACTAACTATCTGTAATACACAGGAAAAGATACAATAATATTTTCACTAAGTAATGTTTGAAATCAATTTAATATTCTCCTAGTTGGTAGTGTTAATTTATTGTATAAAGTATAGAAAGCGCCCAAACTTTCTTTCCTTTTATTGAAACAGTTCTATATGCTGATACTAACTATCTGTAATACACAGGAAAAGATACAATAATATTTTCACTAAGTAATGTTTGAAATCAATTTAATATTCTCCTAGTTGGTAGTGTTAATTTATTGTATAAAGTATAGAAAGCGCCCAAACTTTCTTTCCTTTTATTGAAACAGTTCTATATGCTGATACTAACTATCTGTAATACACAGGAAAAGATACAATAATATTTTCACTAAGTAATGTTTGAAATCAATTTAATATTCTCCTAGTTGGTAGTGTTAATTTATTGTATAAAGTATAGAAAGCGCCCAAACTTTCTTTCCTTTTATTGAAACAGTTCTATATGCTGATACTAACTATCTGTAATACACAGGAAAAGATACAATAATATTTTCACTAAGTAATGTTTGAAATCAATTTAATATTCTCCTAGTTGGTAGTGTTAATTATGTATAAGTATAGAAAGCGCCCAAACTTTCTTTCCTTTTATTGAAACAGTTCGATATGCTGTATAAAACTACTGTATACAACAGGAAAGCGCCCAAACTTTCTTTCCTTTTATTGAAACAGTAATTCTATATGGCTGATACTAACTTCCTTTTATCTGAATACTATATGCTGAGTAGTAATACACAGGAAAAGATACAATAATATTTTCATTAAGTAATGTTTGAAATCGAAAGCGCCCAAACTTTCTTTTCCTTTTATTGAAACAGTTCTATTCGTTGATACTAACTATCTGTTGGAAAAGATACAGATAATATTTTCACTAAGTGTTTGAAATCAATTTATGTTTGGTAAGTTTAATTTATTGTATAAAGTATAGAAAGCGCCCAAACTTTCTTTCCTTTTATTGAAACAGTTTCTATATGCTGATACTAACTATCTGCAATACACAGGAAAAGATACAATAATATTTTCACTAAGTAATGTTTGAAATCAATTTAATATTCTCCTAGTTGGTAGTGCGTTAATTTATTGTATAAAGTGAATAGAAAAGCGCCCAAACTTTTCTTTCCTTTTATTGAAACAGTTCTATATGCTGATACTAACTATCTGTAATACACAGGAAAAAGATACAATAATATTTTCACTAAGTAATGTTTGAAATCAATTTAATATTCTCCTAGTTGGTAGTGTTAATTTTATTGTATAAAGTTATAGAAAAGCGCCCAAACTTTCTTTCCTTTTATTGAAACAGTTTCTATATGCTGATACTAAATATCTGTAATACACAGGAAAAGATACAATAATATTTTCACTAAGTAATGTTTTTGAAATCAATTTAATATTCTCCTAGTTGGTAGTGTTAATTTATTGTATAAAGTATAGAAAGCGCCCAAACTTTCTTTCCTTTTATTGAAACAGTTCTATATGCTGATACTAAACTATCTGTAATACACAGGAAAAGATAACAATAATATTTTTCACTAAGTAATGTTTGAAATCAATTTAATATTCTCCTAGTTGGTAGTGTTAATTTATTGTATAAAGTTATAGAAAGCGCCCAAACTTTCTTTCCTTTTTATTGAAACAGTTCTATATGCTGATACTAACTATCTGTAATACACAGGAAAAGATACAATAATATTTTTCACTAAGTTAATCGTTTGAAATCAATTTAATATTCTCCTAGTTGGTCAGTAGTGTTAATTTATTGTATAAAGTATAGAAAGCGCCCAAACTTTCTTTCCTTTTATTGAAACAGTTCTATATGCTGATACTAACTATCTGCAATACACAGGAAAAGATACAATAATATTTTCACTAAGTAATGTTTGAAATCAATTTAATATTCTCCTAGTTGGTAGTGTTAATTTATTGTATAAAGTATAGAAAGCGCCCAAACTTTCTTTCCTTTTTATTGAAACAGTTCTATATGCTGATACTAACTATCTGTAATACACAGGAAAAGATACAATAATATTTTCACTAAGTAATGTTTGAAATCAATTTAATATTCTCCTAGTTTGGTAGTGTTAATTTATTGTATAAAGTATAGAAAGCGCCCAAACTTTCTTTCCTTTTATTGAAACAGTTCTATATCTGATACTAACTATCTGTAATACACAGGAAAAGATACAATAATATTTTCACTAAGTAATGTTTGAAATCAATTTAATATTCTCCTAGTTGGTAGTGTTAATTTATTGGTATAAAGTATAGAAAGCGCCCAAACTTTCTTTCCTTTTATTGAAACAGTTTCTATATGCTGATACTAAACTATCTGTAATAACACAGGAAAAGATACAATAATATTTTCACTAAGTAATGTTTGAAAATCAATTTAATATTCTCCTAGTTGGTAGTGTTAATTTATTGTATAAAGTAATAGAAAGCCGCCCAAACTTTCTTTCCTTTTATTGAAACAGTTCTATATGCTGATACTAACTATCTGTAATACACAGGAAAAGATACAATAATATTTTCACTAAGTAATGTTTGAAATCAATTTAATATTCTCCTAGTTGGTAGTGTTAATTTATTGTAAAAAGTATAGAAAGCGCCCAAACTTTCCTTTCCTTATATTGAAACAGTTTCTATATGCTGATACTAACTATCTGTAATACACAGGAAAAGATACAATAATATTTTCACTAAGTAATGTTTGAAATCAATTTAATATTCTCCTAGTTGGTAGTGTTAATTTATTGTATAAAGTATAGAATGCGCCCAAACTTTCTTTCCTTTTATTGAAACAGTTCTATATGCTGATACTAACTATCTGTAATACACAGGAAAAGATACAATAATATTTTCACTAAGTAATGTTTGAAATCAATTTAATATTCTCCTAGTTGGTAGTGTTAATTTATTGTATAAAGTATAGAAAGCGCCCAAACTTTCTTTCCTTTTATTGAAACAGTTCTATATGCTGATACTAACTATCTGTAATACACAGGAAAAGATACAATAATATTTTCACTAAGTAATGTTTGAAATCAATTTAATATTCTCCTAGTTGGTAGTGTTAATTTATTGTATAAAGTATAGAAAGCGCCCAAACTTTCTTTCCTTTTATTGAAACAGTTCTATATGCTGATACTAACTATCTGTAATACACAGGAAAAGATACAATAATATTTTCACTAAGTAATGTTTGAAATCAATTTAATATTCTCCTAGTTGGTAGTGTTAATTTATTGTATAAAGTATAGAAAGCGCCCAAACTTTCTTTCCTTTTATTGAAACAGTTCTATATGCTGATACTAACTATCTGTAATACACAGGAAAAGATACAATAATATTTTCACTAAGTAATGTTTGAAATCAATTTAATATTCTCCTAGTTGGTAGTGTTAATTTATTGTATAAAGTATAGAAAGCGCCCAAACTTTCTTTCCTTTTATTGAAACAGTTCTATATGCTGATACTAACTATCTGTAATACACAGGAAAAGATACAATAATATTTTCACTAAGTAATGTTTGAAATCAATTTAATATTCTCCTAGTTGGTATTGTTAATTTAATTTAATTTATTTATGTCTACTACGTGAGAAGAACCCATAACATTACACTGTATCTGCAAGAGACATAGACGCGAATTTGCAAAATCTGTTCAGGTACAAGACTCGTTAACCCCCTCGCCACTTATCACTGCCCCTCCCCCTCCCCATCCTCTTGTTAGGCCCCATTGTCCTGTGTCCATCAGTCGTATTGTCTCTCTCAGAGCTTTGTTATAATTGCCTTCTTCTGCTCACCCTGGTTTCATGGTTAAAAGCTACTGCTTGCTTACGTTTCACTAGATGAAGAAATGTGTATTTTAGTTTAATAATGTGTTTATATAATATAAAAATTTGGTATGAGGTTATTAACTTTATATATAAATAATATTCCGATATTTTGTGAAATATTGAATTTATTTTACTGAGATGGAATAGGGAGATGGAAATGCCAAATAAATAATTTATATTAAAATAGATTATAATGTATTATTTCGAGTTTACGAGTTTATTAACGGAAATTTAGCATGAAATTATTCTTATTTTCATACATAAATAATATTGCGATATTTCGTTAAAATACTGAATGAAATTTACTTGTTGTAAATAATAGAGATACTATAAATTCGTCTAAAAAGCAACGTAGTAAAAATATTCAGGATATAATTTAAAATTACACAAAACTTTATTTTAAAATGAACATTAATAAATAAATTTAGTATCTATTTAGTTAGACATTGAACATGAAATGATTCTTATTTTCGAATATTGTTATATTATGTGAATATGAATGAAACGAATAATAGAAATGATATAAATTCTTCTAAAAGCCAAATTGTGATATAATCGTGTTTGGGAATTAACAAATTTCAAACCCAAAACTCGTGTTTAACACACTATACTGCAGTAGAAAAAATTCAAGTAGCGTCAAAAAATAATACACCAGCGCCATGCTTTGAAACCTTCTACTTCATCTATTATGTCGTGAACTTCAAAACTTGAAAGAATTACAGGTTCACTAATCTTTTCAGGTTCACGTATCAAGATATGTGAGTTAAACATGTTTACGAATTTCCACATATCATGAGTTGTTTTATTTCAAATATTATACAAATATATTTTACTTCATACATACTTTCAAAATGTAATAAAATATATGTATGTATACATATATATGTATGTATGTATAATAAGAGCTATATGGACTTTAGGGACCATAAATGATTTCAGTAAATTTTGTAAGAACAAATTCTAGACATTCAACACAGCTAGAAAAAGTAACGACACAGTTATATGATGATTTATACAAATCTGTTTACATGTGGTAAGTTTTTGAAAAACGATTTACACACTCTTATAGTAGATTTATATTTGATGCAGTAGGGGTTTAAAAATTTAGAAAACATAACTCAATTTATTTTTGAAATTAATATGAAAGTTATATCATTTGGCATAATCATAATAAATACTTCAAATTTTTTATATATTTTCAGCTAAAACAAGTTCATGGCGGTTCAGTAGAAAGGTAAGACAACTCGTCGATCTGAAAATTTTCGTGATGTTTTGTACGAATCTCCAAGTTGCTCGCCAAGTCTCTCCCTTTGACATCCCCTCAGACACCAATTGAGATTCCTTTATACAATTAATCTCACCCCATCACTTCAGACCCTTGTAACATCTTCTGCAATTCTTGTAAAGTTTTATTGCCATTGTAAAGTTAGCAAAACCAACAGTATTGTATTGAAAGTTGTTAGTTGTTCATGACAGTAAAATTGTTTATGTTGGTACAGCTTTGAAATAGCTCAAATTGACTTTAAAAGTATATATTTATTACCTAGTAATTAAAAACCCCTTGTCGCGTAACAGGCTTCACTGAGGTTCAATTTCAAAGCTACAGCTAATTTCATTATTGACAGATAGAACGATAGACAATAGGCAATGAAACTTTTACATTCCGGAAAACAATGAGAGTGTGTGGTCCTACTGAGTAATAGGTTTCAACGACACTCAGCCAAATTCCATGTTTGGACATGCATCATCATAGAACTCATTAATATCTGTGCAGAAATAAAGTTTTATGTCAAATTCAAGACTATTTTAAGTACATTGATTTTGTTTACAAGTTTATTTATTCAGCTATTTTTTCGTTGCCTCCATGGTTAGATAAGTAAAACACAGTCGCCATTACTCAGCCTAATCCCATGGAGTGATATTCACGTAATGAAATTCAGTTGTCCTCATATAGAAACGAAGCTCCATGCACAATTATTTAAGTCTACAGGTCAGATCGTTTTCGAGATATCGTGCGGACAGACAGACAGACTTACAGACTCATGTTTCCAGCCCCACGAGTGATAGGCTTCGCTGACGCTCAGCCAAAACAGATATTTTAGTTACAAGCCTGCACTGGGACAACAAACAATACAATATCTGAATTTTTAAATATTTAGAATTTAGTTTTTGTAGTATCATGGAGAATAATAATTTGCTGTTCAAACGTAAGATTTAATCTAAGATTTAAATACGCATTTACTAAAGGTATTTGTATCTCGTCAGAGGCTTATGTTTACATTAAGCCTCAAGCATATAATATTAAAGTGAAAGCTCTGAAATAACCAATCCAACGCGGAAGGGCCCGTTTTGCAATAAAAGCCAGAAGACCGACGCCAAAGCCTCAATTATTGGAAAGTGGGAACGTTTCCCAAAATTACAGCTTAAATTGCTGCTTCATTGTGTCTGTTTAAGCACAAAAGCTCAATTCTGCCACAATGATTCCATTAGTCTGTAATACATGGTAATAAATTTCTTCAATTATAAACTAGATAATTCCATAGGCGTAGCTTTTCAAATTTGTATTGATACATTGGTATTTAACTTCGTCCCTGATTATTTATAATTCTTAAATTAGTTATGATGAAACTTAATGTGAATTCATTGTAATAATACAAATGTACGTTATGGTAGGTTAATTAACTAATTAGCCAAAACTTTCTAAATGGTTTACTCTGAAACCAATCTATACTCATTGTATAAAATAATCTATATCACAAGTAATTCGTAATTTACAACGTTGAGGTTAAATTATTCTTACTCGTACGTCATAAGAAACTGAATGAAAAGTCGATAGATAATTGTGTCTAGTGAGTTTATTGTTAAATAATAAAACAAATATAAGAATAACTTGTATTGAACTAATTATTTCGTTATCTTGCATGAAGCTTCATTTACATTGCAATCCATTAGATTTAATTGACCGTTATTGGGTAACTTAGTGGATAAATATGATGGCAACAAGAAAATAGCAAAAATATATAAAATTTCAAACAAACTCAATACACGCATAAGAGATTTTAACATGTGACACACTAACACAGTGATCTAACTATCCCAATACAAGCAACATTAATACTGACTCTTTGTGCAGACTTATTATTTAAACACTGGAGGGAAACTCAAATTAATCAAAACAATGTGTAAATGTATCATGAGGTAAGATATATCTATATGAATATTTCATTTGTAGACTTAACAATTTTTCATGAAAATTCATTTATACATAGAGAAGAATGATGGTCTTGCCCAACCATGGTGTTTGGTTGAGTATCGATGAAGTCTAATACTTAGTAGGCTATCACGATTCTCTTCTGCTTACCGGGGGATGTACCCAGGTTTTTTTCGCAGGATAGTCTGTCTTTATATCTGTAAACAAGGAAATTTTGCATCCTACCTACCCGCCTTCAAGCACAAACCGTTTTTGTGTCCAGTAATTAATTGAAGGTAACAGAAATACTCATTATCCCACAATATATTGCCAGTTTCAATCAGTAAACAATAGGAAATATTAAATAAAAGACTTGTTGTAACAACACTAAGACAGGAGTATTATACATCGAACGTACCAAATATCACGAGAGTATGGATGCATGAATTAGTATTGTACATAATAAGAGACTCCATCGTGAAAATGTCCTTACAAGTTTTTAGATAACTTTATGATGTACATACAGTACAGTATATTCATCTTAAAATTAATACTTTTCTAATCACTACTAACTATAAAATAATTATTCCGCTGTTATATCTTTACTAATACATTTTGTATTCTTACTATTAACACACGTGTTTATAACGGAAGTGTATCCTCTTTGGGTTGAGACATATAACTGGTATGAGATGTAATTATCCATTTGAAGGTACAGAGATAATACTGAGAAAACTAAGGTCAATATGTGTGTTATAAGTTACTGTGTAAGCTAATGGCGGCACCATGCCATCGTGTATTTACAGTACAGTATTTAGATACGATAAGACTAGGAAGGTTGCAACCAATAACGTGCAATAGTTATAATAATGTTGTATTTGTATTAGGACTATACGAGATTATTCCATTTCAGACTTTATGCGTCTTAGAAAAACATAACGTAACAGTATTTAAAGATATAAATTAAGTAAGCAAGATGTTATATTATATGGAGGGATCTCATTGTTTTGTAACACACTGAACCGACCTTACACATCCCTGACGTAACGTTCTTTTGAAGTTCTATCGGTTCATTTGCATCGCTGTGACGTTTAATTAAGGAAGCAGGAAAACACTCAAATTGAAGGGCACTAATTACTTTGTTATCGTTCATTTTCAAGTTGTCTTGTCATAACTGTGCCATAAATTAATACATAATTGTTTTCACATCAAATTTTGATAAACCTTTATAAGTGTGCTCAAAGCAGTTGCAATTAAAAACAATTGTAGATGTTAGATTGTTTTTATGATGAATTTAGTATTTTGAAGACTGTACAAGACTAATAGAAAAGTTTCTGAATTCATGAATAGTTTGAATTAAGAATTATAGACCTATTGAATTTTATTTTCAGCAATTTTTTGTTTGTAAATTGTATATTCCTGTATTGTACAACAAAAGTTTCAATGAAGGCGTGAATGCAGTTTCCTCCAATTTGAGTATCAAGGCTATCGATTTGAAAATAATAAATAAATGAATACGTGTATTAATCACGTATTAAAATTTTGTAATAATATACACCCAGTAAGCATTTTCAAGCATTTTATGCCTATATAGAGTTTGAAGAAAAAGTAGTGAAATAAATTTAAAATAAAAATATTGTCCATATTAGAGGCCCAATAAAGGAAATTTAATTAAATGTGTTTAGAGACCTATAAATTAATGCTTAACATTAGTTAAAAAAACACCAATTACAAAATAATTAAACCACTGTTATATTTTCGTTTATACATTTTGTTCTTGTTTTTATTTCAGGTATTAAAACCTTTTATCACCACAACTCTTCTGAGGACAGTTCCAAATTTATATTAACACAAAATCATAAATGAAACAAAACTGTATGGATTATTGACTACAAGATTAATATAGAGTTCAGTCGTAGTTCATAAATATGGCGTTTTGAAACTTCCATGCCTAAACCACTTGCCCCGTTCTTGTCTATGGGTCTTTTTGGGTATTGGTGACTCTCTGACCTCTTTCAACTCTAGTTTTGATTTAAACATTTGAATATGTCAAACTTGCATGTCATTGCATACAATGTTTTAATTTAAATCACTGGATAATTTATACAAACAGAATGGTTGTTCAGAAAGTGGTTATAGGTGTTTTCTACAAAACCACTCACAATATATCCTTTGTTAACTTTTACTCATTAATAATATATCCATTAGGAGTCTACGTTAATTTGATTTAAAATCTATCCATCCACAATGCACCTACAGTAGTAGAAAATGTTTTTGTTCTTGGACTGCACTCCGCTGAGGTTCAACAATGAAATTTACCCTTTTTCACCAATTTTGATAAGAATTTAGGAATTACGGTAGAGTAGGAGTGTTGAACTGTTTCTAAACCGGAAGTACCACCCTGTGGCTAGAAGATGGCTGAACGACTGTTGTTGGTAAAATGTTTCCAATGAATTTAGTGAATCAATCAATCAGTACAATGTTCAGAATCGTGAATGCAACAATTTTGGTTTCGGGGCTTCACCTTAATGAACCCAAAGCCGTTCATAAACTGCCTCAGCATGATTTAGTTTTCTAGAATGTCTATGACAATTTTAATTGATTCCTGTGAGAATAGACCAGGTATGTAGTTTTTGTTCTCGTGTTACTCTACCTTCCCATTAATAAATAAACTCGTATCATTTACTTATAGAAGTTCCATAAGTTTACAATTAGGATTGTAATTACGACGATAAAATTTGACTAAATAAGACTGGAATAAAGAAAAATAACATTATGCTTTTCTATAATTAATTATTAATAAATTATAAATTTCTTTATTACTATTTTCAAGGCCACTATTTGACCTAGCAGGTTTTCAATACAATGTTTCTTTATGTTGCGTTTGGAAACGTTTGTTATGTTAAATTACAACAAAAGCGAGTCCGAAATAGCGGCTACAACGTGTCTTTTACAGCACCATGGCCTGCGTGAATGGCAATGCCTTTATTGTTCTTTGTAGAAAGAAGCTTAATTAAACAATGTAATCAACTGTTCAGCAGGTGCATTGTTTGTTGTTGAAAAACTATTATTGCAACAACAATATTGCAGCAATTATATTTCAATTTATTGTTAGTTGTTATTCAAGTTTCAATGTAATCTTACCAACAGTCGTTTAAGCGCGTACACAGTGTTTCTAAAACACGAAACTCCATTAATAGTTTAATTCATTGAGTAATAAAAGTCAGCCAAAAAGGAAAAAAAGTGCTTACTATTTAAGCTTTTAATCTTAACTTCTTGAGGAAATCGGTGTAAGAGCAGTAATGTTAGAGTATAAGATAATTACGATTTAAAAGACGCAAGTAAGTATAGGTACCTACAGAATGTTACAAGGAGTTTCAAAGATATTTATAGCAAAACAGACAGCCACATGGAAAATATTAATTATTTAAAAATTAAATTGAAATATCCGGCGCTCGATTATGGCTATTGAAATTTCAAACAAGTTCTAAATATTGGATAGCAATATTATAGTAATATTGTGACAGTCCGTGTATGAGAAAAAAATAGGAATAGGAATACGCCACACACAACACGTGTAGCGTAACAGGACTCGTAGTTGCAAGCAATATTTCAAGTTTATAGCTTTTTTTATTGTGTGTTTATAGCTAGGCTACATTGTGATAGCTAGGCTACATTGTGATAGCTAGGCTACATTGTGATAGCTAGGCTACATGCGTTACTATGTCATATTTTAAAATGTCGTATCATTGTGCTCAGTTTTTTATAAATTGATTTATTCTGCTATTTTGTAATTGTCATCATAGTTATTCATAAGAGCAACAAAAAAATATTCGTGAACGCCCAACAATTTCCGTGGAGTCACGCATGAGAATCGAACTCAGTGTTGCCTATGTAGATGAATGAATACAGGTTCATTCACAATTTCCAGTCTATAGGTCAGTTCGTTTTCGAGATACTCGTATAATGTGGATAGACAGACAGGCAGAAGTGATATTTTTAAACGCTCAGCTAATAACAGTATTTTCAGTACACGGCAACTCAAGCGACCATTTACTGTCGTTATTTCCATCACTACAATCACAATCCTTTTTCACCATAGGAAATTTCAGATAGTAAAATTTCTAGCAGAGTCAGATTTGTAGGTATGTAGAGTATTGTTCAGTGCAGTGGTTTTGTTAATGGTCCAACCGTTTTGGTGTTCAGGCCGGGCTTTAAAAAAACGAATGCAGGGTTTCATATAACTTGTAATAATAATACATGTATAAAAAAAGCATGTATATTCTTAGTTAGTATAAATCAGGGAGTCATCTGAGAAATGAAATATTGTGGTATATTAACCCAAAATGTGCACGTCTCCCTAAATGTACAGACTATTAAAATTGATCTAGTCCCTTATTCTGTTTGACGCGATCATTGCACAGACTATAGGGTTGAGCAGAAGACTAAGAAGGAGAACGGTTCTTTTTAATATGTTTTTTGACATAAAAAGATAACCCAATCCAAATTTATTTCTAATATCTAACAGTAATATTAGTTATATCCTTCAGATTGTTGAGGTAGACATTCGTAGAAATCATCCTATGCAATTCGTTTTTACTAATCATCATTCCGAAATCACAAATTTTCAAAAACTTACTTATTTTAAATTTATTCCCAGTCAACTAAAATGCTATGTTAATGAAATTTAAATGACTTGCAGGATCAATAAACTTACATTCATACAATGTTTCTTTTTAATATTTTATCATTATGGTGTAGAGAATAAATAAATGGAACGGGTAAATTCATAAAAGAAATGTATTTGCTTATAGGTATTTAAGTCGTGAAAATTTTCAAGATGTTGAAGCTTCAAATGATTTAAGTTGTTAGATGAACTTGTAAATTATTTCAGAGTCCTAAGACCGCCATCGTCATGAAAATTAATCTTCTACAGAATTAATGCAACTTTACTTTGAAATTTCAACATGAGATCAACAAACGAAATATTTCTTTTTATCGACCACAAAAGCTAGAAGGGATCAATATATATAGCTTCTAGCTTTTGTGGTCGATAAAAAGAAATATTTCGTTTGTTGATCTCATGATTTTATGTATATATATATATATATATATATATATATATATATATATGTATATATATATATATATATATAATCATATATTCATTAAATTTGTATAAGTAGCAATATATTTTAGTCTATATATATATTAAAAATATGGTAGTTTGAAAGTTACAAAAAGTTTTTAGTTTACCTTGTAATAAAAAGTACTAAATATTCAAACGTTCCAATATATAGTGAACAATTTATTATTCAATCTCGATATAAACCAATGAGCGATCAACAAAATAGTGATGACATTAACACCACAAGGAAAAAGATGCTAGATGATTTTATGCTTTTGCATTTTTTACTGCAAATAATTGGGCTCCTCCTCATAGCTTAATTATTGAAATTTAGTCGTGGGTAAATAGAAATTCTGAAAGAGAAGCATGTATAGTTTTAAGTTTAATATCATTAGGAATTAAAAATAATATTTTTTATTGAAGTATCAGGCTCTGGTTAAGAATCAATTTGGAGATCCCGCAAAGTAAGAACAAACCAAGATTTGATGGTTAAAAACTAGCACTTCACGTTGCTCGCTCTGCCCATCTTCTTGTGCAAACACTCCCCAACATTACCGTAGACCCAGATACATTACTGGGGGTGATCATTGGAGTGTTCACATCTGCTACTATTATTCCAAAATATTGTATATTAACATTACTCACGTCAGGCCAGAGTTACAAATTCAACCCGGCGCCGGACTGATGTGCACAACGCGTGTGTTAAAACAGTAGGCATTTTGTAATAAAAGTGGGTATTTCATTTCTAGTTATTACTACACACAGAAACACAAATATACAAGTATGCGGGAGTGTAATCTAATGAACACTAAAAGGCTCTATTTGCTTGTTTTTCTCTTCAGATACCAAAGACGTAGCCATGAGGGAGTCCGAGGGGTCCCGGATCCTCCCCTCCAAATTTTCAAGTTTTTCAATTCCATTTTAAGTAAACGATTATTATTATTTAAATAATTCAATATTAATGACATGTACTGCGGAAAGATCGTTCTTAACAAAGAAAGGGGCCAAGAAGATTTTAAGGAACAAAATGGGGCCTTACTCTCTGTCCACTACGGAAAAATATCAGTTGTCTGGACCTCCCCCCCCCCCAAAATTTCTTTCCTGGCTACGTTCTTGCCAGGTACTACACTTAACATTAAAAATATGTTTCTTGTTATTATTGTATGTATATCTTTATCTCAATAGAAGATATTAAAAAATTGTAATATTGAAGTTCCTAAAAATAAACTTTAAACAATATTTTTTAATCTAAAATAAAGGATTTAGTCAGTAAAGTAAATATTTTGAGCAATTTAAAACTAATATGCTAAAAAAACTTTTGTAAGCGCAATAAAATAATAAATAAAGTCTTCTTTTATACAACCTCAGCCTAAATGTCATGTGTCTCTGTCGGAAATGTTTATTGCGTAGTATTATCAGTAAAGAAAATATTTTGAACAATCTAAAACTAATTTGCTAAAAACTTTTGTAAGCGCAATAAAATAATAAAGTCTTCTTTTATACAACTAGAGCCTACATGTCATATGTCTCTGTCGGAAATGTTTATTGCGTAGTATTATTGTTTTTTTACCGACGTAATAGAACGATCATCAATTAAAATCAATATTTATTTATGATTTTAATTGGCATATAGATATCATAAAGTAATATTTGAAGCTGTGAAAAAGAAATTGTTGTAACCTTATACCTTCTATACCTCCTCAGTAATAATGCAACTGAATTCAATGTATAGTATATGGAGGGGAAAAGATCACTATTTATTTAATATTATTTAAAAAACTATTTAGCTCATACCCCATAGAACCTTCTAGTAGATTATACCATAATATTTAAAAGGGTTCAATATTAAACATACGATAATTGTGATCTATTAATGTTATGATGGATTGCAGCAAATGATAAAGGTGGAGAGAAATTTGGACATTTCCTTGTTTTAATACATATTTGGAACCGACTTGACTTTTCAATGTGCAACATTCGTAGAGGCTAAAATAAAACTAATAATATAAGCGCATTACTGTCGCCCCGGATATATTTCGTAAATCACAATAATTAAACTCGCCTCTCCATGTAATCTCTCTAATGAAACTCGCCCTCCGCGCCAGTAGCCCTTGTGTGAAAGCATTACATTACTGAGCTTTTATTTCCTTTCCTTTCTCTTAATTACACTTTTTTATGTTTTGTCTGTTTTACTTCTTTCACTAATCCTCCGTTTCTCGCAAGTTGACAGTGATCTTAATCCTTGCTAATTGGAGATTTGCCGATATCCTGTCATAATCAAAGCGTACGCGAAGTTGCTGGATTATACCTTTCTCGGATGTCCTGTTACTCTGTAACATTGTGAGGAGACAAAACATTATATTCTGGAATTGTTCGTTTATTGCAGTTTTGGGCTTGTGACAAACGGATGTTCCTCGGTTTAAAACAATACTAACTGTTGGTGTTTTATCCACTTACTGCCTATAAAAATAAATGCGTTGTAAAGTTGTTTGTGTACCAAAAGAAAAGCGGTATAATTAACTAATGGAAGTAATCTATTTTTGGGAGTTTTGGTGGATGGTATTTTTTTACGTACTGAATACGTTTACGTCCTGTTCGTGTATATCAATATGTTCACCACAAGATGAGCATGATATACCTAGTTTGACGAGGAGAAGCTATTCCAGGAAACATTATACGAGGAAATTAATCGTTCGATAATTAAGAAGAGTTCGAAGTTCCAAATAGACATATGTGATAAGGCTCTATGACCGCATTCCTTGAAATACATTAATGCCAGGCTTCAAGTTAAGATCTGTACGTTATCACCGATTTAAAGTTTGGTTCGTTGTTCAAAGTGTCATGTTCCGAAATATTTGGGCATTCATAGTTAGAGAGAAAATATAAGAATTTTGCTAGTGAAGGCATAGAAACTAGCAGTTCTATGCCTACGATATCTTTTCCAATTCTCCAAGTGTAGAAGAAAGATACTCATTTCCTTCATTAAAACAAGGTAAGATTACGCCACACCACGTGTCCAGTAACAGGCTTTGTGGATGTCGCATGCAACATTTTCAAATCTATATTTCATTCTCGAGATGTCCTGCGGACCAACAGAATAATACAGAGAGATATGTTTGATTCATACATCCCTCCGGAAAACAAAAAAAGTGAGTGATAGGCTTCAATGACGCTCAGTCAACTTCCATGGTTGGTCACGCATCATCACAGAACTAATTTTTATCTCTATGGAAATAAAGCTTGATGCAAAGTTTAAAGGTTAAGATGAAATATTTTTCGAGATACGTTACCACATGGTCCATCCAAAATTTTGTTCATTACCTTAGGTTTCAAAGTAATGTTTAAGTTAGTTCCGGTGAGTTAGGGAGGTAGTACAACGCAAGAGTGCGCCTACACAAAATCTTGTCACCGACTTTCAACACTGACTTTTCACTCTACTATTTTTTTGTTTTACTCTATGAATTGATTGTACTTTATGATTGTACGCAAATTGTTTAGAATGTATTTATTGCGCTATTTTCTAGTGGCCTTAATGGTTACCCTTAATACTCGTTTAAATATATTCGCAAACGCTCAGCCAAATATCATGGAGTGACACGCATTATCATCAAACTCATTGACCAATATACAATTCATACATATACATACGCATTATCACCAATATACAAATGAAGATTTAAATAAAATGTCGTCTATAGGACAATATATTTTCGAGATATTGTGCGGACAGACATAGATGATTTTGTCTGCCCTTCGTCAACTAATCACTGAAGAATAGTAAATTTAATAAAACTACTTATAGTATTATAGTACAATATTAATAATATTCCATAACTTGTTTGGCAAATATACCTCAGGGTCTTGAATATTACGATTCTGAGTTACATATAGCGTAAGTTAAAAACTTCTGTGTGTGACTACAGGACGATATCAGTAATGTCTACATCATATTGTTCTGGTCCACTACTTTAATGTTTGAAGAGATACATGCACATGTATGGGAATGTGGACATCGAGCAGAATAAAGCCAGAAAGAATAAGCTACTCTCACTTCATGGATAAAAAATAATTTAATTCAAGTTTTACTCTCGTGTATCATCAATCCAATAAGTTTCATCAGAAGGTTTTAAGTTTTCTGTACACTAAGAAAATATACCTAATATAATGTTTGTGATAAATCACATTATTTCAATATTTGTAAAAGAATGATTTATAAATATAATAGCACATAGCACCTCAACTAATTCACTTGTAGTGCTGTTGCCTAGTAATCAAATTAAAAGTAGATTAACCTTGTTAGTTGTCAAAAATATTTGTATTATAATAAAACATTGGTTTATCAACAATTGTAAACAGGAACAAATTTCTATTCCCATGAGAAATAAAACTCCTGAAGGAAGCGGTTAAGAGATAAAAAGTAACGCGATGACCCTATTAAAACCGCGGACCAATCCTAGCTGGTTAACTCTGCACATTACCATTTATGGGTACTTAGTACACAGTAGATATGAACTGGACAATAAGCGTCTAGTAAAGTAATAGGAGTTGGGAGAACCCCTGGACAGGATAAGAGGGTAACTTTACATTATTCGATCAGAGACTCTAGGTCAGGCACCTGGATCCGAGCAAGTGAACCCTCCCAGATGTTAGGTCAAGAGCCACCATTCTCTTTTTGCAAGACATCATGTTTTAAAGTAAAATTCTAAATTTAATCAGATTTCTCTTAAATATAGTTCAAGTCTCTCTCTAAGACCCTACTTTCGAGCGCGCCTTTTGTAAAATATTCAGATTTTTATTTCAAAAGTTTTTATGTTAAATAAAATGATATAGATTATTATAAACAAACAGTTGGGGTTGTTAGTGTAATTGGGGGTAATTGTTGTTTGTAATAAATTCTTATCCTACGTCCAGTTGTGCCGAGTGCAGCACAATATTACCATAGACTAAGCTAGCAGCATCGCTCGTTGTGATCTGTGGAGAGTTCAGCAATGCAGGTTATTGTTATTGCAGGTTATTGCAAACTTTTCCCATTTGACACGTAAAGTACGCCACTGAAGACTAGGATTCCTTTCCCTCGCATTCTCATATCCAATACGTTGCGTCCACAAGCCTGTTTGTATAAATGATCTGAAGTTATAATCTGGAACTGTTTATCACATTATTAGGAAGAGGAGGGTATACAAAACGTTTGCGTAGTAAGCGAGGTTCAGAAGATTACGAAGTGCGATAAAAAGTATAGAATATTTGTTAATTTTGAAGAATTAGGTACTCTGTTTTAATAAGATAAATATGCCTTACCATGAAAATACAAGCAGATATGTCAAGGTCCATCTAGGGTAATAAAATGTACACAAACCCAATATTTAGAATGTCTGCCTCCTGCTTTTATAAAATTAAGTTTTTATATTTTACAGAACGCAAGTTTTATTAGGTACCTAAAACAAGACTCTGTATAGCCAACATATTTGAAGATATGCTATATTCCAACATCATCAATAATTAAGGAACCTGGCAGGGCCTTTTTTAAATTGTGTCGCTGTCTGTCTGTCTGTACGGTAACTCTTGATAGGAAAGTAATAGATATTTGAAAATTGGTATAGAGTTTCTTATTGGTTTAAGGAAGAACGGTATTGATTTTGGAGTCTAACAGTTACATTGAGGTCTGTTCATCGGTGCAAACTCATTCATTCGCTACGTCCATTGACGTTTTGTTGGGCCCATCGATATTCCGTTTTAATTTTTAAATGTTATAATATTGGTTTATAATTCTGAGACCGTAAGAGTTTTAAATTTTTTGATAACTAATTAATTTGCCTATTAATCAAATGAACATCGTGAAGGTGAGTAAAAACGACTTTAGAACAAAATAAGAATATTCCTATACCTTTAATGATTTTAAATGTGGATTACAAGCTTCTAAAACTAATTTATCTGGAAGGGCAACGTTAGTTGCTGAGGCATACCACAATTTAGAAAAAAGAGTGAATACCGACAATCTTGTTAATGTATTTATAAAAGTGTACCAGATAAAAATATTGAAATAAAACAAATTTCAGTAAGGTACGGCATTGATTCAGATAAAGGCGAAAATGTTTTAACCGTACTATAATGTAGCATAACTCAAATTTAAATAAATCTTCTCATACCAAAGCTTTTGTTCCAGCCACTCGCCAGGTGGAGACACATTGTTCATGTATACTTTTAAGCATAATCGAGTTCTAGTTCAAAAGTGTATATTTGGACATTTAATTTATTTTTCGTGTTCAACGCTAAGAGCAACATTTTTACCTATATTTTCCAATTCCTCGAAGTAATGCTCTTAATATTCAACAGTATACCAGTTATCGAAATTTCGAATGATTTTATAATTATATTAGTTATGTAGAAGTTTTTGGCTGAGCTTTAGCGAAGCCTATCACTTGAGTGACGACATATTTTATTTATATCTGTTAGCCTGTCTGTGTCTGTCCGCACGATATCTCGAAAACAATCCTGATACTTTGCATGAAGCCTTCATTTCTGGATCAGCAACACTGAGTTAAATAATGATCCATAATGAGATTTTGCCGAGCGTAAGCGAATATATTTAAATGGTCTTATGTGTAACCATGACGGCAACGAGAAAAAAACAGAATAGATAAACTTGTAAACAATCTGCGTACAATCATATGTGATTTCGACATTTCTATTCATGGAGTAAATCGAAAAAAATACGGAGTGAAAAGTCCGTGTTAAAATTAGTGACAAGATTTTATTTCAGCGCACGCTTGCATTGTAGTACCCTCCCCAGCTCACCGGAAGTTTCCATACTTGAAAATTACTATAAAACCTAACTTAATGGACAAAGTTTTGAATGTATCATGTGGCGAGATATCTTGTGAAAGATTTCATCGGTCAACCAAACATGTTTCATGAAACTTAGAGAAGTTGCACTTAGAGAAGGAATGTGTTGTATGATGCTACATATCTAACCATGGAATTTTGGTTGATCGCCCACAGGAAATCTCGACAATTAGTTATATATGTTATGAGTTATATAACATTTTGTATGCAACTTCTACGAAGTCTGTTACGCGGCACTTGGTGTGTCGTACTCCTACCTTGTTGTTATGAACAAAGATCTTTCCTAATCAATTGTACAAGAACACATCACTTGAAGACCACAAAAAATAATCTTAATACTTATCCCGGATAAATATATGTAGATAATTAATTAAGATAGTATTTTAAATAGTAAAAATAAATACGATAAAAAGTTATTTGTTTTGACATGATCTAAAAATAAAAATATCTCAAAGTATTGAACATTAATGGTAACGTCGTCAATAAAATTTATGGTATATAGTTACTTTTGTAAAGCGTGTTTCTCACGCTGTGTAAATAAATACATGCCGTAGAATGAACTATCGATGTAGTGACATGATATTTCTTCAGTAATGTTTTCGATTGATATCAGAAAATATCAAAATCTAATCATATAATATAATTTGTTAAATAAAAATAACAAATTTGTCGATAATTATTCGAAAACTAACCATATATACATTTTTGGCTATGAAAAAAGCAGCCTACCCTACAGATCAACCCCTCTAAAGCAAAAATATGCAGTGCCCACCATTCCAAGACCCGACATGACTGTACCACCCTCATTTGAAAACGCGTTGTGTAAATAATGTAACATTCATCCATTCGGTACCGTAGAGAAAGTTATTTTATATATAAGTATCAATAAACACATATAGTATAGTAATATATACCGTTATTATATAATTAGTGGATATAAATAGAATTAGGAGAAATAATTACATCCTACGAAGTAGCGGATTAGTTACAATTAATTATAGGGAAGTAAATTGTAGGACAACTATAAAACTTTTGTATCCTCTCACATATATGTCCGTTGGTGTGTACTGCTTGCTGCCCAGGGCTTCTCTCTGAAGTTAATGACCAATAACAGGGTGTACACGATAATTGGCTTATCTACCCACGAGGCACTTATAGTGCTATAGTATAGTTTTAGTGATAATCAAGAACAGGGAGATAACTGCGGTCGTGAGTGGTTAATGTGGTATGGTCGTGTAAGTCATTTTATATTTATGGATACAAAATATTATTTTAGTAAGGATTTACTTGTTACAAATTCTTTCCAGCAGCAAATTATTAGTATTATTGTTGCAGAGCAATATGGATTTGTAATGAAGCTTTTTGTTTATGAATAATAGTAGGAACAAGAATATTATGGTCTGGTTTAAAAGTCGTGATAGCTTATGCATATAACTTATATTTCAAAACTCTTATCGTATTTGCGTCTGTTCTTCACAAATAGTAACAATACCGTTCAACCTTTACTACCTGAAATCTAAACCTGTAATACATTATCTCTATATCTAAAATACTTTTATATTCAAGAAAAATCAAGTCGTATATGAAAAATTACAATTTAAAACAGATAAACGTAAAATGTAGGATCAATTACCTTAGGAATTTATAATATTGGATTTATTTGTATGGAAGAAATCCATTAACTGAAGAAGAATAAATTGGAGATTGCATAAACAAAAATAAGAACCAAGCAAGGTTTGCTGGTTGCTCACTTTGTCCATCTTCTTCAGCAAACAGAACTCCCCAACTTCAGCACAGGTCCAGCAGCACTGGTGTACTCTATGGAGAGTTCAGCACTGCAGTTTATTAATCAAAACTTTTCTCATCTCACACGTAAAGTACCTCACTGAATATTTGGAATTTCCCCTCTCCCCTCTCCTGTCACGAGGTTGTGTCCACATAACTACGAATAGGTGCAGAGAGGAGCGCAAAATGATTCTATAGTGAACCCAGCCTTGGAGATTTTGTCATACGGTTAGATCAAACAAGATTATGTTACATGTACAATGTGTTAAAATCTTGTACTGTATCTCCACACTCCAAATAACTTATATAAAAACACACGTAACAGAGAATTTTCTCTTCACCTGCAGCTAAAAATAAAAACACCATAAATTTGAGATTTTCAATCTTTTGTTGGTCCGAAGAGTTTTAGATAATTGTTAAGCTATGAATTACACATAAAAAACAATATTGAGTGATAAAATAAAACCTCCATTTTTAAAATATGCTACTTATCAAGCAAGACATTTAACTTTTAGACTTAAATTAATTTAAATTCACCAATTAAAAAGAGTCATATATCAGCTCATCTAAATTTAAAAATTGTATATACAAAATAAAACATAAACTATTCATAGTTAGCTTATGATGAAAAAGATATTTTTATTTTGAATAGTTTGTATTAAATTCTGAAATTTATACCAAAAGAGCAGAAAGGGTCGGTCTATTAAAACGAGTATGAGTTATTGATTTAGTCACATCTATCCATTCCACTTTGAAGTGTAGGGAAATGTCAAATTATAAACCCAACATTAATGAACTCCGATCGACTGCGGCACCATCTGCTTTGAACGTTCACAGTCTTTTAATTGCCTCTAACACCTAATTGGGTCATTTTTAATAGCTATTTGCAATACAAGAGACTTCTGTTGTATCCAATTACTGCTGTTTGAAATGCAGACATCAATTTAGTGCTTAATTGATGTTTAGAGTTTACCTCAAATATTGTCACACTGCAATTAGATTAATAATATTTGTAGGAGATATCTGAGAATATGTATAAGAGTACAACAAACGTCTGTTTGTCCTATTCAATTCAGGGTTTCGCCCAAATATATTTATTCAATCAGACTGGTATAGTTTGAGTAAAACGTTCTCTTAAAAGCTAACCCATTGCTTCTTTTCTGAAATACGGGGTACACATTTAACCAGTTTTCAAACGTGTTGACACTTACATTAAAAATGTTAACTTTTAATATAAAGTACAAAACAGTTAAAAAATTAATTAATCCTGTTGGGTACTTCTATTAAGGAGTAAACATAGTTGTCACTCGTATCAGTTTTGTTAACGATCCCAGCGATCCTTGTTAATACATTGTTTTTCATGCAGAAATATATTAATTTCAGATTTTAAGGTGGTATATATATATAAATTATGGTATATATATATATAAAATATATATATAAATAAAACAAAGTAAAAAGGTGAATTTAAAAGCGTTCAAAAATTTCAGACTTAGACGTGTTGTGCATTGAGAACCAAAACCCAAAAATCCAAGCAGTTAAAACTAACAAATTAGTGGTAAAATCTATTATCGTTGCCAAACCTCATTTTCTAAACTTTACTTAATGTAGCCTTTTTTGCACTGACATATATTAAAATCTATATTTTTAGACATGAAATTTCATGTACAATCTTTGAGTTGAACCCCTTGATAGTACAAAACGTTTCTTACAAACGAAAAGTTTTATCATTATTCTGAGTTTTCATCAGCAGATATTTAAAAAGGAGTGAACTCAAAGCTTTGAAAACACTCTTTGATAGATGCATTCGGAGTAGACCGCTGATTGGTTTGCTTCTGTAAACGATCGTATTTATCATGGCCGCTTTCTGTGCAGGATGACGATGGGGAAGGGTGGCTTTTAGGACAGGCTTCAATTATCAAGAAGGACATTCAAAGAGGCGTTTGCATATGTTCAACAAAAACATTGAACAAATACTGCCTGCGGTAATCATTATTCTCAAAGATTCAGTATTTAGCATTAGAGATTATGTTGATTAAAGGTAATTGTATCGTGATTACAACGTATAAAAACCAAGTGAAGTAGAGTTGAGCATGGTTGCTGCTTGGATGGGCGATCGCTAAGCGATCCTGTCCTTGCAAGCCGCCCGCATTCCCGGTCGTAGATGGTGTTTTGCCGTTGGCCCCCAGGTTAACCCCTAGCAGTACAAATAATAAAGTGAGAAATGACCTCTCTGCGTGACGACTGGACATATTTGAGTCCATTTGGCTACAATAGGCTGTTAAGAGTCAGAGAGGGCTTTTTAGCCCTAACTTCGTCTGGTGAAATAAGACATTCTTCTTATATATATATATATATATATATATATATATATATATATATATATATATATATATATATACTAGCGGGCCCGGCGCGCTTTGCTGCGCATTTCAATAATTTTTTGCAAAAGTTGCCCGCGGCTTCGCACGCAATTTCCCGTTGAAAACAGTACACTATATTCACTTATTCTTTTTCTATCACATTCTAAACATTGCTGAGATAATTGATAGTCGTTCCATCGTGAGCCTCTTGGGCGTATTATGAAGGTATGTACCATATTCCTGCCTCTATCTAGCTGTTACCCACGGCTTCGCACGCAAATATTAAGAACCGAAGTCCTTATATTACTTAGTAAATTTTTTTTTTTTACTATAATAAATTTTAGATTAAATTAGTTATATCTCCGATGCCACGATTGAGCTTGCTTTGTTGTCTCGATCGAGAGAATATGTACACACGGAGTTTTGAGAACCATACTTCTGTCAAAAAAAACAACTAAGGTTGATTTTATAACATTCTTTATATTTGTAGCCAACGTAAGATAGTAATTATGATATCTGCATTACTCTTCTGATCAAGCATGAGCATGGTTTATATTAAATAAATATTGCAGTTAAAGGTGAATTTTTACGTCAAATTTGAATTGTATTATCTGGATAGTAAAGTCTATGTTTAACAGTGATTGCAAAAACAGTTTAAACAAAATTTGTCGTTTCTCTTAAGCTTACTCTATGCTTTAAAACTATAAGTGTAATATATGTTTACAAAGAACAGCTGATTAAAAATTTGAAAAGACGTTAACATATGTTTGCTGCAATGCATTTCTTATGGGTATTTCTGTAACCAGTGGGGCGGAATCCTGAATCGGGAAAGGGATGGGCATAGCTTATAAACCTTCTCCGTGGAAAAATACATATACGTACAAATTTTCATCATGATCGGTCCAATAGTTCACGATTCCATAAAGGACAAACATACAAACATTCATTTTTATATATATAGATTAAGGAATATAACGTAACCCCGATATCACGTTTACTTGTCAAGTGTCTGAAAACAACATTTGAAATCAAGTTTAAGTCTAAGAACTTTGCAGGAAATCATCACAAAGAGTCTCAGAATTAGCTTCACTTCTTTCTGTTTAGAGAGCCAGAGCTTCAGGAGCTGCGCGGTTGGCGGTGGTAGGGTTAGGTAAGTTCGTCTTTAAATCTTATTTATTTATTATCATTCCAATGGGAGAAGCCAATTATTTACAGAGATAATACAATCAAGATAGTGAATATTAACTAAAGCTTATCCAACTTAGTACTAAGAACTAAATAAATATAATGCAAAAACCTGTGTAATTAGCACTTTAGAGGGTAATAAAAGTGTGAAAAGTAACAAAGGACTGACATGCGATAATATCTTACACGTGTTTAATGTGTTTATAAGTAACCGCTTAAAAAAAGACACTGAGTGATTTTAGTTCACGCAGGGTGGGGTAAATACCCCTCCACCGCTGTGATATCGCCCTCTCACAGTATCCCCACCACTCGGCACTCGCCCGCTTGCTCTATCCCCTGATCTGGCCACTGCCACTTAGCGGCTAACCTCACACTTAAGCTCCCTGGATATGTCCCTGGATAGTCTTTTCAATTAATATGTTACGCATAGGCCTACACACAAAAATACAATGTAATCATAGAATAGATAAGTAGGTGCAGTGTCACCACAATTGCGCGAAGGGTGGATTGAATATAATACTATTATAATACCAGAGCCATTCTTGCCACTTCCTTCATTTCCTACTACCACCCATTTACATGTTTTCCATTATTTTGCTGTCAATATAAAAAAACCTCAGTAAAGAGAAATATTATTATAGTAATAGATGATTGGTGAGAGTTTCTTGATTGAGATAATAATGCAGAATCCACTATAGCACAAGCAATCTAAGAATGCAGTCAATGACCTTACTAAGACAATGGCCAAAAATAGACGCTTTGAAAACTTTTATTGATTGCAGCAACAAGGCAAACTCAACATTGGCGTCGGGAATATGAGAGAGAAATGCTCATACACGAGCAAAGCTTATGAAATTGCGTACGAAGCCGCGGGTATCTGCTAGGTAATAATATTTATTTGCTGTCATGCAACTTCACAGATCAAGATAGGTTTTTCGCAAATTTAACATTCAGGGTCCAGCCCGAGGGATGTTCAAAATAAGAATAGTTAAACTTTCAGTACAATCAGTCCACGTTTTTACGTGATTGAGTAATGCGCACACGATCACGCGGACAAACACCATTAGGTTTTCTATCATAGTATAGATTATTTGCAAGAACCAACAATAAATCTCAAGTAAACTCTAAAAAATGAATTACAAAACAAGGGATAATATGACAAGAAGAATTTAACATATGGAATAAATTATCGCGTCACTATAGGTGTTGTTTATAAAATACATGTATTTTCATGGTCCCACCGCGCCACTTCGAATCGAATCGCTGTCTGTGGTAGTCGTAGTCTAACATCAAATCAAATCAAATCAAATCAAATCAATCTCTTTATTGCATTTTGACAATGGACATTGTATTGCAAAAGTCAGAAGTAAGTAAAATAAACCAACAGGCTTAGACGTTCAAAACACATTCATACTTACAATTCATGCATTCACTCAAACACATTCAAACTGACTTCAGATCCAAGTTAAATTTAGATTTAGACATCCCAGCGGCTGACCATGAATTCATCGACAGAATAAAACGCTTTGGACACCAAAAGGCGTTTAAGACGAGTTTTTGAATTGATGTTGATTGGCGGAAAGTTTGACACTTTCAGGAGCTTGTTTATTAGTCTGACACCAACTTGTTGAGGGAGATGTTATGATAATGTCAGTCTGTATTGCCGAGTTCGAAGTTGTCCCTGCCTCTCGTCTCATAGTGGTGAACGCTACCGCCACGAACCAAATCACACTTTGATTTGCAGTACAATGATCACCTCCAGAACATAAAGGCAGGCAAAGTCAGCAATTCTAACTCCCTGAAAGATTCCCTACAACGACTCTCTGTAATTTTAAATTTGCAATGATTCTGATTGCCTTTTTTTGGAGCTTGAAAACTCTTTCCATTTTGTTTTTTGGCACAACCTCCCCAGAGTCTCACTCCATACGCAAAGTGTGGAATGAATCAGGCCGAAATATGCCATTTTTCAGAACTCTGGGGGAACAGAACTTTGCCAGGTACCGCAAGGCATATATGCCTGAGGCCACTCTAGCACATACATTGTCAACATGATCAGCCCAGGTCAGTCCTCTGTCTAGGAACATTCCCAGAAACTTTGTGGATTTTAGTTTTCCTCTAAAAGCACATCATCCACAAACACGGCAGGACTGAACTTCGTGATCATTTTGTCGGAGGCATAAAACACATGATATTTGTTTTTTGAATGCTTTGTTTTCAGGTTCAATTCAGCAAAATACTGAATGCATGCATTCAGTTCCATGAAGGATGTGATTTCCAGGTCTTGAGTTGATTTGTTTTTGATACAGAGAGTTGTGTCGTCAGCATACTGAACCAGTTTTCCATGCTGGATCACTGAATTCAGTCTGCAGACGTAAACTAGGAACAAAAGAGGCCCAAGGAAGGAGCCCTGAGGGACACCATGGGTCATTTTTAATTTTGTTTGAGACGAAGTTCGATACCTCAACGCACTGGTCTCGATCCTTGAGGTAAGAAGTGAGCCATAAAGTGCGAGAGACCCCGAACGCCGCATTTATCCAACTGGAGCAAAAGTGTTTCATGATGCACACAGTCAAACGCTTTGGATAGGTCGAGGAATATACTGAGCACATGTTCTCGTCCTTCCAATCCATCGACACAACATTGTCCAAAAGAATGTTCACCGCGTCTATTGTGGATCTGTTTTTCCTAAATCCAAATTGTTCCGGATTTAAGGATATTGTTATTTTCTAGAAAGCTTGCAAGCTTTTCATAGAAAATTTTTTCAAAAATTTTGCTGAAGACTGGAAGAATTGAGATTGGACTATAGTTGCTTGCAAGGCAAGGATCGTCCTGTTTGAAGATCGGAATGACTTTGGATGTCTTCAAAAGTGATGGGAAGGTTCCTTTTTCAAAAGAAAAGTCGATCAATTTTGTGAGTGGTCTCAATATATGCCTGAAGCAGTGTTTGAGTAGCCACACTGACATCCCGTTTGCGTCACAAGATGTTTTTGAGTTGAGTCCCTGTATGACTCGTGCAACCTCCCCTTCACACACAGGAGCCATGGCCATGGATGCAACCGATACAACAGCATCTCCTCCGTGAAACCGAGGTTCAGTTAATGCCGAACCCACTGTAGCCACGGAAGAGAAGTATTTATTAAATTCGTCTGCCACTTGAGCTCGGTTTTCAACAATTTTGTCTTCAATTTTAATTGCGATTTCTTTGTGTTTTTTTTATCTGGTGTGTATCACACGAGAAAAGTCGTTTTATGATTTTCCAAGCTGTTTTCGAGAAGTTTTCGCAGTTACCCAAGGCCTTATTAACATCATAGGCTTTAGCAGCTACGTAAATGACTTTTTTATAAATCCTTCGGTAATTTCTGAAAAAAAAATTTGAAATGTTCGTTTTGGGTTCCAATGAAAATTTTGTGAAAGAATTTTAAGCTTTTCTCGAGATACAAGAATTCCCTTTGTCAACCACGTGCCTTTTTTAGGTGCGTGATTGACTTTGGTCCTTCTGAACGGACAAGCAACATCCAGATAATAGTTGAAAACTATCACTGAATGCCGCATACATGTCATCGACACTTCCAGAGTTATCCAAAAATTGCCAGGGCTCAGCTTCCAAAACATCGTTTAAGTGGCGAATGTTCTGGGGCCGAATCACTCTTGCAATTTTAAATTTTGAATTTTGACTTTCAAGTTTGCACCCACGGATCACGGCCCCCCTGCGCAAAGTGGTCAGAGATTGCAGAGTTCAAAACAGAGACTGTGATGTCAAGGTATGTTTGTGACAACATGTCCGATGGCAGTACTCGTCGTAGCGAGTCACTCGTGTCGGTGAATTCACGGACCAATTTAGATTGAAAGAATTTAAAACATCCGCGAAGCCGCTGGGTTAGGGGGTCGGTGGGATTCATTACATTAATGTTAAAGTCTCCCATTATTAGGAACTTCACAGAAATTAAAAACAGGTCATTAAGAAGTCGCTCAAAATTTTCAAAAAAGGAGTTGCTACAGCCATTGGGTGATCTGTATAACCCGATGACTGCTATTTTTTCCCAAACAGTTTGACGTGATTTTTATGCCTTCGGCTTCAAAATTCATTTCAATCATGTTGTTAATTTTTTGAAAGGTTCAAATTTTGAAAATGCTTTCACAAAAATTGCCACACCCGCCCCCTTTGAAACGATTTCGACAGAAATGTTTTTGCCAATTCAAAATTTGGAATTTTGAAAAGATGGATGTTTGTCATCTATGAAACCGTGCTCAGATACTATAAACACATCGGGATTTAATTCTTCGCACATGACATGCCAATTCATCAATTTTGTTGGTTATGCAATTTGGGCATTCTGATGAACAAATTTCAAATTTTCGGTTGTGAATTTGGAATTTTGAGATTTTTGAAGATTTTTCCGTGTTTTGGTTTTTGTTTTTAAAACGGCTGGATCCGAAATCATCCCTATACCGGTTTCACTCTGACAATGTTCTCCAAGTTTTTTTGTTCAGGAGAGCGTCCACTCTCGTCAACACCGCCTGGCGTTGGTGACCCCCTGAGTTGCCTCCGCGTAGGTGGCGTGCTGAAGTCTTGGAGACTGATGGAGGGTGTCAGCTGACTCCCCGCTGGCAGCAGCAGGAGCCGGGACGGTGGGGGGCCGGCGCAGCAGCGACGATTTGGCAGCGGCGGCGCAGACTCCCTGGGTCTCAGCAGTGCAAGGGTCTTCACTACCATCCCCGCCAGTAGCCGCTTACCCCGCGCATTGAGAGATGCTGACCGTGCCTCGTGAAATGCCTCCGGCCGATGTTATTGAAGTTTGGAGTTTACCACGCGGATGTTGTGCCGGACAGCCAACTCCTCAATGTAAGCATTCACGAGCACGGTCTCATCATGGATGGGGTGATCTGGTTCCAAGTCATGTCGAAGCGGTAAGGTGACAAGAACAAGTTCAGTGTTGGCAGGTCTGGCAGCGATGTGAGCCTCCAGTGGCGGTAAATGACGTGCTGTTGCCCACTGCCAGATCGTTTTGAGCCCGCGATTAACACCTCGCAGTGGGTCCCGGACCGAGGTGGAGTATGGCCCCGTTCTCAAGATGTCCAGCAGGCCGGCGCCGGGCATGCACATGTCACCAACAGAGGCGGGAGGGAAGGTCATGGATTTTCACACAAGTCCCCGAGATGTAGAGAGAGTGGCTATCACCTCTGATATTAATGGAACGGAAGTGAAGGATAGGGGTTTGGGACGTCCTGTCGATTTTTTCTGTAAAGGTTTTTACTATGATTGAGTGTTGGATTGGGGATTTTAGAGCTATTTTTAATTTTTTGATCATGGAAAGGCATTTTTTTGTTTGTTTTTTTAGTCAGAACTTAACATGAGAATGAAGAACACAATGAAGAAACATACTTCCAATCTCTCATCAGTTTGGACGAACCAGTGGCCACATGGAAGTTTGTACATTATGTTTGTAACTGCCGCACTACATCAAGCCCACGCTCGTCTGTACTTTCTGTACTTTACTGACTTTTCTCTCATATGCTGTTTGGTAAGTTCCCACACACGTCCGCTATAAACAAGGGAGGTTTATTTATTACATGTATAGTATACCTTATACAATAAATATATAGTATATTAATAGTTCACATAGTTAGTAGCATTATGAAACAATAGTTAGGTGACCAAATTACCAAATTAAATATTTTTAATTTGGATACCAATCTTCCATCTCGCATGCGCGCGCGCCGCGCGCCCCACAACACACACACACACACACACACACACACACACACACACACACACACACACACACACACAATGATACCTAGTAATAAGTGTTGCTATGATGGTGCTAATGTTATTGTTAACGCCAGATTTTTTCCCCACGTGTTTTTGTGTATGATAAAAATTTTGAACATTACTATAAAAGTAATCTTCTAGTTGAAAATTGTGGATATTTTATTCATTAAACTTCAATCATTTATAAAGAACGAAATTTTCAATTGATTTTTAAATGGAGCCGAATTATCAAACCAGTTCAACATATGCGATGTTGGATACTATAGAAGCTAATGGATATTCAATTATCAGTGTTTAATTTTAAAAATATCCAAAGGTGACCGCAAATCCATGCGTTTTAGAACATATCATCATATAAAACTTATTACATTTCTCACGATAATCAGATATAAACATTCTGGAATTACTGGTAAAACACTTATTGCATAATAACATTATTTATACAGGGCCATGAAATTTAGTGTTAATGTTTTGTGTGGGTGATAATACAACATAATGTGATTTAAATACGGAAATTAAAAGTTTTTAATGTTTTAATTATCGTATTAAATTAAATATTTCTGGAGATTCAGACCAATTAAAAGTTATCCATACTTACTCAAAACTTATTGCAAAATACAATGATAGTAATGAAATCCGTGAAATGTATCGAAAATGTCATATAGATTTTAAATTTTTATACGAAATGTTGATGTTTCCATTATACAATGAAAATAACTTTTCTTTGGGTGTGAAAAAAACTTGTATACTGTAATGTTACAGTTTAAAATTCCAAAATCAATAATTGATAAAGTATCTGAGTTCATAAAAAAACTTTAAAGCTTTCAGTAGACTATATTACAGCGTTCTAAATAAACATTTTCAGTTGGAATAAGTATTAAACTTCAGTGTTGAATTCAATGATTCAAATTAAAACTATTTTCTAACACGAATGTGAATTATTATACAGTTTTAATCGTATACATAAACAAAATGTGGGCAATTAAGGGAAAATTAAAAACCGAACACTAATGAACTCTGAATGATTGCGTCACCATCTGCTTTGAACGTTCAAAGGCTTTTAATTGTCAATAAGAGCTAATTGGGTCATTTTATTAGCTACTTACAACACAAGACACCTCTGTTTCAAATTATTGAGTTTTTGGAATGCAGAGCAGAATTTTATTGGGACTTTTACTTTATACTAGACTACCAGTTTTCCGCGGGATTGTTTAAGACGTTTTCTATTGAATAAACATGGTCGTAGTCATGGCCATGACTCCTAAAATTAAATAACGGTCACTGGAAAATAACCTGCTTCTTCATTCTCCTGATCTAGTTCATAATAATTTGATTCAAGTATTTTCGGTGATTTTGTAGCATGTGCTTTGTATCACCCGTCAAGAAATTATATTTATTAACCAAAAGCCATCTTCGGTTAAAAAGCAGCTACTTACAATCATCGTAATATACCGTAAGGTGCCGTAGTAGCGTACGCATTGATGCAATAATTCAGCGTAAGGTCTCAAAAGACTAAATTGGTTCAATAATTGTAGCTAACTTTCCGGTTTAAATGTATTTTATCCGTCCGTAGCGATGTACTGTATTATTGCCCAGACCAAGTAAAATATACACACATCTACGTATAAACATAAATAGGTATGGAAAGTCTGCTTGTGGGTCAAAGTTGTCTAGTTTCAGTCCATATTGCCTAGGTATTCAGGTGACGTAGAAGCGTTTTGCCTTATTACCCCGATCAAGAAAGTTTTTAAATACGTTGTTCCCAAAAGTTTACTTTTGTAAAAAAGAGACTCACTTTCTACCATTGTAATCTACTTCCGGTCTTAAGTATTTCCGTTGCCGTTAGATTTTTGAGAGCATAGAAAACGTGTGCCAAGTTTCATCATTTTAGGTAATTGGGAAGTTGAAAAACAAAAACATAGTTCTGGGGTTTTGTATGACTATTTCAACTTCTATTGGTGACTGATGTTCAAAATAATGCTTATTTTTGTATTTAAGTGATTAAGTGAAGCATGGAGTGTAAAATTCCATCTGCATAGGACACTGAAGAATAATATATATTTTCAAGGGGTCAGGAGTTTTAGGGTGAGAGTTTAATGCCATCACAGTACCATTATGAAGCACAAAATGGTAGTAGCAGTCATGCTATTTCTTAAAACCAGCCGTTCTTAAAATTAAATTTCAACAATTAAATCAACCTAATGTGGATATAAAACTGTTCATTTTTTTATTCTTTCTAAGCAAGCATAACTTTCAGTAATATTTGTCTTAAATTATAACAATAATAAAAAAATGAAATATTAGCTTTCTAAAATCATCTAAAATTAAATACTTATTACAAAGTCACTATAGAAAATTAACTTGTTACAAATGAGCAGTTAAACAAAGAACTTACCTTGTGAAACCTGTTCTCATTTGCAACATAATTATCACAAGTTTTTTTAATCATATTAAAATCTAAAATCATGTTAGTGTAATCATAAATACAAACAAGATAAAAAATTACCATTATTTTAATTATTTTACTATTTTTAATGTTTGGGAACATTACATAATTTTTCATATAGCTTTATTAAACAGATAGCTACTTAATGTTCAAGGGAATATTTCTTATTACTATTAAAATAATCTGTCAAGACCCTTCAACATATTTTTAAATATAATATTTTTGTGAAAGTAAAACAGAACTGTAGGCTGAAAATTAATGTTTTTGACAAAATTATGATACGTGTTATGTAAAAATCCATGATAAATTTCTAAAGTATGAGTAAAGATTTTCCCCAAAAAAGTAGATTTTTCAAGAGTTTCAGATTTATACCAACAATTTTTATTCTTAACTTTGAAAAAATCATAATAATTCCAAGTAAGATATTAAAAAAGCAGTAGAAGATTAAAATCGCATAACACTTATTTTTAGAGCATTTATACTATATTTAATGCATCTAGATAAAAGGAAATAGTAAACAATATCTTGAAGTAGAATAAATGAGTTTTGAGAATAGAACATTTAGAAGAGTTCTGCACTTGTCGATGGCACGTTGCAAAGCTCGGATATCGGGAAGTGATTGATGAGATCTCGAGAACAGCTGAAGGCGGTAATGCACATAACTTGTAGAGGTGTCGGTCACCCCCACCTACAACCCTTCACTGTTACTAGAGGTATCCCTGTCAACATTGTACACAGTGTAAGACCTATCGATGTCATGTTACGTTGTAAAGCTCGCAAATCGGGAAGTGATTGATGAGATCTCGAGAACAGCTGAAGGCAGTAATGCACATAACTTGTAGAGGTGTCGGTCACCCCCACCTACAACCCTTCACTGTTACTAGAGGTATCCCTGTCAACATTGTACACAGTGTAAGACCTATCGATGTCATGTTACGTTGTGAAGCTCGCAAATCGGGAAGTGATTGATGAGATCTCGAGAACAGCTGAAGGCAGTAATGCACATAACTTGTAGAGGTGTCGGTCACCCCCACCTACAACCCTTCACTGTTACTAGAGGTATCCCTGTCAACATTGTACACAGTGTAAGACCTATCGATGTCATGTTACGTTGTGAAGCTCGCAAATCGGGAAGTGATTGATGAGATCTCGAGAACAGCTGAAGGCGGTAATGCACATAACTTGTAGAGGTGTCGGTCACCCCCACCTACAACCCTTCACTGTTACTAGAGGTATCCCTGTCAACATTGTACACAGTGTAAGACCTATCGATGTCATGTTACGTTGTAAAGCTCGCAAATCGGGAAGTGATTGATGAGATCTCGAGAACAGCTGAAGGCGGTAATGCACATAACTTGTAGAGGTGTCGGTCACCCCCACCTACAACCCTTCACTGTTACTAGAGGTATCCCTGTCAACATTGTACACAGTGTAAGACCTATCGATGTCATGTTACGTTGTAAAGCTCGCAAATCGGGAAGTGATAGATGAGATCTCGAGAACAGCTGAAGGCGGTAATGCACATAACTTGTAGAGGTGTCGGTCACCCCCACCTACAACCCTTCACTGTTACTAGAGGTATCCCTGTCAACATTGTACACAGTGTAAGACCTATCGATGTCATGTTACGTTGTAAAGCTCGCAAATCGGGAAGTGATAGATGAGATCTCGAGAACAGCTGAAGGCGGTAATGCACATAACTTGTAGAGGTGTCGGTCACCCCCACCTACAACCCTTCACTGTTACTAGAGGTATCCCTGTCAACATTGTACACAGTGTAAGACCTATCGATGTCATGTTACGTTGTAAAGCTCGCAAATCGGGAAGTGATAGATGAGATCCCGAGAACAGCAGAAGGCGGTAATGCACATAACTTGTAGAGGTGTCGGACACCCCCACCTACAACCCTTCACTGTTACTAGAGGTATCCCTGTCAACATTGTACACAGTGTAAGACCTATCGATGTCATGTTACGTTGTAAAGCTCGCAAATCGGGAAGTGATAGATGAGATCCCGAGAACAGCAGAAGGCGGTAATGCACATAACTTGTAGAGGTGTCGGACACCCCCACCTACAATCTTTTTCTACTATTAGAAGTACCATGTAAACATCGTACAATCTACCGATACCCGGTTTTGATCCATGTTTATAAAACAAAAATGTAAAAAACAAATACGGCCAGTAAAACACATAAACATTACATTAATTCAGAGTCCATCTGTAAAGCACTTGACACAAAAACACCTATATTTTGTAATCATTTATGCATACAAATATAAGAAACGCTTAAATTTCTTTGATTCTGTTTATTTAAATATGGATATGATTTCAAGAATACTTTGCGTCCATATGAGATTGCTTTAATATCTTGAGAATTGTGTCACTCAATATTTCTTTTTTTTAATATGACACAATTGTGCCGTTGTTTCATTTGGAACTGTATAGATGAGAATCATTTGTATATATGCACGTTTCTATGCACTGTCACGTAAATTTCTTTTGGCCAAATTACGGAGTTAATAGCACTGATCGCTTAACTCATTATTAATATTTCTGCGGAAGTAGCGCGCCTTCAGCAGTTCGAAACGCATAAGTAAACGGCGTTGTCATAAATTTATAGTGACCGCCAATATAACACCGTGTTTGAGCTAGCATTGATGAAGTCATGGACATGATCATATCCAACTGCTCATATGTTTACTATGGCCTACCGAATTACAATGTTCGTTGTTATAGTGGATAAGTCGCGGCTAATAATAGATGTGGACTTGTAGTTTAACTATCTTACCTCTTTGTTTCTAGTGTATTTTTGTACTGAACTACAGTATAACTCGTCTAGTTAACATGAGAAAACTGCAAATTATTAGCCCAGCGAACGTTTTATACAATGTTAAAGCGTGTGACAGTAAGCGATTCATACTGTACTCTACTGAATTTTTATATGATTTAATATGTGAGATTTTTAATTAGAGGCAATGGAGACCCTTCACCAAAGTGTAAAGTTCATTGTCTGAATAACATTTTATACCGCCAGTATTGTATTATAATTCTGTTCTGGTTACCTACTCTAATCGTTAATATAAAAAATCATGCTAACATATAATTTTATATTCCATAGTTTAGCAAATATATGAACTTCCAAACTAGTATTCGTGATCAGTTTATGTGAACATATTTATGTTAAATAATTTAATTTCTGTCTATCTGCACGGTGTTTCTAAAACTAACTGACTCTATGAAAAAATTGTGCATAAAGCTTAATTTCTACATGAGGAATATTGAGTTCGATTATGGTGCACGTCATTTCAAGGGATATGGATTAGAATTATCAGTGATTTTTACATTTGTCTTATGGATAACCATGATGGCAACGAGAAAAAAGCAGAATAGATAAATTTGTAAACAAACAAAGTACTCTCATATGAGGTTGTAATATGTAACACGTGTAGCCTAATTGTCCCAACACATCCAACATCATTTTATGGTGACTTGGTGTGTAGGTTTTTATTATTTGAACAGCAATATGAAACCCAGTTTAATGAACACAAATTTGAAAGTATCATCTAAACTTGACCTTTTGCATGAAACTATGATGGTACATATCCATTATCCAACGATGAAATTTGACTGAGCGTCATTGAAGACTATCATTCCGTAGGCTAACACACATTCCTATGCTTCTACTGAGGGATGTAAAACCTTTTTGAAATAGAATTGAAATTTTGCATTGGATTTCAACGAAGCCTGTTAAGTGACACAGGATGTGGCGTACCTTTTCATATAAAGCCGGTAGTAAAAATTTTCTACTTATCACACAACTTTTATAATTTTAAAAATATATATTTTAGAGAAATTTTGCTTTGGATCGTGTAACAAAATGAAGTGCTCTCAAGATACAATAAACACAACGATAGCTGAGAAAGCTGCAGGCGACATTTTGCAAACATACGAATGGATTGCGGAAGCTGTAAAGTTGTCAAATGCCGACAAAAAGTCCCACATTACGAGCCCGACACGCCCCGGACTCTTGGCACGGAACGAAGACCCTTGCATCATACTCAGAGGAGGCTAAGAGCGTAGATGCTGAGAACAGTCTGGGTCCTCACGAGAATTATTCACCTAAAATAATGTTTTAGGAATATATAATAAATTTTATCCTTAAAAACTTCATTGTTACTTAAAACAGAATGAAACAATTAATGTGTTACAAAATCTGTTTAAATTGTCACATGTGGCAGAGAAGAATAACAAGAGATCACAATAAGTCTGAAAAAGTATTACCAATACGAATATTGATTCCCATGTACAATAAATAGCATAATCGATTAACAACGATCTGACTTAAAAAGTTACTTTATGTTTCGTAAGTAAATAATAAAGAACATCGATGTATGTGTATATGACATTTCTTAGATCATATCTGAAGAATGATGTTATAATAAAAGGGTTGAATGAATAAATTAACCATTAATAGTTGATTTTTTTCATTGAACCTAAGTAGGAATGCCAATGATCTTTTTGAATTGTGTTGCAATTGTGTAACAATGTAAATATATCGATACAATCGCTATCAAGTACCCGACCGAACGTAACGTGTGTTACTTGTCACATCATAAAATGTCATATGATTGTACTCATCATATTTACTAATGTGTTTATTGTATGGATTTCACGTTTCATTTAGTATATCCATAGACCAGTGTAAATATTATAGAATTGTTCTATTTTTAGCTTTATTTTAAGTTGGTTTTTTTAGTTTGAAATCTGTAGGATATTTCTGTCCAGACTTACCACAAAACCACTGCCAACCTGACAGTTTAAGGAATGCCCTGTCCAGTCCTATAGCAATTTGTAAGGAAAATGAAGACATGACGTATATATGGCTTTTATTTATTTATTACTTCCAACGGTACAACGCCATTTAACATAATTACAAGATTACAGACTTCTAACATGACTATATTAAATTAAAGCTAGAAAAATAGAATATCACATTGTACACAAAACAACAACACAGCAATCAGCATAACAGATAATCATAAGGCAAAGCAGTAACAACAATAGTTTGACACCAAAAATCATTTAACATTCATAGCAAGAATGTAACAAATCAATAACAAATCTAGTTTATTGCTGGATCTCATAGACGAAAGATATCGGGTTGCATTGGTATTTGTATAGTGTTTTATTTTATGTAAAATCACTGTCGATCACTTATCAATTATCATAGATAGATTGTGTGGGAAACTTATTCACACCTTGTTTATTTTAAGTACGGAATGATGTTCAGTAAAACCTTTACTATTCCGTTATTATATGTCGTAGCTTTTATTATTGTTCTAAATATTTTATGCAATTTTTCGTTTTGAAGTAATTACAGTTTGAATATCTTGTATGAGTCGGCTGATACCTGTATAGTCATAGACACTCAGTGCCACATTACTTTACATTTGCGTGAATCAGCTGTGTTTGTGTGATAAATGACATATAGCATCATCTCACTTTTATTGTGGATGGCAGAAGTGACGAATTCATACCAATTAGTTTATTCTACATTTTAAGTAATGAACAAAATTGTGAATGTGTACATGTAAGGTACTAAAATGTATTCCCTTTGACTTTGTCGGACGGCATATTTACAGTAACTGATGGAACAAAAATGGAGGGACCGGCCATGAACACAATTAAATATGTGCTGTAGTCACCCACCCCGTGACTTAAAATTTGTGGAAAAAACGAGCGCAGTGAGCCCATGACTATAGCAAATGAATTTTAAAACACGCAAAATTTAAGAGTTTACTTTTACAATTCTACAATAGGATGCACATTTATAGCAAGGCGGTTACATTGAAATTTAATTAACTCTTAATTTAAATACGTATTAGGCGTTTTATTACACATAAGTGTTTATACATAACGAGTTTAGAGTTGCTAATTATATCTCGGCAAAAGCAAGAGTTTTCTCTTTATTAGTGATGTTTCCAAGTATGTGTAGACTACGTAATACAGAACAATGTAGAATCTGAATACTTACACGTTCACTGTACACCAAGTACGAAACCCACATTTTTACTACTGAGGGTGAACTAGATTCAGTTAGGAAACAGTATAATTGTCAGATTGTCGATTCCAATCACTTTCCTGGCAACGTCTCTGTCTGAGACCGGTCGCAGACCTGGGCCTGCCTGCTGCCGCTACGGAAGCGAACTTGTCGGGTTCCCAACAAGAAGAACATTTGAAATGTGCTATACATGTATTAAGATCACAAAGCAGGAGACTAAACACGATATGCACATTTTAATGGCAGAACAATGTCGAGGGTACATTGCATCTGTTATTCACTGACATACGATATTGATTAGGTATATAAATATTGACATAATGTCTGAACTAAACTAAAGAAATAGGGTGCTTAGTTAGCGAGATCATATACTGCAGTGTATCAGGTTTACAGGAGAGGCGAAAAACGATTACCGACAATACAAACAAAGACAGTGAGACGAGTAGCCCGCAAAGTAGGCTTACATTTAGTTTTAGGGTATTAAGCTAACCGTAAATATTATTATTACACCGAGACTGTTTGAAAAGTCTATGACTTTATGTGTATAACATAGGTTTGTCTACACATCATCTCGACAACCGTGCGGCATGTATTCAAGGTATTTAGCACCAATGTGCTATTGAAGAGTAAAACACATCCGGAATTTAACCCTAATACTCGAAGTGCAATACAATCGTGAATATAGACATATTTTACCGTAGCAAGCTTTTTAGCCCAACATATGTTTGTATAAATACGTGTAAATGTTGTTCCAAAGATTATATTGACGCAGCAATCTCTCTTTTAAGTGAAAGAATAGCCAACAATTAGTTTGTGATTGTTCACATTAATTCAGAGAGACTATTATGTGCATACGAGATTCAAGATAACCAAAACCATTTAAAAATTGCTTCAACCTAAATGAAATATATATATATATTATTCAGTTTTATGAATAAGCTAAGGTTACCAGATCATAGGTTTAGCGAGATTACGAGTTAATCTTATTTCAGGTTTTTCGCTTGTAGGAGCACTTATGGTTCGAATAAACTATATTTCCGATAGCAAAATTTTGAGTGTACTTTTTCTTCCTGATAAACAATATACATTAATAGTCCATGCATATTTTGTCATTGAGGTTAAGTTTAATACGTAACACACACACACACACACACACACACACACACACACACACACACACACACACACACACACACACACACACACACACACACACACACACACACACACACACACACACACACCATACACATCTCTCTTCAAACATCTACCACATTACAATATAAACCTATATTACCTCGGAAATAATGTTTTACTGATTGGGTAGTACTCACTCATGTGTTACAGTAAAAGAAAAAAACATATTTGTGTGTTAGTGTGGATTATGATAACGAAAAATATACATAGAAACACGGGTTTCTGTTTAAAATTTAATCACTACTCCGAAAGCAATAACAGTAAAATACTTATTGTACAGTATTTGTTGTATGTCTCTTGAGAAACGTCATACCAAAAACTGGAAGTCGTACGACCTGTAATATTTTGAGTTTGTTATAGATTCATTCCCTAGGTTCAATAATAACTTTGCAATGTTTTAATAACTCATAAGAGGACATGTCGAAATAATGTAGATTCACGTTATTAAACCAACTTTGTAGCAAGCAACTATTGTTGAAGTGGAACGAGTTATAGACACGACCAAGTAACATAACCCCAGACCGCAACGCCTGGTGTGTAATACTGTGTTGTGGTCTCTCTCGGTTACAGGTATTGGATTACCTGCAGGATATCCTGTAACTCCCTGTAGTACCACTGTTTTGTCTCCTCTGTACGGTGTGCCGGGAAAGGCTTCCACTGATAGGAAACATCTGGACAAGTTAAACTCGTTGTCTCCAGGTATTAGATACCTACTGGATATCCTGTAACTCCCTGTAGTACCACTGTTTTGTCTCCTCTGTACGGTGTGCCGGGAAAGGCTTCCACTGATAGGAAACATCTGGACCAGTTAAAATCGTTGTCTCCAAGTATTAGATACCTACCGGATATCCTGTAATATCACTGTTTTGTCTCCTGTGTACGGTGTGCCGGGAAAGGCTTCCACTGATAGGAAACACCTGGACCAGTTAAAATCGTTGTCTCCAGGTATTAGATACCTACCGGATATCCTGTAACTCCCTGTAGTATCACTGTTTTGTCTCCTCTGTACGGTGTGCCGGGAAAGGCTTCCACTGATAGAAAACATCTGGACAAGTTAAAATCGCTGTCTCCAGGTATCATCCAAGCAAGGACAAGAATCAAAACAATATCATTATAACTCAAGGTAGCAAGATAACAGCGGAACAAACCACCTTGCGTTGCGTAGCAGGCTTCGCTGAGGTTAGCTAAATCCCACGGAGGACAAATACTATCGTAGAACTACAGTTTGTTTTTCCAAAGAAGATCCCTGACGGAGCCGGATCCCAGTGAAATCTCTCACACGCTCTTCACATGGTGTAAAATGGCATTACTACGAACAATTACCAGCATTTATGACCAGTACGTACAGTATTATACAGTACTTTCAAAATCCCAAAATACAAGGATTTACAAAAAAAATCATTGGACCTTTATTTTATTAACTTAGAACTCCCAGTTTTTGGTATGACGTTTCTCAAGAGACACGGCAAATAATGTATAATAAGTATTTTACTGTTGTTGATTTTGGAATAGTGATTAAATTTTAAACAGAAACCCGTGTTTCTATGTATATTTTTCGTTATCATAATCCACACTAACACACACATATGTTTCTTTTACTGGAATACATGGGTGAGTACTACCCTATCAGTAAAACATTATTTCCGAAGTAATATAGATTTATATTTTAATGTGGTAGACGTTTGAAGAGAGATGTTTAGCGTGTGAGAGATGTCGCCGGAACCCAGCTCCGTCAGGGATATTCTTTAGCAAAACTAACTATAATTATTGTATATGTATAAATATTAAGTTTGATGCAAAATCTAGAGTCTGAATATAAAATCTTTCTTGAGATATCTTGTTGATAGTTCGGCAACTGTTTTATGTCATATGATTGTGCTCGATTTATTTCGAAATTTATTTATTTTATGATTTTGTATGGCAAATAGTAAGGGTTTGGTGACTAAGGTTATTAAAATCAATAAATATATTTTATTTGTTTCGGATATATTTAGTAAATCTCAGTAATTAAACTCGCTGCTCATTGTAACTTCTCTGATGAGAACCCCACCACGCCAGCTGTCCTTGTGTGATAACAATATATTACTGTGCTGTTATTTTCTCCCTTTACTCGTAATTCTTTATCCTTAAGCCATTTCACTTCTTTCACTCCATTTCTCGCAGCTTAGCAGTAATCTCAATCCTTGCTAATTGGAGTTTTTGTCGAAATCCTGTCCCAATGAGAGCTTACGCGAAATTGCTAGATTACCTTTCTCTGATTTTCTGTTATTAAAACGAGTTGTGAACGAAACAATTATATTCTGTATTGTTCATTTTATTCTATTCGATCTATTTAGAAACAGATATTCCTCTATTTAAAACAACATATGGAATTGTACTCTCTCATAGCCGTTTAAGTATACGAAAACACAATGTAAGGTAAAAATATTATTACAATAAATTTTGGTGGTTGATGGACATCAGTATAATTTTACTATTTAATCAACCTTTTCCCTATAGTTCCAAGCTTTGAGTACGCCTGACCATATTTCGTGCAACATGTTTCACTGAATTTCGAGGCGATGAACGTTCTCTCAACGAAATCTTGGATATACGCCATCCCATTGTCCAAAACTGTTTTGATATAAATACCACCAAAATACTAAAAGTTACCTGTAACCATGCTATGCCAGAAGGACTGCTATATCTTCTTGGACCCCATGTCTGAAGGCAATGGAAAAATCTTTGACGGCACTCAGGCGAGATAACAGAATTCTTCTGAAAGGACATTGACCTTGCCTAAGTAGAAATGAAGTTTCGTTCAAAACTTCAAGCACATAGCACAATTCGTTCGCTTACGCTCAGCCAAGCAAATGGAGGGATTAAGGATTGACATGCACAGTTATCAAACCCGATCTTATGTATTTAAAAATAAAGTTTAATTCAAATATTAAACTTCTAGTTCAACTCAATCTCCAGATATCCCTTGGATAACAGGCTTCGCAAAATTCCCATATATGTTGTTACAAATTATTAAAAACGACATTGCCTATGTAAAAAAATAGAGGCACGTAACTCATTAGACCATATGCTACATTAATGCTCTCCGTATTCTCAAAGGCTGATATACACAATTATTGAAATGTATATTGTTTACGTAGAAGTTAGTTCATGCAAATCTTTCAAATCTGTTACTTAATTCGTTCTTAAGATATCTTGCTAAAATATGTTTCGCTAACGCTCAGCCAATTCCCATTAAAATTTATAGCCTATGCCTCAATTCTATTACGATATGTTTCCCTGTGGTATTCTGCCATTTACATTTAATTAACATTATTTTAAAGAGACATAAATACACTGCAGGAACATTTGCCACACGATTTTGGCGTAATACGACCGTCAATACATTTATTTTATTTTCATGGGATCGTTCATAATTCTTTCAAAAAGCTGAGTTAAGTTTTGCTTTCGGTTTGATCTCACTGCAAAATATTCATATGCACAAAACTAATCACGTAAAAAAGAAAAACAGATTATTTTGAGATATTTATCTTTCAAAAGATTTCAAGTGCTTTGAACAAATATTAACAAAGGATAAAATTCAATACATAAGAGGGGTGTTGTACACTTAAAACCAAGGCCTATTCGTTTTTAATGAGGTGACCACTTTAAAAGTCCAAAAGGACGGATTAACAAAGAAGCACGAGGGGCGGATAAAGAACAACACTTGCAGTAGACAATACAGTACGGGCCGGTAAATATAGAACAATGAAGGAGAAACGAGAAAAGCGGTGCTTAATTACTAGCACTTGGATTTAGTGACAGACTGAAATATATTACTCTTAATACATTTGCAATCATACCTAGCTAATAATAACTTCTCAATTAGTGTCATACCACTATATTGAGAACTTTATTCGGATAGTGAGTTACATATTTTCAAAAATTTTATGAGACTACGTGAATAAAATTGACACTAATATTGAAAAATGTCTCTCATTATCTATTGCAGGGTGCAAACCTGTTTCACACATTTGCATGTATTGTAGAAATATGAATTTTATACAGTTTTTAAGTAACTATGATTTTAAGAATTTAAATTCAAGTTTCCTGTAAAAAAGTACACTCAATTAACAATGTAACTGGCGTTGAAAGAAACCTTGAAAGAATTAAGAAAATCGTCTTTACTATATTACGTTTCTTATAATAGTTTTAAGCATTATAGTAGTTGTCTAGCAAACAGATTGTAACGGAAATTATCGTTGAACATTATGAGAATCCAGTATTTATTTTATAACTGGCATAGCATTAGTATTAGAATACACCTTTTGTTCTGGAGTATATGATGAGCTTTTACATGTTGTGCAGTTGGTGATTTCTTTGATATGTATACATCGTTATGTAGGGCTAAAGTATAATTCCATTGTTCTTTTAGTTATCTTAGAATGTGCTACATGTTTTTATCTCGTTCACACTTATATTTCAGGATCCTGAGAGAGAGAATCGATGTTTATTTAATGTTTTGTTTCATTTATTTTGTTCCTTTTAACAAAAAACACGTCAAACTGAAGTTTCTTTATTGCCGTAGAGATTACAAAATGTATGGCATCGTCAAAATTAGTGGTTTAAAAGTTTTCCAAAGACACAACATTAAAGCGCCATTTAATCATGCATTCATTATATATGCTCTTATTCCTGCCAATATTCCCACTTACTGGTTGTCAGTCTACTGGTTGAGACTGGTATCACCCAGTCGTATGCCATAAACTAGTCAGCACTAAAAATTACTTTGGACACTAAATAGCGTTTCAAAAGAGTTTTTAACGCCTATTTTTAAGCGTTCTAAGACATCAGACTTGGGCTCTGAGCTACAACTAGCGCTGGTTCAAATCCTGTCGGTGACCTTAGCATTTGTTATCAGTACCATTGACCTTGTAATGTATTGACTGACTGTCCCCTTATTCTGTTTGAAATGATCCTCTCACAGGCCAGAGGGCCATGAGGATAAACAGAAACACGCTTATAAAGGGGATTGGACTCTCCTTAAAAAAGGAGGAAGAGTTACCCAAATTTCAACCCTCTATATGACCTTGTTTCATTGGTTATCGTGCGCCAAGCAGACAAAAACAATCGAATTTTGTTAACCAGAAACTGGCAGAAGGGCCAAAGGGAGCATTTCAGGAAACTATAAACTATTTAAGTTTCTAGTGTCAAGAGTACTGGACCTATCTGGAGTGGTACAATAACTTGGTGGTCTACCAAAATAGTTTTCTACAAATGCTAAATTAACTAAAATTTTTATTATATAACGATGAACTTAATACATATTTACTATCGAAGATCATAATGTCGCTCCAGTGTCATAGACAGAGAGTAAATACCATAATTAGACTACAGAAGAAATGTGCATGTGCAGCACAGCTTGATATAAGCTTATATATGTATAATAATATAATGTTTTATTTCCTTAAAATTTGAAGTTCCTGAATAATACTGTTATGTAGGACTAAATATAATACAGATTTTTTCATACAATGAACGGATGAAGAAATGTTATACAAAAGGGAAGTAGGTATATTGATAATACAGTGTGATGAAGCTTGAAACCGAGATATTAAATGCAAATTTGTAATTTTTCACCAAACAAACGCTCACCGTTTGTCAGCATCTCCCTTATTGTTAAACAACAGGCGCTATGATTGTCCGGTGACAGGATTGTCAATATTATTGTAACGTCGGAAACAACTGCAGCAATCATGATATCAAAGTCCTCTGGATGGTCACTAAACCAATCAGTCTTGTCGAGCAGTTTGTCGTTCCGCTTTGTCGTTGATGACGTGAACCGACCTCTAGTTCGCAAACAAACAAAATAACTATGCAGAAGCCAATTGGATCTTGTCAATCTAGTGATGGCTACCTCTCTGAATAGGGTTGCTGTTTTTAGAAACGTTTCATCTACGTACCTTTGCTCTGTGGTACATTATAGAGATACAATATGTTATTGTTTTAATAGTAGTATGTGTTGTTCTAAGTGTTGTTTTAAAATTATATATGGAGAAAATAACGTCTTGTTTTGATTATATTAATGGGATAAAATGGTAATAGTAGTATTCTTTCTACAAAACTACGTATTATTCAAGTTTTGTACCAACATTTCTCTTCTTTAAGATTTAATAGGGTTACATGTAATAAACAAATCTTATTGTCAGACAATAAAATATTAGTTTTCTTAAACACTTTCTTATTTTATGCTAAATTTACCTCTGCTCACGGAAAGGAAAGCGCAAAGTATTTATAAACATAAAGTAGACGAAGTATAATTTTTCGTGGGATAAAATAATACAACGTAACTATTTTCACAACATATAATAAATGTAATATCTTAAAACACTAGTCAATGAAATACAAAATTGTTATTAAGAATAACTACTCGTATTATTTTTATTTCTTCAAACTTGAGCCTTTTATAATGTAATCCGGTAATTTATTATGTATATAGGCTATATATATATATATATATATATATATATATATATATATATATATATTATCGCTTTTATGCATAAAATTGGTTTTTTTTTACATATGGTTCTGTAGTTTTTGATTTTTATGTTATTTTCTATTTACATGGTAGGTACTGTAATTTGTATCTGCCAAATTATGAAAGAGTGAAATGTATTTAACCAACATTATTACTTATAATGCGCAGATACTAAAACATTTGGTACAGAATCTTATTATTTAAAAAAATAATCCATCTCATGTGATGTTATATTATTGTGTTGGAAAACCTTTACTCTACTGATCGTCACTGTCAGTCGTGGTGCAAATATATTTAGTTGAATTTTGCACCAGATAATCTAGAATTGATCTCCATTCTATCTGGAAATAGATGTAAGTTAATACAGAATAACATAGTTCTTGAATCTAACTTTCTCATAATGTACCGTTGTTTTTCTACTGTGTGTTAATCGGATAAGCGTTAGTGAGGTCTACCACTCAAGGTGCTGGAAAATTTTCATTTCTATCTTTGTATCTGTCTGCCTACATGATATCTCGAAAACGCACAAACCTATCGACTTGAAGATTTACTTGAAGCTTTTTTATGAAGTTCGATGACGGTGCATAACAACCTATGTGATTTAGCTACGCGTTAGTGAATACTTTTACATTAGTGTAACCATAATGGGAACAAGAAAATACCAGAATAAATACATTTGTAAGAAAACTTAGTAAAATCATATGAGATTTTAACATGTGATCTTTTAGTCATAAAATAAAAATTATAAAATAATGGAGTGGAAATTTAATGTCAAATGTCTGGGACAAAATGTGATTTCAGCGCACTCTTGCATTGTAATACTCTCCTGGACTTTTATTATTTGAACACAGTTATGGGTCCCAACTTGATGAACAAAAAATGCATTCCATTTTTTAGTTAGATATCCCGAGACAGATTTATTTGTCGGTGTTAAACTTTGTTTAACACTTTATTTTCACATGGACCAAAATGAGTTCTATGATAGTGCATATCCAACCTTAGAATTTAGCTGAACGTCAGTGGGCTAACAAAATTCTTCAAATCTACCTGGAGGATGTACAAATTTATTACATGTATGATTTTTTGTCTGGACATATGACCGCAAAACATATACTGAATGAAATGAGCTATAAACTTAAAACAACCTCTCAGCGAGGCTTGTTACGCGACGCGTTGTGTACCTCTAGATGCAATATGCTGATTGAAGATCTCAGTATAAACCACACAGTAACTATTGTGGCTCTTTCAATAGCGAACACGTTAAAACTTGTCTACATCAATACAACAATATATCTAGTCAAAACGTTTGAAAAATATATTATATCATAAAAAACTTAACACTCCCATGCCAACGTACTCGTATGATGCCAAAACAATTATTCAATCTTTCCGCGCTGCAAACCATTGAATTGATTATTCAAGTCGTCTTGATTCACCGTCAAATCTAGATAAAAAGGCTTGTTAAAGAAACGGTACTGGGGCCATTTATTACATTACATACAAATGTATTGACTGTAAATAAAGTAACTGAAATTAATACGAGAGAAAATATATCGTTACGTTTTTAAATTTCTTTACTTTAAGACCTGTAATACGCACTTTTATAGTGTGACAATACGTTTTAAATAATAATTTAAAGAATACCACACACGTATAGTAAATTAATGAAATTACCTTTACACATAAATTCAGTGCTTCTATTATTCACGTCTTCTGTTGGATACCACCTCTCAGTGGACCAAATAATTCTTAGACCTACAAATTAAAAAAGGTTTTCATTAACATCCGTCAGAATACTTAAAAACATTGGCATTCTTTAAAAAATGAAAGCTTTTACATTAGAAACACAAAGGTGGGTTTTAGAAAAGAGTTCTGGTTCATTAAAACTTGTGACAAAAGATTAACAATAACTCCGGAGTCTGAACAAGCTCAATAGGTACGTGCATTGTGACGGAAAACTCTGCTTCTTGTAAGCTGGGATTTGTTAGCGTATGATTCAGTTTAATGAAGATAGAACTGGGGTGGACGTTTCCATAATGCAATACTCAACTCGAGGAAGCGCTCAACCTACTTACACATTAAGTATAGATAGCTACAATTACAAGCTCTTTTTACTTTAGCTACAAAAGAGCTTGTGATATAACGTGTTTCATTTATTAGAAGGAATTTTGTGATTTAAAGAGAGGGTTAGCATTGAACAATTATGCATACATTTAATTAATTTGACAGTTAAAATAATTTAATCCAAAATTAGTTACAACCACTTGACAATATGATAGTTAATTATCGACTGTAATAATTTATAAATGCACTATAAAGAATGTTTGAATAGATAATTAAAGGAATTAATTCTCAATGTGTACTAAATATAATGTACGCGAAAAGTATAAAATAAAAGGGATACAGAAGTTAAAATGTAATAAGAGTATGTTCTTTACTTTGTAATTGAAATGAGCAAATATTATTGCCTTGAAATATTGAATTAAAAACAGCAATTACCGTTGCCGGTTTTGGGACGTTTGTGTATTTAGGTTATTGGCTGGGCGTTAGCGAAGCTTACCACACAAGGGGCTGGAAAGTTTTAACGTCTGCCTGTCTATTATGTACAATATTCCGAACAAAGCTGACCAGCAGACTTGAAATTTTGTATGAAGATTAATTTCTACATAGATGACACTAAGTTCAATGGTGGAGCATTTCACCCCACATGGTTTGGCTGAGCGTTAGTGATTATTTGTACATTGGTCTTATGATTAATCACAATGTCATCGAAAACATATGACATTTGTATTCATATATTAAAAAGAAAAAAGTGGATAATCGATAGAATTTGGTAAGAGGATTAGATTTCAGCATACTCTTGCGTTGTAAAACGGCTACTCTCTCTAGCTAACCGTAACTTTTATTGGTCAGATTCCGTTATATGCCCCCAACGCTTAAACTTTTTTCAATGAACTTAGAACGTTATAAAACGATGTAGTTGGGTAACAGAACTAACATTCCATCAATCAACATGCATTTCCAGGTATTGTGGTAGATATTGTTGTCGCTGTTATCTTATATTTCTCGAGAATCCCGATTACGGGAGGCCGCGCTGCATCACATGATTATTTAAGTTTTTTACACGGTATATAATTGCCTTTCCATTACAATTCAATTTATATTTCTGATCAGCCCCTAGAATTTGATATTTTACTGATAGGTACTATCTCGAGGGATGTGTTTTCTTTCGTCGGCTGCACCTGCCCCGCGCTGATAGCCCCGCACTCGCATTTTGGGTGGCGGAGTGTGATCGAGAATAAAAACAAGTTTTGTGTGTTTTTTCAATAAAGAGTTTAGTTTTTGTTTGCTAATTTTTTTTTAATTTTTGTGTTTGGAGAAATGTAGGGGTGTGGTCGATATAATACATAAGTGCCCTTTTTTCTTAACTAGTAACCAATTGTAATTCATTATAATTATCCGTAAATGAAAAATTAGCGTTGGGAGCATAATGTTAGTGCTGTTACTCCACTACATCGTTGTATAACGTTCTAAGTTCATTGAAACAAGTTTAAGCGTTGGAGGCATATAAAGGAATCTGACCCTTTTATTTTGGAACATGGCTATGAAACCTAACATAATGAACAAAAATAGACATGTATCAAGAAGCTAGATCTGGAGAATGTATATTTTAAATTTTGAAAGAAATTTCATTTCTACATGGAAAAGAATGGGTTCTGTGTTTGTGCATGACTAATCATATATTTTGTCTGAATGCCATTGAAGCCTCTTACTCAGTAGACTGATACAATTTTTACTTCATCTGCCAGACGGATGTAATACCTTCTCTATACGATTGTCAGTTAGTCTATCTGTACGCAGGACATCTCGAGAATGTAATGAGCTGTAGATTTAAAATTATGCAAGCAACCTCGGCGAAGCCTGTTACGCAACACATGGCGTGGCGTAACTTGCTTACTATCGAGACTGTATTACTACCAATACACAGGTTTGCACACAAACAAGTTAAACAAAAATATCCCTAGGTGGAAAGGTAGATGTCACATGTAACCGTCATCTTTAACTGTCAAACTGAGAATGCTTCAGACGTTTAATTTTCACAGCATTGATGGGGCAATAACTAAATCTCAAACTTTCAAACATTTAGAAACTCCATAGTTTAGACAATTACCAAGGTGAAAATTGTTACAAGCATACAAATTCTTTGTAAAATCTTAGATTCGTTTGTTGCATTTATTAAAAAATTATGTTCGTAAACATAAGGGATCACTTTTATGCTTACGTTAAACCACCACCACTATGAAACGTTAAGAGTTATTAAAAATATGTATGAGTAAATGTTGTTTGAAATTACTTGAACATTGAAGCTTCATTTCATTTTCCAATTTCGGCCCAAATGTGAAAAATCGCTATCTTGAAACGTTTTCTTGCTTAAGAATGGCTAGCAAACTCAACCAAGCTACGTGTAAATATTGTCTCTATATTGTCTATGCAGAACTGCGGTAGTTATCATGTTCACAATTATTCCCGCAATCTTGTATATGACTGTATGCCAGATATCTGGACATTTTACGAGATATGAAATAACGCATAAGATCAAACATTATTTTAAATAACGTAAGAATTAAAAAAAAATTGTTTTACAACGCGATACACAACCAATCCTTGTCCAAACTTTGAATGGCCGCCAATCCGATGGAAACATATGGAGTGAGATATGTGTTGTTTTACAATTATCTAATAGGCCCTATATTAAAAAATTGTTTTTAGAGTATTGCTCAATTGTAACTGACCGCCATGTATATATCAATTTTCAAATTATCGCAGTTTTGGACTCTGGGAGTCACAATCGGTGAAATTAAAAAAATCGCCCACAAATTCCGTCATGCAGGTGTAATCTACCTACAAATGGCATTTTTAAAATTTGTATTCTTGGTTTTAATTTAAAACATAATATTAGTATATAACTTAAGGTTAACCTTTCAAAATTTGATTCAAATTTTTATATACACTTTAATAGAGTTTTTAATTATTCTTAATGTATGTAAAATATGTACAAATTATTTCTCCATAATAACTAGAAAGTACGTATAAAGTTCATAAACACAGTCCGGAAGTCTTAATAAATAAACTTTCTTTCCTTTACCACAACCGTATTCACTTTCCATCCTTTAACATTGATAAGGTTTAGTATTTCCTCAACGTCGAACTGTAATCTTTTTGCGTTTTTTTAACAAGTGGGGACCAAAACGATTAAAAACCGTGTTAATATTATTTTGAATATCTTTGGTACAGCTCGATTAGTAAGCCACTGCAGAAATGGATACTTTATGTAAATTACCAACCAAACTTCAATAAAACGGCAACAAATGAAATTTGTCAACTGTAAAAACTAAATTTATTTATTTGAATCCATTTCATAACACTAATGTAATCTATGTATCTGTCTGAAATTATTATTTTAAACACTGAAACTAATAGTATTGCATTAATTTAGTGAAGTGTTTTACAACTGTGCAATATGTAAATGTAGCAGAATATCATACAATATTACCTCTATCTGTGTTACGTTTATTTGAAAAAATGTATTTATTTTGACCGATTCCCGGTACTGCGTTTAAAAGCAAACACAACTTATTTCAAACGTGTAATATCGTACTTTAATTAATAAACACATAACGGTGGATCGAAATCTGAGGCCAGTTAGTTTTAGATAGGTGTAATCAATATTGTACTATTCTTCCCGATATTGCATTTATATTCAACGAATTTTACACGTGTTATTTCGTACTTCAAGTAACAAACACATGACTGTGCATTGGAATCTGAGGCCAGTTAGTTTTAGATAGGTGTAATCAATATTGTACTATTCTTCCCGATATTGCATTTATATTCAAAGAATTTTACACGTGTTATTTCGTACTTCAAGTAACAAACACATGACTGTGCATTGGAATCTGAGGCCAGTTAGTTTTAGATAGGTGTAATCAATATTGTACTATTCTTCCCGATATTGCATTTATATTCAACGAATTTTACACGTGTTATTTCGTACTTCAAGTAACAAACACATGACTGTACATTCAAATCTGAGGCTAATTAGTTTAAATAGGAAAAACAATGTTGCACAATATATTTCAATGATTTGATACAAACATTAATACAGAATAAACAGAGTTCATTTAATAAGGTGCAACGGTTATTATACAACTCTATAACAATATTTAGAGAGAAAGCCCAATTACAAATCTGTGCAAAACACACTCATAGCATATAATAACAGTATGTTATAATATTTACTATAACATTAATACACAATAAACAGAGTTCATTTAATAAGGTGCAACGGTTATTATACAACTCTATAACAATATTTAGAGAGAAAGCCCAATTACAAATCTGTGCAAAACACACTCATAGCATATAATAACAGTATGTTATAATATTTACTATAACATTAATACACAATAAACAGAGTTCATTTAATAAGGTGCAACAGTTATTATACAACTCTATAACAATATTTAGAGAGAAAGCCCAATTACAAATCTGTGCAAAACACACTCATAGCATATAATAACAGTATGTTATAATATTTACTATAACATTAATACACAATAAACAGAGTTCATTTAATAAGGTGCAACAGTTATTATACAACTCTATAACAATATTTAGAGAGAAAGCCCAATTACAAATCTGTGCAAAACACACTCATAGCATATAATAACAGTATGTTATAATATTTACTATAACATTAATACAAAATAAACAGAGTTCATTTAATAAGGTGCAACGGTTATTATACAAATCTATAACAATATTTAGAGAGAAAGCCCAATTACAAATCTGTGCAAAACACACTCATAGCATATAATAACAGTATGTTATAATATTTACTATAACATTAATGATCATAATAGTTAGGAAAGCATATGATTTTCGTTATATTACCCCTGCACTTTGAGTCAATTAATTGCTTTGCACTTGAGCCAATTAACTGCTTGATATTTGCTAGCAAACACGATATTCGGTAAATAGTGCATTGCGAATCATATGAAGAGTTCCCAGCTATAGTTAAAACAATGTAAATTGGAACTTAATTAGAATTGTACTGTAATTATTGCATTCCAGTATTAAAGTACTAATGTGTTGGTTTTTGTTAACCAATCTGATTTTACTCAAAAAAACAAAAAAAAAAAAAAAAAAAACCATTTTGGAATCATATAAAGGATAACGGGGTAAACGATTAAAAGGTCAGTGGGATATATATATAGTTTATATGTATATATATATATATCAATATATATTATATATATATATATATATATATATATATATATATATTATATATATATATATATATATAATATATATATATATATATATATTGACAGGTATTTGGTCTTCCGATCATATGTTAGTTTGGTTATTTAAAACGCATATGTGACAGATACGGCCAAATACAAAATAATTGAATCGGAAAAAGTAAGCGCTCTGTGGTGTAATGGTAGCACATTCACCCGGCAAGTGAGAGATCCGGGTTCAACTCCAGGCGGAGCAAGTACTTTTTGTGATTCAATGTTTATTGAAATTAAATAAGGCTATTGCCATTTATACAGTTTAATGTAAATAAAAGTCGTTTGACAGTTATTTGGTCTTCCGATCATATGTTAGTTTGGTTATTTAAAACGCATATGTGACAGATACGGCCAAATACAAAATAATTGAATCGGAAAAAGTAAGCGCTCTGTGGTGTAATGGTAGCACATTCACCCGGCAAGTGAGAGATCCGGGTTCAACTCCCGGCGGAGCAAGTACTTTTTGTGATTCAATGTTTATTGAAATTAAATAAGGCTATTGCCATTTATACAGTTTAATGTAAATAAAAGTCGTTTGACAGGTATTTGGTCTTCCGATCATATGTTAGTTTGGTTATTTAAAACGCATATGTGACAGATATGGCCAAATACAAAATAATTGAATCGGAAAAAGTAAGCGCTCTGTGGTGTAATGGTAGCACATTCACCCGGCAAGTGAGAGATCCGGGTTCAACTCCCGGCGGAGCAAGTACTTTTTGTGATTCAATGTTTATTGAAATTATATATATATACAGGGTGATTCATGAAGTTCTCCCCCCACTTCTACAGCACATTGTACTAGTAAAAATAATGAAAAAATGTTATATAAACATAGGTCCGAAAACGCTTCGTTAGCGAGTTACAGCTAGCGAAAGATTTCGCCTGAATTCCTGGGTAAAGAGTAAAATAAAGCCATACTGAACTTTTGGAATGGTTAATTAAGTAAGAAATATCGTGGATTCTTATGTATTTTTACCTGATAAAGCTAATAAAATAGGTTTCAGAACTGTACCTGTAGTAGTTTTTGAGGAATTCAGGGTAAAATGCAAAAAATTGGGGCACGAAACAATGTTTTTTTAAGTTTGATGTACAATAACTTTGTTAAATTGGTAATAAATACATAAAATCAACAAACATTAATTGTAGAGAATTTAATTCTGAGAAAATTGATATAATCAAAGTCTAAAATAAAACAGAAATAAGTACCAAAAAATCGATTTTATTCAGTATAATACATTACTAGCTGTAAAGAAATACCGTACGGTATTTAGTTAAAATAAAACAAAAACAAAATGTTTGTTCCTTAATGATGAGATAAATTGAGAAATTAAGATTAACTGTTAAATAAATTTGTTTGTAAATAAAAATATCATGTTTTATTATGTTGTATATTTTTTTTTTAATAAAAATTTACATAAAATGTTCGAAAATAAATGAAGCAAACATTTTCCCATTATTGTTTACTAATCATCGAAATGCAGTTTTTTGTTTTATTAATTTCTAAGTTGGTAACGCACGAATAACAGCTGATCAACAATGGTATTCTGTACTGTTACGTTAGAACTGTGTATTAGTGGTGTTTTGCAAGCTACAGCAGGAGACGGGTTCTGTGAATCATGTTATTAAATGCAATTTTTCTGTGAGTTATAATTCGATTGTTTATTCAGCGAAAAAATGCCTTACTTATTTACATTAGAGGAATACGCTGATATGGTTTTTATTTTGGGTTACTGTAATGGTAATGCTAGAGCTGCTGTAGAAAAATATGAACTACGTTACCCTAATAGGAGGATTCCAGATACCAAAACAATTTCAGGAACTTTTCGTACTCTTCGGGAAACAGGATCACTACCAAGTACTAGAACCAATTATGAACGAGCTGTCCAACTTGATGATGATATTGTTATTAATGCTGTTCATCGCAGTCCAGGTGTAAGTACACGACGTATTTCTAGGCAGATAGGAGTTTCGCAGTCAACGGTGTGGAGGTCACTTAATCGAAACAAATTTTATCCGTTTCATAAACAAAAGGTTCAACACCTACAGCTAGGGGATGGTCCGCTTCGCTTGGACCAACTTTATAACTTTTTGAATATTAATAATCAGTTCTACAAGCGTATTTTGTTTTCGGATGAGGAACAATTCACTCGGGATGGTGTCAATAACTTGCACAATGAACACTCATGGGCGGAAGAAAATCCATATGAGGTAGTGGAACAGAACTTTCAACACCGATTTAGCGTCAATGTCTGGTGTGGCCTTTTGCACAATCGGCTGATTGGACCTTTCATATTACCTGGACGCCTAAATGCTGAGTTCTATTTGCATTTCCTTCAAGAAGAGTTGCCGCAGCTGTTAGAGAATGTTCCTTTACATCTCAGACAAAATTTGTACTTCCAGCATGACGGAGCACCTCCCCACTTTTCACGTGCCGTTTCTGCTTACTTAAATCATCAATTTCCTGGACACTGGATTGGTCGTAGAGGGCCTCACCCTTGGCCACCAAGATCACCAGATCTATCTCCATTGGATTAATGCATCTGGGGATGGATGAAAGACACTGTATACAAGACAAAAGTGAATTCTCGTGATGAATTAATTGCCCGTATTATGGATTCGGCTGTGCGGATACAGGGAAGTCCTGAAAAATTAAGAAACGCAACAAAAGCAATACAGAAACGTGCTGCAAAATGTATTGATAATGATGGCCTCATTTTCGAACATCTATTATAAAAAGGTGCGTACGGTTGGCCCAACCTGATTAATTTTGCTTAAAACTAGTAATGTATTATACTGAATAAGATTTTTTGGTAATTATTTCTGTTTTATTTTAGACTTTGATTATATCAATTTTCTCAGAATTAAATTTTCTACAATTAATTTTTGTTGATTTTATGTATTTATTACCAATTTAACCAAGTTATTGTACATCAAACTTAAAAAAACATTGTTTCGTGCCCCAATTTTTTGCATTTAACCCTGAATCCCTCAAAAACTACTACAGGTACAGTTCTGAAACATATTTTATTAGCATTATCAGGTAAAAATACATAAGAATCCACGATATTTCTTACTTAATTAACCTTTCCAAAAGTTCAGTATGGCTTTATTTTACTCTTTACCCAGGAATTCAGGCGAAATCTTTCGCTAGCTGTAACTCGCTAACGAAGCGTTTTCGGACCTATGTTTATATAACATTTTTTCATTATTTTTACTAGTACAATGTGCTGTAGAAGTGGGGGGAGAACTTCATGAATCACCCTGTACATATAGAATATTTTTACGAAGGGTACATGACGCGATAAAAATATAGGCTATTGAAAACGAAATTGATAATGTTTAGATCGAGGTATTAAAAATGCAGACGTTGTCTAGAAAAAAGTCTTTGATTAAGTGTTAAAACCATATTTAGTACTTAATTTGGATTATTCTACGTTAACGTTTAAGTTTAATGTCAACAAGCTATATTCAGTTTGCTAATGTGAAAATTGCGTAAAGATATCCAAGAAAATGCAGAATCGAAAAATAAAACAAAATCTAATAAATCACTTTGGTGTTTTTATTACTGTTGTATGTTATGATAAATTTCGAAATTGTCTTGTGAAAGTCAATTATTGCCATTATTATTTCTTTTGACACATTTCGCTACGCATCATTGCTTATCCGCGCTTATAATGTAACTTAAGTTAAAGTGGATGGTTATCATGCACTCAATGGACTGAAGGAACTAGTATTTTTAACAATTCTTGCCGGTGGTTTACTTAGTAATAAGATAATTTTAATTAAATAAGCATTTGGAATACATTTTAAAACTGTTTCAGATTATTCAAAAATGTTACAGACTAAATGATTTTGCTTTACCCTTTTGCTTGAATATTATTTTGAAATACCTAATTTAGTCTAAAACAAATCTAAATATTTATGTTAACAAATGTATCGCGAGTTTCTAAACATGGCACCAAACACATGGAGTTAGCAGATAGAGATTATGATATTTGTCAATTTAATTAAAATGGCATTGTTTTGGGACTATAGACGTGGTAATGCGAATGATAATGTTTTGGTACTACATACACCGTAGTGCAAATGGTAATGTTTTGGTACTATATACATGGTAGTAAAAATGGTAATGTTTTGGGACTATACACATGGTATGGCAAATGGTAATGTTTTGGGACTATAGATATGGTAGTGTTTGGTTTCGTTATGTTTCCTACAGTTGAGAGCGGATTCTGCTGCAGCGGGCCCCGCTAACGGTATTTTGACAAGAGTAATGAGGCCTGACCGCGCCTAAGCAAACAGTAGGCGTCCCGCGGCGTGGAGCGGCGCGCGGGGAGGGAGACCGGTTTTTGTCCGAGTCCCCTCATCTGCCCGCGCTTGTGTACTCTCCACTTCGTCCATAGAAAGCCACGCTTTGATGATTTCATCGCCATAATCACTGGTTGTGTGTGTTTAATCTCTGGTATTAATTTTTCTATTCTCCACTCTGCTATTAAGAAGTCTTCACGTCTCTGCAGGAAGACGACTGTGCGGCCGAGAGTCTAAGGACAGTCGACGTATAAATCTATAGATACTAGATGGAGAGGCACGCTTAGTACCTAGTGCGATCTAAAGTCACGTTTGTTGAGTGTTTAGTTGGCTCTTGGCGCTGACAGTCTGACAGTCCATGCGCTGTGTAAATATCGTCAAACACCGTCATAAGTATCGTCACTATGTAAGACTAGGCCACGATTAACACTCCTTAAAGAGGAATATATAAAATGGTGCGATCGGTTTTAGGTTTAAATAAGTATTTGTAATGTTTAACACAGTGTTCACAGTCTTGAATTTTTGAACGCCCGACACTTAGAAATTTTAAATTATTCTACGAGGAGTGAGTGGTAGGGGTTTGAGCGGATTTTGGGCATCTTATAATCGGGCTCAAAGAAAAAAACTGCAAATGTTAAGGATATGAACAATTTACTTCATATAAGGATGTACAAAATTAACTGAGAGGATGACAATTATTCATAAATATCTATAGGTTACTTATGAGAAAGTTTCATACTATTGAATAAGAATTCATAAAAACATATAATGTCCTTAAGTCATAAGTAAATAAAAATATGCCATTCCCTGAAGCTATCTCTCACGTACATACTGTAAAAAGGTAACATTTTTATCTTCTACCGTTTTTATTTAGGCATGATTAGAAAATTTATCTACTATAAATAACTGTAATGTCTTGAGGAGTGATAACAATATTTTTGTATTCTCTTTCAATCTTCATTGAAGTTATCTTAAAACGCTATACATTTTAAATAATAAATATATTTCTCAAACAAAAACCAATTGGACTATCTAAAAATGAAAATAAGTTGATCAATCATTGTCTTTCCAACGTGAAAATGATGTAAGCCGACTTTCCACGTCAAGGGATCAATACACGACATATCGACACAAACACTGAAGTGCTTGCAAGAACATCTTTGAGTGGTCTCAAGGTATAAGACTGGACAGATGTCAAAGTTAGAGATGTCGCAGTTTCACGTCATGCCTTGGCCGAATCACATATTGTAAAGCTGGTATTGTGCCGTCCCTCTACGTATATCCCTCCTTTATTTCCCTTCATAAAAGTTTTGCTGCTTCCCGAGAAGATAATATTGATCTACCAATAGCGCGGTCTACGTTACTGTCGTAGACTAAACGTTAGCAACAAACACAAGGTATTTTTACAAAATTTATATATTTCGGTGTTCGAATGAGACCCAGCCGTATAGTCCACCAATAGTTCTCGGCCATTTCGTTGAAAATAATAACCTGACTCAATGCTTTTGCCCAATTCCACAAAACATTGTGTATTTCCTCGTTAGCACTGAACGCTACATTCTTTGAATACAACCGAGCTTTACATATTTTCATGAGCTGTCTGAATGAGTTTTTGAACGATACTACAAAAATTAATCCCTCTAGTGGTTCATGCTGTGGGATATTTATTCAGGGGTTTAGAGGATCAATTTCAGTGTCTGTTTGCTGTTATGTTCTAGTTTCGCCTGAGACAGGCGTTTTGTAAAGGTACAGGTTGTGAAATATTGAGGTTAAAAACATCAAAGATAATCAAATTAGACTTTAGTGTCTAGAACTGGTGGACAGAAATCACCAGAGTTGTGTCTCATTCATTGTAGTACTACATATTGTTGTAGACGGTCTAGCAGGCGAGCAACACAGTCGACAGACGTTCAGTGACACCTACGTGTTTTCTCTTCTTCATGTTGTTGACGATACCAGCATATTGCATCGTGACCTATAGATTATAAATAGGCTAAATAGTAATTCAAAATTACTTATACTCATTCATACGTAAGCTATTTTTATTACACAAAATTATAAAGATCCCGTTAAAAATATATCAACAAATCACTAGCTGTCCTTGGTGAACATTGCCTACCAGACAAAAATTAAAAGAACAAAATGAATAAATAAAGGTTCATTTATTAATTAAAAATTAATTGTCTTGCCAATTATAAGAGTCTATAGCTTTTTATGCATTGAACTAATTTAATTAAAATAACTCGTCCCCTATGCTGTTTACTGCATAAACTACGCATAAGCATTGTTCATGGTGTTTATCGATAAACAGAAACGAACATAGAACATACATGGTTATGCGCATTAACTCGGATTCCTAGCGTTTCGCTCACAATACGTTCACCTCAACAGCCAAACAAACACTAGCCACATCATACAAACAAGCCTCACACAAATTAACATTCAACCAACAGCTGTGGCTTTGAGTACTTGCCAAATTTGTGGTTCTATCGTCGGACAAGCAGTAGTTTAAATTAATTTTACCCAAGTCATTAAACACGTTTGTCATTTCTAAATTAATGTAAGTTATATTGTCTAGTTAAATACTCAAGAAAGTGTTATGTAATAAGTTTCTGTAATTAATAATTTAGTAAAACTATATAAAACTTCGTTTGTTGATAGGTGAATAATATTAAAAGAACATTATAAAATAATGAGATATTGTTCCGCACTTTATAAGTTCAATTAGTCGAGTCATTGTACGAAATCGATATAATAAACTGGTATTTGAAATTACCACAATATTGATAATTTGATAAGTTATTAAATTTAACAAACGTAAGACCATTCTATAAATTAAAGACACTGCAAGGCATGTTTACACTAAGTGCAAAACATACCGTGTGTAATTTTATCATTAAGTATGTGTTCTGAACTATATAGGATTTTAAACAACACATTAAAATGGTCCGGGACTTGTGAGCTACCGGAGAGAAAACATGTAATGTCGGTGTGAGAGGCATGAAGGGCAGAGACATGTCTGTATCAGCATATTGTGAGAGTGACACATACACATGTGGCGTGACGTCTCAGCAGGCTGATACAGCTCTCGCGTCGCTGATACTGCCGCTTCAGCACTGACACCATGCTGACAACCCGTTATCTGCCAATGTATACCGCAGCCTTTTACATTTCGTTCTCATTGTTAAAACCGACTGAAAAGGGGGAGCTGACCACATTCAACTGCTGACCGGGAAAGTTTCTTCCTTCAAAACACAATTATCCAGGATTTAGAATTCATCCTTAATATGCTTTCACAGATACATTTTGTGGGGTCGGTCGGTTTCAATCCAATAAGTAAAGAATCGATATATAATTACAGCATTCGTAATTGCAATTACGATGATATGATCAAACTGCGGTACATTGTTGATCCTCAGTAACACAAAAATAACCAGGGTTCATATACGATACGCATATAAAAATATATTAAACTTTATTGCCTATTTACCGCTAGAATATGTTAGTTACCTAAGCGCTAATTTCGAGAATGGCTACGCCAATTTGGTTAATTAAAAAAATATATGCTTTAATGAAGAAAAGAAGGTTTATGTATGAAGAGAACGGAAAAAATGGTAATAATTATGTTTCATAATGCAAATTAGGTGACAGCAAACAGCTGTTGACATTTTTAGTTGAAGTTTGTCAAAGAGAGAGAACCGTTTCTATAATTTTAATTTTAATACAACACTTGATCAGTAGTGTAGCAGATAGTAAAGATAAAGTTAGTATCTAACGTTTACTCCAGATTGCACCATGAGTGATATTATTGAATGCATTAAATAGTATTTCAACGACGTTTTAAAACCAACCTTAATGAATAAAGCTGGGGACTAAAAGACTAACTGTGGCTCCGAAAATATCCTAGACAGTAAGCATATTACAAGGGCAAGAAGTAAAGATAATTATATATTGTGATAATAATTATATTGTGACGTCGGAAACGTAATTAATTCGAACCGAAAATGCTCTTTCACTTTCAAAACAAGATAGAAATAAGATAAAGTCAACTCTGATCATCTTAACCATGAACAATGTAATACTGTTAGCAGTGCCGCATTTCCCTATAGGCCCACTAGGCCCAGGCCTAGGGCGCAAAATTTTAGGGGGCGCATAAATTTTAAAGTACACAAAAGAAAAAAGTTGTGGCGGCGGGTGGTGTTGGCGCTCGGCGGGGCGGGTGGCCAAGGTCAACTAGGTCCGGGGTGCGACGTTGACTCATTCATTGGTTCATTGCTTTTATTTATTCAAAACACTCCTATATATGTATATATACTATTATATATACATATATATATATATATACTATTGTAATTATCTTTCATCTAAATTACGTAATTAAGAAATTTACTGGATTTCTACGTCAGTGTAATCAGAGTCCTCTGGGGGGGGGGGCGCTCTTTGGCCTGTAGGAATTTGTAAATGCGGCCCTGACTGTTAGTCTATATACCTGATATTTACCTACATATGGTTGAAAACTTAATTGGACTCCATTATATTACATTATAAGTGCTTTTACTAAATATACTAGAATAAGGACTTCTATTATGAAAACAGCGTGCAAGCAGCTGGTATAAGTTAATAATATTTATTAAATTCTTAATTTAAAATAGATTTTCGCCTCAGAACGGAAAACAAAATTTAGATGCGGATGTTAAAAACATTTATTTTGGTTGCAAAATGGTGCAAGACTTGAGGGTCAAAATGCTTTCATACCCACAAATTTAAAGTTCTGTAGACAAATATTTTCTAAAACGGTTTTATACTCTATTTTAGACAGTGAAATAACGAAACGTATTATTGGTACAAAAATAACGGGCTTACGACTGGGCTGCCGTGCTTGGCACGTACAATATTCCATATATAACACATTTATACAAATGAATTAATATTTTATCGTCCTCTCAAGAATGAGACTGTAATAAAACCATCTAGAATTGTGCTCTGTTACGTGTCACTATCTCAGCATGTCAGACTGCTCGGATATTAGAAATATTTTGAAATCTTGTTGAAACAATCATAAGAATGTTTTTAATTACTATTAAGTTTTATATCGTGGTTTGAGACATAGACAACAGAATTTCGCCCAACTTGTGTTTTGATAGCGGTTAAAAAGCGGAAAAATGTAATGAATTCAGAAGTAGACACTTACATTATATTTTTAATGAGACGTGTGTGATTTTATATCTGAGTAATTTCAAAGATAAAACCGAATATTTTTAAGAAGTAATAATTTTGTAGAGTGATAAACAAGAAGTGACTCTGTATATAGAAACAGAGACACAGATTGTAGGTTACGGGATGATGTTTCTCTCCCTGTAACTATCATTGACAAGTTCTAAAATCCAATATAAATGTAAATGGTTTAAAATGTAAAACACAAGTATGACACATTATGAGGGGCAAGATGACACTGCAGTACACTGCTGACACGGACGTTGTAGAGAGATACTGCGCTAAGATAACAGAGGGGTTATGTGTCAAGAGAGGGGCGAGTTTTTTGTCTAGAGACTCCCTCGTCTGACCTCTTGAATGCCAACCTTTGATGATTTAATCACCGAGCCTACAGCCAATCTCCTCAATTAATCTTAACAGCCTCTTGTTAGAGAAACGATTTTTACTTTTTGCCTCCCACACCCGACTACTGTAGTAAATCCCCATCGACTTTGCCTTCTCGATAAAGTTTCCATTTACACGCAAGAAAACTTTACTGAAACAGTGACGTGTTTAAACGTTGTCGAACTATTTTGTAACTTTTCAGGTGGTTCAGCACTCTAGTTAGATGTGAGATATATTACTTTAATATTATGGTCATAGCTCTTTAACCCTTTGAAGACCAGGACAATATACTGGGAAACAACGTTTGTTACTTTTAAGCCAAGTTTATCTAAACACCCCAGGACAATAATCGTGATTTGTGAGGCATAACAAAATCTGTATTCGAAGTTCCATATAAGATATTGTAACGTAACATAAAATTGTTTCCCCTTTATAAGAAACATTATAAGAGGAACCTAACAATAACTGTAATAGGTGACTTATAAGAATAAAAAAATACATATTTTTGTTTTAACAATTTTTTTATTTAAAAGGATTAAAATTACAATTAGTGAAGACAAAACTTCACGTCCTTAAAGATTAAAAAGCTTCATATACGCGTAATTTCAAACGACGTCATATCGACTAAATATAGCCTATAGTCGGCTGGTCATTTTCGCGTGGATATCGATCGACTATATGTAATAGGGTTGTCTCCAAAAGGTTAAGATGCCTTAACTGAATGTATAAAAATAGAAACAAATGCTATACAAAACTCTAAGAGGAATTATGGTACTGAATTAATAATTTCATGAAATATCTTGTAAAGGCAAAAATTGTACATTTTTGGTAAAAAGGGTAAAGACTTGTTGTACAATGTGTATACGAACCATGGAACTGTTAATTAAGCAAGTCTTAAATAAATAGTGAAATTGATTTAAGACAAAACAAATAACTTAATTGTTTTAGATTAGATATAATTTGATAAAATTATATTTTCATATGAAAACAGAAAAAAAACGTTTCATTACCTTTCGTGATTTCAAGATTTCAAGATGACCGAAATAATATTTCAAATGCCTATAACCCGCTGTTATGTGATCTAAGCAAATATATATATATATATATATATATATATATATATATATAAGAATAAAAAAATACATATTTTTGTTTTAACAATTTTTTTTTTAACAATATATATTTAGCAAAGATTTCTAAAGAGGCTGTAACTAACACTATATTTTAATTCATACACAGATAATTGATTTAATAATTCAAGCGGTAGCTGCAGCAATGTTTTCTGTATGCAGTTATATGTTGACAATAACGTGTTATTTGTTTTAACTAGTTTTGTAGTTTCGTATTTGTTTACAGTTGAGCGAATGTTATTCAATTGTGATTATGTACAATTATACAATTTTATTTCTATCGAATAACTTTGTTTTTATAACTATTCAAAATATTTCAATGCGTTCAAACAGTAAGGGCATTGAGAAAATAAATGCTAATTTAAAGTACGCTCTGTTTTGTTCACTTCGTTGTTGTTAGTTTGATTAATTTTGGAATTTCTTTCCTTTGGTATATTATATGATTTTATAATGTTTTTGTATGTCTATATTTTGTTCTTGGATTTTAGTATCTAAATATTCAAACAATTAGAAACGATGTGTTATTATACTTAATTATGCCAATCATAATTTTGTAATAATAAATTAAATACAATTATATGAACATCAATCCTTATAATTAATAGTACTGTTTAAGATAATAGCATAAGTTTTACGATAGTATAACCCGTTTAATTGTATATGAGTATTTATTATGTACAACAGTGCATTGCGTATTATTATCGCACTGTTATGCAGATTTGAGCTATGGCCCGAATTCCAATCCCATACATCTTCACAAAATCGATAAAATATTTGTACCTAACAGACAGACAAGAAACTATACAAGAGATCCATGCTCCGACCATTCGCAAATCCCAGTCAACATAAAACAGTAAAATAACGTATAAAAATACAATTAAAAGCTAAGCTAAAATGGTCAGATTTGTATGAAACCAACCAATCTAACCAACAAGTTATTTCGTCTCATGTGTTGATAAGTTACTGGGAATTGTTAATGGGTCACCTGCACAGTAACTCATTTTTTTATCCTGAGTTTTTCTTGCTGCCAACGTGGCTACATATGAGACCAGTGTAACCAGAATCACTTTTCAAGAGATAGAAATCAAAACTTTTAATGGACCGATGATATCTATTTTCAATAGCGATGTAGAGGTAGAGTGTAACACAAATTTCAGGCGATACTCATCTTGCGCATACACGGACAAAAATCAGATATCGTTCTTCAGTAACTGGCGGAAGAGGCTTCAATAAACAATTAACCAAAAAATGAACAATCTGAGCTGAATTGTTTTCTTCTATTTTTTTGTACATTTTTTGAAGGGTATTTCATCGTCACTATTGTTTATTATGGAAGTTTTAATAAAGTTTAATAAACATCATCTATTTATAAAAGATTCCCAACTAATGGAAAAACGTTTTAAACAATTTCATGTCGTCCGGATAAACCAACAATAAGGTGTCGGGTAAGGGCACAGTTAACTGACGTGCCTTGGGCTAGTCAGTCATTGTTGTGGGCGTGTGAAGGAGATTTGGCAACACTGCGCCAAGCCGAATCGAAACATAACTGGGTTGTATCTGAAATACGCGCTCAAGATTAAAGCACACTCCCTAAGGGGAGTATGGTTTAATCTATGTATGGTTTAGCCTAACCCGCTGGCAATCTAAATCTGTCTGTTCTCTGGGATCGATCATCGAGTAAGATTACTCAGCGAAGCTAAATAGAGAAAAATTTGTTATAATATTTATTACAATTTGTTATTTGTTATATATCTATTTAAATGTTGTTTGTATTGTAATTATAATTAGAGATTTTTATAATGTTATTTGTTTATTTATTGTTATTCATATAAACTGTTATTTTGTTTGACATGTTTATTTATTGTTGTTATTATAATATACAGGGTGAGTGGCTCTTGGTGTGACAAAATTTTTTGGGTTGTAATGCAATGTAAATGTGATACAATGGCGGTTATAAAAAAGTCTAACTCCAAAAATTAGGTCTGAAATGAATTATTTTCAGTTTTTCTAAAAAACCCGTGTTTTTGTACGTAAATCTGATATTTCTCAGCAACGTATAGACATATGTGAGTAAACTACACAATTTTTACATACTCCGTTAAATTTTAGATTTGAAAAAGTTATCGGTTCAAACGGTAAGAAACAAAAATTAAGCTTCAGGTCGATTTAAATGGCAAAGTTGCTAAGTTTCAAAAAACTGAAATATCAATGAACTCCATCTTTTTACCACACTCTGTACACAAGAATGTGTCTAGTGATATTAAAAACTTTGCCATTTAATAGGCTTTAAAATGGTATACCATATGACCATAGTAAAGTATTCGGTTACCTACTTTTATTGGTTTGAATATTAAAAAACATGCAAGCTACAAAAGATTAAAACAATTTAATAACAACTGTACTTAATTTTTATGTTTTATAAAACTGCCTCATAAAACAGGGAATTGAAGATTTAACGGAGTATCTAAAAATTGTGTAGTTTACTCACATATGTCTATACGTTGCTGAGAAATATCAGATTTACGTACAAAAACACGGGTTGTTTAGAAAAAACTGAAAATAATTCATTTCAGACCTAATTTTTGGAGTTAGACTTTTTTATAACCGCCATTGTATCACATTTACATTGCATTATAACCCAAAAAATTTTGTCACACCAAGAGCCACTCACCCTGTATAGATGTATATTGTTGTCATTTGCATTAATAGTTTAATGTGTACTTATTATTAGCTTATGAATGTATGTGTGAATATGTAGACTTGTTATTATGGTTGTCAAATATGAAACTTGGATCTGGTATGAGCTGGGGGTCTGTTGTTGGCATTTATTTCATTTAATATAGCATAAGTTATATACCATATAAACACTGTATGATAATGGTATTAGCAGGATTTAATATAATTGGTGTGTTATTTTGATTGTTAGTTGTAGTAACAGGTGGTGCAAGACTTGGTTCAGCAAATAATAACAGTTTAATCAATTATTTGTATAAATCAAGTTTGTTTATTTATTTAATTTGCAGCCGGCCAAATTACTAAAATTTTTATGTTATATGTGTATTGTAGTGCTTACTGCACTTGACAATATGTATTTGCTGTAACGTATTGTAGAAATAAAGATTTTTGAACTGTGGACTGTGAACTTTTGAATTCCATTAGTGATTTATCCGCTTACAGGTATTATGTAAACATTAAGGACCAGGCATAGAGTGACCATACATTAAAAAAAATGGGATGGGTTGAGTTTGCATGTCAAAGATTTATTCAAGACTGAGACACCTCTGTTTATTTGTCTGAAATCTTACAACGAAATCTACATTGCTTTAATTAACCAACACTGTGTAGAACCATGAACTGGAGAAAATATATGTGTAACCTCCAAATTTTATAATTTGAGAACAAATTATGAGCATGTGGTTTGGCCAACTATAGCATCTGACAACTGTACAATACATTATTTTAATTTGAATATACAGTACATGTTTTTTATTAATAGCATAAATAATTATGACTCATTATTGGACCTCTCCTCAGATTTTGATTCTTTGACTATAGATATCATGGACAAACCATACTCGTGGTAGAATATATTAAAAAGGACTAGTCGTAAAAGTCTGTTATGAAAGTATTTAGTCAATGTTTTTCGTAGTAGTTACTTTTCATAAATTGTTCATATCAAGAATAAAAATTTTCTTTTCTGAAAAAGAATCACATTTTCTTGTTATCTTTTCAGAAATCGTCAACACAACTAAACACTTTTTGTACCCGATGTAGCCAAAATTGTAATATACTAACTCTAAGAAAAGTCGCTCCTTTGAAGGGATTTACAATTTTTGTTAAAAGCATTACAGCAGAATTTGATGCAGAATTTTGGTTACTGTTTATCCTGGAACAGCCATTTACTTTTTAAATTTAGATTACTGAATCCAGAAGTCTAGCTGGTTTGGGAAATAGTTTTCTTTACCGTTACCTAGCCAAAATCTTTGTACTCACTCCCTTCTTAGCAGCATATTGTAGAAACAATTAAATTTACAAACCTCCATTTAAAAGTACAATATATTTTTCTTCTAATGCTTCAAAATAATAGTTCAAGTACACCAGTATAATCTTTAATTAGGCTTAGTAGCACTATCAACCAGCAACTGTTCTCTGCTGTAAAATTCCAGCTTACAACTGCGATAACAACATCAAGAAAAATATATCCTAATGAAACCTACACAAATTTTTAGAGGAAGTAAAAGAGATTATTTTGTATATTCTACTTAAAAAGACTAAAAATGGTCGTAACAGAATGTATTGTAGCTATCTTCTCGATTTTTTGATAGGTTGAAAAATAAACCCCTTCTTTATCATCACAATTTATTTAACAACCTACACCAATAATCTGGAGCCTAGAATTGTTATGAATTAAAAATTTGTTGTCCTTGAATTACACACCAGTAAAGATTTATTTTAGTTTCCGGTGTATAAGTATTCCTATAATGAGATATCAACGTAGTCAGTTATGTGGGTCTGGTGATATGTTCCTTGAACACGAAAGGCCTAAAAGAATTAATAATTATTGGAGTGTTTTTTTATAAATTAAGTATCAACGTAGTCGTTTTAATAATAATTCAGATAATTCTTTGGCTAATGATTGTTAAAACTTTGCTGATCTCAATGAAGAATCGTGAAATTCAGCTCTAGGTAAATCCGAAGAGCGAAAATGTTTGTTACCCAAGCTTGCATCAGTGCGGTAATAATATTTCACTAGAAATTACCTGATAGGAACTTTTTAAGTCAAACGTATCTACTACAATCTTAATCTCTTTCATAGTGTTATAAGGCATTTGTCTGTAAGGAAAATCTTTAATTTTATACATTGTTGAATGTCGTTTAATTATAATGTTTAATTTGACAATTGCTATGTACCACTTTTACATAAACTTAAGTTTTTAACATCTTAAGTGTTCGAGAAAGGAATAGTAACTTTGACAAATAAATAAACCGGAATAATGTTTACATGTAACTAAAACTGAATGAAGAACTGGCAACATGTTTGGTACTAGTCTAAAGCTTTCTAAAACATACGCAGAGATTTTAAAGCGGAGGAAACTCAAATATAAGAAACAAGTAAAAGAAAAGTTGAAATTATATCGGTTTTATAATTGGTAACTACAACGGCGCTGGCATTAGGCCAATTTTTACTGAAAGTATGAGGTCAAAAGAACTACTAAAATAAAATTTTATTTCAAGGAAAAATGACTTATTTTTATTTTGAAATAATTGAACAAGTCTCGCCTCTACAATAATTTGGAGCGTCCATTGGATATTAGATATTGTAATTTACGAAAATCACTGAACTAAAATCTTAACTATGAAAATACTTTGATAGATGTAAACACTTTTGAATTATTTTGTATAGGTGGAATTAATGTAATATACAGAGATATTGAATTTTGTAAGCAGTTTTAGCGTGATGCCTCGAGTGTATAAAATAAATTATTCTTGAATGTGAATTTTATAGTTCTTATTATTAATTGTACGATGAAATATATAAGAAGATATTTTATAATAAGAGTATTTAGTATTTAAGTTTAATATTTGTTTTATTGATAGGATTCTAATTTTTTTAATTTAAATTTTATATTTTTAGTTTTGTTTTGAAATTATTAAACATTTTAGAGAGGCAGATGATTTTTATTTTGGTTGAAAAGATAATAGTACAATAAATAGAATTTACCTAAGGATAATCGATGTCTCTTTTATTAAAATTCAATATATTTAAAAATTAACTTTACTATGTTTTTAAATTCTAATATGACTATAATTATGTGCGGTATAAGTAAGAATATGGTACAGAATAACTGTAATTTGTTTGCGTAATATTTTAATTTATGTTGATATTTCTGAAGGGTCTACACTAAAATTGTTTGTTAGGGCATTGTATTAAACTTGAAACCAATTATATCACTTAATTTTATTTTATTTTTCACTTATAACAACGTAAATTTTACCAAGTGTGTAATTGCGACACAAATTGTCTCTCAAATAGGCGTACATATATCTATTCTAGGTGATGACATAATTTCCAGGAAATAATGGCCTTTAATTGATCTCCTATGAATGCTTCTATAAACGCAATCGCGATCCGAGCTAATTACTACTGAGTGATGGCAGTGGCACTCAGTACAAAGTAGCACTCTAGTAGAGCTGAAAATGTTGTAGGAATAAATGGATATTGATCAGCTATATTCCATTAGTCGACTGAAGTTCATGAATAATGATGAATGGTTATACTATGTATATTAAATGAACCCTCTGCCTTGCGCTTACAACTTAGTTCTGTGGACTAATGTAGACTCTATTGGCTGAAAATGAGTAATTACTCAGTGTAAAATTAAAGCAACCTTTCAATCACTTGTCCCATTCACGCTTAACTTCTTTTACTTAAATTATAGGGGGAGGAGGGGGCATTATTACATTTTCAACGTGAATATTGTTTTAAGACACGTTCTACTCCTGGAAATAGTATGGGTAGGAACGAGGACTATTTAAAATAATTTTAATAGCAATCAACGTCTTGTGCCATCAAAATAAAAATTTGCATTAAATTGTCCAGCTTGCAACTCCAACAAATAAGTAATGATTGTATTAAAATGTCGAGTATGGAGTGAGCAATTTCATTACGAATCAAAATTGTTGAGATTCTAAATAAAATCTAGAAATCACTATGTCGCATAAGTACATGCGTCACAATACTTATAAATCTAACTTTTTCACGAGTAAGTCCATTGTATTTGAGTAAAAAGTTAAAATGTTATATGAATTTTATTTTGGATGCGACAATATAGTTTTGAGATTTTGGAGGGGGGGGGTTACTGATGTTTAAAAAAGTTCCACTGCACTATTTTTGAAAAAGGTAATAATTGTAGGGCTATATCACTGATGCAACACAAATAACAAGTTTAAGAAATCTTTTATCATCCATATTCATGTTTAACATTAGCTTGTTTGAAAATGTCAGCTTATACCCCGTACTGTCAATAGAGAACTAAAATAATTTTAAAAAGTACCCTCAGGTTGTGTTTAAACATCGACCAAAGTTATTTTTATATTTTCAATTTATTATTCTCAAAGTTAAGAACTGAAAAGGAGGTACTTTTATCTTAATTCTTCACAATGGTCTATTATTACAACTGTCGTATTAAGAATGAAACCAGATAGGAAACCCTGGTAGAGATTTTCTATTCCTAAACTATGGTGTGCGCAAGTTCGCATTATTTCATAATTCTAACATAATTGCGCGTAATTTATGGGGCACTCCTACGCGTAGGCTACGCGCAATGCTTTCACAACTACGAGATAAGTTTAAAAGTCAAAACTACTTTATCATAAAGATGAAAGTTTGAACATGTGTGATTCTTTTATGTAAAGATACAAATTAATTATATTGTAATTTTCACTATCTTGATATAATTGCTGAAATAATATTTGAATTAAATATGTACGAGTATATTTGTGTTTCAAAATTATTATGGGACTCCAAGATACTACATCATGAGTATTCACTAACGAAGGCCTAAGGACAGATGCTACTAATAGCAACTGCTTAAATCTTTGGATATAACAAGAAACATGAGTGTTACATATAAATAATTCCAGGTATAACTGTTTCGATTTTTAACAAAATGAGATATAAATTTAAATGTATATTTATTAGAAAATGGAGCCGGAGATAAAAATATATTCAAATTATCATTGTTTATCTCAGGAGCCTTTGTACAATTTAAAATAAAGATGTATACATACTGTCCCTCTTACAATAAAAGAATACGTCATTTAATTCATAAGGCTGAATACAGTAAATTACAACAATAAATACCTTGAAAAATAAAATTTGTGATTTACGTCTAGTTCAGGAATTTATAATTAATTAATTCAAGTAAATCATCAGTGGTGCGTTTGTTGACACACACAATATAATTTACTGTATTTAATTAGATTGTCCAGTTGCATCCGAAATGTCAGCGCTCGATTGAAATTTTCAAACAGCAATTGGTAAATAAATGTTTGACAACATTTTTATTATTTAAATTATACGTACAATGTCTCTGTATAATGGCAAGAAATATTGTTTACTTGGTAAGGGTGGACACAACAAGCCATCCGCGGTGTGATTCACATCTTGTTAGCGAGCGCGCAGGACAGGTCGCTGGGTGGGAAGTCGTCTGCCACCACCAGTAAACAAAACATTCCAAGCTCGACTGTCGACGTGTGTACACCTCGTTCTCAGCTGTAGTCTCGTAGTACGTGTCGTCTGTAGTCACCTATCGTGTAGTATTACCAGTAGGTGTATAGTTCTGTGTAGTTAAACATTATGGGACATCCAGTAATAAACAGTTGTGCGCGAATACAGCAGCGTGAGTGAGCAGACGACGCACAGCAAATCGATAGCTTCAGCTTTGAGGTTATGTGCCAGTGAACTGTGTTAACCATTGCTTTACTTTACTCTCACGAGCATAAATTATCACGATGTGAACATTTTCTTAAATTAGAGACTAATGTGAAGATTTCATCCTCAGTGTGATCATAAACTTAGCATTAGAACTGACTCATTTTTGTGGATACAGTTATGCATCTCAAACGTGTTAAGTTAGTGACAGCTTTAATCAATCGATAATTCTTCAGGAGATGTTCAACTACATTTCCTATTTTAATTTCGTATTGGTAGCTTTATATAATTGTATTAACTTTTGTCCAGTCGCTTAATGTATCGTTAAAGAGCTGTTTTAATAATGCAATTATCTATGTCACCATTTCTTCAACTCCGGTCCTCCGGAGTGTGTCTGTTTGTCTCGGTGTACTTCTTCCTCTTCCTGATCGCCAGCGTGGTTCTCTTCAGCCCGATCTTCAGGACGAGTCTCGATCATAGACCCATTTCGACCAACAGAAACTCCAGGAGTGTCTTCTCAGAGGACGATTACGAGTGGGAGAACTCTCTCTTCCTGAACCTGAGTGGGTTCAGCTCTCTGAGCGGCGCCCCACGGGGCCTCCGGTGGCCCGTGACGTCGCCGGGGCCCATAAATTGCTCCACGCTTAACGAAGTCAAGGACTTGGAGTTTATCGCCGCGGGGTGGACCAAGGCCGTGTACAAGGGGATGTTCCGAGGAGAGCCCGTCGCCATAAAGACGGTGAATCTTAACGGCCACGACTTCCGCCAATGTCAGGAGAGACAACCACAAGCTTCACTGGCCTCGTGTTACCGGAGGACTGCGGCCAAACTGCTCAAAGAGCTCATCCTCCTCACCGAGCTCTCTCACGAGAATATCATTAAGGTCAGTTATATTATGACAAATTTATGACATTTTGAAGTTCAAAAATTGATAAATGTTTACTCAAGCCACTTCACAATATTATATCCCGGGAAAAGATTCCTAAGCCATCATTTAGGAGGGTATTTTATTCTCCGTAAACCACCCACTATGTCAGCACCCCATAAAAAATGTTCTATATCTACCGCTTAGAATTCCAGAAAGGTAAAATATTGTAATCATTCAAAATATAAATGTTAAGAGATAAAAAGTGGTATTATGTCATTCGAGACCATGTATGCCTAATGAGTTCAATTTACTTTTTAGTTTCAATCGTCCTATAATTTAATGTTGAAAATCAAACTCATTTTTCCCTTCATAGTTTGATAAAAATAAAAACGAAGAATTCCAGTTAACGGTATCTCTTCTAGAGATAACAGAACTGATCTATGACTGGCGGCAGAGTCGTGTAACAAAGGTCGAGAGTTATTTTTGTACCGGTTCATGTTGTATTTGTGGTGATCAGTCAACCGTGCCAGAGATAACTGTCGGCAGTTAGTGACTGATAACATTTATAGTTGAGCTGCAGCAGATAGTTCAGTACTTTTTACTATCCAGCATTGATTCCTGCATTCAATCCTAAAATACAAAACTACTTCTTGACATGTAAAAACTTATTTTTAAATTAATCGTTACTATATATGAGTTAGAAGCCATGTAAGTTCAATAAAAATAGTATGTGTATGTTACTAAACTAGTTGTTGTTAAAATATCAATCTAAATCCATTTATTTGTTTAAGTTAAAGCAATCGGTTGAGTTACTTTCATTTTATTTTTATCGTACAATAAAGATGATTCTCATTTCAGATTCTGCGAATATCATTCCCATTAATAAGACTCCCAATACTGAATACATAGAAAATGTAAGGACGTTTTGGCCACTCAACAAGGAATAATTATTGGAATTAAAGCATAAAATTTTGGAATTTTAAATGCCAAAGAAAACACGGCTGAAGATAATAACTTTTATAGTGTGTTTTATAAATTATTTTATTATTTTAGGATTGAACGGATTTTTCAATCAAATACAAGTTAAGAAAGTGATATGCTTTTCAGTTAAATATGAATGAAGTAAATTCAATATTTACAAATAAGAACCTTTGTAATTTACTTCAGTCATAGCTCATAAATATTCTTGCAAAAATGCCATATTCCTTATCTTCACTGTCTTTCTTTGAATGTGATTATAAATGTCGCCAAATAAAAATTTAATTGCCCTCAATAATTGTTTCTATAAAATGATCATCATTTTTCATTTTTTTGGCCTATAATTAAAGATATACGAATTGCTTAGCCCAAGAGACAGTTAAGAAACGCGTAGCTCGTTAATTTTTAAGTCATGATACAATTGCTTAATACAGCTTCGGCTATTTATGTTATATAATATGCTTATATCTACACAAAACACTTGGATTTCAAAGGATCCTTGAACAATATTACAAATAATAAAGGATATAAAAGATATTTGTTTTGAGACATTTCCCATTCCTAAAAACAGGAATCTTTGCGCTCCATTCTCTTGCAGCACTATTGCCCAACTCGTTGTTGGGGAGAGAAACGTTTTCAACATCTCTGTGCTATCTTGTTCATATAGTCTCAGTGTTGTAATGAGCGTGTGAGGTTGTAAATCCCAACATATCCCAACATCTCCCCAACAATTTGGAGATGTCTTCAGGTATTCTTGAGGGTAAAAATGGTTATTGGGAGAAATCACCATCTATGGACTCGTTACTATCTATCTGGCTGCACAAGGAATGGAATTTCCATACCTCCAAAAGGGGCGTTGATGTGGCATTCTCGCCACGATGGAAAGATGCCTCCAAACATTTCTGAGTTCAGTTTCGGGTATTGGAGGGATTTCAACGCCATTTCTCTTCTTGTTACACCGGGTCCGGATACCTGGGTTCTCCATAAGGGATATAATCGGAATGCTATTCCTGGATACCGTTTGACCCACTGAATTGTATGCAAAGGGGCACTTGCGAAACACAGGAGTAAAGTCGCTTAATTCTATTTAATTCTATATTTCAACAGTAAAAGAAAAACACACACATTTCTCTAGGAAGGTAATTTTTACAATACACCTTTGAATTAGCAACCTCGTACCTCAAATGTGAAGGGTACCACGTAAGCTTATCTTAATCGAGACCTTCATTGGGATCCCAGCTGCAATGAATTTAGACAATTCGTTTTAGGCTACAAGTCTATTGCACACTCCATATGGAAGAGTTAAGGATAGATAAAACATATTCACCACAGAACATTGTATATTAGGGCTATTTGACGTGTATACAACAGATAACAAAATTCAAATTGCAAATTAAACAATGATATTAATGGTGATGAAATTTATTAATACTTTTTTACATCTTTGTATGTTACCATAAGAACTTCTCTGAGAATATAAAACATGAGAAGAATAAGCGAATTGGGTCCGGTAGATCATGTGCGATGTGGGTACAGGTTTTAGTACAAGTAAATGAGTGTACATGGCGAACACAGCATTCTGTGAATATTTCATCAAAATATAGCCTCTGAGTCTAGCTGTCTTTAAAATTTACGATTTTCTTGTATTACACTTAAATCAAGAGTGTCAGTAACTGTATATTAATTTCTTTGAAATCATCTTAGAATATTCAAAATAAGTATGGGACAACTATTTCCTGAAAAGATTGCAGCCACTGAGTATTATACTAGTACATCAGAATATTCAGTTTTTGTAATCATATCGACTCATATGTTTTAAAGCATGTTGTAATGGAAGGATCGACGATTATCGAAGCGACTCGGCGGCCTACGTGGTATTACCTCCTTTGTATTTTTAGAATTAATTGACTTGTAAAACAAAATAGTCTAATTATTATCTGGTATCTAGAGAAAAGCGGAGTTCATCTACACTCTTGGACGATTTAGGGGTTTTGGATTTTCCTAAGTAAGGAACTGTTTTAAATTGAACGAGTTTCGGTTGAACTGTAGAGTTTTTTTTCTCACTGTTTCACTTACAAAGCCAAATTTGTATTCAACACTAATCTGAAGATTAGCTTGTTTTTGACATGTAATATTCTTAATTAACTAGCCTAATTCTGTATTTAACACTCATTATTGAAAATGTATAATTTAAAAGGGGTATTACTATTTGGGAAATTTATTTGAATTACATTTGTTTTGGTATATAATGTAGAAAGTCCGAAACTTTTTCCTGTTTCCTTACAACTGTAATTCATGAGCAATAAACGTATGTAGACATACATAGAGACTTTACTAAGGTTGAACATAGCATGACGTTTTTTAGTGCACGATAAACACACACAAAAAAACGCTGTCAATATATTTTGAATGAGACCCAGAAAACTGTTGTTAACTAATATGGAACCTAAAGTGAGAGCTATACTTCGAATATAATTAAAAACTAAAAACTTCAGTTCGGCCTGAACACTTCTACCTCCAACCAAGAACTCATATTTAACTTCTGCAATTGTGTATATAGCCCAACAAAAGGTGCAATTTTCTGTGAAGAACGATTTTAGTTCCCTTGAGTCAGTTGTTAAAGTAATTTCGAGTTCGCCTAATTGATAGGGTACAGACGCTCCCAGAGCACTGAGGCGGTAAACCAATTATCGCGGGGGAGGGGGGAGCACGGGAGGCTCAGTAGAATCGCTCTGTTTTGACAGGCCCTGTGACGTCACACTCACACACGGTACAATAGACGGGGGATGATCACAAGGGAACAGCCGAGCCCTCCCCTCTACTCTTACACCTCCTGTGTTGTCATTCTGCTTTCATCATTTACGCTTCATCGAGAATCGAAGAGCATTCCAACCACCTTTGAGAGCAATAAAATTTAAGTGTAATATTTTGCTATACTAACGGCGCGATTATCCGTAATGCGGTTACCCGAAGTGCTGAGTTATCCGAAGAACATAATAAGAATTGGGCTTGTGCTGTATATACCACTATTATATTAGCGTGCTTTCCGTTAGGAACTAAATACGTTTTAATGCTGTTATAAGTAATGAACGCCTAATCTCACTGTGGGCCGGTGCATGTTTATGTGATGCCGATGCTCAGGTTTTAGGTATCAATACCAGCCGAAAACAAGTCTTTAACGATGTTCTGTTTCTATTAATCGAATTAGGCTTGATTCCACCAACTTTGGATAATCTTAGTCTCGGGCGTAGTTTGTTATTTGTTAAAACTAACGTTAACCCCTTTCTCTACGATCTACTTGATCTAAAGTTATTATTAACCGAAATAGGCTGGGTCCTATCAACTTTGGATAATTTTAGTGTCCGGTGTAGTTTATTAATTTGTTACATCTAGCGTTATCCCTTTTCCTGTTGACGTCCGCAGACTATCGGATTTTAAAAATCAAGTAAATTATATTAGGACTGGAAAAAAACACACACAACTTTTAGATTCGTTTAAACTTGAACACGAACTGTAATGAGTACACTTATTGTAACTTAATACTATATTAAAATGTTACAAAATAAATTAACGATGGTCTTCAAATATTAATCATAATTTATAACTGGTTGGCACATCTCATATGTACGCCATGGCACCGTATTGAAAATGGTTTATTAGAGAATTTCCGCAAATTCAAAACAACAATCAACTATACTTATATTTGAGAAACGTAAGTAAGTAACAAACCTCAGCGTTACGCAGACGCTGTTTTTCTGTTGTCACATCGTGAAACATTAATAAGACAAATTAAAAATGCTAAAAACTGAAATCAATAATTGGTTAAAATAAATTAATAATTAATTTTGGTAATTTATCAGTACTTACGCCAAGATAAATTTAGATAATAATAATAATAATAATATTCTTTATTGCATCAACAATTTCACAATTGCATTGCATGCGTCAACATTTGAGGTATTAAACACACAATACTTAAATGTGAGAGTCAATAAACAAGGCAGTTAACAAGTATTTGGGATTTAATGGTAACTGGACATCAGGACTGGGAAATTGTTTGTTGATAATTTCAAGGATTTTCATCCCAGCGGCCCATCATGAACTCTTCAACGTAGATTTAGACTACATTGTTCCTCTGTCATATCGCAAATATAGGCCCTACTCCCGATCTTGCCCATATACACTACCAAAATCTTCGTAGCATGTGGAAGTAGGTGTAGAAATTAACGCCCGGCTCAAAGTAGGAGGAAGCCCATCAGGGATATTGTACCTGCATATTGAGTGGTAGGCTTCAATAACGCTAAGCATGGTATTAATCTTAAAATTTTAGTTTAATTTCATTTAAATGTTATCTTATACAACTCAAACATATTGTTGCAGTGTACAATTTACTGATATATTTCATATAGTAAGCGTGGCGATTTTGTTTTTTCAAATACATATAAATTAACAATTAATTTATCAAGTTTTGGGCATTTCACAGTTATTGTCGTACGTACAAGAATTGATATTATATATACTTAAATTGGGACACATACAGTTTATTTCACCCCATTTTTACAGTAATGAAATGTCAAATCCCTTACCCACGCAGAACATATAAAGCCCCAATTGTATTTCCAATTACAGCTATTAGCCAATTAGACTGTGGCCGTAACTGCAATGGGGTGCCCTAGAGTACTCGAGAGGGGACTGTTAATAGTTTCAACGATTTCTCATCTATTTCCCTCGAGTTTGTTACTAACTGAAAAACACACAAATGAATGATAATTATAAATCGTATCACGGGTATTACAATAATTTTCAAATTCGACGAGAGTTGTTTACCTCACTTAAAAAAAGTGTTCTTTAAAATGCTTAATTTTTATTTACCCATTAACTTGGAAATACACACTTTTAGTTTTCAAAGCGTAACAGTGCATTTAAAATTTGAAATTTAAACAAGTTAATTGGTAATTGTATGGCATAATGACCATGAAAGTGTCTGAAAAACACAGTATTTTTTGTTATGAATAAAGTGAGTACCAAAATGATCTTCATGGCTTCAGTTTAGTTCAAGACAGCCTTGAATTAAACTGTCTTTTGCCATGTTTGCTTAAAAACTATCATTTAATTTAAATGTATAATTATGTTAAAATTGTATAATTAGAACTGAGTGGAAAGACAAAATACTATATACAATTTTTAAAAAGAAAACAAGGTAGAGAAATTCCTCTGTCGATTTCAAGAAACCAGGCGGCGAGCCTTTACATTATAAACTAGCTCTCGAGTACTAGAATATTATAGTCAACCTTTGAAAATCTGTAGTGAATCGATGGTAGTAGTCTAGGAGTTTTAAGTAGTAGAATTAGTGTCATTATTTCCGAATAACCCTACTTTTATTTTATGCCGATCACTAAGGTTATTATGGGGTTTTAATGTGATAAAACGTTTTATACAATCATTTAAGCCACTCACGAAAAAAATGTATAGTTAAGTATTTGTTTGTATCTCTGAATATTAAAGGCAAAGTCCTCACACATTCTTCACTAAATCTCAAACTTCCCGTTATCTCAGAAACTTGAAATTTAGCATACGTGTGCCTCATGACTCATAAAAAAGTGAAGAATTTTAATGAAGATCATCTACCTATAGGGGCTGAAATGAGTGAAATTTGACATATATGCGCCTCATGGTCTCAATAGAAAAAAATACCTTTCAGGAAACTCCTGGAAAAACTACGTTTTTGTTTTTCAACATCCCGCTGTCCTAGAAAGGATTTATTTGGCTGTATTTTAATACAATAAAATAGTGTATTTTGCTCTCATCAGTTTACCGTCACAGAACCATCTTAGACCAGAAGTAGCTGCTTTTTGACCGAAGTAGACTTCTCAGGCCTAAGTATATAAATATTTTCTTGATTGGTGCAACAATGCAAACGCTACTACGAAAGCGAAAATACCTTAGATCGGAAGTAGATTAAAATGGCCTAAAGTAGACACCTTTTCACAGAAGAACCTAACAGTTTCAGATGTATATGTAATATATTTTCTTGTTGGTGCAACAATGAATGCAAACGCTACTACGAAAGCGAAAATACCTTAGATCGGAAGTAGATTAATAATGGCCTAAAGTAGACACCTTTTCACAGAATACAGCAGTTTCCAGAATGTATATATTTTCTTGATTGGTGCAACAATTGCAAAAGCTACGCTACTACGAAAGCGAAAATACCTTAGATCAAAAGTTAAAAATGGCCTAAAGTAGACACATTTTCACAGAATAACAGTTTCCAGAATGTATATATTTTCCTTGATTGGTGCAACAATGCAAACGCTACTACGAAAGCGAAAGATACCTTAGATCGGAAGTAGATTAAAATGGCCTAAAGTAGACAACCTTTTATCACAGAATAACAGTTTCCAGAATGTATATATTTTTTCTTGAGATTGGTGCAACAATGCAAACGCTACTACAAAGCGAAAATACCTTAGATCGGAAGTAGATTAAAATGGCCTAAAGTAGACACCTTTTCACAGAATAACAGTTTTTTCCAGAATGTATATATTTCTTGATTGGTGCAACAATGCAAACGCTACTAATACGAAAGCGAAAATACCTTAGATCGGAAGTAGATTAAAATGGCCTAAAGTAGACACCTTTTTCACAGAATAAACAGTTTCCAGAATGTATATATTTTCTTGATTGGTGCACCAATGCAAACGCTACTACGAAAGCGAAAATACCTTAGATCGGAAGTAGATTAAAAATGGCCTAAAGTAGACACCTTTTCACAGAATAACAAGTTTCCCAGAATGTATATATTTTCTTGATTGGTGCAACAATGCAAACGCTACTACGAAAGCGAAAATACCTTAGATCGGAAGTAGATTAAAATGGCCTAAAGTAGACACCTTTTCACAGAATAACAGTTTTCCAGAATGTATATATTTTCTTGATTGGTGCAACAATGCAAACGCTACTACGAAAGCGAAAATACCTTAGATTCGGAAGTAGATTAAAATGGCCTAAAGTAACACCTTTTCACAGAATAACAGTTTTCCAGAATGTATATATTTTCTTGATTGGTGCAACAATGCAAACGCTACTACGAAAGCGAAAATACCTTAGATCGGAAGTAGATTAAAATGGCCTAAAGTAGACACCTTTTCACAGAATAACAGTTTCCAGAATGTATATATTTTCTTCAATTATTAATAGAAGACAAACTCTATTATGGCACTGGAAATAACTTAGACCGGCTTGTAAATTACAATGGCCAACAGTAGACGCCCTTGGTTGAAGAAGTATTTTCAGACCTATGCATGTATATATTTTGTTGACCGAGGTAAACGCTACTAGGCCACGGAAATATCTTAGACCGCAAGAAGATGTCAAATGCATAAAGTAAAAACTATCTTGCCAAAGTAGGCTTCTCAAATCCGGTATTTCCACACTCACACACACGTACGCACGCGTGTCTAATTCAAGTAGAACCTTCCTTACTGTGAACAATGTTTCGTATCTAGTTGTGCGAGAGCTGAAGTTCTACTAGAGTGGTTTTGTTAATTAGATCTTACATTTTAGACAGGTTCTAAGTTTTGTCGATATTAGACTTACTCGTACGCTACATTATGCAGTCTTCTCTGTAGGAACTGGAGATGATAGTGGGAGGCTGATTCTTCTATTTAGATCCAAGTGTTTTACGTGTTATCATTCCGTTCACTAGCTCATAGCTTGTAAAGTGAACTTACACTAACAACCTCGGCGTATAATCCAACATCAAGTGTGAGTTATTAAAATGGTAATTAAAACTCCAAACAATAGGGGTGAACCAGCGGTTTAGTGGGAGGGGGGAGGAGGTCTTCCCAAACTGTCTGAAAACGGACAATAAAATCCTCAGACAAGATATAGACTACTCCTACTCACGGTGTGGTGGTTCCTTACACTGTAAATGTATTGCTAATAACCTAAGAATAAAATAAAGCTATTAATTGTATTCAATTTAATTTTAACAATCCAAATGTAACTTGATTTAAGAGTGATATGATGCTCTAGTTACTTCTGTCCCGAAACGAAACGCTGATTTAATTTTAAGAATCTAAATGAACCTTGATGATTTAAAAGTGATGTATTTTGTATTTGTTACTTCTATCTCACTCCAAGACGAAACGCTGATTTAATTTTTAGAATCTAAATGAACCTTGATGATTTAACTGTGATATATTTTGCATTTGTTACTTCTATCCCACCCCAAAATGAAACGCTGATTTAATTTTAAAAATCCAAATGAACCTTGATGATTTAACGGTGATATAATTTGCATTTGTTACTTCTATTCCACCCCAAAACGAAACGCTGATTTAATTTTAAAAATCCAAATGAACCTTGATGATTTAACGGTGATATAATGTGCATTTGTTACTTCTATCCCACCCCAAGACGAAACGCTGATCGGTTAAGCGTCGATGCAGGAATGGTTCAAACATCGGATCCTTTCTGTGTTGCTTACTTGGGAGTAACTAATACCAATTAATACTTGGGAGTATTGTTTAAAAAAGTGTAAAAATATATATATTCAATCGGACTATGTATATCAAATACAATTCTAGGGCACTCTAATGTTCACCTTTCATGTCAAGACCTTTAAAAGAGGTGTCACAAGTCAAGGTTGTCATTACAAAAAATTTTACTTCTTTATAGATAGCCCATATTTTTGGGAGAAGAGCAAAACGTTTTAATAGTAAATTGGCAATTTGGAAATAACACGTTAATTGTATATAAAATACTGTTATATAAATTTAATTTTTAACATTTTAAAGTTTGAAATGTAACAGAGAAAATTGATAGTCCAAACAGTTTATTTTTAACATGGCCAACCTTATATATACTGTTCATTGAGAATGTTAGTTAATGCGATTCTTGGCTCTCCATATATTATATGATATTTTACAGGGCAGAGGCTATAGTATACACAAATTGGACAGAAAATGCGTTTTTAAAGTAAAGAAAACGCTTAAAATAATACTAACATTCTCTAAAGAATGAGTTTAGTTTCTATGTTTTAAACATCATAATGGGTAGTATGGCCTTTTTGTTTGTGTACAGTATATAAATTCCCAACAACCAAAATTTGATTAGTTATACTACTACAGTTATAATATTGTCTCAACAGTTAAGGTAGATAGACTACCTGAGACATAGTTTTTATAACGACTATGCAATGTAGTTGTATATGATTAATGAGTGATTTTACCTTGATTACAATAAAATGTTTTTTTAGCAGTGGCGTATTTAATTTTTCTATATTTGGTCAGTTTATGGTAAGATTTAAAATTTCAGAGCGTTGTCCTCTTTTTATAATTCTGGATAGAAGACTTGTTATTATTGATTCCTTTTATGAAGGTTTTCGAAGTAGTACGTGGGTTACATTCGAAATTAAAAATGTAACGTTGTGAAGTGAATTTTACTCAATACATATATTACGCCACAAGTATATAATCTCAATAGAATTATTTGCCTTTTTAAAAAAATACTAATAGTTTAGAATAGTGAGTTATTGTCAGGCTTCACTGGGCAGGTTTAGATTCCCAGAGCACATTGGGTCGTGATCGAGCGAGTGTTCTGACCGCTGGTCGGTAACACTGAGAATTGTTGAGTTTATCACCTCTACATCAGGCCGACTGATTTACATCACAAATGTCGGGCCAGAGCCAGACTAAACAGCTGACACGATCAGCGCTTGTCAGCTGATTTATCACTGTTTGCTATCATCACACATCGTACCCTAACCTCCCCTCACCACCACCCGCCACCGCGCCGAGTGTTTGCTGCCGTTCTGTACGGTCAACCTAAACCAAGATTTGCAATAACGAAATGTTCGGAGGACCACCTCAAACGTTTACTAACCTATAGTTTTATCTGATAATCAATACAAGTTTTAGTTGTATCGACACAATCTAGAGTATAGATACTTTTGTAGAGAATTTCTCCTCATAAAGAATTTGATCGTCTACCGCTCTACTTTTGGTAGAGGGTGAAGTGGGACAGTATATATAGGGTTAAGAACACAAAGTTAGCCTATACATTCCTGAAGTCTTTACGAGTGGACTGTGTACCAAATGACGATAACACATGGGGGTGGTGACTTCTGAGGTCGTAGTAATAAATACTCGAATTGCAAAGTTTACTTATAAGTTAAATTTAATTAATGAAATTTACAAGTACCACTTTTAGTTGGTAAATTAAATGTATGCCTTGCCACGTTGCTGCCAATTAGAGTACAAGAACTAAAAATGTATATCTGATAGGTGGGACTAAAATATCCAATGTTCTATGGATTTATGCCTACGATATTTTACTTTATAAAACTTTAAGATTTTACTTCCCTTCGCAATAATATGTAGACTCGGCACGAGACATTGAAGCTGTAGTCTAAGAAGGGTTATTTCTAGTCGGTAATTACTAGAAGAGGAGTAGAAGTTATGAAAGTGGTAGCCATCTACTCAAATAATACGTGAGCTCGCCTAAAACAAATTCGCGACGGTATTAGCCATTTAATAAGACAAAAAACTTATGACGACAACGTGCTCGTCAGAAGGACGACGCCACAACTTGTATCCATTTCAATCAAGCAAATAAAAGATCTTCAAGGGTAAGTTACTTTACTATTTACAACTTTACTTTACGTTACATTCATTTTTATGTGTTTGGCATCAAAGGGCTAATTTAATAATACGAAAATATAAATTTTACTTACGGACATACCGCGCGAGGTGAAATCGGTCACGTAGTTGGGCTGCTACTAAGGGTTACAATAAAATATTCATACGCGTGCCAATTAGGTAGTTAGTCCGCCGATAATTTAGTTCCAGAACATTGGATAAAGAATAATATTAAGTTGTACTGGCTAACTAGGTTGTGAAATGTTGCATTATATAAAATGGAACTAACTAACTGTAGAACTGTATCAAACAAATATAAAAATAATTTAATACAATAATGCTTTGGCGTGAGGAGCACTAACCTTAGTTGAGACTGGAAGTGGCGGAGGGTGCACTCTTTCCTGTAGCGAGGATGAAGTGTGCAGTGATGACTAAAACACTCGCGTTGTAATTACCTATTTAAAAAGTTCAATACAAAAATGAAAATAGAGAAATAAAATATTACTGAGACTTTGATAAGTATGTAAGAAGTAAGTAAGCGTGCTATCTACATGTATAGCGGAACGGGAATTAGCGATTTGCCTTAATAAGCCGTCAAAAAGTGCTTTTGGTAGGTTTGTAGGAAACTATAGTTGTTTAATTTTGGCGATAGATAGCGTGATCAGTAATAATTGGAAGGAATTAGTTAGGGTGTGACAGTGAAGATTGATTTGAAATGTTTCAATATGATTTAGGTAGATTTGTAAGGAAAAATTCAAGATTAAAGATATATACAAAGCATTTTTATAATTTTATAGCACAATATTTTTATAGTTACAGTTCTTGAGATTCAAGCATTTATTATAGATTAATACTGACAACACCTAAATAACTTTCTCGTAATGATATCAGCATCAGCCAACGATAAAAACAATGAAAATGTTTAAAGGAACCAAGCCAAGAATTTATTCATATGATGCCGTCCTAGTTTTTTGTTTATCGGACGTGTTAATTGGACACCAAAAGGTGCGCTGTTGGTCAATGTACTTAGTTCACTGGCTGATAGGCTATCCTATAATGTTAATTTCAAAGTATCAACTACTAAAGTTAATTTATATGGTTATTCGTTATTTAATTGTGTTACACTTCCTGTTACTACTGTAAGCGTGATCCGTTCACATAACCGAATTTATCCATATCTTATGTAGCGTTTTGAAACCTGTGTATAATTGACTAGTATTAGTACCTTATATGTTTATTTTAATTTTCGACAGATTTTTTGTGTGTCGTAATTAGCGAAAACAGTTTAAGAATTGGAGCCTACAAAACAAATACAGTAGAATAACAATAATTTTTGGAATCCGTCCATACGTGTTGATGGATTTGAAATTCGACTCCTAGTGATGGTTTTTTTGCGCAATTGGAAAAAATGACCTTTATCGTTAAGCGGTAAGTTCGGAAGGGTAAAACTACGCTAGAATACGTGGCAGTAAAAGGTTGGTGTCGATTTTTAATATGGATTTACTTGAATTTTTATTCTCATTCTGTAAAAGGAATAACTTGATTTTTAATCTCCTCTATCAATTTTCGGTTGTGACTTACTCTGCACATTCTTGAATAAATAACAGAACTCGGGTGTGCTGAATCGAACGTGCAGTAACAAACAATAGATGATGAATGACTCCCTGAAGAGTCAAACAATTGACGAACTAATAGCGTCAGGCCGCACTCCTTGACACAAAGCCCACTATATTCATGTTATCTATGTTCATGCCATGACTCTAGTGAAGAGGGGGGGGGGGAGTATCCCGTAGAGAACAACATATTATCACCCGCGGATAGTAGGGACAAGAGCTCTCGATAACCGCTCTAGCCCTGGACCAACCACTCACTGGCCGCTAATGACATGTTGCTGTAGCTGCAGACCGTTTGTTTGTTACAATACACACACTGAACGTGGTTTTGCATCAATGAGCGCCAGCAGCAGTCATGTACGCAGCTCTTGCAGTGATGGGCTTGTGAAATTTCAATTCCTTTATACGTATAGTTTGTGATATGATAAACTGAAATAAGCGTCGTGTTGGCCAATAATGCAATGATCAATTTGCACATTTACAATGTAATTCAAAATTTAGTTTTTATTTTTGTAACCATTGTCGACATTTATAGAAAGATTAACTCGACGTACAATATTCTTATAATTAAAATCATTTATGTACGAAATTTCTGGATTTTTCTTAAAAAATATGTGTGTGTAGTATATTCATATATATAGTGCATTAAAAATTTGTAACTTTACCAATTCACATATTTTATATATCTAATGATAATCCGACCAAGGTATACAATTTTTAAGAAAGTTTAAAAAAGATAATTCATAAGAAGAAAATATTTTTGTTACTTACCCGGACGACTACATGTATAGAGCATACATGTAACTAATTACAGCATTAGGGATAACTAATTGTGCTGCATGGTTCTGAAAATTAACATAATATATACGAAGGAAGGAAATTTAAACGGTATAATGTGTCAGTCAGTCATGATACCAAATGTATATATATATATATATATATATATATATATTTATTCTTGTCTGGATGTTTTTTCTATTGTTCTGTGACTATGTAATGTAAACATTTGTATGTACTATATTAAACTTACTAGCAGTTACCCGCGGTTTTGCACGCAATTTTATAGGTTTGGCACCTGTTGAGTACCTCTGGTTCGAGTAAATTATATTTCCGACACCAATGGTGAGTTTTTCTTCTTACCACGTTCAAAAAAATATGTTAAAAGTGTATATTTATGATCATTGTAATTTATTTCGGTGTTGGTAGTTTTTGTCCCATAGCTGATTTTTTCCTCTTTTCTGATGAAGAAAATATAATGTATATATGCACAGCTCTACGATGCCTTCTTTTTTCAAGAGACAACTAACTTAGATTTCATAACAGTCTTTAAATGTAAAATAAAAGTTAGACTACTTTGTCTGATTAATTAAATCTGCACTGCTTGCAGTTACTCACCCCTTTCCACGTAATTTAGTAAGCACTACACGTGTATGACAACTGCTGGATCAAGTGAATTATATTTCCAACTGAGTTTGCCTTGATACCATGATCAAGAAAATGCGTCTAAAAGTGTATATTTATAGCCATTGTAATTTACTTTGTTCTAAGTATGTTTTGTTCCATACTTGATTTTGCCTTGTTTCCCGATCAAGAACAATCGACAAATTAATAAATAATCAATCCGATTAATAATTAATCGGTATATAAATTTTTGAACCCACATAGTTCTGTCAAAAGTGAACTAAGATGTGTTTTATAAAAGTCTTAAAATATACAGTAAAAGTTAGATAGTAACATTGTCTTTTAGATCTAATACTTAATATTTGATGGTTAAAAGTACATTAACAATGACGCAACGCGTTTCTTTCTTTATAAATAGAAAAATATTGTTAGCATTTTAGAACATTTAGAGCTGGAATTGGTACATAAGTTCAAAAGCACAGTCCAGCTAATTTTCATCTAGCATAGTTCTTGCCGACTGCTTCAAAGGGAGTCTTCGGTGTCAAATTCTGACCATTTTATGTTTTAGGGCATTTTGTAAGGTAAATGAGTATTTACCTAATCGCTAAAATCTAAAACGGCTTTAAAAATACTTGTTATTCTTTAGATAGTGTAATCACTATAAATTTTAACAAATTGAAGATAATAAACAACATTATGTTTATATAGAACATTGATTATATTTTACACGCTCTTTTAATTAATATTTAACAACTTTAAGAACCAAGATGGGAATTTTCGCTACTCTAAAGACTAGGGGCGTATCTCGGAGGGATTTTCGAAATAAGAATAGTTCTATATTCATCCCAGGGACCATAAGAATGTTTAGGTAAAATTTCAGTACAGTCGGTTAAATAGTCAGCGTAATTGCAAAACAAAACAAAAGCATTTTCGCATTTATAATATTATTAGGATGTCTTTAGAATTCAGGGAATTGCTTACTACGAGAAGATAAAATAAGCTCTCTTATATTTTATCACATTTAATATTACGTCAGTCTACATTTTGTTGGCTTTATCTTAATTTACCCAACTTAGTGTAATCGCCGATTCACTGATAAAAAAGGATTTTTAGTATTTATCATAATTATTTCACATTAAGAAGGAATACAATAACAAGTTTGCAGTTTGCATAAGTAAGTATAACTAATTGTAAATTCGTTTGAAATAATACTGAAGAACCAATAAGTGAATTTGGAAATTTTTAGCTGAGACATAAACAATATTTATTCATTCAAAGTTTCTTTACAGAGCTATAATGCTTTATATAGGTCGGAATAGAAACTCGAGTCCGGGTTCAATAATATGGCGGCTAGAGACGACGGTGGGCCGACCACTACTGGCAGCTCTGATTGTCACTGTCACAGTACTGTATACAGTGGCCTGTCACAGAAATGGCAGAGCAAGCTTGTCACAAACTTGTCAAGGAAGCGGAAATCTGATAACGTTCGTTGCGTGCTTTGTACATTATTTCAGCATCGGGTCGAGTGTCAAAGGTAATGCCGTGAACAACACAGGAAGCGAGTTTTATTTACTGAATCACATTGTCAGATTTTATATGATTATACGAACCACACTATTCCAAATCAACGCTTTTTGTTTGTTATTTTCTAGTATAACAAGCCAACACAGCTACAGTGTAATAAGCGACCACCACGACAATCAGAAAACCAAATTATAAATTATACATAGCTAAAATATCGAAATAAAAACCATTCTTATTATAGTTATTGAAAGTAAATTACATCCTAGCGGTTTTTAATGTACGATATTACAACAATATTGTTTAGTATTAATTCACAGAATATAAAACCATTTGTGTAGTGGTATTTAAGTAATGACCGGACTACAACGGCGATGGCCTTTGTTATTTGTTATTGTCCTTTAGAATAATAAAAGCACGTTTTATCAAGTTGATCTTTGTATACACATATATAGTTTTTAACTCACTATTAAGTTATTAATGTGTAGATATGAAAATAGTTTAAATATACCATAATATGAAATATCTATAACGTAATTCGGTTTGTTCGGTAGTTTTCATTTATTCAGAAATAAACAAATCGAATGTCGTGGTGGTCACTTATCATACTGCAGCCGGCTACATACATCACCTAATGGACTTTTCATTTTCAATTAATCTGTTTTACGAACTGGGTATGATAATCCCAAGGCATTTTCCTATATCTAATACTTATGACAAGACCAGCTGTAAATCTCTAAACTCTGTGTTTAGATAGAATTTTTTGAGAAATATGTTCGTGTAAGGTTTGCATTATTGGATTATCCAAAATACTTTTATTTCGTGACTTAATGAAAAAGTAAATGAAGTGATGTAAAATCCTTTCACGAAAGAAAGAAGTTTTGTACTTAAAATCTCTTCCAAGTTAAGACCGAGGATGGGAGCGAAACAGTGGAAAGTTGCTTACCGAAAACTTAGTTATGTATCATGTTTTTGTTTACGGTTTTATTTATCCCCGTGGTGAAGGGAGGGTTGTGGCGAGGGAGGGTGCTCATTACCCACAAATGTACTCGCAGCACGCACTGTACATTAGCGGTCACGTGACTACAGTTCCCAGGTTTTACAGTTCTTTCCAAGAAAACCAATGGCAGGGGTAATATTGCTGCCAATAACACGCGTAGTAAAACTAGCTTATGGCTGTCTTAGTAATGAAAATTTCGATGTCTGCTAGTTTTTGGTACTACGTAACGATACAATTGATCAAAGTTTAACATATATGGTAATTTTAACACAGTACTTTTTATAAACTAAGAATTATCTTATATTTTCTTTAACGCCTTCCCTACTGGTCTATACTCTGTGTATTAGGGCGTCTGTCGCATTAAATGCTTTAATATATGATTAGCTTGAGGCCTATTTTTGTGCTGTTGTGTAAAATAATAAGCTATGTATAGTAACTGAATTCATTTTATATAGTACAATCCTTGTCGCATAATAATGAGTTATTAAAAGGAGTTGACAGGACCTTAGTAAAGTCGTGTCGTTACCGTTTGTCTCTGTGGGACAAATATTGATAGAAATGTCCTAGAGACTTCAAACTTAGTACAGGGAAGTTCCCCTTGGTCCATAGAAGAGGTACATTGAGTTTGTGGTCAAAACTCTCAAGGGTACCAATGTTACTTTAGATATATACTATGTAATGTTGGTTTCCATATATGGATATATTTGGAATAAATGTTCATAATGCGTGTGTATGTACTTATGTATGTACACATAAATGAGAGTAAAAGGGTGTAAGAGCAGCAAAGCTACTCTTAGTAAGATGGAATATAGATATACTATGTCAATTTTGTTACCATATACGGATATAGTTGTAATAAAGGTACAGTATGTACTTATGTATGTACACGCGTACTGTAGTAAAAAGGTCAAAGACCAACGAAGTTGCCCTTACAGTAAGTTAGTTACATTCAGTTCGGTCAAGACTTTTGTTACGTCCTGACGGATCCTTCGATACTCCATTGTTTAGTTAGATTTAATTTTTGAAAACCATTAAAAAAAAGAGCGGAAGCAATTCTGGGTAGTTAATATACCATGCTGGACAAAGCTACATCATATCACATTTTTAAAAGTAAAATATTCTCAATTATGTTAAGCTATATTAGACGGCTAAACTAATTTTATTATTGGCTTAATTATGTTCTGGCATTTATGTTTAGTCGGAGAATGTCTGGAATGTTGGTTCTTGTTCCCACTGAATGTTTCCCTAATTTCTATTTAGCTCCAGCGCTTCAGGTTTTCATATCACTTTATTACGTTAAAATTTCCCCCAAACCCTGAAACAGTAAATGGCTGTAATGATCGCCCCAGTCCGCCTCCCTCATGTCCCCTTCTACTCACGCAACATCCGCCGTGGTGACATATGCCGTGCAGCTTGTGCGGCGCGGGTACAAATTTGTTTCATTTCGTATCACGCGACTTTAGTCCGACATTGTTCTCCACACAAATTATCCTCAGGCATCTAAATTGTACCTTTTGTTTTATTATCCTTTCTCTGCACAAGTTGGAACACAATCCACTGGATCGTTTTAAAATATTGGTTATAATGCAAAGGCTTACCGTTTTATAATTACGTTTTACTTGTAGTCTGTTATAGCTCTAAAGTTAGTTGTTCAGGTGCGTCAGTCTTACCATGTTACCACTTTAAATTAGAATTATAGATCGATGTATGTTTGTTTTCTTATCTATGGAGATTTTTGTAGTAATTGTTCTGTTATGAATATATTAATGGGATAGCAGATGAGAAATGAAGGCATGCTGTCATCAGTGGCTGTTGTAAGATTGTGTTTGTTGGCTGGTTCTGTCTACAAAAGTGATCCATAGCTCATAGAAAATTCTTTTACCTTAATTAATTATTCTCTGTGGTTTGTATTCTTATATCGTGTACTTTATTATTTTTACAATTTCCCCCCATTTTTTAACACTCTCAGCCCCACGGGAAGAGTTATGGTAATGTTATTTACACTAACTGTACAGTAATATAGACGTCCAGGGCTGGTAGTGTTATATAGCAACATTAGACTACCAACAGTACATAATGTTAACACTCTCAGCCCCACGGGAAGAGTTATGGTAATGGTATTTACACTAACTGTACAGTAATATAGACGTCCGGGGCTGATAGTGTTATATAGCAACATTAGACTACCTACAGTACATAATGTTAACACTCTCAGCCCCACGGGAAGAGTTATGGTAATGGTATTTACACTAACTGTACAGTAATATAGACGTCCGGTGCTGGTAGTGTTATATAGCAACATTAGACTACCTACAGTACATAATGTTAACACTCTCAGCCCCACGGGAAGAGTTATGGTAATGGTATTTACACTAACTGTACAGTAATATAGACGTCCGGTGCTGGTAGTGTTATATAGCAACATTAGACTACCTACAGTACATAATGTTAACACTCTCAGCCCCACGGGAAGAGTTATGGTAATGGTATTTACACTAACTGTACAGTAATATAGACGTCCGGGGCTGGTAGTGTTATATAGCAACATTAGACTACCTACAGTACATAATGTTAACACTCTCAGCCCCACGGGAAGAGTTATGGTAATGGTATTTACACTAACTGTACAGTAATATAGACGTCCGGTGCTGGTAGTGTTATATAGCAACATTAGACTACCTACAGTACATAATGTTAACACTCTCAGCCCCACGGGAAGAGTTATGGTAATGGTATTTACACTAACTGTACAGTAATATAGACGTCCGGGGCTGGTAGTGTTATATAGCAACATTAGACTACCTACAGTACATAATGTTAACACTCTCAGCCCCACGGGAAGAGTTATGGTAATGGTATTTACACTAACTGTACAGTAATATAGACGTCCGGGGCTGGTAGTGTTATATAGCAACATTAGACTACCTAAAGTACATTATGTTAACCCTCTTAGCCCCACAGGAAGAGTTATGGTAATGGTATTTACACTAACCGTACAGTAATATAGACGTCCGGGGCTGATAGTGTTAAATTACCAAACGGTTTTAAATAATTAGACTTTATTTGTAATACTAGCAAACAAATCGTTTTCTGCAACAGTTTATTAAGTAAAAACTTTGCAAGAAATAGTATAAATTACTTTAAAAGTACGATGGAGGCAATTGATTAAAACTCCTTTGTGTATTTAAAATAAATTTTTTTAATACTTAAAAAACACCGTTGTAAGAAAGAAATGGTCATCGCTGCGGAGCTGGGAGACCACTTTGACTCATTTTAAGAGTTGAGTACATGGCAGTAAACGCATTATGTAGAGTTGTGTTGAGGAATCCAAGATTCAATTACGATCGTCCCTTTGGGGTGCTGGAGTGACAGACACGCAGTGGGGCCAGTACTCGTAGGGAAGGAGCTAGATGACCCCTTGGATCTATTGTAATTGTAGACAAGCACATGGTACAGTTATGATCATCCCTTGTTGTAGTACAGGTGGTGGGGTCGTGTGTACCATACGCTGTAGGGCGAGTCGCCATAGCGATGGAACTGTGAGACCCTTGGACTCATTGTAATTATCGTAGTGGAGTACATGGCACAAATATGATCATCCCTTGTTGTGGTACAGGCGTTGGGGTTGTGTGTACCAGACGATGTGGGGCGATTTGCCATATCGACGGAACTGGGAGATCCTTGGACTCATTGTAATTATTGTAGTGGAGTACATGGCACAAATATGATCATCCTTTGTTGTGGTACAGGTGTTGGGGTGTTGTGTGTACCAGACGATGTGGGGCGATTTGCCATATCGACGGAACTGGGAGATCCTTGGACCCATTATAATTATTGTAGTGGAGTACATGGCACAAATATGATCATCCCTTGTTGTGGTACAGGCGTTGGGGTTGTGTGTACCAGACGATGTGGGGCGATTTGCCATATCGACGGAACTGGGAGATCCTTGGATTCATTGTAGTTGTTGCACACCGGAACATCATTGTCATTGTTTATTACCATTGAAGGAATTTTATAGGTAGAGTTGGGTCTAAATTGTGTCATGGTTCAATTATGATCTGAAGGAGTTTTATAGGTAGAGTTGTGCCTAAATTGTATCATGGTTCAATTATTATCTGAAGGAGTTTTATAGGTAGAGTTGCGCCTAAATTGTATCATGGTTCAATTATAATCATCTCTTGTTGTGGTACAGGTGGTGGGGTTGTGTGTACCAGACGATGTGGGGCGATTTGCCATATCGACGGAACTGGGAGATCCTTGGATTCATTGTAGTTGTTGCACACCGGAACATCATTGTCATTGTTTATTACCATTGAAGGAATTTTATAGGTAGAGTTGGGTCTAAATTGTGTCATGGTTCAATTATGATCTGAAGGAGTTTTATAGGTAGAGTTGGGCCTAAATTGTGTCATGGTTCAATTATGATCTGAAGGAGTTTTATAGGTAGAGTTGTGCCTAAATTGTATCATGGTTCAATTATAATCATCTCTTGTTGTGGTACAGGTGGTGGGGTCGTGTGTACCAGACGCTGTGGGGCCAGTCGTCATAGCGACGGAACTGGGAGACCCTTTGGATACCGTGCAGTTGTTGCAGTTGTCATGGGAACGACGCCTAAAGGTAGAATATAATTTGACTGTAATATTTATCTTAACTACTAATTATAACCCTTGTACTTTATTATGATTCAATTTTCAAATATTGGAAATTATTTGATACTGCATTAACCATAGCTATAACAGCGATTATGTATTCTATTGAAGTTTATAGAAACCTAATTAATTTACATGTAATTAGCTCAAAGTCAAACTATTATAAGTTGTGGATTAGTTTTGTGACAAATACAACAGGCTATAAATAATAATATTCTTTATAAAGAAACATAATGTATTTAATGCTTTACAAATTACAAGATGCCAAAAACTTAAAACACACACACAGTATTAACTTTTTTAGCCACACTCAAATATTCAAACAAGTCAATACTCATACTCTCCGCCAATTAGAATGCATTTTTCATGAGAGTGTGTGTAAAACTAACTTACCATTGTGTCTTTTACTCTTTGGTTATTCAAGTTTTCCTAACCATTCATGAAGCATATTGTTGAGCTTTACACAATTCTGTAATGTTAAATGCACATACGTTGTAGTCCTGTGCCATTGTGTTCGGTAGGCGTTCCTACCTCAAGTCCCATACAATGTACATATTTAACAAAGAACACATGAATTCAGAGTCACGTCATGAGAATGGAGGAAAGGGCAAGTCAATAATCCAAGGTTGTAAAAGCCATCTTTATGCGAACTCTGTACAACTTGCGGTCTGCAATTCAACTTTGAAATGGTTTTGATATCTATTTGCAATTCAAATACTTTTTCAAGTTTCTATTTCACACAACCGCTCAATAATTCTTTGCACCAAGTAAGGATTTGGAAGATAAAAGTGCAGTGTTTAGTTTTAAGGACTTTTTAAGTAATAATGTTTTGGGTCCAGTTTTTAAGTAATAATAAATAAGTAAAGGCATGAATAGAACAGATTTATTTGTAACAATTCTAGCAGCATCAAAATAAATGAGAGAGTGAGGATGTAAATAAAAGGGAAAGGAAAGATAATTGGGGTTACCCGTAATACTGACGTCTTTTGAACCCACGAATAGTAGTAGCAAGTAAGGATAGCGGCTGAGGTCACCTTGCACGCATCCACTCCCACACTCACGAGCGCGTGGGGTTGGGGTCAGCCCACCACTTTCTGTTTTCTGTCCTATCCGTCACCTAGTGTCACAGTAAATATGAGTCACTGTATATGAGTTATTCAGTAAATATTAAACACATGACCAAGTAATACTCTATAACTATTTCAGTGTATTATACGTTGTTTGGTATAATTTTTCTTGTTTACAACCTATCTGTACTAATCGCTTAACAATAAAATAACAAAAACAAAGATATAGGTTTGATTGGAGAAGTGCACTAGTTGACTGATAAGGCGGACATATGCCCTAATCCTCTGAACTTGTGTGTGGAGTGTGTAAAACCACCTGATCTAACACAACCCCCACAACTCTAGTGAATTTTTGAGGAATTTACGTATTTCACCTGAAGTTGAAGAACCCTATTTGTGTTCCCGAAGAAACTAGGCAAAAAAAAAAATTCTTTCGTACTCAAAACGCTCATGAAACAAGTTAACGTGAAGACTCGAAGTTCTATTTCTTATACAAACTTGGCCTCAAGGACTGGTCAGTGATACCTGACTACCTTTGCCGCCTGGAAACTATTAACTACCACCACATTCATCACTTCTTTTACGGATCTTGTCAGGGTACGGCGCGGCGCTCTTCTTCAGTGTTGACCAATTGTTTTTGAACACATCGTTCATGAGCATAATATTGAGCAGCCACACTGTGTCGTATAACACAGAATTACAATTTATGCAATAAGCATGAATTTGTTAGCAACTTTTGATCAAGTGAGGTGTAATATCCAACCGATGGCAACTAGCTCACCCGTCAGTGTTGCCTTTTTTTGTTCTACACATACTTTCTGGGAAGCATTCAGATGATGCCACTTGTGAACCAAGGGATTCCAGGGAAAGAAAGTCTACACATGCAGTTGGACAATAATATCCGACCTACCGTAGGTACTTTGAAAATATCTGCCGTCATGAGGAATTCGGAGCCATAACAATATGATTTTTGATTAGAAATTGTGTATGAACCATAAAATGAACAAAACGATGAAGCGATAGCAACTTGCCCAACGCTATTTTACTAATCAACAGTTATGAGAGAAAGAAAGGTTTAGCTGGCGTTTCGGAACTATCTATGAACCGAAGCACGGACAGATTGATAATGAACAGAAATTAACAAAGAAGTAATGCCTAAACTGCTATGTATGGTAAATATTATTCATATTTGCAGATATGCACTTTTTACACATTAATATATCTCTTTAAGGAAGATTTCAAAAATACTTTTACCACGGAGATTCATGTCTTGGTCTTTTTCTTTTGTGAAGAGAGAATTTTGTTATAGTTTATACCTTTCAACCGTTACGTAATGGGACCGGGAAGAAAAAACAGACCAACCGCTGTTCATTCAAAGGAAAATGGGTGGTGAAAATCTTTAAATTATTGCTATAGAACTATTTTTGTCTTAAATGTTAATTCTTAAGTATCTTAAATTATTGTAGGATTAATGAACTCGAAGAATAAGTTTACATTTTGCTATGCATTAGTAGTAGGTATGTGTATTTTTTTTATAATTAGTGTTATTCAAAATGATTACCCATTTATATGGCAGTTCTGAAAGCTCGCGTCAATAACTTTACTATCACATTTCCCAGTAGTTCTTTTATTAAAATAGTTCCGAGCTTACCCTAGAGTTGTTGCAGCTGGTGCATGGAGTGGCCCGGCTGCTCTACCACTTGGCGCACTCACCCTTGGGGTCTCTGGCGATGAACGATCTACGTCGCCAACAGTTCGTGCTGGCGGACGGCGTTCTCAAGTTGTCTGACGTGGACGATATGGGTATCGCTGAACCCTTCTGTCAGACCGACGCTGATTGCAGTCATCATCTCCTCGCCAACATTTCCAGTAAGTTCAATCATAGAAGTAAATTTGATCTGACGTCTTCAAAGAGCAGGAGGTTGTTGGTTCAAACCGGACAAAAAGCTAAATGCGAAATGTTTTACAGATAGAGCCGCTGCGCCTTGCGTGGACGGCCAGTGTCGCGGCCACAACGAGCGACTGAATGTGTGGCGCGCTGGACAGCACTTTGTGAAGCAGCTTTTACCCCTTCGAGCCCCCTCATCTCTGGAACCACAAATCCAACTGTTGTTGGAGGCTTATAGTGATACCTCCTGGAGCTCACAGAAGATACTGACCGCCACGGAGATGCTCTTGCAGACTTACTCAGCTGATCACTCCAGCAGGAGCGAAACAAGTATGTCAGTTGACCAATAACGTACTGGTGAATGCATTGAAACGTTGTCAGTAATGATATATTCAAATATAGTGTTCAAGTCGGTATCGTATATTTGGAGTTGTGTCTTTCGTTTCGTACACGTAACACAATTTACTTCTCAAAGCCCGATCTACATCCTATACCTAAATTACACACACTTATCGGTGTGCAATGTTTTGGTAATATTTAATTTGGAATCTCTTTTTGTAAACCTTGTATGAGGTTTTTGCATATAATGTTAGCTACTTGTGATTGAAACACAACATGTGTAGATGTTAGTTTTTGTGTACAGAACTCTGGCATTCTATAGCTGTCATTAAAGATGACAGTGTCACTAGGTTACCTGAAATCATTGTAACATGGTAAGGATCAAGAATGATAAGGTTTAATGTAAATTGAAGAATATGTAAAGTTCGGTATGGACATGAGATTTTGTAAATTTTATTTCTTTATAAGTTTACTGAATAATAGTAATTGACCTGTTGATGACTATCCGCAAGATGTACAGAATATAGTGCTCAGTTAACAATTCGTTTGAATAAGTGTAAAAAAAGTTTCATCTTCTAATATTGTCATCATTTTTTCCCTACTACTTGTGGTTGTGAATAATAGATATTCCATTTGTGTCTTTCCAGTAGAACAACTTCTTTCCCTAAGGAAAACCCCCTTCTCTTGTTGCAGGACACTACAGACATTTCCCTGACAGTGGGCTCGGAGCTCAGTTTGACTACTGGTGTCAACAGTCGGAGTCCCCCATCGCCTGCAGACTTACTGTAGACAGTCAGAGGGAGGCGGTGTCTCTCTGCAACCTTGACCTTCAATGTAGGGCGGTGGTCGTCGAACCCTTTCAGAGTCTGAAGGGTGAGTAGATCAAGAGGTCTTGTATTCCATCTACTTGTATTAATGGTCTCTGATATATCGTTGAAACCGTTTAAAGTATATAGATTTCATAATTTCATTGTGATGGGACCTAAAGACAATTTAAGAACATTAGATATGTTCTTCCAACTAAGCTCAAAAGTAACAAATCGGCTGGTAATATTTGAACGATTTAACAGAAAAATCGTATATTAGAAAACTCTACACATGATTATAAAACGGTACTTTGCCTCCAGCTTCTCAAGGGACACTCTATGCCGGGTCTTGAAAATATCAAACAGAAACATGGCTCGAGTAAATAAATGATATGTTGCAGGATGAAGTTACGAGGCAATGTTAATGACTGGATATTTGATCATCTTTGTGACACTATTTTTTTCGCTGTTTATCATGTAATCATTTTTGAGATGGTGTTTTGGTCAAAGTGACATACCCCTTATTATCCAATATATACCCACCATTTTAAAATGGTTTAATTGTTACTTTTAATGCTATTGTACAGGTTTTATTATCACTTATTAAAACTATACAGGTATAATATAACATTAAGAGATACCAAGGGAAATGTACAGTTCTTTTGGTGTGCAGAACAAATTTTAAAAGTTCAATAATTTAAACATCATTAATGCTTTTTAATGTGTTTACGATTTTTTGTGTATTTGTTTTTTTAGTTAGTTTTCTTATTAAGGAATAATTCAAAGTGTGTTTCAGTCAATAAAATATTTTGTTTTAATATTAATTTTTTTTCCATATTATATTGGAATAGTAAACATTTATATATCGCATACAATTGTGTAAAAGGTTTTTCTATTATTCTCTATTTAAAAAAAGGTGTACTATACTGGAAATGATAATTTTTATCCTCTAGTTGTATGAATTTATTTTGTTTCAGATAAAATACAAGTGACCCTTAAGAACGGGTTCTCGACGCCCTCCTCCGCGCCCGGTTCCTTGCTGCTTCTTAAACCCAGTTGATCTCAATCCTTCCTGCACCACATCTCCCCTAGTCATGTGCAGCAGCAACTGTTCTGTGATAAAGACTTTTATTGAAATACATCTCAATGTGATATAGTGTTTTTGTTCGGTGTTATTTTGTAGTGTCAACTTTATGTTATGAATGTGATACAGTACGATGCCTATTTTCATAATCTTGTCTAGCAACAATAATTGTGGCGATGCCTAAACTTTTGTACTTACTATGGTAATTTAAATGTGCTTAATTGTGTGTGTACTTTTCGTAAATAAATATATTGAATTTTTTGTTGGCTAGAATTATTTTTCAACCTTTTTAGATTTTAATTAGATCCAACACGGCAAAACTGAGCTAAAACAGGAGTGGATTCTTGCGAATTAAATAAACAGTAAAATGTAATGCAAAAGTAAACAATGTCAACTTCACATAGAACAAATTTATTTAAAATGAGCAAAAAAACATAGCAAAAAACAATTATTTCGGTTCTTTCTAGAAACAAAAAGCATTACAATATTAGACTCTGTGGTTTCGTAGTGCACTTTACAAGTCTGCACCACAGTTATATTTACATAACAAACTAATTTGGAAGAAACACAAAACAGTTGGTAATGACATGGGAATAATATGAGTTTTTGCACAGGTTATTAAGGTAAAACAAATACGAAACAACAACTCTGCAGTGTTTTATTTATTCACAAAGTTATAAGTTCCACCAAGGCTTTTCCAGCTTTTAATAACTCAGGAACTAATATTAAAAACGAATCATTGTTGCCTTTTCCCACTCTGTTCGTTGCTGTTTTGTCTTCTATATTCAGCTTGGTTGTAAGTATCTACTACATAATAACTAACTATATGTGAGTATTTGTCCTATTCTGGCAACGATTCGGAGAAAATGGTTTGGGAGTAACGTGCTAAGCGAAAAAGAATTTTTTGACTACCTCGATGGAAAGGATTGGCTTCAATTTGGAAAATATATGAGAGATGCGTGGAAAATGCGGTGAGATTTAGTCTATGAATTTAATTTTTAAATATTAAAATATAGATGAAAAACTTTTATATGACAGTTGTAAGGATCCCAAAATAAAATAAAAACAAATATTATATTATTGTGTGTGTGTGTGTGTGTGTGCGCGCGCGCGCGCGCGCGTGTGAAATATTACATTTTCCTTTTCTTTTTTCTGATATTTTGAACCTAATTTGAATCGCCAAACTTAAAATGTCTATAGTTTTGGTTAATTACATTTTTTGTATTAATTGTAGTTATAAGAAGTGTACAGAAGTGCCAACCAGACAGACGGTCGAAATGACCATTGTATTTAGTGCAAATTTTAGTTACTTACTTAGGATAAATAAATACTTATTTACTTTTAGAGAGCTAAAGCTAGTTCCTATTAAGATTAGTGAGGGTAATATTTTGTTTTTGTTTATTGTACAAATAAAGCACTTTTTCTTCTTCTTCTTCTAAATATCTTACCAAGACATCCTGAGGTAGAGGACAGGACCAATCCAATTTTAATAATTTTGTGTGTCCTCCATGCCTACTTCAGCAGAGGAGTTTAATAAACCATCTAATTTCCAATTCAATTCGTATTGAACAGCTATGATAGTTAAAGTACCTCATCTAAATAACGTGGAATGGAAATGTAAACAAATCAGATTTTCCTTTACTACTATTCTGTTCTGTTCACTTTGGAAAAGAGGATGAGAAATACTCTCCTTACACTTAGCCCATTCCTGCAAGGGTTATTTACTATCTTCAGATAAGTATACATTTTTATGAAGCCCACTAAAAAATTTACTAACGAAGTATCATTACGAAAGTTAATTAGGACAGTTCAATATTAACGATTTTTAACGTATTTTCGGGAAAGGAAGATTTACTTGATTTGAATATAGTAACACAGACAAAACTTCCATACTTAAGCGTTATGTTCCTTCAAAGTTTGACACAATATTACTATTAATATTACCAAAATTAACTTTCTATATTTAATATAGAAGCAGGAAATTAGTGTTTCGATGAATAGCTAATACGATATAGAGATTCGGGAACTAATACACTATGCACTAATGTAATTTTAAAATATGATGTTTTAAAAGAAAACAACCTGCAACAATGATTCATGCGTTATTAAATTTAAATGTTTCAAAAAAACGAGATTAATAGATTAATAATATAATTAGAACATTCAGTTATAGTGGACTTTTACATAAGCCTACATAATGAGTTCCTTGATTCTTAGTTTCGTGAAAGGAACTATGAGTGTTAACATTTTTAGCTTTTAATCTCCTAAAATCGTTAATTTCTCACATAATTTGAAGAATAATTAGACGTAAGCAGCGAAACTGTAACTTGTTTAATTCGAACTTGCATAACAACGTAGTATCACTAATTAAATTCATAAAAGTACATTGTAAAAAGCTTTATGAATTTCCCACTTATGTATTATCGAGAATCAAGGTGTACGGCAATGAATTATTCTTGGTATGGAAATTAAAATAAATTCTGTATAAGTTCACAAGTTAATATTTTTTAGTTGTCTACTTACAATAAAATAACCACAAATAACGAGTTATTCAAACATGGTACTAATGTGTGGTGCTGCAAGTCACACACAAATTATGTTATTGTGATAATATCAATTACAACATAATTTGACAGAGATACACACATAAATACAATTTTTTCAGCCCCTCGAGTGATAGGCTTCGAAAACGCTTAGCAAATAATAGTTTAATATAAATATACATTATAATATCCTACAAAAGTGTCATCACTTACCGTAATTCTTCTAATTATTGTATTAACATTCAGATTACTTTCGAAAGCAACATAAGCACTTCCTTACTGGATTTTAACGTAATCAAAATTGTTTTATATTACTTTATGTAGGAATTAAGCTTCAAAACAAACCGAAAATACAAATGATAACATATTATTTTTATAATTAATGAATAACATTAGAGTTATCTGACCTCTCAGGGCCTATACATATAAGAAAAGAAGAAACATACCGTTATTACCTCACGGAGATAATTCTGCAATTTATCCAGAATCTAGTGTAAAGAATTCTGTCCCCTCTCTCCTTGCCTATAATAATAGATGAGTCAGTCACTTGAGAGGTCTGGCTACGTACCGTCAATATATGACCAGTAAATATGGCTTCCTTCTCACCATGATCACTGCCCCATACATAGCCAGGATCACTAAAATAAGACCGGCTATCGGTAATCATGACCAGGAAATAAGGTGCACATTCTCACTAAGATCCTTACCCTATAAATTGCCAGAATCACTTAAGTAAGACCAGCTACCGGGAATTATGACCAGCAAATCGGGTTCACATCCTCACTAAGATCCTTACCCTATAAATAGCCAAAATCACTTAAATAAGACGGCTATATCACTACCCTACACACAGCCAGGACCACTACAGTAGAATCGGCTACCAACTATCTCGTTCAGTAAATATGATTTCTCTATTAACCAATATCACTACCCTACACACAGCCAGGACCACTTCAGAAAGATCGGCTACCGGCTATCTCGTTCAGTAAATATGATTTCTCTATTCACCAATATCACTACCATACACACAGCCAGGACCACTACAGTAAGATCGGCTACCGGCTATCTCGTTCAGTAAATATGATTTCTCTATTCACCAATATCACTACCATACACACAGCCAGGACCACTTCAGAAAGATCGGCTACCGGCTATCTCGTTCAGTAAATATGATTTCTCTATTCACCAATATCGCTACCATACACACAGCCAGGACGACTACAGTAAGATCGTCTACCGGCTATCTCGTTCAGTAAATATGATTTCCCTTCTCACCAATATCACTACCCTACACACAGCCAGGACCACTACAGTAAGATCGTCTACCGGCTATCTCATTCAGTAAATATGATTTCTCTTCTTACCAATATCACTACCCTACACACAGCCAGGACCACTACAGTAAGATCGGCTACCGACTATCTCGTTCAGTAAATATGATTTCTCTATTCACCAATATCACTACCCTACACACAGCCAGGACCACTACAGTAAGATCGGCTACCGGCTATCTCGTTCAGTAAATATGATTTCTCTATTCACAAATATCACTACCCTACACACAGCCAGGACCACTACAGTTAGATCGGCTACCGACTATCTCGTTCAGTAAATATGATTTCCCTATTCACCAATATCACTACCATACACACAGCCAGGACCACTTCAGTAAGATCGTCTACCGGCTATCTCATTCAGTAAATATGATTTCTCTTCTTACAAATATCACTACCCTACACACAGCCGGGACCACTACAGTAAGATCGTCTACCGGCTATCTCGTTCAGTAAATATGATTTCCCTATTCACCAATATCACTACCATACACACAGCCAGGACCACTTCAGAAAGGTCGGCTACCGGCTATCTCGTTCAGTAAATATGATTTCTCTATTCACCAATATCACTACCATACACACAGCCAGGACCACTTCAGAAAGGTCGGCTACCGGCTATCTCGTTCAGTAAATATGATTTCTCTATTCAACAATATCGCTACCATACACACAGCCAGGACCACTACAGTAAGATCGTCTACCGGCTATATCTCATTCAGTAAATATGATTTCTCTTCTTACAAATATAACTACCCTACACACACAGCCAGGACCACTTCAGAAAGGTCGGCTACCGGCTATCTCGTTCAGTAAATATGATTTCTCTATTCACCAATATCACTACCAGACACACAGCCAGGACCACTTCAGAAAGGTCGGCTACCGGCTATCTCGTTCAGTAAATATGATTTCTCTATTCAACAATATCGCTACTACCATACACACAGCCAGGACCACTACAGTCAGTAAGATCGTCTACCGGCTATCTCGTTCAGTAAATATGATTTCCCTATTCACCAATATCACTACCATACACACAGCCAGGACCACTTCAGAAAGGTCGGCTACCGGCTATCTCGTTCAGTAAATATGATTTCTCTATTCACCAATATCACTACCCTATACACAGCCAGGACCACTACAGTTAGATCGGCTATCGGCTATCCAAATCAGTAAATATGATTTCCCTTCTCACCAATATCACTACCCTACACATAGCCAGGACCACTACAATAAGACCGGCTACCAAGGATCATGACAAGCAAATAATGATCCCATTCTCACTAAGATACTATCGGTTATCCAGATCAGTAAATATGATTTCCCTTCTCACCAATATCACTACCCTACACATAGCCAGGACCACTACAATAAGACCGGCTACCAAGGATCATGACCAGCAAATAAGGATCCATTCTCACTAAGATACTATCGGTTATCCAGATCAGTAAATATGATTTCCCTATTCACCAATATCACTACCCTACACATAGCCAGGACCACTACAGTTAAATTGGCTACCGGCTATCCAGATCATTAATTATGATTTCTCTTCTCACCAATATCACTACCCTATAAATAGAAACCAGAATCAGTACAATGTGTAGTATAGGGGTACAGTACTCGTGATTTTTCAAAGCAGGGGGCGCAACACCATCTATCATAACATCGCATTATATTGATGTGTTGGGATAATCAGGCTACATTTTTTAATATGTGTCATGTCAAAATCTCTTATGGGTATAATGAGTTTGTTTACAAATTTATTTATTCTGCTAATGCATCGTTACCCTCATAGTTACCCGTAAGACAAATGTAAAAATATTTGCTTCGCTCAACCGAACCTACTGTTCCTTGAATAGAAATGAAGCTTCACGCAAAATCTCAAGTCTATAGGACATTTAATTTTCGATATATCGCGTGGGCAGATTGGTTCAGCCCTATGAGTGATAGGCTTCGTTAACGCTCAACCAATAAAACTGATACCTAAGCTATGAGTAATAAAAGACGATTTGTGATATGGACAGTGTAAAATCTTAATGGAGACTTGATTAGAATAGGATCGAAAATGTACAAACACGGTAGTAAATTCTGCGATATTCCTTCCCTGGATATCCGCATAAATTCTAATCCTCCTACTCAAAGTTTCAACAGTTTTCAGTGCCATGAGACCGTGAGACGAGATATGGCTTAAGTCATTAACTAATTGGTTATTTATTACCTGAGCTTTAGTTACTTCTACTGAGGTGTATTCCACTGGGAAATTATCAATTAGTTCGTTATTAACACATTTTGTTGCTTCAATCAGATTTTGCTTCTTTCTTATTATCCCCAAAGAGCGTCTGGTATGATCGTGCATTTTATAACAGTTTATAATTTTACTACGGTACTTTACATGGGTTTATTTTTGTTTAATTAGGGAGTTTTCTTACTACGTAAGCTTTAAAAAAGTATTATTATAATACTAAGCGAGACTTACGACAGATCTTAAATTTAAAACAAGCCATTAGAGAGCTTAAAATTTCAGAAATAGCTAGTTACAATTTTATTACTTTTGGAGAATTAATGAAAGCACAAACCTAGTGTTTAATAGCCTAGTAAAGAAACTATGCATGCATTTAAAGGCTAACTCTAATATATATGAATTTAAATTGGAAATCTATAAAACAAATTTCGACGTATACTAGGTAAAAAACCTTGACTCATACCAAATAAACATCACAATTGTAACATCACATAATAACTCAAAAATAACTATTTTATTCTTAATTTAATTTTTTTTAATTATATTAATCAGGGTTATGTTTACCTACATGTACATTAGAACATTAGTATTTACATTTATGCTTATATTATACAAAGATTAACCGATCAACTTGTTAAGCAAATCTTCTTTAGTTGCTATTGGAAATCTATGAATGAAATCAATACCTTGAATTGTATTCTGAATGTCTCAGTTGTTTATTACTCTTCAAGAAAAATCTGTCTGTTTATTTTTCTGTCGAACTTTTTACTAATGTTTCGGATGAGAGCATGATGCAAAGTTTAATCTTTTAGAGAGGAAATAATAATTGATTTCTGAGATATTTGAGGATATTTCAATCCATACTTTAGTGTAGCAATACTGGATGGTTAGCTCTGGTGAGAGTTTTGCACAACAATGACCTAAATAGAACCTAGTTCTGAGGTTTTAGAGAATTTCTTAGAGTAAAGGAGTAGGGTTTACCCAAATCTTACTTTTCGTTAGAGTGAGATTTCAAGACTTAGAACGAAATCAATTGCAGGGATCAGAAATCCTTCTAGTGACCATCTCTGGACGAATATAAACGCTAAAAAGTTGTATATCTTGGTAGTAGATTCTTGGTATTATTCCAAATTGGAAATGTTTAAATAAATATGTTTACATTTTACGCTTATAGTTAGTTTTAAATTTGATACTATTGATTTGCCTTATAAAAATGGGACAGCACTGTACATATTCGATGTTTTAAGAATGAATATTTTCAAAAGCATTAGATTTAATTTTGGTTCAGAGCTCTGAACGAAATGGTTTTTTGAAAGAAATATATTTAGTTCATAATATTTATAAACTCATTTTACTTTGACAGTTTTGAACCTTTATAAACGGGTTTATAATCTTATTTTGCGTATTCAATTTGTAGAAGTAATTATTTAGAATGTGTAAATGTCCATTGAAAATGGTGGAAATTCTTCAGAATTATATTTGAAGAGAAATATGAATTTCCCCCTTCATACTTACTATTTATTAATTTAAAATTTAGAAAGAAGGTAATTTGGGGTCACAATTCCCTAAATGAAATTTGAGAGAATACCACTGGTTTAATTGTATTTAAGGTTATATCGCGTTTATCGTAGTTATTGCCAGTTATTAAAAAATGTAACGAATAGCCTTTAATAATAGACAGCATATCGCAAACAATTTCGTTAGCCACATTGATATTAATTATAATAAAATAGTAAGTACGTTTATAAATTTGTATAAGGGTCTTATCAATTTATATAAGGGTCTTATCAATTTACTCAAGTCAGAAACTTAACCTTAGATTACTTCTGGTAAATCGTCTTATTCATTACCTAATGAGGAGGCCAGACTGTCAATTTACATTTTAGACCCTAAAATGCAAATTCTAACCTAATTAGAATTTCGTTTGCTTCTTAATATTCATCAATTGATTTTAATTGTTTTTAAAGGTGATTAAAGAGAAAGAGACGTTTAGTTCTTAACAATGCTTAATTGATAGGGCATACTCAATTTTCATAATTATTGTTTCAATTAGAAATCGCGATTTTAAACAATAGTGTTTAATTACAAAAATTGTCTATATTTATTAGTACTTTTATTTATTTGATTTTAACTTCTCCCTCGCTTAAAACTCTTCAATATTCATAAGGCCAATGTAAAACAATTAATTGGTTCATTTAGAATCTTTCTATTATCATCCATAAATTTAATTAGCATTTCATACATTTTATATTTTAAACACCAATTATACACAACAGTAATTTAAAATGGCACATATTAATTGTCACCGGTGGAAGGAGTAGACATTATGAGTAAAAGAATAATTCAAACAGGCTATGCCTTTCGTGTTCATGGAATTTTTAATCTACGAAATGTGATACTAGTAACCCCCTTTGCAAATAATTGTGTATTAATTGACTATTAGGCCCCCCATCCACTTACAGTTCGAACTGCAGTTCTTGACTGCAAGTCAGAACTGGTGAACGGTGGACTGTGGACTGTTGAAAAATGTTCACGTCAGTACGGACTGCAGTCGCGGACCGCAGTCCGTTCGGTGGCGTGGTTGTCCGTGGTCAGTCTTTCCGGTGTTTTGCCGTAGGTGTGTACTTTGTAGTTATTATTCGTTATATTATTTATTATATTTTTAGTTATATTATTCGTTTTGTGGCTTGTAGGAAAAGTGCATTCTAAGTTCTTATCGTATGTGAAGTTAAAGTGCAATGTCTACGTTTTGAAGATTTGGCAGCATACGCTGTAATAGCGGTAGCTATTAAAAAACGCAAGAAACGAAGGCATCAAATGTGGAAAAAAGAATGGCTTCAGAGGAAGAGATTTAACCACGTTCACCTTTCTTAGGGAGCTTGAAGCATATCCTAGAGACTGGAAAAAACTACTTAAGAATGGACGAGAAAAACGTACTTTGATTTTCTGCGCATCATTAATGATTTTCTGCGCATAAATCCTTTGCTCATTGTTCAGCAATCTCAGCTTTTGAGCAACGTTCTTCCCAAAGGCGTCGTAGTGATCTTCTTCTTTTGTTGTTGCCAGTCGTTGTCCAATATTAACCAAGACTTGATCACACGGGGACAATTTTTTTTGCCGTTTAAAAGAATCTTTAGGTTCAGGTGTTGCAGAGGTAATATTGGAAGCGGTTCGAGCAACTTGAGGAGGATTCTGTAGAGATTGGGGCGCTGGTACATTTTCCTCAGCATCTAATGGTTCTTTTTGTGAATCGTCCAGCATCTCCTGTAAAAAAAAAATGTTTGAAAAAAATGTCAAAAATCCGTGACTTTTCGCGGATTTCCTTTATTTCCGTGCCCGGTAGACACCCTGTCATTACTTAATAATGAACCACAATATCAATAATGATTCAGTTATCACCACAGTACATTCTTAACTACTTATTTATTACTTTCTCAAAATATTATATTGAAAAAAATTACAGAGGGGTGGCGAACGGAAAACGAGGGGTGATACGGTTCTCGATGGTTTTGATATTTCATTAAAATTTGTTCCGTACAAAACGCTGGTCTGAAATATGACAGCTGACAGTTTATGAATTGTTTTCAGGTACCGAATACAGCCGAGGAGTGAAACAAATTGCACAGGAGTACGGGAAAAATGGAATTTCCCCAACTGCCTAGGCAGCATGGATGGAAAGCATATAGCCATAACACACCACCACCTGGAAGTGGTTCTTACTTCTATAACTATAAGGGTTTCCATAGTCAGGTACTTTTCTGCATTGCTAGTGCAAACTATGAAATAATTTATTTTCATTTTGGTGTTAATGGCCGGTATCTGATGGAGGAGTTCTGAAAGAGACAGACTTCAACAAGAAACTAACAGATAAAAGCCTCAATTTACCTGAAGAGGGCATTGTAGACGGCGAAGCTCTTCCATACGTATTCATTGCAGATGACGCCTTCCCCCTAACTGAGGTCATAATGAAACCCTTTTCCTATAGGGTTGCAAACAAACCTAGAAAGGTATATAACTACCGACTCTCAAAGAGCACGCCGAATGGTCGAAAGTGTTTTTGGGATTCTCGCTGAGAGATTTCAGGTTCTACAAAAACCAATCACCTTCATTGACTTGAAGAAAGTGAATAGTGTTGTTGTTGCGTGCTGCTACCCTGCACAACTATTTGCGTAGAGACAATCCCTCAAAGGTACTCACCTAAAGACTGGTTGGATTTAGATGACGACGAAGTTGGTGTGTCTAAGCCTGGACCAAGAACCAGCGATCACATGGCATTACAAGTAAGACAAACCGATCGCCCAATGGCTAGTGCAAAAGAAGTAAGAAATAAATTTGTTCATTATTTTAGCAACAAAGGAAAAGTGGAATGGCAAGACAGATACATCTCTTAGTTTATAATGATTATTTGAAAACAAAATACCTCCGATGACAAACTGTAAGTTTAGTTGTAGCATTGTGAATACATTATTTAACCGCAAAACTAGTAATTTAATTCTCTTACCTCTCGTCTTCACTGACTCTTCCTTCTCCTAAGTTGGAAGTCCCTCCTAGACATTCTTCCTGGTCAATAAGAAACAAAAGTTCTCTGTAGTACCACAGCTTTTGGTACATATATATCGTCTGTACCACTGCCAGAACGTTTGAGAGGCTTGTTACCTTTCTTTGTTCCTTACGAAATGCACTTCTGATATTGTTTATCTTCTTCAACACATCGCTTTTTTGTTGCAGTACTGTCAAACCCTTTCACTACTAATAGTAAACTACGGTGGGCTGCTTCCTTCTTTTCCCTATTGTGATAGTCTTTTGACTTAACCTTCCATACACATTCATGTTTCCTAAACTCCTCTATAAACTGTAAAAAGATTATCCTTCGACCAACTGGCCATGATTGCCGCGTCACAAACAAAACAATGCGCAACCACCAAACGCTCACCACTCAATGACGCATGAGGCCGACACGGAGCAGCTGAGCTAGCGCATGCGCATATCTCGCAGCTTGGACTGTCGACTGTGGCCTGTCACGGGAGCCTCCACTAACTAGCAGTTTCCGCCTGCAGTCCGATCGTTGAACTGTCGCACCGTGCGACAGTTGACCAGTCCAACGATTCGCCTGCCGGATTCCCCATCCACTTACAGTTCTAACTGCAGTCCCGGACTGTCTCAGTCCAGGACTGCAGTTAGAACTGTAAGTGGATGGGGGGCCTTAGACTATTAGTTGTAAGCCTTACGCGGCTCCGATCACGAATATCATCCGATTTGTTCGGTCCACCCGCGTCATAACTTGGTAAACAAATTTTAATTGACAACATAAAAACTTGAAATAACTCAGATCTCAGATTTTAGCTTGAAATTTTCCGTCTTCTGTGTAAAAATATAACACCTGTTGACCTTATAACGCATTAATTATGTCGAAATACTGCAATATTTTAATAATGTTAACAATGTTTCGAAGCAATTTGAACAGAAACACATGAAAATTTAATGTTCAATCTGAAGTTACAAGGCTGCAATGCATTTAGAATTGTAAATACGGAAAAACTTTTCACAAGCTATTTATCCTGTAAAGAATGATTTTAAATACTTGTTACAATTAAAAAAAACAAGCGCAGACTATCTAGCAGGCTACAAATAACGAAACCAACCTATACAGGTATATTTTGTAAGTCTGGAGCCACGGAGGTGACATCGGCTTGGACCCCGTACTGTGTGCCTCCGCGTAGCGTCGACCTTCTGTATAATGTATTCACAATCGTGCTTGAATATCTGAACACACATTGTTAGTGACGTCCGACATCCAAACAAACCACCAGGAGACACGGCCACCGTCCGACTATTGTCCGTTCCAAAAACATAGCCTCGTACTATCTGATACAAAAACGTACAGAACTGGAACGGAAGATTTGTCGAACATGTCCAATAGAAGGTTTGCATCCACCAAGTTCACAGTGTGATAACATTTCATACGAAAACCATTCATAGGTATTTTCTAAAGTAACAAAATTCACACAATAATAATTTAGTAAATATAACACAACAAACAAAACAAGAAATTTCGATTATTGGATTTATTCGTATGAAAGCAGCCTCAGTAACGTAAATATTTGTGAACTGTTGCCGGTTTGGTAATTTAGCTCCGTGTTTCGTTTCAAAACAAGTATTGTTATTCTGTAATGAAATTGGATTCCCGGTCATTTTTTTCGCTACTGATACGAGTTTACACTTTACTGATAGATCAACCTTTATAATTTCTACACTGCGATGTATATTTTATGTTCATATAATTTTATTTTGAGCCTCCGTTGGATCATGCTATAATTAGATTCATACATATAGTATACGACTTAGTGCATCATATATACTTACGAAGCAAAAATCTTCTTAAAACCCAATAGATCCTTCTTAACATCGTGTCAACCGTCGGTATGTCTGTTCTTCTGTCTGATTGCTCTTGAAAGAAATGTCCTACAGACTTGAAACTTCGTATGTAAAACCAATGTAATACATTACACTTCATCCAAGGAAGAAACTTATAGATTGTGGGGTAAAAAAGGTAAAAAATATAATATTCTAACATTTTTACACTGGTGACAACAAGAAAACCGCAGAATACGATATTTTTGTGTAAGTTACCACCGCAAGTGATGAAGTCACTTCGTCAGATTGGCCATCGATATTATGTAGTATCGGTTTATTTTTCAAAGATAATTAGCAGTAAATAAGTTGTTCAAACATGTTTATAAAAAAATGTGTATAACACCTTTTTCCAAATTGAAACTTTTCACACACAGTAACAAAATTAAAACAATTAAAAATGGGGAATTTTAATACAAAGTGAAAAAGAACGATTTGTTATGGAAATTTAATTGTAACCATTGTAAGTTAGACTTACATTTTGAAATTTTACTCAGTTTATCAATAATTATTAAAAGTGTTCCCCGCCAATAAAGATCGGTTTAAGAAACATTAAAACTCTAAGTTACTTATATTTTTGGAATTGTTTTCTTTAATTTATTTAATGTAGTATCTAGTATTACACAGGTGTTCTTAAATTTCTCCAGCATAATACTAATTTTAAGAGATAAATAATTTTCAGCGCATTTTCATAAACAAAAATAAAAAAATAAGTAGTAGTTTATGTTAATTTTATGATTTGTAACTACAAATATTTTTGTTTTTAAATCCTCTCAACGTACATGTTGAATCGAGCAGCCCCCCTCCCCGATGATAACGCTTATACGCAGTTACAGACAATTCACAGCCCTTCTCAATGGTCAACACTTTTATATAGTTTGCTCCACACGTATAAGATGTCTCAATAAAATGAACGTAAATGTGTGGCCCAAAATACTGAAGTAAATAATAAAACATATTCGATTGCACGAAATTAATTTGATACATTTCCATTCTATATTTATTTTTTACTGTCGGCATATGCAATGTAATTATTAATTACACATTACTTGTTTTGTAAAAAAGAACTTGAAACTCTTGCAACTTTGCACAGGATAAATCATTCTTTACAACCAGTAAGATGTACGATAGGAAATCGTATATCCGTATAATAAGGAATCAATTAATTAACGGTAATTCCGAAGATTATTCAAATAAGAGTTTCGTCTAGGATAATGATCCGTTCTGACCCAAGCTGCTGAAGGAGGAAGCTTGGTCTTATTGATTTAAATATAATTATTATTTTAATCCATTTACAAGGTATGTGATAATTTATAAAACACAAGCCATAGGCATGTAAGATATAACGTAAATTCAATTAACTAATTCAATTTGGCAGTTTATGATTTGGTTTATTTTCAGGCCAAAATGTTCTCTTGTATTTCTGCGTCAGTGAGGAAATTTTCAAATTGTAGCGAGGCTCTATTAGAATGGGAATTTTAGATAATTAAGAAAATATAACAGGGAACCTATTTAGTATAAATATATCAACTATAAAATGGGCTATTTTAATATTAACTTAATGTAAAAAAGTACTTAATTTAGTAAGATTTAATTTTGGAAAAGCAGCATCTCAGCATCGACTATAGTACGTTGTACGTCGTTGTAGTATAAGAAGCACTGTTTAAAAATAATCTGTTCGCAATTCCAACATCCTCGTGCCCATCTCATACTCTAAATTCTTAATAATAAAGTCTTAATGTAATAAAGGTACAAGAACTTACATCGTGGTGATGTGTTTATACAATGTAAGTTTCCAAAAGAGTACAATACATATGCTTTAAAATATATAATGTAATATTATGAAGTTATTTTTCAAACATACTGTGCAGCACAATTAGCTAATAGACTATCAGTAGTTGTCTAAAACTACCCTAAATCCTTCAGTTGAAGCCATGAGACTAATGATTACATCCAATCAATCATCAAAGCAATCCCTTTTTTGTCAACCGTATGTTATAACAATTTGTATTTTCTTAAATTATTTAGTTAGAAATTGTAATCAGTCATCTCATTTTAATTTCTAGTTCCAAAAATTATTTAAATAATAAAAAAAAAACGCTATTTCGTACATATAGTTATGATTATCAATACGTAAAAATGACCTTATACAAACCAAACATTTCGGTGTAAACACAAATATTTTCTTAAAAATTTATTTACTTTTATTGTAAATGTAATCCCAAGAAGTATTTTTCAGACATTAAAACGTGATATAATTTGCATTTAAACTGACCTATAAATCTGGTAGAAGTTTATCTAATGTAACTTTAGCCTTGAAATGAAAAGAACTTGTAACATTAATTAAGATAAAGTATTTATATTTAGCCTATACATATATGTAAAGTTGATTTTAAAATTTGTCTGTAAATAATATTAAATTTAATCATAAAAAAAACTATTATGTTTAATAATATTTCATATAAACATTTTAAACTTTATTATAAAAAATGTATTACATTTAAACATTTATAAACCATATTTTTTAAATAAAGATTGAACAATATATATTAAAATTTAATAACTTAAATAATTTAGTACAAATACAATTTTAAAATTATTTATAAATTTAATAAAAAGGAATAGCTAATTCATTAAATTAAACTGACAGGTAGTTCGAAATTTTAAATATTATAAAATATCTGGTACTTAAATTCGTTTAAGTATACTGTAGATTTTAACCATCTCTGTCATGAAGAAATGTGATATGTTACATGTTTTAAAATGTAAAATATAACTATTCATATAGACGAGTCACTTTATTAAGATTTACAATTACATTAGATCGCGTAAACGTTTAGTTTCAATACAAAACCTCCAACTGATATTAAATATTACATTCCAATACAATATTCTAATCTATTATTGTCATATTACAGTAGTAAGCTAAACTGTATAATCCCGTTTGTATAAAATCTGTACTCTGTGTCCTTGGTGAAATTACATTTTAACAAACGATTTTAAAACCTCGTACAGGTACGTAGAATGTAAGTAAGGAAGCCTTGTCAGCATCGTACAACTTTGAAATAATAGTGACGCAATGCAATGTTAATATTCAGGTAGCCTATGTTCCCTTCGAGCTTGCTGAATGTCGAGTTGTTCTTTGAAGTTTAAAGTAGAGTAAGTGTTGATGCCGACCGACGTTATGTAAATGAGTTTTACTTCTGCTATTTTATACAGCTTATTCCGAATGTCTTGTCCCATTTAAAGGCTGTTTCTAAGATTTAAATTAATAATAATATTAATTAATTATATATAAGTACAAAAATTGCTAACAAGTTAAGATTTATTAGAATTTGAGGTTACAGATCAGTTAATGGAAATTAGCATTATTATAATGTGTATTATATAATATTGTAAACGGAACATCGCTACTAAACGCTGTTTAAATATTAAATTGAATGTAATTTGATGCAGAAATAAAATTCTATTTCTGGATTCCAAGGCCAACCTTGCGTAAGTAGCCAGTATTACAATGGGATTCTAGACTACAACATTTCTGGAAAAGTTAGAGTTTTGTGAGGTAAAAGATTACACTAGTAAACCTAAACATTGTTTAAATAAATTAATTCGATATTCATGCGTCAATCATCCTAATTACAAACATTATAGACAAGAATGAGTTCTATGACAGTGCATGTCCATCTTGGAAACTGGACCGAGCTACATAGAAAACTATCACTCAGTACGTTGTCACAATTTATTTTCCATGAACTATACAAATTTCTTTTCTGTATAATTAATTGTCTTTTTGTCTACCGGTCAGCAGGATATCACAAGAATGGAATGAGCTATAGACTTCCATTTTCGGAAGCAACTTCAACGAAGCCTGTTACGTGACATATTGTGTGACGTACTTATACTTTATAAAAACATAGTACGTATGATTACTACCCTATAATTCAGATTTTGCTGACCCTGAAACCTATTTATAGAGCAATGATCTTGGTGGTAAGGGAATCCATATTTACTGATAAATTTAGCCGGTAGCCTATGTTATTGTGGTGATCCTGGGGCCTATTTATAGAGCACTAATCTTGGCGGCATGGGAAATCATATTTACTGATCAAGGTTGATGGTAGCTTATTTTATTGTATTGATCCTGGTACCTATTTATAGGGTAGTAATCTTAGTGGGAAGGAAGCCAAATATACCGATCAAGATTGCAGATAGCCGGTCTTATTGTAATGATCCTGATGGCTATTTAGGAATCTTGGTAAGGTGGGAAGCCATATTAATAGGTCAAAATTGCCGGTAACCGTACTTACTATAGTGTTGAGTGATCTTATTGGAATAGGGCAGTGATCTTGGTGGGAAGGGAAGACGTATTTACTGTCAACATTGCCGGTAGTCTGACGTAGTTTAGTGATCATGATGGCTATTTATAGGGTGTGATCTTGTTGGGAAAAGAAACATATTTACTTGTAAAAACCCGGCAGCCTGAATTAATGGAGTGATCGTGATGGCTATTTATAGAGCAGTGATCTTGGTGAGATGGAAGCCATATTTGCTGGTCAAAATCGCCAGTATCCGGTCTCATTGTACTGATCTGAGTGGAAACTTTTAGGGTATTGAGTTTGGTGTTAAGGGAAGCCATTTTTACTCGTGAAGATTTCCAGTAAGTAGCCAGACCTCTCAGGTGATTGAATCTTCTATTATCGGTGAAGAGAGAGAGGACAGGATTCCTTACGGCAGACTCTAGATAAATTGCAGAATTATCTCCTTGAGGATTTTTTAATAGTGCTTTTATTCTTCCTCTTAAGTATGGATATAAACACGAAACGCTCGCAACATTTAATGTCTTTGGTTTGCTCTTGAAGGAAAGAATACTTTAATTAAAATGAGAGAATCTCAATTATTTTTAGATTTAATAATGTTATAGTAATTTATTGGTTTTTTTAATTATAGCAAATAATAAACTCATGCTGGAAGTAGAGAAAAATTCCGTAAAATAATCAATAGATTGATTGAAAAATGTTTTAATTCCTGTGAAACATATATTTGTCTTTAAAGTGTGTAAATTGTGCGAACTAAATGTCCCTTCCTGTAGGGTCGGAAAAAAGGTAGATATTGTGCGAAGTAAGTAGATATCTTTTAAATGTCAGATTTCAGATATAGTCTTTAAATATTCAATAAGATTGATTCATACTAAGACGTTATTATTAATATATAATATGCTGTTTCAAAAAATTTTGAATACCCATCATCTTGAAACCTTATGTGATAACTAAATAGTCATCCTATTATTATTAAGGAAATATAATTTAATATAAAGTTGTTAATTTGAAACCATAATAAAAAGTAGCACAACTTATATACTTTTAATAGTAATTAAGCCTTTTACTATCTTGCATTAATGATAATAAATTAATGATAATAAACATTAATGATAATATATTTAGACATCAAACAAAACAAGTTTCTTTAATCAAGATTAATTAACGATGGAGGAGTTGACGGGATTACAGATTTACACACTTATCCATCGTTAAGAGTTACAATTAAAGCAAAACGACGTTTCGAAGACTGGAATTTATCTTCTTCTTCAGGTATCAAACAGTCAATCAATTTTAATCATGTAAAAATTATTCTCATAGTACTAACTCTTAAGGAAGGCAAACTTCTTTAATCCTGTTAGTCCTTCAATATAAAGAATACAACATGTGGACAAAATAATGAACACATTATATACCTGTAGTCACAGAGTTTTGTATGATTATATGCCAGTATCTCATACTACGTTGTTTTTGTTGTTTTAAGATATTAATTAATTATAAAGATGTTCATTTCAGTTTAGGGTTGAATCGAACTGTTTGTATGTGATTTCCTTATTTTATGAAATATCTGAAGTTTAAAAAAGTTTTAATTTCATTTTCAGTATCTACGGAAACATAAATTTAATATTATTTCAATACATCAACTAGTTACAATTTGTTTTATCTTGAAAATTTAACTGATTACAGTTTAAAAGTTTTATGTAATTGAATAAGGTTAGTATATAAATTAAATCGAAACTCTTGTTTATATGTAAAAATGAATCGGGATTAAAATAATCAAATTTGTTAATTCAATAATTTTGTCTAGGCTCTCTAAATCAATAAGAATTACGGTACTTATTGTCCATACGAACCAACTTATTTATAGTACAAGTCAGCCTTGTATGTATGATCTAATAAATAAACTACTGACAACTATTGTGAGTTTATAGCTGATAGTACTCAAAACACAGTAAAGCTGTTTAAGTCCGTGGTGCTCAACTCAGAATGAGACCGCAGTTACGCCATATAAACTGAACCGTGCAGTGGTTAAAACGTTTCAACTGAAATCACGAGCAATTATACGCGTATTTCTCCTTGCTGCAAGTGTATCCTTCGTGTAACAGCCTGCAGTCATTAGACCTACTGTAAATCTGCGGCAAAGCGACGCGCGTTAGAGGTTAATGTATTTCACTTAATTATGGAAATCACGCTTATTTTTATTAAACCCCATAGTATTTTACAATAGTATATAATATATACTGTATATATTTAAATATACCTATATATATATATATATATATTATATATATATATATATATATAATTTATTTCAATAAACATTGAATCGCAAAAAGTACTTGCTCCGCCGGGAGTCGAACCCGGATCTCTCACTTGCCGGGTGAATGTGCTACCATTACACCACAGAGCCCTCACTTTTTACGATTCAATTATTTTGTATTTGGCCGTTTCTTTCACATATGTGTTTAAATAACCAAACTAACATATGATCGGAAGACCAAATACCTGTCAAATGACTTTTATTTACATTCATTAAATTTGTATAAAATGGCAATAGCCGAATTTAATTTATTTCAATAAACATTGAATCGCAAAAAGTACTTGCTCCGCCGGGACTCGAACCCGGATCTCTCACTTGCCGGGTGAATGTGCTACCATTACACCACAGAGCCCTCACTTTTTACGATTCAATTATTTTGTATTTGGCCGTTTCTTTCACATATGTGTTTAAATAACCAAACTAACATATGATCGGAAGACCAAATACCTGTCAAATGACTTTTATTTACATTCATTAAATTTGTATAAATGGCAATAGCCGAATTTAATTTATTTCAATAAACATTGAATCGCAAAAAGTACTTGCTCCGCCGGGACTCGAACCCGGATCTCTCACTTGCCGGGTGAATGTGCTACCATTACACCACAGAGCCCTCACTTTTTACGATTCAATTATTTTGTATTTGGCCGTTTCTTTCACATATGTGTTTAAATAACCAAACTAACATATGATCGGAAGACCAAATACCTGTCAAATGACTTTTATTTACATTCATTAAATTTGTATAAATGGCAATAGCCGAATTTAATTTATTTCAATAAACATTGAATCGCAAAAAAGTACTTGCTCCGCCGGGAGTCGAACCCGGATCTCTCACTTGCCGGGTGAATGTGCTACCATTACACCACAGAGCCCTCACTTTTTACGATTCAATTATTTTGTATTTGGCCGTTTTCTTTCACATATGTGTTTAAATAACCAAACTAACATATGATCGGAAGACCAAATACCTGTCAAATGACTTTTATTTACATTCATTAAATTTGTATAAATGGCAATAGCCGAATTTAATTTATTTCAATAAACATTGAATCGCAAAAAGTACTTGCTCCGCCGGGAGTCGAACCCGGATCTCTCACTTGCCGAGTGAATGAGCTACCATTACACCACAGAGCCCTCACTTTTTACGATTCAATTATTTTGTATTTGGCCGTTTCTTTCACATATGTGTTTAAATAACCAAACTAACATATGATCGGAAGACCAAATACCTGTCAAATGACTTTTATTTACATTCATTAAATTTGTATAAATGGCAATAGCCGAATTTAATTTATTTCAATAAACATTGAATCGCAAAAAGTACTTGCTCCGCCGGGAGTCGAACCCGGATCTCTCACTTGCCGAGTGAATGAGCTACCATTACACCACAGAGCCCTCACTTTTTACGATTCAATTATTTTGTATTTGGCCGTTTCTTTCACATATGTGTTTAAATAACCAAACTAACATATGATCGGAAGACCAAATACCTGTCAAATGACTTTTATTTACATTCATTAAATTTGTATAAATGGCAATAGCTTTATATATTGATATATATATAAATATATATATATATATATATATATACATATATATATAAATGTATATATATATATATTTGAATGAGGTTTGATCAATTATTGACCAACATATTATTATTGATTTGATTGATTTATAATTACTTGACTTTACATATGGGTATGTGGGATTTTATCGTGGTGGCATATATCAGCAACATATGCAGTTTTAAAAAGTCATAAAAAATAGTATAATATTTTAAAGAAATTCTTTCGTGATTCTGAGTTTCGATAGTTTCTAATGTTTGTAAAACCGGTGTTTTAACAAATAGGCATGGCGATTTCAACTGGTGGTTGTGGCATCTATTTTTAATTCTACGTTTGTGCGATGTCACCGAATCTCTATATTACAGGACCTTATCCATAATTCTCATCCTGTGAAGATGGAAAATAAGGAAAGATAACAAAAACATTATGAATGTCGGAAAATAAGGAAAGATAACAAAAACGTTATGAATGTCTCGTATATAGTTCATATATTTTTAGAACAAATCACCTAAAATTTAGTACAAATATTTTAGCGATTTTAAAATAAAGATCTAGTCTTTAAACTGCAAACATGGTATCAGTGTGTACTAAGCAAGTTACTACTGTAAATAGTAAATATTCATGTATAGGAAACATGATTTTTCTGGACATTTACGAATGTTCAATAATACAATAGAATAAGTAATACTACATTCGAGATCTGCAATAGAGACTCAATATATAAAACTTCTATATATATAAATTAAAATAGGAAAACATCTGCCCACTGGGAGTCCGTCTCCGAGGTAGGATGTTGTCCGCTATGGAGGCAATACAACGCCGCCGCCCACGCTCACCCAAGGTCTGGAATGCGGTTAACCTAAATTACACTTCATAGACTATAAGAAAAAACGGAATTAAGACTAACTGATTTAAAACCAATTAACTGCAAAAACCTTAGTTAATATTATATTCAACTCATTTCAGGACTTTCATTCAAGTACACGTTAGAAAAAAACTGAAGAGTAAGTATGTTATATACTTAAATCAACACAATTTTAAATGAATTTTTATTCAACTGCTGACTTGTTTTTGTAATCAGCATCTTAAGTTTTTTTTATTCAACTGCTGACTTGTTTTTGTAATCAGCATCTTAAGTTTTGGCTCAATATTTCAATAGAAAGGACAAAATCTTAGGCAGAAATAAACATTAGGTGAAAAAAATAGTCATTATTTTTCTAATATTATTTTAAATTTGACAAATCACGTTCATTTAAGTAACATACGGTTTATCGTAGTTGGTGATATCTCCAAGTAACAAATAGAAGTATGGTTCCATAAATTGGGAAGCGCGATTGTCTGAACCGGGGCCAAAGTGCTTAATTATTGAAAACTGGAGCATTCTTGGGATTAGTATTGGCCCAGTAAATTGTGACCATTGTGATTCCCTTGGAGATCTTGGAACACAGCCAGACTCCTCTCTTCGACGCCCACAATCTGCTGTTGCTGTAACATGATCACGCTATATTTTGTAAATTCCAATTCAGAACATAAGATTGATGTAACCCTCGCAACAACACTGAATCCAGACAGGATCAAATATGTACCTGATTTCTGACCATAGAACATTTTAAGTGATATTTTATATATCTATAAAATATAAACACAGATTGCTTTAATAATATGTTAACACTTTAAATAGTAGAATCAAATATTAATTCTCCTGGCTAAACCTCAAATATGTTTTATTTGATTAATAATTTTTGAAGAAATACTCTTTAGGAATTTGGCCTGTTGATATAATTAATTGTTTTAATTGAATGAACTTTAACAGGGCCCAGTGTACATATGATAACTTTTCTGTCCATAGGCTTATTACCGTTAAACAAAGTAGCTATAAAATATCAAGAAATTTAAAGAATGAATTTACCTAAAAGTTAATCTGAAGTTAAAATAAGTATGCTGATGGTTTGTAAAATATTACACCTGCAGGTTTGTTATTTTGGAGGAATTTATTAACTTAGCAGTTTAATGATTTGTTTTTAATGAATAAACAATTTCAAAATACTCCTGTTTTAGAAGATATATATATATATATATATATATAAATATTGCTGTAAAACAGTATAGTTTAAGGTCTAACACAATATTTTCAACTAACTCGGCCTTTTGCAAATCAGAGAAAAGGATGCTTGGTAGAAAATTATAGAAAACACGTTTAAACATACAGTACAAATATGAATATTACAGTGATTTACATATGAGGCTACATTAGAAATACACATGAACGATTCTATAGTATGCAGAGTCTGATAATAAGAAGTGCAAACAAGTGTCGTTTACTCACTTCACTGTATATCTGGGAACCTATACTGTACTTGTAAAACAATTGGGTGAGTTTCTAGAAGGGGAAGGGGGATAACAAATTATAGAATCATATTGTATTACCTCTGTACTGGCGATTAGTCCAGGATTAGTTATGGTTAATAATAATAATGTATAAGAATGACAATATGTTGTTTATGATTCTTACTTCTACCAATAAAAAATTGGTAAATTTCCTTGCCTTATTTCAAGCCGTCATTTTTTTTCTTTATTATGAGTGACGCCTATATCTAACGAGTCAGAATGAGGAGATGAGCCAGTTTAGTTGTAAATGAGGAAATATGGGCATACATCGCGTCTGAAAGCAAAACAGACTGATTTTATTACTCACTATGTAAATGCCATTTGCTTTGTATTCATAATTATATTTTTAACTACTCATTTATAGATTTTGATTCCTCAACTTTAAATGCTAAAGTAATCTTGTCCTGCAAGTGTCCACAACTTATTATATGTTTAACATAACAATAGCTCGGTACACATTTAGTATTTACCATATAATGTATGTTTATCTAACATTAATTCTTTCTTATGCGATTGTCATTTACGATATTCTGACAACTTCCATTTAAATCACTTATCCGCGTCGTTATTTGTATATTCTTGAACATATCTAGCCTTCTTAGAATGTTATCTAAAGATAGACACGCGTATATATTATGCAACATGATTCACTCAGTGATTCTCTTCAACGTTAAACTCCCCAGCATCTTCCGCCTGCATCATGAATATGGTACAGAGGAAGTGATTTTCTTGTTGATTCACGAATCCAGTCCGTCTGACAGTGATTATACGTTATAGCAAAGCGAAGACCCAACTGGTCGAATCGTTCAGCAAATTGGTCTGTAATCATGGGTTATTATTTGAATACAAACGATGTAAGAAGGAGTTCATTTATAACTTCAGAGATGATGCCTGGTTTGATTTTCCTTAGGAAGTTAACTGTAATATATAATCGAATAACAACAGCCCGAATTTATACTGATTGTAAAATTAAAAATATGGTTATATTTTATAAAAACTTACATACAGACGTACATACCTGCATGCACAGACAAGTACGTATCTCAGAGACATGTAATTACCAAGATTTTTATGTATTTTTCATCCAAATGTGGCACAAATAATGTTTGTACAAAAACGGAAACGTCCCAAACATTTGGGTATTTTTTATTTATGTAATAGTCGATTGAATAATTGTATAATAAACATTACTTATTTAAAAAATGTAACAAATTTAAGTATATTTATAGAAACATTTTACGATTGCAATCTGTATATACATACATACATATACGAGTATATACATATATACAAATATATATATATATATATATATATATATATATATATATATATATAAGTGCCTCGAGAAATAGAAAAACTAGAGCATTCCCACAAAGATCATCATCGATATGACTTGAAATGGAGCTGCAAGCCCTAGAGGGACTTTATTTTGTTTATCAATTTTCAGTATTATAGCATTAGAAAGATGAAATTTGGTACAAACGTCTCTTATGCTATCAAAAGACTAATAAAACACGTTTCGTGTGGATCATCTTACATAGGGGATGAAGTATATACATCCCTAGAAGAACTGTATTTTTTTATTCAACTTTCTGATGATCTGGACCTATAATATTTTAAATACAAGGCCTTATGCTCTCAGCAGGCAAAATAACGACTTTTCATGATGATCATCTAGGCATAGGAGTTTATACTATAAACAAACAAAATAAATGATTGTTCTTATAGATCAGCTACTCAAGACTTGTTGAATACGGTTACAAAACTCACTCGTACCTTTTAAGAATAAATATCATTTAAGAATATCATTTAAGAATAAACAAGTTCTATAGTTCAACCATCGATAGGAGTTTAAAAAGGGTTAGAACCACTAGAAGAACTATGTTACTCTTATTCAACTTCTCATTACAAATACGTATTATTCTTTCTTGTATTATTATCACATACTAACGGTATAAAGTACATGCTTTTGACCTAGGTAGACTTTTAGACCTATAAGTATATATTTTGTTGATCGGGGCTTGTTGCTTGCTTGCTTGTTTGTTGTTTAACGCTCCGAGGATATTTGAGACGGGATGAAGACTACAAGGACCAAAAGTAGATACTTTTTGATTAAAGTTGGCTTTTCAGAGTGAGTAATTATCGTACTAACAAGGCACACTCTACTATGGCGTGCGAAATATAAATATTCTGATCCATAAATGCTTCTTAACGTAGTTAATTTGAAATATGAGCCAGTAGCAATAATTATTTTATTTAAGTTTAAAATACTCCAACAATAAAATTAAATATTTTAAACTGTAAACATGTCTACTTACAAATCAAAATTATCATGGGATTAAATTGCATTAAATCATTAGTGCTTTCACTAAGATTACTGTGGACTAAGTATTCATCCACTCTGATTTAAAATAAGTTATAGTGGAGTTCTAGAAGCTAGCTACTCATTCTATACCATTGGAAAGCTGGATAGGATTAAGTGTATTTCATTGGTACTCATAAAAACTCTTTTACTCACTGAATTCAGAGCTCCAAAATATTGTTTTTAAAACATAATGTCCAGTTATTTTAGAATGAACCAGAAGATTAAAAGTGATAATCACTTATTTTCAAAAAGGATGTGCCTTTGTTGTACCTGCTATTCGATGTGAAATCGCGGGTAACTACTATTATAATATACGTAACAATGAAAATGAATAGGAAAAAAAATAATTGATATGGATAGTGATAACAACGAATTATTTATTAGACTAAATTTTATGAACGAACGTCACATTTTAAAGTCAACACTAATTAATTCCGATTGACTGTGGCGCCATCTGCTTTCAACGTTCACAGGCTTTTAATTGCCAATAAGGCCTGATTGGGTAATTTGTAATTGCCATTTGACTCTCAAGACTTAATTAATGGTTTAATGTGTTTGGTGTTCGAAATTGCAGAAAATTGGTTTCAAGTCCAATGAAGTGACTTTCTTTGAAAGTAGCTCTTCAATCGAAATGCGCACGTAATTCTAAATTACCAGTTTAAGAATAAAATTGCATATAACATTTTAAATAACAACAGTTTACGTAATAACGCAAGAAAACAAAAATGAGTCTGAATCCTGGATGTTTTCCCACTATTAAACATTATAGAAATTGTGTCTGCCTACTGAGTGATAGGTAGACTTCAATGATGTTTTGCCACATCCCAAGGTTGGACATATACAATAATAGAACTCATCCTTCTGTAGTTAGAAAGGCAGTTTCATGCAAAACTTAAAGTATATAGATTACATATTTCTCGAGATATCTCACTATATAATACTTTGAAACTGCTGTACATTCAATTAGCTCTCATAGTAGTGTTCAAATAATATAAGTTCCAGGGAGCTAGGGATGGTACTACAACACAAGAATGCTCTGAAATCAAATACTTTTGTCACCAACTTTTTAGCATTGATTTTCCACTTCTACTTAAATGCAATTTATTTTTACTCTATAAATAAAAAAAAGGCACACACTTTAAATTCTTATATAATTGTTACTCTATTAATTTGCTTACAAATTTATTTTTACTCTGTTATTTTATCGTTGGTATCCTAGATACATAGAAGACCAAATAAGAATATTTTGAAAGCTCAGACAAATCGCATGGAGTCATATATGCACCTACTCAACAGTAGGCAACCCCGGGGAAGCAAATTTTCACGTCTATAGGCCAGTTTGCTCTAAAGAAATCGTTTGAAACAGGAAGAGAGATAGATAGACAGATCAAAATTAAATTTTTTCCCACCCCTCGAGTGATAGGCTTCGTAAACACACAACAATTAACTCCATGATTATAAAAACTTTCTGTTATAAAATGATATAAAACTAGACTCTTAATTTACAATAAAAAGCTCACACCCATACAAAATAGAAAAAAATAACGAAGAATTATATATTTTAGACATGAGAATATATGTTCCAGGAACAATCTGAATTCACCTTCAGGGTGAGATGTGACCTACATTCTACGACGTTTGTAGATATTCATCGCCGCTTTCCTGCAAATTGTAATCTGTAAGTTCGATCAGTTATGGAAGCTTTATTCGGACGATGTCGATCTCAAGAATAGGCATTATACATGTAAACAATACAATCCTCGATTGTAATTCCCTTGAACCATAATGCCCTAGTGTCTTTGGTCCTAGAACTAGAAAGCGTATCACATTCATTATATCGCAATAACGCATTAGGTAAGTTTTGTTCATCAATTATAAAAAAAATTAGCAGCAAATAACAGTGGAATATTCATTGTCAACACGAGTAACAATGACTGTGGCATACTTATATATTTTGTTCAGTAGTTTTAACAATTTTATTAATTAGCTATACTGAATATAATGAAGTATAGAAGGCATTTATAGTACGTCTCCACGTTTGTGTACTTAAAACAAAAAGATACATCACTATTGGTTAGAAATGGTTGATTTAACGTGACTATTGAGTTTAGCTCTATTTCACCTTTCCCTTAGGGATCAGTGCTTAGGGATCGTGTCAAAAACATCTTACAAGCTGCCCCATATTCCGTAGGCTGGGTATGTATTCCAATCAGCCGTTCCATATGTTTAATAGAAAAAATACAAATAAAAATAACACATTACCACATTACCGTTAAGAAAATTGAAAAACAACTTAATAGTCTCAAAACATTAGATTGGCCAAAGGCAGCGTAAACTATCCATAATATAGTTTAGTTTAATAAACTAGCAAGGCAAAGCAGAAAAGAAATGTGAACTGATTGTCACTATTAGTAGCAGCCCGAGTGTCAATGTCAATGTCCCGCTCATCGCTCGGTCAACCTGCAGTTAGCTCTGCAGTCTTAATTGGTTTAGTACCTGCCGGTAACTGAAGACTGAATCAGGACATTAATTTATACTTCACCAGTTTCAGAGTATAAAATGAAATTACACTAAACTTACCAACATATCGAACGTTTTATAATCCTTACTTGACATTTTGAGACAGATGTTCGTCACTGATGTTAATAAATAAAACTGTTTAAATACAACACACAACACCTAAAATTTCGAAGGTCTTTTCAAAACTTTGAAAGCTTATTTAGATAGCTTTGAAAGCTCCCAAGAGATAGTGCATCGTTGCTTGCCCTGTTGAGTGTGTTTTTGCATCGGTTAGATTTACTGGTTTTTCTATGTTTCTAAGTGCTGTTTATCTTCCACCCAGCATGCCAGCCAGTCAGTATGTGGACTTCTGTGTTGCCTGTGAGGAGGCATTACTTTCTGCAGGCACAACGCGGCCTATTCTTATAGTTGGAGATTTCAATTGGCCTAACAGGGACTGGACATGTTCCATGGATGCTGAGCGGGATTCTTCCTTTCGGTCTGTATTGGGTTTTGTTAACCTCTTTCACTTGCAACAGTTTAATGGGGTTAAGAATGACCGGGAAGTTGTGCTGGATCTTGTATTCTCCTCATTGAAGAATGTATCGGTTGAGCTGGCTTTGGATCCGTTGATGCCTGTCGAGTCCCATCATCCTCCTTTGGACATTGAAGTTGTGTGCAATGGCAATATGAAAACAAGAAATACAGTTAATAAGTATGATTTCAAAAGATGCAACATGGAAGCGGTCTTTCAAGACTTGCAGCTCTGGCAGTACCCTATTTTGGATGATTGTGAAGATATTGAGTATTCCTTTACACACTTTTGTACTAGCCTGAGTTCCCTAATTAAAATCTCAGACTCCAATGAAAGGTTTAGGGAAATCTTCCTTTCCCTGTTGGTTCTCCCGGAATTGAGGAGACTGGTTCTGTTGAAGAGGAAGCTTTCATAGTCAGTATAAGGCTACTTCTGATATGAATATTTACACGGAATTTAGTCGCGTGAGAGGGCAGTGTAAGGAACTTTCGTCACTCTGCTATCAGCTGTATATTGAGCGGGTGGAAGGAGCTATGGAGACCAATGTTAAAGGCTTTCTGGGCTCACATAAATCATACTAAGGACTCTGCTAGGTTTAATGCTTGGATGTGTTTTCAATGGTAAGACTGCTGAAGGATCTCAGGACATCTGTGAACTCTTTGCGATCACTTTTCTTCAGTGTTCAGGCCATCCACTAGGAGACCTTCCTATGGGGGACTGCTTGACTATCGGTTCTTTCACTGAGTTCTCTGCCTCTTGTGACGAAGTTGAAAAGATCCTCTCTTCTCTAGATGTTAATAAGGGGCCGGGGCCCGATGACATACCACCCTCGATATTGAAGTACTGCAGTTGCATTCTTGCTCCCCACTTGACTTTATACTTCAACCTATTTTTGCACTTGGGTATCTTTCTCAATGTCTGAAGACAAGCTTTATTACACCCATTTTCAAGAGTGGAGCTGTCTCCGATATAAAAAATTTCAGGCCAATTTCTATACAATCAACATTGGCTAAGGTGTTTGAATCTCTGGTTCTTGCTAGGACTATCTTTTTTCTTTAAGAGTACATATCTAGGGCCCAGCATGGCTTCTGTAGTGGTAGATCAGCTTTAACAAATCTGGTAATTTATTCAGGATGATATTATATCAGCCCTTTGCAAGAGGTCATCAAGTTGACAGTATATATATATCGACTTCGCTAAGGCTTTTGACAGGATTGAGCCATGTACATCTCTTGGCTAAGCTTAGCAATATGGGTGTCGATGGACCCATGCTGCGGTGGTTTTGAAAGCTATGTTAGTGGTCGTCACCAGAAGGTCAGATATAATGGGGCAACCTCTCGGGCCTTCCCTGTGCTTTCTGGAGTCCCTCAGGGTTCTCTGTTGGGCCCTGTATTGTTTACCATATTTATAAACGATTTTGACTCATGTTATCAAACACTCAAAAATATTACTTTTTGCAGATGATGCTAAAATATATAATGAAGTAGTCTCGAACTTGATTGCAGATTGCTCGAGGATGATTTGAATAACGTACTATTGTGGTGTTCTGAGAATGAAATGGAATTGAATGTATCTAAATGTGCAGTACTATCCTTCTCTCGAAGAACTGACACTCTGATCTTCAATTTTTCTCTTGGAGAAGAGCCACTTACAAGATCTTTGTGGTCAAGGACCTTGGAGTTACAATTGACATCTACATTGAGTCCCGACATTCATTTAGACTGTATTAGTAGGAAGGCAAGCAAGTTCGGCCCTTGGATTTATTATCAGAGTGTCCAAGGATGGTTTTTCTCCTGGAGCGTTAAGGACACTTTATATTCATCTAGTTCGCCCCATCCTGGAGTACTGTTCTCCTGTCTGGTCACCATATCAACTAGGCCACATTGATCTTCTTGAGGGTGTTCAGAGAAAATTTCTTCGAGTCATTGGTGTACAACTTGGATTTCGTTTATGCGGATGTTCCTTTGGATGACCTAAGCCACCATCTTGGACTTCAATCCTTGGATTTCAGACGTAAAGTCCTTGATCTAATGCTCCTAAAGGGGATCATCTCAGCCACTGTGGACTCAACTGATCTGCTTGGGAGAATCGACATTCGTGCCCACCAGTCTCTTAGAACCAGACAACTTTTTGAAAGAAGATTTCTGTCCAACCCAATATTCTTTCTTCAGTACCATACCACGTCTCCACCGTCTGAGGAACAGCCTTCCTGTTGACTTTGATTTTTTCGCTATGTCTGATGATGCTTTTAGGAGAAAAACTCAGGAAACTCAGTGCTTTGTGAGCTGGCATGTCCTGCTGCAGTAAACTTATGCATGTTGTATTTATTTATGTAGTAATTGTTGGTTTGTTGAATTTTTTTGTACATATTTTAGCTCATCTAAATTTTGTATATCTTGTAATTATTATCTGATAGCATGTATTTGTTTACTTTTCTGTCCTCACTATAAATGAATTAAGTTTTTTGTTGAAGCTGATATGCATTTGGTGTATGTTGTAGCTTTTGTGTGTTAATTATTCGTTGTAATTACATACTTTTACCTCTTGTTACGATCATTGTCAATATTTGTTACAAGCCATGTATATTTATCTATTGCTATGGCTTTTGCTAAAGACATTATTATAAATTATATTGGTTCATTTTTTGCTATTTATGTGTAAGATTATATATATATAAAGTCCAGTTGCATGTTTGGCTTGACCCATAGCTTGTAAGTAGTAGTTTGGTTTGAGTGATGTTGCATGTTTGGCTTGACCCTTTGTAACTGAGTTTGGATTTAGCCGTCTTTGTAGGATTATATTTGTAATATTGTTGTATATTGGTCCTCGACCGTTGGAAGTTGAAACAGAATATGTTAAGTTCTCATACATTATATATATTTATCTTTTGAATTTGTTATAATATTGATTCATTACTTTGCATGTTATGTTACAGGTTACCGTATTTAATAATCATAAATTATTCTTTTATACTGAATATATTGTTGTTCATCTTGATGTTGGCTGCAAGTAAAATTACTGTATATTGTAAAATGGTGTTAACCGTATTATATGAATAAATAAATAAATAAACATTTGAAAGAACTTTAATTTTTAAGGTCAACGCAAATTTATAATCAGTAATTTCCTTGTAATCAGTAATTTTCCACGTTATATAATTAGTTTAATCTTTTGACACTACTGATAACTGATATTGTAATAACTTTTTTGTACATTGTAATATGGAGAATTGTTGAATTGATTAGTGTTGTTGATAATAGGAAGATAGATAGGCGGACAATACTAACCCTGGTTGATATTGACCATATATTCAGATTGTGTGATAAAAGTAGCATCAAAGATAGATTATATAAACGATGAATTGTATTGACAATTTAAAAGTATTTTTTACTACCCATTAGCATGGAATCGCCAGAACATGATGTTTTATTTGTGCACCGTTATGTGTTAAAAGGTTTAAAAAAAAGAAGAAGGAAAATGTTGTTAGTCATACCTAGTAAAGAAAGGTTGTTTTGTATCTGTAGTAGTATAATACCGATGTGTTGTTATTATGTTACAGTGTTCTTTTAGTATATATCAAGCAAAATGAATGTCGAACGAAATTTCATGGAAGATTCTAAAGAATCCTAAACGATTTGAAATTACCAACAGATTATTGAATTTGCACAGGCTTGAATTTTAGTTTTTTAGCAGAATCACGTAATGTACTTAGGGTATAAGATATAACTAACAAGGCACCATAGCAAGAGCACGCTGATAAATGTGTAGATGGAGTTTACTGTCGCTTTAATGCTTGTCGAACACTAAATGATAGCCACATTGAATTTCATTAGCAACTAATTCTTAAATGATTGCATATTCAAGCAAGTACGCTACATAATGGCAAGTACAAGCCAGACTTCTGACTGGCAAAGAATATGATAATTTTAAATAATTTAAAGGTTGTTATTTAAACTAAAAGAAGGTTTTTATTATCTTGGACTACAAGAATAGATAATTATGATAAATAATTAAAAAAGTTGTTTTTTTATTTGTATCTGAGTATTGGTTGTGTGTATTAAGCTAAGAAAATGTATCCTTAGAAAAAATATTGTTTGATATTTTTAACCCTTTCAAATATCCTTGAATTCGAATTTCAAAAAAGTTAAAATGACTGAAAATTAAGATTTTAACTGGATAAATTCTATCGGTTTCATGAAAATATAGGTTTTTGCATGTTGCTCCTAAAATAACTAAGTTTTATCCTTATTTTAACCACCCTGAATCTTAACTATATATTAGGTAGTACAATTACCATGTCTGTAATGCAATACTACAATCAACGTTAAAACCTATTTCTTTAGTTAATCAAATTCCACTTATCTGAGACTTTTCCTCATTATTTTTCTTTATTAAGGATCTGATAGGTCCTTCAAAGTATTGTGTCTATCTAACGTTCTGTCTGTTGCTTTCCCAGTTATTGAAGTTATATGGGAGTTATTATTGGAGTTATTGCCCATATAGGAGTTATGTGGGCAATAACTCTTTGAATGTCGTATAGATTTGAAAACTTGCTTGGTACATAGATTCCTCTTGGTCCAGTAAAGAACTATGAAATTTGGGGTTAAAATATTTAGAAGCAGTCCGTCAATTTTCCCTCTCATAAAGCGCACTGTCGATGAATAATGTAGCGTGAATGAGCAAAAGAGGATAACTCCAGTGGGGGCTGAGGTGTTAACAGAAGCGATGGTGGCTGTTTCCTTGTGATCATCTTCTCGTCTGTTGTATCACATGTGACGTCACTCAGCCTGTCATAACAGAATGATTCAATCGAGCCTCCCTCCCTTCCCCGACCTCCCCTCATCAACCTTAGCCATTGATTATTTGCGGTTTGTATGGGATAAAGAGATTTTCGCCTTCCACCGCAATATTTACGCAAACGAGTATGTTTGCGATCATGTGCCCCTTTGAGACCAAGCTTGTATGCTTCTACTAAATTATAAAGTCATATTACAAAGCTTTTTCAACTTTATGAACTAATGTACATGCATATAAAATATGAAATTTAGGTAATATTATAAAAAGGCCCGACATGACTTTTAAAGAGGCATGACTTAAGGAAATTAGATTTTTAAATATTAAAATACTTTAAATTCAAATTTATAAAGGAAATGTATCTTTTGAAAATAAATCATGGGATTTTCTTCAGCCGTCTTTTTAAATATTTTGTAATATGCCGTGTCCTTATCCTTTGTCTCCGAAAAAGGAGCCTTAAATAATGTCACTAATTAGTTAAAATTATTTATTCTTAACCGAAAATCGATTGTGCCACCTTCTTTTGTAAAACGTTGTTTTGGTGTAAAGTTTACAAGTAATGCAAATGGTATTCCAACTAATTAAAATATTTTCATTCTAATTTACCCGTATTACGGACACAAAGTCCATTCGTAAAGTAAGAACACAGTCTAGTTGGAAATAAAATCTATACACATATAAATATAATAATACCAGCGTCAGCCACCGAGACTTGTCTCCCGATTCAGCCAAAATAATGGACATTTATGTCATTGGGCTGATGCTGATTTACTCTCGTATATGACGGTTGATTTAAGTGTATGAATTTACATAAATATGATCTGCGGAAATACATATCATTTGATTTTTTCAACTGATGAGTAAACATAAAACTTTAAAATTTTGGAACTTTCTTATTATTATATACATCAAATTTTATTATATTATCATATTTTCAAAGAGACATCTTTAATTTATTATTTCGTTGAGATAAAAATATTTCGAACGGTCTCTGTGCCAAATAATGATGCATGTGAGTAAAATGTAAAAGTTACGAATGGATGAAGCAGGACGATACATCTGAGTGCTTCTGTTTTAAGTTTAGAACGAGAAGGAAGTTACAAATGCAGAACAGACGAGTGCTCTTTCCAAGTCGCCAACTTTTGACTTGTAAACTTGAATGTTGATGTCTGAAGTTGAGCGATACAGATCCGCCATTGATCTTTTGTGGTTAGAACACAACTGACAAACACATAGTTTAATTTAACCAATGCTTACCCACTATGACATTGTTTTATGTCTTCCGATTGAAGTGATTGAACATTTTCAAATCAATAAATCTGACTCCTAGAATCATATTTTAAAGCAAGCACTATAGATAGTTACTAATAGGTTAGCATTTAATCCTAAAAGTATTTCATTGGATAGTAACCTGTAATCTAAATGGCTTTATACCTGTTTACTTTAATTTAATCAAGTTATATAACACTCTGTTAAAATAAAATATCTTGCAAACAATTTACAAGTTCTGTTGTCTGTATTTAGGAAAAGGATAGCTTGGAGTCTCGTGACTAATCCAGCGACGACTATAGCGATAGAAGAGTCACCAAACATGGCGTCGGTTACAGGGATGAAATTGGTCGAAAATTATATAAAAAATATGTGAATACAAACATTTTCCAGATACATGCTACTCCTGCTGAATACTGAGACGAAGTATTTATCGATTCTTATACAGTCGAAAATAAACAAAATTGAAGAAATCATGAATAAAATATTGGATTATAAAAATGTTTACTGTTTTGTACGGTATATTTTAATAAACTAACATACTGTTTATATTTAATTTATTAATCAAATATTGAGCTCCTCATACGATCATAACAAATACTGTAATTTAATACCAAGTTACTGGTTGAATATTTATTATTCAGTTATGGTTGAACACTTATTATTTACTTATAGTTGTTGGTTTCATTGGTTGGTTGGTTCTACCTGGTATTAGTTTTCAGATGTGTAATCAAACTGAATAGGCTAGTATTGACATTTAATAATAACTTTGACAAATTTAGATGGTTAATTCCTTTAGCAAAAGAGTGATAGGTTATATTAGCATATTATGCATCATTATTATATGGAAGTATAAAGTATCTGAAATTGGGAATGAGAAATAAACCAATCAAATTAAATTTATTACTTATATATTTTCTTACATTTTTAATTTAAGTAAATGTTTAAAACTATTGAAACGATGAAACTAAATTATCAGACTGATGCTATTCCAGTTTTAAGGCCACGGTAGATCCACACATTCTAAATAGTCACTTTTAATTAAAAGAGCGCCATGAGGGTAACGCTAAAGCGGGATATTACTTTTAGATGATATCGTGAGAAGAATTTCACATGCGTGATCGTAATGTAAATGCTCGGCAAGCGGACACGGGAATTTATCATCGGGGTGGTAGACTCCGCTGGGGCGTTACAGCAATAAACTTTGAATCCAAAGGGAGCATCATCATTACTCCTCATAGCATTAATGGGCTGATTATTGTAAGGTTCTCAATCAATAAAGTCGTTTGAGATGATTGGCTTGTACCGTTATTGCTTCCTCCCATGGTAACATTAATTAGGCCTGAGGTTGAATGTTCGATATATTGTATACAATATGTGTTATGTATATGTATAAACTAGTAAAATATAGACTTCAAAAGATGGTAAAGTTGGTTTCTATAATTTAATATAAAACATTTTAGTTCTTCGAACATCCTAATACTATTATAAATGCGTAGGTCCTTTTTGGTTTTTTTTTCACGCGTAAACTATTCAACCGATTGTGCTGAAATTTTACATGGACATTATTACGCTTCCTGAGATGAGTAAAGGCCGTATTCTCATTTCAAAAATCCTTTCGGGCTACGCCCCACTGGTCTTTAAAGTAGGGAATTATCCCATTTTGGTCCCTAAATTTGTGAAATATTAATTTAAAGAGCCTGTCAAATGTAATTAACTGTTCTATGTAATAATTTTTATGACAGCTCAACCATATGTTTGAAGTTTGTTATTGACGATGAGAGGTTTGAAAGGTTTAACAAGATTTCGAACACTTGCCATTGTTATAGGTTATAAAAGGTATAACAACGTTTCGAGGATTAGAATCTATCCTCTTCGTCAGGTGGGGGAGGTATTAATACATATAAAAATAAAGAACAGAAAGAATTAAAGAACGGAAAGAAAAGGGTTCAACATACCCAACAACTGATTGGAGTCCAGTCCAGGCGTTGTCACTGCACAGAATGCAAGTCCCGAGCACAAACCACAAGATCAAGGAACCCAATACAAATGACACTAGCACAGGCTACAGTGGGATACTGTAAGTATGACCTCCTCCACCTCATTAAGAGGATAGACTCCAATCCTCGAAACGTTGTACTTTTACAAACTAACGATGACAAATGCCCATAATCCTGTTTTCCTTTCATATGTTACTGCTCTCATAAACATATTTAAAAACATGCTACGAATTGACAATAAAGTAGTAGAGCACAATCATTATTGGTACCACGTAACCAATCTGCAAAATAGATTAATTAACAAAACGAAGGTTAGAGTTAATGTAGGTTAGGCGAACATATTGTTATCAGCTTTAAAATATCCCTCGGATAATACTTTTAAACCACTGAAATGGATTGTATGAATGCAATAAACACTTACGATAAGATTGGTCTCAAAATCTCTCCCCTATATATCTTTAAATATTTAGCAATCATTTTAGCTGATTGTTACATGTAATAATCCTAATTACGTTCAAGTAATTCTTAAAACTGAACTAAATCATTAAATCATCACTTCATCAAGTTTTAACATGATGTCCATTATAATTAAAACAGTTCTAACTCGAGGTGTGAAGAATAACAATCTGACTCTATAGCTCCATGTCATTCGGTCTGATTGGTCTAGACAAATTGAATTGAACTTGCAGAACTTCCACTGTTTGATAAAATCGGTTCACAATATCTGTATTTCCGATGATATAAACTATATTACTTATTCACACAAAAACAGTGCTATAGTAGGTTGAAATTTAGCCAAAACCTTTACAAGACTTTACGTAACAAACTTGACAATGCCGAAGGCGAGGGAACTAACAACCACAACTAGCCTGAGTCGGCACAAATATCCTCTGGTTATTAAATAACATTTCTAAAGCCCGTCATTGATGTCATAATTTGTTGTTGGAAGTTTAGTATTTTAAACGGTAAGGGATGAATATTTCAAGACATTGAATTTAATTATACTTAAAAGTAGTTTAATATAAGAGATAAATAATAACTTTATACAATATACGTTAAAGAGCCAGACAAAACGTAACGAAAGAGTTACCGCACAGTTTGGTCGACGGATGGACGTACAGACTACCCTTTAACCTTTTGATCCCACAATCAATATTGTTCTTCCTTGGAAAAATATGAACCTATGTACTAAATTTCAAGTCTTTAGGACCTTTCTATCAAGAGTTATCCCACAGACAGATGGCCGGGCAACGATACGATTCTAGCGGGTCCTTACTAAAGTTAACTAAATTGCAGTTGACGTTTTCTAACTAAGAGCTGGTTCCACTTTTAAGTACTTGAAGTTTAACATTGTTCTTCAATTGCGATTTGCAATGGCTGGCTCTGAAACGTGGTAACTCCAACCCTTTAAGCCAAGGGCATCCAATTATTTTGTGCATTTTTTACCAATTTCTGACGATGATTCACAATAAAAATCTTCAGTGAGATCTCTTAACTTTATAAAATATTATGAAAAATATGATCAACAGTGATATATGCCAAATAATTATGATCCAGTAATATTCAGTAATTTATACAGCCTTCGTTGATCGATCTTAATTTGTGAATGAATTTATTAATCAAAATGTATATTAGTATTGAAATTCTGTTAATATTTTAATCATAATTTCTACTAAATTTTTCTTTCTACGGACGTTGAAAGTCCCTGTCCATTATAATCATTTGCGTAGAAAGGTAAACTTTTTTATTAGTTTAGTTCAATTAAAACAATTACATTAGAGAGTATTGTTTAATTACTTTAAATTTATTTTAGAACAATGGATGATATAATTATTACAGCGGATATCGTTTCACATTTGCTATTCCATTTATTTACAAATGCATTAACCACAATAGAAATCCCATGAAAATTATTCTTTTTTAATATTGGAAAGGCAGAACGTTTCATTTTGTTGTAATTATTTTATCATTTCATGCATATTCATTCTGTCGTGTTAGATTGTGAGACACATTATAAGGTGAGGGAATGGAGATTGACTAATTGTTCTTTATTTTAAGTTGTGTTTTATTTGAGAAATTAAGATTATAATTATCTCAGTAAGTGCATTGAAAATGTATGGAATTATTCCAAGTGATATTGTAAAATTAATAAAATTTGCATTAAAGTACTTTTAAATTCTGTTACTAAATTTGCCGTTTTAACGTGTTATACGTAGTTATACAATACAAAAGTATTAGTTATAAACGCCATAGCGGTTACAAAATTATATTTACGACGGCATTTGAGTACACAATTAATTTTGACGTAATTGTTTATTTTGGGATTCGTTCGACAAAACATAAGAAAATTTAAAGAATTAAAATAAATAGGTATTGAATATATCCTGAAACGAATAAAACAACTAAATTACTGCAGGTATAGTAATTGAAACCATGTTGATCAATTCCAGTGCACATAGGTTCATTTTAATTTCTTAAAATTCTGCCAGAAAGTTGTCATCTATCATGATAGTAAAACACCCCTGTAAATATCAAATTTCTGGTATATTTAATTTACCTTACACTAATTTTTCGTGTATTTTATAGCAGAACTAACAATAATTTTGCAAAAAATTCAAATAACAGTGGTGAAGATAATAACTCCTAAGAACTCCTTGTCTGCTGTCTACCACAATTGCAGTGCGATGATGTTTCTTTTTAGAATGTGTTTAAACTGTCTCTATAAACAATGAACTAAACCGAACAACAGACGAACGAGGAACGTAAAAGCTTAGAGAGAGTAATTGACAATTCCAGACTAAAGGTTCTGAGAGGTTCCTAGAGGTTCGTCGTCGTCTCGTCATCAATTGAAAGGTTTCCTCCATTGGGAATCCGAGTTGACTTGTCTGGAGTTACTTCTCTTACTGTCTTATTTTGCACTCATTGTTTTGCAGACAATGTATTAAGATTAAAATTTTAGGATATTCTTAGTCATTTTTATGAAAATGAACAATTCTCTTAGGAATTAAAAAGTCCAAAAAGTAGGCGTTCGGTTTAAATTAGATATCAATCATTATATTGCATTTTTAATTTGTCAAACACATATTATTATTTGTAAAATAATTGTCAAACTTTTTCAATTTGCGCAGTCGAGATCCCATGGGCTTTTGCACATGGCCTTTGCAATCTTTTTTTCTATTTCAAAGTCAGGGCCATATGGTTTAGCCTTTTCAAAGGTTGAAAAGGAGGCACTATCTCCATCACCCAAATAGTATTTATTACTGTTTGTCAAACACATATTATTATTTGTCAAATAATGAAATCTGTTATTTAGTTGCTTATTTCATAATGTATGTTAGTTTACAGTTTTACTTATACTAATAAAAGTTTATATTATTAAAAATACAAAAAATAACTTATGCTATAATTTAAAAGTGATCTGTTAACAATAATAATAATGTATACTGTATAGTAACTTCAACGTTATATACTATTTTCCAAATTTATAACGTTTTCTCATTGGGATAATTGTTTTTGTTTTATGAATATTGTAGATAAATAAAATTTTAATGTGGGTTTACAGGAATTTATCAATATTCGAATTTAATTATACATTCTGTTGTTCTGCGGACAACGAGATACTATGTCATAAAATATTATACATACAAGTACGTGATTTTTGAAATGGAATTAGGATTAAATAAAAATAAGTGTATAATTGGATAGATTAATTCTACTATTTCTATTTGTACGATTAGTTTTGATCACTTATCTACATCTGATTTTAATTACTACTGAAATTGTCAGAACCAACATGAATTTAGTAAAATCTGTATAACGGGGAGGTTTCTACGTAAAACTAGAACAAACTAATCCTCTTTAGTAGGATAAGAAACTAGAATCCTCTTTTAACGATTCTAGTTGAACTCGTATCAGCGATCCGTTTCGACGGCGAAATGAATTCCATGTCGTTACTTTATATAACGAAACACAGATTTACAAATTGTGTGTTACAACAACAATCTTCAACTAACGCGGAAGATACCTCTAAAAAAAATCATGTGCATTCAAATACTAAAAATCACCTGTAGTTAATTTAGTTTGGTGATCTACTTCGTCAGCCTTAGGTTTCTAGAAAATAGCGCCGTTTGAGGAACTGTGATCGCTCACATAACATACTTTTCCACGACATTTATTCTTAGAAATAAGTATAAATGCTAGTACCGAAATGGGCGCAAATTATGTAGCTCAATTTGTAATAGTATTAATAGTGTTACGACAAGTGACCTATGTTTCAAAAATTTCAGAACATTGTATAATTATTGAGGAGAACCTAGGAGAGACACGAGGCAATATTGTTTTGTAACACTCTTAACCAACACGTCTTCGGCTATTGCGGAACATTGTATAATTATTGAGGAGAACCTAGGAGAGACACGAGGCACTATTGTTTTGTAACACTATCTCAACCAACACGTCTTCGGCTATTGCAGAACATTGTATAATTATTGAGGAGAACCTAGGAGAGACACGAGGCACTATTGTTTTGTAACACTATCTCAACCAACACGTCTTCGGCTATTGCAGAACATTGTATAATTATTGAGGAGAACCTAGGAGAGACACGAGGCACTAATGTTTTGTAACACTATCTCAACCAACACGTCTTCGGCTATTGCAGAACATTGTATAATTATTGAGTAGAACCTAGGAGAGATACGAGGCACTAATGTTTTGTAACACTATCTTAACCAACACGTCTTCGGCTATTGCAGAACATTGTATAATTATTGAGTAGAACCTAGGATAGACACGAGGCACTATTGTTTTGTAACACTATCTCAACCAACAAGTCTTCGGCTATTGCAGAAAATTGTATAATTATTGAGGAGAACCTAGGAGAGACACGAGGCACTATTGTTTTGTAACACTATCTCAACCAACACGTCTTCGGCTATTGCAGAACATTGTATAATTATTGAGGAGAACCTAGGAGAGTCACGAGGCACTATTGTTTTGTAACACTATCTCAACCATCACGTCTTCGGCTATTGCAGAACATTGTATAATTATTGAGGAGAACCTAGGAGAGACACGAGGCACTAATGTTTTGTGACACTATCTCAACCAACACGTCTTCGGCTATTGCAGAAAATTGTATAATTATTGAGTAGAACCTAGGAGAGATACGAGGCACTAATGTTTTGTAACACTATCTTAACCAACACGTCTTCGGCTATTGCAGAACATTGTATAATTATTGAGTAGAACCTAGGAGAGATACGAGGCACTAATGTTTTGTAACACTATCTCAACCAACATGTCTTCGGCTATTGCAGAAAATTGTATAATTATTGAGTAGAACCTAGGAGAGACACGAGGCACTATTGTTTTGTAACACTATCTCAACCAACATGTCTTCGGCTATTGCAGAACATTGTATAATTATTGAGGAGAACCTAGGAGAGACACGAGGCACTATTGTTTTGTAACACTATCTCAACCAACACATCTTCGGCTATTGCAAACATTGTATAATTATGGACAGTTTCAGAGAGGAACCTGGGAGAGACACTAGGCAACTTTTGTTTATCTACACTATCTCTGCCAACTCGTTATCGAGTATTGACTTACTGAATTGCAAATTACCGATACAACTGCATGGGTTTAATTTTTAACTTTAATTTTTTAACTTTTAACTATTGTGATGTAAGATTTATAAATAAAAAGGTTGTCAATATGTTAAACGCTTAACACATATTGCAATTGACATAACATTTTCTCTTCCATTAGAAAACGTTTCTTATTAACAGTATCTCAATCATTCGTCGGCTATTAAAGGATTTATGTTGAGAACTGGAAAAAACACTGAGGGTCTCATATTACTCAAGGAATTTAACATTTTTATCGAAAACATTGAACTAGCATAATTTTTCTTTTATATTGCGATAAAAGTCTATATAAATACGTATTTAATATGTTAAAAATCTAACGGATTTTGCAATTGCCACAATATTTATTCTTTCGCAGTGCTTAGATTTGTGATGCTGATTAGTTTGGAGTCGCTAGGATTGGATTTTAAATACATTCCGTAACTTAAACACTTTTAAGTTAGTTTAAATGGTAAGTTATTTAAAATGTATAAGTACATTTTAATTCATAACGTGCGATACGGATCCCTTGTTGTATCCAAGGCAGTTTTCTTGGTTTATACAGTTAAGTTAGCAAATATAGGTTTTTATAGGCTGTTAAAGTAACATTAGATTCACTTTGCGGACCATTTACAGGGTCGTTAACATTAACTTGGAGGCCGCTGTTAGTGTTTAGAGGATCTCGTCGTTAATTGTGGGCTATTTCAGTTCAAGTAAATAAAATCAAGTTCAGTATTATCATTTTTTTCATTTTAAGATTTGAAAACATATAAAGTAAGTAATCAAATTACATTTATTCCTAACACGCAACACTATTTTAATATTTATTAAGTTAAATATTTCTTGATTAATATTTTAAGTATATTGAGTAATTCTTATCAATTTTAAAAACTTACCGGTTTTGAAATATAGACATGTTTTTACGATTAATATGATATATTGATTTCTTTTACTAACTTATCTAACATGAGGATATTCGTAACAAATATATTGTAAAATATCCTAAATATCCTGACGATACCTGTAATCATCCTTACAACCTCATATGTATGTTCATCGACGCATAAGTAACTTCTGATGAATGATGGGAGTTCGCTATAAACCCCTAACACCTAATTCCTGTCCTACTGTCCTCTTTCCTGGCTCATGTAACGGCAATTAGTCAAGAGACCCTGAGGTCACATTGGAGTTGTATTTAGGACATTCCAATTTAAATTAGTGTTCGTTCTCAAGTTCAGAAAGTGTTCTCCGAGAGTAGCAATGGCATTACACTGACGTGTGAAAACTTATGTTATACACAATCGCTCACTTTTCAGATATCGTGGGAACAGCTTTTTGATATAAACAAATATTTACTTTTAGAAAAAGTTGTAGGCATTATTCACGGTCAGAGTGTATACTTTGTACCGTGGATATAACTCATACTCTTGAGTAAACCTACTTGTCCTCTGTTTGAGCTTAAAAATTTTTATAAAAATATCTTTTCTTACTATTTTATATGGATGTTTACTTCAAACTATATAATATTTTCGCTAATGATAACGTCGATGAAAAGCTTAAAATATTTTGAAAATAAATATTATTGAAATAGCATTAGCTTATAGGCTATTGTCTGTGGGAAATATCCTTAGGTATTTTTTCTTAAAACACTTAGCGAAACTTTGTGATGTATGTGTGAGTAAAAAAGAGTTATCAGAACTAAAACTTTGTTTCAGAGAGTCATGTAGGCAGAATTTTGTAAGGCTCGAATTGCTGACACTCCCATCTCCTCTACATGTATGAAACTGTCTTGTACTGTCGGTACAAATGTAAAACCACACCTGGCAGGGACGTGCATGCCTGTTACACTTCGGGGGAGGGATATGTAAAGGACATCACAGCACTGGCTCCGGAGCTTATGAAGCTCTACCCCGTGGGGTCGGAGCCAAACTGATCAATTCTCTTGACATCGGTATACGTGAGGAACACAGGGGAGTATTGTTTAAAAAGAAATTTTTCAAATATTTAAACAGGGGCTGAGTTTGTTGATCGTGACCCACATTGTTAAAATTATGCATTTTAAAGGCTTCAGTTATGTTTTAATTTTGTTATAATATTTTATATTTTCAACCATTTTAAAATTGTTTAACCAATTAAAAGTTAAAACTAGTGTTAAAATTTTATTTTTACTTCTTTAATTATATAAAATTGTTGATTTTTTAGTAAAAGTTATGAAATATCCATTGACGTAATGATTGTGTGTATTTAAATTATGTATGTCAGGTTATTTTATAAATATCTGTTTAAATTCCATTTAAAACTTATATTTGTGCTTCAAATAATTAACGTAGAATTAAAATTAAAGTAACGGATGCTATGCAATGTGTAAATAGTTTTACAGCAATAAAGAGATTTATTATTATGATTAATATGATAATATTATAGTATAATATTAATTTTTCTCGTAATTTCAGAGGATAAGGAAAATTATCATACTAAATTTGAGTGTTAAATTTTAATTATTACCCTAAAATATGAAAATAAAGACACTGTCCTTAGTCCTAAAAGAACTTTAGCGCCATTATTTCTCTTGTTTTCTTATCAAATTTGTGGTTTTGATAAAAAAGAAAATGTATCTGTTCTATTTGTTACACAAATAACAAAAAGGTGTTCCGCTGAGTTTTTGCTTTTCCACAGAATATGCGTTTATCAATCTTACTTAAACCCACTTTCATCATTTGTTCCTGAAGAAGGCCATCATCACCTATGAGCATTCCTAGTATCAGTCGTATATTCTTCTTACTTAGGTCCTGTATTATAAAACCTCCGAAGATTCTATAATCCAGCCATAGGTCTAGAGGGCTACTGTCCAATACTCCAAATATTAGGACAGATAAACATGTTTGATTATCTGTAACCTAAAACCTTGCTCCATGTCTTGTTCTGACAATACATTGAAATATATATATAGTTAAGGTTACTAGATATCTACAGGAAATATGTGAATTCTGGAAACAGTTCCTATTTCCCTAATGAAAAATAGTATGTGATTGAAATTTTATATTTAACTTTAAGTTGCTATTACCGAACTAGTACATCATATAACATTAACTAATATTTTTCAATTTCATCCCGCTTATACTTTAATATTCAACGTTTATGGTTTTTAATCAGCCACTTTAAATAAAGCTCATATTTATTTTTATATTTTCTTTCTTTGTGAGTATGTTTGTTTTAGGTAATTTTCTTTTCCTCACTAATGTCATTACTAAATATTTTTATTCAACGCTTTTTTCAAAGTTTTATAATTGTATCATACCCATTCAATCCTGTACATTAAACTTACCATTTATTAAATACCTCGACAAGTGATTTATTTAAAGTTTAATCTTTTCTTTTAATATAAAATGAATCTTTAATTGGCATTTATGATTCTTCGATAAACTGGATCTGGAACACACATATAACAATAAGTGGAATTCTGATAGAGTTTGCAAGACTGACCGGTGAGTCTATTGTAACATACAGTGCTTTTGTTTTGTGCTACAGCGAATAATGTATAATTTAAAATATTCTTATCATTATCTTGTCTTGTAACATTTTTAGTTTACTTTTACTATTCAATTTGGAACTAGTCCTTCAAATAGCTACTGTGCAAACTGCATATGTTGATCGTTGTTTAATGTATTTAGTGTAAGGATAATATAGTCAAGAAAACCATATAATTTTACTGTCAGGTGTTAAAAGTATCCATTGTGAAAAAAAAAAAAACCATTGAGAACAAATATAACAGTGCAAATCACCTTAAAAATGAACTTATCGTATCTACGTTTTATGATGAAACACCACTAACACATTCTGCAGTACTACAAATCGGAATCCAGGAAAGAAACACAAACTTCTCGGTTATGACAATTAATGTATCTTGCAATGTCCTTCGTATTATATTTCAGTTAATCGATCCCCAAACAATACCAGTCAATTAATACAGTGTCGTTACTAGATATATATGCATATGTTGGATAATGTTGAAGAGTGGACAAAATCATATTATATTCACGAGTGGGAGATCGTAAGTATATATTCGAAGACGTGTTAATATCAAAGTAAAATATAAGTAGTTGTAAATTCTTGGAAATTATCTACGTACAGCTATGGTAAACAGAGAATTATATTCTAAACATCTGGACAACTCCAGTGGCGGGCTAAGTACGAAAGTGTTCAATCATTAGAAATTAATCATAAATCACAAACCTGCAGAATTAAAAACGGAAGTATTGTTACTGAAGTGTAAGGGATTGGGTCGCTTAGAACTGATTACTTTATGTATCCTAAATTAACTGAAGAACGTAAGCAGCTTGCACTGTAATATATTTTACAAACATATAAGGATTAAACTAATCAGGGCTTGTTTTAATCGACAAAATGCGCACAAAGTTGATAATTTCTATAAATAGATTCTATATATATATATATATATATATAAAGAACATGATTTAAGGTTTTCTGGAACTCTCCAGACAAGCTCGTTGGTTATGCTGTTTAACTGTCCCTTGTTATGTTTAATTCATACCATTCTTAGGGTAAGGAGATCCTCCCTTCCTGTTATGAAAACACAAATTGAACTTAATGTTGTATTTTACCCACCCCTGAACATGGGTTAGCTACGATACAAAACAACGCTTGTTAAAGGTGCTTATATTTAAATAATGTTTTGATTTTAAAGGTACAAATATTTTGAGACAAATCCGTAAACACTCAATTGCCGACTGTGATTTATTCATAGCCATATCGTTTATTTCATTTCGTCCATGCGTATAATTAAACGGATTAACGAACTCAAAAATACAAAATTACAAGGTTTTATATGAGTTCATAACTTGTTTAATACAATCATCTGTTCATAACCATCTGCTGCTACCCATTAGCATTTCTTGAACCAGTTTATTAGCACTTCCATGTAGTTCCAGAAACAGTAATAGCCTAACACAGTTTATTACTATCCATGGACGTATGAACACGAACTACAATAATAACGTGATTAAATATAGACGTATAAATCATATAATCACTTTTTTATTAAAGTAGTACAACTATCTGAAAAGAATATAATTTAATATTTAAAAAGTGTGAGATATTCGAGTTTTGAACGATTAAAATTATTGTTACATAAAAAATACCTGAGTTTATTATGTTTGTAAATGAAACAACATTCTTTGGCTCCTATAGCAGTAATATTGGTTTTTAACACGGAGAAAAAAGTTATTAATAGCAAAAAGTTAGTTACCATAAAGTGCAAGTAAGCTGTCTTACTAACTGTCGAATCAAATTAAAAACCTGTTGTAAAAAACCTGTTGTAAATTCGATGGTAGCTGTGAGGAGACTGCTGTGTTATCAAATATTAATTTTAGACATCAAAAAAAGAAGATATTGTAAAATAAAAGAATAATTATTCGTATTAAAAAGAAGAAGTTATTTAGAAGTTATTACAAAAAAGGTATAAAAAATATTTACACTAAAAAAGTTACCCAGCAACTGAAATACATTGTTTATTGAGGTTATGGTAATATATTGTAAATATTTTGCATATCTTGTGGAATTAACTACGATAACAAACATATAAAACACGTATGTTTGTTTTTTATCGGCGATGAGTAAATGAGTAACATATATAATTAATTAGGTAGCTTTCTTAGTAACCAAGTTTAGCAGGAAAATGTATGTTTTATAGAAGGATTCATGTAGAAACTATAACAAATTTATGGAAGTAATAAAATTAAAAAATACTTTCATATAAATAAGGATATCAACCAATTTGTATTTGAAGGGCCACCTTCACTATGGCTAAGCTGCAATATTGCCAAGGGATGAATAAAACATAGTGAACCTTTACAGGTTCTGTAAATATTCCGCAAAGGCTTATTTGAGACAGTCCACACAAGCTATTTATCTACCTACAGATTGTGGCAGTTACAATAGCAAGTTACGTCTCCATGTGACTCAAACTACACTCGTAAGAATATTTAATTTTTTTGTTTAAAAAAATTAAAATATGGAAAAGTCAGTAATTGAGTATTTGAGGTTTCGCATTCATTAGAAAATACCTTTAATAGGTCTTGAGTTGCATGGTTTATATTAACACTAAAATACGTTGTATGTAACTTGAAGGCAAAAATCAGGGTATCTAGGTTGAGCTCATATCATATGTTAAGGAAATCTTGTCAAGAGACTATAAAGGACAGGGAAGGTCATTTTAAAAAGTTGCAACTCAGACGAAACCTTATCTCACTCTGCATTGTTTTTTTTTTTAAGAAAGCTTGTTACTAGTATTAAGAAAACCGTGTTATTTTAGCGTCAGAAAACTTAACAGAATACTGAAATTAACAGTATTTTGTATACATATTAGCCACAAATATTTACGGAAACTACGTTGAATGCAATCAATAATTATTTAGGTAGGCATATAACACTGAGTAAAGTATATCTGCAACGGTTAACAAAATATTGAGTTTTTACACATTTTTATGCAATGGTTTGAAAACAATTTAGGCGTTTCAATCTTTTGAAACACACTGTATGTTCGAGATTCATAGTATATAACACGTGAGTAGATTTTAAATTAATAGAGTGAAAAGTCTGTTCAAGCATAAGGTACACAATTATATCATAACTCAAATGAATAAAACCCTAAAAAATGCAAATAATTATCTTTCCAATTTATTGAACTCATCTAAAAAAAACAGAGATTTGTATAAATTTTGGTAGAAAACCGAAAATTATCTCGCGTTTTAGTCTTTCTTTGAGCAGATATTCTAAGAGAGCGAATGCTTTATTTTTACGATGTGAATTCTAATAAAATTATATTAAACAGATTGTGAATGAATAGTCTAAACAGTGCAATGTTATGGAATTAATTAATTATAAAACCAATAGTGCTAAACGTGATTTATTAAATGTTATGGGTAAGTCCTTAATATAACTTTCAAATATTGTGTCAAATATTGCAATATAAAGTAGTATCTACAATTCCTAGTACAAATTGAAAGTACAATGAAAGGTTTCATCGGGTTAGAACCACGAATATATAGTATACTTAACTTACAGTATATTTATAAATTACATTCTAGATTAAACTATTACAATTTAAGATATTGAGTTAACTTAATTTCACCTTCCGCTTAGTGCAGAGCCTGGAATCTGACACTGGTGAAGATTAGTTCCTGGAATCAGCACCTAGAGTCCACATCTGTCTGATGGAATCCATACAAAATCCGCGACAAAGACTGTTTGTAAAAACGAACTCATTGCATCGCTTCGACATCAGAGACACCTAGCCTAACAAAGGAGCTCTTTCTATCTGGTTACCCAGCAACTATCTAATGTAATCTAGATGACGAGGTATTCTCTTTGTCTCATTAGGTGCACAATTGAGTCCACTTCGATATTTTACCTGTAGACACGATCCTAAAGCGTTGTTGTCTTTGTAGGGATTATTTGAAACGTCGGTATATTTTAAGGAATTTGTCTCTGTTTCGTACCATTTCATTATTAAATTATACTGTGTAATTTTTATAAATTTACAATTACCTTGCAATTAGTGTTTCATTAATTTTTCCTGAAGGCGGTAAAGTCTTTGTAAAAATTTGGCACTATGATAATCCTTAAAAGTAAACACTTCTACAAGTAATTCAGAAAAAAACTCAGTCGCAGCGGCCATGTTTTATTCATACCTCTCCCAGGTTAAACGCGATTCAACCTTTCTTCTAAGAAAACACCAATTTCATTTAAAGCTGTATTTTTACTCTCGTAAAACGCAAGTTCCTCTCGCGTTGCTCCCACTTTCCTTGATTGTTTTAAAAGTGTTTACCTTACTTCAGCTTATAAACCGTTGTGGATCAATAGTATTATTCACGGTCTAAATAAAACAATTGGATCTACTCGGAAAAGATTTAAGACAAATAAATAAGTCAAAACTCTAGGATGAATAAAAGAATTAAAAACGAACTTATTATTGTATGGTACGGTATAAATAACATATAAATTAACTAGCAGTTACCTGCCGCTGCGCACGCAATTTAGTATTGATTAGTGTTTTTATTAGACATTTTAAGCACTTTAGAGATAAGTGATAATCACTGAAAGATGTTTCAATCTCTTAAATTTATTTTAGATATAAGTTTAAAGAATAGTGTTTTGATGCCCTGAAGTCGGAGTGTGAAACAGTTTTGACAGGCTATAAACACTTATGTTTCGAATGAATTATATTTCCGACGCCAATGTTGAGTTTCCCTTGTTTCTCCCATCAAGCAACTGAATGATTTGGGTCTGTGGTACACGAGCATCCACCCTGCTGTATGCGGCAGTTTGGGAATTATCATATTACGGCAGAAAACTTTTCCTATTTCACACTTTATCCACACGTGTGTGATATCTTTCTCAAACCAGATGTGTTTTCTATCTCTGCTATCTGTACAAACTTTTAGAGAACTCATATATATTAAAAATTTGTAAATTGTCAATTAATATGCTACAAAGAGTGAAGTTAGATTAGTAGCCTTTTCTTAGTCATCCAGTAATAATGGAAAATACAACATTCTTATAGTGTACCTTGTACAGTTACTTATAAGATTTAAAAGCACTAGTAATTATTTTTTACAGACTATCCCTTATCCTTTCGCGGATGATAAAATACCAGCAAAACATACGTTAAGATTGTAGGCTAGCAACAAAGATTTTTAACACATACCCATTTCTCTGACAGTTTTATGTAAATTTAGAGTGTGATAGTCATTTGGACTAAAACATCTTTATACTTGTTTACGGCAGAAAAGGTACAATGATACATCCGCATACGAAATTTCAGAAAACCAAATATTCTGTAATAAATAATCGTTCGATTTGTGTTTGAAGAGTTTTTATTTCGATTGCTCTAAATTTATTTTTCCTAAATGTAAATTGGAATGGTTTGACTTTAATTTTGAGGATACATCCACAAACATTCGCTACAGCCTTTAGGGGATATATCCACTCCCATCCACGAAGGTATGCGATACCTAATTATTCAAGTCTTAAGTATAACATAACTATACTGTATATTATTTATCGCTCGCGTGAATGAGTTATTATAGGCTACGTGATAGCCCATTTCTTTGTACAGTATACTGGTTTTTTTTAAGTTATAATATAAAATCGTGAAGTTTCAACAGAAAATACTTCGGTTCATATTCATCATAATATATTAGCTTTGTACGATTCTTCATTGTACTTTCTCTTTCTTGCTTTGTTTGGGAATCTTAAGTGAGTGTCGATAGCCATTTTTGGGGTGTTTACTCATAGAGTGGGGGAGGAGAAGTTAATAATTAAAGCACAACTTTCCCCAACGAGGGACTTTCTAAAAACTTATTGCGTAGTTCCTCTACATATTGTCATTGTCAGTAATAATAATCTTGGTCGTTACTGATACAGGACAGTTCTTGTAATACTTATGTAGTTGTCAGTACAATATAAATATTATGTTGGATTCTAGTTATAATAAAAATTTAGCTATTAAAAATGATTACATATGATTAAAAATGATCTTACATATTAGTCAAGGTATATTTTTGTTTATTAGAGATAGGTCTTATACTGGACTTCTAAGAAATAATTGGTACTAAATTTTGCTTTTATAAAAATGATTTCGTCCATTGGATAGTTCCCGTTGTAGCGTTTTTGAAACTTAAATACAGGTACAGTACTTTCATTTTCTTTCATGGTTGGTTTTTATTGTCATATCAATACCAACCCTCAGAGTCATGTGTCGTTAATGTGATTTCTTTTTAGAATAATTAAATCACACAGTAGTTTATTAACTGGTAAACCTTATAGGACTGTGTGAAGTTAACATCCTGCCTCATCCATTAGAGTAGCAAATATCAATTTTGAATCACTATCCTAAAACTGTTTCCCCTCCCATTTTCTATCAGAGACATATATTATTTTAATTTAAATATATAATATGCTTGATATTTATTTTATGCTTGACAGTAAACAATAACTAACCCATTTTAGAGATAATATTTCGAGTACTGTTTGAAAACAATTAGTAAACATTTGAAGAATAAATTATTTATTTTATTTAAAAAGGTATATAATATAATTTTCCCGTAAAATTTTATCTGAATCAAGTTAACCAATAAATTAAATTGCTTTTAGAAAGAAAAGAGGAAATGTTATTCTTTAGTCTATATTATAATTAACAGACTGAGTATATTAAATTAAAACTACCACTTAATTAAAACTACCATTTCAGAAGGGTCCGGTATTAGACTCTCCTTATTGGAAATTGGTCGGAAGAGTTTCGTATAATTACACCGGAAGTTGATGCTTTGTTCTCCATTTTAAGAAGCAGCATTAAATTAAGAATATTTGTGTCATTTAATATCTATTCTACACCATTCAATTGTTGATGTTAGAAGTGTCAGTTAATTACTCAGATGTGCAGAATTTGTAGTGGATATCATGCTTACTCATAAACCCTGGAATAAAAGTTTTAAAAGTGTCAATTGATTATTTCTAGATAAGATTTATATGATATATGATTGCATATAGTTCGTTTTAGTAATATTCAAACATTTTATCATATTAATTAGAATCAATTATTTATGGTGTGTTTAATTAATGCTGGTTTCAATTCCATCTTCTTTTTATAGTTTCCCATTATTTTATATGTTTTACCATAATTATCCTTATTTGGTGTAGAGTATTTAATGAAAATAAATTTATTTCTATCGCCCATTGTAAAACATGTAGATTTTCCAAAAAAGTTTGAAGTCAAATCTTTTTTTGTCATCTGTCTACATATAATCTTTTATTAGGAATAAGATGTGGATCTTATTATTCCGAAAAATCCAGGAAGAGCTGCACGAAAATATTCTTTAGGTTTAACATTGCATGTACTGTCGGGCCTTGAGACACCTTCATGATCTAAACTTAATGATCAGTCACTAGATTGTTTAGTACTTAATTAGTATTCTAGTTTTTGATACTTTTTCAAGTGAATTGATATAAACATAATGCCCAAATCAGTAGAAGCATGAAAGATACAAAAATAATCTTTCGCGGGTATCCAGGATGGCGACCGAACTGATAACTAGGGGCTGTGTCATGATTAAAAACTGATGAATCAGTGTCAGAAGGGTTACCCAATCTGAACTAGAAATCAATCAATAGGTTCCAGTGTAATTGTTCGGAGGGGGAGGTTACACTACTCTAGCATTCCCAGCATGTTGTGTTCTTGTACCAGTAATCTAGGTATCTGTTTGCTGTTACACCCATTAAGACTGCAGTTATTCTATAGCCATTCGCGGGGAGGAGGTAGATAGAAGTGCAAGTGGCTCCCTCCCAGCTCCTTTTCCCAATATCTCATTAGGTTTTTGCTGTTATATTTGTATCGATAATTCAATTTGAATCAGTCCGAGACTTAGGTTGTGGGATTTTCACCACTCATTCCTTTTAGTATTACGTGATCGATAACAACTGAATAAATTACTATGCGTCTTTAAGAATTCAGTGTTTTATGTAAGTGGGTAAAATGTGTTTATTGCTACAAAGCAGAAGCACTCTACTCTACACTATATGTCCCTTACCAGGCGTTGCTGAGGTTTCATGCAAATAATTAATATCTAAAGCTCATTTTATTAGACTACATGTTTTACTGTGTGACATGTTATAGTGTCAGACGATTGTACTTGGCTTGTTTACAGATTTATTTATTCTATGAGTTTCTGTTATTATTATTATTATTTATTATTTATTATTACTTCCAACGGTACAACGGCCATTTAACATAGTTTACAAAAATTCACAGACATCAAAGATGACTATATTAAATTAAGCTAGAAAAAAATAGAATATCACATTGTAACACCACAATAACAACACAGCAATCAGCAAACATATAATCATAGCAAAGCAGTAACAACATAGTTTACGCCAAAAATTATTTAACATTCATAAAACATTTAAAACAAAATTAATCGCAAGGAAATAAAAGCCGCTAAAGACACGAGATATTGAACAAAAATTGGAGAAACGCAGAAAATTTTTCAACAAAAGTGCGTGGGAAGAAAGAAAAAGCGTTACATCACAAACAAATAACTCAAAACAATCAAATCCGAAACTAAAAATTAACGGTAAATTAAACCAGACGAGAAAGACCCACTTCTAGTGCATAGCGATTAAATACTTTTTTTCGACTGTGGCCTTGTACCAAGCACATCTTTCAGATTTGTGACAATCTTGTAGAAAATGTAGTAGTGAGACCGGTCACTTCCATGGTTTCTGTTTCCTGTGGGGGGAGGTGGAGATGGCATCGTCTTGAGAGACCCTCAAGGCCGAATGAGTCCAGCGACATCACGGAATATCCGTGTTGCTGATCACGCGTTGCTCAAGCACATTTAGACACCACTTACTAAATTGATAAATCTTGTCCTACACCCAAGGCGTTAACCCTCAGCTTTGAAGACAGCAAGTAGTTGTTTCCGATCTATAAAAAGGATGATCCTTAGCTCGCAAGTAATTACCGTCCTGGTATCCATTCTTCCTGGCATGAGCAAAATTTACGAGAAAAGGTTTATTCATAGAAGGCTGAAAATTTCTTGAACATTTTTGAAAATCTTACATGAAGCAGTAACGGATTCAGGAAAAACAAATCGACGATTGATGCTAGTTAACAAAACTCATTGACTGTGTGTTGATGGCTTGGAGAGAGCGAGAACAAGTCCTCAGCATATTTCTCGACCTTTCAAAGGCCTTTGACTGTGTGCAATCATGGGACATAGTTGCAGTCAGATTATGGACATGTGGTGTTCGAGGTCAGCGCATAAATGGCTTTCGTCATACCACAGTGGCAGAAGAGCAGTGTGTGCAGATCGCGTATACACCCTGTCAGGCAAAGTAAAAATGCAGTACGGTGTTTCCCCAGGTGTCAATTTTGGGGCCATACTTTTTCTCATTAACGTCAACAGATTGAATTCATCAATTCAAAATGGAGAGATGAATCAAATAAGCGGACGATACGTACTCTCAGCTCAATCAAGTACGAAACAAGATCTCGAGGATCAAAGCCTTTATTGAACTAAACGCATTGCATCGAGCAACTTTTCAAAGATAAATCTAAAGAACTAACTATGCCAAAACTAACGTAATCAAATTCTGTCTCGTCAACAAGAAGACCAATTGTAATGGCGGATGAAGCTATCTTAATGAAGCCGAATCCACACAAGTTTCTGGGAATGTAGCCCTGGACAGGGGACTGGCCTGGAGCTAACACATTGACCGAGTTTGCTCCAAAGTTCCTCAGTAGCAACTTATGTCTTAGTGCAATTCTATAAAAATTCTGGCTCGTTTGATGTACTAAAACTGCCTCACTTTGGCAAAGTAACACTCCACATTTGATCTACGGTTTGAGACTATGGGGCAGCTGTTCTAAATACAAATTTGACAGAGTATTTAGAACACAAAAGAAAGCTGTTCGAAAAATTTCGAAATTAAAAAAAAACCCAGAAGTCGATGTAAAATTGCCTTCAGGGAGCTTGTATTTCTTTAACCTTACCCAGCTCTATATTCTCTGACGTTACCCTGTACTGCGCGATTTCCAAATGTGAACTGGTTCAGGGCAGGGACGTCCACAGGTACGAGACCAGAGGCAGGAACAATTTCAGGATAGAACAGCATAGAAACGCTATGTTCGAACACTTGGCCATCTCGCAATGGTGTCAAGTTAATCATAAGCTCCCTGGAGATCTCAAACGAATTAATGAACCCAAACAATTCAAATCTCGATTAAGGAAAGCACTTTTTGTTGTCCAAAGGCATTTTAACTCCGTTGATGAGTTTAACGATGGGCCGCTGTGGATGAATATTAATATTTTATTATTATTATTCTATTTATCCTTTTCTGATATTCCCAAAACATGCAAAAATACAATATATTGTTTAGGTCACACATGCGTATGTGGGAATTAAACTGTTTCCTATGATCAGATAGGTATTTATTTATAGATTTTTATATCAAAATGTTGAAAATGACGCTTTGCAATGCAATTTTGTTAATTGTTTTTACTGCAATAAAAGAATTATTATTATTATAGCAGGAATGTAACAAATCAATAACAAGTAATCAATAATAAATATGTCAAGAATAACAAAGATAACAATCAGAATTATAAGGTAACCATTGCAATACACTATCAGACAAAACGAACCAATTGAAAATCACATGATGAATAGAATATAAAATAATAACAGAATTATAATTTATAGAGGATAATATATATATATATATATATATTATATATATATATATAACAGAAACTATATATCGTAGGGAAAATATATACAATTATACTTACGAGGTAAAACTAACTAAAAATTCAGGAAAAACAACATAAGAAATAAAACAAGCACGTGCACATGATGAACTCATGTCAACATTACACAAAGCATTGAACCCAAGTAGCACAGGGCATTCCTCAATAAGCGAATCTAGACAAAACACAAAACTACAAACACAACACACACAAAAACCAAACACAAACACTTAAAACACAGAACACTCTTATACCAGTCTACAAATCCCCCAACAGACTAACAGAAACTCACACAAACAAATAACACCCCACAAACCAGGACAGACATCACAAACCACAACCAAAACAAACCTCCAACAACACAAACGAATAACACAACCCCAGCAAACAAACTAACACAACACCAGCGTCACCAAACCCACCAAAGTCCACATTCAACCTACCCTTCAACACACAAACCCATTCTACCGGCACCCCATCGTACACCAGCCCCAAACTCCCCCCCCCCTCCCCAACCGACGCCCAACGAGGCCCCGCCGCCCGCCCCAACGGTGACAATAACGTGTCCCAACACCCGACCCCCACACAATCACACCCCCCTAATCCCCTTGCCCCACCGTCTCCCACAACCCCCCCCCCTCCCGCAGCGCCCTAACCCGTCACTCCCCACTCACACCCCGTAAATCCCCCTACCATGCACCTGGCCCGCTCGCACCTCCACTTAAAGACAACCACGAGCCCCTGGACAGAACTCCAACCCATCGCAGACCAAACCCCCATACGCTGCATCCTCGCCAAACCCCAGTTGGTAGCATAACTAGTTGGCCGTATAACTCCTCCAAACACATGCCTTTGATCTAAGTTTCTTCTAGGAATGTAGAAAGAATTACATATGACGAAGGTAGGTCCGGACATCCAACTTGATGTGCCATTAACCACCTTGTAAAGAAACTGAAGATCTTGGCAATTGACGTCTAGTGTGAATGAGGATCGCAGGTTGTAGGCTGAGGGATTTTTGCTACCCTGTTTACTAATACAGTAAGATCAACACTGGAATATTCGCTAACGCTCGGCCGATCAACTTGGAGCGACATTAACCATCATGGAACTCGATGATACCTGTATAGACAGCTTCATGGAAGACCGGATTTAATAATTTGGTACCCCTAGGCCACCCCCTGTGGACTCAGTATTATAGATAACTATAATTTAATTGCTGTTATTTTTCAATGAGATATATACATTTTTCCTCTCATAAAATGACTCAGAATATATCACGAGTAGATGAATGGGTACATAATACTAAAATAAGTGCAACACACTTTAAACTAATGTTTAAAAAGGGAAGAGATTTCGTGGGAAATTTTTCATTTTTTTAATAACATGTTTAACTATTGAAATAATAAGTAATTTGTCATCAGTACCAATAATTATTTACTCCTTTGTTTCTAAACAAAGTTTAAATTAATAAAAATACTACCTAATTCACCTTAACTAATAAAGAAATGTACCTATTTACCCAAACGATTACGACTACACAAGGTACATTCAGCGTCAGTTAATAGAAAATTGGGAAACAGACCCCAATTAAAATACTAACAGAACTTCAATAATAATATACAATTTGGTAAAATTAAGTAATTAAATATTGAGTTTAATGTTGAGTTGAGGTTGTATTTAGAGGGGCTGTCAAAATTACTGAATCATGATTGATCGGTATATATTACGACCGATCAGATTTTTAAATAATATTTTATCAAGGTATGTAAACTATTTTTATTGGGCATCATGGATTGGAATCCGAAAAAATCACAAACTAAATGAAGACCGAAGCAGAAAGAGTTGGCGTTATCTAGTTACAAAGTCGGCCATAATACATCGCCATTGAAGAGCAATGTTAAACTTGAAATAAGAGGAGCCAGATCTTAATAGGAAAATGTCAACTGTAACTTTATTAAGGACCCGCTAGAAATTTCTTAAAATCGTATCGTTGTCCGACCAGTGGGATAACTCTTGATAGAAAGATCTTAGAGACTTGGACATACGTAAATGTGTTCATCATCGTCCAAGGACGGACACTATTGATTATGGGATGAAAAGGTTAAAGGGTAGTCTGTCTGTCCATCCGTATACTAAACTCTACACTAACTCTTTCGTTACAATCTGTCTGGTCCTTTAATACTGTAAATATTGTAGCAGATTACTATTTATTTCTTATATTATACTACTCTAAGGTGTAATTCAATTCAATGTCTGGAAATAATAATCCGTTACAGTTTAAAATTCCACACTTTCAAAAATAAATTACCACATTAATGATGGGAAATATAAATGTTATTTAATAACCTGAGGATATTTGTACCGACTCAGGCTCGTTGTGGTTGTTAGTTTCCTCGCCTTCGGCACTGTCAAGTTCGTTACATAATGTCAGATAAAGTTTTAGCTACATTTCAATCTACTATAGCACTGTTTTTAGATGAGTAATTGTATAGTATTTATCATCTAACGCTAATACACATATTATGAACCGATTTTAACAAACATCGGAAGTTCTGCAAGTAGATGACAAATTCAGTTTGTCTAGACCAATCAGACCGAATGGCATGGAGTATCAGATTGATATTCAGTAGCGAACTTTCAACCCCAGGCCTAACTGTTATGTTAGGAGCAAGTAATAACGGGAGAGGCCAATCATCTCATAAGTCCTTTTGATTGAGAACCTCATAATAATGAACCCATTAATGTCTGCTATGAGGAGTAAGGACAATGCTCCCTTAGGATTCAAAGTTTATCGTTATCGCGCCCCAGCGGAGTCTACCACCCCGATGATAAATTCCCGTGTCCGCTTGCCGAGCATTTACATTACGATCACGCATGTGAAATTCTTCTCACGATATCATCTAAACGTAATATCCCGCTTTGGTGTTACTCTTATGGCACTCTTTGCATTAAAAGTGGCTATTTAAAATGTGTGGTTCTTCAGTGAGCTTAAAACGGGAATGGTAACATCAGTCTGCTAGTTTAGTTTCATCCTATAATTAGTTTTAAATTACTTAAGTTAAAAATGTAATAAAATATATATCCCCATTTTAGATGGTAAATACTTTCCATCTACAATCCAACTACAATCTCTAATATACCCTATAGCCCTTTAATATACGAAATTAACTATCCACATTTGTCAACCGTTATTACTAAATGTCATTACTAGCATATTTAGTTTAATTACACACCTGAAAACTAATACCACGCTGAATCAACCATAACTAAATAATGATTGTTTACCCAATAACTGGACTTTCAGAACATTATCAACATATTTAAAATACTCCTAATTGGAAGTAACTGTAGATGTAGAATTTATTCTTTTATTAACTGCTTAAAATTCCCACAAAAGACAGTTGAGTTTCAAGTTTACAATTTTTAAATTCAGTGAGGATTGAACTTTTTCTGTTTAAAAATATCACTTTTATTTGAAATCATTGGATTATTATCAACTAAATAACTTTACTTTAATTAGACTAAATGTTTTATGTGCATGCCAATGGAATGCTTATCGCTTCTTTCTAATAATGCCTGTCAAACAACAGCAACACACACGCACACTATATATACACACAAAATATATATTGCTGTTATATGCATTAATTAGATATTAAATTATTTGTTATGTTCTGATGATAAATAGCTGAGAAGGTCAATATTTGAAATATGAACAGTAGGCTATGTAAGTTTATTTAAATATAATCGTAAAAAACAGTAAATATAAACATTTTAAACCATGTAGTATTTTATTGATGTGTTTTGCCAATTGTGTTTATTTCCGACTGTGTAAGAATCGATAAATACTTCGTTACAGTATTCAGACGGACGGCCAGGCCCATGCCAATTAGTCCGAGGGGAGTGGCATGTGTCTGGAAAATGTCTGTGTTCCAGATATTCATGCTCTAATTTTCGACCCTGTAAAGGACGCCATGTTTGGTGACTCTTCCATCGCTATAAAATCATCGCTGGATCAGTCACGAGACTCCAAACTATCCATTACTTAAATACAGCCAACAGATTGAAAATTGTTTGCACGATATTCTTTTTTATCAGAATGTTTTATTTTTCAATTACATTAAAGTAATCAGATATAAAACTATTTAAATTGCACCTGACTATCCAATTAAATACTTTTAGGATTAATAATAAAGTTTTTACAATTATCTATAGTGCTTGCTTTAAAATATGATTCTAGAAGTCAGATTTATTGATTTGAAAATTTTAAACCACTTCAATCGGGAGACATAAAACAATGTCAAAGTGAGTGAGCATTGGTTAAATTAAACTCTGTGTTTGTCAGTTGTGTTGTAACCACAAAAGCTCAGTGGCGGATCTGTATCGTTCAATTTCAGTATTCAAGTTTACAAGTCAAAAGTTGGCGACTTGGAAAGAGCACTCGCCTGTTCTGCACTTGTAACTTCCTTCTTGTTCTATAAACTTAAAACAGAAGCACTCAGATGTATCGTCCTGTTTCTTCCTTTTGCAACTAAGATTTTACTCATATCATCATTATTTGACACAGGTATTTCAAAATACTTTATCTCAAAGAAATAATAAATTAAAGATTTTTGTCTTTTTCAACATTTCTAACTATACACAAAAATAAGAATTTACTAAATTTTAAAGCATTCTTGTTTACAGGTCGGTTGAAAATATCAAATGATATGTATTTCCGCAGATTATATTTATGTAACTTCATACACCTAAAACCAACCGTCCGATACATGAGTAAACCAACATCAGTCAATGAGATATATGCCGACTATTTTGGCTGAAACGGGAGACAAGTCTCGTTGGTTGACGCTGGTATTCTTCTACTTAGATGTATGTAGATTTTATTTCAAACTAGACTGTTTGCTATTATTTTACGAACGGGCTTCGTGTCCATAATCTGAGTAAGTTAGAATGAAAATATTTTAATAAGTTGGAATACCATTTGCATTGCTTGTAACTTTACACCAAAACAACGTTTTTACAACAGCCTTACTTCGAATGGATATTAAGGTGGCACAATTGATTTCGGGTTAAGAATAGATAATTTTAACTAATTGGTGACATTCTTTGAGACTCCTTTTTCGGAGAAAAGAATATGTAAACATTCTGACCATTCCACAAAGTATGGTAGCAATAGAAGCATGATAATTTAGGGGCTTCTCTTAGTCAGGTCAAGATAAGGACACAGCATTTTACAACATGTATAAAAGATGGCTGAAGGGAATCACTTGATTTTTCATTAAAAAAAAATTACTTTTCTTTAAAAAATTATTATATTTAAAGTACTTTGCATTTTAAAATTTTATTTCCTCAGGTCATGACTCATTAAAAATCATATTGGGCCTTTTTACAATATTACATAAATTTAATATTTTATATACAACTACATTAGTTCTATATTAAAAAATGGTAAAAAGCTTTTTACTATGAATTTATAACTTAGTAGAAGCATACAAGCATGGCTTTAAAAGGGCACAAAATATTTAAAAAGACGGCTGAAGAAAATCCCATGATTTATTTTCAAAAGATACATTTCCTTTATAAATTTGAATTTAAAGTATTTTATATTTAAAAATCTAATTTCCTTAAGTCATGACTCTCTAAAAGTCATGTTTGGCCTTTTTATAATATTATATAAATTTAATATTTTATATACATCTACATTAGTTCTTCGGAAAATGGTTAAAAAGCTTTTTAGCATGAATTTATAACTAAGTAGAAGCATACAAGCATAGCTTTAAAAGGACACATGTTCGCAGAGACACTCGTTTGCGTAAATATTGCGGTAGATAGCGAAAAATCTCTTTCATCCCATACAAACGCGAGTAATCAATGACTAAGCTTGATGAGGGGAGGTCGGGGAAGGGATGGAGGCTCGGTAGAATCACTCTGTTATGACAGCCTGAGTGACGTCACATGTGATACAACAGACGAGGAGATGATCACAAGGGAACAGCCACCACCACCATCGCTTCTGCTAACACCTCAGCCCCCGCTGGAGTTATCCTCTTTTGATCATTCACGCTTCATTATTCATTGACAGTGCGCTTTGAAAGGAGAAAATATTTTTTTGGATTATAATTTTCACTCAGCGCAGTTTAAAACGTGTTCATTTGCTGTGCGACAATCAAAAACTTTGGTTTTATTGGAGGTTTTCCAGACAATTCACATGCATTTTGTGCCAGAAAAGACGTTAATAAACCGGTACAACTGTTTCCAAGTATCCAGAAAAGAACGACAACAGAACGTATCAAAAGATGTGCCACAATTTGGACTATCTTTTGACCCGAAATTTCATTGTTCTTTCCTCGACTAAGAGGGACCTATGTACCAAACAAGTTTCAAATCTATACGACCTTCAAAGAGTTATAGCTCATATAACTCCTATATGGGAAATAACTCCTATAATAACTCTAGTAACTAGGCAATAACGCCTGTCAAGAGTTATTGCCCAAGCAGATAGACGGAAGGATAAATAAGGACACAATACTTTGAAGAACCGGTCGGATGCTTAATAAAGAAACAATAAGGAGGAAAAGTCCCACATACGTGGAAATTGATTAACCAAACAAATCAGTTTTAACGATGTTTGTGGTATTGCATTACAAACATTACGATTGCACTACCTTAAATATACAAAGTAGTGGATACAGGGTGGCTAAGATAAGGTCAAAACTGTAGTTATCTAGAAATAACGTATGTTACACAAAAATATTATCCTAGGAAGCGAGAGTCAATTTGCATTTTATAACTACAAAAACTTATATTTTCATGAAACCGATAGAATTTTCCCAATTAATAACTCAATTTTCAGTTATTTTAACATTGTTGAAGGTCGAATGGGATGGCAATTAAAAGGGTTAAAAACATTAAACAATATTTTTTCTAAGGATAGATTTTTCTTAGCTTAATACACATACAAAACATACTTAGATAATTAAATAACAACTTTTAAACTATTTAAAATAATCATTTTCTTGCAGTCATACAGCTATATCAAAAGTCTGGGTTGTGATTGCCATAATGTACCATACATGCTTAATTATACAAGCATTTTACAACTAGTTGCTAATGAAATTCAATGTGGCTATCATTTAGTGTTCAACATACATTAAAGCGGCAGTAAACTTCATCTACACATTTATCAGCATGCTCTTGCGATGGTGCCTTGTTAGTTATATCTTATTCTCTAAGCGCATTTCACGTTTCCGCTAGAAAACTAAAATTCTAACCCGTATCAATGAAATATTCTATTGGCAACTGAAACAGTTTGGAATTCTTTACGATCTTCTGGATGACGTCCAACCTCAGTCCACGACATTTAGTTTAACATTTATTTTGCTTAATATGTACCGACAAATCCTGTAAGTATATAATAACAAATTGGTAGTATATGACTACACAGGAAACATAGGATGACACTTAGATAATACATAACTACGCCCTATAAATATAGGATGACACTTAGGTTATACATGATTACACACTCCAAAAATAGGGTGACACCAGAAATGTACGATAGCAAATCGGAATTTTAAGACTACACATCGATAGTATACCATGACACAGCGGAAGGAATAAAAAAAGGAGCCGAAATTATGTTACATCTGAAGTATGTATATGACACACTTGTAGTTTGCACATTCTATAGCATTCCAAAAGCCCGACTTTAATTAACTAAATTTAATTTAATCGACAGCAAAAGACATTTCTATTTCAGCCATTCAAAACGTAACGTGATTAGACTACGTTAGAAAGATTAGTTCATGAAAGTAAAATTGTATTATACTCACAAGGGAAATAGAAACTTAGTTATGCACAATAACATGCTCATACATGTATAATATATGTGTTGTTACAAAGCAGACATAAAATATATACTGATTTATGAAGAATGTAACAACAAAAATACTCTTGATATAATATTTTTAATTTAAACTTTTTTAAATCATACTTGTTTTTCTTACATATAAATTTTGTGATTATTTTATGGACTCACTACTATGTTTTACAATCCAAACTCTTTTATTAGCAATTCTTTGAACACCTAATTTGTCACTCCTCCTTTCCCCGGCTTCGTTTGGATTTGACTTTAATTGATGTTTTTGGTTTTGGTTTGGCTTGGTATATGATTTCTGTTAACGGGACATTACTTTTCTTTATTAAGCATGCCTTCAACACTTTTTCTCCTTTTTAAAAAATTTGTGTATGGTTATTTAATGCTTTTGAATTTTACCCTCGAAGACAGCTCCACACAACTGTGCACAAATAAAACATATTTTGGTGTTTAGATGCTAATAGTTAGGAATGATCCTTTTAAATTGTCATATAATTCACCGTTAGTATAATCCACCTTTGATGCTAAATATATCACACAAAATGAATATAATCCATAGTATATATAGTCAATATCAACCAAGTTTAATATTGCAAGCCTATGAATTGAATATATTAGAAATATTATCAAGAACACTCATCAATTCATCCATTCTCCATTTCGTCAATATCACCCAAGGTCGATATCGTCAATCTACCTTCCTATTACTATTAATATTAATTGATTCATCCATTCTCCATATCATCAATATCACCCAAGGTCAATATAGTAGCCTAATTATTTTTCCATATTATCAACAACACTAATCAATTCAACCATTCTCCATGTCGACAAAATCAGTTATATTTAGTGTCAAATATTAAATCAATTATAAAACGTGGCAAATTACTGAATACGAAGGAAATTATTATATTGCGTTGACCTTAAAGGTTAAACTTAAAAACTGTTCCTAAAACATTGCATCTCTACTCTTTAACGCTATAAATCTATAGAATTAATGCCTAAATATAATATCAGCGTTCGAAATCTGAAAAACACTTTAAAATTAGTAGATATTAGTTATTGTATTAAACAGTTATATTTATTTAAATCAGTGACGAACGTCTGTTACAATATGTTTAGTAATAATTATAAAACGTTCGGTATGCTGACAGTTTAGTGTAATTTCATTTTATACTCTGAAACTGGTGAACTGTAAATGAGTGTCCTGATTCAGTCTCCAGTTACTAAACCAATTAAGACTGCAGAGCTAACTGCAGGTGACCGAGCGGTGAGCGGGACATTGACATTGAGACTCGGGCTGTCTACTAATAGTGACAATCAGTTCACCTTTTCTTTTCTGCTTTGTCTCCTTTCATTAAATAAACTATGTTATGTACGTTTTACGCTGACTTTTTGCCAATATAATGTTTTAGACTAGTAAATAGTTTTCAATTTAACGACAAGCAATGTGTAATTTGTTTTTATTAATCGCATTGTTTCTGTTCAACATATGGAACGGCTGAAAGAAAAACCCAGCCAACAAAATATGTGACAGGTTGTAAGACGTTTTAGCCACAACCCCTGATTTCTAGGCGGACGGTGGAATAGAACTAATTTCTACTGTCGCGTAGAATCAGCTCTACTTCCTACTGTAGCTATGTATTTCCTTTTTTAACTACATGTCACGTGGATACTTACTGTACACGCCTTCTATACCTCATTATATCCAGTATATCTATATAACGAAAGTCTTAAAACTACAGAACAAAATAGAAAATTTGCCCTAATCTTTGTTACTCATGTCGACAATAAATTTTCCTCTGTTATTTACTGTTGAATTTTTACAATTGAGTTTTAAAATAGGACACAACTTACCTGATAAGTTATTGTGATATAATGAATGTAGATACGCTGTCTAGTCTTGTCCTAAGGATTGGAAATTATAGGTTAGGACCAAAGACACTAGGGCATTATGTTCAAGGGAATTTTAATCTACGATTATATTTTTATGTGTATAATGCCTACTCTTATAGGCACAAGGTTCAAAGAAAGTTCCATATCAAACCGATAGATTTTACAGATTAAATTTGCAGGAAAACGGCGGTGTATATCTAACAAACGTCGTAGAATGTAGGTCAATCTCACCCTGAGGTAAATTTAGATTGTTCCTTGATTATATTTTCCTGATTATATTACACGAATCCTCGTTATTTTTCATAATTAAATGGATGTGGGGCTATTTATTGTAAATTAGGAGTCTAGTTTATATCATTTTAGACCAAGACCATGAAGTCATTTAATGTGCGTTTGCAAAGCCTGTCACTCGAAGGTTGTAAATAATTAATTTCTATTCGTCTGTCTGTCTATCTGTCCGTCTGTCCACACGGTATATTTATAGAAAACTGACCTATAGACCTGAAAGGTTGTTCGACGCTTCATTTATATATATATATATATATATATATATATATATATATATATATATATACTAATAGTAGTACATATATATATATATATATATATATATATATATATATATATATAAACATTGAATCACAAAAAGTACTTGCTCCGCTGGGATATATATATATATATATTCACTTCGGTTGTATGATGCAGAATTGCTCTATTATAACAAATTAGACTTCTTAGTTTAAATTTCCTTTAATATTTCGGCTTTGCCGTTTTTAAAAAGGTATAATAAAAGGTATAAAACAAAAATAAAAATAACACAGCAACAAAATTTACACAAGTAAATAAATAAACATTTGCCTTATATATATATATATATATATATATATATATATAAACATTGAATCACAAAAAGTACTTGCTCCGCTGGGATATATATATATATATATATTCACTTCGGTTGTATGATGCAGAATTGCTCTATTATAACAAATTAGACTTCTTAGTTTAAATTTCCTTTAATATTTCGGCTTTGCCGTTTTTAAAAAAGGTTATAATAAAAGGTATAAAACAAAAATAAAAATAACACAGCAACAAAATTTACACAAGTAAATAAATAAACATTTGCCTTATATATATATATATATATATATATATATATATATATATATATATAAGGCACATCTATGGGATTCGACTACGCGTTAGCGAACAAAATTTTTGATCTAATTGGCTGAGCGTTAGCGAAACCTATGAAGTGTGTAGCTGGAAACATTTCATTTATGCCTGTCTGTCCATCTACGTGTTCGTCTGCCCTCATGATATCTATAAAACTAATTGATCTATACAATTTAAATTTTGTATTTCCCCCTAGGCAACAGTAAGTTCGATGATGGTGCTTATATAACTCCATGCGATCTGTCTGAGCTTTCAGAATATTCTTAATTTGGTCTTATAGGTAACCAGGATGCAACGATAAAATAGTAGGGCCCAATTGTATGAGAAATGTGCCCTTTTTATTTATAGAGTAAAAAGAATATACATTTATAATAGAGTAGAAAGTTAAAAGAATGTTAAAAGTTGGCGACAAAAGTATTTGATTTCAGAGCAATCTTGCGTTGTAGTACCCTCGCTACGATCACTGAAACTTTTATTATTTGAACACTAGTATGAGAACTAATTGAATGTACAAAAGTGGAAAAATATTAAGTAGTAAAATATCTCAAGTAAGATTTAATCTATGTACTGTAAGTTTTGCATGAAACTTCATTTCTAACTAGACAAGAATGAGTTCTATGGTAGTACATGTTCAACCATGGGATGTGGCAAAACATCATTGAAGTCTATCTATTACTCAGTAGGCAGACACAATTTCCATATTGCGTAATTGTGGGAAAACATCCAGATTCGTCTTTATTTTCTTCCCTTATCACGTAAACTGTTGTTATTTAAAATGTTCTATGCATTCTTATTCTTACACTGGTAATTTAGAATTACGTGCGTATTTCGATTAAAGAGCTACTTTCAAAGAAAGTCAAACATCAACGGACTGGAATCTAATTGTCTGCAATTTTGAACACCAAACACATTAAACCGTTAATTAAGCCTGAGAGTCAAATGGAAAATAAAAATTACCCAATGAGGCTTTATTGGCAATTAAAGCCCTGTGAACATTGAAAGCAGATGGCGCCACAGTCAATCGGAGTCAATTAGTGTTGACTTTAAAATGTGGCATTCGTCCACATAATTTAGTCTAATCAATTATTCGTTGTTATCATTATCGATATCAATTATTTCTCTTCGTATTCATATTCGATTAGCAGTTACTCGCGGCTTTGCACCTGATTTAATATTAAATAACAGGTACAACAGAGGCATATCCTTTTTGAAACTAAGCAACGGTCACAGTAAGACATTCTAATCTTCTGGTTCATCCCAAAATAACTGGACATTACATTTGAAAAACAATTTTTTGTAGCTCTGAATTCAATGAGTAAAAGAGTTCTTATGAGTACCTATTAAATACACATATTCCTACCCAGCTGGCCATGATATAGAATGAGTAGCTAGCTCATAAACGTGTAGTATCACTTTTATTTTAATCCAGGGTGGAGGAATAGTAGTTTTAGTGAAAGCACTCATGATTTATTATAATTGAATCCTATGATTTGTAAGTAAACAAGTTTAAATTTTATGGCTTATAATTTCATTGTTGAGATGTTTAAAACTAAAAAAAATGCTATTGTCTCTTATTTCAAATTAACCACTTGAACATGCATTTTTGGATCGGATCAATTATATTTCACACGCCATAGTAGAGTTTGCCTTGTTAGCACGGTCCATTCTCGCTCTGAAAAGCCAACTTTAATCAAAAAGTATCTACTTTTGGCTTATGTAGTATTTATTCCTTCTCAGCCAATACTGGTGTGTTTTTGAAGCGTTTGAATTGTTGTCCCGATCAAGAAAATATGTACATAAATAGGTTTGAAAAGTCTGGTAAGGTAAAAAATAATATCTACTTTAGACCGTTCGTATGTTGAAAGGATAATAAAGGATAATAAGGGGTAATAATCAAATGTGTGTCAAGATTTACCTTTCAAGGAAACGAGGATTTGAAAAAGAGTAAAATATTTCTTTTAGTGGTTCTAACTATTTTTTAACTCCTATCGGCGGTTGGTCTACATATTTTTTTATATTTAAGTGATGAGGCAGGTGCGCGAGCGCTCCTTATCATTATTTTTAAATCTTATGATTATAGGACACTGGGAAGTTGAAAAATAAATTATACTCCTTCTAAGTTGGCAACCCTATATCAACCCCTATTGGGTTGGGTGGTTGATAATCTTGAAAAATCGTTATTTTGCCTGGTTAGAGCGTAAGGCCTTGAGTTTATTAAAACTTCATTGTTCGAAGTCATCAGCAAGTTGAATAAAAAAAAATAGTTCTTCACGGGTTGCAATTCCACTTCAACCCATATGTGTGATAATGTACACGAAACTTATTTTATTAATCTGTAGATAGCGAAAGAGACGTTTGTACCAAATTTCATATTTCTAGGATGACAAGAAGTTGGTAGACAAATAAAGTTCTTCTAGACGTTGCAAACCCCATTTCAACTCATAAAGATGTATAATCTTAACGAAAATACTTTAGTTTTTCTATTTCAGTCTTCAGCTATACGAATGCCAAATTTAACCTTTATGATATATTGGGAAGTGGGAGAATTAGTGAAGACTGAGTAATTAAATGAGAGCTTTGCCATTTATATATACAGATTGCAACCAATATATGTTTCCATAACTTTAATTTTAGTGTTTTTAAATGATGTAACTAACTTGTATTTAAACAAATATTAATAGCATAGTACTTACAGTTATTATATTAATTAATTAATTACATTCATTATACTACACCAAATCGAAATAAAATATTACATGAATCATACATACCCAAATGTTTGCGACGTTCGAAAATACATATCTTTAGTATTTACATGTCTATAAGATTCTCAATTGTCTGTGCTAGCAGGTATGTGCGTATGTATGTAACTTTTGATAAAATACGATTATATTACATTTTAATTCCCAAGGAAAATAAACCCAGGCATCTCCATCTCTAAACCAAAAATTAAATCCTTCTTCCATCGTTTGTATTCAGATAATTACCTATAATTACAGACCAATTTCTCTGCTGAACGATTCGGCCAGTTGCGTCTTCGCTTTGCTTTGCCGTATAATCTCTGTCAAACGGACCGGATTCGCGAATCAAGATAATCACTTCCTCTGTACCATATTCATGATGCAGGCAGAAGATACTGGGGAGTTTAACGTTGAAGAGAATCATTGAGTAAATTATGTTGCATAATATATACGCGTGTTTATGTTTGGATACAATTTTAAGAAGCCGCGATATGTTCAAGAACATATAAAAATCAACACAAATAAATTATGTAAATGAAAGTTATCAGAATATCCTAAATGACAATCCCAAATGGAAAGAATTATTGTTAGATAAACAACCATTATAATATAGTAATTACTAAATGTGTACTAGGCTATTATTGTGTTAAACATAATATTAGAAGTTGAGGATACTTGCGGGAAAAGAATACTTAAAAATTTTAAGTTGAGGAATCTAAAGTTGAATGAGTTGTTCAAACAATATTTATGAACAAAAAGCGCGTTGGCATTTGAATAGCGATACAGGTTGAGTAAGAAAATCATCCTGTTTTCCTTTTAGATTCAACGTTTGCCCATATTTCTTCATTTACAACTAAACTGGCTCATTTCCTTATGCATCATTACATATAGGCGTCACTCATAATAAAGAGAAGATAACATCGACTAGAAATAAGGCTAGGAAATTTACCCATTTCTTGTGATAGAAGTGAGATAATAAACAATATATTGTCACTCTTATACATTATTTAAATATAAAGCAATACCTTGGAAAAAGAAATAACTTATACCTATTGTTGCAGAATTCTGAAGCAGCTTTGTCTCTTTTGATGTTTTCTATTAAATATTCAAATCTCATCATTGACCAATCGCTAGTAGAGAGGTACTATAATATGATTCTATATTTTTATTCCTGTCCCTCTTACAGAGACTCACCCATAGTTTTACAAGTATTGGTTTCTAAATATAGTGTAAACTGACTAAACGTCTATTGTTTGCACTTCTCATTGCTATACTTGATACTCATTTCCTTCAAAAACTAGTGGTAATTTTGTTTTTTTAATACTGTTTCTTGAAAATACAGAGCGTTTCAAAAATAAACATTTACATGAGAGAATTAATATTTAATTCTACTATTTAAAGTGTTAACTTATTATTAAAGAAATCTGTGTTTATATTCTATAAATATTTAGAATATCACTAAAAATGTTCTACGGTTTGGTTTATTTGGTTATAAATTACTGTTCTAATATTAAATATAGCGTGGTTCTTAACATTCACAACAACAACAGATTGTGGGCGTCTAAGAGACAAGTCTGGCTGTGTTACAGGATATCGAGGGCAATCACAATGGTCACAATTTACTGGGCCAACACTAAATATAGCGTGATCCTGAACAGCACTGTAACAGCAAACTGAGTTCGTCCAAGAGAGGAGTCTGGCTTTGTTCCAGAATCTCCAAAGCAACTACAATGGTTATAGATTACTGGGCTAATATTAAATATATGATTCTGAACAGCACTGGTACTGCAAAATGTTTCGTTCAAGAGAGGAGTCTCGCTGTGTTCCAGGATCTCTAGGGCAATCACAATGATCACAATTTACTGGCCCAATACTAACCCCAAGAATGCTCCAGTTTTCTATAATTAAGCACTTTGGCCTCAGTTCAGACAATCGCGCTTCCCAATTTGTTGGAACAATTCTTCTATTTGTCAATTGAATAGATCACTAGCTATGATAAATTGTAAGTTACTGAAATGAACGTGATTTGTCAAATTAAAAAAGAATTTATATTTATTAATTACCACTTCTGACACCTAATGTTTATTTCTGGCAAGATTTTCTCGTTATTATTTAAATATTAATCCAAAACGTAAGAAGCCGAATACAAAATAGTTTTTTTTCTCTTAATAGTGCGTAACGGAATGAATATTCTGAAATGAGTTATAGATTTTATTAAGTAAGTTTTTGTATTTTAATATAATTTTTTAAGTCAGTTAGTCTTAATTCAGTTTTTCCTTATATCTTATAGTCTATGTAGTGTAATTTAGGTTAACCGCACTCTAAACCTAGGGTGAGCGTGGGCGGCGTCGTCTCCCAGACGGACTCCCAAAGGATCGATGTTTTCCTTTTTTTATGTATATATACAATTATTATATAGGGTGTCTCACGAGTTTGTTTATTAAACATATATGTATTTTTCATTTTATTCTTGGTATGTTTTGATTGAATTAATCATTATTTTTTTAATTTTGTGTTTGTTTGTTATTATCCTATTGTACATTATTCTTTTTGGAATTTAATTCTCTATCTACCTAATACTTCAAATCTAATCAAAGCATGTTTTTGTAGACCGAGTTTGACATATTTTGTCTCATATATCTCAGATACGGGTGGTCTAACGGGTCTGTGACGTCTTTTATCCCATTTTTCAATTAATTTTACATAAGTTATAATAAATGTAAAAACTATCTTTACGTCATCAGTTTCGTTTTATTTCCATTCCATCCAAGCCGTTGCTTGCTAATAAGGCGTTTCAGGACACACTATTAAACGTTTAAAGTTTAGATATTCTCAAACTTAGTTTAAACTCGATAAAACTTTGTACTTTTACTAAAAGGAGAACTACGCCTAAGGTCCTTTAATCAAGAGATTCGATGAGATCACAACAATTTAGTATTAAAAAGTAGATGCAACAGCCACCAGTTTGAATCACCCCTATTTGTTAAACACTTGTTATAAAAGCAGTAGAAACCTTAAAAATTCAGTATCAGGAAAGAATTTAAAAATATATACTATTTTTCTCTGTACATTTTTAAAACTTCATACGTAACTCACTCATATATGCCATCACAATAAAATTCATACGTAAAGTCAAGTAATTGTAAGTCGATCATGTTGGTCAGTAAGTGGTAAAACGTTCTTCAAACATATAAATGTATTAAATTAGTAAATAAAAAAATTGAAAACTACTACGGGGTTTCCTAAAAAGTGGTTCACTAAAAATAAGCTTGATTCCCATAATTCAGTGAAATACATTAACCTCTAACGCGCGTCGCTTTGCCGCAGATTTACAGTAGGTCTAATGACTGCAGGCTGTTACAAGAAGGATACACTTGCAGCAAGGAGAAATACGCGTATAATTGCTCGTCATTTCAGTTGAAACATTTTAACCACTGCACGGTTCAGTTTATATGGCGTAACTGCGGTCTCATTCTGAGTTGCACCACGTACTTAAACAGCTTTACTGTATTTTGAGTACTGTCAGGTATAAACTCACAATAGTTGTCAGTAGTTTATATATTAGATCATACATACAAGGCTGACTCGTGCTACAAATAAGTTGGCTGGTATATAAAATAAGTACCGTAGTTCTGATTTAATTATAGAGTCTAGTAAAAGTGTTTTTTTTTTAATTTGACTTTTTTATTTGGATTCGTTTGCACATAAAAAGGGTTACGATTTAATGTATACACTAGCCCCAGTCAATTTCATACAAATTTTTAACGGTAATACTGTAATTGCAGGAAAATTTGTAAGTTGTTGATGCATTGAAATAATATTAAATTTATGTTTCTGTAAATACTGCAAAGGAATTTAAAATCTTACTAAACTTGAGACATTCAGAAGTCTGAAGGAAATCACACACAAGCGGTTCGACTCGGGCATAAATGAACCTCTTTATAATTAGTTATTATCTTAAATTTAACGGAACAAACCAAGTATGACATACTGTCATATAATCATACAAAACTCTATATCATTTGTACTTATGGATTAGTATTTGATAGATTAAGAAGAGGATAGGTTCCAGTCTTCGAGACGTTGTTTTCCTTTAATTTCAACTCTTAACGATGGAAAAGTGTGTAAACCTGTAACCCCTTCAACTTCTCTATTGTTAATTATTATTAATTAAAGAAACTTGTTTTGTTTGGTTCCAAAAGACTAAATAATATTAAAGTATATAAATTGTATTAATTTTTATTATTACATTCTATTTTATTAAATCACCTCATTCATCATATGATATGAGGTTTCAAGATGATAGCAATTCAAAACGTTGTGAAACGCCATAAGATAGTAATAATAACGTCATTGTATGAATAATTCTTTAAACTATTAAAAGGCTATATGAAAATTGACATTTAACATTATATCTGCTTATTTTGCATGATATCTACGTTTGTTTCGACGCTACAGAAAGGTAAATTTAGTTTGCAAAATTTACAAACTTTAGAGACAAATGTATGTTTCACAACTGAAACACTTTTCAGTAAATTTATTGATTATTGTACAAAATTTTCCACTACCTCCTTTGGTGGGGGGGGGGGGGGGTGGGGGGGGGGGGGGGTGGGGGGGGGGGGGGGTGGGGGGGGGGGGGGGTGGGGGGGGGGGGGGGTGGGGGGGGGGGGGGGTAAAAGGTATAAAATATTTTATACTTAACAAGGTAATCCAAGTAACTGAAATACTCTTGTTAATGAGGTGATGGTACGTATATAGTAAATATTCCACGTATCATTGTATAATTAACCATAACAAGCATATAATGCGACATACATCTTTTTTACCCGGCGAACAGATACAATTAAGAAAGTAATACAATATAATACATTCTTTCGTATATATAACGATAACAAGAAATATGTATTTAAAGAACTCCCTTCACTGTGGGTAAGGCTGCAATATTGCCAAGGGATGAATAAAAACATAGTGAACCTTTACAGGTTCTGTAAATATTCCGCAAAGTCTTATTTGAGATTGTCTACATAACTATTTATCTACTTCCCAGATTGTGGAAAAAGTCACAATATCGAGCTACTTCACCATGTGACTTAAACTACACTGATAAGGATTTTGTTGTGTTTGCTGTTTTTTTTTTTAAAAATAAAATATACACAAGTGAGCAATTATATACTGTATATCAGGTTGTTAATGGCATTATAAATACTGTTAATAGGTCTAAGTGATAGTGAGATAAAACTTGATTGCATGGTTTAAACTGAATATTATAATACGTTTAATGAATCTAACATGACGGGAAAAAGAAGGGTGTGTAGGTTAAGCTCATATCTTTATATGAAGTGTTTTTTTTAGAATGCATCGTTAAAGGGCAGGGCAGTGGAGGACATATTGAAAAGTCGCAAAATAAGACAACACCTTATCTCAATGTACATTGTTTGCCTTCAAGAAAAGTATTATTATTATGAAAACCTAATGAGGTTCAAGTTTCAACTATTTCAAGTTTAGAGTACCTCTTTGTATAGATATTACCACACATTGTTACTAAAAACATCTTTGGATAAAATCAATAATAGATAGTACAGAAAACCTGTCAAGCTTCAAAAATAAATGCTTGATATATTTGCTGGTTCATACTGTACGAGATGTTAGAGTGGTATATTTCTGGCATACAATATAGCTTTAGCTTTTAATAATGGGATAAACTAGTTTTTAACGGTCGAATCAACTTATTACCTGCTGTATCAATATCCAAATATCTATTTAATCGCATGCAAGATACTTTGATTTAACGTTAGTTGGAGCAATGTTACATTAATTTTTATGCAATATATTAGAAGAAATAGATGCAAACGTTTTTTAATGAATATGAAAGCAGAAATATCAAACTAACACTACTCAATGAAGAATTTTAATATTAACGATTAAATCATACGTTTAAAGGGCAAGTATTAGTTCCCCTCCCCCTTACCACAGCACATTGGTATTTATTCAGTAGTTTAAAGTTAGTTTTTAATTCTAATATGTACAATATATAATTGAAGCTGGTTACATCAGCATAAACAAATATATAAAATGTTTGAATCATATTTTATATTTATGGTTACACAATTGTTATAATTTTTTTTTTATAATTCACCTATTGGTGAGTTGTAATACACACCAGTTGTAGTTGTATACATATTTAATTTATGGCATTGAGTTGAAAAAAGAAACATCAATTTTATTGCTAACAATAATAGCACTTGATATCAACATGTTTTCCACGAAAAATATTAATGAATATATAGTTTCTTACAGTAAAAAAAATCTTATACGGCGTGCATAAAAAAAAATCTATCAACAACTGTGCAAAATCCCGTAATAACAACGGCAACTTAAAAAATAACAGTTAATACAAGATTAAACAACACACTGCACTAATTGAACAAGTACTCTGTTTGAGTCACAGATGCACAATTGAAGGGAAGGTGGATGTTTTTAAACACGATCTCAAAGCAGGGGACTGAGCATGTGAGTTTTCTCCTACAAAATAGCTATGGTGGAAAGGGGGTGATTCAGCGCGAATATTGAGTTAAGCTCCATTTCACCTTCCGGTTAGTGCAGTTGTCTGAAACTCCGCTCCATTTAATGTTCTTAGCAATGTGTTTCGTTTCATACTATTTTATTATTACAGTGTGCAATTCCAATAAATTTACAATTAAGTTGCAGTTACTTTGTAATTATTGTTTACGAAGGCACAAACTTGGAAAATATTTGACCAAAAGGATAAACCTGAAAATTAAATGCTTTAAAGAAATAATTCATAAAAAAAAACTTCAGTCGTAGCGGCCATGTTTTATTCATACCTCTCCCAGGTTAAACGCGATTCACTCTTTCTTTTAAGAAAACACCAATTTCGTGTAAAGATGTATTTTTATTCTTGTGAAACGCAAGTTTCCCTCGCTTCGCTCCCACTTTCCTTGATTGTTTTACAATTGTTTACCTTACTTCAGCTTATAAATTTTTGTTGGATCGATAATATTTATACAACTCATCGATAGACGATTTATTATCCCTGGTGTAAAGAAAACAGTTAGGGTGCTACTCGGCGGAGTTTTAAAATGATTAAAGAAGTTAAAACGTTAATATGAATAAATTAATTTTAATGATTTCTAATGATTTATAATAACTAGCATTTTTATGCCGCTGCCTACGTGTTGAAAAACATAAATGGCGTTTTTAATGACATTCTAAACAATCCAGAGATAAGTGATAATAAAAACAGTTTTTAGAACCCTGAAATATTATAAGTACACGTGAAATCACTAGATTTTCTCTCCAACACCCCATGGTATTTGATTGGATAGCTCCAGCGGTTTCTGGAACAATTGAACTTTTTAGGCCACTGTGGATAAATCCTAAATTCGAAGTCCTTAGCTTTTCAGTTAACACACTTATGATGTAGTAGATGACGGGCTGTGTGTAGTTTATAACTGAAGTAGGCATATTACGTTTATGTTGCGTATGCGTAATACGCATAAATACGTGTTATTTTTCATGGTTAACAGCTTCAGATGTTAAGAGATATTACTGTTGCTCCGATCAAAGAATAATGTGTATATTTTATATACATTATAATATACTCTAGTCTTAGTAAATTATGGTTGCCTTCATTGACAGAGCTTATATATTTATTTATAAATATGTATAAGTGTTCAGTTTGCTTATAGTTTTATTCGACTATTGTTACAACGTTCAGTCTAAGATAATTCTAGTGCCACGATTGCGTTTACTTTGTTACCCTTCGTAAAACACATTTAGCGATTTAATTTTATTTTTATAAGATGCATTATATTAGTGTGTCAGGTCGGTATTTCTATTTACAAAATTCAGTCTACAAATCCATCTGTATAATACATCGTAAATATGGTGTGAATTATTATAGATTTGTGTCTACCTAAAAGTATCTTATGTACTGTGTACTTATAAAAACCGTAAGAGTTTGTGTCCATATTAGCCCAGTTTCGGATCGCCTTCCAAGAAACTCAGCAAGGGGGAGGAGGAGGAGGCGGTTGGGTGAGCAGGATGCTAATCAATGATTAAAACTTTCTTCTCATCAAATATAAATTGTAAAATTAAGACAGTTTTAGGAAAATATACGATTAGGCCACATATGTAAGTACAGTTAAAACACCGAAAGAGTCACGCTTTACCGTAACCGTATGTAAACCATAATTTTATACTGGCTAAAATTAATAGGTATACAGAAGAAGTACGATTGACAAAGCTGAATGGTATCGAACTACCTTAGATACGATGATAACGTGGATGGTATGGAGATTGCAATTAAATATCCTAACTTACCTAAAAAACTCAAAATGGATAAAAACAATTGGTTTATTTATACAACATCTTAAAATATTGTAAACATATTGGATACTGTAAGAACCCGGCTGCAAACCACTAGGCACGTTCTCACCCGTTCCGTTACTGTCAGAACAAACAACTGCAAGAACAGAACACGACCACTAGAGTAATGCAGTGATCCACGTCCCCCGCACATAGAAAACGGACCTATGTCTATCGTAATTTTGTACACGTCTGTTAAAGGATTATTAATTTGTTTAACTGTTATCACGGTGGCTAGGAATAATTGGAGACATGTGTCTGTGTGTATCATTTTATTAAAGTAGGTATGTTTTATAGCTAGAATAAAACATATGAGACTCACAAATTACTGAAAAGACTATGAAATAAAATGTCGAAGAAGGATTTCACATATGGTATCTGCTCGACTGTCAGACAATGCTGGAATGCTTTTTCTTTTATGTTAGAGTTCGCTACAACTGGGTCACACTCAGAATACTGTCTATTTGTTTTCTACCTTGAGTTTATTATTGCAGCCGTTTGATGTGTAGGTATGAATCAAAATGTGATAAAGTTAAACCATTTTATTCTTGATAAAGAAAGTACTCATTACATTTTTATAATTTTTATAAAACACAGGATAGTTTATTTCTAGCTATCTAATAAGATGGTACACTAGTTACAATTTTAAATCAGGAAACAGAGTTTGTCAAATATTTTTTTAATTGGTAGCACCGTAATACATATATATATATATATATATATATATATAATATATATATATATATATTTGATTTTTACACAAAGTTATTTTATTGTTTTCTTTTTAATGGTACATTAAGGATCTACATAAAAATAAATATATACTGTTATATACATTATATGAATTAGGATATACTATATATCTGTTTGTTTCCTCTCTGGACTTCAACCAATGAATTGTTAAAGTATACTTTAAATTAAAAATAATAATTATATTTGAGTAGAGCATACTTAAATATAAATTGAATATATAACATTAATTGCCTACTTACGTTTAAAGCAGTTTGTAATAATTATCCTGATGTATTAAATTATATTGAATCTGATTTCATTTATAACAGGATCATAATGTGTATAAAATCTTATAATATGTTGGTTTAGAAGTACATTTTAAAAGAAATACTGTTTAATTGTTGCTTCCCACATGTTTACTGTGTCTATATGGCACATTTCTTAATAATATTCAAGTCTTACGAAATACGCTTGTTTAATTATGTACAGTCTTGTTCTTGTTTACGACTTGGTGAACTGTTCGTATAAACCAATCTCTGTCTGTGCTATACGAGCACCACTCTGCTGAATGCGGCAGTGTGGGAATTATCATATTACGGCAGAAAACTTTTCCTATTTCACACTTTATCCACACGTGTGTGATATCTTTCTCAAACCAGATGTATTTTATAACTCTCCTATCTCTGTATACACTTTTCGATAAATCTGAAATATAAAAAAGAATGAAGTATTTATTTTAAATCTTCAATTAATAAGGCACAGAGAGTGAATATAAATTAGCATTGTTTTTGTAGTCATCAATTCATAATTGAAAATACAACGTTGTTATAATTTACCTGGCATAATAATTTATAAGATTGAAAACACTGTTGCGGTATTTATTAGACTGTTAATTTATACCTTCACGTATGGTAAACGTCAGCAATGATTTTTTAAACTCGGAACAAAAAAATATTTTGATAGAAACACGTTTTTGTGCCAGACACGCGTTGGTGTCAAATTTAGTGTTTGATAATCAATTTGCACCCACTAACTTTTTGGCGTTATTGTTGGTGAAAATGACACAATGATACATCGAACTGCATGGTTTTTTTCCGCAACGCAAAATGTAATCATTCAATTCTTGTATCATTATTGTAAATTACTACTGATTAATACTCTTTTAAACAGTTTTACATAAGAAATAATAGTTATAGTTTTGATTTCATTTTTAGGATATATCCGCTATTCTTCAGCTTCGGGCCTTTAGCGGATATATCTGCTCCCAGTACGCGAATTACGGGAGAAAAATCTAGTTAACTCAACAATATAACATAAACTATACATTATTATGTTGCTGTGCGGCGTGAATGATTTATTGTGGGCTACATGACAACTATTTTTATACTGACTGTTTAAATTATTATATTATAAAACCAATAACATATCTGTAATAACATATAACTATAAAATCTACTACCTCTTATAGAGAAGTACAATGCCATGTCAATACCATTAACGTCAACATTTGTCGCAGTTCATGTTGGTTATAATACATTGTTTGCTTTGTACTATAACTTCATTGAACTTTCTCTCCCCCTTGTTTTGTTTGTGTGCCTTAAGTGAGCATCAAAAGCGGCTTTGGGGCTTGTTTACCCACAGCGTAGGGGAGTACTAGTTAATTATTTAAGGGCAACCTCCCCTGACTAGGAATGTTCTAAAACCTTATTTCATAATTTCGAATATTATTCTTGGTAATTACTAATAAGCACAATTCTTCTAATAATGATAAAGATGTCAGTAAAATCTAAATATTACATTGGATTTTATGTACAACAATAATTAAGAAATATTTATTTATTTTGTATATTTTAGTCTAGGCATATTTTTCTTTTCTTGGAGATAAGCCATTTACTAGATTTTTAAGTAGATGGTACTAAATTTACAATTTGCTCCATTGCATGTTTTACAGTTGCAGCGTTTTCGAAACTTAAATACTCTTATATTTTCTTCCTCGGGAGGATTTTTTGTCATCTCAAACCCAACCTTACTAAAATCAAGAGTAATTGATGTGATATATGTGTAGAATAATTAAATTATATGGTGGTTTATTTGACTGGTAAACCTAATGAAATAGCAAGAAGTTAACAACCTGCCTCCATCCATTAGTGTAGCAAAGTTCTATTTTGAATCTTATTCTGAATCTGTTTCCCTACTCATTTCCTTACAGAAACATTTACGAGTATTAACTTAATTTTATTTATTTATTTTGTGCTGTACGATAAACAATAATCAAACCATTTTGGAGTTAATAATTGTTAGTAGTGTTTTAAAATAAAATTTGTATACAATTAGAGAATAAATTATTTATGTTATTTAAAGAAAAATATAATGCTATTTTTGGAAACATTTTTACGGATCAAGTTAACCATTAAATTTAAAAAATGTCCGCTTTTAGAAAGAAAATAGGAAATCTTATTTTACAGACAATATTTATTTCAATAATAATATTGGTAGTGCCCCTCAATCTATATAACATGCAATAAACAGAGTTTTTTATATTAAAACTACCACTTACTCATATGAAAAGTGTCCCATATTAGATTCCACTTATTGAAAATCGGTCGGAAGAATTTCCTGTAATTACTACGGAAATTGGTCGCTTTTATTTCTCCAATTTTAGAACCTTAACACGATATTAATAATATTTCACTTAATGGCTATACTTTATAGTGCAATTGTAGTTTTTGTAGTGGTATAAACAAAGTACAAAAAGCCTTATCTTATCCCTTCCTTTTAAATAGGTTCCCATACAAACTGTTTCTTTATTGAACAACTAACTACCACAGCGTTTACAACATAACCTTTTTGTGACAGAAGGTAGCATAGATTTTACTTTTTTAGGAGGACTTTTATTATTATGAAACCCAAAAAGGTTGGGTTTGAACACTGCTATGAAAAACAATATGTATCTTGTAGCAAGATATCTCGAGAAAATTTCATACGTAGACGTAAAATTTTGCATTACAAGTTATTTTACATAGACAAACAAGAGTTGCATGTCCAGCCTTGTAGGTTGGTAGGCATCACTCAGTAGGTTGTCATAATGTTTCTTTTTGTCATTTAATGCACAGATATCTTTGATATGTAGTTGTCTGTGTGTCTATCGGTAATCAGGACATCTCAAAAATTGAATAAGCTATAAACTTTAATTTTTGGAATTAACCCTTAGCGTAACCTGTTACGCGACATGAAGTGTGACGTATCCCTACTTTGTAAATACAGTACATACGATTACTTATCTATAGTTTAAATGTTGCTGACCTCGGGAGCTATTTTTATCCTAGTGAGAAGGAAATCCATATTTCCTGATCAAGTTTTTCTGGTAGTCTATTTTATTGTAGAGATCCGAGTGGCTATTTATAGTGCAATGAACTTGGTCAGAAGAGAAGCCATATTTACTGGTCAAGATTGCAGGTAGATAGCCAGACCTCTCAGCCGAATGACGCATCTATTGTTGGTGATCTTTTACGCCAGATTCTATATAAATTGTTGTATTATCTCTGTGAGATAATATTGCTCTTGTTCTTGGTTTTAAGTAGACTATATAAACACGAAAGTTTTGCAACATTTAGTGATTGTAATAATTTTTCTGTTATTAATTATGAACATTTAATGTATATCATTTGTGTCTTTTGGTTCTTTTCTCGCAGAAAGGATACAACCTTGATTAATTCTAAATTTAGTAATGCACTGTTGTAATAATTTATTGCTTTTTAATTACAACAATAATATCCTAAGGCAGTAAGTAGAGTAAAACTCCGTACATTACAGTAATCAGTATAATTATAGATAGTATTTCAATTGTTGAGTAACATGTATATTTTTTCTAAGGTGTGTAAATTGTGTGTAGTAAATGACCCTTCTTGTACTGTCGAAACAAAGTTAGATATGATTCGAAGTAAGTAGATACCATTTAAATTTAAAATTGCATATATAGCCTTTAAGTAGTGTATAAGGTTGATTCATACAAAGGCGTTTTCATTACTAACATTTGTGTTGTAAAATTGTAATGTCCACCATCTTGATATCTACTCGAATACGGTCTCAAAAATGATTAAAATAGAATTGAATATAAAGTTAATTAATGTCTACACTAGCCCCATTCAATTAAGTTAAAATTTTAAATCGTAATCATCGTAATTTATAAGAACACGTCAAATATTAAGTAGTTTATGTGTTGGAAAAATATATACGAAATTTATATTTCTGTTTAATATAGACATTCATTAAAAATATGCATATATGCGTGTCTATATAATAAAAATCAGTAAAATATAAACACTTTAAGTAATAATTTAGTCTTTTACTATCTTGCATTACAGGAATAAACATCAATAATGAATATCTTGCATTACAGGAATATACGTTGATCATATTTTGATATAACACAAAAACTAGTATATTTAATTAAGGTTATATTAACGATTAATGAATTTTAGGGGTTACAGGTTTATAAGTAAGCAAAACTTCTACAATCCTGTTAATTCTATCAGTATAAAGAATATAACGGTTCTAAGGTTTTACACTTAGATAAACTATGTACAACCAATATGGCCACAAGGTTTTATATGATTATATGACAATACCGTCATTTATACGTCTTTTCCTTTAAATCGTAGGAACTAATTGTTAATTAAAAAAATGTTCATTCCAGTTAAGGCATGAATCATTGTAGCCACTGTCAATTGTTTATCATCCTTATTTTGGGAATTATTTTGAACTTTAGTAACATTTGAATTTCATTTGAGGTATAAACAGAAACATAAATTTTATATTTCGACACATAAACTAGTTACAATTTAATGTTTTCCTTAAAATTACGTTAATTACAGTTTAAAAATTTTAATTTAATTGAATGGGGCTAGGGTAGACATTAAATCCTATCCACTTATTTATGTGCAAACGAAAAATAACCAATGTTATAAATACAAAAATTTTTTCTAGGCTCTTTGAATTAGTAGGAATTACGGTACTTACTGTGTTTAAAATCCAACATGTATGATCTAATAAATAAACCACTGACAATTACTGTGCCTTTATCGCTAAGAGTACTTAAAAGTACAGTAAAGCTATTTAAAGTCCGTGGTGCTCAACTCAGAATGAGACCGCAGTTACGCCATATAAACTAAACCGTGCAGTGGTTAAAACGTTTCAACTGAAATCACGAGCAATTATACGCGTATTTCTCCTTGCTGCAAGTGTATCCTTCTAGTAACAGCCTGCAGTCATTAGACCTACTGTAAATCTGCGGCAAAGCGACGCGGGTTAGAGGTTAATGTATTGCACTGAATTAAAGGAATCACGCTAATTTTTAGTTAACCACATATTAGAAAGGCAAAACTACTTTTTAATTGTTTATTTACCACTTTAATTTTCTTTGAAGATAGTATGATAATTCAATAAAATAGTATTGGCCAACATAATATGACCGATTTACAAGTACATAACATAGCGTATGCGAATTTGGTATATTATTATGATATAAGTCGAATCTTTAGTTTTTAAAATGTACAAAGAACAATAATATAATACTTGAAATTAATACTTTCTTGATACTGATTTTTAAGGTCTCTATTTATTTGTACAACTGGTGTTAAAAAATTCTCATGATGATTTAAACTGGTGGGACATCTATTTCTTAACAATAAATTGTTACGATATCACCGAATCTCTTGATTAAAGGACCTCAGCCCCAATTCTCATCCTGTGAAGGTGGCCACTAAGGAAAATATAAGATATCCAAAATTTTAGGATTGTCTCATATATATCCCATATATTTGTGGAAAAATCGACTGAAATTTATTACAAATATTTTATAGATTTAACACTAAACTTGCAGATTAGTCTTTAAAGTCTTTAAAGTTTAAAACTTTAAAGACTGCAGACAAGTCTTTAAACTTGAAACAGATCGTAATTAAAGAATTGACAGCTGAAAATAGTAAATACTAATGTACACTGTTTTCATATTCTTGAGAAAGTTGGTTTAAACCAGAGGAGATATCTTTTTTCTCCAAAAATCAAGAAATCTTTGAGCATTTTGCAGTTTTAATAACTTTCCATGGATTTGTAGACGCAAGAGAACTTGGTATGTGTCGGCTTCCGTGCAAAAGATAACACGGGAATGTTATAATAAATGTATTAAATGTAAAGTCTAGGGTATCTGTCCTTAAACATATTTATAATACCATTAAAATTAACCACCTGGGATTGAATTGCCTGATCGTTTAGAGCAGTGTCTCCTAACAGTAGACGACAAGATTTCTCTATTTCTGTATGTCTGTAAAAACGAAAATGTTCAAATGAGCTTACTTTTAGCGTCAAAATTTTGTTTACATCTCTATATCTAATACTCATGTATGTAAATTTAAAAGAAAAAACATTGGTCCATTGGAAGTCCCTCTCCGAGATAGGATGTTGTCCGCTATGGGGAGAACGCGACGTTTGCCAAAACTGAACTGAAGTTTAGCGTGCGATTAAACTTCACATACATTACACTTCATAAAATATAAAAATAATTTTTTTTTTAATCTTTGGCAGAAATAAACTGTTGAAATTTAAAAAAATTTGACAAATCACATTCATGAAAGTGACATATTGTTTATCGTCGCTAGTGACATCTCTAAGTAACAAACAGAAGAATGGTTCCACAAATCGGGAAGATTGTCTGATTTGTGGCCAAAGCACTTAATTTTATTGAAAATTAGAGCATTCTTAGGATCTATATTTAGTATTGGACCAGTAAATTGTGATCATTGTGATTCCCTCAGAGATCATGGAAAACTGCCATACCTGTCTCTTAGACGACCACAATTTGCTTTTGCTGTCTTGTTCGGAATCACGCTACATTTAGCGAATTCCCATTTTAGAAAATAAGATTGGCGATACCCTTAAATGTCTATACATCATACGTAAAAATTGTTTTAATATTATGTTAAGTTAAAACAGTTAAAATGATCAAATAATAATTCTGTTATTTTAGTGTTTGCTATTGATATGTTGTGTATATCCAAGAACAACCTTTGAAAAAGCATTACCACAGCTTCTTGTTAAATCTCGGATATCTTTTATTTTGCACGTGTCTCTAAAGAATATGTACAAATTTATGTACATCCTCAGTGTCGTAGTGCGAAAATATTCCTTCAAACCAGTGTTTCCCTCATATTAGAGAAAAATAATAAAAACAAACTGAAAGGGCGTAATGGCACTCGGCAACCAGTAGATCCAAATTTTATACTGCTCTAATTGTGTTTTTGATCATATCATAAGTCAAACTAATTAAAATTTAGTTTGAAATAGTGCTTGCTTTTAAATATCTATATGCATTTCCATGTCAGTCTTCAAAGTTTGTAAGCAGACAGAGAGGAAATAGTATGTATAAGGTATTTGTATTAGTAGATAGTTATATGAGATATGGAAGAGAGATATGAAGCAAACGTCTTAGGAATTGGTTAATCAAATAACAATATCTTTTATTGAAAAAAATGTTATAGTCTCACCCTATCTCCTGATTTTGAAGGTTGTATAATAAACAAATGATTTAATTGTGTTATTTTTGTTCATACCGTAGTTATACCGTAATCTATCAGTTGTAAATCACATAAACGAGTATAAAAAACCTATTTTGTGATGTGAGTATGTATGGATATCACATTAAACCAACTGTGAAATTGACGCCTAGGATATTGTCAACAGTCTGAGAGCCGAAAGGCTATATTTCTCTGCTAAGCACACAAAGGTATTTATCAATTCAATAGAAAAAAATTGTATCTTCAGACATGCTAGTTTATATGAAGGTCGAAATGGGATGTATCAAAAGGGTTAACAATATCAAACAATAATTTTCTTCCATTTTTATTTTCCTACCTTCCAGCAAACCGATCATTTATAACAATAGTTATGTAACTGTCAGACAACTAGATAAAGAGATTGTAATGTTAAGGCCCTGTATTTTTCATATATCACTTGTTTAGATGAATGCTTCATCAGCCAGAGAAGTTAAATGTATCTGTTCACAAATATAATGGTTCTTTCTTTAAGTAGTTATTCCTCAATATTGTTTAAAAATTTTTTTAAATATTTTATTAAATCTTGTTTTTACTAAGATAACTATGGGCTAAGTATTCCTCCACTCTGGGTTAAAATAAAAGAAATACTGTAGTTCTAGGAGCTAGCTACTTACATTATATATTATGTAAAGTTGGAGAGGGATGTGTGTATTTCATTACTCATGAAAACTGTTTTAATCGTCGGATTGATTTTCAAACTTAAACTCTAGTTATTCTAGGCCGGACCAGGAGGTTATAATGTCTTCCTGTGACTACCATTTATTTTCAAAAAGTATATGCCTATGTTGTACCTGCTATTCAATACGAAATATGGTGTAAGGCCGCGGGTTACTTTTAATATAATATGAATATGAATAATATAATAGATGGGGATAATGATAACAACAAATAATTTATTAAACTTAATTATAAGAACGAACGTCACATTTTAAACTCAACACTAATTAACTCCGATTGACTGTGGCGCCATCTGCTTTCAACGTTCACAGGCTTTTAATTGGCAATAAGGCCTGATTGGGTGATTCTTAATTGCCATTTGACTCTCAAGGCTTAATTAACGGTTTAATGTGTTTGGTGTTCAAAATTGCAGAAAATTAGATTCCAGTCCAATGATGTTTGACCTTCTTTGAAAAGCGCTCTTCATTATAAATATGCACGTAATTCTAAATTATCAATATAAGAATAAAATTGCATAGAACATTTTAAATAACAAAGTTTTACGTGATAACGGAAGAAAGCAAAGACAAGTATATGAATCCTGGAAGGTTTTTTCATTACTAAACTATAAACAGTGGTTAAAAGTACCAAACACTATTATACTTTAAAAAACCACAAAAAACCCAACTAAAATTTCAACTATGTTAAATGAAGTGTATTACTTGATATTTTGTTGTGATGTAATAAATTCTAAGATTCTATGCAGTTAAACCTATAAGTGAAACAATTTTTTCTGTTTAAAAAAGCTCAAACGAATAATTATTGAGATCATTAATATCCATGAAAAAAGTTATTTATTCATTTTTAAATATTTAGGCAAAGCTGTTTTACACATATTTCACATTACTCAATCTAGATATTTTGTAATGAAAATGTAACAAACCTAAAATATATAATGATGATTTGTAAATGTAATTTGATTCACAAAGTTCTTAGAAAACACTATATAAATTATTAAAAAAATAATTATTCTTATTAGCAGCAATATACTTACACACTTACACTCTTGATTGGGGATGACAAGGCAGATTCAGCTGTGTGTGTGTTTTATGTATATAATTAATTAGAACCATAAATGCTCCTACACGTGCCAAACATGATATAATAATTAAGTTAAACTCTTAATTAACTCATTACTAAACTATAATCTATAATTTAATCTTAATTAACTCTTAAGTTCTCTAAAACTATGTACCACGAACTTAAATAATATCTACCTGATTTATGCCTGCTTACGTTTTAAAATTTTTATAGAACTCCCATCATATTACATCATAATTGCTTTTACTAAGTAATATAAATATTTTGGTGCTAAAGATTTCGTGCGAAGCCGCGGGTAACACCTAGTATTATAATATAATTCTACACCTGATGAGACATTCATAATACTTCTTCATATAGATTACACTTTTGTAGCCTATGTGTATGCTATGTCAAAACGATTAAAAGAGTCTGTTTTGAGCTTTTCCTTCGCCTTCGATCTCTTTAGACGGACGTTTACTTTAGATTCCAGGATTTAAGTCTATGAAAGCGTCAGTTTCAGACGCTGCACTAAGTGGAAGGTGAAGCGAAGTTCACTCAACATTCATATTGAATAAACCCTTCACACAATAGCTACTTTATTTTATGAATGAGGCACGTGTGTTAAATTATCGTGTGTATAATTATTAAATAATGAGGCAACTCGTTAAATTATCAAAAATATTGTACTAGGCTTACTTAAAAATATATTTAATCTACTATTTTCTCGTTGCCAATTACCATTAAGACATATGAAAAGATAATCGCTAAACACTCAGCCAAATCCTATGGAGTGATATGCATCAATGAACTCAGTATCAAATCCTATATACAAATTAAGCTTCTTGCAAAATGTCAGGTCTGTTAGTAATTTAAATTTTTTTAGATATCGTGGGGCTGATAGGCTTGGGCAGAAATGAACATTTTGTAGCCCTTCGAGTGACAGGCTTCACCAATGCTCAGCCAACTAAACTACATAAAAATAAGAACTAATAAAATAGAATTAGGTCTCTCCAAGAACACAATAGATTAGTAACGTTTTATATTAATTTACTGTGTGAGGTTATGCGTGTCGGCATGGATGTGAGAATGGTACCAGCACTTGGCATATTGGAAACTACATGGTGCTAAACGTAGTTGGGCTATTTATCTTCTGGGTATCTTGATCAAGTTGCACCAGAAACCAGAAGTTCACATCACCCAGCAGCGACGAGCAGTGAAGAGCATCACACTGGAACACACTGTATTGATTTTGCTAACATAGTATAACATAAACCATATTATTTGTAAACTGTTATTATTTTTCAGGTCTATTACTTGTTAGACCAAAAATATTTTAGATATTGATCATCATGGGAAAATCTTGTTTAATATCCGTATCTTTTAGACCGAACACGTGTGGCAGGCAGAACAAGATAGCTGCGTTGACAAATTGTGCTAACCCCAAGTGGGAAATTAAAACGCACGGACTGTAGTTAAGAATACAAAGCTTCATATCGGCCTCTCAGGATACAGATACTCGTTCTTCGCCCATCCTTTACAAGCTCATCCAAAAGTTTTAACGCTAAGTTGAACAAAAAAATAAAACTTCACACCATACTTATGATCATGTACGTTGACCATTTTAATAGTCATAGAGATATACAGTTTCTATGAGCACCAACGTCATAACTGTCAATGTTCTCTATGATGTTTAAATGACCTAACTATACTGGGTCATATAAACCAGAGAGAATTTTAAATACATAAATACTAAGAATTCTGAATCCTCAAAACTTAACTATAACGAATAAAATCGTTAAAGTGAAAAAGATCAATTATGAAACAAAATAGTTTTCAAGTAAAATTTATTGAGTCGACATTGCATTTCCAACATTTAAAAAAATCTAGCCACAGCAGTGGTTCTATACAACGTATATCCGGTATTCGCTACTTTGTCGAGCGAGTTACTCTGACAAGCCAGACCTGTCACATTGTGACAAGCCACTGTATACTGTGACAAGTCAAAGCCGGACACAACATTGACCGGTCAAATACTGCCCGGTACGTGACGTTATTGGATTGTTTCTGCCCGAGTTATGTCAGCCGAATTATCACGCGTTGTATTTTATAAAACGCTTTGGTTGGTACTCGTGCGTTTTGTCACAAATCTTGTCCGAACATGTTCTGCTTCATCCAAAATAACTAGTCATTTCATTCCATCCACGTTCTGACTGTACCGTAGATTTGTTTTTTTTTTTGTTAATTAGGAAAATGTTTATTTTTTCGCTATAACTTTTGTATAAATCTCGCTCTATGACTTAATTTGTGGCCATTTAGATTCACAGTATAACATACTGTTTTATTATTGTTATTTATCTTCATTTATAACCCAACGTACATTTTCTTTGTCGATTTAAAATGCCTTGAACTATTTTTGCTTATAAACGTACTTTTTGAACGCAACCTTTTCAGCTTTCCTTTAAATTATATTACTTACACAAATATGCAGCATACCCTAATGTTTAGTTTTATTTTTCGGTTATATGGAAATATTTTCTGTAAAACCGCGATATTACCTCTACTTTCCTTTTTTCACTCCTAAATATTTCCAATCAATAACACAGCATGTCCATAAAGTACGAAATATATTAAACATTAATTAGTAAAAGAATTACCCGTTTGTTTTACTTAGTCTGTTTTGGGTATTGGTGGCATTTTGAATCTAGAATCCACTATCTTTGACTCAAACTTAATTTTTAATATTAATAATGTTAAATAAAATATATGAATTGGTCTTATTTTGAGTTTAATATTTCATGTGTTTTCGAATATTTATTATATTGTCGACAAGTTGTATAAGTTTGTCATTATATTATGACTATATAATGAATAATTTTCAAAAATTATTTACCTATGTTTCAAATTTTTTAAAATTTATAAATAATTTTTAATTATATTTATACTATATTTTTTTCATAAGCTAAGATATCATTTTACAATAGTTCAATAAGCAGCATGCGATAATTGACCTGATGGGAGAGTACAACGTGAAGAATATAATTAAAATCGTATATAACATATTTTTTTTGCTATTATGTACTGGCTCTAAGGTCCAGACTGTAGTTAATGCTTAGTTGGGCTATTTATTTAAATTGGTTAACTTAGTTTAATTGATCAATAAAGAGTCTAAGAGATTAGCAATGCAAGCTAAAAACAACTATTGCAGCACATTCCACTCATATTCATGCATTAGAGGATATATTAATGCATAAAGAATTATTATCCATTTACAGCAATATAATTAATCAGACACAATAAACGTTTCAACTTGCATAGAACATTCATAAGTTCTGCAATGATTAACGAATTCTTGGAAAACTTAACTGTGGAAAAGGAGTATCGTAAAAGCCGACAGAACGTTACAAAATCTTGAACCAAATAAGCCAACAGTGAGTAACTGCATATTATATTCTACAACATGTTGAAGAATATCGAATGATTGTGATTAATTGGTTAAAATGTTGTTAATACTGCGATTATCTCGTTACCACCACCTCAACCGTAAAACCAATGTAAAATTGTATTTTTTTTTTTTTTTTTTTTAATTTCGATACATTCACCTAAAAATACATTTACTTTTTCCTGGTTCCAAGAGTACCCTAAGCTATGTCGTAAGTTTCAAGTCTCTGTGGTTTTTCTATTAAAAGCTATCGCACAAATGAACAGAGACGATTTGAAAAGAGCATGTTGAGTCCTCAGCATTAGGATGAACTGCATAAGGGATAAAAACTGTATTATTATGTAGATAGATGGCATAAACTTGTAGAAATAAATTATCAGAAGGTAGGAGTACGCTACACAACCTGTTACGTAACAGGATTAGCTGAGATTGCGTGCAAAGTTTTAAGTCTATAGATAATTTTTACAACCCCTTTATTGCAACATGATACATTCTCATTTTTGTTATGGGTAGGCTATATGCGTTTCTGTGCCAAACTTTAAACAAACTCATATAATTTTATCTAGAAATGTTCCCATTCTTTAATTTCTTTAACCCGTAACCACAAAGTAGGACACCACATGTCGCGTAACAGGCTACGCTGTGTTTGTATGTAATGTTTCACATAAATAGCTTATTTCATTCTTGATATGTACTGCAGACAGATATACGATTATGTATTCATGTAGAACATTTATTTTTAGATTGCAGCGGCAATTAAAAGAGATATTGTGTCTGCATTATGAGTGACAGACTTCAATGACGTTTTGCTGCATTCCATGGTTGGACATGCACTGTTATAGAACTCATTCTTGTCTAGACAAGAATGAGTTCTGTCTAGAAATCTTCTAGAAACCTTCATTTCTAGAAATGAAGATTCATGTAAACTTTGAAGTCTATGGATTAAATATTTCTCAATACATCTTGCTACATGGTACATTCACATTATTGTACATGAAGGTCAGTAGTTTACACAGGAGGGCACAAATAATAACAGTTTCGGTAACAGAGAGGGTATAGCAACGCAAGAATACGCTGGAATCTTGTTGCCACCTTTAAATATTGACTTTTGACATTATTATTTTCCTTTTAATTCTATAGTTTAATTTTCATTCACATTTCAAAATCTCATATGATTGTACAAATTTGCTTGGAAAATTATTTTATTCTGCTATTTTCTCGTTATCAGCGTGGTTACTTATAAGTCCAAAGTAAAGTATATAAGAAAGTTAAGCAAAATTGCATGGAGTGATATGTACCATCATCGAACTCAGTGTTGCCTGTGCGGAAACGTAGCTTCATGCAAACTTTAACCCTATAAGTCAATTCTTTTTCTAAATATCAAGCGAACATGCAGACAGATTGACAGACACACACATGTGAAATCGTTAGTCTCTCGAGTTATAGATTTCGCTATCACTCAGCCAATAAGCCCAATAAGTTTTTGCTAACGCACAACCCCATAGATTAACATTTATCATGGTCAGACTCAGAAATGGAACCATGGTACCTCTATAAAAATGAAGTGTCAAACAAATATTTAAGTCTGAGGGTTAGTTTTTTCCTGAGATACGAGACAGACTTTTTCCTCGTATCTTGTGGACAGACAGACTGTTAGAAAGGCAGATAAAATATTTCTCCCATCCCTCACGTGATAGGCTTCGCTAACGCTCATTCAATGAACTCCATTGATGTCTCAGATTATAATAAATAGCCTCACGTTCATATAATAAGAAACATAACGAGGACTCGTATAATCTAGACATGAGAATATGTACAAGGAGCAATCTTAATTCCTCTCAGGGTGAGATTTCACCTACATTCTACAACGTTTGCTAAATATTCACCACCGTATTTCTGCAAATTTAATCTGTAATAAACTGCGCTGAGTGAAAGTTATAAGCCACAATGATATAATGATATTTTCTCCTGACAAAGCGCACTGTCGATGAATAATGAAGCGTGAATGATCAAAAGAGGGTAACTCCAGTGGGGGCTGAGGTGTTAGCAGAAGCGATTGTGGTGGCTGTTCCCTTGTGATCATCTTCTCGTCTGTTGTATCACATGTGACGTCACTCAGCTTGTCATAACACAGTGATTCTACCGAGCCTCCCCCTCTTCCCTGACCTCCCCTCATCAAGCTTAGTAATTGATTATTCCCGTTCGTATGGGATGAAAACGATTTTTCGCTATCCACCGCAATATTTACGCAAACTTAAATGGCTCCACGAACAACGGCCCCTTTAAGGCCAAGCTTGTATGTTACAATTAAATTATAAAGTCATATTAAAATCTTTTTCCCACTTTTCTAACGTATTTGAATTTCCCAGCAGGGATCACAAGTGGCTGGTTTATACCTTCAAGTTGAACCCACCACTGGGCACAGCAAAAACCGATGTGTCACTTAAATCTGGACAACCTAATGGATGTCCAGGAGCGGCACATCACTAACAGCAAATGTCGAGATTCTGGGGATCATGGGCAATTCGATAGGTCAAGGTCTATTGTGGGAGATGACTGTTGGAGTTGATGGGGTTTGTTCTCTAATCTCAGAGGTTCTTGCTAGCCTCAACAAGGGTGTGCCACCCCCTGCCTACTTTGACTGGAATGGCTGGTTCAGAGCTGGCCTCCCCTTCTTACGGGGAGACATGACTTTGAGATGTAGTGCCCTAATTCTTCCTCATGGATCCCGATAGGAGGCGGCCATTACTCCCTAACCTTACCTATTCGAATATCCGGAAGCAGAGCACAGGTTCTTGCAGGACTAAGTGCATTTATAATCTTCTTGTCCTAAGAGAACAAAAAAAGTATTTTAATACAAAATAGGAAGTTTAGGTAATCTTCTATCAAGGTATGACACGACTAATAATTAATTCATGAGTTATGGAAAAAATAAAGGTCACTCTCTCCAGCTATATATTTTAGGCATTTTATAAAGTTTAATCCCTTATCTTGACCTAATTATAATGTTCCAGAAAGTTCTCATGCTTCAAATGCCCACCATTCATCGTGAAATAGTCAGTATGTTTTAATGTTGCATGTCTTCCGAAAAGTTGTCTTAATGGCATGCGGCTAAAAGTTTTTGTTTATTCTTCACCGAAAACCGCTTACCACCGTAATATCAAACAAAGATGCATATGAGTAAAATCTTAAAGTTTACGAAAGGAAGAAACAGGACGATACATCTGAGTGCCTCCGTTTTAAGTTTATCAAACAAGAAGGAAGTTACAAATGCAGAACAGACGAGTGCTCTTTCCAAGTCACCAACTTTTGACTTGTAAACTTTAATGTCAATGTCTGAAGTTGAGCGATACAGATCCGCCACTGACCTTTTGTGGTTAAAACAAAACTTACAAACACAGAGTTTAATTTAACCAATGGATTAACTTTGGATTAATTTTATGTCTCCCAATTGACCAGACTGAACACTTTCAAATCAATAAACCCGAGTCCTGTAATCATATTTTAAAACAAAGATCATGAAAGCACTATAGATAATTGTTATACGGTTGGTATTTAATAGGTTAGTAAGTTGTAATCTAAATAATTTTATACTTTTTTATAGCAATGTAATTTGGCTAGTAATATAACGCTCTGTTAAAACAAAACATCTTAACATTGCGTACAAGACAGTTTACAAAGTTTGTTGGCTGTATTTAAGAAATGGATGGTTTCGAGAATCGTGACTGACCCAACGATTATAGTGATGGCAGAGCAAACATGGCGTCGGTTAAAGAGACGAAATTGGTCGAAAATTAGAGAGTGATTATCTGGAACACAAACATTTTCTGGACACATGCCACTCACCGCCTGACTAATTGGCACGAACCTGACCCCTTCTGAATACTGAGACGAGTGTTTAATGCCTTCACAGCGGATAATAAACACAATTGCCAAAAACTAAAGCGAAATAAAATATTAAATCGTTTAAAATGCGTATATTGACTGTTTTGTACGATTATATTTGTATAAATTAACATACTGTTCATATTTTATTTTGTCGGCAAATATTGAGTTTTCCAGTTGTTTATGATCAAAAAAGATTAGGTAATAAACATTTTATCTTTATGTGGGTTTTGCTAAAGTTGTATGTGATATATATTACTGCTGTTGTTTGACAAGCATTTTGAGATGAAAACTATAATCATTCTATTGGCATGCACATAAAGCATGGAGTCTAGTTATAATAAATTTGGCCAAAAAAATATTTAGTTAAAATTATTTCAAACGAAGATTAGATTTTAAATGTAAAGAGATTATTGTTCTCTGAATTTATAAATTGAAAACTTAAAGCTCAGCAAAGTCTTTGGTGGGAATGTGAAACATTTAGTAATTTATATATTCAACATTTACAATCACTTTAAATTAGAGAAAATTTTATATCAGAGTTAGTAAAGATCTCAAAGTCCAGGTAGTGGTTAAACATTCATTATTCAGTTATGATTTAAGGTTTAAGTGGTTCTTTAATATTACTCGAGTCTTCAACATAACGGGTCGACATAATCACATCTTAAAAAAATAAGTTTGTTTCACCAAATTATTCATCCGAGATGGAGTCTTCAGGCTCCAAAAGAATTGAATCTGTGATTAAGACCTTTTTTACAATAAAACAACTATGAGTAGTGTTGGTCTGGATAACATTTTTATAGTAACCAATAAAACCAAATATATCGCCGTCGTTCTCTGGTACTTTTGGTAAGTGTCTTCTTCACGATGCGATAGGAAATGGTTATTAATTCATTAAGTTCAACGATGAGACAGGAAGTTGTCAATTGTTAGCCAACTGGTTGTTTAAACACTATTGAACTGCACTATATGTTGTGAATGGTTGAGAGATAGTTCAAAATTCAGTAATATTGATAAATTGTAGATTAAATTAATAGTTTTTGCTTAAGTGATTTTCAAATGTATAATCAAATTAAATTGGTTGGCGAAGACGTTTAATAATAACGTTGGATGGTTATTTTTTTGTAACAAAAGAAAAGAGTGATAGGATATCAGATTAATCATTATTAGATTAATTGTAGATTACATATTATGCATTATTACTATATGGAAAGTATTTATTTTCTGAAATGGGGAAAGTGAAATAAATAAATAAAATTAAGATTATTACCTATGTACTTTTTTGCATGTTACATATTTTAAGTAAATGTTTAAAATTAATGAGGTAATTAAACTAAGCTAACAGACTAATTTTATCACGCCTGTTGTAAGGTCACTGAAGAACTACACGTTTTAAATAGCCGTATATCGTTAAATTATGTTGTAATAATTGTAGCATTACGTACCTATTGACCTAATAGTGATAGATTCTGAGACAATTTATAAAAGATGAGGAATTAAAGTAGACTAATTGTCCTTTATTTTAAGTTGTGATTTATATGAGACATTTAAAATTATAATTGTTTCAACAAGTACGTTGAAAATGTATGGGATTATTCCAAGTGATATTGTACAACTAATAAACTTTGGATTAAAGTAGTTTTTAGTTCCGTAACTGAAATTGTCGTTTAAATGTGTTATACGTAGTTATACAATAAAAGAGTATTCGTTACGTACGCCATAGAGGATTAAAATTATGTTTACGACGGCATTTAAACAAAAATTAATTTTGACCTTATTTGGTTTTTTGGGATTCGTTCTACAATAAATAAGTATATTTAAAGAATTAGAATAAATATGTATTGAATACATTCTGAAACAAATACAACTATAGTTAATACATTTACAATAATAATAACCAAGTAGATCAACTTCAGTGCACTATATACACAAAGAACTGTTTAATTAACTATTTAGAATAGAATATAGAATAGAATATATTTATTTCCATCTTTTTTCAATTTATATTACATAATAAGATGACAACTTGGAAAAGGCAAATAACCACCATTTGCCAGTATTCGGTGGTTATTTTGGTAATTTAATTATAGCATAATTACAACTTAAATTAGTAGTCTTCCGTAATAATTAACCATTTATTTTTTCGGCTTCTGTAGCGCATACCAACTAATAATAATAAAAATAAGTATGTAAGAGAAAGAAAAAACCATATTTAATAATTGCACCTATTTTACAGTTATATCACCGTTAAAGAGAAAATAATTGAAGAGCATCACATTAAAGATATACAAAATTTATAACAATATAGATTAATACTAAATTAGATCGTAAGCTAGACAGTCAAAGTTAGGAAACAATAGGAAACAATTACATTAACAATTTCTCCTAATTCTGCCAGAAAGTTGTAATCTGTTTCTGATAATATAAATATTTTTGCACAACCCGATAAATATCAAGTTTTTGGTAAATTTAATTTACCTTACACTAGTATTTCCATATATTTTATAGCAGAGCTAACTATAATTTTGAAAAGAATTCAAATAATAGTGATATAAAAAACTAAACACTTCATGTTTGCTGTCTACCAAAATTGCAGTGCGCTGCTGGTTCTTTTTAGAACAGGTTCTATCTGTCTCTATAAACAATGAACTAAACCGAACAACAGACGAACGAGGAACGTAAAAGCTTAGAGAGAGTAATTGACAATTCCAGACTAAAGGTTCTGAGAGGTTCCTAGAGGTTCGTCGTCGTTTCGTCAGCGATTGAAAGGTTTCCTCCATTGGGAATCCGAGTTGACTTGTCTGGAGTTACTTCTCTTACTGTCTTATTTTACACTCATTGTTTTGTAGACAAAGCATTAAGATTAAAGTCTTAGGATTATTAGTCATTTTCATCAAAATGAAAAATTTTCTTAGAAATTGGTCCAAAAAGTGAGCGTTCAGTTTTAATTAGATATTACTCTTGATATTGAATTTTTAATTTAAAAAACGAATGTTATTATTTGTAAAATAAGTAAATTTCTTTTATAGTTGCTCATTTCATAATTTACAAAGATGTACAAAGTTTTAATTACTGTAATTAATTAAAATTATTGCTAGTAAAAATACAAAACATTACAGTTCAAACATTACATTCAAAATAATTTGTTAAGCCTTCATAATACGATAATACTAATGTATACTGTATAGTAATTTCAACATTATAATACTGTATTCCAAAGTTATAAAAGTTTTCTCCTTCGAATAATTGTTTTTGTTTTATGAATATTGTGGAGTAACTAACTTATATTGTGGCTTTACAGTAATTTATTAGTATTCGAAGATGCTACAGAAGATATTCGACATACTACATTTAATTATACAATCTGTTGTACTGTGGACAGTACAACAGATCTCGCAGACAATGAGATACTATGTCATAAAATATTGTATATACAAGGGTGATTTTTGAAATCGAATTAGGAATCAATAAAAATAACCATCTTAATCTGATAGTGAACAAAATGGGCATAGAATTGCATAAATTAACTATTTAATTAATTAATTTTTTACTATTTTTATTTTTACGATTAATTAATTTCGATTACTCATCAACATCTGATTTTAATTACTACTGAATTTACCAGAACCAACGTGAATTTGTAAAAAACTGTGTAACGGAAATGTTTCTAAGTAAAACTAGAACATACTAATCCTCTTTAGTAGGATTACAAATTAGAATCCTCTTTTAATGATTGTAGTTGAACTCGTACCATCGATCCGCTTCGACGGCGAAATGAATTCCGTCTCGTTTTCTTTATATAATGATACACAGATTTGCAAATTGTAGGTCGGAAGAGACCAAGAAAAAAATTAGGTGCTTCTAAATACTAAAATTCACCTGTGGTTGATTTGGTGTGGTGATCTGCTTGATCGTATCCCCAGCCTGAGTTCCAAGAAATTGGCCACGGCATTCAGTCTTAGAAATAAGTATAAATGCTAATAACGAAATGATGGCCTGCCTGTGTGTGTGTTCTCAGGACATGTAGAAAATGGAATGATCTAATGCTTGTGTGAAATCTGTTATGCCACACGTGCTATGGCGTATTCTTCCTTTGAATTTGCGCCAAAAAATTATAGTTTTTCATTAATGTGCTGGAATAGACATACGTTATTTTTGTTCCAACAGTTTCAGTGTGATATTTTGTACAGTTGTGATTGTACGAATTTGTGAATTTCTTCTTGTGGATGTAATCTATTATTTCTAAATTTGTATTTAAAAAGACCTGTCTGTTACAGTTCTCAGCTATATCATCTCCGGCTATTGTACATGTAGAACGTTGTATAATTATTGACAGTTTCAGAGTAGACAACCTGGGAGATACTCGAGGCAACCTTTTTTTTAGTAACACTATCTCAGTCAATTCGCTTTGGCTATTGAAGCATTTCCAATGGGAATCGGAAAAAAACTCTCTGGCTCTCATATTACTCAAGGAAAATAAAGTTTTATCGATAACATTATAGTAACTTAAATTTTTAACTTCTATTGTGATAAAAGTTTTTTTTTAAATAATAACGTTGCTAATATGTTAAACATATAATGAATTTCGTAATTCCCACAGTATTTATTCTTTCTCAGTGCACATATTTGTGACACTGATTAGTGTTAGAGTCGGTAGATTTGGATTTTAAATACATAGATTTAGTCACGTAAACACTATTTAAGTTAGTTTAAAAGGTGAGTTATATCAAATGTATAAACTGGATTTTTAATTTCATAATGTGTGACATAGAACATTAACTTGTGACATAGAACTTGTTGTATCCAATACAGTTTTCTTGGTTTAGACAGTTAAGTTGGCAAATATAGGTTTTTATAGGCTGTTAAAGAAACATTAGATTCACTTTGCGGACCATTTACAGGGTCGTTAACATTAACTTGGGGGTCGCTGTTAGCGTTTAGAGGATCTCGTCGGTAATTATGAGTCATTTCAGTTCAAGTAAATAAATTCAATTTAATTTTAACGTTTTTTTCAATTTTAGATTTTTTTTAATGTATAAAGTAAGTTATAAAAATTACATTTATTTCTAATATGCAATACTATTTTACTATTTATTACGTTAAATACTTTTTTTAAATATATTTTAATTATATGTAGTTATTACTGTCATTTTAAAATCTTACCGGTTTTGAAATATAGACTTGTTTTTGTTATGAACATCTTTTTTCGTTCTTTTTTTTAGATCCCCTTTTAAGCCTTATTCTGTCCGACCTCATGGGCCACTGGCCTGTGCGAGGATCTTATCAAACAGAGCAAGGGGGAGTGTCGATACAGTACTAGGTCGAAGGTACTGATAAAAAGTGCAACCGCCACAGACAGGATTTGAACCTGCGCTATCTCTAACTCAGACCCAAAGTCCAACGTCTTAGACCACTCGGCCATCGGCACTCCCCGATAATAAATAATAATAATAATAATGATATTCCCCGATTTTATTAATATGATATACTGAAGAAGTTTCTGTTACTAACTTATATAACCTGGGGATATCCGTAACAAATGTACTGTAAAATACCCTAAAAATCTCCAGACGATACAATGTCTTGCAATCATCACAATCTTTTCAACCTCACATGTTTGTTCATGAACGCAAAAACAACCTCTGACGAATGGTGGAAGTTCAACCCAATAAAGTCCACACAACCTAATCCCGTACTACTGAGTTGGAGGCGCATGCACAGTTGGTCAGGAAACACTTGAGGTCACATTGGAGGGGCGGTGTGGAGTTTTATTAGGACACCTCAAATAAATTAGTTAACGTTCTCCATACATAAGTGGTTTTCCGACATTAGCAATAAATATCACACTGACGTGGTAAAAACTTGTTGAAGCACACACAATCCTCTCACTTTTCAGATTATAGTACGAACTGCTTCTTATATAAAAAAACAATATTTACTTTTAGAAAAAGTTGTAAGCACTATTCTAACGGTCAGATTTTAATACTTTAACCGTTAGATATAACCTTGTACTTTTGAGTAAACCTACTATCCCTATGTTTGAGCTTTAAAATCTTTCCATTAAAAAAGAATATCTATCTTGCCATTTTATCTCGTTATGTAACTTCAAACAATAAAGTATTTTCGTTAATGATAACGTTAATGAAGAACCTCTTAAAATATTTTAAAAATAAATATTATTGAACATGACATTAGCTTATAAGATATTGTCTGTGTGAAAATATTCCTTAGGTATTTTCCTTAAAATCTTAGAGAAATTTGTGATGTATGTGTGAGTAAAAAGAAGTTATCAGAACAAAAATGTTGGTTTCAGAGAGTCATGTAGGCAAAGTTTTTTAAAAGGCTCGAATGCTGACACCTCAAAGTCAAAGTCAAAGTCAAAGTGTTTATTTGTCATTAACAATTAACATTGCATGACAATTGTCAATAATATTACAATAATAATAAAAACAAAAGATATAATAACTAAACATATCTTATTTTTACATTAATAATCTCTTAACAGAGTAAAACTCTCCCATCAATCAAAACACTTAAGATCTTTTTCTAAATTTGCTAACCAACATTTCTGCTTTTATTTTTCCAGTGGGAGACTATTAATAATTTTGATTGCTTGAAAAATATAAACTGGTTTTCAAAAATGAGGTACGGTAGTTATTGGTATCAGGTATACCAGATGAGTTTCTTAAGTTGTAATTAGTAGGAAAATCAGAGTAAAAATTCATATTTTTCTTAGACAGAGTTAAGGTTTCAAGTATTATGTCTTGGATGTAAAGAATTTTGTTTGAAACGGAAAACCCCCTTGCATGTTGACTCTTGCCAGCCCCTAATACTATCCTTAGAGATTTCTACTTGCAAACGAAAGCTGTATAGGTCATATTGTGTATGTTCAGAGCCCCATATTGGAAGTCTAGATAATAAACCATAACAAAGATGTGGGTAAATGCACCCATAATAGCCAGCCCCAGAAGAATTTCAGTACTAGAAAAACTGGAGAGTCTACGTAATCAAAAATATGCGCTGCAAAATTTATCCCACACACCTGTCCATGTGAAGGTGAAAGTTCAGGCTTGAGTCCAAAATCACACCCAGAGAAGTTGTAAATTGTGACGAGTTAATAACGGAATCGCCTAAAATAAATAATTTAGGTGTGTCCATATCATATTAATAAAATCGGGGAATATCATTATTATTATTATTATTTATTATCGGGAGTGCCGATGGCCGATGGTCTAAGACGTTGGACTTGGGTCTGAGTTTAGAGAATAGCGCAGGTTCAAATCCTGTCTGTGGCGGTTGACTTTTTTATCAGTACCTTCACCTAGTACGTATACGAGCACCGCCCTGCTCCTGTTGATAAGATCCTCGCACAGCCCAGTGGGCCCATGAGGTCCGGACCAGAATAAAGCTTTAAAAGGGATCTAATAAAAAGAACGAAATGATGTCATAACCAAAAACAAAGTTCTATATTTCAAAACCGTAAGATTTTAAAATGACCGTAATAACTACATATAATTAAAATATATTTTAGAATGTATTTAACGTATAAATAGTAAAATCGTATTGCTATTAGAAATAGAATGTAATTTTATAACTACTTTATACATTAATAAAAATCTAAAATGGAAAGAACGGCAAAATTAAATTGAATTTATTTACTGAACTGAAATGACTCATTTATTACCGACAGAGATCCCTCTAAACGCTTAACAGTGACCCCCAAGGTTAATGTTAACGGACCCGGTAAACGGTCCGCACAGTGAATCTAATGTTTCTTTAAAAGCCTATAAAAACCTAATATTAGCCACTCTGTCCTAAACAAGAAAAACCTGTATTTGGATACAGCAGTCCATTTATACCTTTTGATATATACTCTCCTACTTAAACTAACTTAAATAGTGTTTACGTGACTAATCTATGTATTTAAAAATCCAAACTACCGACTCTAACACTATCAGAGTCACAAAATGTGCAGTGAGATAGAATAAATACTGGGTGGGCAAACTAACGAAATTCATTATATGTTTAACATAATTAGCAAGGTTAATTATTAAAAAAAACTTTAATTCACAAAGATAAGAATAAATTTAAGTTACAATAATGTTATCGATAAAACTTTTTATTTTCCTGAGTAATATGAGAGTCCAGAGAGTTTGTTCCGATTCCCAATTGAAATGCTTCAATAGCCAAAGCGAATTAACTGAGATAGAGTATTACTAAAAAAATGTTGTCTCGAGTATCTCCCAGGTTGTCTACTCTGAAACTGTCAATAATTATACAACTTCTACATGTAACAATATCCGGAGATGATAAACAGAAAACTGTAACAGACAGGTCTTTTAAATACAAATTTAGAAATAATAAGATTTACATCCACTAGAAGAAAATTCACAATTCGACAATCACAACTGTACAAAATGTCCCACACTGAAACTGTTAGAACAAAAAAAACGTAAAGTCTATTCCATCACATTAATGAAAAACATTAATTTTGGCGCAAATTCAAAGGAAAAATACGCCATAGCACGTGTGTCATACCAGTTTCACACAAGCCTAGATCAATTCATTTTCCTACATGTCCTGAGAACACACACAGGCAGGCCATCATTTCGTTATTAGCAATTTATACTCATTTCTAAGACTGAATGCCGTGGCCATTTCTTGGGAACTCAGGCCGGATACGACCAAGCATATCACCACACCAAATCAACCACAGTTGAATTTTAGTATTTAGAAGCACATTTTTTTTTCTTGTCCTCTTCCGAGCCCACACATTTGCAAATCTGTGTATCATTATATAAAGAAACGAGACGGAATTCATTTCGTCGCGAAGACGGATCGATGGTTACGAGTTACATCTACAATCATTAAAAGAGGATTCATAATTTGTAATCCTAACCTAAGAGGATTAGTAGTTCTCAGTTTTCCTTAGAAACATTTCCGTTACCACAGTTTTACAATTCACGTTGGTATCTGGTAACTTCAGTAGTAATTAAAATCATATGTTGATGAGTAATCGAAATTAATTAATCGTAAAAATAAAAATAGTAAAAAATAATTATTACGCAATTCTATGCCCATTTTGTTCACTATCAGATAAAGATGGTTTATTTTTAATGATTCTAATTCGATTTCAAAAATCACCTTGATATACAATATTTTATGACATAGTATCTCAATGTCTGCGAGAGCTGTTGTACTGTCCACATACAAGAGATTTTGTATGAAATTAAATGTGGTATGTCGAATACCCCTCTTCAGTAGCATCTTCGAATACAAATAAATTACTGTAAAGCCACAATATAATAGTTACTCCACAATATATCATAAAACAAAAACAATATTCGAAGAGAAAACTTTTATAAATTGGAATGCAGTATATAATGTTGAAATTACTATACAGTATACATAATTATTATCGTATTATGAAGGCTAACAAATTATTGTTGAATGTAATGTTTGAACTGTAATGTTTTGTATTTTGCTAGCAATAATTTAATTAATTACAGTAAGTAAAACTTTGTACGATCTTTGTAAATTATGAAATGAGCAACTATAAAAGAAAGTTACTTATTTAACAAATAAAACATCGTTTTTTTAAAATAAAAAATTCAATAATCAAGAGTTAATAACTAAATAAAACAGAACGCTCACTTTTGACCAATTTCTAAGAAAATTTTTTTTCATTTTGATGAAAATGACTATAATCCTAAACATTAATCTAATGCTTTGTCTACAAAACAATGATGGTAAAAAAAGACAGTAAGAGAATAACTCCAGACAAGTCAACTCGATTTCCAATAGAGGAAACCTTTCAATTGATGACGAGAACATCGACGAACCTCTAGGAAACCTCTCAGTATACCTTAGTCTGGATTGTCCAATTACTCTCTCTAAGCTTTTTCGTTCTCGTTCGTCGTATGTTCGTTTAGTTCATTGTTAAGAGACAGATAGAATCTGCTCTAAAAAGAACCAGCAGCGCACTGCAATTTTGGTAGACTGCAAACATGGAGTGTTTAGTTTTTTATATCCTATATTTGAATTCTTTTCAAAATATAGTTAGCTCTGCAATAAAAATATGGAAATACTAGTGTCAGGTAAATTAAATTACCAAAAACTAGATATTTATCGGGTTGTGAAAATATTATATTATCAGGAAACAGAGATTAAAACATTCTGGCAGAATTAGAAAATAGTATAATTAAACAGTATCTTTTGTGTATATAGTGCACTGAAGTTGATCTACTTGGTATTATATTGTAAATGTATTAACTATAGTTTATTTGTTTCATATGTATTCAATACATATTTATTCTAATTCTTTAAATATACCTTAATTTCTTGTAGAACGAATCCCATAAAACCAAATAAGGTAAAAATTATTTTTTGTTAAATGCCGTCGTAACATAATTTTAATCCTCTATGGCGAATACTCTTTTATTGTATTAATTAACTATCGTAAACCATTTAAACGACAATTTCAGTTACGAACAAAAAACCACTTAATGTCCAAAGTTATTAGTTGTACAATATCACTTGGAAAAACCCCCATACATTTTTCAACGTACTTGTTGAAACAATTATAATTTTAAATGTCTCAGATAAATCCACAACTTAAAATAAAGGACAATTAGTCTACTAATCTCATCTTTAAAAATTGTCTCAGAATCTATCAAGAATAGGTCCAATAGGTACAATTTGCTAATAGTTATTACAACATAATTAAACGATCTACGGCTAAATTAAAAACGTGTAGTTCTTCATTGACCTACAATAGGCGTGAAAACATTTAGTCTGCTAGCTTATTTCATTGCCTCATTATCAATTTTAAACATTACTTAAATTTAACATTCAAAAAGTACATAGTTAATAATACTTAATTTTATTTATTTATTTCACTTCCCAATTTCAGAAAATAAGTACTTTCCATATAGTAAATAATGCATAGTATGTAATCTACAATTAATCTAATAAATGATTAATCTGATATCCGATCACTCTTTTGTTACAAAAAAATAACCATCCCAACGTTATAATTAAACGTCTTCGCCAACATTTAATTGGTTATACATTTGAAATCACTTAAGCAAAAACTAATTAAATTTAATCTACATTTATCAATTAATCACTGAATTATGAACTAGCTCTCACCATTCCAAGCATATAATGCAGTTCAATAGTTTTAACAACCAGTTGCTAACAATAGACACTTCGTGTCTCATCGTATGAACTTAATAACTTAATAACCATTTCCTATCGCATCGTGAAGAGACACTTCACCAAAGCGTACCAGAGAACGATAGCGACATATTTTGGTTTTATTGGTTATTATACAAATGTTAATCCAGACCACCATCCTCATAGTTGTTTTATGAAAAGTTCTTATGACAGATTCAATTCTTTGGAGCCTGAAAACTCCATCTCGGATGAATAATTAGTAAACAATTTCTTTTTCAAGATTCGATTATGTCGACGTATGTTGAAAACCCGAGTAATATTAAGCAACTACTGAAACCCAATCATACTGAAGATGAGTGTTCTAACCAGTAACTGGACTTTGGATCTTTATTAACTCTGATATACAAGTTCTCTAAGTTAAAATTATTGTAAATGTTGACTATATTAAATACTATATGTTTCACATTGCCACAAGACTGTGCTAAGCTTTAAGTTTCCAATTTAAAAATTCAGAGAACAATAATCTCTTACATTTAAAATATAAATCGTTTTTAATATTTAACTAAAATTGTTTTGGCCAAATTTGATTATATTAAGACTCCATGCATGCAAATAGCATGATATAGTTTTCATCACATAAGCTTGTCAAACAACAAGCAGTAATATATATCACATACAACTTTTGCAAAACCACATAAAGATAAAAATTTTATTACCTAATCTTTTTGATCATAAACAACTGAAAACTCAATATTTGCCGACAAAATAAAATAATGAACAGATTTAATTTATACAATATAATCGTACAAAACAGTCAATATACGCATTTTAAACGGATTTAATATTTTAATTTCGCTTCCGGTTTTTGAGCAATTGTGTTTATTATCCGCTTTGAAGGCAAACGAACTCGTCTCAGTACTAGCAGAAGGGGTCAAGGTTCGTGGCCAATTAGTCAGCGGTGAGTGCATGTGGTCCAGAAAAAATCGTTTGTATTCCCGATAATCACTCTCAAATTTTCGACCAATTTGCGTCCCTAGAGCTGTGACCGACGCCGAAGTATTGGACAGTGTGTATGTTTGTGAGTAGGAAGATGGGTGGGTGTTGGTTGATGGATAAAGAATGGGGGGTGTTGGGGGTGGGGGGTGTTTGTGGGGGGGGCTCCGGGATGTGTCGATTATGGGTGTGTGGGGGGGGGTGGGGTTGCCAAGTTGTGTGGGATATGTAATGATAATTGAAAATTATATTTGGGTTGGAGGGGGGGGGGGGGGGGGTGGATCATATCATATAGGCTTGTTCAAATGCTTAACATATGTTAGTAATATTACACGTTTGTAAATTTGGGTGAATTGATGTTCGTTCTTCCATCAAACAAAAAGTTCTGTAGCGTTTGACTCTAAATATTGTTTGACCTTAGTTTAAATACTAGTGCAATGTTTAGATTTATTTACGTTTTAAAACTCATAAAAGACTTCGTTCCTTTTGTTATATTTGAAGAGTTTCAATTAAATGCACAGATGTTTTACAACCACAATAGACAATGAAATGTGTCTTTATCATTATTTGTTCATAGAAACTGTTTCTGTCTTTGACTAATAAAAGGATCAACGTATATGGCCATAAACGTGGTGTAAAGTTTTATTTCTAGTCTAAACCCAGCGTTAAAACTACTGGAAGCCCTTGTAAAGGATGAGCGAAGAACGAGTGTAGATATCCTGAGTGCCCGATGAAAAGCTTCGTATTCTTAACTACACTCCGTGCGTCTCAACTTTTCACTTGGGGTTAGCACAGTTTGGCAACGCAGGGATCTCGCTATCTCGTCCTGCCTACCACACGTGTCTGGTCTAAAAAATACGGATATTAAGCAAGATTTTCTCATGGTCATGAATATCTAAATGTTTTTGGTCTAACAAGAATTGGACCTGAAAAATAATAACAGTTATAAATAATATGGTTAATGTTATATACTATGTTAGCAAAAACAATACTTAAAATTTGAATTGACTTTGGACGTGCACATGCGAAATGCGAATTGCCGATAAGACAAAAGGGCACTCACCATTTATTTACAGTGTTGCTGACATCATCTCCACACCATAAACGGTGATGTGCCAGATGAAACGCTATAGTCCAACTACTGTAATTCAGACTCTTATATTAGCTGGTGCAGGAATTATATCTATATTTCTGTAATATAGCACATGCAGAATCAAATTTAGGTCAGATTAATATGTCGTATAAACCTACCATCGGATTTGAACACTTGAACATTTCATGGGAAAAAACAGTTAGTTTGTGTTCCAGTGTGCTGCTCTTTACTGCTCGTCACTTCTGTGTGATGTGAACTTCTGGTTTCTGGTGCAACTCGATTAAGATCCCCAGAAGAAAAATAGCCCAACTACGCTTAGCACCATGTAGTTCCAATCTGCCAAGTGCTGGTACCATTCTCAGATCCATACCGAACGCATAACTTCACTCACTAAATTAATATGAAACGTTACTGATTTACTGTGTTCTTGGAGAGACTCAATTCTTGTTTATTAGTTCTTATTTTATGTAGTTTAGTCGGCTGATCATTAGTGAAGCCTCACTCGAAGGGCTATAAAATACTAATTTCTGTCTAGCCTATCTGCCCCACGATATCTCGAAAACAAAGATATATAACCAATAGTCGTTTGACATTTTGCATGAATCTTCATTTGTATGTAGATTTTGATATCACTCCATAGGATTTGGCTGAGTAGCGATTATCTTTTACATAGGTCTTAATGGTAATTGGCAACGAGAAAATAGTAGATTAAATATATTTTTAAGTAAGCCTAGTAAAATATTTTTGAGACTTTAAAGAGTTATATGTTAACACACGTGCCTCATTCATAAACATAACGTAGTGATACCTATTGTGTGAAGGTTTATTCAATATAAATGTTGAGTGAGCTTCACTTCACCTTCCACTTAGTGCAGCGTCTGAAATCTGACGCTGTCATAGACTTAAATCCTGGAATCTATAGTAAACATCCGCCTGAACAGATCCAAGACGAAGGAAAAGCTCAAAACGGACTATTGTAATAATTTTTCATAGCATACACATAGGCTACAAACGTGTAATTTAAATAAAGAAGTATTTATGATTGTCTCATCAGGTGCCGGATCATATTTTAATATAGAGTTAAGGAGAGAACTATTAAATTACTCCCTTTTTGTTAAAAGTGGTGTATCCGATGACCAATAATCAAACTAATGTCAACATTTATAGCGAATTTTGGTCTTATTATTCATTTGTTGCTACTTTAAATTACAGTTTATCATTATATTTCGTTTGCTTTGTAGGTACGTTTTCCCTTTTCTCTGACACATAGTTTTAATACATATGAAATTTGTCAATATCGTTTGTTATTTTTTTATCCGTTCTTCTATGATAGATAGTGTGTAATTATATTGCTGCTAATAAGAATAATTTTATTAAATAATTTATATAGTGTTTTCTAAGGACTTTGTGAATAAAATGACATTTTAATGTAAATCATCGTTATATATTTTAAGTTTTTTACCTTTTCTGAACAAAATATCTGTATTGAATACTGTAAAAAATGTGTAAAACAGTTGTGCCTATATATTTCTCAACGATAAATAACTTTCATGGATATTAATGATATCAATAATCATTCTTTTGAGCTTTTTAAACAGAAAAAATTATTTCACTTATAGGTTTAACTGCATAGAATATTAGAATTTATTACATCACAACAAAATATCAAGTAATACATTTCATTTAACATAGTTGAAATTTTCGTTAGAAAATTTTTGTTGGGTTTTTTGTGGTATTTTAAAGTATAATAGTGTTTTGTACTTTTAACCACGGTTTTTAGTTTAATAATGGAAAAACCTTCCAGGATTCATATTTGTCTTTGCTTTCTTCCGTTACCACGTAAAATGTTGTTATTTAAAATGTTCTATGTAATTTTATTCTTATATTGATAATTTAGAATGAAGAGCGCCTTTCAAAGAAGGTCAAACATCATTGGACTGGAATCTAATTTTCTGCAATTTTGAACAGCAAACACATTAAACCGATAATTAAGCCTTGAGAGTCAAATAGCAATTAAGAATCACCCAATCAGGACTTATTGGCAATTAAAGGCCTGTGAACGTTGAAAGCAGATGGCGCCACATTTAATCGGATGTAATTAGTGTTGAGTTTAAAATGTAACGTTCGTTCATATAATTAATTTTAGTAAATTATTTATTGTTATTATTATACACATCTATTATATTATTCATATTCATACTATATTAAAAGTAACCCGCGGCTTTGCACCATATTTCGTATTGAATAGCAGATACAAAATAGGCATATCCTTTTTGAAAATAAATTATAGTCATAGCAAGACATTATAATTTCCTGGTCCAGCCCACAATAACTAGAGTTTAAGTTTGAAAATCAATGTTTTATGGTCATGAATCCAGTAAGTAAAACAGTTTTTATGAGTACTAGTGAAATATAATTATTCCTTTCCAGCTTTCCGTAATAGACATATAATATGAGTAGCTAGCTCTTACAACTCCAGTATTTCTTATATTTTAATCCAGATTAGAGGTATAATAAGTCCTTAGTAATTTTATTGAAAAACAAGATTTAATAAAGTATTTTAAAAATTGTTATAAACAATATTGAGATATAACTACTTAAATGAAGGTTTCATATAAATATGAAGAACCAATATTTAAATTCACAGGCTGATGAAGCATCCATCTAAACAAACGATATATGAAAATACAGGGCCTTAACTACTCAATCTATTTATCTAGTTTCTAGTATCTAGTAATATATCTATTGTTATTAATGATCGGTTTACAAGAAGGTAGGATAAATAAAAATGGAAGAAAATTATTGTTTCATATTATTAAAACTTGTGATACCATCCCATTTCAACCTCCATATAAACTAGCATGGCTGACGATAAATTTTTTATATTGAATTGATAAACACCTTTGTGTGCTTAGCAGAAAAATATAGCCTTTCGGCTCTCAAGACTGTTGAGAATATCCTAGGCGTCAATTTCACAGTTGGTTTAATGTGATATCCATACATACTCACCTCACAAACACGTTTTCAATACTCGTTTATGTGATTTACAACTGAATAGATACATAACTACGGTATGAACAAAAATAACACAATTAAATAATTTGTTTAATACAATGTTCAAAATCAGGAGATAGAGTGAGACTATAACATTTTTTCAAAAGATATTGTTATTTGATTAACCAATTCCTAAGACATTTGCTTCACATCTCTCTTCCATATCTCATATAACTATCTACTAATACAAATACGTTATAAATACTATTTCCTCTCTGTCTGCTTAAAACTTTGAAGACTGACATGGAAATGCCTATAGATATTTAAAAGCAACCACTATTTCAAACTAAATTCATTAATTAGTTTGACTTATGATATGTTCAAAAACACAATTAAAGCAGTATAAAATTTGGATCTACTGGTTGCCGAGTGCCATTACGCCCTTGCAGTTTGTTTTTAATTTTTCTCTAATATGAGATAAACATTGGTTTGAAGGAATATTTTCGCACTACGATACTGAGGATGTACATAAATTTGTACAATTATTCTTCAGAGACACGTGCAAAATAAAAGATATCCGAGAATTAACAAGAAGCTGTGGTAATGCTTTTTCAAAGGTTGTTCTTGGATATACACAGCATTTCAATAGCAAACACTAAAATAACAGAATTATTATTTGATCATTTTAACTGTTTTAACTTAACATAATATTAAAACACTTTTTACGTATAATGTATAAACATTTAAGGGTATCGCCAATCTTATTTTCTAAATGGGAATTCACTAAATATAGCGTGATTCCGAACAAGACAGCAAAATCAAATTCTGGTCGTCCAAGAGACAGGTATGGCAGTTTTCCATGATCTCTGAGGGAATCACAATGATCACAAATTACTGTTCCAATACTAAATATATCATGATTCTGAACAAGACAGCAACAGCAGGTTGTGGTCGTCCAAAAGACAGGTATGGCAGTTTTCCATGATTTCTGAGGGAATCACAATGATCACAATTTACTATTCCAATACTAAATATAGCGTGATCCTGAACAGGACAGCAACAGTAGATTGTAGGCCCACAAGAGAGGGGTCTGGCTGTGTTCCATGATCTCGAAGGCAATCACAATGATCACAAATTACTATTCCAATACTAAATATAGCGTGATCCTGAACAGGACAGCAACAGTAGATTGTGGGCCCACAAGAGAGGGGTCTGGCTGTGTTCCAGGATCTCGAAGGCAATCACAATGATCACAAATTACTGTTCCAATACTAAATATAGCGTGATCCTGAACGGGACAGCAACAGTAGATTGTGGGCCCACAAGAGAGGGGTCTGGCTGTGTTCCATGATCTCGAAGGCAATCACAATGATCACAAATTACTGTTCCAATACTAAATATAGCGTGATCCTGAACAGGACAGCAACAGTAGATTGTGGGCCCACAAGAGAGGGGTCTGGCTGTGTTCCAGGATCTCGAGGGCAATCACAATGGTCGCAATTTAATGTTCCAATACTAATCCCAGGTGTGCTCTAATTTTCAATAATTAGTTAGTTTAGCGCTTTTGCCACAAATCAGACAATCTTCCCGATTGGTGGAACCATACTTATGTTTGTTACTTTGAGATATCACTAGCGACAATAAACAGTATGTCACTTTCATGAATGTGATTTGTCAAATTTAACAGTTTATTACTGCCAAATATTTTTTTAAAATTATCTTATATTTTATGATGTGTAATGTGTGTGAAGGTTAATCGCACGCCAAACTTCAGTTCAGTTTGGCAACGTCGCGTTCTCCCCATAGCGGACAACATCCTATCTCGGAGAGGGACTTCCAAAGGACCGATGTTTTTCTTTTAAATTTACATACATGAGTATTTGATATAGAAATGTAAATCAAATTTTGACGCTAAAAGTAAGCTCATTCGAACACTTTCGTTCATAGAGACGTACTTACAGAAACAGAGAAATCTGTTGTCATCTACTGTTAGGAGACACTGCTCTAAATGATCAGGCAGTTCAAGCTCAGGTGGTTAATTTTAACGGTATTATAAATATGTTTTAGGACAGATACCCTAGACTTTACATTTAATACATTTATTATAACGTTCCCGTGTTAACTTTTGCACGGAAGCCGTCACAAACCAAGTTGCGTCTAAAAATTTATTGAATTTTATTAAAACTGAAAAATGCTCAAAGATTTCTTGATTTTTGGAGAAAAAAAATATCTCCTCTGGTTTAAACCAACGTTCTCAAGAATATGATAACAGTGTACATTAGTATTTCATATTTTCAGCTGTCAATTCTTTAATTACGATCTGTTTCAAGTTTAAAGACTAGACATTTGCAAGTTTAGTGTTAAATCGATAAAATATTTGTAATAATTTTCAGTCGATTTTTGCACAAATATATGGGATATATATGAGACATTCCTATCGTTTTGGATATCTTATATTGTCCTTAGTGGCCACCTTCACAGGATGAGAATTGCGGCTGAGGTCCTTTAATCAAGAGACTCGGTGATATCGTAACAATTTATTGTTAAGAAATAGATGTCCCACCAGTTTAAATCATCATGAGAATTTTTAACACCAGTTGTACAAATAAATAGAGACCTTAAAAATCAGTATCAAGAAAGTATTAATTTCAAGTATTATATTATTGTTCTTTGTAAATTTTAAAAACTAAAGATTCGACTTATATCATAATAATATCCCAAATTCGCATACGCTATGTTATGTACTTGTAAATCGATCATATTAAGTTGGCCAATACTATTTTATTGAATTATCATAGTATATTCATAGAAAATTAAAGTAGTAAATAAACAATTAAAAAATAGTTTTGCCTTTTTAATATGTGGTTCACTAAAAATTAGCGTGATTCCTTTAATTCAGTGAAATAAATTAACCTCTAAACCACGTCACTTTGCCGCAGATTTACAGTAGGTCTAATGACTGCAGGCTGTTACAAGAAGGATACACTTGCAGCAAGGAGAAATACGCGTATAATTGCTCGTGATTTCAGTTGAAACGTTTTAACCACTGCACGGTTCAGTTTATATGGCGTAACTGCGGTCTCAATCTAAGTTGAGCACGGACTTTAAAGAGATTTACTGTATTTTGAGTACTCTTAGCGATAAAGGCACAGTAATTGTCAGTGGTTTATTTATTAGATCATACATGTTGGCTTTTAAACACGGTAAGTACCGTAATTCCTACTGATTCAAATAGCTAACACAAAATGACTGTATTTATAAATTTAGTTATTTTTACTAGAAATAAGTGGATGGGATTAATATCGACAATGGGGCTTGCCCATTGAAGTATGTTAAAATTTTAAATTGTAATCTACATAATTTTGAACGTTAAATTATACCTAGTTTATTTATTGAAATGATATGAAAATTATGTTTTTATATATACTCAAAATAAAATTACAATGTTACTTAATTTCAAGAAATTTTTCAAAATAAGGAAACTAAACAATTTAAAATGGATAAAATGATTCATGCCTTAACTGGAATGAAAATTTTTTAAAATTATTAGTCCCTGCGATTTAAATGAAAAGACGTATATGCCAGTATTGTCAAATAATCATACAAAACCTTGTGGCTATATTGTTAGTACATAGTTTATCAAAGTGTAAAAAATTAGAACCATTATATTCTTTATACTGATAGATTAACAGGATTGTAGTAGTTTGGCTTCCTTATAAACCTGTAATCCCTAACATTCATTAATCGTTAATATAACCTTAATTAAGGATACTAGTTTTGTGTTATATCAAAATATGATTAACTTTATTCCTGTAATGCAAGATAGTAAAAGACTACATTATTATTTAAAGTATTTATATTTTGCTGATTTTTATTGTATAGACACGTATATAGGTAGGTAGACACATTAATGAATGTCTACACTAAAGAGAAACATACATTTTATATATTTTTCCAACACATAAACTAGTTACAATTTGACGTGTTCTTCAAAATTACGTTGATTACAGTTTACAATTTTAACTTAATTGAATGGGGCTAGTGTAAACATTAATTAACGTTATATTCAATTCTATTTTAATCACTTTTGAGACCGTTTTCGAGTAGATATCAAGATGTTTGACATTACAATTTTACAACACAAATGTTAGTAATGAAAACGCCTTTGTATGAATCTATCTTATACACTACTTAAAGGCTATATATGCAATTTTAAATTTAAATGGTATGTACTTACTTCGAATCATATCTAACTTTGTTTCGACAGTACAAGAAGGGTCATTTCCTACACACAATTTACACACCTTAGAAAAAATACACATGTTACCCAACAATTGAAATACTACCTATAATTATACTGATTACTTAATTATACGGAGTTTTACTCTACTTACTGCCTTAGGATATTATTGTTGTAATTAAAAAGCAATAAATGATTACAACAGTGCATTACTAAATTTAGAATTAATCAAGGTTGTATCCTTTCTGCGAGAAAAAAACCAAAAGACACAAATGATATACATTAAATGTTCATAATTAATAACAGAAGCTACAATCACTAAATGTTGCAAAACTTTCGTGTTTATATAGTCTACTTAAAACCAAGAACAAGAACAATATTATCTCACAGAGATAATACAACAATTTATCTAGAATCTGGCGTAAAAGATCACCAACAATAGATGCGTCATTCGGCTGAGAGATCTGGCTATCTACCTGCAATCTTGACCAGTAAATATGGCTTCTCTTCTCACCAAGATCATTGCACTATAAATAGATAGCCACTCGGATCTCTACAATAAAATAGACTACCAGAAAAACTTGATCAGGAAATATGGATTTCCTTCTTACTGGGATAATAAATAGCTTCCGAGGTCAGCAACATTTAAATTATAGATAAGTACTCGTATGTACTATATTTAAAAAGTAGGGTTACGTCACACTTCATGTCGCGTAACAGGTTACGCTAAGGTTGAGTCCAAAAATTAAAGTCTACAGCTTATTCAATTTTTGAGATGTCCTGCTTACCGATAGACACACAAACAACTATATATCAAAGATATCTGTGCATTAAATGACAGAAAGAAACATTATGACAACCTACTGAGTGATGCCTACCAACCTACAAGGCTGGACATGCAACTCTTTTTTGTCTATGTAAAAATAACTTGTAATGCAAAATTTTACGTCTACGTATGAAATTTTCTCGAGATACCTTGCTACAAGATACATATTGTTTTTCATAGCAGTGTTCAAACCCAACCTTTTTGGGTTTCATAATAATAAAAGTCTACCTAAAAAAGTAAAATCTATGCTACCTATTGTCACAAAAAGGTTATGTTGTAAACGTTGTGGTAAAAGTTGTTCAATTAAAGAAACAGTTTCTATTCAGGCTAATTTAAAACAGGGGATAAGATAAGCCTTTTTGTACTTTGTTTATAATACTACAAAAACTACAACTATAATACACGGTATTTGCCATTAAGTGAAATATTATTAATATCGTGTTATGGTTCTAAAATTTGAGCAGTAATTACAGGAAATTCTTCCGACCAATTTTTAATAAGTGGAGTCTAATATTGGACCCTTTTTATATGAGTAAGTGGTAGTTTTAATATAAAAAACTCTGTGTATTGCATGTTATATAGATTGAGGGGCATTACCAATATTATTATTGGAATAAATATTGTCTGTAAAATAAGATTTCCTATTTTCTTTCTAAAAGCGGACATTTTTTAAATTTAATGGTTAACTTGATCCGTAACAATGTTTCCAAAAATAGCATTATATTTTTCTTTAAATAACATAAATAATTTATTCTCCAAACGTATACAAATTTTATTTTAAAACACTACTAACAATTATTAGCTCCAAAATTGTTTAATTATTGTTTATCGTACAGCACAAAATAAATAAATAAAATTAAGGTAATACTCGTAAATGCCTCTGTAAGGAATTGAGAGGGAAACAGATTCAGGATAAGATTCAAAATAGAACTTTGCTACGCTAATGGATGGAGGCAAGTTGTTTACTTCATGCAATTGTATTATGTTTACCAGTCATATACTACCGTATAATTTAATTATTATGAACAGAAATGACCTCAATGACTCATAATTTTAGAAAGTTGGGTTTGTGACGACAATAAATCCTCCCGAGGGAGAAAATATAAGAGTATCTGTTTCGAAAACGCTGCACTGTGAAACATTCAATGGTCGAAATCGTAAATTTAGTACCAGTTACTTCTTATAATTCTAGTATAAGATTTATTCACAAGAAATAAAAATATGCCTAGACTAAAATATATAAAATAAATATATTTTTCTAAATTATTGTTGTACCTAAAATTCAATATAATATTTAGATTTTACTGACATCTTTATCATTATTAGAAGAATTGTGCTTATTAGTAATTACCAAGAATAATATTTGGAATTATGAAATAAGGTTTTAGAACATTCCTAGTCGGGGAAGGTTGCCCTTAAATAATTAACTATTACTCCCCTACCCTGTGGGTAAACAAGCCCCACAGCCGGCTTTTGATGCTCACTTAAGGCACACAAACAAAACAAGGGAGAGAAAGTTCAATGAAGTATAGTACAAAGCAAACAATGTATTATAACGAACATGAACTGCGACAAATGTTGACGTTAATGGTATTGACATGGCATTGTACCTATAAGAGGTAGCAGATATATAGTTATATGTTATTACAGATATTATTGTTTTATAATATAATAGTTTAAAAAGCCAGTATAAAAATGGGTTATCATGTAGCTTACAATAAATCATTCACGCATACAGTAAATAATGTATAGTTATGTTATATTGTAAAGTTAACTAGATGTTTTCTCCCTTTGTATTCAGGAGCAGATATATCCGCTAAAGGCTGTAATGGAAGATTAGCGGATATATTCTTAAAATTAAATCAAAACTATAACTATTATTTCTTATGTAAAACTGTTTAAAAGAGTATTAATCAGTAGTAATTTACGATAATGATACAAGAATTGAATGATCACATTTTGCGTTGGGAACCCTGCAGTTCGATGTATCATTGTGTCATTTTCACCAAAATAACACCAAAAAGTTAGTGGGTGCAAATTGATTATCAAACACTAAATTTGACACCAACGCGTGTCTGGCAAAAAAACGTGTTTCTATCAAAATATTTTTTTGTTCCGAGTTTAAAAATATTTGCTGACGTTTACCATACGTGAAGGTATAATTAACAGTCTAATAAATACCGCAACAGTGTTTTTCAGTCTTATAAATTATGGTGCCAGGTAAATTATAACATCGTTTTATTTTCAATTATGAATTGATGACTACAAATACAAGGTTAATTTATATTCACTTTCTGTGCCTTATTAATTGAAGATTTAAAATAAATACTTCATTCTTTTTTATATTTCAGATTTATCGAAAAGTGTATACAGAGATAGGAGAGTTATAAAATACATCTGGTTTGAGAAAGATATCACACACGTGTGGATAAAGTGTGAAATAGGAAAAGTTTTCTGCCGTAATATGATAATTCCCACACTGCCGCATACAGCAGACTGGATGCTCGTGTAGCACAGAGAGAGATTGGTTTATACGAACAGTGCACCAAGTCGTAAACAAGAACAAGACTGTACATAATTAAACAAGCGTATTTCGTAAGACTTGAATATTATTAAGAAATGTGCCATGTAGACACAATAAACATGTGGGAAGCAACAATTAAACAGTATTTCTTTTAAAATGTTCTTCTAAGCCAACATATTATAAGATTTTATACACATCATGATCCTGTTATAAATGAAATCAGATTCAATATAGTTTAATACATCAGTAAATAATTACAAACTGCTTTAAACGTAAGTAGGCAATTAATGTTATATATTCAATTTATATTTAAGTATGACCTACTCAAATATAATTATTATTTTAATTTAAAGTATACTTTAACAATTCATTGGTTGAAGTCCAGAGAGGAACAAACGGATATATAGTATATCCTAATTCATATAATGTATATAACAGTATATATTTATTTTTATGTAGATCCTTAATGTACCATTAAAAAGAAAACAATAAAATAACTTTGGCTAAAAATCAAATATATATATATTACGGTGCTACCAATTAAAAAAATATTTGACAACTCTGTTTCCTGATTTAAAATTGTAACTAGTGTACCATCTTATTAGATAGCTAGAAATAAACTATCCTGTGTTTTATAAAAATTATAAAAACGTAATGAGTACTTTCTTTATCAAGAATAAATGGTTATGAATAGGTATGAATGAATGTGATAAAATGTGATAAAAAATCAAATGTGATAAAGTTATTTATCACATTTGATTCATACCTACACATCAAACGGCTGCAATAATAAACTCAAGGTAGAAAACAAATAGACAGTATTCTGAGTGTGACCCAGTTGTAGCGAACTCTAACATAAAGAAAAGCATTCCAGCATTGTCTGACAGTCTAGCAGATACCATATGTGAAATCCTTCTTCGACATTTTATTTCATAGTCTTTTCAGTAATTTGTGAGTCTCATATGTTTTATTCTAGCTATAAAACATACTTTAATAAAATGATACACACAGAAACATGTCTAATTATTCTAGCCACCGTGATAACAGTTAAACAAATTAATAATCCTCAGACGTGTACAAAATTACGTTAGACATAAGTCCGTTTTCTATGTTCGGGGGACGTGGAACACTGCATTACTCTAGTGGGCGTGTTCTGTTCTTGCCGTTGTTTATTCTGACAGTAACGGAACGGGTGAGATCGTGCCTAGTGGTTGGCAGCCGGGTTCTTACAGTATCCAATATGTTACAATATTTTAAGATGTTGTATAAATAAACCAATTGTTTTTATCCATTTTGAGTTTTTAGGTAAGTTAGGATATTTAATTGCAATCTCCATACCATCCACGTTATTTTCTTATCTAAGGTAGTTCGATACCATTCAGCTTTGTCAATCGTACTTCTTCTGTATACCTATTAATTTTAGCCAGTATAAAATTATGATTTACATACGGTTACGATAAAGCGTGACTCTTTCGGTGCTTTAGCTGTACTTACATATGTGGCCTAATCGTATATTTTCCTAAAACTGTCTTAATTTCACAATTTACATTCGATAAGAAGAAAGTTTTAATCATTGATTAGCATCCAGCTCACCCAACCGCCTCCTTCTCCTCCCCCTTTGCTGAGTTCATGGAAGGCGATCTGAAACTGAGCTAATATGGACACAAACTCTTACGGTGTTTTTAAGTACACAGTAGGCATAGATATACACATAGATACTTTTAGGTAGACACAAATCTATAATAATTCACACCATCTTTTTGATATATTAGACAGATGGATAGCTGTAGACTGAATTTTGTAAATAGAAATACCGACGTGACATATTAATATAATGCATCTTATAAATAAAATTAAATCTCTAAATGTGTTTTTACGAAGGGTAACAAAGCAAACGAAATCGTGGCACTAGAAGTACCTGACACTGAACGTTGCAACAATAGTAGAATAAAAACTATAAGCAAACTGAACACTTATACATATTTATAAATAAATATATAGGCACTGTCAATTAAGGCAACATAATTACTAAGACTAGAGTATATTATAATGGATATAAATATACACATAATTCCTTGATCGGAGAAACAGTAAAAACTCAATCTTGGCGTCGGAAATATAAATTATTCGACCCATCACCGCTTATAGCCTGTTGGTGGTTTCTCTTAACATCTGAAGCTGTTAACCATGAAAAATAAACGTATTTATGCGTATTACGTATACGCAACATAACTTAATATGCCTACTTCAGTTATAAACTACATAGAGCCCGTCATCTATTACATCTATTACAGTGTGTTAACTGAAAAGCTAAGGACTTCGAATTTAGGATTTATCCACAGTGGCCTAAAAAGTTCAATTGTTCCAGAAACCACTGGAGCTATTCAATCAAACACCATGGGGTGTTGGAGAGAAATTCTAGTGATTTCACGTGTACTTATATTTCAGGGTTCTAAAAACTGTTTTTATTATCACTTATCTCTGGATTGTTTAGAATTTCATTACACAAGCCTATTATGTTTTTCAACACGTGCGCAGCGGCATGTAACTGCTAGTTACTATAAATTATTTGAATTATTTATACCTTATAATCATATTCATTCTAATTCTTTTATTCATATCAACGTTTTAATTTCTTTATTGATTATAAAACTCTTCCGAGCAGCATCCTAACGGTTTTCTTTACACCAGGGATAATAAATCGTCTATCGATGAGTTGTATAAATATTATCGATCCAACAACGATTTATGGGCTGAAGTAATGTAAACAATTGTAAAACAATCAAGGAAAGTGGGAGCGAAGCGAGAGGAACTTGCGTTTCACAAGAATAAAAATACAGCTTTAAACGAAATTGGTGTTTTCTTAAAAGAAAGAGTGAATCGCGTTTAACCTGGGAGAGGTATGAATAAAACATGGCAGCTACGACTAAAGTTTTTTTCTGAATTATTTCTTAAAGCATTTACTTTTGAGGTTTATCCTTTTGTCAAATTTTCTCCAAGTTCGTGCCTTCATAAAGATGAAGTACAAAGTAACTGCAACTTAATTGTAAATTTATTCGAATAACATAGTATAACAAAGTAACATAGAAATAATATAGTATGAAACAGAAACACATTAAAGTAGTATGCTAAGAACATTGAATGGAGCGGAGTTTCAGACAATGCACTAACCGGAAGGTGAAATGGAGCCTAACTCAATATTCGCGCTGAATCACCCCTTTCCACCATAGCTATTTTGTAAGGAGAAAACTCACATGCTCAGCCCTGCTTTGAGATCGTGTTTAAAACATCCACCTTCCCTCAATTGTGCATCTGTGACTCAAACAGAGTACTTGTTCAATTAGTGCAGTGTGTTGTTTAATCTTGTATTAACTGTTATTTTAAGTTGCCGTTGTTTATAACGGGATTTTGCACAGTTGTTGATAGATTTTTTTATGCACGCCGTATAAGATTTTTTTACTGTAAGAAACTATATATTCATTAATATTTTTCGTGGAAAACATGTTGATATCAAGTGCTATTATTGTTAGCAATAAAATTGATGTTTCTATTTCCAACTCAATGCCATAAATTAAATATTTATACAACTACAACTGGTGTGATTACAACTCACCAATAGGTGAATTATAAAAAAAAAAATTATAACAATTGTGTAACCATAAATATAAAATATGATTCAAACATTTTATATATTTGTTTATGCTGATGTAACCAGCTTCAATTATATATTGTACATAGAATTAAAACTAACTTTAAACTACTGAATAAATACCAATGTGCTGTGTAAGGGGGAGGGGAACTAATACTTGCCTTTAAACGTATGATTTAATCGCTAATATTAAAATTCTTCATTGAGTAGTGTAGTTTGATATTTCTGCTTCATATTCATTAAAAACGTTTGCATCTATTTCTTCTAATATATTGCATAAAAATTAATTTAACATTGCTCCAACTAACGTTAAATCAAAGTGTTTTGCATGCGATTAAATAGATATTGGATATTGATACAGCAGGTAATATAAGTTGATTCGACAGTTAAAGCTAGTTTATCCCTTAGTAAAAGCTGATATTATATTGTGTGCCACAAATATACCAATCTAACATCTCGTACAGTATAAACCAGCAAATATATCAAGCATTTATTTTTGAAGCTTGACAGGTTTTCTGTACTATCTATTATTGATTTTATCCAAAGATGTTTCAGTAACAATGTGTGGTAATATCTATACAAAGAAGTACTCTAAAACTTGAATAGTTGAAACTTGAACCTCATTAGGTTTTCATAAAAATAATACTTTTCTTGAAGGCAAACAATGTACATTGAGATAAGGTGTTGTCTTATTTGCGACTTTACAATATGTCCTCCACTGCCCTTTAACGATGCATTCTAAAAAAACACTTCATATAAAGATATGAGCTTAACCTACACACCCTTCTTTTTCCCGTCATGTTAGATTCATTAAACGTATTATAATATCAGTTTAAACCATGCAATCAAGTTTTATCTCACTATCACTTAGACCTATTAACAGTATTTATAATGCATTAACAACCTGATATACAGTATATAATTGCTCACTTGTGTATATTTTATTTTAGAAAAAAAAACAGCAAACACAACAAAATCCTTATCAGTGTAGTTTAAGTCACATGGTGAAGTAGCTCGATATTGTGACTTTTCCACAATCTGGAAGTAGATAAATAGGTTATGTAGACAATCTCAAATAAGCCTTTGCGGAATATTTACAGAGCCCTGTAAAGGTTCACTATGTTTTATTCATCCCTTGGCAATATTGCAGCTTACCCACAGTGAAGGGAGTTCTTCAAATATAAATAGTTTTATATCAACTAACATTATACTTTATTAAAACTTTATTATAATAAATAATAATTGTATTACTTTCTTTGACTCTTTACACTACCACATGAATTTCTTCTGTACAATATATTTTATTACTAAGCTTGGTTACTTGTTATTAAGGATATTAAATTAACGATACTTGGTATAAAATATAATCATCACCGATACAAAACAAAAATATGTGCTTTCTGTTTGTAATGGTAGTTGCAACAGGGATGTCAGATATTTACAATAGTATATCCTCATTAACGAGAGAATTACAGTTGCTAGGTAACTTGCTAGTGTAAAAACATATATCTTTAGTTTTTCGAAATAACTTATCAGATTATATTTTGTTGTGTTTTTAAAATGTTATGTCAAAACATTTTTAATAAACAATCTAAAATGGTCCAAGTCAATATAAACATTATACACATAAAAATCATCAGTATTGCACATTATTTGGATAATTATACTATTCTAACAAAAAAGTGATTATATCATTATGAACTACGTGGAAGTTTAATTCATAAACTAAATCATGTCATTCTAGTTTGTATTTATACATCTGTGAATAGTAATAATCAATGTAATTACTGATTTTCGAACTACATGGAAGTTTTATTCACTAACTAAATCATGTTATTCAAGTTAGTGTTTATACATCTGTGGATAGTAAATATCAGAGTAATTACTGTTTTTCGAACTACATGGAAGTTTAATTCACTAACTAAATCATGTTATTCAAGTTAGTGTTTATACATCTGTGGATAGTAATGATCAGAGTACCTGTTTTTCGAACTACATGGAAGTTTAATTCACTAACTAAATCATGTTATTCAAGTTAGTGTTTATACATCTGTGGATAGTAATGATCAGAGTACCTGTTTTTCGAACTACATGGAAGTTTAATTCACTAACTAAATCATGTTATTCAAGTTAGTGTTTATACATCTGTGGATAGTAATGATCAGAGTACTGTTTTTCGAACTACATGGAAGTTTAATTCACTAACTAAATCATGTTATTCAAGTTAGTGTTTATACATCTGTGGATAGTAATGATCAGAGTACTGTTTTTCGAACTACATGGAAGTTTAATTCACTAACTAAATCATGTTATTCAAGTTAGTGTTTATACATCTGTGGATAGTAATGATCAAAGTACTGTTTTTCGAACTACATGGAAGTTTTAATGGACTGATTCACGAAATGCTAATGAACAGTAATATATTATTATGGACGGATGATAGTAAAAATAGTAATTGTCCTACAAAAACTTAAAATTTTGTAAAAATGTATGAAAGAACTTGGAACCCCCGATCGAGTTGGTTAATCCGATTAGATGTACGAATGAAAGAAATGACATGTGTAATATGTGTGTGAATAAATCACGAACGGCATTTGAATGTTTGTGTATTCGTCTCAAAATATTTGTATCGTTATAATCAAAATGTCCTATAAATGTATGCTTCTCCACCAAGGAACATCCACTATTCCTCAGGGGTTACTTATGCGTTGATGAACATACATATGAGATTGTACATGACATGTATCATGATAATGTTTAGGATATACAGGTATTCATTTCGCATATATCCTTATACTGGAAAAGTTAGTAACAGAACATTCTTCAATATATCACACTCATCGTAAAAACGTGTTTTTATTTAGAAACAGTTATTTTCTGCATTGATAAAAATAACTCAATATGATGAATTTATTATTCAAGAGGTAATTTAAATAATCGATAGTAAAATAATATTGCAAATTGGGTATAGTTTAATAACTTACTCAATATCCTTTAAAAATTAAAAAAAATAAACTTCAACTTGAGTTTATTTACTTGGACTGAAATAACTCATTATTACCGACGAGATCCTCTAAACGCTAACAGCGACCCCCAAAGTTAATGTTAACGACGCTGTAAACGGTCCGCAAAGTGAATCTAATGTTTCTTTAACAGCCTATAAAAACCTGTATTTGCCAAATTAACTGTTTTGTGTAACTTAACCAAGAAATCGTCCAAGGGTTGAAAATGGTAAAATTCAGCCTGTCTGTCTATCTGTTCTCTAACTCTTTCGATACGTTCCATCTGTTCTTTCAAAACTCCATTTTATTGGGTGATTATTTATTTCCTAAATTAAAGAACCTTAAAGTATCATTCAATTCAATATCTGGAAATAGTCATCCTTTACCGTTTTTCATCCTGAACTTTCAACAATAAATTACCACATAAATAGTGGGAAATAAAAGTGTTATTAAATAACCAGGGGATATTTGTACCGACTCAGGCTCGTGGTGGTTGTTAATTCCCTCGCCTTCGGCACTGTCAAGTTTGTTACGTAAAAGTCTGGTAAAATCTTTAGCTATATTTCAATCTGCTATAGCACTGTTTTTGTGTGAATAAGTAATAAATATAGTATTTAATATGATCACGCTTATACCCATATTATGAACCGATTTTAACAAAAGTTGGGAGTTCAATTCAAAAAATGACCAGTCCAAGTTTGCTAAAACAATCAGACCGAATGGCATGGAGCTACAGTGACAGACTGGTATTCTTCACACGAAATGGAAGAATTGTTCAATTTAAAATCAAGGTCATATTGAAACGTGATAAAGCGATGATTTAATGATCTATTCAATTTTTAAGAACTAATAGAATGTAATTAGAGTTTATTGCAAGTAACAATCAGCTACAATTATGCATAATTTATGTTAATGTAGAAATATTAAATACTTTAAGCAATTTATTGCATTCCTACATCTCAGTGGTTTACAAGTATTATCTGCGGGATATATGAGAGCTGATAAAAATAGCTTAACATATTCTAAATTTACTCTAACCTAAGTTTTATGGGTTAACCTATTTTGCACATTAGTTTATGTGGTATATGTAATTATTGTGCTGTACTTAACTTTCAGTACGTCATGTTTTCCAGCATGTTTACGACAGCTCATGACAACATATGATTGAGCTGTCATAACAATGTCATAGAACATTTAATTACACTATACGTTTTGTTGGTTAACTTAATTTTCGAATTGGTTTGTATGTACATTTGGATTAACAATGACACTATATACGTGTTTTTATTATAAACTGGAAAATATTTGTAATATATAAGAACATTTAGAGCTGGATTTGGTACATCAAGCAATAACGGTACAAGCCAATCATCTCATAAGACTTTAATGATTTACCTCAGAATAATGTACACATTAATGCCTGCTATGAGGAGTAAGGATTATGCTCCCTTCGGATTCAAAGTTTATTACTATCGCGCCCAAGCGGTGTCTACCACCCCGATGATAAATTCCCGTGTCCGCTTGCCGAGCATTTACATTACGATCACGCATGTGAAATTCTTCTCACGATATCATCTAAAAGTAATATCCCGCTTTAGCGCTACCCTCATGGCGCTCTTTGCATTAAAAGTGGCTTTTTAAAATGTGTGGTTCTTCTATTTCATTAAAACTGGCATGATAACATCAGTCTGTCTGTATAGTTTGAATGTTTCATTACTTTAAACCATTTCATTAAATTTAAAAAAAGTAATAAAATATATGATAGGAAACTCAATTTAAATTATTTATTTCTATATCTCATTTTAGACAATAAATACTTTCCATACAATAATTTTGCCAATTTAGCTTCATTTCTCCAATACACCATATTACCCTTTAGTTACATATTAACTATCACAATTTTTCAACCATTATTAAATGTTTAAAAAAATGAGTGTTGTCATTACTAGTCTATTTAATTTGATTACATATATGAAAACTACTAATGCACAAGCTATCAATGAATTCTACATTTCATCAATATTGGCGGCATGTATACAGAAAACATTTTTATTCCAGGTAATCACAGTTGCAACAGTTGATATTATTTCCTTTTCTGTTTTCTGAAGGGCGGTTTGTCGTGCCAATTAGTCAGATGATGAGTGGCATGTGCCCAGAAAACATTTGTATTCCACATAATCACACTCAAATTTTTGCTGTGTAACAGTTGATAAATCATTCCTTTTCATTGTTCAAAAAGGCGGTTTGTCGTACCCATAAGTCAATCAGTGAGTGGCATATGTCCAGAAAACATTTTTACTCCAGATAAATCACACTCTAATTTCGACATATTTCGTCCCTGTAAACCGATGCTATAATTAATTCCTCTCCTATTGTTATAATCTTCAAAGCGTCATATTACATGGCAATAAACAGTTATAAAATAATTTAGATTACAACTTACTATTCTTTAAAATACTTTTAGGATTAATACCTACATTTTAGTAATATAAATATTTCTTTTCGTCATCCATGCATTGTGAATATAATTATAGGACTCAGATTTATATATTTGAAAAGCACATTTTCTATTGGAAAATTTTCAATCTGTTCAATTGGGAGGCAAACCTATGCTATGGTGAATTCTAGATTTAAGAACCACATTTTTAATTGGAAATGTTTTAATAAGTTCAATTGGGAGACACGAACTTTGTAAATTATATTATATTTTAACAGACCGTTACACAAATACATTGTGATAAATAGGCATGAAATCAATTTAATTACAACTTACTATCCTATTAATTACTTTTAGGATTGATAGTAAAATTTACAATTTTAATAATGCTTTTCACAAGAAAGTTTTAAATTGGTTCAATTGGGAGAGGAAACAGTGCCAAAGTGAATGAATATGGGTTCAATTAAACTTTGTGTTTCTCAGTTGGTGTCTAACCACAAAAGGTCAATGGCGGATCTGTATCGCTCAACTTCAGCCATCAACATTCAAGTTTACAAGTCAAAAGTTGGCGACTTGGAAAGAGCACTCGTCTGTTCTGCGCTTGTAACTTCCTTCTCGTTCTAAACTTAAAACAGAAGCACTCAGATGTATCGTCCTGGTTCTTCCTTTCGTAACTTTAAGATTTTACTCACATGCATCATTATTTGGCACATACCTTTCGAAATATTTGATCGCAACGAAATACAAAATTAAAGATGTTTGTCTCTTTCAACATTTCCAACTATACATAATAATAAGAAACTTCCTAAATGTTAAAGTTTACTATTTACAGGTCGGTTGCAAAGATAAAATTATATGTATTCAAACAGATTATATTTATGTAACTTTATACACTTAAATCGACCGTCCGATACATGAGTAAACCAGCATCAGCCAATGAGGTAAGTGTCGACTATTTTGGCTGAAACTGGAGACAAGCTCGGCTGACGCTGGTATACTACTACATATTCAGATGTATATAGATTCCATTTCAAACTACACTGTTTGCCCAACATTACGAATGGTCTCCGTGTTCAAAATACAAATAAATTAAAGTGAAAAGATTTGGATTATTTGGAATATAATTTGTAGTGCTTCTAATTCAATACAAAACCAACGTTTTACGTAAAATGCCTAATTTCGAATGGATATTATGGTGGCGTAATCGGTTTCAGTTAAGAATATATTATTTTTTTAGTTTTAAGAAAACACTTAGTCACATCCCTGTAATACACCATTTCAGAATCATAGGCATTAGAAGCATGAGAATTTAAGGGCACCTAATAATCAGATCTTAGAAGGATAAACACTTTTACAAAACATATATTAAAGAAGGTTGGAGCGAATGACATGTCTCATTTATAAATGATGTTTTTTTTATTTTCTGCACAAAAAGTTTATCAAAATCTTTTTCTTAATTATTGCACATAATAAAATATTATTTTTCTAATTCATGACTTATTCAAGGCCATGTCAAGCTTTGTTACAAGATTGTCAAAATGTTCTATTTTATATTCAACTACATTAGTTCTTCGAAATGTGGATAAAGCTTTTTAATATATCTCAATAGTATAGTAGAGGCCTTAAGTAGGCCCGTGTTCGTAAACACACTCAAGTTTGCGTAAATATTGCAGTGGATGGCGAAAAATCACTTTCATCCCATACAAACGCGAATAATAAATGACTAAGCTTGATGATGGAGGTGAGGGAAGGGAGGGAGGCTCGGTAGAATCACTCTGTTATGACAGGCTGAGTGACGTCACATGTGATACAACAGACGAGAAGATGATCACAAGGGAACAGCCACCACCACCATCGCTTCTGCTAACACCTCAGCCCCCACTGGAGTTATCCTCTTTTGATCATTCACGCTTCATTATTCATTAACAGTGCGCTTTGTAGTGTGCTTGAGGAGAAAATATTTTTGTGGATTATAATTTTCACTCAGCGCAGTTTAAAACGTGTTCATTTACTGTGTGACAATCACAAACTTTGGTTTCATTGATGTTTTTCAAGACAGTAAATATTATTTTTGTACCAGATAAAATGTAAATAAACCGATACAACTGTGTATCTAAATATTCAGAACAGCTTTTAAATCTGCAACAGACATCTGTCACAAAATATCTAGTTAGGATTATAAAACGTACGGTATGTTGACAGTTTAGTGTAATTTTATACTCTGAAACTGGTGAAGTGTAAATGAGTGTCCTGATTCAGTCTCCAGATACTAAACCAATTAAGACTGCAGAGCTAACTGCAGGTGACCGAGCGGTGAGCGGGACATTGACATTGAGACTCGGGCTGTCTACTAATAGTGACAATCAGTTCACCTTTCTTTTCTGCTTTGTCCCCTTTTGTTAAATGTATTATGTAATTAACGGTTTACGCTGCTTTTGGCTAATCTAATGTTTGAGACTAGTAAATTGTTTTTAATTTTACTACAAGTAATGTGTATTTGTTGTTATTAGTCGTATTGTTTCTGTTCAACATATGGAAAGGCTGAAGGAAAAACACAGCCAACTGGATATGGTCAGCTTGTAAGATATTTCGACACAATTCCAAATAAACGGAGTATTCAACCAAAGGAATATGGGGCAACTTGTAAAATGTTTCTAACATAATCCCAAATGAACTGAGTTTTCAGCCAAGGGAACATGGAGCAGCTTGTAAGATTTGTCGGCACAAGCTAAAATTAATGGAATACCCAGCTAAAGGAATATGGGGCATCCTTTAAGATGTTTTTGAAACGATCCCAAAACACTGATCCCTAAGCAGAAGGTGAAACGGTGCAAAACTCAATGTTCGAGTTGAATCAACCCTTCCTACCTATGATTTCCTTATCTCATCTACATATCACTTGGCTACGTACTGCACACGCCTTCTAACGTCCTTTCATTCAGTACGTCTAGTTAACGAAATTTAAAAAAAAACTGCGGATATAAATAATAAATTGTTTTAAATTTTGCCATAGTCATTGCTACATTTACGTCCAAAATAAATCTTCCACTGATATTTACTGCTGTATTTTTACAATGGATTTTTAAAATACGAACACAACTTACATGGTACGATATTATGATACAATAAATGATGATACTCTACTTAATTTAATCATTAAACTTTATTTTGTGGAGCCTTTCGAGTTCAAGGAACACATATTCAGACCTACATAACTGAAAATTAGTTATGTGATAATTTTCACATAATACACTAATGGAAAATGTGGTGAATATCTAACTAACGTCGAATGTAGGTCAAATCCAACCCTGAGGTGAATCAAGATTTGTTCATTCATAATGTCATGTCTAGATTACACGAGCCCTCGTTATTTTTCATATTTGTTTGGGTGTGGCTATTTATTGTAAATTAGGAGTCTATTTTATATTATTTTACAACAGAAGGAATCAATGGAGTTAATTTGATGAACTTTAGCGCAGCCTGTCACTCGAGTGCTGGGAAATATTGAATTGCTATGTCTGTGTTGTGTCCATACGATATTTCCAGAAAAAACTGACCTATAATTATGAAAATTTGTTTTACGCTTTATTTATATATAGGAACATGAAGCTCGATAATGGTGCACGTTAATCTATGGGATTTTACTGCGCGTTATCGAACATTAATTGGTCTTATTGGCTGAGCGTTAGCGAAGCTTATCACGTGAGAGGATGAAAAATTTCATTTCTGTCTGCCTGTCTATCTCAGCCCTCGATGGAGTTATCCTCTTTTGATCGTTCACGCTTCATTATTCATTAACAGTGCGCTTTGTAGTGTGCTTGAGGAGAAAATTATTTTTGTGGATTATAATTTTCACTTAGTGCAGTTTAAAACGTGTTCATTTACTGTGTGACAATCACAAACTTTGGTTTCATTGATGTTTTTCAAGACAGTAAATATTATTTTTGTACCAGATAAAATGTAAATAAAACCGATACAACTGTGTATCTAAATATTCAGAACAGCTTTTAAATCTGCAAACAGACATCTGTCACAAAAATATCTAGTTAGGATTATAAATCGTACGGTATGTTGACAGTTTAGTGTAATTTTTATACTCTGAAACTGGTGAAGTGTAAATGAGTGTCCTGATTCAGTCTCCAGATACTAAACCAATTAAGACTGCAGAGCTAACTGCAGGTGACCGAGCGGGTGAGCGGGACATAGACATTGAGACTCTGGCTGTCTACTAATAGAGACCCAATCAGTTCACCTTTCTTTTCTGCTTTGTCCCCTTTTGTTAAATGTATTATGTAATTAAACGGATTACGCTGCTTTTGGCTAATCTAATGTTTGAGACTAGTAAATTGTTTTTAATTTTACTACAAGTAATGTGTATTTGTTGTTTATTAGTCGTATTGTTTCTGTTCAACATATGGAAAGGCTGAAGGAAAAACACAGCCAACTGGATATGTTTCAGCTTGTAAGATATCTCGACACAATTCCAAATAAACGGAGTATTCAACCAAAGGAATATGGGGAAACTTGTAAAATGTTTCTAACATAATCCCAAATGAAACTGAGTTTTCAGCCAAGGGAACATGGAGCAGCTTGTAAGATTTGTCGGCACAAACTAAAATTAATGGAATACCCAGCTAAAGGAATATGGGGCATCCTTTAAGATGTTTTTGAAACGATCCCAAAACACTGATCCCTAAGCAGAAGGTGAAACGGTGCAAAACTCAATGTTCGAGTTGAATCATCCCTTCCTACCTATGATTTTCCTTATCTCATCTACATATCACTTGGCTACGTACTGCACACGCCTTCTAACGTCCTTTCATTAAGTATGTCTGGTTAATGGAATTTAAAAAAACTACGGACATAAATAATAAATAGTTTAACATTTTGCCACAGTCTTTGCTACATTATGTTTACAATCAATCTTCCACTGATATTTACTGCTGTATATTTGCAATTGATTTATAAAATACGAACACAACTTACATGACACGTTATTGGGATACAATAAATGCTGATACTCTACTTAATTTAAAAACCAACACTTAAAAAACATTAAATTTTATCTTTGTGAAGCCTTTCGTGTTCAAGGAACAGACCCACATAACTAAAAATGTGTCATATGACAATTTTAACATAATAGACTAATGGAAATTGTGGTGAATATCTAAACTAACGTCGAATGTAGGTCAAATCCTACCCTGAGGGGAATCAAGATTTGTTCATTCATAATGCCATGTCTAGATTACACGAGCTCTCGTTATTTTTCGTATTTGTTTGGATGTGTCGATATTTTATTGTAAATTAAGAGTCTATTTTATATTATTTTACAAACAGAAGGAATCAATGAGTTAATTAGATGAACTTTAGCTCAGCCTGTCACTCGAGTGCTGGGAAATATTGAACTGCTATGTCTGTTCTGTCCATACGATATTTCCAGAAAAAAATTACCTATATATATGAAAATTTGTTTTACGCTTTATTTGTATATATAGGAACATGAAGCTCGATAATGGTGCACGTTATTTATGGGATTTTTACTGCGCGTTATAGAATATTAATTGGTCTTATTGGCTGAGCGTTAGCAAAGCTTATCACGTGAGAGAGGATGAAAAATTTCATTTCTGTCTGTCTGTTTGTCGACCCTCTTGATATATAGAAAAACTAATTGAACTATAGACTTCAAATTTTGCATTTCTCCCTAGGCAAAACTGAGTTCAATGATCACTCTATGCGATTTGTCTGAGCTTCCAGAAATATTTTTATTCCGGTAACTAGTATCGTAACGAGAAAACAGCAGAAATAAAGTTGTAAACAAATCGGTACATTAATATAAGATTTGAAATTTATTATTTTAATTTATAGAGTAAATATTAAAAAAACAGAGTGGTAAGTCAATGCTAAAAATTACAAGGCAAGTTTTTTCAGAGCATTATTGTATTGCAGTACACTCCCTAGCTCACCTTGATAATTGATATGATACCTAACTGAATGTACAAAAATGCAAAAGTATCATGTATCAAGATATCTGAAAAAAGGTTTAATTTATTGTCAAGAATGCGTTATATGATGGTGCATATTCAACCCCAGAACTAGGCAAGTTTATCATTAATTATCATCAATCATCATCACTCAAGTTTATCACTCAGTAGGTTGACACTGTATCTCATTTTTTTCAGGGGAATCTAAAAATTAATTTTATGAATTTCAAATTGTTTATACAAGTTCGACGAAGCCTGTTATGCGACACGTGGTATTCTACCTTATTTGGTGTGTCATGATGATAAATAGAAAATCGATGTAAATAAATTTGTAAATAAACGGAATAAAATCATTTCAATTTTAACATATGGCTTAGTAACACATGCAGCATACCTACAAAACTGTGAATGTATGATTTTTCAAGGTATCTCGAATAAGATTTAATATATAGACTTTAGGTTTTTCATGATCCTTCATTTCTACATAGACAAGAATAAGGTCTATGATGGTTTATGTCTGCCCATTGTATTTGACTTCAAGCTCACAAAGTTGGCTGGCAAAATTTCTATTTTATATGCCGGGGGGCTGTAAAATTATACTTTCTGTATGATTGTCTGTCTCTGTCCGTCAATAGGGCATCTCAAGAATGACATAAGCTATATTATGTATGCAAACACATCGAATCCTGTGCCATAATACTATTTGTAGAGTACATTATTTTATAATATTTAACCTATATTCTTCATGTTGTACTGTGTGTGTGTGTGTGTGTGTGTGTGTGTGTGTGTGTGTGTGTGTGTGTGTGTGTGTATCGCATCGTCAGGTCAAATATCTCATGCTGCGTATTCAATTATTGTAAACTGATATCAAAACTGATATAGTTTATAAATAAATTATAGTATTTTTAATAAATAAAGGTGTTTATAGATTTTAAATTATTTAAAATATAGCTAAATATTAATTAAAAAATAGTATAGTCATAAGATAATGAGAAACATCTACAGCGTTTCAAAAAGGTATAGAATGTTTCAAAATTAAAACTAGTGAAAACATCACCAGTTTATATTTAATATTTTTTTTTTTAACATAAACTTTAGCTTCAATTTGCCCAATTTAGAATTTGATTTCCGTGTGATTTATAATTGTTGTTATATAATCTAGTTTAAAGGTAATTACGCCGATATTTTAAGTCTTTTAAAAGTTTATTAAGTAACATGTAGCTTTCAAATCTGTAACTTCTATTACCCAGAATAGATTCATAATGGCATGTAACATAGTATATTATCGCTCCTTTAATATAAACTATAGTAATCTAGTGTCTAACTTGTTAAGTGGTGAAATGAAATAAAGAAAATGTTTTAGTGTAAAACACATATTTTATCAACCTTATTCGTATTAAAAACTAAATCTGAGTAAAAAACCGTGGAATCCAGATATAAAATGCCCTTAAAAAATTAAAAGAGACAAAATAAAAGAAAACATTTATTTTAAGTAACGCATACTAGAATCAAACGAGTAATTCTTCACCGTTAGATGTTTAATATATTTCGTACTGAATTAACACATTTTATAACTGAAGAGATATATTTGGGTGTAAGAAAAGTAAAGTAGAGTAAAAATTCCATTTGCTCAGAAAATATTTTATGTAAGCGAAAAATAAAATTAAATGTAGAATATTTTGGCATTTTGTGTTAAAGGAAAACTGAAGGAGATAGCCTCAAGACCCATGTAAAGATAAAAGCTTACAATAACATTTACTGTAAATTAAGAAAATTAACAATAATAATAATGGTGATTTTGACTGTAAAATTAAATAATTATTTTTGATCAAGCCACAAATTAAGTCATAGTAAGAGATTTATACAATATCTATAATAAAACAATAAAGCATTTTGCTAATTTCAAAATATATATGTACATAGCTGTACGTTACAGTATTCTCATAAAATAAGAGCGTTGATGGAGTATTTTGGATGAAATAGCACATGTTCGAACAATTTGTGTGTCACAACGCACGAATGCCAACTAAAGCGTTTTATAAAATGCAACGCGTGATAATTCGGCTGACATAACTCGGGCAGAAGTAATCCAATAATGTCACGTACCTATTGGACCGGCAGTATTTGACCGGTCAATGTTGTGTCTGGCTTTGACTTGTCACAGTATACAGTGGCTTGTCACAATGTGACAGGTCTAGCTTGTCAGAGTAACTCGCTCGACAAGGTAGTGAATGCAGGATACGTTGCGTTGGTTAGAATTACCTCTGTGGGTTAGATTTTCAATTTGTTGGAAATGTAATGTACTTGGATTTATTTTGTTTTGTCGCTGATTCTTTTCGTCTTTACGACTCTCTTTGGCAGGAGGTTTCCTCCCCTTCCATCGTCAACTACTAGTCTTACTTGTTATTTTATTGTACTTAGAGCATGTAGGCCTACTATATGAAATGCAATATTCTTAATGACCTTGGTCTATCATTAGTGACAAATAGGAACAGCTGATTCAGGTTAACCCAGACAGAGATGGTATTAAAATTATATTGGGAAGTGAGTTTAATTTTTCATTTGAAATATTATCTTTTGAGTCTTTGATATTCAATGTCTTGTATGCTGTATTTTACACTCTTTTAATGTATTTAACACATTTCCTTTTCCACAGATGTATAGCACATTTAGGTCCTGGTTTATTTCGTGAATATCATGGTTTGTATTGTATAGAAGTTGTGCAAAACTTTATTATTGCTTTACACAACGTGATTTAGGTCAGTGTTTTATATACCGTTAAATGATCGACCAGTCTAACCTATATAATGTTTAGGGAAACTGGCACATTCAATTTGATATAAGCTAAGTTTTAAATATTTTCGTTAATAAACGTTATGTATTCCTTTGATAGGTGAAACAATCAAAATCAAATAACGTAAACAAAAAAATACTAAGACCGAAATACATTGCAATGGCCGTAAATATACACTTTTTGACATAGTCTCTAGATCATGGCAACAAGACAAACTCGACATTTGCGTCGAAAAAATAATGTACTGGAACTAGAAGTGCACACAAACGTGCAAATCCTCTGAAATTGCGTGACATAATTTACCTAATCAATATCAAATATCTGGATTATGTACGGTAGAATATCTGTCAAACGGCTCTGGCTCACTATTAAAAACAAATAAATAATGGTAACGGATATTAATGTTTTCAATAAAGTAAATACTATTAAAATTTTTTTAAGTTTGTAAACTGCCAAAGTTGGTTTTACTCATATGTTTTACTGCACAGAATATTAAAATTTACTATTGTGTGTTTTTTTTTAGTTAAATAGTTGTGATTGGTGTGACTTCTAACCACTATTTCTAGTTTAATCCTGCGAAAACATCTATAATTTATACTTATTTTTGTCTTATTTCTTATTTCCGTTATCGCATAAGGTGTTATTTTCTTTATTTTCTTCCCTTATCACGTAAACTGTTGTTATTTAAAATATTATATATAGTTTTATTCTTATATTGATAACTTAGACTTATGTGCGTATTTAGATTGAAGATAGCTTTTCAAAGAAAGTCAAACATCATTGGACTCGAATCTAATTTTCTGCAATTTTGAACACCAAACACTTTGATATTAAACCATTAATTAAACCTTGAGAGTCAAATGGCAATTTAAAATTACCCAATCAGGCGTTATTGGCAATTAAAGGCCTGTGAACGTTGAAAGCAGATGGCGCCACAGTCAATCGGAGTTAATTAGTGTTGAGTTAAAAATGTGACGTTCGTTCACATAATTTAGTCATCAATTATTCGTTGTTGTCATTATCTATATCAATTATTCTTCTTCATATTCATATTGGACTAGCAGTTATGCACGGCTTTGCACGTTATTTCATATTGAGTTACAGTTACTTCTAACGAAGCCTTTATAATCTGTATGACACTGTAATATTTTTCGTGTCGTTCAATATAAACATTTTTTCAATTTTGTACCAAGAAACTTTTCTCTGATTGTTAGAAAGCCGCATCAGTTAAATTATAAATATAATAATATTATTTTGTTGGTTCAATACAAAAGAAGCTTGCCTCTTCCACTTGAAAATTCCAATATATCCGCGTTTTTCTTCTTTATGTTTTATCATTCTACTACTTTTAAAGATAACATCAAAGAATGTTTTATAAACAATTTTAAAACACATTGTCTTTAGACAATGTCAATTGTTATAACCTAAAAGAGGACTATATCACATTAAATTTATATTCGTTTTTCTGCTCTATTTGAATCGATCAAACAGCTGACTGGAAATTATTAGCTTAGAGAGTGTTATCGAAGCTTATCACTTGGGGAACTAGGCACATTTAATTTCTGTCTGTCTGTCTATACTATATCTGACCACTCGATATCTAGCAAACGAATTGACTTATTGACTTGAAATTTCGCATGAAGTTTTACTCATATATAAGCAACATTGATTTAGATGATACATGCATATCACTTCATGTAATTTGACTGAGCGTTAGCAAATATTTTTGCATTGCTATTACGGGTAACCATGGTAATAACGATAAAATAGCAGAGTAAATAAATTTATAAAAAAACCTTAGTACTAAAATATAAGGTTTTTATATGTGACATATTAGAAAATGCATATACACTTTTATTCATAGAGTAAAATAAAACAATGTGAAGTGGCAAGACAGCTAGTGTTAAATTCTGTAACAAGATTTGATTTCAGTACACTATTGTGTTGTAGTATCCTGCCTAACTCACAGGAGCTTTTAATCGTAATTTAATTACTCGTAAATTGTGCTATGGAACCTACATTTATCTGTGTTAAGTGGTAAGAGAAACAATTTTTCTTTTTGATACTATGAATGAAAAAAATGTTCTCTGTCTGCCTATCTGTCCGCAAAATATCTTTATAATGAAATGGTTTATATATTTGAAATTTTACATGCCATCTCAGCGAAGTCTCTTATACGACACATGGTCTGGCGTACTTTGCAGTTACGAAAATTGCAACTATTATGTTATTACATATTTTATATACGACATTCTTTTATTAGCCATCAGCTGCACTAGTTTGGGTGGAGGTAGAAATTAGAGGGTATTACAAATATTAAATGACAAATTTTTCCTTAGATATTACTTTCGTTAACTTAAAACTGTTAAAATAAACCTTCAGCTTGAATATAAATTTTAAACTATTGGTCACTAATTGTATAAAATAGAGTTTAAAAGCGAGTTTTATGTGATGTCATATGTTTATCTTGGAGTTTGTGGCGCTGTCGTCACATATCACAGTATATATTCAGGAAGGATAGAAATGTTTCAGACACGTTTTGGTGAAGCTTTACAGCAGATGATAACATTGTACAATTTGTAAAAACAGGAACAGGAAAGGAAAATAATGAAGGGCTGGAAAATAAGTCTATGAACTTTGTTGTGATTTTCTATTTAATTTAATTTGTGAACCAAGTCTTTACTTTAACTTATTTTTAAGAAACAGTGGATTTTTATTTCGATACACTCAAAACAAATACTCAGTATATTAATTTAAATATTTTTCTATATACTCGTATGACCATACCTGAGAGGTTAAACCTAATTCTAAGATGAAAATAGTGTAACAATACAAAACAAAATTAAAATTTAAAAATATTGAACTCTTTATTAAAGTTTTTAACATTTGTTTCAAAACAATATTGGGGTTGAATAATAGCTTAAAATTAAGGTATATAATAAAGGCAAAGAACCAATATATTTGTAAATTTAATACGTTTAACTTCTCTGTCTAATTTAGTATCCATGTAAACGAATGACAAATTTAATATTAGTGGGTAAAATGGTAACTTTCATTTCTTATCTATTTATTGGGCGCTGATAAACTATTGTTATATATGATCGGTTTGCAAGAAGCTTCAAAAAATATAAATTGAAGAAAAATTTATTTGATATAGTTAACCCTTTTGATACTATTTTACTTCGACCTCTAAAAAACTAGCATGGTGACGATCAATTTCTCTCTATTGATTAGAAGAATTCTCTGGAGTGATTAGAGGAGGAAAATTGCCCCTCGGCTCCTGGACTATTAAGAAGGCCCTAGGTGTCAATTTTACGGTTGGTTTAATGTAGCATCCTTACATACTCACCTCACCAATACGTGTTTAATACTTGAAGATGTAATGTTCAATTGAAGAGATGTAAAACTACAGTATAAATCAAGATAATTACATAATAATTAATTAGCTTTACACAACATTCAAAATTAAGGTGTTAGGGTGGGATTAAATCATTTTTTTCTAAACATATTTTCACCTAATTAACCATTTCCTAGGGTGTTTTATTCGCAACTCACTTCCAGGTCTCATATAATTATCTACTAATTGGCCTACTAATACTTTCAGAATACTATTTTCCCACTCTCTGTTAAAAAAGATTTAAAACCCAGATATGGATATACATTTAGCTATTTTAAAAGTTACCACTCCCTTTTCTAATTCTAGTAATAAACAAAAACACACCTAAAGGTTGTCGAGGCAAGTATGTGGTTTCAATTTGTTTTGATATTTCTGTAACATAACAAATACCATGATTTTTATTCAATTATCGAAGGATGGATGAAAAACTTTAGAACTACGCCGCTAGAATTTTGCCTAAATTTGCTAAATGTTTCATCAGAAACACTTAGCAAAGTAGATGTGATAATGATTTTTCAATAGTTTCTCTTGAAAATACAGAGCGTTTCAATAGTAAACAATTAAATGACAAAATTAACACTTGATTCCACATTTTAACTATTAACATATAAAACGCTCTGTATGTATACTATAGATGTTTAAAATATCACACAGAAGGTTCTACTGTCATAGATCACTTTGTGTATTAGTACGAGGGTGACGCGAATATTATTTTCTGAATGCTAATTCGCTACATATAGCGTGATCCTGAACAGCACAGCAACATCTAATTGTGTTCGTCTAAGAGAGGAGTCTGGCCGTGTTCTGGGATCTCGAAGGCAATCACAATGGTCACAATTTACTGGGCCAATACTAAATATAGTGTAGTAGAGAACAGCATAGCAACAACTAATTGTGGATTCAGCTAAATTACACTGGATTCTTTTAAGTTATTCTAAGTAATGCGTAGTTGAATGAGTCTTGAAAAAAGTCATAGATGATATTGAGTAAGGGTTTTACATCTTATTATTTCTAACGCTGTTAGTGTTAACTCATGTTTTTTCTTATTATAATATATTGTACGAAGTGTAGTAATTGAGGTTAATCGCACTCCAAGACTTTTGGTCAGAGTGTGTGGCGCGACGTCTTTAACAGAATAATAAACTATTAGAAGGCTATGTCTGACATTTTATATTTAAAATTATATCCACCTTTGTTTGATAGTACAGGACGTGTCATTTACTACGCACAATATATACACTGAAACGGCGGTTTATTCTACTTGTCGCCTTAGTATATTAGTTCTGTAATTTAAAAAGCAATACATGACTGTAACAGTGCAGTAATAGATTTAAAATTAATCACAGGTGTCTTATTTGAACTAAATTATTCTTTTAGCAAGACACAAATGATATACGTTACATAAACACAATTAATACCAGAAGATTTGTACAATCACTAAACGTTGCGAGCGTTTTATGTTTGTACAGCTTACTTAAAAGGCAGAAGAACAATAGCACTATTATATCACGGAGATAATTCTACAGTTTATCCTGAGTCTGACGTAAGGGATCCTGTCTCCTCTCGTCTCGCCGACAATAGATGAGTCAGTCGGCTGAAAGGTCTGGCTACCTACAGGCAATCTTGACCAGTAAATATGGCTTCCCTTCTCACCATGATCCCTAACCTAAACAGCCACCCGGATCACTGCAATAATACAGGCTACCGACAATCTTGGCAGTAATTATGTTTTCTCTTCTAACTAAAATTACTACCCTATAAATATCCACAATGATCAATCAGCACAATAAGACAGTCTATCGGTAATCTTATCTATCCACGAAGATAAGAACCCTATAAATAGCCACTAGGATCACTACAACAAGACTAGCTACCGGCAATCTTGATCGGTAAATGTTGCTTCCATTCTTACTTGAGATGTCCTGCTGACCGATAGACTGACAGACAGTTATACAGAACAGATATTTGTACATTAAATGGGAGAAAATAAATTGTAACAACCTACTGAGCGATGCCTACCAACTTACAAGCATGGACATGCCCCGGCATATAACTCTTTTTTGTGTATGTAGAAAAGAATTTTCACGCAAATTTTTACGTCTTCGTATGAAATCTTTCTCGAGATATCTTACCACAAGATACATATTGTTTTCATAGCTATGTTAAAGTCCAATTGTTTTGGGTGTCAGCAGTTTATAAGGAAAAAGGCTACACACCAGGTAGAATATATGTTACCATTTAAGTCACAAACATATTATGTTGTAAACGTTGTGGTAGTTAGTTGTTCAATAAAGAAATAGTGTCTATTGGAACTCATTTACAAGGCGGGGATACGATAAGGCGATTTGGACTTTGTTTGTACTTCTACAACAACGAAAAACTGTATGTTATAGTATGTACGTTAGGTAAAAGAAATAATTGTAAATTTCGCCCTAAGGTTCTCAAAATGGAGAATTATAAGCTACAATTTCTGCTGTAATTACAGGAAACTCTTCCAACCAATTTCAAATAAGTGGCGTCTAAAATGGGACTATTGAGATGGACAGAGTAGTAGTTTTAATATAAAATATTAATTTTATTACTTATTACATAGACTGAAGGGTACTAAGATCAGAACCCCCCCCTTCTCCTTACCATTACCCTTCCTTTCTTACCCTTTTCTTGGGGTAATATTGTCGTTAGAATAAATGGTGTCTATAAAATCAAATTTCCTCTTTTCGTTCTAAAAGAAAAGAAATTTCAAAGAGAAAGATAATTCAAGCACACAGGAAAAGTTTATTATGTATTTCCTTAAATGAAACAAATTATTCGTACTCCTAATGTATAATTGTTTTCAAAAGTGTACTCAAAAATATTAGCTCTAAAAAGGCTTGATTATAGTTTATTGTCTAGCACAAAATAAATACATTATTAAATTAAGATAATCGCTGGAAGAAAGTGAGAGGGAAACAGTTTCAGGATAGAGATTCAAAATGGAACTTTCCTACGTTACTGGATACGTTAACATAGGCTATTACCTTCCCGCAGTCCCATTATATTTGCCTACTATGTAATTTGATTATTCTAAACGGATATCATATGAATGACACATCACTCTGAGAGTTAGTTTTCAGATGACAATAAATCTAAACCAAAGAAGAAAATAAAGTATCTGTATTTAAGTTTCGAAAACGCTGAACCGCGAAATATTCAACGGGCGAAATCATGTTTATAAATGTAAAATTTAGTACCACTTATTCCTTACAAGTCCAGTACAAGGTTTATCTTCCATAAACAAAAATATGCCTTGACTAAAATATATCAAATAAATACGGTTGTAAAGCTAAATTATTATCATACCTTGAATCCAAGGTAATATTTAGATCGTACTGACAACTAAAACATTATTAGAAGATCTGTCCCTATCAGTAATTACCAAGATTATTATTAATAACAGTGGGAATGTGTAAAGGAACTACGAAACAAGTTTTTAGAAAATTCCTAGTCGCGAAGGCTGTCCTTTAATAATTAACTAGTCCACCCCCACCCTCGCTCCCGACGACCCTTAAGACACACAACAAAGCAAGGGAGAGAAAGTTCATTGAAGAATCGTGCAAAGCAAACATGATATATTATGACGAACGTGAGCAGCGGTAATTTCTGTTATAAATGTTGATGTTAATGGTATTAACATGTATTTCACTTCACTATTCGTTTATTAGATATTAGTTATATTTTATTACATATACAGACAGGGTGACTGGCTCTTGGTGTGAAAAAATAAATCTGGTAATAATATAGACTTAGGACGGTAAGAAACTATTATTTAAAATGTTTTATATAAAATATCCTGTTTGTAGCGATTTGTTTTCCTTTTTTTTGGTAAATAAAAAAATAAAATATTATTGAAACCTCTAAGTTTTTCAACATTCAACTTCACTTTTCTCCTGCTATTTGAAACAGAAATAAATACTTTTTTTGTTAAATAGTAGCTTATTAAATGGACAAGTTTTTGTGAAATTTGACAATTGAATCTCACTTAAATTTGCTCAGAATATTGGTTAAATTTTTTTTTATTTTAAAAGAAATTTAAATTTTCTTACTTTTATTTGTAATAAGTATCACATAAAGTTATGTAAATTGCTTATTATGGTCTTTTTTAATTTAATTTTATGAACTTTCAGAAAGCACCAATAAAACAATTATTTACAAAGTAAAAATTGGAGAAAAATGCTTTTTTACATAATTACATAAATTTTATGAAAAATGGAAAAACATCGCTACAAACAGGATTTTTTAGACACAAATGTTTAAATAATAGTTTATTAATGCCCTAAGTCTATATTATTACCAGATTTATTTTTTCACATCAAGAGCCAGTCACCCTGTATTATTGTTTTATATGATATCTAAAAAAAAAAAAAAACAGTATAAAAGGAATTGGGCTGTCGCGTAGCCTATAATAACTCATTCATACTGAAGTGTTATCTAATTAGATATTACATCCCTTCGCGGATGGAGTGGATATATCCCCTAAATACTGTAGCAAATGTATAGTGGATGTATACTCACAATTAAGTATCCTCACAATTAAAGTGAAACCATACCAATTTATTTTTATATACATTTGTTAAAGATAATATCCTTCAGAGCTAATTTACAAGAACCTAAAAAGAGGTTCTTCAAACACGAATCCAGTGATTTTTAAACAAAGATTGAATGATTTTTAATGGGATTTTCGCTTTTCGGGAATTCTGTAGTCGAAAATCGCCTTTTTTCCATAATAGAGATAAAAGATTAATTAGTCCTAATGAGTATCACACACTAAATCTTACATAAATCTGTGTCAGAGAAATAGGTTTGTATTAAAAATCATTTGTTCCTAGCCTAATACTGTAACGTATTTTTGCTGATATTTTACGATCGGCGAAAGGATAATTGGCAATCTGTAAAAAACAAGTTTATAGTGTTTTTAAATCTTATAAGTAACTGTGCCGGGTATAAGAATGTTTTTTAATTTCAGTTATTACTAGATGAATAAGAAAAGCCTAAACCTTCACTCTTTGTGACTTATTGATTGAAGATTTGAAAAATACTTGATATTTTACTATATTTGTGACTTATCGGAAAGTGTATACAGATATGAGGGGTAGAAAAACACGTCTGGTATGGAAAATTATAGCAAGTGTGAAATGGGAAAAGTTTTCTACCGTAATATGATAATTCTTACAATGCCGCATACAGCAGAGTGGGTGCTGGTATGGCACAGACAAAGATTGACTTATACATACAGTGCACTGAATGGTATATAAGAACTACGAGTTCTACATACTTAAACAAGAGAATTTCTTAACACTTTAATATCATAGCAAATTGTGTACATGTATATACACAGTTCACATGTGTATGACAACAATTAAATAGTATTTATTTTTAAGTGTTCTTGTCAACTAACATATTGCAAGCTTTTATATTATTATTCCGTTATAAATATTTGGAAAATATGGTTCAATATAGTCTAATACTACAATTACAATATACCAGTCTACAATTACAATCTGCTTCAAATGTGAGTAAGCAATTAATATTATAAATTTCAGGGATATTAAAATTTGCTTCTACCAAATTTAACTATATTATATTACTTTAAAATATAGTTCAACAAGTCCTCTGTAGAGTATGTGTGTATTTTTTAAACACACAGCATATTTTGTGATATATATATATATATATATATATATATATATATATATATATATAAGGTGGACTGTGATATTTAAATATTTTCTGTATTACAGCCTTTATAACTGTACTTTCTATGAATTTAAATTGTTAAACTTATATGATTTTGGGATGGAAATAAATAATTATTTCATAGTGTATGAACTATATCATTTTAACTGTGTTTTATTACAACAATGTTTCTATTTTCACAAACTTGACATAAATTACTATTGCTGTTGTCAGCAAACACATTAATATTAGTACTTGCAACTCAACGTCATACATTACATATGTGTACAGTTTCAACTGGTTTCATTACAACCCACCCATAAGAGTCGTCATAACATAATTCATATAACACATGCTTCTAACCTTTTATTTATTTATGCTTCTGGTACCAGATTCAATTAAAAATAAGACATAGAATTAAAATTAAGTTTAACCTCTTAAAAAATACATGTGCTGTGTAGGGTAAATTAAACTAATATTTACCCTCAAACGCATCATTCAATCGAATGTTCAAAAATCCCTCATTGAGTAGCGTAGCATATTTCTGCGTCATATACCTTCCATAGAAGGTTTTGAGATTGGCAAAACATGTGCATTCCTTTCATATAATATAATACACAAAATCTAATGTATTATTGCTCCTTCCATCATTAAATAAAAAGGTCTTGTATGCAGTTAAATGACACAAAACCCAAAATTGTTATTGATACAACAGGTTATTTAAATTTACTTAACAGTTACAGCTGCTTTATCGGTTATTCAAACGGGTAAAATACTTAGCCATGATGTATACTATAAATAAACAATTTTAACATCTCATTAAGCATGAACAGTTCAGCAATTAACAGTTGGAACCTGTCAATCATTAATAATAAATCGATGAAAGGTTTGCTGTCCAATCAATTATTGTTTTTATCCAAGAATGTTTCAATAAAAAGGTTCAATAAAAAGGGCAATACTTATACAAAATACTCTGTAAAGTTCTCTGACGCTTGAATAGCGAGGTTCATAATACTAGTAAGAAGCTTTCTTCGCGATAAACAAGAAGAGTGATATAAAGTTTCGTCTTAGTTGGGACTTAAAACTAATTTTTTTCCGCCCTTTAACGTCTCCTGAAATGATTCCCTTAACATAAAAATACGAGCTTTTTCTCACTTGTGTATATTTTAACTTTAAAAACAATAAAATATTTACGAGTATAGTTTGAGTCAACTGGTGATGTAACTTGCTATTTTAACTTTTCCACAATCTGAAGGTAGACAAATAGCTTATGTAGACAATCTCAAATAAGCCTTTGCGGAATATTTACAGAACCCTGTAAAGGTTCACTATGTTTTCTTCATCCCTTGGCAATATTGCAGCTTACCCACAGTGAAGGAAGTTCTTCAAATCCGATTTGTTTAATATTCTGATTTATATTAAAATTTTAGTTTAATTTTATTAAATTGTTCAATTTTTTAAAATTTCCACAAGGTTTTCTTCTGTAAAATATATTTTTTTACTATGCGTATTTACTTATTATTGAGTGTTATTATAAAGTGTTAAGTTTCAACCAAATTAATGGCATCTGTTATAACATTTAATCATCACCGATACAAAATAAAAATATGAGCTTTATATGTTTGTTTTGCTGGTTGATTCCACCATAGATGTCACATATTTACAACAACCTCCACATATTTTCTATCTCCTCAATATTAAGAGTATTTCAGTTGCTTGGTAACTTGTTATTTGTAAATATTTCATATCTTTTTTTCAAAATAACGTATAGGATTGGTACAAGAACCTGTTTTTGCCTAAATGCATTATTATTCTCTTATCCCATTATAATATTCTTTCTTTGATATCTAACATTAAGATATTTTCCTCATTACCTAACTTAAAATCTCTGTTAGTGCTTTCTTACATTTTCAGATACCAAATTTGTGGGTATTAAAATATATTTTTTCGTCATGTTTAAAACGAGTAATTGGCTATACGAGTTGTATAAATTTTATTACAATTACTTACTCAATAAACTTAGGTATTTTTTATGTAACATTTTATTTCTAAACATTAAAATTTCTCATATCTCACAACACTTTAGAGTGCATAGTGAGTGCATAATTTTGTATATATTTACGAACCAAGTATTTTTGCACTTCACTCTCTATACTCAGATTGCACTTCAGTTGGAATCAAACTGTTATCAGCATTTTAATTCAATTTTCTTTTCACAATAAATAAAATAATAAGGTGGTTAAGGTTTAATGAATTCATCTAAAGTTAATCCAAATTAATATAAGCATTATATAAATAATACAATCAGTATTTATGTAGACACTCGTAATAGTACTATTCTAATTCAAAGTGATTATATAATTTCTACGACTACATTGTCATATTATTATTGTAGTTCGTGTTTATACATCTATGGTCAGTAATAATCTGTGCAGTAATAATCGATGAAATAAAAATATTCTTTAAAGTAAAGTACGTCCTACAAAGGTTATTTTATATCTTAACCAACCCTTGTTCAGGGGTGGCTAAAATACAACGTTAAGTACAATCTTTGTTTTCATAACAGGAAGGAAAGATCTACTTGCCCTAAGACATGTTGGAATAAAACATAACAAGGGGTAGTTAAACAGCCTAAACAACAACGAACTTGTCTGAAACGTTCCAGAGAACCCCCAGCTGGAGAGCAGTTTGTAATTATTATATTAGTCAAGAAAAGCACTAATATATTTACTTCCTAAGTACCAGCATAAGAGAATTTAAATAATTCATTAAGTCGATTTACACGAGTGTCTGAAAAAGTCTGAAATTTGAAATAGTATGTTACCAATTATAGTTTTAGTTTATATGACAGCAGATCTATTCTCAAAATAACTATATAAAGATCAAAGATACAAAGACGTAGCAAAGAAAAATTAAGCTAAAGTAAAATTGATATTAACTTAGTTTCTGGAAAAGTGCTCACAAATGGCATTAATAACAGTTCACATAAAGGGACGGATAATATAATATCACAATCCTCGCCCTAATTAAAAATAAACGATAAGCTGTATGAATTGAAGAGCAGTAAACTCTTTAAAACACTAAACGGTGTGCTGCCATAGCATTTACTCATGTTGTTCCTATATAGACAGAATACACTCGAGGAAAGTATCAGCTTTGTGCACATTTCGTCGATGAAACAAGCCCCGATTAGTTTAATCTTCGTAATATTTGTGTATTATATTGAGTGCAAGCTGCTTACGGCCTCTTGAACACAATCAATTCATCGTCGATGTGTAAAGTAATCGGTTCTTAGCGACCCAATCTGTTACAGTTGAGTTACAATAATTCACATTCTTGAGTTCTGTAGATTAGTCCAATTTTTATAATTGAGTACTACGGTACTCAGCTCACCATTGAAGCGGTACAACTGTTAGGAAGATCATTCTGTTTACTATATATGTGCTTAGTAATTTCCGAGAATTTGTAACTATTTGTATTACTTTTATATTGATGAATCTTAGAATATATGTACTTATGATCTGCTATTGCTGAATATTATACAATGTACTTGTTGTCCACTCTTATGTAACATCTACAGATATATCTAGAAAGGAGATCCTATTAATGAATTGGTATTAGTTGGAGACAAATTAACTGAAATCTAATGAGAAGGACATTGTAAGATACATTAATTTTCCTGACCGAACTACCTTGTTTACTTGCGGGCTTCCGATTTGTAGTCCTGCAGAATATGTTTTGCTGGGGGGGGGGGGTGGGGGGGGGGGGGGGTGGGGGGGGGGGGGGGTGGGGGGGGGGGGGGGTGGGGGGGGGGGGGGGTGGGGGGGGGGGGGGGTGGGGGGATTCTAATTTCTACCACTTCTGCGAAGAAAGATGAAAACGTTTTTTTCTATATACAGAAATGGTATATTAAAGATGCTAGTAACTAAACACTTTCTTCATACAAAAATAAGTTATTATTACCCACAGAAAACCAATTGGCACCTTATTCAAATTAATGTTTGAGAAAAATACATGGTTTGTGTTTCGTGTTTGAGGCCAAACAATTCACATCTATCTGTTACGCCTATGAATAATTGAGCAAAGGAAAAAGTTTTGCTTTAGTTTGCCGATTGTGCTTTTTGTTTGTACATGCAAAATAGACTTTAAAAAGGCTTTACTAATCGTACAAACCATATTAAGCAGGACAACCCTTTGTTAAAGGCAATACAAAATTTTGACATTCAGTTTGGATTAATTAAATAGAAACACTCTGCCAAACCATAAAATGGTAAATGTATCAGTGCCAGACCGACCGCAGACCTATCTTCGCAATATGTTGGGACCTTGGATTTTGCGAGTGTACCTATGTAGACTGCAGGCTCTGTAAACTGGTTTTCTAGACCTTTATGGGACATAACTTGTCCATCTTTTTTTGTCGTTTTCGTATCTTTATATACGTTTATATTCTACTCATTGTACAAAAAATTCAGTTTTTACATTCCTGTAGTTCCTGTTGAATTCGTGAAGTTTACTTAGTTTTAATATAATAAAATCTAGAATTAGGTACGTACCAGTAGCAATTGATGTTGTGTTGTACTACGTCAATATTTATTACTAAAAGAAAGGTACAGCTAAAGAGACTACTCTATTAAGCTGTATTTTTACTGAAATGCCACATTATGAGATTTAGTCCTTTTTGTCAGATCTAACTCTTATAACGGATGGTTTGAAGAAGAGTGGTTTATATTATTGGAAGAGTTTTTTTTTTTTGGAAAAGGCACAGGGGACTTTTAAGAAAGTAGGAGTTTGTTTTGAGGTGTTAGCAACATCCGTTCTTTTTTGTTTAGAAAGAGCAACGAGCACTTTCTTCAGTTCATTAACGGAAAAGTGAGTGAATTCTAAAATAAATAAAGTCCGATTGTAAAGTCAATGGCTATTACAGCAAGTATTCTCGATTGAATTTTCCTATTCGATTTACCACTTCCTTATCGCGACGGTTTGTACTTTGTACGTCTTATGCTTTCTATCATATCATTTATATTTATATGCAGTGTGGGTCTTCTTATTTCTTGCAATAGAGGAAAGATCTAATGTTTTTATATTTATTTATCTGTTTTTCAGCAATATATGATAATAATAATGTATCCATCCACCATTATTGGATGTTTGTTTCGAAAAAGAAACGTGCAATTTTTTGTTGTTTTCTTTTGGACGTCGGGTTCTGTTCAGTTAGAGTTAATGCTGCATACTCTACATAAAATACACGGTAAAACTATGAAAATTGTATTACTACATCCGTCTTTGGCGACTCCAATTGCAACAATCAAGTCACTGTATAAATATAGAAATATTATTATAATTACATATAGGAGTTTTCTCATAAAGGCCCTTATTTGTTTGTACAAACCTAGGCCCTTTACTTTTCTACACAAGGAGTCGAGGTTTATGTATTTTCTGTATATGTTATGTGTATGTATACTGGATGCATGTAATATAGCGCACACTCGCCACACTCTCCCAATACACACACGCACATGCGTATGAATAAATATTATCCTTTATCTGAGATGGAATAGGATAAGAAATTCTTATTTTTTTTTTAATTATATAGAATAACTTAATGTATTATGACAAGTAAATTTCTTTACTTGGAAATAAATAAGTGTTTTTGAATTGAATTTTAAACACAATAAAATTTGGAAGCATCAAATGATTTATAGTCAATGACCAGTATAAGCAAGTAAAAACAAGCTTATATAAATAATAGTAAATAAAACAAAAACAATTTCGAGGACAATAGGTATTTTTTGTCATGTTAGATAAACTCCAAGTTATTATTTGGGTATTACAATTTTTAAATTCACAGTGTTGTAGAAATTATCTTGTTTCACATTTTGATTCTTTGATAGTTGTATTTCATAGTTATAGAAACAATAGACAAACATACAATTAAATGTAACCTTTGGGAAAACACATATTGCTAATTACACTTTTTATTTATTTTTAAGCGTTCAAATAATGAATTTCATAAAAACCCCGAAATACGGGTACTCAGATTTCAACATTTTGATGTTAAGACCCAAGGAAAAAGGAAAACGGAGCGATTTGTCGGCAATGGAATCCGTTTAATGACTATCAATGACTGTTATTTTGGAAAGTTTAAGTAAGTGAGTAACAATGAAATGAGCTTTACACAAAATCAGTTTTGTTCTCTTTTAGATACGCATTTATATTCGAGCAAATTGTATTTTTGTGTTATTTCTATGCTACCTCACATAAGTAAGGACCATGCTATATCTGCTACTATAAACAAAAGAATATCAAATGCTTTAAGATGCTCATAGCATTAAATAAATAACAATATAATAATTTTAAACAGTATGTCATACAATTTAGTACAACAAAAATATATATTTCCTAAATTAGACTAAGGTAATTTTTCACACGTATATTAAATGTATATATGTTATTCTGCAGTATATTAAAAAATGGCAAGTAAAAATAAGGTGTACAAAAATCACACATTTCAATTTAAAGACTAAACAAGGCATACGGAAGTGGAATCTTAAACTGGTGGATTGGTCTATCTTTCAAAACACGAACAAAGTTTAGAAAATGCAAATCTAACAGTTCAAACTTTAAAACTTTTCTAACATTCTACATTTTTCCTAATAGAATATAAAATAAACATTATAACACATTTTTTAAACTCGCATTATATTTTGAGTTTTGTGTCTAGAATATCGCCACTGGAGTACCTGCGTTTGACGAGAGCTACAAGCCTAATGCATCATTTTAGTTACTCACATTTAAACGCTCTTTATTCATTATACCAACCGCCAAATATTTAGTTTTGTATTTACGGATCAGAAAATAGTAAACTATGAGTGATTAATATTAACATCTTTTATGTTAAAGTTTTAGCTAATTTATCTTTTAATTTAATATTTACAGAACTAAGAACAAAAACCTAATCTAATCGTTATAGCTGCTAAATCGTTCTTGGACGCTTTTTGGAAGAATATGGAGGTCACTAATCTGTTGGTAAGCTGTTGTGCAATGTTTGAGGTGCCACCTCCAGTTCATCTTCCTCGCTTGAATATTGGAGTTACATGCATGTTCAGAAGAGATCCCAAAAAGAACAGTCGGTAGATAGAAGGCTCAAAGTTGTTACTCTATGTCGTGTTCGACATCCTATACTTACAAAATTATAGTGTAATCTAGGTGGAATAAGATTTTCCTGGCTCATGTGTGACCCACGCTGAATTGGGCGCTGGTTGAAAAAACATTTTCAAAGATCTGTTCGCTCAGAGTCTAAAAAATCATTGAGTTTATTACCTTAGGGGAGAAGGAATGACGTATTTCTATACCATCTTGGAAAAATTATTCTGCCACTTAGCATTTGTAAATTATTGCAATAAGGATTTCTCTTAAAGGCCTCACACATTTTCTATTTTGTTCCAGTTTTAAAGAATAAATTCTACAGATTTCAAATTTGCTACTTATTTTAAAACGTTAAACTTCCTGCTTAAAATTTTCACAAGCAAGAATTCTTTGGAATGACGGATCCAACACATACTGAATACCTCATCTAACGTCATTCAAAATACTAACGAGCTGATTGTTGGCGTAGAACGTTTCATTGTCTATAAGGCACGTATGTGCGCATTAAGCTGACTTCCTACGTCTGCTCCCTCTACTGTATATCAATATCAGTTTCTAAATCTCACTAGCTCGTATTCAGGTTGCGCCTTAGTTTGTGGTCGCCTGTGGTTCCTTTTGTCGTCCATTATGTTTCCCTTCGAATTGTTCGTTCTTTGCCGAGTTCACTTGTTCCTACTTGTAAGACGAAACCGCAAGAAAACCTTTTTACAAACAAAACTCTTCAAAACATCAATAAAGGTTATAAATTCATTATTTTTGTTTACCGCATTCCCTTTTGTATATCTATAAAAATGCATCGCTACTGTTACATATTGCGACTATTGAGTCATGCATTGCATGCAGTTAGAGAGAGAAACTTCCGGATTAGACTCAATTGGGCGTTACTGCAGAAGCTATTTATGGTAACCATTGGTTGCTAAAGAGGCTGAATTTACCTTACTATTTTAAGATTCTTAGATTAACAAAACCTGAGAATATGACCAGTTTTTGAGCATATCCATTGGTCAAATGAAAACAAAACATTTTTGGCCATGACCTAGTAATCTTTTGAGAAATGCTGTCATCGCTTCTCCAGAAAAGTAACATTTCTGTTGGGAGCTGAGAGTACTGATACAGCAACAGTAGAAAGAGTTGTTAGGGCGATTTTGTTGAGTTCCTAAGTTTTCTGTACGGATTCTTTAAAGAATTATCACCATTGTGACAAATTTATAATTGTAATGGACACGTGAAATTTCATTGGGAATAAGCGTCCGCCATGTTTCTTAGGATTGATCTAATAAAGTTAGCTATTTCTTCCGACTTCTCGGGTTAAGTGATGTGCTGAATTTTTAGATGGTATTTAAGACCACTTATATAAAGATCCTCTCATTTAACCCCGCGCGTACGCGCCGCTGCTCCGTTCTTTTTCAGTTGTCTAAGAACACTTCTGTGTCACTGCCAATAACAAACTTTAGAGATAACTCGAGTTCACAGTCACGCTGGAACATTAGATCCATACATGATGCCTTTATGTAGACTAGGAAACCATTGTCCACACAGAATTTCCCTGGGAGATTCACGACTTATATTCGAGGCCTGTAGATGACAGTCGGAACAAGACGATCTGCTCTCAAAAAGTTGCATCTAGAAATCATATAGTTTGAGCGGCAGCCGGTTGATTTCGGTTTGAACGTGATTGAGAGCAGAGGCCTATTGTTGGCTGTATAATAACAATCCAACTTGTGTCTACAGCAGTAATATTGTATGTATGCTCGGCGGGTCGTGCCTTTTTTTTCCTAAATATGTTTCCAATAGACGTTTTAGTAATGCTAAATAAATCGTAGTGAATAATTTTCCGATTTTCAGGGATGGAAGTCGAGAAGGAATGCCTCTTCTGTAATGCTTGGTACTTGCATGATATTACCCATGTCCAAATACATCCTGGAGAGGTGATCTTGTTACAGCAAAATCGAATTTCTTTTTGGGTTCAGGGCTGGGATATTACAACCCACCAATGGGGACTAGTGGCATAAGGGAAAGAAAAACTTAAAGAGCGTCCATTAGATCTGGGCAGCTTCTTTATCTCTTTGTGTTACAAGTTAGTGTTGTGGCTGTTCAATTGGGTGGCTTTCTCGGGAAGGTTTAATGGCTTATACAATGGAAAAATTGAATGTTTCTTTTAATTTATAAAAGAAGCGGAACTGAAAACGTGTGGTATCATGTTGACAGGGGGTTTCACTCTGTTAGGAGTATTATCGTTAGTCCCACTTGGTTATTTATTATCTGAACATCTCTGTTATGGCCATTACAATTGATGTTGTTGTGTAGGAACTAAAAAGCCAATAAGACCGACACCTGTGATTGGATGCGGCAGTCGAATTTCAGAGGTGTAGGCATTTGACTCGAACATCAATGAAACGAACCTTATTTCGGAAGATGTACCAGTTGAGAAATATGTTCCAAAATAGGCGCAATATTCGTGTTGAATTCTCGGTCTTTTGACTCTCGTGGAAGACTACACTTATTCTCCCATTTTTCTCTGTTTTAAGTTGGTTTGTATATAGCTAGCTGTCCTACTAAACTCCTCTCATTAGATGTATGGAAAAATGGAAAATTAGAAGCTATTGAAAATCCTGACAGGAAAAATTTACTTCAGCGCTCAGCTCCGTGAGGAGATAACAAAGTGGAGATTTATCTCAAACCAATGGAACACATTGGGGTTAGAGAAGTACATTCAATACTCGTCTAGATCGCGACGCTCCTCACTCATGGTCCACCCGACTAAGAGCTCTTTACATATTGCCAAGCAAATTCACCTACTATGGACCTATGTCAATATGATAGATTTTGCTCTTGCTACTGAATGGTTTTTATCGATACAATAAACATCTTTCAATCTGGCCAATAATTCAGACAGATGACGCAATTCTGGAATAGATGGACGATAAGACATGAGAATAATGAAAACCCTTTTTTTTAAGCACATTTAGGTTAGTTTGACAACGTTCTAGTGAGAGGAAAACGTCTGTTAGGTGTAGGTAAGGAGGAAATGTTTTGAGCGCGCCAAACATTTTGACCATATTCTGACAGCGGTTTAAATTGCGCCAACAACATATCAATTTCCGCGTAAATTGCAAAAGTTGGAAGGTTCAGGGAGTACGTGCAGCACCAGTTTTTTAAATAGTGTTGCGGAGTTATTTTACATTCTAGAATCTCATTTTGATAATGGGGTGTGAAGTATGGAATACCCACCTTGGCCATGTTTCTCTGACCCAAATTATTCCTTCAGGCATTGAGGTTTGTAGCAGGGATCTTTATGCATGCGTATTCGCTCTCTCCAATTAAGTTTCTGAAGCGACGGGGCGGTACTATTGGTCTTGATTTTCAGCCCACATCTGTATCTATGGAAGTGGTTTTGTGGGGTGTTCTGTGCAAACAAACCAGTTCAAGGGGATCACGAAGCCGTCGTGGTTCAAAAATTGCTATAAAAGCAATCGGATTCCGAATTAATCGCTCAATTTCGATCATATTCCAGTAAGTAATTGTAGAGAAAGAAAATCCTTCAATAAAATTTTCGGATGTGTTGACTCTGCAGAACGTCTCCTCATCTTTCGAGAAAAAGGGGAACAATTCTGTGTTTAGTAGGTTATTAAATTGTGCCATTAAGCAAATGGGCCAAGGATATCATTTGTATGAGATCCAGAATCCAGATGAAAACTATTCAAACTTTGGTAAATATCACACGGACCGGCGGAGTGTGAGTGAGTAAATCTAGCTTGCGACCCCAAACGGGGCAGCGTGTTCACTTTCATCAACAATTCATGCCAGCTAATGGCGGTTAAAGAATGCCTCAAAAATCCCAATGTTGACTGTAAAATCTCATTTTGTAAACGCTTTTTAGCGTTTACAAGTTTGATGTTTTATAATGTTGCCGATGTGTCTTTCATTTTGAAAACTTGATCTGGGAGAACGCACACTGTAGCCGGCCAATCAAGTGAAGAACGATGACTTCGGCGCTGTAGGTGGAAAATAGGCAAATAGGGATGTGAAGAATGCTTATTAATGTTGAAAATGAGCCTGTTGTGATAGGGAATGTACAAACTTATAGCTCTGAAAATTCTAATTATTGTGACGTCTTATTCTCTTCATACTATCGTGTTCATGGTGCGCTTGTCACAATAATAAACATTGATTGTTTGATGTCAAATGTTTAGTGTCGCCTCAATTTATATAGGCGTGAAACACTACACTCATATGAGAGTCAGAGAGAATTGTCCGAACTTTGAACACAATGAACGCAGGGCGATTCCATTGAAAACGGGCTTATTCTGCTCAATTTACAATAATTGAAGCCATGTTGTCACTGATAAGAACAGGTATTGCCAGTTTAGATAAAAAAATGGACCCAAACAATTTGAGGGCATTTAAAATCGTTTGAATGAGTGGAACCTTGCATCCATAGATGGAGATTGTATCGGGGATATTGTGTATGTACGCGTTATATATATACTCAATTTGATTAGTTAATAATTTAGGTTCTATTCTTTAAGAGCATTAAATTAAGCTCTATCTATACAAAATTTCATTTATGCTCAGAGTTTTAAGCACATTTCAATTCTTGTAATAAAATAAATATATTTGACAATGTTGACGTATTATTTCTTTATTGCCTCTAATGTTACTCAATATAGAATCATGTGTTATGACTAATTGTTGTATGGTATATATTTATAATCACTTGTTTCTGCCTTCGTTTGCCGCTAGATCAATTTTAAACCCTGCGAATTATAACAAAAATTATTTTTTTTTTCGGCTGATTGTGGTGATCTATAAGTAAACAATTAAATGCAATATGAGGATTGCATTTTACAAGAAAATTGTACATTTATTTGAATTATATTACATGAGTGGGTTATTCCACTTTGATTACACTAGTATTTATGTAGTCTAAGGTTATTATTATTCCAAGTCGGAAACTATGTAGATTTTAATTTTTGGAGCTCTATTCGTTTGTCCGACCTTTATGGATCTCGTCTTACCAATCTCCTAGTTCAGAGAATTCTCAGGAGTCAAGTCTGGAACAAGCGTGTTCTCTTCTCAAGGGGTTGTTGCCAACCCCAATTGAACCCCTTTGAGCATTATTTGATGTTACTTTGCGGGTATGAGTGGATTGGAGTTATAAAAAAAAAAAAATTTGGCGCATTTGTTGCGATCGAGATTTGCGCTATGTCATTTGGATTTTGGATGAGCAACGTGTGTGTACTCTGTAAGTGTGTAAGTTGTGGTGGCGAACCCTGTTGCTCGGGATTTTTTGGTAGCAGGTTGAGGGTAGTAGTTTGTGTTGTTAGGGAGAAATAAATTATCAAAGAGTATAAACGTTACTGTTCTCTCATGAGTGTAGAGGTGGTAAGTCTTAAAAGCCTTTTAACTTCTTAGGGTGTGGTTGATCCTTCATGATATAGGCTGGTTAATTTCTATATCTGGTGATGACGAACCTGTATGTCCACACTTACATTTACTAATACAGCTGAGAAATTATATAAACACAAGGATATAGTTCTTTTTGTTGTTGCAACTTCATTTCCAACCCCTATTGGGATGGTTGATCTTCATGAAAGATTTGCCATTTAGGAGTTAAGGCACGTGTATGACATTCCACACTTCTATGACATTGAAGGTAGAAATAAAGAGAAAACATAAATATTAAGATCTTATAGAGGTTTCACAACACCTGCGGATATGTTGATTTTCTATATAAGTCATAGAACTCCACTTTTGTGTTCAAATCTCCCTGGTTGGACATCTGGAAGTTTAAAAAACCAAAATGTAGATTCCTTTTAGGGGTGCCGCCCCATTTCACCGACAATTGGGTATTTTGATCTTCACTATAAATCCTTTTGATTTTCTTTATACTGTTCATGAGGGACAGTATTTGTACTTACAAATTAATACGCTCTGTCGAACTTCTAAGCAAGTAAATTTGGACAATAAATGTAGTTTTTCGAGGATGCAACTCCATGGCGGTTCGATCTTCTTGATAATATTCGTTTAGACTCTTTATATACCGTCACAAGGCAATATATGTTGTGAAAGTTTCATTCTCTGTGGACCGATTTACGGGTGTAAGTTGAAAAACAAAAAACATCACAATGGTGCCATTTCATACATTATGGCTGTTTGATCTGTATGAAAATTTTTTAGTTTTTTTCTATTTAGTCATTTGTACCAAATGTTTCAACTTTTTTGCCGAAGCGATGAAGTAGTTAGAGTTAGTTGATGAAGTGAAGTGAGTGAGCGGTTTTCTTTGACTACCTCATATATATAAAGTTAAAATTTACCAAGAATATGTAATCATTATATAGAAATATAAAGGACTAATAATATTATTTGCTTTAGTTTTAAAAACAGAAGTTATTTCACAGATAAAAATTTAATAGTACTAGTTTTCTATCTTCTATAAATTCACTACTACCTCCTTTTACATAAATGTATGGGCGTAGTAGTAATTACTTTTTAATTGATAAACTACTATGAAATATGTTCAGTAATTACTTAATCGACCGATGTGTGATGTTAAAGGTAATTTCATATGTAATGGTAAGTGGTATTTCATATTAATTGCTTCATTAAATATAACAGCCAGTACCGTCGCGATTACTTGCCGCCATACAGACTTATGGTAGCCATAATAGAAGAGCAATACGATCATATTGTTGTTCTAGGAACCTTAATATATTAACTTACTATTATAAAAGTATCTGGACCAAACCATTATAGCACCTCCACAGAATGCTGTATATACCATTTCTCAAATTTCTTTTCCATATGATCATTTTCTTAACTCTTTTCTTGGCAGGTGAGTTTGTGAAAAACAACCGAGAAGAAGTAGAGGTCAGGGTTATGTATCTAAGATGTATATTTGCTAAGCTAAAGGGTTAAAGAATATGGTCATATACAGAGCCCAGTGATGACTCTTCTCTGAAAACCCACTTCCATTAAATAATCGAAGTTACCATAAATTGTTATAGTACAATACAAACAATGGTATCACAAGCGTTGACGATAATGTTCAAGTCTTATCACAAGTAAATAAACAGTTAAATATCTTCTGTTTATTGGTTCACTGCCACTCATTTATTTCTAGTGTTTGTTTCCATTATATTTCACTATCTGATTTTTAGGGTAGGGGACAGTTTTACTACTATGTTTAATTGGCTGTAAATTATTTCACAAAGTTTTATTTCATATAGTGTTTTTTCGTTTACTTGTTATAGTTTTCATTGCCCATCGTAAGTTCGTTTTATACTAAATATTAAAAGGATTATAGAAAAGGTGGATGGGGAAAGTCTATGGTCCTGTTTTGTTATCATCCAAGTTTATTGATATACTAATAATATACATTTCTAGATTAATACTTGGGATCCATAGGCTAGTTTCACAAGGTACATGACATATGTGCTTGTGAGAACTTTTTAGCCTAATGGTTTATCGAATCCAAGTTTAAATTCATTTTCTGTCACGAGTTTTTTAATTTAAATTAAATCTATGCGTACCCGTTGTTTTTCTAAAAAAATTACAAGTGGCATCATAATATTGACGAAATTAAAAAAAAATAAGTTTTACAATTCTAATTAAAACCTTTTCTCAATACATTTACTTAAAATGAATTTTGTTCTTATAATTTTGCTCTGTCACTCAACGTGGACCTCTACTCTCTTTACAGTGTTAAGAGAAAGTACAGAGTCTGTATAGAATGGGACTCTTTACTACGCTCAAGCACCAAGTTCGCAAAACACTTTAGACCAGTGGGTCTTTCTAAACTATCATCTGACCCGCGAAAGGGTTTTCATACTGGTTCGACTCGTGGCCGCAAGTCAGCAATAATGAAGTTCGTCGTATATTATATAATAGCAAAAGTTGACGATCGATTTTAGATAGCTGTTGTCGCCCTATTACTAGGTTATAGAGATGCAACGGAAGGCATAGGCTAGACACCATAACTTTATTATTTATAGGGTTATTGATGTAAAATATGTATTTTTATGATTATTTCCTATATACATTATTTGTATTATTAAAAAAATATGTAACCAGTATATTTTTACTTATTGGCTATATTGACCACGGACTAACTGATCAGTACTTATAAAAACTAAACAACCTTCTTGAGAGTTTAATCTTTCATGGTATGTTAAACAAATACTTGGTTTTCCGTGCACTATGGTACTCACAAATGTGGGATTTCAGCCAAAGGAAGAAAATTGAAAGTAGTTGCCCCGATCGCTGTATACGGACATAACGTGTCGGATTTTACTTTATAGGTACGTATCAGAAGTGCTAGGGTTTACTCGAACATTAAACTCCTGTTTTCCATCAAAACGGCAGCAAAGTGCTTCTTGTACGAGTACTAGATCGAGTGTCAGGCAGACCACTGACGGCCCCTGGATAGGGGAGGTAAACAGTCTGAAACACATCCCCCCACCTCCCACAAACGGTTTACCCCTCTCGCGCCTCAACTGTGAGTACTGACTTTTCCACAATCCAAGCATCATTGAACAATACAGTACACTTCACTGGTAGTATCTTGAAAAACGCAAATATCTGCTAAGCTATTTGACAAAATGGCTTTTTATTTCGTTAGCAGTTAATAATTTTCTGTAGTTTTTTATAATAAATGTTGTTTCATTTCTAATAAATTGCCAAAGTTTAAATACTATTTTTATGAAATGTACATATAGAAATATCGTTATTTGAAAGTTTTATTAGTAGTTTTAGAGGAAATATTTTTGAATAAACCTTGTAGACAATAGTTTCAGCTCTTAAAATGTGTACAAAAAAATAATTTCAAGTAAGTACTCCTAGGGTAGGCAAAATGGAATAGTACGCGCACAATGCTGCGAAGCTTGGTCCGGCGCTGTGCGACAAGTGGAGTCATCATTAACACGTATTACTATTTCAGTTACAAATAATTATGTTATTATAATACTTCAGCTAAAAATATAATTATTGTAGTATTATTTAATAATAATAACGTATACCATATATAATAATAATAATTTTCTCCCTAACAATTAAGGACTTTTGATTATTCATTACCTATAGACCCCGCCGTGGGCCGGATTAGTTTACTAGTAGCCGCCATACACGGTTGTTCTCTCTAAATAATAACTAAAATAGCATGACGGACCACCCACTCCCTACTATAATATTGAAAAAATGTTAAAGAATCAAATTTTATGGACAAAAAAAGGATATTAATTTTAATTAATAAATTAAGGTGTTTGTGTGTTTTCTATTCGTTTAATTTACTGTAGAACTTTTCAATTCTTAATATACCATAATTCTAGCCATACTTTTTCAATACAATTACATGTTAAAGTGCTTGGCCCGCCTGCCTCTTATAATTTTTAATTTAGCCCTAAGACGAAAAGCTTTAGAGACCCCTGCGTTTAGACCGTTGGACTACCTTCTCTCTTTATGTACCTAGTACCAAGTTATAAACATTATCTAATAAACCTGATTCTAAACAACTCTGTACCATTACCACACACAATCGACTTAGCTTTGCCTATGAATTCCATATCACCGCCTACATATCTAGCATTAAACAAAAACACTTCACTGTTGACACAAACCGGTTGAAACTATCACAACATTTACATAGAACTAGAAGAGCGATTACACATATAGTGAGCTGTGGAAAGAAAAAAGTATATTACCATAAACATCGGTTTACACTCAACCTTGAGAACTTAAAAAAACCACTTCCTAAACAAGGTGGTATTCTTTATGCAAAACAATAGACGTACTTGCATTAAATCGTTACACAAAAAAAAGCTAAGCGTTTAGGTTTATATGTAAACGGTGTTACAATTTTCATCTAAGCAGGCAAAAACTACTAACTAGATCGCGAGTACTAGTCCATTCCTGCCACTAAAGAAGTATCGATGATAGTAATAGGAACGTAGTTCTTTCGAGAAGCGTTCTAAAAGGTTACCTCCAATTGAACGACTGCTCTCTTATTGGGGCTTTGTACGACTCTAAAAAATTTGTTCTGCTTGTGATATAGTAAATACATTACAAATGTGAAAGTTTCCTTTTTCCAGAGGTTTTGGTAAGGATGGAAAACTCTAAGATAAATAGTTCACTCTCCTAAGCCTATTAAATTCCTATAATTCCAAAGCGTATTATGGGGGGGGGGTGGGGGGGGGGGGGGGTGGGGGGGGGGGGGGGTGGGGGGGGGGGGGGGTGGGGGGGGGGGGGGGTGGGGGGGGGGGGGGGTGGGGGGGGAAATCTGTAGAAAAAATGAGACTGTACAGATTAACAGAATCGCTTGTCTCAGATTATTATAAATCCTTGATTTAGGACATAACGAAAAATCGTTAAGTTGTATGTTCAGAATGCATAAGCAATAAAATGGCTTACTATTTAAGTACAAAGGTGCTGTAATTAATTGTTCAGTTATATTTGTATTCTCACATTTTTGCTAAATGTAAATTTGTAAAATTCTAAAAATGAGATATTATTATAACTAATTGGTAACGGATAATTTAAAGTATATTCAGTTTCACTGTGTTTCTACAATAAAAAAGTTGTATATGTAAAAGTATTTCACACCATATATTACTTGTAATAAAAGTTACGTTCTAGAAAACCACGCATTGCTATTGGTAAAATATTATTTTTATACTTTATACCACTAAAAAATTAACAATTTTTATAGGTCTAATGACAACATTATTTATTTATTATATAAAATTGGAAAAGAAGCATCTTAAATTAATATGTTTTGTTTAGATAATCGGATAAACTGAAATAATCTGTTCTGGAGCTCTTGGTGTTAGACAGAAATATATGGAGGGCAAATTGGGTATAGGAAATTAGATTCCGTAACACTGATTAATTTGGTACAAGTCTGGAGTTCACCTATTAAGACCTCTCAGAGTTTGTTCCTGTTTAAAATCAAGTTAGAGCGCTAATGGATCAGCTGTTTGTAAGCGATCGCGTGTTTGTGTTCTCGGCTGTTTGTTAGTTCAGCGCCACATTTCCTCGGCTGTTTGTTGACCTCCGGTTAATAATATTGCCCGCTATAAATCTCAGAGCCACTTTATATCGATACCTATCACCGGTCCACTCCCTCACTATAAATTGGTAACACATTATCACCCTGAGGTCTCTAACGGGTACTTTCGGCTATAAATATGTGGGTTTAAAGCTTTCTAATGTTGACAAACAATTTGTCAAAACTCTCTTTAACTTTTAGGAAAACCATTTAAAGACCATGTGTTCTCTAAATTTCGTCAAACATATCTAGTCTATTTCTGTTTGTTTCTATTTAAAAACGCCGTCACTATAACAGTTGTATGTATGAGCATTGTAACGTTACATAACATAATGTTACAATACCATTAGGAATGTTATTATTACTGAAGCTTGTTATTATTATAGCTGAAATAAAACAGCTCAAAAATGAGTAATATATTTGATACCTCTTTCATTTTTGTAACTGTTTTTGAGGATATAAAGTATATATATATATATATATATAGATATATATATATATATATATATATATATATATTTATATATATATATATATATTTATAGAGAGAGAGAGAGAGAGAGAGAGAGAGAGAGATTACAAACCAATAAAGCCATAGATTCGATACTATCTTGAGGCTGGAAGCTTAAAGACCACTCGAAATTATAATCTTTAAATGAATACTTTGTTTGCTATCGTACTGGTTCCATAACCAACATTTCGGTTTGTGTTTATTTTTTTTTATAAATATCTAAACCACATAAATACTCTGGGAAATTTAGTCTAGTCAGTTTTTAGGATATCTAATGTTATTATTAGTACGTAAATATACCACAGAAAAAGGATAGTTGTGAGAGATGACTGGTACACAGAAGGCTTTCTGAGGTCAGGTGATCGAGTACCTGCCGAATTAAAAAAAAAAACACAAATTATGCTATTAAATACGATCACAATGTGTCTAAATCGCATGGCTGTTAAACCATAAGGTATGTAATTTCAAATATCAACGCTCACATCGGTTAAACTAATAAGACAGCGCAAAGTTTATAGTGAACACATTTCTGTTAGTTTTCTTCTTTACGGAAACAAGAAATAATTAATTAAATCTTGGATAATTTACTATCAAAGAATGTTTCAAGATGAACAATGTCAGTTAATTAGTTTTTTTTATAACTCTATACAGCTTTCCTTACTTAGATTTTGCCAATTAATGAACTCATCCGACTATTACGAACAGAAGACTTGAGCCTACTCTGAAGAAATGAAATTTAAACATATAGTTTGTAGAGTATTTATAGTTACACATATTCAATATATGAAGTTTTTGACGCTCTGAACACTTTCCCTATAGATTAGAATCAGAACAGATTTTATTCTTCCAGGCTTGAAGGTTATTATACTCATGGAAAGAGTGGGCGAAGAAGGAAAGGGTTGGGATTCGGTCTCCGTGCCAACTCTTAGCTCTTGACTCCAGGGCGTGACCCAGACCCATTAATTCAGGGTAATTTTACATCACAACAATTCCAGGGCGAGGTTTTGGCAAGATCTGCCACACCACTTGTATGATATTACTTTAAATTAGCAACTTCTGTTACAAAAATCGGATTTTGTTCGTGCTGACATACAGTTTCGCTGTTTAATCGTATTATATGTACGTTATGCTTTACATTTGTGTTGTGTTTATTTCCCTCAGATTAAGTTAACATATAATTTACGTCTAAACCAACTAACTAATGTATTCATTATTCGATAAAACCCCCGATTTAGCACTGTGCTGACCTACAGTTTTGTTTTCCCTAATCGTTATGTGATATTATCAAAACACCTGCTCAGTTTATGTACAATCAGAACGTTGTTTACGAGTAAACCAACTACGTAGTTTATTATTAAGTTAGGAGAGCCGGTGGCTTTACGGAGAAGCCGCTGACATAGAAACACTGACATAGAAAGTTACAAGAGAACCAAAAGCAACGTTAACAATAACGAATAACTAATGAATAACAAATTTTATCTTCGATAACCATCGCAAGTAGTACTCTACTTCCAACACAGCTATGGTGGGAAGGGACAATTAGAATAGTACTTTCTGTAGTCTCTCATGTCGATGCGAGGGGATGGGTTCGTTATGAGCTTCTTCGTTCTTCGTCACCAACTATTTTTGGATCCCTTCAGACAAACATGACTCCAAATTTCAAGAGTCAAGTCTGCAACAGCATCAGATTTTGGATGCTGTAAATAAATAAATAAAAATGCCTTTATTTACAAGCGTTTCTCAGTACAGTTACTGTTTTTCAGAACAACTCAAGTCACTGAATGCCTTAAAAACTAAATAACAAAAACTAAACTAAACAGGTACAATAATTTAAACAGGTACAACAAAAATCTACTGGCTAATTTAAAATAATACAGTGGTAAAAACTGTAAAATGTTTTATTCTTACATACTAATAGCTTAACTTAGTTAATTGTCAACAATCAAAAAGTCTTTAAGTTTCATTTTAAATGTGGAACAACTGCATTCTTTTAGGCTAAGGGGGAGGTCGTTGTACAACTTAGGGCCGAAGTATTATAAACTCCTTCTTCCGACTTCATATCTGACTCTACGAAAGTTTAGCAGATAGCCATGGCGGGTGCTACGTTGCGAGACCTCCTCCCGGATCAACAACCGCTCACTCAGGTACCGTGGTTCCTTGTGTGATACGATTTTGTGGACCATGCAGCACGTCCGCATCCTGCAGACGGATTCCATTGGCAGAAACTTAGCAGTATCCCGAAAGGGGTATACGTGATCAAATCGTCTCAAATTGAAAATTAAAACGTATAGCAGAGTTTTGAAGTCTCTGAATGCGATCGACGTCACTCCGTGAGATGCTGTTACCTTAAGCAGGATAGCAGTAGTAAATGCCAGAAAAGACCATCGACTGATTAAGCTGAAGCTTGTCGAATTCCGGCAGCAGACTTCTGAATCTGTACAGGCCTCTTAATCTGCCAAGAGCACGCTGGTTGGCATGAGTGACGTGATCAGAGAAAGTTAGGTAGCTATCAAGCAAGATACCGAGAGTTTTGACCTGGTCACACACTGCCAAAAACTCACCATCAAGTGCGATCCCCACACCTCTATCCGTTAAGGCCCGTACCAGATTTTGTGGGATGACATGAAGGACAGTGCACTTGCCTACATTGAGCCTTAACCCATTGTCAACAGACCATTTACTTATGTTCTCAAGGTCTGAGTTTATATGGGTAAAGGCCTCAGGCACTGAACCAAGATCATAGGCCAAGTGCAACTTACAAATTACGGTGTACAAATGTACCTTACAATGTTTGATACACGTAGGGAAGTCAGAAGTGTACAGATTAAACAGTACAGGACCAAGACAACTTCCCTGAGGTACACCTCGCCTTCTGACTAGAGAGCCAGATGTCTCATTCTCAATCTTTGTTACCTGGCTTCTTCCTCCAATATAAGTCTTAAGAGAAAGGTGACTTGGAGCTAAACTCAACATACGCATTAAAACAGCCCTTTTCACCACAGTTTTACTAGTCTATAAGTTATTTTAAAGTGTCCAACACTAGTCGCGACACAACCTGCGTAAAGGAACTGAGTATACTACAGTTTTACTGTGCAACACTACTCTCCGACTCTTGTGAACATCTGTCCGACACAAGACGCTACACCGCCGGCGGTAAGAATCTGATTATACTAGACAGTTTTACTGTCCAACACTGCTCTCCTACTCTTGTGAACATCTGTCCGACCACAAGACGCTACACCGCCGGCGGTAAGAATCTGATTATACTAGACAGTTTTTACTGTCCAACACTGCTTCCCGACTCTTGTGACCAAATGTACGACACTAGTCGCGACAACCGCTCGCAGTAAGTATCTGATTATACTAGACCGTTTTTACTGTCCGACATTGCTCTCCGACTCTTGTGAACAACTGTACGACACTAGATGCAAACACCGCTCGCAGTAAGTATCTGATTATACTAGACAGTTTGACTGTCCAACACTGCTCTCCGACTTGTGAACAACTGTACGACACTAGTTGCAACACCGCTCGCAGTAAGTATCTGATTATACTAGACAGTTTTTTACTGTTCAACACTACTCTCCGACTCTTGTGGACAACTGTACGACACTAATCGCAACACCGCTCGCAGTAAGGTTCTGATTATACTAGACAGATTTACTGTCCGACATTGCTCTCCGACTCTCGTGAACAACTGTACGACACTAGTTGCAACACCGCTCGCAGTAAAGTATCTGATTATACTAGACAGTTTTACTGTCCAACACTGCTCTCTCCGACTTGTGAACAACTGTACGACACTAGTTGCAACACCGCTCGCAGTAAGTATCTGATTATACTAGGACAGTTTTACTGTTCAACACTACTCTCCGACTCTTGTGGACACAACTGTACGACACTAATCGCAACACCGCTCGCAGTAAGGTTCTGATTATACTACACAGATTTACCTTCCAACACTACTCTCCGACTCTTGTGAACATCTGTACGACACTAGTTGCAACACCGCACGCAGTAAGGTTTCTGATTATACTAGACAGTTTTACTGTCCAACACTGCTCTCCGACTCTTGTGAACAACTGTACGACACTAGTTGAAACACCGCTCGCAGTAAGTGTCCTGATTATACTAGATAGTTTTACTGTCCAACACTACTCTCCGACTCTTGTGGACAACTGTACGACACTAATCGCAACAACGCTCGCAGTAAGGATCTGATTATACTACACAGTTTTACTGTCCAACACTGCTCTCCGACTCTTGTGAACAACTGTACGACACTAGTTGCAACACCGCTCGCAGTAAAGTGTCTGAATATACTAGGACAGATTTACTGTCCAACACTACTCTCCGACTCTTGTGAACAACTGTACGACACTAGTTGCAACACCGCTCGCAGTAAGGGGTCTGATTATACTACACAGATTTACTGTCCAACACTACTCTCCGACTCTTGTGAACAACTGTACGACACTAGTTGCAACACCGCTCGCAGTAAGGTTCTGATTATACTAGACAGTTTTACTGTCCAACACTACTCTCCGACTCTTGTGGACAACTGTACGACACTAATTGCAACACCGCTCGCAGTAAGGTTCTGATTATACTAGACAGTTTTTACTGTTCAACACTGCTCTCCGACTTGTGAACAACTTTACGACACTAGTTGCAACACCGCTCGCAGTAAGTATCTGATTATACTAGACAGTTTTACTGTCCAACAACACTGCTCTCCGACTTGTGAACAACTGTACGACACTAGTTGCAACACCGCTCGCAGTAAGTATCTGATTTATACTAGACAGTTTTACTGTCCAACACTGCTCTCCGACTTGTGAACAACTGTACGACACTAGTTGCAAACACCGCTCGCAGTAAGTATCTGATTATACTAGACAGTTTTAACTGTTCAACACTACTCTCCGACTCTTGTGGACAACTGTACGACACTAATCGCAACACCGCTCGCAGTAAGGTTCTGATTATACTACACAGATTTACCTTCCAACACTACTCTCCGACTCTTGTGAACATCTGTACGACACTAGTTGCAACACCGCACGCAGTAAGGTTCTGATTATACTAGACAGTTTTACTGTCCAACACTGCTCTCCGACTCTTGTGAACAACTGTACGACACTAGTTGAAACACACGGCTCGCAGTAAGTGTCTGATTATACTAGATAGTTTTTACTGTCCAACACTACTCTCCGACTCTTGTGACAACTGTACGACACTAATCGCAACAACGCTCGCAGTAAGGATCTGATTATACTACAACAGTTTTTACTGTCCAACACTGCTCTCCGACTCTTGTGAACAACTGTACGACACTAGTTGCAACACCGCTCGCAGTAAGTGTCTGAATATACTAGACAGATTTACTGTCCAACACTACTCTCCGACTCTTGTGCGCAACTGTACGACACTAATCGCAACACCGCTCGCAGTAAGGTTCTGATTATACTAGACAGTTTTACTGTCCAACACTACTCTCCGACTCTTGTGAACAACTGTACGACACTAGTTGCAACACCGCTCGCAGTAAGGGTCTGATTATACTACACAGATTTACTGTCCAACACTACTCTCCGACTCTTGTGAACAACTGTACGACACTAGTTGCAACACCGCTCGCAGTAAGGTTCTGATTATACTAGACAGTTTTACTGTCCAACACTACTCTCCGACTCTTGTGGACAACTGTACGACACTAATTGCAACACCGCTCGCAGTAAGGTTCTGATTATACTAGACAGTTTTAGTGTTTCAACACTGCTCTCCGACTTGTGAACAACTTTACGACACTAGTTGCAACACCGCTCGCAGTAAGTATCTGATTATACTAGACAGTTTTACTGTCCAACACTGCTCTCCGACTCTTGTGAACAAGTGTACGACACTAGTTGCAAACACCGCTCGCAGTAAGGTTCTGATTATACTACACAGATTTACCTTCCAACACTACTCTCCGACTCTTGTGAACATCTGTACGACACTAGTTGCAACACCGCACGCAGTAAGGTTCTGATTATACTAGACAGTTTTTACTGTCCAACACTGCTCTCCGACTCTTGTGAACAACTGTACGACACTAGTTGAAACACCGCTCGCAGTAAGTGTCTGATTATACTAGATAGTTTTACTGTCCAACACTACTCTCCGACTCTTGTGGACAACTGTACGACACTAATCGCAACAACGCTCGCAGTAAGGATCTGAATATACTACACAGTTTTACTGTCCAACACTGCTCTCCGACTCTTGTGAACAACTGTACGACACTAGTTGCAACACCGCTCGCAGTAAGTGTCCTGAATATACTAGACAGATTTACTGTCCAACACTACTCTCCGACTCTTGTGCGCAACTGTACGACACTAATCGCAACACCGCTCGCAGTAAGGTTCTGATTATACTAGACAGTTTTACTGTCCAACACTACTCTTCGACTCTTGTGAACAACTGTACGACACTAGTTGCAACACCGCTCGCAGTAAGGTTCTGATTATACTACACAGATTTACTGTCCAACACTACTCTCCGACTCTTGTGAACAACTGTACGACACTAGTTGCAACACCGCTCGCAGTAAGGTTCTGATTATACTAGACAGTTTTACTGTCCAACACTACTCTCCGACTCTTGTGGACAACTGTACGACACTAATCGCAACACCGCTCGCAGTAAGGTTCTGATTATACTAGACAGTTTTACTGTTCAACACTGCTCTCCGACTTGTGAACAACTTTACGACACTAGTTGCAACACCGCTCGCAGTAAGTATCTGATTATACTAGACAGTTTTACTGTCCAACACTGCTCTCCGACTTGTGAACAACTGTACGACACTAGTTGCAACACCGCTCGCAGTAAGTATCTGATTATACTAGAACAGTTTTACTGTCCAACACTGCTCTCCGACTTGTGAACAACTGTACGACACTAGTTGCAACACCGCTCGCAGTAAGTATCTGATTATACTAGACAGTTTTACTGTCCAACACTGCTCTCCGACTCTTGTGAACAAGTGTACGACACTAGTTGCAACACCGCTCGCAGTAAGTATCTGATTATACTAGACAGTTTTACTGTCCAACACTGCTCTCTGACTTGTGAACAACTGTACGACACTAGTTGCAACACCGCTCGCAGTAAGTGTCTGATTATACTAGACAGTTTTACTGTCCAACACTACTCTCCGACTCTTGTGAACAACTGTACGACACTAATCGCAACAACGCTTGCAGTAAGGTTCTGATTGTACTAGACAGTTTTACTGTCCAACACTACTCTCCGTCTCTTGTGAACAACTGTACGCAACAACTTTCGCAACCTTACGCAAACCTTACACTAATCGCAACAACGCTCGCAGTAAGGTTCTGATTATACTAGACAGTTTTACTGTCCAACACTGCTCTCCGACTCTTGTGAACAACTGTACGACACTAATCACATCACCGCTCGCTGTAAGGATCTGATTATACTAGACAGTTTTACTGTCCATCACCGCTCTCCGACTCTTGTGATCAGCTGTCCGACAATATTTATATTTATTTAAGTATTTATATTGTAACTGCGGTAACGTGAAAGGAATAGGTGTGAAGATTAACCGTAGTGCTAGTGACGTTGTATTGAGAAATGATTGATGAGTCTCGGAAACAGAATTAATTATGCCCAAAACGTGTAGAATTATTGCTTATTCCTCACTCTATCTTCAACCAAATCTTCACAAAGATATACATATATAGTGCTAAAGGTAATACCAACCGTACAGACATTAGAGATAACCGTACATCTAATGACGGTGACTAATTAAATTATCGCTGTGATTTGGAAACAAATGTAATCGGTTATGCCCAAACCTTGTAGACACACCGAGCATCTCTCATAATCAACCCTTTTCTGGTGGTTTAGTTACGTACTAATGCGGACATCAAGATATCCATTAATTAAACTGTCGGCCAAAATTATCTACTCTGTTTATTAGCTGTAAATGTTTCATATTTTCTGACCTGTGATTAATAAGCAAAGGTATTTATAAATTATATTTGATTTATTTATATGTATATAAATATATATATATATATATATATATATATATATATATTAACGTTTCAGCAGTTACAATATGTATATAGATATCTTTAATAACGGGTAGGAGAGAAGTGATGGATGACCGGTGGTTGTACAAGTTTTGTGCATTACCATTTCTGTTTCCGAGTCTCGTCAGTTATTCCGCTATGCGTACAAGAACTTCAGTTGACTGACTGAATGAGTATTTATTTCTTGTTGTATCTAAACATTGTACCTGATATATGTATATTATTTGTTTTATCAGTTATAACTTCTATGCATAAGTTTAGTAAGGAGTTGGTGAGAGAGTGTGTAGGAATGTCTAAATGTTTAGTGCATTAAGGATATTTTCCCCAATCAAAACTATATATAAATATATATATATATATATATATATATTATATATATATCTTATCAATCGTTTTGCTCTACATTACTAGAACTTCAGTTCACTGACAGAATAAATATTTATTTCTTTATTTATTTGTGTATATACGGATTGTACGGCCCTCATGTCTGCACATTGTTGTTTCATCAGTGACATGTACGTTGTAACGTTTAGTAACGAGTTGGCCAAAGAGTGGATTAGGATGACTGCTGTTTAAGTAAACCTACATTTAAAAGTATTTCATTTCAAAATTACCTGAAATTTGTCACTGTTAATCTCTTGATATATGGCTGATATGAATATTGAATGAAACATATGTTACTTATATTTTCGGGAATTAGTTTTGTGTTTTCTGCTTAAAAACAATCACATGTAAAAATAATACTTAGTATTTTTTATTATTTAAACAAAACTAGTTCAGTTTTCCACCAGAGCCGAGATCAAATAGGTACCAACACAATAATATAAAAATCTTAAAAAATAACATTGAACCATATAATGAACAAACAATATTCAAATTAATGAATGCAGTGAATCCAGACAGAGGGCCAGATATCGCGGGAACCAATTACATGACAGTGATGTGTATCCAAACATCAATGATCAACAGTGGTAAACGACACAGTAGTATTTGTCCTATAAGTTTGTTACCAAAGGATCTTACCTAAACTGCGATGATTCCCAATAATTCTTAGAGTCAATTACGGCTACTGGAAGAGATTTTTATTCTACAGCCCTTTGCTATTCAGACCAGGGCCCTAAGTTCTTAGTTAAAAACAGGATTTTAAATAGGGGGGAATTGGCATTTTCAGCGAGGTTACTTAAAGTCAGTAATCTTCTTTATCGACAATCCGGAAAGTTATGGTTTACATCACAGATTCAAACAAATCGTAAACGTGATATGTACCTCAACATCTCGTATCATCGTGGATGGTAACTACGAGAAATGAATCTTGCAGCACAAACATGGTCTTTGCACTATATTATATTACAGACAATTATATTAGAAACTTTTTCATGTAGACGTGATGACATGTCTAAATTTACCAAAGATTTTGTACTTTATCAGTTTTAGACATTAAACTATACTTAACTCAGTGAAACATATTTGGTTATAAAAGCACGTGGGAGTGAGGAGAGTTATCGTATGATTGGTTAGAGTTTAATGAATCAGCGCAGCGATCAGTATTTTTTTACATTTTAGGCTACCAACCTTTTGACAATATAATACTATCTTATAAGCTGATGTGCTTCGCTGATATCACATTGATGTACATGAATTAAAGAAAATTCAAAATACCTGAAAATTATCGTAGCTGTGGTTTGATGCTGTGTGAGGCAAAGCTAAATATTACAATATTTAATAACTAAACAAAGACCATTGAATATACAGAATGGTCTTCGCCACCAACAACAACAATGATTCGAAACAACAATTTTGTTAGTCTTAAATCAAGAGGCCTATTATACCTTGTGAAGTAATAAGAATTTGGTGTTAAATAAATAAACACAGCGTCTCCATAGAATAGATAAATGCGATCGTATAATAATGCGTATAACGGATTATAATAATCAATAAAAATGTATTATGAAAATATTAAAACTGTTTTTTTTGGAAACTGTCTATATTCTATGTGAAACTGAAATATGACACACATCAGGGGGAAATATCACATCATCTTATTAAAAACTGCATAATTATATATATATATATATATATATATATATATATATATATATATAATATATTTATATATATATATATATATATATATAAGAAATTACATTTTACATTAAATTTAAAACATTTTTAAAATATACAAAACTATAAAAGATTGGTAGGTAAACGAAATGGTAAATGGCCTTATTAAAGAGGCGGAGCATGTCTATCATAGTATCTATCATAGTATATTTCACTAAAACGAGTGTGATTGGCTTCATTTAGTTAAATACATTAACCAAACCGTATTCCTTTGCCGCATATGTACACTAGATCTAATGACTGCAGGTTATTACAAGACGCATACTTGCTGCAAGGAGAAATATAATTACTCGTGATTTGAGTTGAAACGTTTCTAAATCACTGCACATTTCGGTTTATATGGCATTCTGACACTGATATAACACACTTTTACACTCTTATACTTCTATAGTGTTCTTTGTAAAATAACCTTGTAAAACTCACAATGTTTGTGTGTAGAAAACTGTATATTGACGCGTAAATATAGCATTTTGTTTATTTTAGCTTACGCGAAATAAATACCATTACTATAATAGTAAAGTTATTAACATAATTCTTTCATTTCCAATTTTATAAATTAAGTTGGTAAGCTACCATTATATATTAAAAATTTGGATGAAAGGACAGTTATAATATGTTTCATGAAATATTTAAATTCATTGGCATTAGGAAGGAGACTATGACATTAACGTACATCAAATATAGAAAACTACTCATTCTGTGAGAAAGAACTAAAACACAAGCATAATGCAAGAAAGCATAATAACTATTCTAAAATGATGGAAAGCTTCCAAAACATTTACTAAACTATACACACTTGTCTACTCTATGACAAAAATTACAATAAATAATTAAAGGATTTCGCCTTTAACAAAATTAAGGAACTGTTTGCAACTGTAAAGAAAGAAATGCGTATAATCTTTACTGTTTTCTGTAGATTTTAAATTACTTTATACATCTCATTTTATTACTTTGAAAATTGATACTTTTTATAAGATCTATACTGATCTATACTTTTTATATAATTATTTATGGCAACTAACTATTTAAACTTTATTTTGTGCATTTTCCGTTTTACCATTATGAATAATCATATTAATTTTGAATTTCCGCCTTTATTTAAATATAAAATATTTCAGAGGAGTTTAAAACGCATCATATATCAAATCTTCAGTATATTTCGTTGTTAGATTATAATAAAATGCTACTTTTATAAGATACCAGTGAAAGGACAATCAAAAGAGGAGGTTAACAATAACTACAAGTACTTTATAAAGTACATGTGTAGAGAAACTGCAGAAGAAATGCCTCGTCGGGGAAGGTTGTGCTTTAATAATTAACTATTCCACCCTCCGCCACCCCAATGAGTAAACACACCCCAAAACTGCCTTCCATCGCTCACTTTGAGGTACACAAACATAGCAAGGGAGAGAAAGTTCAAAGAAGTCTCGTACATGGCAAACGTAATGGTATGCCGAGTTATAGAGGGTGCACCCTAATAAAGTGTCTTAGCCTTTCAGGCCTCATAATAACTTTCCTTTATTACACCACACTGTTTAGGTACATGACACTATCACGTTCATCAACGCTAAATGCCTAAAGTTCAAACGTAATTCTAACTACTTAAACTACCTTTAGCAATGTTCCCCACTAATTAAAAAAAGAATAATAAGTTCTCCTTGTGGCACATTGCAATCTAATGTTACGGCTAGCACCCAAGCAGCAAAGAATTTGGTAGAATTTAATAAGAGAGAATATTAAATTATCTTGTCAGCGGAGTTGTCGCAACGAACCTCAAACTCAAACTCGTTAGATTTAAACCGATTCATTAATCAATATTTAACATAAAAAGAAACTGCTTAACCAAGGCAATTGCACCTGCTCGTATAAACCCTTGTAACCATGAATTAGTTAACAATTTAAGAATAAATTACTTTCTTAATTATTACAAAGCCAAATGTTTTATGTAATATTTACATCAATTTCTCGGCTTAACAACTATTTCATATGCAAAATTAATTACTTATGGACTGCACTCATGGGATTTGGCTCGTGGCTGAGACAGAGCCAATTTTCAGTCCAACAGTTTACACCTTACTTTTACTGGAAATTGGAGTAAAGCCACGTAAACAAATTTCCAAGGAACTAGGTTGTTAACTGTAATATATAGGAAATATACTCCGACCACCATGGTATATATTTGTGTCTAGCTCAGTCCGCCGAGCTGATAACGTCGCTCCGCTACGCTGCCACGCGTAAACCCGCCTCGAGCACGCCGCAACGTGTTTGTGCCGAAAACCAGTGCTTACTAGTGTTTTTCGTATTTTTATGTCGTTCTGTGAACTTTATTGATAATGTCGTCCAACTGCGGTGTCTGTGGTAATCCTTGTCAAGTTGATGATATCAATTCCAGCGTGAAATGTGCCGGCAGGTGTGAAAAATTCTTTCATACTAAATTGTATAAAGGACGATTTAGAAGGGAAGAAAACCCGCTTCTGGTCGTGAATGGAAGTGTAAAGAATGTCGTAGCACCTTATCAACCCACAGCAGTCTTGGCTCAGTTTCTACTGCGTTAACCAAGGACTTTTTGATTAGAGTTCTAGAGGAGTTTAAAGCGGATTTTTTTTCGTGAGCTAAAATCCTATAAGAATGAAATGGAGGAGCTCTCTAATTCAGTTAGATTCATCTCCGACAAACTCGATGAAGCAAATAATTGTATGAAGGATATGTCAGCCCAGTTTCGCGGTTATAAGGAAAAATAACGAAGAACTTAGAGCAATTAATACTGATCTGACAAAGGAAGTGGTAGATTTGAGAGACAGAGTGAGATCTATTGAACATACTCAAGAAGGGACAACATAGAAGTCAGTGGTCTTGCCTGGTGACGAAGAACGAAGATGTTGTCAGCCTCGTGAAAGACGTCGCAGCAGCCGTCGGCGTAATGATTCGGGAGGATCGGGAGGATGACATCTCGACAGCACATCGGGTCCCGTCGTTCAAAGAAAGAACGTACGCCATCGCTCATCGTAAGATTCGCCCGAAGATCGACACGAGACAGCATCCTCGCCAAGTTACAGAGAGAAGAGAGGAGGAATGACTGCACGTGATGCCAACCCTACTTTCCCCCAACAAAGGTTGTATATCAACGAAACACTTGTCCCCTGATAACAAGGTATTTTTTATCCAAACTCAAATCAAAATGTAAGGATATAGGCTACGCCTATGCTTGGTGCAGGGACGGGAGGTTTTTCGTGAGGAAAACTCAGGTGACAAATAAAAAAGAGTTGACACCTATGAAGAACTTGATAAGCTTAAGTAAACTAAACCTTATCTCCTCTATCGTACGAGAATTGCTTTTTAAATTATTTGTGTTTTGGTTTTTCTTTACTTTAACTTGATATATGTACATATATACACATTATCTGTTTCTTTTTTATACTTTTATGAACTCAAATAATAATTTGCCTCCTTCATCTAAATTAAATTTCACAGAAATTTTTTAACCAGGAAAATGATTTTACTATTATATACACAAACATAAGGAGTATGAGAGCAAATTTTGACAGTTTCCTAGTAGAATTGCACCATGTTTAAAACGAAAAATTGATTTTATTAATATTAAGTGAAATTTGGATTACTACTGAGGAATTGTGTATGTATAATATTCCTGGTTACAACCTTTTTGCACAGTGCAACAATAATTACAGGGCAGGTGGTGTCATATGCTATGTTGACAATAATATAGTTTTTGTAACAGGTTACAAGTAAAATACGACATCAGCAGATGCCCTACTTTTAAATATCAAATTCAACCAATATTTTTTCAAACTCTTTTGTTTATATAGAATTCAAAGTTTTAGTGAAACAATATTTTTTACAAGAATTATCCAACGAGCTTGATCTTCAAAAAAACAATTTATTGTATATAGGTGACATTAAACATTGATTTATTAGGTAAAAATAGTATATCAAATAGTTATCATAGCTTACTAAATAATAACGGTTTTATATCATTAATAAACTCTCACACTAGAATACAAAATTTATCTCAAACATGTATAGATCATATTTTTGTAAGAAGTAGAAATATAAATGGTTTTGATGGTTCTGTTTTTGACAAGGGTGTAACTGACCATTGTATTTTGGGCCTCTCTTATAAAAGTAATAGCCAAAATTTTCATAATTTTGCGGTGTTAAACTCACGTTAAAAACACTTTAATAGAAAAAAAACTTTATTGATTTCAATTTGGTTAAAGCAAATTTGTCGCTGGTTAATTGGGATGAAGTATACTTAGAACACAATGTAAACACGTCTTATGATAAGTTTTGTAACATTTTATGTAGATGTATAGATAAAAGTAGTAAAACTGTTACGAGTAGTTTTAAGTTCTTAAAAGCTAAGTCACTAAGTCCATGGATTACAACAAACATTTTAAACAAATTAGATAGACGGAAAAAATTGTACAAAATTTACAAAAGAAGACCTTACGACTTGACGTTTTCCAATTACTTTAAGAGATTCTGTTCAGATTTAAAAACACAAATTGTTATTACTAAGAACAACTTTTACTCGGATAAACTGATTAGCTGTAACGGAGATTCATCCAAACAATGGAAAATAATAAATAACTTGACTGGTGGGAATTCCAATAAACACGTGGAGAATATTGAGTTGATAGACGGAACAGTTTATCGGTGAGCCGAGTGAAGTAGCTGATAAGATCAATGACTATCTTATCTCTGTACAGGCTGACCGGCCCAGAGCGGTGCCGTCTGTGAACTTGCCACCGTTACCTGCTTACCCACATTCTTTCTTTATAACACCTACAACTGAAAATGAAGTAAAAAACATTGTAAAAGGCCTCAAAAATAAAAAATCTACTGGCTTTGACAACATAAGCGTGCAACTGTTTAAAATTTATTGTCAACGAAATTGCACCTGCATTAGTATACATTGTTAATAATAGTTTTAGTAAGGGAATTTTCCCTGAAAGTCTAAAACTAAGCTCCGTAGTGCCAATCTTAAAAAGCAGTAATTCTATAAAAAATAGATTCACTTAGACCAATAAGCCTATTGTCAGTTTTTTCTAAGTTAATTGAAACTATTATGTTGGTTAGATTACAAAAATATCTTGATAGGTTAAATTTCTATAGTGCTTACCAATTTGGCTTTATAAAAGGTAAATCCACTGAGGACGCTTTAATAGCAGTAACGGAAAAAATATATAATAGCCTTAATTGCAAATTAAAAACCGCTGGACTCTTTGTTGACTTTAAAAAGGCCTTCGATCTAGTGGATCATGACATTCTATTAAATAAACTAGAAACTATTGGAATAAGAGGAATTGCATTAAATTGGTTTAGGAGTTTCCTTGTGGGTAGAGAACAGCAGGTAAAAATAGCAAATGTTTATAGTGCTCCAAAATTAGTAGAATCTGGTGTGCCACAAGGCTCAGTTACCTCTGCAGTTTTATTTCTAATTTTCATTAATGATTTGCTTAATCTCAATTTTCAAGGTAAAATCAGTGCTTTTGCCGATGATATTGCTCTTTTTTATTCCCACAGCGATTCTCTTGGAATTGGTGAACTAATAAATAATGATCTGTTGCTGTTAAGAGGGTGGTGTTTAGCAAACCGAATGCAGGTCAATGTAGACAAGACCAAATACATATTTTTTGATTTTTATGGTTTTAACATACCTGTTCCTTTAAAATTTCATTCAAGATTTTGTAATTTATTAAATCGTAACTGTAAAGCTTTAGAAAAAGTAAGCAATATTAAATACTTAGGAATTATATTTGATGAAAAATTTACATTTGAATCTCATATTACGAATCTGCATAGTAAAATAAGATTATCAATTAGAAAGTTTTATTTTTAAGAAATTTTTGTAGCATTAGTCTTCTGAGAACACTTTACTTTGCACTGGTAAACTCAAGACTGCAGTATGGGCTGGTATGTTGGGGAGGTACTTATAAATACTTAATAGAAAAATTACGAACAACTCAAAACTACTACTTAAGAATAATTTTAAACAAACGTAAAATAGAAAGTTCCATTCCCCTTTTTCAACAACTGCACATTTTACCAATTCAACATCTTTTCATTTTTAAAGTTCTTAGGATTTTTTTTATCAGAAGTGGAAATATGGGAACTGACAACTTGTATTATAACACCCGATATGTTATAAATAAGAATTTTCGGCTTCCTAAGGTAAATAAGTCAATTTTTCGTCACTGTTTTCTTTATTTAGGCCCTAAATTATACAATCAACTTCCATCCAGTGTAAAAAATAGCTGTTCCTTAAGGGCATTCTGCAAAGATACAATTACCTGGCTTTCTTCTATTCATGATGTTAACTTCCTATTTAACGTTATTGCATAAATGTATCCTTTCTGTAACTTCTAGGAATAATTTAAGTATTTTATTATTATATTATTATATATTATATTATATTATTTATTCTTCATGGCCATCTTTTGTTCTTCTTTTTTGCTTATGTTATGTACTTGTCCTTAGTTGTCTTTATTGTCTTTTACTGTCCATGATTTGTCCTTATATAGAAGCCTACATAGAATAAAAAATAATCAGTTTTTCGCTTCTTACTTTATATATAAATAACCATAGATGTAAGTTTATACAGATACTGCAGTTGTAAGCGACATGCATTTTTTCTTGAGACGCTAGACTCAACGTTTTAGTTTTGTTATTCAGTGGTACTTTATTTTTATTTTAGCTGGTCACATTACTTGTACAAGTGACCAGTAATATTTCCAAACGATTTACAAGTATTGTATTATTATATAAAAAACTGGAAATAAATCATTTATTCATTTATTCATTTGTTGGCAGGAACTAGGTAGTTAACCGTAGTATAGAGGAATATCTTACGACCACCATGGTATATAGTTGTAATTACCATCTTGAATATAAATTTTGTTTATCTTTTGAACCTCCAATGATCACTGAAATAAAACTAACTTAAGTACACATAAATATGTTTGATTTCGATTCAAAATTATAGGGGTCTATCATATTACACATTAAATGCTTTCAATAAGATTAAAAGCTTAAATTGTTTATATTAGTTCTTTGCATTGATACTCTTAAAAAATTATTTCACTCTCTGACTTCAGAACCTCAAAAAACTATTTTGAGGTCCAAACTACTATTCAAACTTAAAGTCCAACTATTCTGAAGTGGATCAGATGACTGGAGTATCTTTCACAGACCATTATTTATAAAGGAAATGTCTGACATACTCATTATTCAAGAGCTAATCGAGTGCAAAACCGAGGATGAATGCTATTTAAAGTTATAGTCGACCGAAATATCTCTCTATATAAAAGGCTAACTATACTCACTTACACACACATGACTTATTCTCGAACTATATGTATCCCAGAAAGTTGAAATGTTGCAAACGTATGCCTTATGACTCAATATAAAAACTAGAGTATTTTCACAAAGATCAAACAATCATGGGGGTTTGCATCACTTAAAAGAAGGTATAAACTTCTCAATATCCTAGAAAGGTTGTATCTAAAACACCGTAATTCTTCTCTCAACAGAAAATGAGGAGATTTTTCATACAGATCAACTACCCATAGAGTTTCAACCCGAAAAGAACTATATATTTGTTTTTAAACTTCCGCTGTTCTCGAAAAATATTATTTTACAAACAATGTTCCCTATCACGTAAATAGAAAAACAACAGTGTTTTCATGAAGATCAGCTATCCATAGAGGTTTAAATAGGGTTTTTAACATTGCCCGACTGCCTACAGCGGTTTAATTGGAAACACAAGTGGAATATGCAAACAAAGTAATATAGCCGTAAAAGACCAATACAGGATTAAGGACCGGAAGAAGATTGCATCAGCCGAAGAAGGCAAATGTACAATGAGCCAAGCCTTACCTATGTTCCTAACATCAGGTATTTAATAAGCCAGGAATAACATGCCGATGCCTTATTATATGATTTATAGCTGAAAATAATAATAATAGTTATTTAATAGTAAAACTTGTAAATAGATGCAGAACTTGAAACAGCGTTAAAGTTAATTGTTTGCGTAAATATTTGTGCTCCTTTATGCTGTTTAATTATGGTAATTGGGGAGTTTACACGCGTAATGGACAATCTATGCAAACCAGTTGATTGGATAAACAGGGTTGCAAATTCAATACACCTACTTTCCAGAATACTGTTAAACATTTTAATAGTACTTTTCACTCTATTATCTCTTTAGGCTTATTAGTTTACTAAACAATAATTTCAATAGTAATTTAATAATTCAAATAAAACCTAATATTTTCAACAAGAACGCATAAAAGTTTGCCGTACTGATGTATGTTGAAGAATATTTTTAACTTGATTCTGGGAGTTTATTTCACAACTGATATCAATATACAATAAAACATTTGTTAAAGAAATAGAAAGCTTTGTTAATAGAAGCTTACGTGAATTAATAGATGAACATGACTTGAGCTTTTGCGTATATGAATTAAATTAAAGCGTAATTAAATGAATGAACACCGTTCATAATGTAGGAAAACAATAATTTTAAATTGTGAGCATTTGGTTCATAAGAAACAGTTTAGCTATATGAGATACAATCTTAGGAAATTTATTAAAATAAAATGATTGTATTATACTTTATAGAACGTTACGCGATGCTGTCTCGTAAAACAAGGAAATACATTGAAAGCATTGCAATGGCAATCATGCCCCTTTTATTACTAAATTATTATAAATATACTCAAAACTCAAATGAAAATATTTTTAGCCCGAAAAAAATGTTACAAAAAAATTATAGTTAATAAATTTAAAAATACTTTTTTTAATAATTTAAATAATAAAAAATAAATAATAATAATTTTAAAAATAGTTGTGAAAATAATTAAAAAATAATAATTATGAAATAGTTGTAAAAATAATGTTTGTGTTGTTTTTATTCCAAAAACAATAATCATAATGGTGTGCTATGACTTATTTCGTACTTATTGAATATATACTATACATTCGTACTATATTTGAATATTCGTGCCGACATAGGCAGATCTATTGCGTAGACACGAGCCTTTGTTAATATCCGTGATAATTTTCAACTAGATTATATTACTTTGAATTGCCTATATTGGCAAAGTAAACAGTGAAGTAGTTACAGTAAATGCCATAAATAATAACAGTTTCAGATGATAACAGATGTATACGAGTATTAACATAAAAAGTAGCCATTGTAATATTGACTAAATGTTCGTATCAGAGTCACAGTGAGCACAAATAACTGACGATGGTTTAACTGTGATTTACGAATTGCGGGCTGGACAACAAACAATACGAGAAAGTCGCTGTTGTAACACAACCGTTGTACGTTTAACGGACAGGCAAGTAATTAGACTTAACTAAGTCAGTGTGCAAACACAATAAGAGTTCGGTTTATTGGATGTCCGTGTAAAAAGAAAATGTGTTAAATAAAGCCAAAATCATAGTAAATCAATCATTTACAATTTTAAAATAATGCAGTGTCTCAGCTATAAAATATAATTGAGGCAGGAACCGCTTTAACAAAAATATTAAACTTAGTCAAGAAAATATGGATTTATATAAATATAGTTTTAACTACTTTATGATTTCATTCATTTTTAACAACAAATTACTGGATTTTACATAATAAAATATATGTTGAAGTTTGAAAAAATACAATATACAACTTTGTGAACATTATTTTAATGATTAAAAATCCGATTAGACGAGTCTAGTAATAGTATAATTCGAGTCTTCGTGAAGATTGCCTCCGGCTAAAAAACATTATGGACAAATCAGTACTACTTTCTTATAAATCCATGATATCGGACTGTAACGTGAGTAGAAAATGATAGTACGATGAAATGTATTGGCTGTGTATTCATTGACTTTTTTTACAAGATGTTCGTACGAAAATGAGCGCCATGTCCCGTCTAAGTTTCTCACTAATGATTACTTAATGAGACCTTATAACAGACGAGCTGAATATAGTGAATAAATCAGTACTGCACCCTCGACTAACCAATGTTTCTGACTGTGATGTGAGCAGGTGATATGAGCTCGATGAAATGAATTGACTGTGGATTCATTGACTTTTTACATCATGTATGTATGAAAAAGTGTTTACTTAATGGGAACTTATAACAGACGAGCTGAATATAGTGAATAAATCAGTACTGCAACCCTCGACTAACCAATGTTTCTGACTGTGAGGTGAGCAGGTGATATGAGCTCGATGAAATGAATTGACTGTGGATTCATTGACTTTTTTACATCATGTATGTATGAAAAAGTGTTACTTAATGGGAACTTATAACAGACGAGCTGAATATAGTGAATAAATCAGTACTGCACCCTCGACTAACCAATGTTTCTGACTGTGATGTGAGCAGGTGATATGAGCTCGATGAAATGAATTGACTGTGGATTCATTGACTTTTTACATCATGTATGTATGAAAAAGTGTTACTTAATGGGAACTTATAACAGACGAGCTGAATATAATATGGTGAATAAAGAATTCTGAACGGAAAGAAAAAGTTTTGGTTTCTTTTTTGTATGGTTAAAAAGCCTTTGTTAGAAATAAAGACTAGTATGTATTACAGTAAGGTTAGAACTCAGAATAGAGCAACTATCCTTTCTTTTAAGCTGTGTTGTATTTGAGAGATTCAGATATATAAAGTTATAATGTTCTACAGTGCGATGAAAAAGGATGGGATCTTTCGAATTGATAGAGCGTAATTAATGAAATATGAATTCAAATAGTTTTTATTTTATTTTTATTCCACTGATAATTATGAATTTTGAGTTTAGCTCCAGTTCACCTTCCACTTAATGCAATGTCTGGAATAGGATCTGTTACACGCCATTGGTAAAGTTTACGTTTAAACATTATATAGATCTACAATATGAAAATAATATTTACTTACGCTATCAAGGTGGTTACCTTGAATACCTTGAATAACGTTTACAACTGCATTTTAGTAAAAGTTATGTTTAACGTTATTTAGCTTTTTTGTTAATATCTGTTCGACAAAACGCAAGTATTTTTAAAGGATTAGAATAAATATTTTTCATATGTGTCAATGAAAGTATCTGCTATTTATGATTATTATGATTATAAAATAGCTGAGAAAATGAATGATTGAGTAAGGCAGGGGAGAAAATTAATGTATTTTAAAACTTAATAGAAAACATTTATTTTTACTAGAATATACAGATTAAATTAATAAAACAGTTTATATCGTTTGCATTCAAGTGTTTTTAATTTGCAACACGGTAAATATGGTGTTTGTGTCGTACTTTACCTCAATCTAATGTGCTCATATATTTTATAGCAGAGGAAACAACAATAATTGCAAGCAAAATTAAAATGACCGTAAAGTAGAAAATGATGTTACGTTCTTTGTCTGCTGTCTACCACAATTGTTGTGAGTTGCTGTTTCTTTTCAGAACAGGTCCAACCTGTCTCTATAAACAATGAACTAAACAGAACAACAGACGAACGAGGAACGTAAAAGCTTAGAGAGAGTAATTGACAATTCCAGACTAAAGGTTCCGAGAGGTTCCTAAAGGTTCATCGTCGTCTCGTCAGCGATTGAAAGGTTTCCTCCATTGGGAATCCGAGTTGACTTTTCTGGAGTTACTTCTCTTACTGTCTTATTTTACAATATTATTTTCAATGATTGTCTTGTAGGCAATAGTTTACGATTAATATCTTAATCTGGTATCATCTTAATCATTTTCATTAAAGAAACTTAACGATTCTCTCAGTAATTAAATACTACCTCAAAAAGTAAAGTATAGTTTTAACTAGAAATTTCTATTTATTTTGGATAATTTTATTTAAATTTAGTACTATTAGTATAAATATAAATACTTCAGTATGTTTTTATTGTATCTCGAAAATAGTGGTAATCTTATAAGTGATAGTACTGTAAAGAAATTTCTTACTGTTATCTGCTTCGATAAAAACATGTTACCGGGAATCTTCGCAGAAACCGTTTTATAGACTGTAAAACAAGCATTAGTTTCACTTTGGAGGCCAGGACCCGTTTATCGCATCATTAACTTTAGCTTTCATTACCTTTTGTCCTCATTAACTTTTAGCAAGGTCTTCAAGGGACAAACAGTTCTGTAATTTAGCTACTACTAACGATAAGGCAAATCTTGATCGCTTTCATCAACGATCGTACGTTGTACACCAAGGAACACTACGCATTAAAAATGTGTAATAAAACTATTCTAAATTACGCTTTGTAGTCACATACTCGGACACCATAACTTCCCGACTTCGTTAAGGACTTCGCAACTCCAAGTCTGATTCGATCCACTTCCCTCCACAACTATCTTCAAGCCACGGTATTGTGTTTCCTTTTTACACGTAATTGCTTTCCTGAAACCTTTTCGCCCTCCTCACTCCGCCTTTTTACTTCCCTTGTATTCTACTAAATGGAGTTTTTGTTTAGCCTCTGCAAAGCTCGACTAAAATTCGGCATAACCTCTTTGTAGCTTTCACGTTCTTGAACTTATAATAAAAAAGGACAGCTTTTCATTTTATTTATACATTTTAAGTAAATATAACTGTATTATTATCAAATAATATTCTGCTTATGGTCTCGAAATGGGCAAAAGTAGTTACGTGAAACTCCTTCTACCAATTTACAGTAACTGGAATCTCTTATTAGACCCTTCTGATATTACTGAGTGGTAGTTTTAATGTGAAATACTAATAGTCTTTCCATATCTCGTAAGGTTATTAATAGAGTAAATAGAATTTTGAAATTCATTCCTATTTTAAAGTTTTCCGATTCAATATTTAACTGAAATAATATCAATAAATGTATAAAATAATGACATTCTATCCTTAACTACATCTTCTTTACGTCTAATAATGAATAGAGTGTGTGGATAATGTAAAGTATTTTTTCTGAAACAAAAAACAGCCCTAAGAAATATTGGCAGCATTACAACGAAATACGCAAAACTAAACTAAGGCAATATAATACTGATCTTTGTCAGAAACTGTAAGAGAGAAATATAGTTCAAAGTTATTAATTTAATACAGAACTTTGGTAAGTTCTGTATGAGCTAGGCAGTTGAAACATCTTCACACCACCCAACTACAAGTGACTATCCAACTATAAACAGATGTATAATTTAATCATCTTATGCGTAAATACCAGCAACAAGCTGACTCTTAATGACAATATATACCAACCGCATGAGAATTTGAAGATAAGTATTAATATTACGTTATATTAAAATACAAGCTTTATAAACAATGACTTATTTGAGTTAAAAATTAAATATATGCCTATATTATTAATCATTAGAAAATAATCTCTAAATTATGTAATGAAAATATTTACAATTGAATATGTACGTATCTGCTGTGTATTATTCAATTATGCACCTTACTTTTACAGTTTTTAAGTATATTTTATTATTGTGAAGATATATTTCAAACTTTCTACAGGCGTCGCTGAGGTTGCAAGGACAATTTCATATATATATGAGGACCTGAAAGATAATTGAATGTAATTAGGTATCTTAACTGCAGTAAAATATAGTTAGGTTCCCACTGACACGTATTGTACTTGGCGGGGCCTCAGAAATGTATAATTTCTTGAATAAATTCAATTCAATTCAAAAACTTCAATTCAACACACACACACACACACACACATATACAGAAAGGATACTGACAAAAAATGCGTTAATTCTATGGATGACGTGCATCTTCAAAGAATTTATTCCTGCATAGGAATATATATATATATATATATATATAAAACTTTTTATTTAGATGTTTTGCAATATGATACATTTAAATTTTTGTTCACTGAGTTGGGTTCCATAGCAGCGTTAAAATAACAAAAGTCCGGTGAGGTATACAGAGTACTACAAAACAAGAGCAACAAGCCAAAATCAAGTCTTGTAACGGATATTTAATATTAAAAATATAAATAAAATATTTAAAAATATTCATTAACCGCTCGGCCAAATCCCATGAATTGGCTTGCAACATCATCAATGTTGATTATATGAAGATTCTAATCTTCATAGGAAATGTAATGTCTACAGGTCATTTCGTATTCGAGACAGAAAGATATAAAAACAGACTGACATATGAAAATGTAATTTTTGCAGCCTTTCGGATGATAAGCCTCTCACCTAATTAATATTCCTAAAATGTTCAGATTAATATGTACAATAATAAATAATCATATTAAATTTGAATTGTTATCCTTATGGTGTTACAAAATATTGTAGTGGAGTTGAACAATAAAAGTCATACCAAATGTTGAGTATAAATCACTCTTAGATTATAACAAAATGCTACATTTTGTAAGATTCCAGTAAAAGTGCATATAAAAAGAGGAGCTTAGCAATAATTAAAAGAGTTTGATAATTCATACGAGTACTTGACAAAGTAAATGTTTAGAGAAACTACAGAAGATGGTTGTACTTTAATAATTAACTAGCCTTCCTTCCGCCTCCCCTATGAGTAAACACACCCCAAACCTGACTTACAACGCTCACTTCGAGGTACACAAACAAAACAAGCTAAACAAGGGAGAGAAAGTTCAAATAAGTCTCGTGCATGGCAAACATAAACTTATACCGTGGTATAGAGGGTTGCACACTAATAAAATGTCTTAGCCTTTCAGAGCTCATAATAACTTTACTTTATTACACCGCAAAGTTCATGTGCTTGACACTATGCCCTAGCTAGATGAACCACGCCGACTGATATCTTAAATGTTCTAATAACTAAATGTCTAAAGTTCAACTTAACTCGAACTATGAACATTTCAAATAACTTAAGCAATTTTCCCCAATAATTTACAAAATATTAACTTGTCCTTATCGCACATCGCAATCCCTTTAATATCTAACTGATTGTCTCAAGTTACGGCTCTTATTCCAGCAGCAATAAATTTAGTAGAAATTAAAATGAGCGACTATATAACTGTCAATCACATTGAAAATTACTCTGTCCACAGATTTGAAACCAATTTTCAGTCCAGCAGATAAACTTACATTATTGTGTGGAAGTTTATGTTAAGCTCAGCCACGTAAAACAAAAGTTCCAAGGAACATTCATTATGATTGTTTTATCTCGTTATTACATACTATAATTGATTATATATGATATATTGTAATGCGATAAACGTTAACCGTAATTTTATCGATTTCCCTTCATTATAATATATATTTAACGACAAAATGTATAGTTTTATGACCAAACTAGTAGTCATTTTACATAAAGTGGGATGAGTTTTAAAACCTAATAATCTATTGAACCAAACATGCAATGTATACTAGTTAAAACTAGTTTGCACAGGTTAGTTGCAGTAAATTATACTAATGTTGATTCTTTATAAAATTACATAAAATCTTATTTTTATTTCGTTGAACTTATTCATTTTATCTTAGCAAAATTTACTCACAACATTTCGATTTAGTTTTTCTTATGATTTTTCATAGATGTTCCAAAAATACAGTTACATTGCTAAAGTTACATTCTTGTGTAACTTATGTCGTATGAATATGTTAATAAGCGAAATATAATGTTATTAACATTATTTCTTACAAACACAAAAAACATTAACGGCTTACATTTTTCAGTGAGTGTCAAATAATATGGTTATGGAATATGCGTGTGCTTTCTTATTTGTATTACGTACACATTTGTTAGAAATTCCAAAATAAAAACTAGTAAAGCAGAATCACACATCTTACTCAACAGCACAACTTTCACGTGCAAATTATGTAGACTCTTTTAAATTGTCATAACATTTAATGTTAAAAGCAATTTAACATCAAAAGAAATAAGAAAGATATTCTGTCGAAATATGATAATTCCTACGATTCCAGCAGAGTGCGGAAGATGGATAGACAGAGATTAAAGTAAATACTCCAGCTTAGTATACGAAGTCTATTAGAGAACTTTGCCTTATGTGTATTTCTTAATAATTTAATTTTGTAAAAACTATATAGCCTACGTTACGTTATATTTGTTCACTGCTTTATTTTTTAAATGTTCCATTGCTTTATATATGTGTCAAATTGAACTTTCCGAGGATTATGATCCACTTCTTCAGATCTCAAAAGTTCTGGAGGCATAAATTTAAGCATGTAAAAATTATATAACTAATCAAAATATAGGAACATAATTAACTGTATGTACAACATATGAGCGCTAAATCTACATATCCTGATCTGCCTGTACGAGGACAAATCATGTCACTGCAAACACAGAAGATGCACGTTTCATTCAGCATTTGTAACAGAGAGAAAAGTATCATGGAACGGTCCTTGGTTTTCTCATCAATTATGCACTTTCATGAAAAATAACTTGACGAACTTCTTACTTTGGTTATGAATAAATCAAATAAAATTCATTCCATATATTATTGATACAAATATATTAAATATTACGGAGTATAAATTATTTAAAAGGTCGCGCTATAATAATAAATCTTACATTATAAAGCAATACTATTTTGGATTTTTCAAAACCTAATTAAAAAAATATATAGTTAAATAAACAAAAAAAGATAATTCAATTTGAATTTGCAAAGTCCTTCATGTTATGTGTGCTGTATAACGTTCATTGAAAGTGCAAAGGGCTTATGTTTAAAACTAAATTGCATGACATTGTAAATACTGTACTGACCATAGCAAAACCTTAAATACTTTTCCAACCATTGTTTTAGACATATTAACGTCAATGAACAAAATTAGGCTAAACCGATATGAAATATTGAGTGTAAGAAAGAATTTAAATCAGAACTGTTTGCTACATTAGCAAAGTTATAAGGATATATGCATCCTAGTAGCAATATAAATTTATTTACAGCTACCTATGACAATTACAAATTACTTTGAAGTTGTTTGAGGCTGCTTTCAAACTCAAATACTTCTTAATGATATAAAGTTATCGTGATAATATTAAGTTGGTAATAACTTTGAAATTTATTCAAGTCTTAAGTATAATGTTAGTAAATAGCATTACTGCTCTGTTCAAACCATGAATAAAATTATTGTTGAACAACGTTTTCTAACCTGAAGCAAGGTAAAAAACATTTTAAAACAATGAAGGGAAGTGGGAATCAACGCGGAAGCAACTTTCGTTTCAAGAGGATAAAAATACAGCTTTAAACTGAAATTGGTGTTTTCTTAAAAGAAAGGGTGCATCCCGTTTAACCTGGGAGAGGTATGAATAAAACATGGCAGCTACGACTGAAGTTTTTTCTGAATTATTTGTTGAAGCATTTACTTCTGAGGATTATCCCTTTGTCACAGTTTTTCAAAGAACACACCGCCATATCTGGCCTCCCTTTCTCTCTCCCTACTAAGTTAGTATATATGAATATTAATTCAGTGCTAACTGTAGCATAAATATTTGAGTGATGGGCCTTAACGACGCTCATCCAAATTCTATGGTTTGACATTGCAATATAATATACTCTTTCTTGTCTATGTAGAAATGAAGTTAGCTACGTGCAAAATTTAATTAATTCATTAACTAGTTTTAATAATTAATTTAACCTAACCTAAACATGTACCTGAAGATGAATTCATAGAGTTTGAAATGTACATCGTACGAAATAAAAAAATATATCAAAAGTGTTTTAAAGGTTTATTATTGTATATAATTTCATCAAACACTTTTTTAAATTACATCTCTGATATTAATATTAATACTTAAAGTCGTAAATTGTATAATCATAACATTTTATTTGGTGAGATTACAATTCATCTTTATTTGTTTATTAATACAAACGAACATTTCATAGAAATATCCGTATTGCAATAGTCCTCATGACAGAACTTCCGGGAGATCTTTTTGCATTTCTCAAGGCATAACCCTCAGAATAATATATATATGAGTTTATTACTCATAATTAACTGTGAAGTTGTTTGAGGCTGCTTTCAAACTCATATACTTTCTTAATGATATAAAGTTATCGTGATAATATTAAATTGGTAATAACTTCTATTTATATATAATATATATTATATTATCTAATAAATTTAAATCTAATATCTACTATATATATCTAATATATTTTATATATATATATATATATGGGCAGCATTTTTATAATAGATAAGGTCGTTAGCCAGTCTTAAACAGTTAAAAGTTTCAAAAAGGCAGTCATTCACATTCCAGGATCTCAACCCAACTCATTCCCAATATAGAACCAAAACAATACAATATGTTTTATACACGAGGTAATTATAAAAAAATCGTACAATCAAGTATACAATTAAACCGTTATAAGTGAACATGTTTGCAAACATGATTTCATATTAATGTTAAATAATCAGTTCCACGTTTTTGGAAAGATATCTGTACGCTTAAAACAATTTTTGTCTTTGTGTTGTTTCAAGACAACGGAGTTTTAAAGTTTTTTTAAAGTGTAAATATTACATTAACATGTCAATATTGAAAATTATTAACATTTAATGTTAAAACATTCCACATGTAAAATATACATTTCTTCTGACTGAGCCGAGAGGGATATTTTAATATATCGTGAGTTATGTATTATTGTATCAAATATTTAAACAAATTATTCACCTTTCACACTCGTTAAATAATATTTTATCCTGTTAATACCACATTCAATTACTTTCTGTAAATATACTCAACATACCAATACCATTAGATATAAACACTTATATGTATAACGTGTCTTAGTGTACGTGTAAGGTAATACTTTTCCCTAAACGTATTATTTTATTCATATTTATACTCTTGCACAATACCTTAAAATATTCCTCACTGTAAAGATATTTCTACTTCAGGTTCCTTCCATACAACCTATTGAGAGAATGTTTCTATCAAACATTTTAAATATATGTTATAATACACCCAGTTAAACGTCACATATCGTTTAGTATAGCACTGTTATTTTCATATTCGTCTAGCTTTATTTCAAAATATTCAATAATACTACAGCTTCAACAATTTTCACAATGAATTACAGCTTAAGGTAGTATTGTACATATTTCATATACCTATTTTGTGTCAAAATTTTATTTCTTTTAAACATCTCATTAAGTTTACCATCCAGCAAATCTTTTTAACAATAATTGATTATCAAAGTGATTTCAGTCAAACTTTGTTGGCAATGTCTGCATAAATACACTGTGAAGTTCTGGCACGACTTGAATAATGAGAGGAAAGTAAGTTTTCTTCAAGCTAAACAATGCAGAGTGAGATAAGGTTTCGTCTTAGTTTCGACTTTTCACAATGATCGCTCTCTAAAATAATCACCTTCTCATTTAACGAGATTCTTTCTAAACATTATTTATTCTTAAACAACTATGGATTTTCAACAGGAATTGTGTTAAATTGCCTTCCATTTGTACTCGTCAGTAAAAAAATAAATTAGTTTCTATTTCACAACACACTTTGTTTCGCTATAAGTTACTCATAAAGGAATGTCTAATGATAACCCGTTATTAATTAGTTTTTAATTCAAGGAACGAAAATTGTGACATTTTTGATTGCAGTCTTAACCCATTTGTTGACGTAACTTTATCAAAAACCTTTAATGAAAACAATAGCTCAGGTAGACCAGTTCAAATAAGTCTTTGCGGAATATTTACAGACCCCTGAAAAGATTCACTATGATTTACTCATATCTTTGGAATATTGAAGCTTTTCATATTACCCAAAGTGAAGAGAATTCTTCAAAATGGAAAACAACCGATATCCTTATTTTGAAGTAAAAGTATTATTTCCTTAAATAACTTAAACACGAATTTCTGTAAAACTGTAGTAAATTACACAGGCCTTTTAGGAGCCTTCAATTGTTCAATATGACTTCTTACGTAAAGAAGAGAGTGATATATTAAATAAAAATATATGGCCTTTTGAGCTGAATATCGTTTAAAATTATCATGTGTAGAGATCAAATTATTTGTTTACTATTAAAATACATAATTATCAGTTTCATATAATTCATGTAAATATTCTTAATTTAGAACATTGTACTCACTAATTTTAATAACGTAAAATGTATGTAAGTGTTTAGATGTTAAAAAAAGATTTCCCACGCTTAGTTTGTAATTTAAAACAATGTAAAAACCAAATATTTTTGGATATGATGTTTAACTATAAAAGTTGTTATTAAAATCAATGAATGGACCAATGCTATGTTATGGGTACTTGTAATATAGCAACCAATGTTCAATTATATTCTTGCTTAATATTAAAATTGTATGTGCTGAATATATATTTCTGATCTCTGATGTTATGTAAAATGAACTAACGTAATTTGAATATTGATATAATGATATATGTGCTAGTACATGTGAGTGTGTTGAATTGATGATCGAACGTATTAATAAATCCTCTCACAATCGTCCTAGCTTAAAATATATTTTTAGCAAAGTTCTAACCACATCCTTACATTATCAATGCCAACCGTACAACTATAAAACACTTAAATATTACTTTTCTGAATAAAATTTGTAAATAAGCTAGGTAATAAACGATTTTTTATGAAAATTTGTATCACTGTTACAAACTTTACTTAATAAAATACAAATATTTTAAAAGAAACTTATTACAGTTAAGTGACCTAAGTTTAACAATAGTAGATCGAATGATTTATTCCTGTACGTAATAAGTAAAAACTGCCTCTAACTGAAACTCTGTTAAGTTTGGAACTCTCCAGACAAGCTCGTTGTTATTTAGGCTGGTTAGCTGTCCCTTGTTATGTTTTATTCATAGCTTTCTTAGGGTAAGTAGATCCTCCCTTTTTGTCATGAAAACACAGATTGTACTTAATGTTGTATTTTACCCACCCCTGAACTAGAGTAGGGTACGATATCAAGCGATTCTTTGGAAATGTGTAAATTACAAGCTATATATATATATATATATATATATATATATATATATATATATATATAAGTAGATAATAATATGGCGGTCCTAGCGCACTTTCGGAGCCGACCGAAAAGCAATGTAAAATACTGTTCAATGTACCATAAAGGAAGCTGAGAAATAAACACAGCAAATCTCAATGAAAAATTAACCGAATCTACAGTCGTTCGTGTCCAAAAGCGATCCAGGATCGGTTCATTACTATCTACTCCTGAGGAATGAAAAATTAACCGAATCTGAGCTTCTACTTTCTTGAGCTGTGCTTTGTAAAATGTTGTCAAATCTGCTACGAATAAAGGAAAAATCTTCGAAATCTTAATAAAATTTAATCAATTTAAAACATTTTTACTAAAAACATACTTTAATAAAAAAACTTTTCTACTAAATAGCAAACATGAACTCACCAAGCTCTCTTCAGTTTCTAGCATTTCAAGAAGTTGCCAGGGGGGAAAATTGTAAAGAGTTCAAAGAGTTACCAGAATATTGCAAACTACAATTGATATCAGCATTAAATTTAAAGGACTTGGATTCCAAATATATTTCAACACGGATAGCTCTAGCGGACATGTATGAATTAATTTCAAAAGATCTTGGACAAAGGTTAAAAGAAAAACAGCAAACAGAATATTTTAAGCAATTTTGTATGGAGTTTTTTGGGCACTATTATAACTTTATCCACCATAATTTGATCAAAACTATGAAGGATTGGAGCTACAGAAGTGTTTATGAAAGAGGATGTAGGAATTATACAGCATTAATAGAGACTCTTTGTCAATATCAAGATTTATCAATAAAATTCATTAAACAAAACAAAGAATTCTTGCTTTTCGCTTTTCGTTTTTTGATGACATTTTGGATGAAATGAAACACATTAATGTTCGTAATATTCCTTGTGATTCTAAAGAAGAAAGAGAAAATCTAATTCTTGAAAAATTCAAGCGTTTACATGGCGGTTGGAGCCCCGAGGAGTTGGAAGTATATTGATCAAGCCACGAAATAAAATCCTTATTCTACAAAATTGATAGTAACACAGTCTTTATCTTTAATAGTCTTCTTTCCAGTAACAACCAAGTGTAATTTATCATGTTTATTCAATTCTTTAATCTTTTTTTCATCCAAAACAGTCAAAAGTCTGTTCGGTAAGTGTACTTTATAATCTTCCAACTCGGCAATTATTGTAAACCCGAATTTATCCTTCATTTTCTCCAAATTCAAAATTTTGTATTTCTTATTTTCTTCCAATTCATTTAACTTCTTATACTCTTTGAACTTACATTCTCCAATATCATTTAACTCTTTCAAGAACTCCATTTAAATAGAAAAAATTCAAAGTCAAAAAGTGCAAAACCATTTCTCGGTCGACCTTTTCTCCTCCCTCTGTCTCTTTCTCTCTCCCTCTCTTTTTATGCCTATGACACGATCACTTCTGCCGTTTATAGGCTAGGATCTATATTCAGGCTAGAGAGAGAGAGAAGAGCGAGATACGGATAGAGAAAATGGTTCCGGAATACGATCTGAATACTTCTGAACTTGGTGTTTCTCCGCTATGGCCACTCGCATTGAAACAGTTCAGAAGTAAACTTCCTAACCGACCAAACCGAATTCGCGGACATATATACTCAGCAACACAATACAACATCCAATTGAGAAGTAAAAATTTAAGAAATTAATTTAAAATATAATTTGAAAATTACAAGTAACAAAATGTACGCATATTTAAAATAGGTAAAATTATCTAACATTTTGAAAAAGAAAATGTTATAATAGTAAACGGGAACACAATTTTTATTCTTAAAAGCAAATCTGCATTACTGACATTTTAGTTCCGAAAGATTGCGCTGTGTGTATCAATGACAGTCGAGGTGTGTTACTACAGACCGACCATCACGATAATCGCTTCGCCTGCGTCATATCCGTAGTGATATCACGCCGTGAGAGGCGCAATCGTTGGTTTACAAGCACCATTTAGTTAAATAAATTTTTCTATCTAAATGGAGCGCGAAAAAATATCATGTCCGTTCTGCAAAAAAGAAATTTTAAGAAAAAACTATGATCGCCATTATAATTCTAAAAGTCACGAAAAAAACAAGCAAATTTACGATAATGAACTAAATTATTTAAGACAATGGGCTAGAGAAAATAAAATTGCCGATCACGAAAACATGTTTAATATTGAGAAATTACGTGAATTAAAGAGAAATTTCAAAGTTGAAAAGAAAAATCTCGACCTATTTAATGATGAAAAACTTCATTCAATAGCTGAAAAGTTGGCTATCGGTACTAACGATAAAACCAAGTCTGAAATCATTGAAAACATTGATAAAACTCTTCACGAAAAACCTGAAAATATCATAGATGTTGAAGTTTTATCCTCTGTGAAAGGTCTTTTCAAGCAATATATTTTAACGAATTTGAGCGACAATTTTATGTCAATTTACAAATATCTTTCAATTATGCGCCCAGAAATTAAAGATTTAATAGAAAAAATTTCAAGAAAATGTTAAAAATACGAAAGGTTATCTCTCTTTGGAATGTGAATACGAACGAACTTTAGTGAAACGGTGAAACGCAAACATGTCCAATGTATTTTACTATCAAAGCAGACGAAATCTTTGACGTAAACGACTTTATTACTAAGCAATTTAATAAATTAACACATCGAGAACAAACGAATAATCCAAATAAAGGTTCCGGATGGACATTTAAAAGTTGTAAACAACTAGTTTTGAGCCTTAACAAACACGAAATGATGAACGCAGGATCATATATCGATTTACCACAAGAGATCAAGGTAAAAAAAGCTTGTGTAAATATCAAAAAATAAAGATGACTTCTGTTTTATTTACTCTATCCGATGCGCTATTGAAAAACCTAAAAGAGACTGTGAACGTGTGAAGCAATACGAGAAATTTTTAAATGACGAAATATTTTCAGGTTTTGAGTATCCAATGTCATTTAAAGATGTAAAGTTGTTTGAAAAACGAAGCTACAATTCCAAGTATAAGTATCCAAAAATGTCTATTAATATCTATACTTATGATGAAAAACTACATATTGTTCCGTTGCAAATTTCAGAAATATATGATGCAGAATTAAATATTGATCTACTGTATGTAAAAAATGAAGAAACATCTCATTATGTTTTGATAACAGATTTAAATAAGCTCGTTTTCTCTCAGTTATCTAAGCATGAACACAAAAAATTTCTATGCAGAAGATGTTTAAGCCATTTCTACAAATCTGGAGATTTAACAGATCATTTAGAAAATTTGCAAGCAACATGAAGTTTGTAAGCCAATTATGCCGTTTTCAGGTCAAACAACTAAATTTACTAATTATCAAAAGAAGTTTAGCCATCCGTACGTTTATTTATATGGATTTTGAGAGCATATTAGAAAAAATTCCGACATGCAAGAACAATCCACAAAGATCGACTACAACCAAGATTCAGAAACACATTCCTTATGGATTTACTCTATATTTAGTGTCGAATGTGACCAATCGCATGTACAAACCTATATGTTATAGAGCAAAAAATGAAGACGATTTGCCTAATGTTCCTGCAAAATTGTTTGAAGAACTTAATAAATTATCGAAATACATAGCTAAAAAGTATAATTCTAAGAATAAAAAACCTATGAAATTGACTGAAGAAGAAGAAAATTTCATACCAAAATGCAAAACGTTTGTCACATCTGTGAATGGTCTGCTTATGATGTTGGGTCAATTCAGTATGGTTTTACTCCTGATAGTTGGAAAGATAAGAGTTATAATAAAGTAAGAGATCATTGTCATTTAACTGGCAAATTTCGAGGAGCAGCTCATAGAGTTTGCAATGTGAATCTCAAGTTTCCTCAAAATATTCCAGTTTTCTGTCACAATATGAGTAACTACGATACTCATTTGTACATAAAAGAATTGGCGAAACAATATGGAAACGTTGATTTGATTGCAAACACAGACGAAAAATATATAAATTATTCTGTAAATTCTGGATATGGCTATGAGTTTGACAATGATAAACCTAGAAAATTTATAAAGTTCTCTTTCGTAGACACATTTAGATTCATGGCCTCGTCTATTGAAAAATTAGCGAAAAAATTTAAAGAAAGAAGACTTCAAACATACAAATCATTTTATACAGGATGGGACTGAATGAAATTATAGAAAGACAGCCAAATGACGAAGAAGAAATCTTTAAAATTCTATCTGGAAAAGGCATATTTCCTTACGAATTTATCGATAGTATTGAAAAACTTGATTACACAGAACAGCTGAAAATTCAAGATTTCTATTCACTTTTGACAGACGAGAGCATATCTGAGAAAGATTATCAACACTACTTGAGCGTTTGGAACAAATTAAAAGAGAAAAATCTTGGAAATTACTCTGATTTGTACAATATCCAAGATGTTTTATTGCTTGCTGATATATTCGAAAATTTCAGAAACATTTGCCTTAATTGTTATAAACTCGATCCGGCACACTATCTAACAGCTCCAAGTCTCGCATGGGATGCTATGTTAAAAAAAATTAACGAAAATTGAGCTTCAACTGATACACGATTACGATATGTATTTAATGATTGAAAAAGGTATTCGTGGAGGTATTTCTCAATGTATTAAGCGATATGTGAAAGCAAATAACAAATATTTGAAAGATTTCGATAAGACAAAAACCTGAAAAACTATTTACTTTATGTCGATGCAAACAACCTTTATGGTTATGGTCTTATGCAAAAACTGCCGTATAGTGATATCAAGTGGATGGATCCAAAAACGTATACAAAAGAAGAGTGGAAAGAAACAATTTTGGAACTCACTGGTGACGAAAACTATGGCTATATTCTTGAAGTCGATCTTGGATATCCAACAAATTTACACGAACATCACAAGGATTTGCCTCTTGCTCCTGAACATTATAAAAATAAGTTGTGCACCACTCTATTAGATAAAACTGAATACGTTGTTCATTCGAGAAATTTGAAATTCTATCTGGAACAAGGAATGGTGTTAAAACATGTGAATAGAGTGATAGCATTCGATCAGAAGCCTTTTATGAAAGATTACATTGATTTTAACACAAACATGAGAACCAAAGCTACAAGTGACTTTGAGAAGGACTTTTATAAGCTGATGAACAACTCAGTTTTTGGAAAAAAGTATGGAAAATGTGCGAAATAGATGTGATATTAGACTAGGAAATGAAGAATTTTCAATGAAACAAGCTAAGAAAACAAATTTCAAGTGCTTTAGTATCTTTGACGACAACTGTATAGCGAGTCACATGTTCAAACAAAAGGTTAAATTTAACACACCGATCTACATAGGATTTTCAGTTCTTGACCTATCAAAATTGTTAATGTATGAGTTTTATTATGATAAATTAAAGAAGTTTGACCCAGATTTGAATCTGTGTTTACATGGATACAGACAGTTATTTCCTAGAATTGAAACGAGATCCTTTTAAAATTATTAAAGAAAATATAGATGACTTTGATACAAGTGATTATCCAAAAGATCACGAATGTTTCACTACTAAAAATAAGAAGGTAATAGGGAAATTCAAAGATGAGTTAAATAGCGAAGTTTTAGAAGAATTTTGTGGATTGAGATCGAAAATGTACTCGTACAAGTATCTAGACAAAAATCCAGTAAGATGCAAAGGGATTAAGAGAAGCGTTGTAAATAAAACAATAAATATCGAAAACTTGAAGAAATGTTTGTTCGAAGATAAAGAAGAATTTAGGGAAATGACAGTAATCAAAAGCTACAAACATGAGTTGTACACCGTCACTATAAACAAGTTAGCACTGAACGCTAAAGATGATAAGAGAATTGTCCTAGAAAATAAGATCGATACAGTACCGTATGGATATAAAGGCGAAATTAAAACAGATATTTTAGAAGAGTTAAACAAACTTGGAAACTTTGATATGTAAATGGAAGATGATTTAATTCACTGTCACAAGTGTAAAAAGAAAACGAAAAATATAGATTCTAAGATTGTTCAAACTCAAAACGGATTGTATAGAATTGCAGCAAAATGTTCAAAATGTAAGACAAATAAGAGTAAATTTATAAAGAATCCTTATGAAAAACAAGTAAAGAAAGAATTGAAGAATAAAGAAGAAATAGAGATTGAAGCTAGAGAAATTCATGCACCAGTACGAAAAAAGTTTAAAAAGAGAAAAATTATAACTTTAGGAATTGACGATTTATGGGCAGCAGATTTAGTAATAATGTCTAACTATTCGGATCAAAATGATGGATTCAAGTATATGTTAAATGTTATTGATACTTTCTCAAAATATGCTTGGTCAAGAGCTATCAAAAGAAAAAACGGTAAAGATGTTTCAAAAGCCTTCGAAGATATAGTAAAAGACGCGATAAAGATCAATCACAAACCACCAAATCTACTTCATACAGATAAGGGTTTAGAGTTTAAAAATAAAGAATTTAACGAAGTTTTGAGAAAATACAACATTAAGATTTATCATACTGAAAACGAAGAGAAATCAAGTATTGTAGAGAGATATAACAGAACTCAAAATGAGAGAATGAAAGTAATTTTTGAGATTAATAAAAACTTTAAATGGATCGATATTCTTCAAAAAATCGTAAACAATTATAACGATACAGTTCACAGCACAATCAAAATGAAGCCCAAAGACGTAGATAAGGATGCAGAAAAGGAGTTATTAGAGACCGTTTTCAAGTATGTTCCACCAGAAATTCACACGAAAACTAAATTTAAAGTCAATGATCATGTAAGAATTGTTAGTAAAAAACAAACATTTTCGAACAAATATAAGAACAATTGGTCAAGAGAAATCTTTGTGATTTATCAAATTAATAACACAGATCCTGTAACTTATAGTATAAAAGATTTAAATAATGAAGAAATAACCGGAAATTTCTATGAATATGAATTGAGAAAGTCAAAGCTGTAATTTTTTCTATATAAATGGAGTCTCAAAAGAAATGTACACAGTGTCAAGAATTTAAAGATTTTGAAGCTTTTTATAAAAATAAGAATAAAAAAGAAGGATTAGGGTCTATGTGTAAGGATTGCCGTAGTAAATATGAGAGAGAATTGTACGAAAAAATAGAAAAATTAACGTTAGAAGAGAAAAAATGTTGCGTTTGTAAAGAAATTAAGAATATTTCAGAATTTCACAACTGGCATTATAGTAAAGATAAAAAACAAGCTTTTTGTAAGGATTGTGCTATAAGAATTTTCCGAGAAAGTCAAAATAAACCGACTCATTGCGAATGTGGAAGAGTTCTTCAATGGTTACCTAGTTATGCTAAACATTTACAAACAAAATATCATAAGTCAAGAGTTTTTAATAAAATTTAGTAACATTTTCATCGTGTAATAATTTTTTCTATATAAATGGAGTCTCAAAAGAAATGTACAAAGTGTCAAGAATTTTATAAGGAAAAGAATAGAAAAGACTGTTATTGTAAGGAATTATATGATAAAATGAACAAATTAACTTTAGAAGAGAAAAAGTGTTACTTCTGTAAAGAAATTAAAAATATTTCTGAATTTAATAACTGGCAGTATAGTAAAGATAGAAAAGATGCTTTTTGCAAAGATTGTGCTAAAAAAATTTTCAGCGAAAGTTATAAAAACGAAATGCCTTGTGAATATGAAAAAAAAATTCTACGATGGTTACCTAGTTATGCTAAACATTTACAAACAAAATATAATAAATCGAGAGTTTTTTAGTAAAATTTAGAAGCATTTTCATCGTGTAATTTAGATATTCTATAAATCAGTCGAGATTCTGCCATATTTGTAGTAAAATGATTTCCGTTGTATAAAATATTCAAAGATTCTTTCATTTGGTTGTAGAGATTTATACTATTTGGATCTCCTTGTCTTAATAAAATTTCCATTTCTGGGTAATCAATTTCAAGTTCTTTCAATCTTTTCGGTATTTCTCTCTTTTGAGCTCTGATAACGTAATAAGGATATTCCCACATGTGATTCTTCTTAATTAATACAAAAACATGGTGTTTTTTCTTAGCAAAATCTTTACAAACAAGGTCTGGTTTCATTAAGTCAATTTTTACACTTTGTTTTGCGATTATTTCCGTTTTTATTTCATCTTTAATTTGCAAGTGTTTAACTTCGTCCTCTAAATATTTAATCTTGTTTTCAAGTTTGTACTCACCAAATTTACGAATACTTGGCAAAACTTCTTTTGTAACCCACTTTTGAAAGGTTTTTGCTTCTAATTTATTAGATCTTAGTATTAAAGAATAAAATCCAGATTCATTAATGAAAATAGTGTCAGGATGAAGATTTTGAAAGGGTCTATGGCATAGACTCTTGTAATTTATATATTTAAAGGCTATTTTCTCGTCATTATCAATATTATTTATGATAGCTTGTCTAGTATTTTCATATTGTAAAAATTTCTGCAACATCTTTAGCCTTAAACCAAATTTCATTATTTTCGTCAACAATCGTGCAAATGTCTTTATTATTGAATGTAAGTTGATTGTTGAGTAGGTCTACAACTGACTCCATTTAGATAGAAAAGAAATTTAACTAGTAATTTTTATTTCAGTATAAAGTCTAGATTCATTGATAAAAACAGGGTCAGGATGAAGATTGTTAAGGGGTCTATGGGATAGACTCCTGTAATTTATACATTCAAAAGTTGTTTTCTTGAAAATTTGAAGGTAAGCTATTCAATAGCTCCCCTCGATTCATCATTCTTTCGACAATCTTAAATATATTGTTGTTTTACTCTCATTATTTAATAAATTTCCCTCAGAGTCTTGTATAGTTAGAACGATTTTTTGAATTCTTTTAATATTTTTTCTAATTGGAATATAATCGATTTCATTCGGTTTTTTCACTGATTTTTGATCCATAAGCAACATTTGGGAAAAATGTGTACAAAATTTCAGATTCTTTGTGTAAATGTTCGGTATGATTTTCAAAACTAGGTTCAACGAGATTACAATGTACTTCAATTACATCAAACGGTCTAAATTTTGGCGTTTTATTTCCTAAATATACCTGATTTGGCTCAATAGTTTCTTGAACAAACCCTAATAAATCTACAATAATTGCTGAAAACATTATTCTTACTGGTGATTTTATTTGAATTTTATTAGAGAGATAATTTTTTTGCATTTCAAACTTGTTTTCGTCAAAGTTTAAAGATTTATCTGATTGTTTGAATGTTTTCAGATAATTTTTAAGGGAATTTTTTATTTGATCGAAAGTATAATATCCTTTGTTTAAACCATAATATTTTGTTATGTTCTTCTCACTAAATCCTATACAATAAGGAGAACTTTCACTAATATTTATTACAAAATTGTCAGAATAAAAACCGCTTAAACCGATAAAATAATTTGATTCTTCCTCTAAATGAATAGGATGTTCCAAGTTTAAAACTAATTTAGAGCTTTCTGAAGACAACTTGAACAGCTTCATTTTAGCTATTTAAATGGAGAAATTTTTAAAGCAAAAAGATCAGATAAAACTTCAAACGTATGAAGAAAACAAGAGAGATCAACCGATCAGACTGTTAATTGTTGGTTCAAGTGGATGTGGAAAAAACAACTTTATTATTGAATTTTATCTACAATAGGTTGATTCCTTATTCCAATTTATACGTCTTTAGCAAGTCTTTGGAACAAGACGCATATAAAAAAATTACAAGAAAGATTTGAAAATATTGAGAAGAACTTAAGCAAAGAAATATCACATTTTTATAATGCTTCTGAGGACATAGTTCCGTTAAGCGAATGTAAACCCAATTCGTTAATCGTTTTTGATGATTGTATTTTGCAAAATCAGGACGTTATTAAGGAATATTTCGTAATGTCTCGTCACAAAAACATATCTTGTATCTATCTTTCCCAATGCTTTTCAAAGGTTGATAAACAAGTTATTAGAAATAATTTGAATATGTTGTGTGTTTTTTAAGCAAGATGATCACTATTCGAGAAAAATTTACAACAATTATGTGGGATCTGATATGAGTTTTAACCACTTTATTGAGTTATGTGATAAAATTTGGAAGGAAGACTACGGATTTTTAACTATTAATCTAACTTTGAAGCCTAAAAATGGCAAATATTTGAATAAATTTTTCCAATATAAACGTGTGATAATCTAGTTGTTTTCATGTTTTTACGTTCACGTTTACGTTTCGTGTTCTCGTTTTTACGTTCCACGTTCACGTTTTACGTTTCACGTTCACGTTTTACGTTCCACGTTTCGTGTTCTCGTTTCGTGTTCACGTTTCCACGTTCCACGTTCACGTTTTACGTTCCGAGTTCACGTTTCGTGTTCACGTTTCCACGTTCCACGTTTACGTTTCAAAATTTTCCTAAATAAATGGCGAACGTAACTTCAGAAGAAGCAAAAAAACTTGATCAAATAGAAAAGAAATTAATCAAAGAATTTAAAGAACAGATTCGAATTGATGAAAAAGAACAAGAATTTATTCAAAAAATCAATCAACCTGTAACTTCTGCAATAAAAAACGTTGAGGGCAAAATTGAAAATGTTTTAAGTGATAATCAAAATTTGATGAATTTGGTTCCAGTTGTACGACAATTTGCCGATATTTCGATACCAGAATCTGAGTTTGAATTGCCAAAATTACCATCGTCAACACCATTTAGACCTAGAATCATTGAAGAATCTACAATAGTTGAACCAATAAGTCCTGGAACGACGGATATAATAATTGGTGAAATTGGTAGAAAATTCCTTCCTAGAGCGAAGGATGATAAATTTGGTTTGTATTGGGATAAAAAAAAGAAAAGTTTTATGATTGGAAATTTACCCGTTAATTTTGAGCATAATGATATCATTATTAATGAAAAAACATATGAAGGTACTCAGGGTTTATGGAGATTATTAACAGGCACTGATGTTCCAAAAGACGGTTTATATTCTGAAGAAGACTTGAAAAAGTATACTGAAATTTTATGGAAATCTGATTCAATTTACAAAAATAATGATCCATCAACTAAGAAACCAAAGTCAAGTAAAGGTAAAAAATATCTCAATTTGATTAAACCAATTTGGGAAAAACGAATCGAAGGATCTGGTATAAGAAAATACAGTGATAATAAGATTCAGTACAGATATATCGACGATTTGACAAAACTCGATGGAATTATAAATTATATTTATGCTCAAAAAAAGGCTGGAAACAACAATTTTTTGAACGAAAAGAAAGCGATTAAAGATTTTATTTCGAACAAACTTGATGAAATGATTGAAAAACCTGATGGAATTAAATATTTAAAACGAGTTTTGCCGGCAATAAGTTCATCTATGATTGAGGGTAGTGGACTTTTGAATGATTTTATCAACAATTTACCTTTTGAATTACACGTACCAACTTATCAGTATCTGGGGCCCGGCACAAAACTCGAAAAAAGACTAAAAAGAGGAGATACTGGTATAAATAAATTAGATCAAGCTGCTATGGAACACGATATTTTTTATGCAAAACATAGAGACACAAATTCCAGACATATAGCAGATAAAGTTTTGCAAGATAAGGCAATGGATAGATTTTTATCAAAAGATGCTAGTTTAGGTGAAAGATTTGTTGCGCTTCCAACAGCTGGAGCAATGTTTTTGAAGAGAAAACTAGGAATGGGAATCGAAGAGAACTTGAAATTTTAACTATATAAATGGAGGTGAACGTAAATTTCAGCAAAAATCAGAAAGAAAAAATAAAATCCGCTTTTAAGAAGAAAATACCCGTTAGTATTCAATTTAAAATAGATCAACTAAAAAATGGCGAAGATAAGATATTTTTAACAAATAGACAATACAATAAACTCGAAAAACATAAGAAAAACAATAAAGGAACCAGAATAGAATTTTCTTATAATCAGTTGAAAGAACTTAAAAATGGTGGACTTTTGAAAGATTTATTAGATTTTGGAGAAAATATTCCAGTTGTTAAAAATGTTGTTCCTTATGTTCGTAAAGCTGCTCCAATCGTTAAAAAAGATGTGATTCCTATTGTTCGAAACATTTTAAATTGGTTAGATAAAGAGTTGGAAGATGTTACAGGATCTGGATTAGATGAAAAAACTTTGAATTACGTGAAATCAAACATTGAAAAAAAAATTTAAACCTTTAACATTCGGGGAATTGGAAGAAATCTGCAAAAATATTAAACATTTTAGAGGAATCTTCATGAGAGATACATTACCTGAAAAAGTTAAGAAATTTGAATGTGGAATTGTGAATTTAGACTCGATTATGGGAAGTGGAACACATTGGATTTGTTATTATAAAAATGATAAGAATGCATGTTATTTTGATTCGTATGGAAGAATTGAGGACAAACCACCGAGAGAATTGATTAAATATTTGAAAAAAATCAAACGTTTATTATAACGATTCTCAGATTCAAGACTACAAAGATCCCCCAATTTGTGGTCATTTATGTGTTTTTGTTTTGAATGAACTGAGTAATGGTAAAGATTTTAAAGAAGTTGTTAACAAATTATTGCTTAATAAATATGGATTCACAAAATATTTTTGACGTATTTGGAACACAAATTATTCAAAATGTAGATAATAGTTTCAATTTTGATAGTTTGAGAAATGAGTTTGATAACAAGTTAGAAAATTTATTACAAACCCTTCCAGATTCAGATATGTTTGCTGTCGAGATTGAAGATTTTAAAGCAGAATATGATAACAAACTTGCAAATTTCATGAGTTCAAATGAAGTTGCTGATAAAATAAAAACATTGGAAAAAGAAGTTGATGATGGTGTAAAAAAAATTATTTACCAATTTAATGTCTCATATCGAAAAAGCTGATAAAATTACTGAAGCGATCAAAGTTGAAAAGAATTATGTTAGTTTGGCTAATAAAAAAAGAATTGTCGGTGTTCGACCTGGTATTGACAAACATGATGTTGTTGTTAAAGAACAAATTTTAAAACCTCTAAAATTATCAGAAAACATCGATATTGTTGATTTACATGATCCGAATGTTAAAAATGCCTTAGATTTTAAAGGAAAAAGAATTAGCAGTGTTAGTAAAGGAATTAATCCATTTGATGTTGTTGTAATGATTCAATTAGAAGATCCTATTAAAATGTTTAATGAATTAAAACAAAATTATGAGAATCATAAACAGCATGTTAAAGATTTTACAACAGAAGTCTATGACAAGTTAGAAGCCAGAAATAGAAGATCAGTAGACGATGTTGGTGAATTACTTGATAAAGTAAATAAACTAGAAGAAAACTTTAATACATATAAAAATAATGTTAATGAATTAGTTGGTGTAACAATTAACAAAATTCTGGAAAATTTTGATACACATTTCAATGAGAAAGTAAAACTTTTTTGAAAATTTTGGTACACGTTTCAATGAGAAAGTAACACATAATAATGAATTACTTAAAAGAATAGATGATCAATACTCTTTATATCTCGATAAATTAAATAAACTAGAAGAAAACTTTAATAAATTTAAAGAAGATGTTAATAAATCTTTTGAAAACATTGATAACAGATTTAATAGATTAGGCGGTTATGATGATTCATTTTAAATTTTCCCTAAATAAATGGCGCTCATATATTGTGTGAGATGTAAAGAAAAAACTGCAACAAATGATATAAAATACTATGCAAACATCAATGGAGTTAAGAGAATTTCTGGAAAATGTGCTGAATGTAACTCAAGAAAGAGCCAATTTATAAAAACTTGATTTTGAAATTTTTTCTTAATAAATAGAGATGGCGGGACATTACAGTGCTTTCGATCTTTTTATCATGCAACACGAAAGAGATTTGAAAAAAGAACATTGGGATGATATTTCTCAAAAATATGAATTATCCGAAGATATGATGAGATTATACGTAAACAAATTGAATTGGTATAACATTGCAAAATATCAAACTCTGTCCCCAGAGTTCATTCAAGAAAATATACATTATCAATTAAAAGATCATATGTCTGTTCTTTGTCTCTATCAACACTTGAGTATAAAGTTTTTGGATGAAAATAAAGATACAGTTGATTGGAACAATATTATAGATAGCGGTTACTATCCTGTGCAAATTTTATTGAAATATGTGACCGAGATCGCAAAATTTAAGGAAGAGAATCCCGAATATGACGAAGTAGATCATTAAAAAATGACTCTAATCTTTTTAATTATTTTACTAAAATTTATATCTTTTCTTATAAAAACGTACATTAGATCGATGAAAAAATGATATCTTTCTTATACATGATGTTTAAAATTTCTAAATTTTCTCTTATTAAATGGCGGACTACAGAAAATATGCTAGTGATATTGAAAGGGCGGAGTTTAAAAATTTCTATCCAATTAGTAAACAACATTTGAATGAACCGAATAAAAGAACTGAGTTTAATATTGATTTTGGAGATAACTTTTGCTCGTCTAACTTCCAGTTTTATATTTCTGGAACTTTAACAAAACAAGATGGTCAAGCATATCTTGGAACTGATAATGTTAGATTAATCGATAATTTTATACCGTTTTTATTTTCTAAGATTGAAGTAAGAAAACACAATAAATTGATAGAAGAAGTCGAAAACTGTGGCCAATTAAGCACAATTAAAGGAACTATTTCGTATTCAAAAAGTGATGTTATTTCTCAAACTTCTAATGGCTTTGAATCAGATTTTAAATTTGGTGTTTTTGAAGCAGCTGGAAATTTATCTCATTTTGGATTAGGATTTTTTGAAAATGTTACTATTCCGATCTATAAAGGAGGATTTTATCTAAGTTTTATAAGAGCAGAAGACGATGATGTGATTCTGAAGACTGCAACTGGAAATGTTATGCCTGTTGATGGAAAAAAAATAACAATTACAGATTTTTTTTATTAGAGTTCCAATGATTGATTATAAAAATCACGAGTAAAATAAGGTTGATTGATGAAATTACAAAAAGTCAAAACATTATGTTTAATTTTCTAGATTGGCAATGTATTGAACAAAAAGGTATTTCCGGAACAACTTATTCGTTCGATATTACAAATATTTATAGAAAATATCTTCAATCCCAAGTTCGTTATCATAGGTTTTCAAACAGATAGACAGAATAATCAAGAAAAAAATCCTTCAAAGTTTGATAGTTTGGATGTAAAAAATATCAGAGTAAAATTGAACGGTTCTTATTATCCAGATGAATTACAAAATTTAAACATTTCCGGAGGTCTTTTCAGAATCATGTATCAGATGTATCAAGATTTTAAGAAAGTTTACTGTAATAATAAGGAAATGTATTACAATCCTAAAGAATTTTTAGCGAATAGACCTATTTATGTCATTGATACAACAAAGAGTATGACAAATATTTCTGGTTCAAAGAACGATATAATTATCAACATGGATTTTCAAAAAGCTGTTACAAACGCGATTTGTTATGTGGTTGTGGTTTCTGAGAAATTTTTAGCCTATGATGTGATTAAGAACGATATTAGAGAAATTCAGTAGTTAATGATGTTCATATTATTCTCTTTCATTCCTTCTAAAACTTCAAAAATATACTCTTTCGCTGATGAAAAATCTCGATTTCTTCCGGAATAATCTTTGTAATCATAGACAAAATATCCTAAATAGTTGTACAATAGAATGAAATTATTTATATTTATCTCTGTTGTAGAAATGTAAACATAAACATTTGTGCTGAAAAATTTATACCTCGGCAGACTTAGTTCCATAATCTCCATTTATAAAAAAAATCTTTTTGTTTAAATGGAAGAGTATAATGCCAACTGTTACAAGTGTTATAATAGAGGAGAAATTATTGATAAAAGATATTTAGTTTGTAGAGATTGTAATTTAATTTTGTATGAAAGACCTAAACCTAAGAAATTTCGAAATAAACTAACACATTTGAATAATCTGCTTACAAAATTGCAATATGGAGGTAAAAAACAAACACAATTTGTTACAGAATTTAGAAAACAGAATAAAAATTTTTACTTATCTCTTGGAACCGTTTGAAAAAATTATTTTCCTTTTCAAAGAATACATTAGGTTTGTAGGTATCGATACACACGTTTATTATGAAAAGATATTACCTGTATTTTTTTATTATCTAGATGTAGAATTTGTTTATGATTTTGAACCAGAAATCCTCGATGATTTTATAGTACATTTGGAGAAATTAAACGAAGAACCTCGTGAAAAGAATGCGGTTTTACTCACATTCTCCCCGACTTCTCGAGTGATTGTTAGCGAATTTCATTTTTTCCGTCTTTGAATTTTTTCTATTTAAATGGAGTTCTTGAAAGAGTTAAATGATATTGGAGAATGTAAGTTCAAAGAGTATAAGAAGTTAAATGAATTGGAAGAAAATAAGAAATACAAAATTTTGAATTTGGAGAAAATGAAGGATAAATTCGGGTTTACAATAATTGCCGAGTTGGAAGATTATAAAGTACACTTACCGAACAGACTTTTGACTGTTTTGGATGAAAAAAAGATTAAAGAATTGAATAAACATGATAAATTACACTTGGTTGTTACTGGAAAGAAGACTATTAAAGATAAAGACTGTGTTACTATCAATTTTGTAGAATAAGGATTTTATTTCGTGGCTTGATCAATATACTTCCAACTCCTCGGGGCTCCAACCGCCATGTAAACGCTTGAATTTTTCAAGAATTAGATTTTCTCTTTCTTCTTTAGAATCACAAGGAATATTACGAACATTAATGTGTTTCATTTCATCCAAAATGTCATCAAAAACGAAAAGCAAGAATTCTTTGTTTTGTTTAATGAATTTTATTGATAAATCTTGATATTGACAAAGAGTCTCTATTAATGCTGTATAATTCCTACATCCTCTTTCATAAACACTTCTGTAGCTCCAATCCTTCATAGTTTTTGATCAAATTATGGTGGATAAAGTTATAATAGTGCCCAAAAAACTCCATACAAAATTGCTTAAAATATTCTGTTTGCTGTTTTTCTTTTAACCTTTGTCCAAGATCTTTTGAAATTAATTCATACATGTCCGCTAGAGCTATCCGTGTTGAAATATATTTGGAATCCAAGTCCTTTAAATTTAATGCTGATATCAATTGTAGTTTGCAATATTCTGGTAACTCTTTGAACTCTTTACAATTTTCCCCCCTGGCAACTTCTTGAAATGCTAGAAACTGAAGAGAGCTTGGTGAGTTCATGTTTGCTATTTAGTAGAAAAGTTTTTTTATTAAAGTATGTTTTTAGTAAAAATGTTTTAAATTGATTAAATTTTATTAAGATTTCGAAGATTTTTCCTTTATTCGTAGCAGATTTGACAACATTTTACAAAGCACAGCTCAAGAAAGTAGAAGCTCAGATTCGGTTAATTTTTCATTCCTCAGGAGTAGATAGTAATGAACCGATCCTGGATCGCTTTTGGACACGAAACGACTGTAGATTCGGTTAATTTTTCATTGAGATTTGCTGTGTTATTTCTCAGCTTCCTTTATGGTACATTGAAACAGTATTTTACATTGCTTTTCGGTCGGCTCCGAAAGTGCGCTAGGACCGCCATATTATTATCTACTTATATATATATATATATATATATATATATATATATATATATACACGATAAACTTGAATAGTTTGTTGAGAGAGAGAGAGAGAGAGAGAGAGAGAGAGAGAGAGAGAGAGAGAGAGAGAGAGAGAGAGAGTGAGAGAGAGAAAGAGAGAGAGCGTGCGTGTGTTTATGTTTGTGTGTGTGTGTCTATTACGTAAATACTACTTGTAGTTTGTACTTAATAAATTTCAAATGGTCTTTTTTTAGTATTTCTAGTTATTATATATTCCAATTTCTATTTCGAAAATCTCTCCGGCTAAGCCTCACTGGTTTGTAAAGTTGAGAAATATTTATTGAAAGAGCCTGTTGAATGTTATCCACTGTAATATAATAACTGTAATAAATATAATTAACAGGTGTTCAAACATTTTGTATGCTTAATTAGTTTTACCACTATTTTCAATCTGTTTACATTTATAGTCTTGGAAGTATAGAGTAAGCTTGGTAGTTAAAATTTCTTATTTCTACATTTCTGGTTCTGCTGTTGAGCGCAAAGTAAGCAAATATTCTAATAAGATAATTTAAAATTCATAATAAAAATATACCAGTAACTGTATGTTGCAGCGAATATTAAGTATGCATTGCTTGGTCACCTAACTTTTACTACAAATTTAAAGATAGAAATAAACTTCTCAGACCTACTTATACATATAACTTCTTGATCAGGGCAACAAAGCAAACTAAATTGTGTGGGACTAGAAATATCTTATACTGGAAATAAATTACAATGGCCATAAATATACAGTTTTTAATATTTTCGTAGCAATAAGGCAAGTTGAACATTGGCGTCGGAAACAAACTAGAAGTGCTGTTACACGTGCAAGGCGTACGAAATTGCATGCGAAGTCGCAGTAACTGTTAGTAGATTATATATAATTACGCTAGCTATATCTGTTTGCTTAGTTTATTAAAACCAATATAATTTTTGCAATTACATCTGTAACGTATTAATATATTTTGTCTGTGATTCTTCAGTAGAAAAACACTATTTGTTTATTTTATTGGGATATTTACCAACTTTCTAAATAAGAACAGTGATATTACTTTCGTAAATAGTAAAACATATTATGATTAAAACGCCCATCCACTCGATTTGCCATGTGAAATGTTCTCTTTTATGTATATACAAATATAAATTTAAAATGAAAACCTATATTTGCAATGGAAATAAACTACTGTCGAATCAAGAACTGCTCATTTTTGTTAACCCGATATCGTTGCAATCTTCTTATGCATAATTTTTCTTTCATAATATTTTTTATAACCGTTTCATCAAATCGGCCATCCATTTAATAACTATATATTACTAAACATTATTTCTTCTTCAAGCCTTTTACTTATTTTTTTACTTTACTCAATGTTTTAAAATACTTTACCCAAAATGGTGCATCGACTCTTAAATTGGATATTGAAATTTGTTCCAATTTATACAATCGTTTTTATTTATTTCACCAAAGAATTAGAACTATGAAAATATTTAGTCTTTATTTATAAAATATGAACACATCACAAAATATAAAATTTATTTTATTCTAATAACTGAAAGTCAGGATAGTATCCATTTTGAAATCTAGAATTCATAAAAAACTCCAAAAAGGCCAGAAAAATATAAAAATAATGAGAGCAAAATTAGGTAAAGCGATATAAATAACTCAAAATAACAATGATAAAACGACGGTATTGAGTGAGAATCTTTAAAGAAATCCACAACGCGCATTAGGTGAGCCCAAGCTGGTTCTACACATCATAGCTTTCGTTCGCCTAATCGTACACGGAGTTTAAAATGATACTCGCACACACTTGCAGCTCTCATCCCTCTTAGAGAGCTTAAGCCTCCACTATTAAAGTAAAAAATTAATCACCGGTACACATTTATCGTACAAGAATAAGTCAGCTAAAATCAATGTGTGAGTAGGAAAACAATGTTTTTGGTTATTGTTAGTGGATATACATAGTAGCTGTTCTCTTTTATCATATATTCAAGACATTCCGTTAAAACCTCATTTAAGTATTCACCTTTGTCTGAGAATGCTTCAAAGAAGACATTCACATTCAGAATATGGAGCTTTGCAAAAGTCAAACAAAAACTCCAATTAGCAGCATACAGGCAAGTAAAAAGGGTTAGAGTGGAGAGCGAAACTGCTTCAGAAGAAAGAATTGCGTGTAAAAAGGCAACACAATACAGTGATTCGACGATGGAGGGGTGGAGGGGGTGTATCAAGGGACGGCTGGAGTGGAGACGGACTCCTTAACGAAGTTAGGGAATGTGAGGGTGTCCAAGCATGTGGCTATAGACTTACTCAGTAGTATTGTAGAACAGTTTTATCAAAACCACATTTTTAATTCGGTTTGTTCTTTGTTCAAATGTACAACCATTAAGAATCAAGATTTCCTTATCGTTTTCTGTAAAGAGATTACAGAGTTATCTGTCGTTGGAAATCCACACTCAAAGTTAACGATGACCCAAGCCACTGTTAATGATGCCATAAACGGGTACTGGCCTGCAAAATGAAACTAATGCCTTGTTTACAGTCTATAAAACGGTTGCCGCGAAGATCTCGTTTAGTTTTATTGGTAAGTAAGAGATCATTTCGTGCGAATGAAAAGATGATTTAGAAATCTACACCACTCTTTTAGATGTACAAAATAAACATATTGATTTGTTTACACCCACACGTTACTTTCTCTTAATATTACTTCTTACTTTTGAAGGGCAATTTAAAATTAACTAAGACCCATAATCTAAATCTATAATTACGATTGGATGAAAGTTTAATTAATAGAAAGCATAAACACATTTATACTATATGGCACTTATTTCAACACAATCTTAAATTCTTGCACATACTTACGTCTTGGACTAAAACCACAATATCATCACAATCTTATTAAAAAAGGTTTTATAGCACATATTTATTGCGTTAAAATTTGTTAGTGTTGAAATATTGATAATTTTGTTGACCAATTTTAGTATAAAGATGGAAGGAGCTAAAATTGATTTACTAATAAAAATATTTACAATATTAATGTGATAACCTCTTATTTAAATTGAACTTTTTAATTTACTTCTTAGAAAACTATACATTTGAAACGTTATTAAATGTGTTTATAGTCGGTGTTTGTTCCGATAAACCCTCAAACTGATAACTATAATTCTAGAAGTTTTAATGGCGGTGTTTCTCAACATCCGAAAACCCATTATTTTTATGTATTTCAATGTCCATTAGCTCAAAATACGTTGTTATGACATTGTTGGGGTTGTTTCCACTATACGACCGCTTTGTTAAACAATTTTGAATACACAAATGAAAGATTTTAAATTAAAAAGAACTTATTACAAACACAATGATATGAAAGTAGATTCTCCATATTTGAATTGAAGACAATAACATTAATTATTAACCATACAATTAAAGGTTTACAGGCGCAACTAGCAGCTAAAGAAAAACTTCCCTTGAGAGCTAGCCTACCTATCAGGAAATATCAGAATGTACTGCGCCGCCGGTGTCATGAGACATCCCTGTTGTTTTTATTGTAAAAAAAACAAATAAAACTTTTCGTTTTATGAATAATTTCATAAATTCGGGTAAGAGGGGCAACTTTCATATCAGTTTATTTGTATAGAATTTGTTTTAAAAATGCAATCGTATAATAGAAAAGACCCTATTAAGATCATTTACATAAACCTCATTACTTCTTTTCACAAGAAGATAAAAAGAAATGTTTAAACTTCACTTTTTAATATAAGTTTGATTCATTTATTTCTGACCAATTCGTTTGAAATACAACACGCTATAGCTTTAATAATAGTCACCTATTTCGATCTACCATAAGTGTTGCAACTGACGACATATATATATATATATATATATATATATATATATATATATATATATATATATACATTTATATTGACGACATAATGGAAATTCCTCCATGTTAAACTTCATGTTAAACTAGCTTGTATGCTTACACAACTCAAATTGGCTGTCAATATTCACGCTACGCCGTTGAACGGATTTACTTTTTTTTAACAAATCATACTTGGCTGACGAGAGAGGTTAAATACATAATGTAATGTATTTTACATTAGAAACTGTTAAATACAATATAAAAATTTTTCAAAGTAATTAGTTATTAGGTGTTCATTTCTATTCTTAGACACTCTGGGGTGCAGTTATACGGTTCCGTAGAAAGTCTTTAAGACTGATATGATTAATATTGGATTACTATGATTATATAAGGTTTGCTAATGTAAACCTTATATTTTATTACATGTTTATAATAGGTTTATAAAAGAGAGACTAATGAAATACCCAGTGGCATTCCATGATTATTGTTTAAAGGCTATATATGTTAGGTACAACTTTGAACCAATGGAGCCTTCTTCTGAATATACATGTACATATTTTTTGTATATTGTCAGGCATTGACATTTTCCTTGTGTAAGTGAACACATGTTTTAGATTAAGGCATCTAGTGTACAGTAAATTCCGTCTGTCAGTACAAAACACCAATTGCAGTTTATAGTTTCATTAACAATAACTTTTTAACATTTTATACTCATAAACTAATTGTAGACTGAGAACCTCTATTGAACAATGTTTAAGATTTATCAATAATCTACCATCATATTTTCGGTTCCACACGGATATCCAACAAACATAACTCTTATTGTCCTTCGTAAACTGACGTAGTTAAGGCTCTAATTACTTGCCAGTCCTTTGAAAGTAGAACGGTTGTGTTGTAGAAATGGTGCACGATTACCCCGTATTGTTTGTCCCGGACACACTTCGTGAATCACAATTAAACTCTCCCTTCAGTTATGTATAATCTCTCTAATGAGTCTCACTCCCTCTACGCCTGTTTTCTTTGTGTGTTTAACAATATTGCATTGTCTAACTGTCCCATTACTTTATACGCAACCCTTCCCTTCTCTTTTCCGAAGTCAAATCTTTCACAGGTCATACTCTCAGGTAATGACGAATAGGAAACTCCAAAGATAATCCGTTTAATTAATAAGTAATTGTGTTGGTCTGTTTATGCATCTATATTGAGCGCTTTTGTTGTTAATACTGATTAAACTTTACGACTTATAACAAAATAATGTACTACGTAATTGTAAATTTCAAAAAGGCCAACAATCAATTCCGCTGTTGAATATCTCTATCTCCAATGAATAACCCGCAATAACCATTTTTCACTTTTTAAAGTTTACATTTTTATTAGCATTTCCGAAATTACTATTTTCTTGATCGGGGTAAGAATCAATATTACTTATATCACCAGATAAATATCAAACAAACACTTTTAAATATGAGTTGGATTCCAAAGCCCAAATATGTGTTTATTTTCTACGTCAATGCAACAACATAAACTCAACTGTGGGCCCGTAAACAATTAAAATTGAATTTAATCGGTCGTATCTTACTCTTTTGGACCGCAATACTCTTTCCGATTGTACGCAAGTTGTATATTTTTTATCGGGTCTAAAAATTATGCTCTTGAAAACATCTTAGATAGAAAGTAAATTAAAAGACCCGAAAGCGGACGCTTTTTAATGAAATTTGGTTTTTGTCTCCTTTTTTTTTTTTTTTTTTTTTTTTTTTTTTTTTTTTTTTTTCAAGACAAACTCAACTAAGGTACTTGAAATACCTTAGATATAAAATAAACATACACAGACGAAAGTTGACACTTTTACACGAAATTAGGTTTTCGATACAAATATGCATATATTTATTCACACATGAAAATCTCAAATAGAAGCAGTCAGAATGTTATTGAAATTTTGAGTCTCTCAGACATGGGTACTGAAATAATAAATACAAGACATGTCTACTATGTTTAATCCAATTGTAAGACTCCATCATATTACATCATAAATGCTTTCACTACGAAAGCTACGGCCTTCGATTATGAAAATTCGGTGTGTAACCGCGGGTAACAGCTGGGTACTTATAAATAACTGTGGATTACAATTTATTTAAATTAACGATATATGCCATTTGAAGCTGTATTTGCTAGTATAAATAAGATTTTTTAAATAGTACTACTTATTTCTCTATCAATATTGTACTGTAGTGAACCTCTCGTTTATGGCTTTACTCTAAATGGTGAGGTATTGGACTAATTTAAAAGTACAAATAATTATAGCATTCGTATTATTTGTAGTTAATAGATACAGTCTCATGTTACTCCTCCTAAAATTCATTCAGAATTAAAACATATTCCGAGGCGATCCATATACACTCACTATTACATACCATGTGCAAAAATAAATCTCTATACTATTTGTCTGATCGATGTTAATTCATTAGTCCAAGACATATACAGGTTGCGGTTACACATTACTTTATAAGTAAACATATACTGCCATGAAAGTTTGTTTTTAATCTGTACGATGTATATTTTTGTAGTCTTTATATTTTATATTATGGAAGTTCTTTATTTTATTTATTCCATAATTATTAAAAAGATTTATTACGAAAGCAACAATCCTATTTTGTAGAAGATTTACTCACAGTAATATACAAATGTTAAACAATAGAATGGAAAGCGGGTTCATTAAATTTTTAACCCTGTTAACAAATCACCCGGTTTGCATAGATTGTCTACTATGTGTGTTTACTGGCCAATCACTGTAATTAAACGGAATTAGGGGGCCTAACACAAATATTTGCCCAGCAATTAACTACAATAATTCTGTTTCACATTCCGTAAGTATAATTTACTAGCTTTACATTAAAATAATCTTGATTATGATTCTTTCACGCTATAAAACATTACCGTGGTATTGAATTAAAACTGTTACAATTATGTTAATTCAAATTAAAACGACTTTTTCCTTGGAATAAAATTATAAGTGTGTAAGACATCATTACATACTGATTGGTGAGCACATTATTGATTGTTATGTATACTCCTAACGTATCTACTGCTAAGTGTAAATATTAACAGTTTTCTATCTTTTATCATCAAGATTACGGCCACAATTCATAACGCGTATTTAGGAAACTTAAACCGTCTATAAACTATTAGCAAAGTCCAGTTTTTGTTGGGGCAAATCGGATTGAAAGGGATGGAGCTTACAGGATCAAAACGTATACTACACAACTACTATAGACAATTTGTAATTGCATTGATTTTAGCCAAATTAGAATAGATATTTACTGGGTGTGATGATCTCGTGATACATTTTTGTCAAGGGTGGCGTTTTGGCACACTCATGTGCCACGATCACGAAGCCCTGGGGTTTACTATTTATTTGAACAAAAACCTAAGACGTCTTCTAGTTTAAATTTAGCCAAAATTAGAATGGACATTCTACCGGTGTGATGAATGTGATGGTCACGTGATAATTTTCACCCAGGATGGCGCTTTGACACTCTTGAGCCAAGATAACGGATCCCTGTGGTTTATCATTTATTGAAACACAAACTAAAGACGTCTCTTAGTTTTAATTTAGCCAAAATTAGAATGGACATTCTACCGGTGTGATGGTCACGTGATAAATTTTCACCCAGGATGGCGTTTTGGCACACTCTTGTGCCACGATCACGAAGCCCTGGGGTTTACTATTTATTTGAACAAAAACCTAAGACGTCTTCTAGTTTAAATTTAGCCAAAATTAGAATGGACATTCTACCGGTGTGATGAATGTGATGGTCACGTGATAATTATCACCCAGGATGGCGCTTTGACACACTCTTGAGCCAAGATAACGGATCCCTGTGGTTTACCATTTATTTAAACACATACTAAAGACGTCTTATAGTTTTAATTTAACCAAAATTAGAATGGACATTCTACCGGTGTGATGAATGTGATGGTCACGTGATAAATTATCACCCAGGATGGCGTTTTGACACACTCTTGAGCCAAGATAACGGAGCCCTGTGGTTTACCATTTATTTAAACACATACTAAAGACGTCTTCTAGTTTTAATTTAACCAAAATTAGAATGGACATTCTACCGGTGTGATGCATGTGATGATCACGTGATATTTTTCACGCAGGATGGCGTTTTTGACACACTCTTGAACCAAGATAACGGATCCCTGTGGTTTATCATTTATTTAAACACAAACTAAAGACGTCTTTTAGTTTTAATTTAGCAAAAATTAGAATGGACATTCTACCGGTGTGATGGTCACGTGATAAATTTTCACCCAGGATGGCGTTTTGACACACTCTTGAGCCAAGATCACGAAGCCCTGTGGTTTACCATTTATTTGAACAAAAACCTAAGACGTCTTCTAGTTTAAATTTAGCCAAAATTAGAATGGACATTCTACCGGTGTGATGAATGTGATGGTCACGTGATAAATTTTCACCCAGGATGGCGTTTTGACACACTCTTGAGCCAAGATAACGGAGCTCTGTGGTTTACCATTTATTTAAAGAAAAACCCAAGACGTTTTGTAGTTTGATTTTAGTATAAATTGGAATGGATATTCTACTGTGTGTGACGAATGTGAAGATCATGTGATGAATGATAACCCAGGATCTGGTTTTGAGGCAGTCTTTAGACAAGACGATGGAGGTCTATGTGTAACTATTTTTAAAAACAAAAATCCAAGACGTTTTGAAATTGGGTTTTAACCAAAATTGATTAGAATATTCTATTGAATAAATAATTAATAAACCAAAAACATTTTAGCCAAAAACAACTTAGTACAAGAAGCTAAGAAATCTCTCAATGGACTTAGTCCTAAAAGGACCTTTGCCCTCGCTTTAAGAGGGACAGAGTATTCAGTTTGGGTAAGTTTGAAGGGTCACTTCCTGCCAAGATCCCATGTCGTGCTCTATATCTCAGTCATTTCAGCTTGGAAGAATGGGAGGCCAGCTAAACCTCATGTTTAAGCAAACAACTAAGGGACCTTCCACCTACTCCAAAAGTCGTCCTCCGCCGTAGTATACCTATCGATAACTCTTGCAACTCAACATATTCGGTTAGTGATTTGCCGTTCCTGGACATCTGTAAGATTGTCCAAATTTACACACACATTGGTTTTCACTATAACCAGTGTAGATTCAACTGGAAAAACTTTTCTTCTGGAGTTAACAAACACCATCAAGAGACCAGAAGCCTTTTTCTCCTGAGTGGTAATAGAGCTGGAAACTTCCAAAGCTGGGAGGTTCTACTGGCTGAGAGTTCTCGAGAGCCGTACGTTTCCTGTTGGTACTTTACCCATAAATAGCAAACATGATCACTACAAAAAGATCGGTTACCGGCAATAGTGACCAGTATATATGGCTTCCATTTTACCAAGATCTCTATTTTATAGTCACCAGGATCACTACAATAAGACCTGCTACTGTCAATCTTTACAAGTAAATATGGCTACCATTTTACCAATATCCCTACTTTATACTCCTATGGAGTAACATGAACCATCATCGAACTGGTTTATACATTGAACCTGCAAAACTTATAGTATAAGGGCAGTCTGACCGAAGAAATTGTTTTTGTGTGATTTTTAGTTTATAACACTTTATTTTTCTTTGGAATATCCTCTTTCTAACGATGTATAACACATATGGTACAGAAAATTCTAAATAAGTAAAACAATTATTTAAAATAACCTTGTACACCAAAAAGACGATCCAGCCCCGCTACTATAGTCAGACTCATAAAAGCAACCCGTGAAAATGATACCTATGACCACACCAAGCACTTCCATTTGCCTGAGGTGATACTTCAAGAGATCAAACCTATATTCAGGGATCTTGCCAAGCCAGAACTGTTGCAAAAATGTCTCAGAGGTAAATACCAAAACCCCAATGAATCTTTGAACAATGTTATCTGGAGTAAAATACTTAAAAGAACATTTGTAAATCTTGAAACCCTGAAATTTGGTGCATTTGAAGCTGTTTTGACATTCAACAGTGGACACTTAGCTAAAGTAAAATTAATGGAACACTTAGGCCTACAAATTGGAAGGAATTTACTTCAAACTGCAAGACGTCTCGATTTAGACCGTGTTTCCAAAGCTGAAAAAGCTGTTTCCGATATGGAAAAAAAAAATTAGAAGCCAAGAAATGTTGCCAAAAGGGAAGTTAGAGTACTTGTATGAGGCAGAAGATGATCCAGACAATCCTAGTTACTGTGCTGGACATTATTAAAAGAAAGAAAATTTATTTATTACATCTATTTTTTCGTTTTTTGCTGTTTAACGAAACTTAAATTTTTTTAAACTGTAACTGTATAAAACCTACACCGCTTGAGATATCTTAATGAAATTTTTAACACACATTCCTTGGCTAAAATACTAGTGCCCTAGGAGAGGGTTTTGGGATATAATTATCCTAATTTGATTTAAAAATATTTATATATTAAAATTTTAAATTTTAAACACAAAAATTTTAAAAATTCATAATTTATTTATTAAAAGAAAAAAACTAAAAACCTCTCCTAGGGCACTAAAAAAATACATGATATTCAAAATAAAACCAAAAGCAGTAAGCTATCTTAAATAGTTTTCAAGTTATGCAACATACAGTTAACATTGCGTTCTTATGGGAGTCGGACTCCCCTTAAACAGTCAGAAATTAAATGTATTCAGCACCTCATGTAACGCCCAGCCAATTAAGACATTTTAAACATTTTCGACGTATTCAAACTTTAATTTGTGCATTTTCTGTTTTAATATTATGAATAATCATATTAATTTTGAATTTTCTCCTTTATTTCAATATAAGATATTTCAGTGGAGTTTAAAACGCATCTTATATCAAATCTTAAGTATATATCGTTGTTAGATTATAATAAAATGCTACCTCTCTAAGATACCAGTGAAAGGACAATCAAAAGAGGAGGTTAACAATAACTACAAGTACTTTATAAAGTACATGTGTAGAGAAACTGCAGAAGAAATTCCTCGTCGGGGAAGGTTGTGCTTTAATAATTAACTATTCCACCCTCCGCTACCCCAGTGAGTAAACACACCCCAAAACTGCCTTCCATCGCTCACTTCGAGGTACACAAACATAACAAGAGAGAGAAAGTTCAAAGAAGTCTCGTACATGTCAAACATAATGTTATGCCGAGTTATAGAGGGTGTACACTAATAAGTGTCTTAGCCTTTCAGGCCTCATAGTAACTTTACTTTATTACACCGCACTGTTTAGGTACATGACACTAGCACGTTCGTAAACGTAGGCATTAACTAAATGCCTAAGGTTCCAACATAATTATAACTACTTAAACTACCTTTATCAATATTCCTCACTAGTTACAAAAAATAATAATAAGTTCTGTTTGTGGCACATTGTAATCCCTTCCCTGGCAACCTGGACATCTAATGTTACGGCTAGTACTCAAATAGCAAAAGAATTTGGTAGAAATTAAAAAGAGAGAATATGAAATTATGTTACCGACGGAGTTGTTGCTACAAACCTGAAACTCAAACTCGTTAGATTTAAATGGATTCATTAATCAATATTTAACATAAAAATAAACTGCTGAACCAAGACAATTGCACCTGCTCGTGTAAACCCTTGTAATCATGAATTAATTAACAATTTACAATTAACAGTTTAAGAATAAATTACTTTATTAATTATTACAAAGCCAAATGTTTTATGTAATATTTACAGCAATTTTTCGGCTTGACAACTATTTTCATATGCAAAATTAATTACTTATGGACTGAACTCATGGGACTGCTCTTGGCTGAGACAGGGCCAATTTTCAATCCAAAAGTTAAACCTTACTGGAAATTGGATATAAGCAACGTAAAAACTGTCCATGGAACTAGGCACTTAACCATAGTATAGAGGTAATAATTATACTCCGACCACCATGGTATACAGTTGTTAACACCATCTTGGATGTAAACTTTTGCTTAGCCTTTGAACATCCAATGAACACAATAATACACATACAATAATACTAAACTTAAGAACACACACACACACACACACACACACACACACACACACACACACACACACACACACACACACACACACACACACAAACAAACAAACACACACACACACACACACACACACACACACACACACAAACAAACACACACACACACACACACACACACAAACAAACACACACACACACACACACACACACACACACACACACACACACACACACACATACACACACACACACACACACACACACAAACAAACAAACACACACACACACACACACACACACACACACACAAACAAACAAACACACACACACACACACACACACACACACAAACAAACACACACACACACACACACACACATATATATATACATTTAAATATATATAATGAATATATGTCTACTTCCGATTCAAAATTGAAGTATGTGCTCTATCTTATTACGTATTAAATGCTTTCAATAACATTAAAAGCTTATTAAAATTTTTTTTATATTAGTTCTTTGCATTGGCACTCGTAAAAAGCATTTCACTCTCTGACTTCAGAACCTCAACAATTACTATTCAAACTTAAAGTCCAACGAATCTGAAGTGGATCATGCTAGTTAAAGTTATAGTCTACCAAAATATCTCTCTAGATAAAAGGCTACCCATACTTACTAACACTTTTTATATCCTAGAAAGTTGGAATTTTGCAAACGTATGCCTCATGACACAATATAAAAACTAGAGTATTTTCACGAAGATCAAACAATCATAGGGGTTGCAACATTTAGAAGAAGGTAGGAACTTCTCAATGAACTAGAAAGATTGAATCTAAAACACCGCGATTTTTTTCTCAAAATAAAAGGAAGAGATTTTTCATTCAGATCAACTACCCATAGAGTTGAAACCTAAAAAGAACTATAACCTATTAACCATCCGCTGTTCCTGAAAAATATTATTTCACATTCATGTCCCCTATCACGTAAATAGAAAAACAGCTGTGTTTTAATGAAGATCCACTATCCATAGAGGTTTAAATAGGGTTGTAACCCCTAATGAAACTTGTTTTTACTTTCCCGATTGCGTAGAGTGATTTAATTGTAAATACAAGTGGAATATGCAAATTAAGTGATATACCCGTATTAAGGACTAAGTAATATAACAGGATTAAGGACCGGAAGAAGTTTGCATCAGCCGAAGAAAGTTAATGTACAATGAGCCAAGCACTACCTATGTTCCTAACATCAGGTATTTACAAATCCGGGAGTAACAAGCCGATGCCTTATAATATGATTTATAGCTGAAAATAATAATAATGGTTATTTTATAATAAAACTGGTAAATAGATGCAGAACTTGAAACAGCGTTAAAGTTAATTATTTGCGTAAATATTTGTGCTCCTTCATGCTGTTTAATTATGGTAATTGGGGATTTTACACGCGTAATGGACAATCTATGCAAACCAGTTGATTGGATAAACAGGGTTGCAAATTCAATACACCTACTTTCCAGAATACTGTTAAACATTTGACTAGTAATTTTCACCCTATAATCACTTTAGGCTTATTAGTTTACTAAACAATAATTGAATAGTAATGGAATAAATGAAATAAACCCTAATAACCTCAACAAGCACACATAAAAGTTTGTCGTAGTGACATATGTTGAAGAATACTTGTAACTTGATTTTGGGAGTTTATTACACAACTAATATCAATATGCAATAAAAGATTTGTCAAAGAAACATAAAGCTTTGTTAATAGAAGCTTACGTGAATTGATAGATGAACACGTCTTGCATATTTGTGTATATGAATGAAATTAAAGCGTAATTAAATGGATAACTAACACCGTTTATAATATAGGAAAACAATGTAGATAATAATTTTAAATATACTATTTAATATTGTGAGCATATGGTTCATGAGAAACAGTTTAGGTATATTTGATACAATCAACCAATGCAAATTTTATTATAGTTTAAACAACGTTACGCGATGCTGTCTCGTAAAACAAGAAAATACATTGAAAGCATTGCAATGGCAATTATTACTCAAGTATTACAACTATTCTCAAAATTCAAATAAAAATATTTATACAGTTATACTCTAGCGAAAAAAAAAATCACTAATCATAATAATTTGCTCTGATTTATTTCGTATTTATTAATTTGAACATTTGTGCCAACATAGACAGATCTTGTGCTTAGGCACGAGCCTCTGTTAATATCCGTGATAATGCACAACTAGATTATATAACTTTGAATATATAGGCAATGTAAACAGTGAAGTAGTTAGACTTCATAGCATGAATAATAACCGTCTCAGATGTATACGAGTGTTAACATGAAAAGTAGCCATTGTAACATTGACTAAATGTTAGTAACAGTCACAGCGAGTATACATAACTGATGATGGTTTAACTGTGATTTACGACAAACAATACGAGAAAGTCGCTGTTGGTACACAACCGTTGTACGTCTAACGGACAGGCACGTAATTAGACTTAACTAAGTCAGTGTGCAAACACATTAAGAGTTCGGTAAATTGGATGTCCGTGTAAAAAGAAAATCTGTTCATTAAAGCTAAAATTATAGTAAATTAATCATTACAAATTTTAAAACAATGCAGTGTCTCAGCTATAAAATATAATTGAGGAATAAATTCTTACAAATTTGTTTTACCGTATTTATTAGCAGCATTTACCTTTCACGATTTTGTACAAAAGCCACTTTATGGTAAAAAAATATTAAAACTGCTTTAATTATAATTATTAGGTATATATCATCTAAGTTTTTTGCCCATTCAGTAATATTATACAATGTAACATATAGTATGTTTAATTTGAATTTAAATATGTAGAACCAAAATTATGAATAAAATTCACCTAAATTCATGTCTTGAAGGATATATTTCGTTGAAATTTGTAATATAGATGTATTATTACTTGAGATTACAAATATTACCTCATATTGTGGCTTTATTAAAATTTCTTAATGTCGAACAACAACAAAATATTAAACTTAGTAAAAAATATACGAATGTGTAAAAATAAAATGTTTAACTGTTAAATTTTAAACGAAACATTACTGGATTTTTAAATAGTAAAATTAATATATGATGAAGTTATAAAATATTAAATATGCAATCATCATATACATAATCATACATACATAATCGGGTTTTATACGATTATAGTATATATCGAGTCATCGTGAAGATCGGCTGCGGCTAAACAAATATTATAGATAAATCAGTACTACTTTCTTATTAAATCCATTATTTCTGAATGTAACTTGAGTGTTTGTTATTACGATAAAATGCATTGACTGTGTATGCATTGACTTTTTACAAAATGTATTTACAAAGATGAGCGCCAAGCCCTTTCAAAGTTTATCACTAATGATTACTCTGGAGACCTTATAACTGACGGGCTGAATATACTGAAAACTCAGTACTGCACCCTCGACTAACCATTGTTTCTGACTGTGATGTGAGCAGGTATGTGAGCACGGTGAAATGCATTGACTGTGTATCCATTGACTTTTTACAATATGCATGTATGAAAATGTTGTACTTAATGAGACCTTATAACAGACGAGCTGAATACAATATGATGAATAAAAATTTCAGAACAAATAAAGTTTGGGTTTTTAATGGTTGAAAAGCCTTTGTTAGAAATAAAGACTTGTAGGTATTACAGTTAGATGGGAACTTACAATAGAGCAACTTACCTTCCTTTTAAGTTGTATTTTGTTTGAGAGATTCAGACTTTAAAATTATAATTGTCTACAGTGCATTGAAAAAGTATGGGATCCTTCGAATTGATATTGCGTAATTAATGAAATATGGACTCAAATAGTTTTTTATTTTATTTTTATTCCATTGATAATTATGAATTTTGAGTTTAGCTCCAGTTCACCTTCCACTTAATGCAATGTCTGGAATAGGATCTGTTACAGACCATTGGTAAAGTTAGCGTTTAAACATTGTATAGATCTACAATATGAAAATAATATTTACTTATGCTATCAAGGTAACAGAATAACGTTTACAACGGCATTTTAATAAAAAAAATATTTTACGTTATTTAGCTTTTTTTAATATCTGTTCGACAAAACACAATTATGTTTAAAGGATTAGAATAAATATATTTTATATGTGTAAATGAAAATGTACGATATATTATTTAATATATCGTAATAATCGTGCTATTTATGATTATTACGATTATATTATTATGATTATAAAATAGTTGAGAAAATTAATGATTGAGTAGGGCACCCCTGCCCTACTCAATCATTCATGTACATTCATACAAAAAAATTAATGTATTTTAAAACTTAGAAAAACATTTATGTTTACTAGAATATACAGATTAAATTAATAAAACAGTTTATATCGTTTGCATTCAAGTGTTTTAATTTGCAACACTACCACTACTAATACACAAATATCAAGTTTGTGTCGTACTTTACTTCAATCTAGTGGGCTGATACATTTTATGACAGAGGAAACAACAATAATTGCGAGCAAAATTAAAATGACCGTAAAGTAGAAAATGATGGAACGTTCTTTGTCTGCTATCTACCACAACTGTTGTGAGTTGTTTCTTTTCAGAACATGTTCAACCTATCTCTATAAACAATGAACTTAACAGAACAGCAGACGAACGAGGAACGTAAAAGCTTAGAGAGAGTAATTGACAATTCCAGACTAAAGGTTCTGAGAGGTTCCTAGAGGTTCGTCGTCGTCTCGTCAGCGATTGAAATGTTTCTTCCGTTGGGAATCCGAGTTGACTTGTCTGGAGTTACTTCTCTTACTGTCTCATTTTTATATTTTATTTTTCACTGATTGTCTTGTAGGCAATACCTAAAAATTAATGTCTTGGTATCATCTTAATCACTTTCATTAAAGAAAACTAACGATTCTTTTAGGAGTTAAAACCTCAAAAAGTGATATTTGGTTTTAACCTGAAATTACTATTTATTTTGGATAATTTGATTTCAATCTAGTACTATTACTCTAAATATAAACATTTTAGCATGTTTTTATTGTATCTTGAAAATAGTGGTAACATAATTGTACACGATGGTAATAATATAAAGAAATGTCATACTGTTATCGGCTTCGATAAAAATGTGATACCTAGAATCTTTGCAGAAACCGTTTTATAGACTGTAAAACAGGCATTAGTTTCACTTTGGAGGCTAGGTCCCGCTTATCGCATCGTTAACTTTAGCTTTCATTAGCTTTTGTCATCATTAACTTTTAGCAAGGTCTTCGAGGGACAAACAGTTCTGTAATTTAGCTACTAATAACGATAAGGCAAATCTTGATCGCTTTCATCAATTATCGTACATTGTACAACAAGGAACACTACGCATTAAAAATGTGCAGTAAAACTATTCTAAGACACCACTTTGTAGATTTGTAGTCACATACTCGGACACCATAACTTCCTGAACTTCGTTAAGGACTTCGCCACTCCAAGTCTCCTTTGATACACTTCCCTCCACAACCATCTTCGAGCCACGGCATTGTGTTCCCTTTTTACACGTAATTGCTTTCCTGAAACCTTTTCGCCATCCTCACTCCGCCTTTTTACTTCCCTTGTATTCTGCTAAATGGAGTTTTTGTTTAGCCTCTTCAAAGCTCAACTAATATTCGGCATAACCTCTTTGTAGCATTCACAGACAAAGTCAAATACTCAGCTGAGGTTTTTTAGAATCATAAATGTTCTTGAACTTGTAATGAAAGAGGACAGTTTCTTATTGTATTTATGCATTTTAATGAAATATAATCGCATGAACATCAAATAGTATTGTGCTTAAGGTATCGAAATGGACAAAAGCAAATGGAGTATCGTGAAACTCTTTCGACCAACTTCCAGTAACTGGAACGTAATATTAGACCCTTCTTATATTACTGTGTGGTATTTTTAATGAGAAATACTAAATTCCTTACATATTTCGTAAGTTTATCGCTATTAAGTAAATAGAATTTTGAAACTAATTCCTACTTTAAAGTTTTCCGACTCAATAGTTAACTGAAATAATAGCAATAAAAGGTAGAATATAATAACATTCTATGTTTAACTACATCTTCTTTACGTCTAATAATGAATAGAGTGTGTGGATAATGTAAAGTATTTTTTCTAAAACAAAAAGCAGCCCTAAGAAATATTGGCACCATCACAACAAAATATGCAAAACTAAAGTAAAACAATATAATACTGATCTTTGTCAGAAACTGTAAGAGAGAAACAATAGAGTTCAGAGTTATTAGTTTAATACAGAACTTTGGTAAGTTAATAGATAGAGCTAGGCAGTTGAAAGATCTTCACACAATCCCAAGTGACTATCCAACTATAAACAGCTGTATAATCTAATCATCTTAAGCGTAAATAACAGCAACAAGTCACTCTACACGACAATATATACCAACTGATTGAGAATTTGAAGATAAGTATTAAAATTACGTTATATTAAAATACAAGCTTTATTAAACAATGACTTATTTAAGTTTAAAATTAAATATATGCCTATATTATTAATTATTATAAGATAATCTCTAAATTCTGTAATGAAAATATTTACAAATGAATATGTACGTATCTGCAGTGTGCTATTCAATTATGCGCCTTATTTTTACAGTTCTTTAGTATATTTTATTATTGTGAAGATATATTTCAAACTTTCTACAGACGTAGCTGAGGTTCCAAGAACAATTTCACACACACACACACACACACACACACACACACACACACACACACACACACACACACACACACACACACACACACACACACACACACACACACAGGCACGCACGCACGCACACGCACACACACGCACACACGTACACGCATTATAACAAAACGCTACATTTCGTAAGATACCATTAAAAGAGCATATAAAAAGAGGAGCTTAGCAATAATTACAAGAGTTTGATCATTCATACGAGTACTTGACAAAGTAAATGTTTAGAGAAACTGCAGAAGATGGTTGTACTTTAATAATTAACTAGCCTTCCTTCCGCCTCCCCTATGAGTAAAGACACCCCAAACCTGACTTACAACGCTCACTTCGAGGTACACAAACAAAACAAGCTAAACAAGGGAGAGAAAGTTCAAATAAGTCTCGTGCATGGCAAACATAAACTTATACCGTGGTATAGATGGTTGCACACTAATAAAATGTCTTAGCCTTTCAGAGCTCATAATAACTTTACTTTATTACACCGCAAATTTTATGTGCTTGACCCTATGCCCTAGCTAGATGAAACACAGCGTCTGATATGTTCTAATAAATAAATGTCTAAAGTTCTATCTTAACTCTAACTATGAACATTTCAAATAACTTAAGCAATTTTCCCCAATAATTTACAAAATAATAACTTGTCCTTATCGCACATCGCATCTCTTTAATATCTAACTGAACGTCTCAAGTTACGGGCCTTATTCCCGCAGCAATAAATTTAGTAGAAATTAAAATGAGCTACTATATAACTGTCAATCAAATTGACATTTACTCTGTCCACAGAGTTGAAACCAAAAAAGTGGGACACTCTATTTTCGTTTAATATCTTTTTTATTTTCTCATTTTAAACCAAACTTGAACACAATATTACTCTCAAGAAATAACCTAAAACACAAAAAATCAAATCATTTACTTAAAATGTATTATGTTTTAATTTTAAAAAAAAGAAAAATAATGTTTTCATACCCAACAAAAATCCGCACAATTGAGTAATAGTGTTCTTTTCAAGGAGTTCTTTTAAAAAACTTGGTGGGTTTATGTTTTCCATTTCAGAAAGTTCAGTACCTCGTATTTCCTCCCCGAGATCTGATAACAGCTTCCAGCCGCCTAGGCATGCTGTCAATCACGTTCTGTATGTTCTGTTGACCAATATTGTTCCATTCTGCCTGTACAACCTATCGAAGTTGATCCAAAGTTAGCAGCTCGCCACGTTGACTTCTAATTACTCTCCCAATCTGGCCCCAGATATTTTCTATTGGATTTAGATCTGGGCTACGTGCTGGCCACTCCATCGTACTAATTTCCACATCCTGAAGTTAGTCTTGCACCAATCTAGCGGTATGGGGTCGAGCATTGTCATGCATGAAAACAAAATCTGGCCCAACAAATCCTGCATAAACTGTAACATGTTCTGTTAGAACCTCTTCGACATACCTCTGACCATTAAAGTTCCTCTATCAAAAACAACTAAGTCCGTTCGAGCTTCCCTTGATATTCCGCCCCACACCATGATAGAGCCACCATTGAAACTGTCCCTGAGTGATATGTTACATTGCGCATATCGCTCACCTCGCCTTCCCCACACCCTTTGCCGACCATCAGGTGATCTGAGAGAGAATCTGGACTGGTCAGAGAATAATACTCGACTCCACTGGTCAATAGTCCAGTTTAAGTGGTTTCTTGCAAATCGCAAACGAGCTTGCCGATGACGTGCGGTCAGTCTTGGGCCAGTGGCAGGCCGACAAGCATTTAATTGTTTTTTCCTTCTTCTTACAGGCCATCTGCTAATATTCACTTCCTGAACCCTTCGAAGTTCATTTGCCAGTTCAACAGAAGTTGAAAACCGATTTCGTAGACTCAATGAAACAATAAACCGATCATCCCTAGCACTAGTTGCTCGGCTACGACCGGATCCGGGCCTTCCACCATAACTACCAGTTAACCTGAATCGAATAACAGCTCTATTTATGCTTGAACATGAAAATCCTGTTATCTCAGCCACCTGACACACGCTATTGCCATTTTCAACTAATGCCACCACTCTAGCCGCATTCACTAGTGAAAGAGGCATTTTAAAAGTAAAAAATGAACAGCAACTTAACAACTACAACTGTATAAGTTACAATCGGAAACAGGAATGAGGATATGGTAGCCACCAGTGATGTACAACGGTCAAGATTTGGCTTGATAAGAATAGACAAGTACATTATTACAATAACAGACATGCAGAATGAGACTAATGAACAGGTTTGTCAAATTTTTATAGGGCAATTAGCGATTTTCACTTACAACTGGAACTCATACACTATATTTATTTACGTAAATACGATTCATGCCCAAAAAGTTGATTTGAGCTAAAGGCATTTAAGAAAAACAGTGCGTCCCATTTTTTTGCACCTCAGTGTATTTTGGATTTTTCAAAACCTAATTAAAAAAATATATAGTTAAATAAACAAAAAAAAGATAATTGAATTTACAAAGTCCTTCATGTTATTTGTGCTGTATAACGCACATTGAAAGTGCAAAGGGCCTATGTATAAAATCATTTCTTACAAACACAAAAAAAAACATAACCGGCTTACATTTTTCAGTGAATGTCAAATAATAAGGTTATGAAATATTCGTGTGCTTTCTTATCTGTATTACGTACAGCTGCCACATGTGTTAGAAATTCCAAAATAAAAACTAGAAAAGCAAACTCTCGCAAACACAAACTTTATTCACAGCATAATTTTCACGTGCAATTTATCTAGACTATTTTACATTGCCATAACATTGTTAAAAGCAATTTAACATCACCGTACTGGAAAACTGAACACCTGAGCCAAGTTTTCTGTTAACGTATGAGTTTTAATAATAACATTGTTACATATTTTACATTAGTTTACTGAAAATGTATTTGTACTGTAAATGTACAATAAACAATATTTGTTAGTGTTAGGTATAAAATACTTGCTGTAAAGATATTCTAGATACACCAGTCTGACCTTGAAAGTAGAACAAACAGCCCTGATAACACGATCCTCAACCTAGAAGAGCCCCTCGATCGTAAGAATGTTTCTCAAATCCCCTTCAAATTTTCGATAACCAGGTTATATTTTAGAATGTTTTGCTAAATGTGTGTTTCAATTTACTGACGGGTATTATACAAATTTTTGTAATAGAAAACCAAAAAAGAGAATAATAGGCGTCACAGGGGAATTGAGGGTTCTGCTTGTTATACCTGGTATATTGGTTTATACCACGGCCACCAATGGTATATGTGTGTTTATTCGACCTTCATTGTTAACCATGTTATACAGGTGATATACTATAACCACCATGGTATAGTAATTGGTAGGAATTTGTTTTATAACCATGGTATAGATATGTATACCACTAAAATTATGGTATTTAGTTGTTGACACGACATTGGTTGTTAATCGTGGTATAGGGGAACAGTATATTCAATTTTCAGTTATTCCTGAGTACCCACGACAAATGTATCTAATCTAGTTTTTTTTATTTATTAATTAAATACTTAATCAAACTTAATACCTTTCTACATATATAAGTTCTCTGAAGTGTATAAAAATAGGAGAGATAGAAAACACATCTGGTTTAAGAGAGATATCGCACGCGATAAAAGTGAAATATGAAAGATATTCTGTCGAAATATGATAATTCCTACACTTCCGCAGATAGCAGAGTGCGGAAGATGGATAGACAGAGATTACAGTAAATACTCCAGCTTAGTGTAATAAATCTATTAGAGAACTTTGCCTAATGTGCATTTCTTAATAGTTTAAGATTGTAAAAACTATTTGTTATATTTGTTTACTGCTTTATTTTTTTAAATGTTCCATTGCTTTATTTATGTGTCAAATTGAACAATCCGAGGATTATGATCCACTTCTTCCGATCTCAGAAGTTCATAAGGCATAGATTTAAGTATGTAAAAATTATATAACTAATCAAAATATAGGAACATAATTAACTGTATGTACAACATATGAGCGCTAAATCTACATATCCTGATCTGACTGTACGAGGACAAATCATGTTACTGCAAACAAAGAAGATGCACGTTTCATTCAGCATTTGTAACAGAGAGAAAAGGATCATGGAACGGTCCTTGGTTTTCTCATCAATTACGCACTTTTATGAAAAATAACTTGACGAACTTCTTACTTTGGTTATGAATAACTCAAATAAAATTCTGTCCATATATTATTGATACAAATATATTAAATAGTACGGAGTATAAATTATTTAAAAAGTCGCGCTATAATAATAAATCTTAAAGCAACACTATTTTGGATTTTTCAAAACCTAATTAAAAAAATATATAGTTAAATAAACAAAAAAAGATAATTCAATTTGAATTTGCAAAGTCCTTCATGTTATGTGTGCTGTACACCGCTCATTGAAAGTGCAAAGGGCTTATATTTAAAACTAAATTGCATGACATTGTAAATACTGTACTGACTAAAGCAAACCCTTAAATACTTTTCCAACCTTTGTTTTAGACATATTAACGTCAATAAAAGAAATTAGGTTATACCGATATTAAACATTGAATGTAAGAAAGAATTTAAATCAAGACTGTTTACTACATTAGCAAAGTTATAAGAATATCTGCATCCTAGTAGCAATATAAATTTATTTACAGCTACCTATGACAATGACAAATTACTTTGAAGTTTTTTGAGACTGCTTTCAAACTTATATACTTCTCAATTATATAAAGTAATCATGATAATATTAAGTTGGTAATCACTTTGAAATTTATTCAAGTCTTAAATATAATCTTAGTAAATAGCACTACTGCTCTGTTCAAATCCCTGAATAAAACTATTGTTGAACAACGTTTTCTAACCTGAAGCAAGGTAAAAACATTTTAAAACAATGAAGGGAAATGAGAATCAACGCGGAAGCAACTTTCGTTTCAAGAGGATAAAAATACAGCTTTAAACTGAAATTGGTGTTTTCTTAAAAGAAAGGGTGCATCGCGTTTAACCTGGGAGAGGTATGAATAAAACATGGCAGCTACGACTGAAGTTTTTTTCTGAATTATTTGTTGAAGCATTTACTTCTGAGGATTATCCCTTTGTCACAGTTTTTCAACCGCCATATCTGGCCTCCCTTTCTCTCTCCCTACGAAGTTAGTATATATGAATATTAATTCATTGCTAACTCTGTAACATAAATATTTGAGTGATGGCCCTTAACGACGCTCACCTAAATTCCATGGTTTGACATTGCAGTATAATAGACTCTTTCTTGTCTATGTAGAAACAAAGTTAGTCTCGTACAAAATTTGATTAATTAATTAATTAATTATAATAATTAATTTACCTTAAACCTAAACATGTACCTGAAGATGAATTCATAGAGTTTGAAATGTACAGCGTACGAAATAAAAAAATACATCAAAAGTGTTCAAAGGTTTATTATTGTATATAATTTCATCAAACACTTTTTGAGGCTACATCTCTAATATTAATATTGATACTTAAAGTCGTAAATTTTATAATCCTAACATATTATTTGGTGAGATTACAATTCATCTTTATTTGTTTATTAATTAGGAACATTTCATAGAAATATACGTATTGCAATAGTCCCTTATGACAGAACTTTCGGGAGATCTTTTTGTGTTTTTTCAAGGCATAAACCTCAGAATAAAAAAAAAATATATATATATATAATAACAATTATTTGACTTCTTGGTATAAAATTTCCTTTCATATTTTGCCTTTGCCGTTTTCAAAAAGGTATAATACAAAAAAATAATAACAACACAGCAAACAAAATTTACAAAAGTAAATAAATAAACAAAAATTTACATAAATAAATAAACAGGAATTTTTGAACATGTGATTAACACCAAAGAGAAATATTATGAACAGAGAAAGAATTTAGAAAAAACTAATTTATGTTTAGATTTATTTATTAGTCTAAATTTTTATTTATTTATTTACTTTTGTAAATTTTGTTTGCTGTGCTGTTATTATTATTTTTATTATACCTTTTTAAAAACGGCAAAGCCAAAATATTAAAGGAAATTTTATACCAAGAAGTCCAATAATTGTTATAATAGAGCAATTCTGCATTTATACACCGAATATATATATATATATATATATATATTTGTTTATTGAAATTATATATATATATATATATCTACATATATAGTACATTAAAAATATAACAGTCTACCAAATTATATTTTTAATGAACATAATTATTTTAAGTTTAAAAAACTTGTTTACAGGTGGTTAATGGAAGAGTTATAAATTTAGAATATAGATCTGTATAAACATTTCTAGATATTATTAACTTATTATGTTTATTAGTAAAGAAGAATTTGTGAGTATGTAGGGTATGTATGTATGTTATTATTTTAATGTTATTGTGGACATTTACTGTTGTTTAATGATTGTTGCTGTGATAAATATATAGCCTATATTAACTTGTTGTTAACTTATACCATAATATTGTTATTTTTATAGTTTAGTTTTGTTATTGTAATGTTGTTGTTTGGGGTCTGTTGTTGATTTTGGTTATTGCTGTGATAAACATATAGTGTATATTAATCTGTTATTGTGGTCCATGTTATATTTTTTATAGTTTTGTTATGCTTTTGAATATTATGAATAAACATTATTAGATTGTGTTATATGTGATAAACATATAGGCCTAGTATATATAGTTATTATAATATGTTATTTATTGTGTTATAGTCTAGCTTAATAGTTTTTAATTATTTATGTAACCTGATTAAGCTTCATGAATCTATGGTGGATATGTTTGCCCTATTGTAGATAAAATCAGATACAGAGTAAACTGTATATTTTTGTTGCAGATTCTGACATAATGTTGTCAGTTGTTTGTATTTAAAATGTTTTGATGTGATGATGGGATTGTTGTTAAGAAAATGTTACAGATATATTTATAAAGCATAGCCTATAGTTTTTGTTGTTGTTGTTGATATATAAGTTGTTTTTGTTAAAGTTTATTAGTTTAAATATTATTACTTATTATTATTTATTGCTTTTTTTTAATATAAACACATGCCAAATAAAACACATGAATTTTATCTATACAATAATAAACCGTTTGCCATTGGTATGAAAGCCTAGACTAAAGAGGGGAGGAGCTGCAGGTTGTTGTGGTGGCCGCGTACTGTATTGCAGTAAGAGAGGTTAGGGAATGGAAATTCGTTAGATATGACTAAACAATATGCAATATGAAATAACTTACATTTTGGAAGGAGTAGGAAAATGAATTATTATCAATATATAAATGCATCAAAACACAATGCAATAACACATACACAATAACACAATACCAAAACACAATTAGGTTAGCACAGGGATAACACAAAACACATATCACAGACTGAATAGGCAAACAGACACATTGACATATATTTTGAATGCTGTAAATGCTACACATGGGTGAAATAAATTAATACAATTATTTATTTATTGATAATCATCTAAAATGAACTTTAATAATTAGAGCAAAATTCATGCTAGATTTTGCACGTGCATTGCAATTGCAGAAATAAACACTGGTAGTGGCGGAACAAGGAACGCCTGATGGGAGAGGGTATTTATACTTGTCTAATACCGATTGGAATTGGGTAAGGACATCGACTGCTTCTGAATATAAATCATACAATCCAATCACACTATATGACCAGTGTAAATTTGTTAGTTAGGAACATGAACTTAATTTTAAGAGTTAAGAGACCGGTTTTATCAGTGTTAATAATTTGAAATGTAAAGATAAAATAAAACAAACCTGTATGCTGTTACTCTTGCTTGTAAACTTTAACAAAGTAATGAATGCCAATTTTGATACGTAATTTAATAAATACATTGTATGGTTTAGTTAAGATAGTTTAATTTGGACCCCGCTGATAAGTGTTGTACTTAGCGGGGCCATAGAAATGTAAGCTTTTGGAAATAAACCAATTCAATTCAATTCAATATATGTAGATGGGCAGCATTTTTACATTAGATAAGTTCGTTAGCCAGTCTTAAACAATTAAAAGTTTTTAAAAGGCAGCCATGCACATTCCAGGATCTCAACCCAACTCATTCCCAATATAGAACCTAAACAATACAATCTTTTTTTATATGCGTGGTAATTATAAAAAAAATCATAAAATCAAGTATGCAATTAAACCGTTATAAGGGAATATGTTTGCAAACATGATTTCATATTAAAATTAATATCCACGTTTTTGGGAAGATATTTGTACGCCTAAAACAATGTTTGTCTTAAAAATGTTTCAAGACTACGGAGTTTTAAAGTTTTTTTAAAGTGTAAGTATTACATTAGCATGTCAATACTGAAAATTGTTGTGCAAAATTAAACACCTAATCTAGTAATACATCTTCAGTTCATCAATTAATATGATATGCACATGTAAAATATATTTTTCTTCTGACTGAGCCGAGAGGGATATTTTAATATATCGTGAGTTATGTATTATTTATTACTACTTAAACTAATTATTCACCTATTATACTCAGTAAATAATTTTTTATCCTGTTAATACCACATTCAATTACTTTCTGTAAATATACTCAACATAGCAATAACGTTAGATATAAACACTTATATGTATAACATGTCTTAGTGTACGTGTAAGGTAATACTTTTCCCTAAACGTAGTATTTTATTCATATTTATACTCTTGCACAATACCTTAAAATATTCCTCACTGTAAAGATATTTCTACTTTAGGTTCCTTCCATACAACCTATTGACAGAATGTTTCTATCAAACATTTTAAATATATGTTATAATACACCCAGTTAAACGCCACATATTGTTTAGTATAGCACTGCTATTTCCATATTCGTTTAGTTTTATTTCAAAATATTCAATAATACTACAGCTTCAACAATTTTCACACTGAATTACAGCTTAAGGAAGTATTGTACATATTTCATATACCTATTTTGTGTCAAAATTTTATTTATTTTAAACATCTCATTAAGTTTACCAGCCAGCAAATCTTTTTAACATTAATTAATTACCAAAGTGATTTTAGTCAAACTTCGTTGGCAATGTCTGTATAAATACACTGTGAAGTTCTGGCACGACTTTAATAATGAGAGGAAAGTAAGTTTTCTTCAATCTAAACAATGCAGTGAGATAAGGTTTCGTCTTAGTTTCGACTTTTCACAATGATCGCTCTCTAAAATAATCACCTTCTCATTTAACGAGATTCTTTCTAAACATAATTTATTCTTAAACAACTATGGATTTTCAACAGGAATTGTGTTAAATTGCCTTCCATTTTTACTCAATTGTTATTCAAAAATAAATTAATTTCTATTTCACAACACACTTTGTTTCGCTAGAAGTTACTCATAAAGGAATGTCTAATGATAACCTATTATTAATTAATTTTAAATTTAAGACAGGAAGATTGCGACACTTGTGATTGCAGTCTTAACCCATTTGTTGACGTAACTTTATCACAAACCTTTAATGAAAACAATAGCTGAAGTAGACCAGTTTAAATAAGTCTTTGCGGAATATTTACAGAACCCTGAAAAGATTTACCATGTTTTACTTATATCTTGGGAATATTGCAGCTTTTCAGCTTACCCAAAGTGAAGGGAATTCTTCAAAATGGAAAACAACCGATATCCTTCTTTGGAAGTGAAAGTATTATTTTCTTAAATAATTTAAACACGAATTTCCGTAAAACTGTAGTAAATAACTCAGGCCTTTTAGGAGCCTTCAACTGTTCAATATGACTTCTTACATAAAGAAGAGCGTGATATATTAAATAAAAATATATGGCCTTTTGAGCTGAATATAATTTAAAATTGTCATGTGTGGAGATCAAATTAATTGTTTGTTATTAAAATACATGTTTATCAGTTTCATATAATTCATGTAAATATTCTTAATTTAAAACATTGTAATCACTAGTTTTAATAACATAAAATGTATGTAAATGTTTAGATGTTTAAAAAAAGATTTCCCACGCTTAGTTTGTAATTTAAAACAATGTAAAAGCAAATATTTTTGGATATAATGTTTAACTATAACAGTTGTTATTAAAATCAATGAATGGACCAATGTTATGTTATGGGTACTTGTAATATAGCAACCAATGTTCAATTATATTCTTGCTTAATATTAAAAATGTATGTGCTGAAAATATATTTCTGATCTCTGATGTTATGTAAAATGAACTAACGTAATTTGAATATTGATATAATGATATATGTGCTAGTACATGTGAGTGTGTTGAATTGATGATCGAACGTATTAATAAATCCTCTCACAATCGTCCTAGCTTAAAATATATTTTTAGCAAAGTTCTAACCACAACCTTACATGATCAACGCCAACCTTACAATTACAAAACACTTAAATATTACTTTTCTGAATAAAATATGTAAATAAGCTATGTATTAAACAATTGTTTATGAAACTTTGTATCACTGTTACAAACTTTAGTTAATAAAATACATATATTTTAAAAGAAACTTATTACAGTTAAGGGACCTAAGTTAAACAATAGTAGATCAAATGATGTATTCCTGTACGTAATAAGTAAAAACTGCCTCTAACTGAAACCCTGAAACTCTGCTAAGTTTGGAACTCTCCAGACAAGCTCGTTGTTATTTAGGCTGGTTAGTTGTCCCTTGTTATGTTTTATTCATAGCTTTATAAGGGTAAGTAGATCCTCCCTTTCTGTCATGAAAACACAGATTGTACTTAATGTTGTATTTTACTCACCCCTGAACTAGGGTAGGGTACGATATCAAACAATTCTTTGGAACTGTAAATTACAAGTTATATATATATATATATATATATATATATATATATATATATATATATATATATATATATATATATATATATATATATATATAAAAGGCATACACCTGAATAGTTGTTACTTGACCACTCATTGGTTTTGTAAGTATTTTGATAGAGAACCCTTAAATGTTAGTTCATACGAAGTACATATAGACACTCCATTTCTCTAAGAGTTAGCTTCCACCCCTCACACCGAACGTCCATCCATCCACTGGACGGATTTAACGCCTTGGACTTCCACCGGTACTATCTCACACCGCAAACGAACGAATTTATTTGCATGTTGTCTTTCTGTTAAGTTGCGATCTCCTTCAGTTAAACATTTAAATTATGCCATTTAGTGTATCTTGGTCTAACAGTGATTTTGCTGACAGTTCCAACAGTGATGAAAATACAGTCATACTGTATTCACCTAGTAATTGAAAACATTGATTGAAAACAGCGAGAAAGAGAGAGCGCGCGCGTGTGTTTGTGCGTGTTTGTGCGTGTGTGTGTGTGTGTGTGTGTGTGTGTGTGTGTGTGTGTGTGTGTGTGTGTGTGTGTGTGTGTGTGTGTGTGTGTGTGTGTGTGTGTCTATCACGTAAATACTATTTGACCGTTTGTACTTAATACATTTCAAATGATCTTTTTTAGTTTTTCTAGTTATTATATATTCCAATTTCTATTACGAAAATCCCTCCGGCTAAGCCTCACTGGTCTGTAAAGTTGCGAAATATTAATTGAAAGAGCCTGTTGAATGTTATCCACTGTAATATAATAACTGTAATAAATATAATCAACAGAAGTTCAAACATGTTGTATGCTTAATTACTTTTACCACTATTTTCAATCTGTTTACATTTATAGTCTTGGAAGTATAGAGTAAGCTTGGTAGTTAAAATTTCTTATTTATACATTTCTGGTTCTGCTGTTGAGCGTAAAGTAAGCAAATATTCTAATAAGATAATTTAAAATTCTTAGTAAAAATATACCATTAACTGTACGTTGTAGCGAATATATTGTAGACTTCTCAGACCTACTTATACATATAACTTCTTGATCAGGGCAACAAAGCAAACTAAATTGTGTGGGACTAGAAATATCTTATACTGGAAATAAATTACAATGGCCATAAATATACAGTTTTTAATATTTTCGTAGCAATAAGGCAAGTTCAACATTGGCGTCGGAAACAAACTAGAAGTGCTGTTACACGTGCAAGGCGTACGAAATTGCGTGCGAAGTCGCAGTAACTGTTAGTAGATTATATATAATTACGCTAGCTATATATGTTTGCTTAATTTAGTAAAACCAATATTGATTTGTACAATTTTTTACAATCTGTAACGTATTAATATATTTCTTTTTGTGATTTTCAGTAGTTCAGTTTTCAGTGTGTTCAGTAGAAAAACACTATTTGTTTATTTTATTACTTACTATAAGTACTGGGATATTTTCCAACTTTCTAAATAATAACAGTGATATTACTTTCATAAATAGTAAAACATATTATGAATAAAACGCCCATCCACTCGATTTGCCATGTGAAATGTTCTCTTTTATGTATTACAAATATAAATTTAAAATGAAAACCTATATTTGCAATGGAAATAAACTACTGTCGAATCAAGAACTGCTCATTTTTGTTAACCCGATATCGTTGCAATCTTCTTATGCATTATTTTTTCTTTCATAATATTTTTTATAACAGTTTCATCAAATCGGCCATCCATTTAATAACTATATATTACTAAACATTATTTCTTCTTCAAGCCTTTTACTTATTTTTTTACTTTACTCAATGTTTTAAAATACTTTACCCAAAATGGTGCATCGACTCTTAAATTGGATATTGAAATTTGTTCCAATTTATACAATCGTTTTTATTTATTTCACCAAAGACTTAGAAGTATGAAAATATTTGGTCTTTATTTATAAAATATGAACACATCACAAAATATAAGATTTATTTTATTCTAATAACTGAAAGTCAGGATTATCCATTTTGAAATCTAGAATTCATAAAAAAACTCCAAAAAGGCCAGAAAAATATAAAAATAATGAGAGGAAAATTAGGTAAAGCGATATAAATAACTCAAAATAACAATGATAAAACGACGGTATTGAGTGAGAATCATTATAGAAATCCACAACGCGCATTAGGTGAGCCCAAGCTGGTTCTACACATCATAGCTTTCGTTCGCCTAATCGTACATAGTGTTTAAAATAATACTCGTACACACTTGTAGCTCTCATCCCTCTTAGAGAGCTTAAGCCTCCACTATTAAAGCAAAAAATTAATCACCAGTACACATTTATCGTACAAGAATAAGTCAGCTAAAATCAATGTGTGATTATTAGGAAAACAAGGTTTTTGGTTAGTGTTAGTGGATATACATAGTAGCTGTTCTATTTTTTCAGATTTTCAAGAAATTCCGTTAAAACCTCATTTAAGTATTCACCTTTGTCTGAGAATGCTTCAAAGAAGACATTCACATTCAGAATATGGAGCTTTGCAGAAGTCAAACAAAAACTCCAATTAGCAGCATACAGGCAAGTAAAAAGGGTTAGAGTGGAGAGCGAAACTGCTTCAGAAAAAAGAATTGCGTGTAAAAAGGGAACACAATACAGTGACTCGACGATGGAGGGGTGGAGGGGGTGTATCAAGGGACGGCTGAAGTGGAGACGGACTCCTTAACGAAGTTAGGGAATGTGAGGGTGTCCAAGCATGTGGCTATAGACTTACTCAGTAGTATTGTAGAACAGTTTAATCAAAACCACATTTTTAATTCGGTTTGTTCTTTGTTCAAATGTACAACCATTAAGAATCAAGATTTCCTTATCGTTTTCTGTAAAGAGATTACAGAGTTATCTGTCGTTGGAAATCCACACTAAAAGTTAACGATGACCCAAGCCACTGTTAATGATGCCATAAACGGGTACTGGCCTGCAAAATGAAACTAATGCCTTGTTTACAGTCTATAAAACGGTTGCCGCGAAGATCTCGTTTATTTTTATTGGTAAGTAAGAGATCATTTCGTGCGAATGAAAAGATGATTTAGAAATCTCTACCACTCTTTTAGATGTACAAAATAAACATATTGATTTGTTTACACCCGTACGTTACTTTCTCTTAATATTACTTCTTACTTTTGAAGGGCAATTTAAAATTAACTAAGACTCATAATCTAAATCTATAATTACGATTGGATGAAAGTTTAATTAATAGAAAGCATAAACACATTTAAATTATATGGCACTAATTTCAACACAATCTTATATTCTTGCACATACTTACGTCTTGGACTAAAACCACAATGCAAATCACAATATCATCACAATCTTATTAAAAACGGTTTTATAGCACATATTTATTGCGTTAAAATTTGTTAGTGTTGAAATATTGATAATTTTGTTGACCAATTTGAGTATAAAGATGGAAGGAGCTAAAATTGGTGTACTAATAAATTATACACAATATAAATGTGATAAAATCTTATTTAAATTGAACTTTTTAATTTATTTCTTAGAAAACTATACTTTTAAGACGTTATTAAATGTGTTTATAGTCGGTGTTTGTTCCGATAAACCCTCAAACTGATAACTATAACTATAGAAGTTTTAATGGCGGTGTTTTCAACATCCAAAAAGCCATTATTTTTAGGGAGTTCAATGTCCATTAGCTCAAAATACGTTGTTATGACATTGTTGGGGTTGTTTCCACTATACGACCGCTTTGTTAAACAATTTTCAATACAAATATGATTGATTTGAAATTAAAAAGAACTTTTTATAAACACAATAATACAAAAGTAGATTCTCCATATTTGAATTGAAGACATTATTAATAAAATTAAACGTTCTACATGCGCAACATACAGGTGCTGCCCCGCGCTAATAGCAGCTAAAAAAACTTCCCTCGAGAGCTAGCCCACCTATCAGGAAATATCAGAATGTACTGCGCCGCCGGTGTCATGAGACATCCCTGTTGTTTTTATTGTAAAAAAAATAAATAAAACTTTTCGTTGTATGAATAGTTTCATAAATTCTGGTAAGAGAGGCAACTTTCATCTCAGTATATTTGTATAGAATTTCATTTATAAATGGGATTGTATAATAGAAAAGGCCCTATTAAGATTATTTAAATAAAACACGTCATTACTTCTTTCCACAGGAAGATAAAAAGAAATGTTTAAACTTTACCTTTTAATATAAGTTTTATGCATTTACTTCTGACCAATTCGTTTTAAATACGACCCGTTAAAGTTTTAATAACAGTCGCCTATTTTAATGCACTATAACTGTTGCAAACTGACAACATAATGGAAATTCCTCCATGTTAAACTTCACGTTAAACTAGGTTGTATGCTTACACAGCTCAAATTGGCTGTCAATATCAACGCTACGCCGTTCTGATTCTTTACCTTTTTAAAATATCATACTTGGCTGACGAGAGAGGTTAAATACATAATGTGATACATTTTACATTATAAACTATTAAATACAATATAACAATGTTTCAAAATATTTAGTTATTAGGTGTTCTTTCTATTGTTAGACACTCTGGGGTGCAGCTATACGGTTCCGTAGAAAGTCTTTAAGACTGATATGATATTAGTAAACCATATATTTTATTACATGCTTATAATAGGTTAATAAAAGAGAGACTAATGAAATACCCAGTGGCATTCTATGATTATTGTTTAAAGGCTATATATGTTAGGTACAACTTTGAACCAATGAAGCCTTCTTCGCAGTATACGTGTACATATTTTCTGTATATTGTCAGGCATTGACATTTTCCTTGTGTAAGTGAACACAAGTTTTATATTAAAGCATCTAGTGTACAGTAAATTCCATCTGTCAGTACAAAACACCAATTGTAGTTTATAGTTTCATATAACGTTTTAAAAGTTGAACTTGCACTTGTTAAATGAGAAAACACTAAGTACTATGCAATCAATTTTTGGTTTTTATGATTAGTGAACAAATTTGCATATTTATGAAAATATTATTTTTAAACTATACTTTATAGTTATTAAAATTAATGGAACAATTACACGTAGATACAAGAAAAATACAAAATCAATTAATTAATCGATTCCTCTCTTTATTTTATATTTGAAAGTGTGTATAATTTATCTAATATTTATACTTTTAGAGTCAATAATATATGTTTAATATTTTACATTATACAATTTACAAAATTAAAATAAACCCCGAGGTAATGTAAATTAGTGATTTAAAAAATCAAAAACCGCATTCAATTCTCTTTTATAGCTTTAGATGATTAAACAGTGCCTCCAAAAGAGGCCTTCCCATCGCTACAGGTCTGACCTTTACCTGTAATATTATCATCAACAACGAAATGTTCCAAAAGATTGTAAGGCGATTAAGAAAATTTGAATCTTTACACTCAATCATGTACCGTAGCTCCAGAACTGTGTTAACTCATTCGATTTCCTTTATTACCGTTACGTAAAAAACATATTAACATTCTGACTTTGGGAAAATATCAAATTTTGTCAAAACTCTAAACAAAATCAGCAAACTCATTAAATTAAATACTGCAGTACCTATTTTGAAAATGTATTTATTTACTACCATATAACAGCACTCAAGCCTAGTTTTAAGCTGTGAAACAACTTTAGTACTTGTTACTGATATATAAATCTATAGTATGCACGTATATTACATATATGATAAAAATATTTATGTTTTTCTTCTTATCGGATTTTAAATATTCATTTATTTAACTACGCACTCTAATAATTAAACTTTATTTTTGTGAGACCTTTTGCGTTTAATGAAGACATTATCAGAAACTTCATTTCCATTTATGCGCTATGATGATATTTTCTTTGAAATCAAAAGTTCTCAAAAAAGTAAAATTGAATTAATGAAGTTGTACCGACAGTTAGTTTTATTACGTATAATATATATATATATATATTTCCAACCCCTTTTATCGCTATTACTTAGTATTATTATTTTCTACCGTGTTCTCGGAACGAAATACTGGTTAGAATAGCATTTTAATTGGCACGCGTAATAATCGTTTCTCTCTTGAACTTTAGCCGAATAGCTGCCTAACGAACGGAAGCTCGCGCGTCTTGTCATTTATATTTTTTTTTTATTATAAATTAGTCTTTTATGCGATACTTATTTAAAAAATGTTTTATTAAGTAAATTTTTAAATAATAAAAGTAATTATCTGTGCTGATGTTTTATTTTCATAATTTAAAAATTTAAAAATTAACTAACTCGCGATGATGGAGCACGACCACGTTGCCGTGATTATAAGTTGTCTTGATAAATGGCTGATCCTGTCGCGATTTTGTTTTAGGTAAGTCGTATTCTCCTGCTCTATTGTACAATACTTCGAGTAGATTGCATCCTTCTTCCACTCTACTTTGTTTATTCCTTCCTTTTTGCGACTATAGCCACAATTTCGAGTACACAGTATGTAATTTTTAAATTAATTAGTAAATGTTTTATGAATACTAACTCTTCACTTAATGGTAGGTTTTAAGTAGTGACCTTGAAATTTAAACGCTCACAAATACCTGATAACCAGGTAATAATATATCCCAGTAAATGTGGATTTATAGGATTACAATTCCTACATTAGTGTCTTTTAATAGACTGAGAACCTCTATTTAACAACGTTTAAAGATATATTAACCAATTACCACCATATTTTCGGTCCCACACGGATATCCTACAAACAGAACTCTTATTCTCTTTCGTAAACTAAACTTACGTAGTTAAGTTTAATTACTTGCCAGTCCGTTAAAAGTACAAAGGTTGTGTTGTAGCAATGGTGCACGATTACCCCGTATTGTTGTCCCGGACACACTTCGTGAATCACAATTAAACTCTCCCTTCAATTATGTATAATCTCTCTAATGAGTCTCACTCCCTCTACGCCTGTTGTCTTTGTGTGTTTAACAATATTGCATTGTGTAACTGTCCCATTACTTTATACGCAACCCTTCCCTTCTCTCTTCCCAAGTCGAATCTTTCACAGGTCATACTCTCAGGTAACGACGAGTAGGAAACTCCAAATGTAATCCGTTTAATTTATAAGTAATTAATTGTGTTGGTCTGTTTATGCATCTATATTGAGCGCTTTTGTTGTTAATACTGATTAAACTTTACGACTTATAACAAAATAATGTACTATGGAATTGTAAATTTCAAAAAGGCCTACAATCAATTCCGCTGTGGATTAATATGTCTATCTCCAATGAATGACCCGCAATAACCATTTTTCACTTTTTAAAGTTTACATTTTTATTAGCATTTCCGAAACTATTTTCTTGATCGGGATAAAAAATAATATTACTTATATGATCAAATAAATATCAAACAAACGCTTTTAAATATGAGTTGGATGACAAAAGCTCACATATGTGTTTATTTTCTAGGTCAATGCAACAACATAAACTCAACTGTGGACACATAAATAATTAAAATTGAATTTAATCGGTCGTATCTAACTTTTTTGGACCGCAATAACGTTTCGATTGTACGTAAAGTGGTAATTTTTTTTTCGGACTAAAAATTATGCTCTTGAAAACATCTTAGATATAAAGTAAATTAAAAGAGTCGAAAGCGGACGCTTTTTCATGAAATTTTGTTTTTGTCGGTACATATTTTCTTGGTTGGGGCACAAGTCAAACTCAACTAAGGTACTTGAAATACCCTAGATAGAAAATTAACAGATGGAAGTTCACACTTTTACACGAAATTAGGTTTTCGGTACACATGTGTATATATTTATTCATACATGAAAATCTCAAATAGAAGCAGTCAGAATTTTATTGAAATTTTGAGTCTCTCAACATAGGTACTGAAATAATAAATACCTGATATGTCTACTTATGTTTAAACCAAGTGTAAGACTCCATCATATTACATCATAAATGCTTTCACTACGAAAGCTACGGTCTTCGATTATGAAAATTCGGTGTGTAACCGCGGGTAACAGCTGGGTACTTATAAATAACTGTGGATTAAAATTTATTTAAATTAACGATATATGCTGTTTGAAGCTGTATTTGCTAGTATAAATAAGATTTTTTAAATAGTACTACTTATTTCCCTATCAATATTGTACTGTAGTGAACCTCTCGTTTACGGCTTTACTCTAAATGGTGAGGTATTGGAGTAATTTAAAAGTACAAATAATTATAGCATTCGTATTATTTGTAGTTAATAGATACAGTATCATGTTACCCCTCCTAAAATTCATTAAGAATTAAAATATATTCCGAGGCGATCCATATACACTCATTATTACATACCATGTGCAAAAATAAATCTCTATACTATTTGTCTGATCGACGTTAATTCATTAGTCCAAGACATATACAGGTTGCGGTTAAACATTACTTTATAAACTAGACCAGTGAACAAATTCCATCAAGAATATGGTAAACATATACTGCCATGAAAGTTTGTTTTTAATCTGTACGATGTACATTTTTATAGTCTTTATATTCTAAATTATGGAAGTATTTTATTTTATTTATTCCATACTTATTAAAAAGATTTATTACCAAAGCAACAATCTTATGTTGTAGAAGATTACTTTCAGTAGTACACAAATTTTAAACGGTAGAATGGAAAGCAGGTTCATTAAATTTTTAACCCTGTTAACAAATCACCCGGTTTGCATAGATTGTCTACTACGTGTGTTTACTGGCCAATCACCGTAATTAAATGGAATTAGGGGGCCTAACACAAATATTTGCCCAGCAATTAACTACAATAATTCTGTTTCACATTCCGTAAGTATAATTTATTAGCTTTACATTAAAATAATCTTGATTATGATTCTTTCACGCTATAAAACATTACCGTGGTATTGAATTAAGACTTTTAAAATTATGTTAATTCAAATTAAAACAACTTTTTCTTAGGAATAAAATTATAATTGCGTAAGACATCATTACATACTGGATGGTGAGCACATTATTGATTGTTATGTATACTCCTAACGTATCTACTGCTAAGTGTAAATTAACATTTTTCTATCTTTTATCATCAAGATTACGGCCACAATTCATAACGCGTATTTAGGAAACTTAGACCGTCTATAAACTATTAGCAAAGTCCAGTTTTTGTTGGGGCCAATCAGATTGAAAGGGATGGAGCTTCCAGGATCAAAACTTATACTACACAACTACTATAGACAATTTGTAATTGCATTGATTTTAGCCAAATTAGAATAGATATTTACTGGGTGTGATGATCTCGTGATACATTTTTGTCAAGGGTGGCGTTTTGGCACACTCATGTGCCAAGATCACGAAGCCCTGTGGTTTACCATTTATTTGAACAAAAACCTAAGACGTCTTCTAATTTAAATTTAGCCAAAATTAGAATGGACATTCTACCGGTGTGATGAATGTGATGGTCACGTGATAATTTTCACCCAGGATGGCGCTTTGACACTCTTGAGCCAAGATAACGAAGCTCTGTGGTTTACCTTTTATTTAAACACATACTAAAGACGTCTTCTAGTTTTAATTTAACCAAAATTAGAATGGACATTCTACCGGTGTGATGGTCACGTGATAAATTTTTGACCCAGGATGGCGTTTTGACACACTCTTGAGCCAAGATAACGAAGCTCTGTGGTTTACCATTTATTTAAACAAAAACCCAAGACGTCTTGTAGTTTGATTTTAGTCTAAATTGGAATGGATATTCTACTGTGTGTGACGAATGTGAAGATCATGTGATGAATGATAACCCAGGATCTGGTTTTGAGGCAGTCTTTAGACAAGACGATGGAGGTCTATGTGTAACTATTTTTAAAAACAAAAATCCAAGACGTTTTGCAATTGGGTTTTAACCAAAATTGATTAGAATATTCTATTGAATAAATAATTAATAAACCAAAAACATATTAGCCAAAAACAACTTAGTACAAGAAGCTAAGAAATCTCTCAATGGACTTAGTCCTAAAAGGACCTTTGCGCTCGCTTTAAGAGGGACAGAGTATTCAGTTTGGGTAAGTTGGAAGGGTCACTTCCTGCCAAGATCCCATGTCGTGCTCTATATCTCAGTCATGTCAGCTTGGAAGAATGGGAGGCCAGCTAAACCTCATGTTTAAGCAAACAACTAAGGGACTTCCACCCACTCCAAAAGTCGTCCTCCGCCGTAGTATACCTATCGATAACTCTTGCAACTCAACATATTCGGTTAGTGATTTGCCGTTCCTGGACATCTGTAAGATTGTCCAAATTTAAATGACACATTGGTTTTCGCTATAACCAGTGTAGATTCAGCTGGAAAAACTTTTCTTCTGGAGTTAACAAACACCATCAAGAGACCAGAAGCCTTTTTCTCCTGAGTGGTAATAGAGCTGGAAACTTCCAAAGCCGGGAGGTTCTACTGGCTGAGAGTTCTCGAGAGCCGTACGTTTCCTGTTGGTACTTTACCCATAAATAGCAAACATGATCACTACAAAAAGATCGGTTACCGGTTATAGTGACCAGTATATATGGCTTCCATTTTACCAAGATCTCTATTTTATAGTCACCAGAATCACTACAATAAGACCTGCTACCGTCAATCTTTACAAGTAAATATGGCTACCATTTTACCAAGATCCCTACTTTATAGTCCTATGGAGTAACATGAACCATCATCGAGCTGGTTTATACATTGAACCTGCAAAACTTATAGTTTAAGGGCAGTCTGACCGAAGAAATTTTTTGTGTGTGATTTTTAGTTTATAACACTTTATTTTTCTTTGGAATCTCCTCTTTCTAACGATGTATAACACATATGGTACAGAAAATTCTAAATAAGTGAAAACAATTATTTAAAATAACCTTGTACACGAAAAAGTCGATCCAGCCCGCTACTATAGTCAGACTCATAAAAGCAACCCGTGAAAATGATACCTATGACCACACCAAGACCTTCCATTTGCCTGAGGTGATACTTCAAGAGATCAAACCTATATTCAGGGATCTTGCCAAGCCAGAACTGTTGCAAAAATGTCTCAGAGGTAAATCCCAAAACCCCAATGAATCTTTGAACAATGTTATCTGGAGTAAAATACCTAAAAGAACATTTGTAAATCTTGAAACCCTGAAATTTGGTGTATTTGAAGCTGTTTTGACATTCAAAAGACACTTAGCTAAAGTAAAATTAATGGAACACTTAGCCCTACAAATTGGAAGGAATTTACTTCAAACTGCAAGACGTCTCGATTTAGACCGTGTTTCCAAAGCTTAAAAAGCTGTTTCCGATATGGAAAAAAAATTAGACAGCCAAGAAATGTTGCCAAAAGGGAAGTTAGAGTACTTGTATGAGGCAGAAGATGATCCAGACAATCCTAGTTACTGTGCTGAACATTATTAAAAGTAAGAAAATTTATTTATTACATATATTTTTTTGTTTTTTTGCTGTTTACCGAAACTTAATTTTTTTAAACTGTAACTGTATAAAACCTACACCGATTGAGATATCTTAATGAAATTTTTAACACACATTCCTTGGCTAAAATACTAGTGCCCTAGGAGAGGGTTTTGGGATATAATTATCCTAATTTGATTTAAAAATATTTATATATTTAAATTTTAAATTTTTAAACACAAAAATTTTAAAAATTCATAATTTATTTACTAAAAGAAATAAACTAAAAACCTCTCCTAGGGTACTAGAAAAATACATGATATTACAAAATAAAACCAAAAGTAGTAAGCTATCTTAAATAGTTTTCAAGTTATGCAACATACAGTTAACATTGCGTTCTTATGGGAGTCGGACTCCCCTTACACAGTCATAAATTAAATGTATCCAGCACCTCATGTAACGCCCAGCAAATTAAGACAATTTAAACATTTTAGACGTATTCAAACTTTAATTTGTGCATTTTCCGTTTTAATATTATGAATAATCATATTAATTTTGAATTTTCTCCTTTATTTAAATATAAAATATTTCAGTGGAGTTTAAAACGCATCTTATATCAAATCTTAAGTATATATCGTTGTTAGATTATAATAAAATGCTACCTCTCTAAGATACCAGTGAAAGGACAATCAAAAGAGGAGGTTAACAATAACTACAAGTACTTTATAAAGTACATGTGTAGAGAAACTGCAGAAGAAATTCCTCGTCGGGGAAGGTTGTGCTTTAATAATTAACTATTCCACCCTCCGCTACCCCAGTGAGTAAACACACCCCAAAACTGCCTTCCATCGCTCACTTCGAGGTACACAAACATAACAAGAGAGAGAAAGTTCAAAGAAGTCTCGTACATGTCAAACATAATGTTATGCCGAGTTATAGAGGGTGTACACTAATAAGTGTCTTAGCCTTTCAGGCCTCATAGTAACTTTACTTTATTACACCGCACTGTTTAGGTACATGACACTAGCACGTTCGTAAACGTAGGCATTAACTAAATGCCTAAGGTTCCAACATAATTATAACTACTTAAACTACCTTTATCAATATTCCTCACTAGTTACAAAAAATAATAATAAGTTCTGTTTTTGGCACATTGTAATCCCTTCCCTGGCAACCTGGACATCTAATGTTACGGCTAGTACTCAAATAGCAAAAGAATTTGGTAGAAATTAAAAAGAGAGAATATGAAATTATGTTACCGACGGAGTTGTTGCTACAAACCTGAAATTCAAACTCGTTAGATTTAAATGGATTCATTAATCAATATTTAACATAAAAATAAACTGCTTAACCAAGGCAATTGCACCTGCTCGTGTAAACCCTTGTAGTCATGAATTAATTAACAATTTACAATTAACAGTTTAAGAATAAATTACTTTATTAATTATTACAAAGCCAAATGTTTTATGTAATATTTACAGCAATTTTTCGGCTTGACAACTATTTTCATATGCAAAATTAATTACTTATGGACTGAACTCATGGGACTGCTCTTGGCTGAGACAGGGCCAATTTTCAATCCAAAAGTTAAACCTTACTGGAAATTGGATATAAGCAACGTAAAAACTGTCCATGGAACTAGGCACTTAACCATAGTATAGAGGTAATAATTATACTCCGACCACCATGGTATACAGTTGTTAACACCATCTTGGATGTAAACTTTTGCTTAGCCTTTGAACATCCAATGAACACAATAATACACATACAATAATACTAAACTTAAGAACACACACACACACACACACACACACACACACACACACACACACACACACACACACACACACACACACACACACACACACACACACACACACAAACAAACAAACACACACACACACACACACACACACACACACACACACAAACAAACACACACACACACACACACACACACAAACAAACACACACACACACACACACACACACACACACACACACACACATACATACACACACACACACACACACACAAACAAACAAACACACACACACACACACACACACACACACAAACAAACAAACACACACACACACACACACACACACACACACACACACACACACACAAACAAACACACACACACACACACACATATATATATACATTTAAATATATATAATGAATATATGTCTACTTCCGATTCAAAATTGAAGTATGTGCTCTATCTTATTACGTATTAAATGCTTTCAATAACATTAAAAGCTTATTAAAATTTTTATATTAGTTCTTTGCATTGGCACTCGTAAAAAGCATTTCACTCTCTGACTTCAGAACCTCAACAATTACTATTCAAACTTAAAGTCCAACGAATCTGAAGTGGATCATGCTAGTTAAAGTTATAGTCTACCAAAATATCTCTCTAGATAAAAGGCTACCCATACTAACACTTTTTATATCCTAGAAAGTTGGAATTTTGCAAACGTATGCCTCATGACACAATATAAAAACTAGAGTATTTTCACGAAGATCAAACAATCATAGGGGTTGCAACATTTAGAAGAAGGTAGGAACTTCTCAATGAACTAGAAAGATTGAATCTAAAACACCGTGATTTTTTTCTCAAAATAAAAGGAAGAGATTTTTCATTCAGATCAACTACCCATAGAGTTGAAACCTAAAAAGAACTATAACCTATTATATTAACCTTCCGCTTATTTCACATTCATGTCCCCTATCACGTAAATAGAAAAACAGCTGTGTTTTAATGAAGATCCACTATCCATAGAGGTTTAAATAGGGTTGTAACCCCTAATGAAAGTTTTTTTTTACTTTCCCGATTGCGTAGAGTGATTTAATTGTAAATACAAGTGGAATATGCAAATTAAGTGATATACCCGTATTAAGGACTAAGTAATATAACAGGATTAAGGACCGGAAGAAGTTTGCATCAGCCGAAGAAAGTTAATGTACAATGAGCCAAGCACTACCTATGTTCCTAACATCAGGTATTTACTAATCCGGGAGTAACATGCCGATGCCTTATAATATGATTTATAGCTGTAAATAATAATAATGGTTATTTTATAATAAAACTGGTAAATAGATGCAGAACTTGAAACAGCGTTAAAGTTAATTATTTGCGTAAATATTTGTGCTCCTTCATGCTGTTTAATTATGGTAATTGGGGATTTTACACGCGTAATGGACAATCTATGCAAACCAGTTATTGGATAAACAGGGTTGCAAATTCAATACACCTACTTTCCAGAATACTGTTAAACATTTGACTAGTAATTTTCACCCTATAATCACTTTAGGCTTATTAGTTTACTAAACAATAATTGAATAGTAATGGAATAAATGAAATAAACCCTAATAACCTCAACAAGAACAAATGCAAGTTTGTCATAGTGATAAATGGGGAAGAATACCTTTAACATGATTCTGGGAGTTTATTACACAACTAATATCTTTAAGCTTAAGCAACATAACACCGTGCTCAATAAGAGAGGAGTCATCCTGGACCTGATTTTTTCATCTGACCTCCATAGTATTGTGGAACCAGCATTGGATATCCTAATTTACCTTGATCACCCCGCCCTAATCTGGGATATGGTCTTGAACTCATCTCCGCCCCCTTCACGAGTCACTTTCATTCCAGACCTAAAACGCTGTGATCTCATTGCAGTATTCAACTGGCTATCAAACCAATCCTACCCTGTAGTAACTTCAAACAACGTAGAACACTGTTACTCTACCTTCTGCGCTGACCTTAGCTCTATAGTGAGAGCAAATTGCCCTTTGAAAAAAATTTGTGCCTCTGTTTTCCCGTCATGGTATTCTTCTGAGTTAAAGGACTTCATCATCCGTAAAAAAACTGTACACAAGCTCTACAAGTCAACCCTTAAGTATGAACATCTGTTAAACTTCAAGCAGCTCAGGTACCATTGCAGACTGTTGGTCTCTCACTGTCGTCAACGTTTTATGAACCGCATTAACCAGTCAGTTATAAGCAACCCTAAGCTCCTCTGGGGCTTTGTAAACCAACTGAGAAATGTATCATCTTTCCCCACCAAGATTACCTTCGAAGGTAGGACGGCTGAAGACTCCGATTCTATCTCTAACCTATTTGCTGACTACTTCTCCACAATCTTCAAGGAACCAGCAAGTGAGCCCCCAACTTACAACTACACCAAGTCAAAGAACATATCAATCTGGCAAACATCTGCTGTGACCGTCGAGAGGAAACTAAAAAATCTCAACCCTGACAAAGGAGCTGGTCCTGACAACATCCCTCCTTCTGTACTGAAGTTCTGCAGCTCAATTCTCGCTCCTCATATCTCCATCTTTTGGAATTGCTTCTTCTCTTCTGGCATATTTCCCTCCTGCTTAAAGCCCGGTTTTATTGCACCTATATTTAAATCCGGTGACCGCACAGAAGCTAAGAACTATAGGCCCATAGTTATGCTCTCTTCTCTCTCAAAAGTATTCGAATCTCTCATAATGGATGGCCTAAAGTTTGAGCTGAAACACACAATTATTCCTGAACAACACGGTTTTATGAGTGGTAAATCTACAACCACTAATCTTGCCTTATTCCACCACTACATAACATCACAAGCACCTTATGGCTAAACTTGATGCCATGGGATTCTCAAACTCTCTTTTGACGTTCCTTCATTCCTATCTCAGAGATCGTACACTCAAGGTTAGATGTGGAGGCGCTATTTCTCGGTCATTAAGTGCTTTATCAGGGGTTCCCCAGGGATCTCTCCTCGGGCCTCATCTGTTTAACCTCTTTATAAATGATATTGACCACTGCCTTGAAGTTGAGCTGCTACTATTTGCTGATGATGCAAAGATTTTCATAGAAATAAACTCTTTTACTGATCACCAACTGCTTCAATCAGCACTTTTCCATATCGAAAAATGGTGCCTTATGAACGCTATGGACCTTAATATATCTAAATGCGCTGTGATGACCTTTTCAAGATCTTTTACACCCTGTCTCTTCAACTACTCTCTTTACAACACCGTTCTTCATCGAGTAGATAAAATAAAGGACCTTGGCGTCATCACAACACCAACTCTTCACCCTGCTGAGCACATCCAATACATCTGTAATAGAGCAAACTCAACTCTTGGATTTATCTTCCGCTCTACTCGTAATCTTTCAGTAGACGCCCTGCTGATCCTCTACAAAGCACTTGTTCGTCCTCTCCTGGAATACAACTCTTCCATCTGGTCACCTTCCCAAGAAGGACTCAAAACACAACATGAAAGAGTTCAGCATCGTCTTGTCAGAACAGCTGGGTTCAGAGATGGCCACCACTACATGAATGTTCCAATTGCTGGTTATCAACTACAGCATGGCCTTGCTCCTCTTGAGGCTCGTAGAAAGATACATGATCTTATATTTCTCCACAAGATCATCATCGGAAGCATTGATTGCCCGCAACTACTCAACAAAATCTACTTCCATGTTCCTGGGCATACGAGACTGCGAGACACCTTTGCAAGACTGTACTATTCAACGACCTACCAACAACAGAGTACGATACCTCGACTTCTACGCAGCGGAAATGAGATGGGACATCTTGTTGACTTCTTCGCCACCAGCCCTGCTAGATTTCGAGAAGAAATCATCAAATTAGTATATGGCACTCTATAATTCTGTTTCAACTATACCTTTTTTTCTGTTTTTACTCGCCTTTTTTTAGTAGTACTTTGTTATATATTATAGTCTTTGCATTTAAATTGTTCGATATTGTTGTTGTATTTATAGTTTATTGATTAATTCATGTACCTGTTCTTGTCGATCTTGTTTAATCAACCCTGTTTTGCTTGACTCTCTGTGCATCTTAAATCTCAAAACGTTTCTTGTTATATTGTCAAATGGTTACCTGTTGTTGTTATTGAATTATTGTTATCTATTGATTTAGTCGTTATCAAGTTATTGTTATCCAATTGTATCAGTTGTTGTATTCGCTTGTTGCACTCTTATTCTATATTGTTATGTTATTTTACTATGTAATGGTATTGTAAAAGTGGCGATTGCCGTGAAAATAAATAAATGAAATGAAATATCAATATACAATAAAACATTTGTGAAAGAAATAGAAAGCATTGTTAATAGAAGCTTACGTGAATTAATAGATGAATTAATTGCGCTGCTGCGTATATGAATGAAATTAAAGAGTAATTAAATTAATGAACACCGTTCATAATGTAGGAAAACAATGTAGATAATAATTTTAAATATACTACTTAACATTGTGAGCATGTGGTTCGTGAGAAACAGTTTAGGTATATGAGATACAATCTTAGGAAAGTTATTAAATTAAAAATATTTTATTATACTTTAAAGAACGTGATGCTGTCTCATAAAACAAGAAAATACATTGAAAGCATTGCAATGGCAATTATTACTCAAGTATTGCAACTATTCTCAAAATTCAAATAAAAATATTTATACAGTTATATTCTAGCGAACAAATCAATAGTCATAACAATTCGCTATGACTTATTTCGTAATTATTAATTTGAACATTTGTGCCAAGATAGGCAGATCTTTTATGTAGGCATGAGCCTCTGTTAACATCCGTAATAGTTCACAACTAGATTATATAACTTTGAATATATAGGCAATGTAAACAGTGAAGTAGTTAGAGTTCATAGCATGAATAATAACCGTCTCAGATGTATACGAGTGTTAACATGAAAAGTAGCCATTGTAACATTGACTAAATGTTAGTAACAGTCACAGTGACTATACATAACTGATGATGGTTTAACTGTGATTTACGACAAACAATACGAGAAAGTCGCTGTTGTAACACAACCGTTGTACGTCTAACGGACAGGCACGTAATTAGACTTAACTAAGTCAGTGTGCAAACACATTAAGAGTTCGGTAAATTGGATGTCCGTGTAAAAAGAAAATCTGTTCATTAAAGCTAAAATTATAGTAAATTAATCATTACAACTTTTAAAACAATGCAGTGTCTCAGCTATAAAATATAATTGAGGAATAAATTCTTACAAATTTGTTTTACCTTATTTATTAGCAGCATTTAACTTACACGATTTTGTGCAAAAGCCACTTTATGGTAAAAAAATATTAAAACTGCTTTAATTATAATTATTAGGTATATATAATCTAAGTTTTTTGCCCATTCAGTAATATACTGTATTATACAATGTAACATATAGTATGTTTAATTTGAATTTAAATATGTAGAACCAAAATTATGAATAAAATTCACCTAAATTCATGTCTTGAAGAATATATTTTGTTGAAATTTGTAATATAGATGTATTATTACTTGAGATTACAAATATTACCTCATATTGTGGCTTTATTAAAAATTTTTAATGTCAAACAAAAACAAAAATATTAAGTTTAGTAAAAAATATACGAATTTATAAAAATATAATATTTAACTGTTTCATGCTTGCATGAATTTTAAACGAAAAATTACTGAATTTTTAAACAGTAAAATATATGATGAAGTTAAACAGATTAAATATACAATTTTGTATAAAGTTTAATAGTTAAAAATCCAATTACACGAGTATAGTATATATCAAGTCACCGTGAAGATTGGCTCCGGCTAAAAAAATATTATGGATAAATCAGTACCACTTTCTTATTAAATCCATTATTTCTGAATGTAACTTGAGTAGTTGATGTTATTACGATAAAATGCAGTAACTGTGTATGCATTGACTTTTTACAAGACGTACGTACAAATATGAGCGCGAAGTCCTTTCAAAGTTTATCACTAATGATTACTTTGGAGACCTTATTACAGACGGGCTGAATATAGTGACAAATCAGTACTGCACCCTCGAATTACCATTGTTTCTGACTGTGATGTGAGCAGGTATGTGAGCACGGTGAAATGCATTGACTGTGTATCCATTGACTTTTTACAATATGCATGTATGAAAATGTTGTACTTAATGAGACCTTATAACAGACGAGCTGAATACAATATGATGAATAAGAATTTCAGAACAAATAAAGTTTGGGTTTTTAATGGTTGAAAAGCCTTTGTTAGAAATAAAGACTTGTAGGTATTACAGTAAGATGGGAACTTACAATAGAGCAACTTTCCTTCCTTTTAAGTTGTATTTTGTTTGAGATATTCAGACTTTAAAATTATAATTGTCTACAGTGCATTGAAAACGTATGGGATCCTTCGAATTGATATTGCGTAATTAATGAAATATGGACTCAAACAGTTTTTTATTTTATTTTTATTCCATTGATAATTATGAATTTTGAGTTTAGCTCCAGTTCACCTTCCACTTAATGCAATGTCTGGAATAGGATCTGTTAGAGACCATTGGTAAAGTTAGCGTTTAAACATTGTATAGATCTACAATATGAAAATAATATTTACTTACGCTATCAAGGTAACAGAATAACGTTTACAACGGCATTTTAATAAAAAAAATGTTTTACGTTATTTAGCTTTTTTTAATATCTGTTCGACAAAACACAATTATGTTTAAAGGATTAGAATAAATATGGTTTATATGTGTAAATGAAAATGTACGATATATTATTTAATATATCGTAATAATCGTGTTATTTATGATTATTACGATTATATTATTATGATTATAAAACAGTTGAGAAAATGAATGATTGAGTAGGGCACCCCTGCCCTACTCAATCATTCATGTACATTCATACAAGAAAATTAATATATTTTAAAACTTAATAAAACAGTTTATATCGTTTGCATTCAAGTGTTTTAATTTGCAACACTACCACTACTAATACACAAATATCAAGTTTGTGCCGTACTTTACTTCAATCTAGTGGGCTGATAACAGAGGAAACAACAATAATTGCGAGCAAAATTAAAATGACCGTAAAGTAGAAAATGATGGAACGTTCTTTGTCTGCTGTCTACCACAACTGTTGTGAGTTGTTTCTTTTCAGAACATGTTCAACCTATCTCTATAAACAATGAACTTAACAGAACAGCAGACGAACGAGGAACGTAAAAGCTTAGAGAGAGTAATTGACAATTCCAGACTAAAGGTTCTGAGAGGTTCCTAGAGGTTCGTCGTCGTCTCGTCAGCGATTGAAATGTTTCTTCCGTTGGGAATCCGAGTTGACTTGTCTGGAGTTACTTCTCTTATTGTCTCATTTTTCTATTTTATTTTTCACTGATTGTCTTGTAGGCAATACTTAAAAATTAATGTCTTGGTATCATCTTAATCACTTTCATTAAAGAAAACTAATGATTCTTTTAGGAGTTAAAACCTCAAAAAGTGATATTTGGTTTTAACCTGAAATTACTATTTATTTTGGATAATTTGATTTCAATCTAGTACTATTACTCTAAATATAAACATTTTAGCATGTTTTTATTGTATCTTGAAAATAGTGGTAACATAATTGTACACGATGGTAATAATATAAAGAAATGTCCTACTGTTATCGGCTTCGATAAAAATGTGATACCTAGAATCTTTGCAGAAACCGTTTTATAGACTGTAAAAACAGGCATTAGTTTCACTTTGGAGGCTAGGTCCCGTTTATCGCATCGTTAACTTTAGCTTTCATTAGCTTTTGTCATCATTAACTTTTAGCAAGGTCTTCGAGGGACAAACAGTTCTGTAATTTAGCTACTAATAACGATAAGGCAAATCTTGATCGCTTTCATCAATGATCGTACATTGTACAACAAGGAACACTACGCATTAAAAATGTGCAGTAAAACTATTCTAAGATACCACTTTGTAGATTTGTAGTCACATACTCGGACACCATAACTTCCCGAACTTCGTTAAGGACTTCGCCACTCCAAGTCTCCTTCGATACACTTCCCTCCACAACCATCTTCAAGGGACAATAATAATAATAATAATAATATTTTTATTGCGGTAACAATTATAAAATTGCATACAAACGTCATAAATAAATATTTAAATAGTAAAAAGGTAGGCCTAAACTTCATTCACTCACGCACACAGTCACATGGTTCTCTCATTCACTCTCATCTTCATTCTCACCAGACAATCCTGCCACTGCCACACCAGAACCAGAGGATTGATGGTGTTGGTTTTGAATTTCGTCCCAGCGGCTCTCCATAAACTCGTCAACCGAGTAAAACACCCCCGACAGCAAAAGATGTCTTAGTCGAGTTTTAAATTTTTTTTTGTCATTCAATTGTTTGATCTCTTCAGGGAGCTTATTGATTAGCTTGACACCAACCTCAGACGGCAAACGTTCGAATGCTGCAGTTCTGTGTTGTCCCTGCCTCTAGTCCCGTACTGGTGAACGTCCCTGCCTTGAACCAAGTTACACTTAGAACGGCAGTACAGGACAACCTCCAGGATATAGAGACAGGGCAAAGTCAGCAATCCAAGCTCCCTGAAGGTGTTTTTGCATGAATCTCTGAAGTTCAATTTTGAAATGATTCGGACAGCTTTCTTTTGACTTCTAAATACACGTTCGAATTTGTATTTAGAACAGCTGCCCCACAGTCTCAAACCGTATGTCAGATGTGGATATACCAAGCCAAAGTAGGCCGTTCTTAGTATATCCAAAGAGCAGAATTTTGCAAGGTTCCGTAAGGCATAAATGCCTGAGGAAACCTTTGAACAAATGCCGTCAATGTGATCGTCCCAAGTCAGCCCTCGATCTAGGTGCATTCCGAGGAACTTGGTGGAATCAGTTTCTTCTATTAGAACATCATCCGCCATCACGGCAGCGAAGTTGTCAGGTTCTTGCTGCCGGAGAAAAAAATTGACGACGCTTGATTTGGAACTGTTGGCCCTCAGATTTAGTTTTGAAAAATACTGAATACATGAATTCAGTTCTAAAAATGAGTTGATTTCTAATTCATCTTTTGTTTTTGCTCTGATGCAGAGAGTTGTATCGTCAGCATACTGAACCATCCTCCCCGTAAGGATCGATGAGTTCAATCTGTTGACGTACACAAGGAAAAGGACAGGTCCAAGGATAGATCCCTGTGGGACACCATAAGTCATTTTAACCTTTCCTGACAGGGTATTCGCAATCTGCACACACTGGCTTCTATCCCTGAGGTAAGACGAGATCCAATTGTGCGGCAGACCTCGAATACCACATGTCGTCAACTGGTACAACAGTGTTTCGTGATGTACACAGTCGAATGCTTTAGAGAGATCTAGAAATATGCTTAACACATGTTCTCTTCTCTCCAGGCCATCGACAACTGTATCGATTAGGTCTGTGACCGCATCGATTGTTGATTTGTTTTTTCTGAAACCAAATTGTTCGGAACAGAGGATTTCAAAACGATCAAGAAAATTTTCAAACCTGACAAGAAAAATCTTTTCAAAAACTTTGCTCATAACTGGGAGGATTGAAATTGGACGATAGTTGCTTGCAAGGCAAGGATCGTCTTTTTTGAAAATGGGTGTGACTTTCGCAGATTTCAAAAGGGAGGGGAAAATGCCTTGGGCGAAAGACAAGTTGATCAAATTTGTGAGTGGAGCCAAAATATGCTTAGAGCAACGTTTGAGCAGCCACACAGACATGCCGTTGATGTCACATGATTTTTTTGGTTTCAATCCCTGTATCACGCGGGCCACCTCTTCCTCACTCACTGGAGACAGTGCCATGGATGAGACCGGTCCCATCGATGACACTTCGCTGCAATTGAGGCCTTTGAATGATGGGTCAAGTGATGCAACAGATGAAAAAAATGAGTTGAATTCACTTGCCACTTTAGAGGGATCTGAAATAATTTCGTCCTGGATTTTGAGCTTTGGAATTTGGAAGGTTTTTGGGCAATTTGGCTGTGTTGTTACATTTTTAATAATGCCCCAAGCAGTTTTGGAAAAGTTTTCGCAATTTTTCAATTTTGTTTCAATTTCACGTGCTTTTGCAGATTTTATTGTTTTCCGATATTTGCTCTTGAAATTTCTAAAAAAAGTTTTAAATTGTTCATTTTCGGTGCTAATGTAAATCGAATGATAAAATTTGAGCCGTTCACGTAATTCTAAAATTTCCTTCGTCACCCAAGAATTTTGTTTTGCTTGTTTGCGCTCTTTAAAATGATTGAAAGGACAAGTTACATTTAAGTGATAAACAAAAAGATTATGAAACGCGGTGTAAGCTTCATCTGCGCTTTCAAGATTGTCTAAAAACGACCAGGACTCATTTTTTAAAAACGTATTCAAAAGGGCAATGTTTTCCGAGCTAGTGTCTCTTTTGATTTTGGATGACGGGTGTTTAATTTCTGGTTGAAAGTTACTGATAGTGGTCTCCTGAGCGAAGTGGTCAGAGATGGCCGCATTGAAAACAGTGACTGAGGCGTTTGGAATGTTTGTGATGACGTTGTCGATGGCTTTACTCGATGTGGCGGTCACTCGTGTTGGCGTGTTTACTGACCAGATCAATCCGAAAGAATTTAGGATGTCGCGTAGCCGCTGGGTCAGGGGATTGGTGTGGTCTAAAACATCAATGTTAAAGTCGCCAGTTATGATAAACTTGGACGACTTCAAACAGATAGAATTTAGAAGATTTTCAAAATTTTCAAAAAAAATATTGCTGCATCCGTTTGGAGAACGATATAAACCAATAATTGTAATTTTATCATCAGAATTCAGGCCGATTTGTATTCCATCCACTTCAAAATCTAAATCACAACTGTGAGTCAACTTGTGTGGAAGGAATTCAATATCAGATTTTACGAAAATTGCCACACCTCCCCCTTTAAAATGAGTTCGATCGTAAGATGTTGCCAATTTATAGTTGTCAATCCTGAACAGTCTGACTGTTTCAGGTTTGAAACCATGTTCAGAAATAACAAAACGTCAGGATGCAGTTCGCGTGCCATGAGCGACAGCTCGTCTGCTTTGTTGGTGGCAGTCTGTGCATTTTGATGCACAACCGAGAAAATGTTGGTTGAATTTTGAATTTTGTTGGTTTGATGTTTTCTGTGGAATTTTTGACGCAAATTTTGACGCTCTGGCTCTGATGTGTCTATCCTTCTTTTACATTGGTTAAAAACCGACAGTTTTTTTGTCCAGAATCATCACCGTTCTGTAACAAACAAACAGTTCTGTAATTTAGCTACTAATAACGATAAGGCAAATCTTGATCGCTTTCATCAATGATCGTACATTGTACAACAAGGAACACTACGCATTAAAAATGTGCAGTAAAACTATTCTAAGACACCACTTTGTAGATTTGTAGTCACATACTCGGACAACATAACTTCCCGAACTTCGTTAAGGACTTCGCCACTCCAAGTCTCCTTTGATACACTTCCCTCCACAACCATCTTCGAGCCACGGCATTGTGTTCCCTTTTTACACGTAATTGCTTTCCTGAAACCTTTTCGCCATCCTCACTCCGCCTTTTTACTTCCCTTGTATTCTACTAAATGGAGTTTTTGTTTAGCCTCTTCAAAGCTCAACTAATATTCGGCATAACCTCTTTGTAGCATTCACAGACAAAGTCAAATACTCAGCTGAGGTTTTTTAGGATCATAAATGTTCTTGAACTTGTAATGAAAGAGGACAGTTTCTTATTGTATTTATGCATTTTAAGTAAATATAATCGCATGAACATCAAACAGTATTGTGCTTATGGTATCGAAATGGACAAAAGTAGTTACGTGAAACTCTTTCGACCAACTTCCAGTAACTGAAACGTAATATTAGACCCTTCTTATATTACTGTGTGGTATTTTTAATGAGAAATACTAAATTCCTTACATATTTCGTAAGTTTATCGCTATTAAGTAAATAGAATTTTGAAACTAATTCCTACTTTAAAGTTTTCCGACTCAATAGTTAACTGAAATAATAGCAATAAAAGGTAGAATATAATAACATTCTATGCTTAACTACATCTTCTTTACGTCTAATAATGAATAGAGTGTGTGGATAATTTAAAGTATTTTTTCTAAAACAAAAAGCAGCCCTAAGAAATATTGGCACCATCACAACAAAATATGCAAAACTAAAGTAAAACAATATAATACTGATCTTTGTCAGAAACTGTAAGAGAGAAACAATAGAGTTTAGAGTTATTAATTTAATACAGAACTTTGGTAAGTTAATAGATAGAGCTAGGCAGTTGAAAGATCTTCACACAATCCCAAGTGACTATCCAACTATAAACAGATGTATAATCTAATCATCTTAAGCGTAAATAACAGCAACAAGTCACTCTACACGACAATATATACCAACTGATTGAGGATTTGAAGATAAGTATTAAAATTACGTTATATTAAAATACAAGCTTTATTAAACAATGACTTATTTAAGTTTAAAATTAAATATATGCCTATATTATTAATTATTATAAGATAATCTCTAAATTATGTAATGAAAATATTTACAAATGAATATGTACGTATCTGCAGTGTGCTATTCAATTATGCGCCTTATTTTTACAGTTCTTTAGTATATTTTATTATTGTGAAGATATATTTCAAACTTTCTACAGACGTAGCTGAGGTTCCAAGAACAATTTCACACACACACACACACACACACACGCACACACGCACACGCACACACACATATGATATAATGGTACATATATGTAATGGTAGCACATTCACCCGACAAGTAAGAGATCCGGGTTCGAGTCCCGGCGGAGCAAGTACTTTTTGTGATTCAATGTTCATTGAAATAATATATATATATATATATATATATATATATATATATATATATATATATATATATATATATATACAGAAAGGATACTGAGAAAAATGCGTCAATTCTATGGTTGACGTGCACCTTCAAAGAATTTATTCCTGCCTAGGAATATGTATTATATATATATATATATATATATAATACAGTTATATATAAAAAAGTTATATATATAACATTTTATTTAGATATTTTGCAATATGATACATTTAAATTTTTGTTCACTGAGTTGGGTTCCATAGCAGCGTTAAAATAACAAAATTCCGGTGAGGTATACACAGTACTACAAAACAAGAACAACAAGCCAAAATCAAGTCTTGTAACGAATATTTAATATTCAAAATATAAATACAATATTAAGAAATATTCATTACCGCTCGGCCAAATCCCATGAATTGGCTTGCACCATCATCAATGTTGATTATACAAAATCTTCATAGGAAATGTATAGTCGACAGGTCATTTCGTATACGAGACAGTAAGATATATAAACAGACTGATATATGGAAATGTAATTTTTGCAGCCTTTTGGATAATACGCCTCTCTGCTAATTAATATTCCTAAAATGTATAAATTAAAATGTACAATAATAAATAATCATATTAATTTTGAATTTCTATCCTTATGGTGTTACAAAATATTGTAGTGGAGTTGAAGACAAATAAGTCATACCAAATGTTGAGTATAAATCACTCTTAGATTAAAACAAAATGCTACATTTCGTAAGATACCAGTAAAAGAGCATATAAAAAGAAGAGCTTAGCAATAATTACAAGAGTTTGATTATTCATACGAGTACTTGACAAAGTAAATGTTTAGAGAAACTACAGAAGATGGTTGTACTTTAATAATTAACTAGCCTTCCTTCCGCCTCCCCTATGAGTAAAGACACCCATAACCTGACTTACAACGCTCACTTCGAGGTACACAAACAAAACAAGCTAAACAAGGGAGAGAAAGTTCAAATAAGTCTCGTGCATGGCAAACATAAACTTATACCGTGGTATAGATGGTTGCACACTAATAAAATGTCTTAGCCTTTCAGAGCTCATAATAACTTTACTTTATTACACCGCAAATTTTATGTGCTTGACCCTATGCCCTAGCTAGATGAAACACACCGTCTGATATATTAAATTTTCTAATAAATAAATGTCTAAAGTTCTATCTTAAATCTAACTATGAACATTTCAAATAACTTAAGCAATTTTCCCCAATAATTTACAAAATAATAACTTGTTCTTATCGCACATCGCATCCCTTTAATATCTAACTGAACGTCTCAAGTTACGGGCCTTATTCCAGCAGCAATAAATTTAGTAGAAATTAAAATGAGCGACTATATAACTGTCAATCACATTGACATTTACTCTGTCCACAGAGTTGAAACCATAAACACACCTAAAACAGACCCCAAAATTTGTATCTTTTAACCGACTCATTCGTTAATATAAAAAACGAAATTCGTACATTATAAAACAAAACTACACTGAGGTGTAAAAAAAGTGGAACACTCTATTTTCGTTTAATATCTTTTTTTTCTTAGTTTAAACCAAACTTGAACACAATATTACTCTCAAGAAATAACCTAAAACACAAAAAATCAAATCATTTACTTAAAATGTATTATGTTTTAATTAAAAAAAAAGAAAAATAATGTTTTCATACCCAACAAAAATCCACCCAATTGAGTAATAGTGTTCTTTTCAAGGAGTTCTTTTAAAACACTTGGTGGGTTTTGTTTTCCATTTCAGAAAGTTCAGTACCTCATATTTCCTCCCCGAGATCTGATGACAGCTTCCAGCCGCCTAGGCATGCTGTCAATCACGTTCTGTATGTTCTGTTGACCAATATTGTTCCATTCTGCCTGTACAACCTGTCGAAGTTGATCCACAGTTAGCAGCTCACCACGTTGACTTCTAATTACTCTCCCAATCTGGTCCCAGATATTTTCTATTGGATTTAGATCTGGGCTACGTGCTGGCCACTCCATCGTACTAATTTGCACATCCTGAAGGTAGTCTTGCACCACTCTAGTGGTATGGGGTCGAGCATTGTCATGTATGAAAACAAAATCTGGCCCAACAAATCCTGCATAAACTGTAACATGTTCTGTTAGAACCTCTTCGACATACCTCTGACCATTTAAAGTTCCTCTATCAAAAACAACTAAGTCCGTTCGAGCTTCCCTTGATATTCCGCCCCACACTATGATAGAGCCACCATTGAAACTGTCCCTGAGTGATATGTTACATTGCGCATATCGCTCACTTCGCCTTCTCCACACCCTTTGCCGACCATCAGGTGATCTGAGAGAGAATCTGGACTGGTCAGAGAATAATACTCGACTCCACTGGTCAATAGTCCAGTTTAAGTGGTTTCTTGCAAATCGCAAACGAGCTTGCCGATGACGTGCGGTCAGTCTTGGGCCAGTGGCAGGCCGACAAGCATTTAATTGTCTTTCCTTCTTCTTACCTTCTTCTTACAGTCCATCTGCTAATATTCACTTCCTGAACCCTTCGAAGTTCATTTGCCAGTTCAACAGAAGTTGAAAACCGATTTCGTAGACTCAATGAAACAATAAACCGATCATCCCTAGCACTAGTTGCTCGGCTACGACCGGATCCGGGCCTTCCACCATAACTACCAGTTAACCTGAATCGAATAACAGCTCTATTTATGCTTGAACATGAAAATCCTGTTATCTCAGCCACCTGCCGCACGCTATTGCCATTTTCAACTAATGCCACCACTCTAGCCGCATTCACTAGTGAAAGAGGCATTTTAAAAGTAAAAAATGAACAGCAACTTAACAACTACAACTGTATAAGTTACAATCGGAAACAGGAATGAGGATATGGTAGCCACCAGTGATGTACAACGGTCAAGATTTGGCTTGATAAGAATAGACAAGTACATTATTACAATAACAGACATGCAGAATGAGACTAATGAACAGGTTTGTCAAATTTTTATAGGGCAATTAGCGGTTTTCACTTACAACTGGAACTCATACACTATATTTATTTACGTAAACACATTTCATGCCCAAAAAGTTGATTTAAGCTAAAGGCATTTAAGAAAAACAGTGCGTCCCACTTTTTTTGCACCTCAGTGTATTTTGGATTTTTCAAAACCTAATTAAAAAAATATATAGTTAAATAAACAAAAAAAGATAGTTGAATTTACAAAGTCCTTCATGTTATTTGTGCTGTATAACGCACATTGAAAGTGCAAAGGGCCTATGTATAAAATCATTTCTTACAAACACAAAAAAAACATTACCGGCTTACATTTTTCAGTGAATGTCAAATAATAAGGTTATGAAATATTCGTGTGCTTTCTTATCTGTATTACGTACAGCTGCCACATTTGTTAGAAATTCCAAAATAAAAACTAGAAAAGCAAACTCTCGCAAACACAAACTTTATTCACAGCATAATTTTCACGTGCAATTTATCTAGACTATTTTACATTGCCATAACATTGTTAAAAGCAATTTAACATCACCGTACTGGAAAACTGAACACCTGAGCCAAGTTTTCTGTTAACGTATGAGTTTTAATAATAACATTGTTACATATTCTACATTAGATTACTGAAATTGTATTTGTACTGTAAATGTACAATAAACAATATTTGTTAGTGTTAGGTATAAAATACTTGCTGTAAAAATATTCTAGATAAACCAGTGTGACCTTGAAGGTAGAACAAACAGCCCTGATAACACGATCCTCAACCTAGAAGAGCCCCTCGATCATAAGAATGTTTCTCAAATCCACTTCAAATTTTCGCTAACCAGGTTATATTTTAGAATGTTTTGCTAAATGTGTGTTTAATTTACTGACGGGTATTATACAAATTTTTGTAATAGAAAACCAAATAAGAGAATAATAGGCGTCACAGGGGAATTGAGGGTTCTGCTTGTTATACCTGGTATATTGGTTTATACCACGGCCACCAATGGTATATGTGTGTTTATTCGACCTTCATTGTTAACCATGTTATACAGGTGATATACTATAACCACCATGGTATAGTAATTGGTAGGAATTTGTTTTATAACCATGGTATAGATATGTATACCACTACCAATATGGTATTTAGGTGTTGACACGACATTGGTTGTTAATCGTGGTATAGGGGAACAGTATATTCTATTTTCAGTTAATCCTGAGTACCCAAGACAAATGTATCTAATCTTATGTTTTTTTTATTTATTAATTAAATACTTAATCAAACTTAATACCTTTCTACATATATAAGTTCTCTGAAGTGTATAAAAATAGGAGAGATAGAAAACACATCTGGTTTAAGAGAGATATCGCACACGATAAAAGTGAAATATGAAAGATATTCTGTCGAAATATGATAATTCCTACACTTCCGCAGATAGCAGAGTGCGGAAGATGGATAGACAGAGATTACAGTAAATACTCCAGCTTAGTGTACTAAATCTGTTAGAGAACTTTGCCTAATGTGCATTTCTTAATAGTTTAAGATTGTAAAAACTATTTGTTATATTTGTTTACTGCTTTATTTTTTTAAATGTTCGATTGCTTTATTTATGTGTCGAATTGAACAATCCGAGGATTATGATCCACTTCTTCCGATCTCAGAAGTTCATAAGGCATAGATTTAAGCATGTAAAAATTATATAACTAATCAAAATATAGGAATATAATTAAATGTATGTACAACATATGAGCGCTAAATCTACATATCCTGATCTGACTGTACGAGGACAAATCATGTTACTGCAAACACAGAAGATGCACGTTTCATTCAGCATTTGTAACAGAGAGAAAAGGATCATGGAACTGTCCTTGGTTTTCTCATCAATTACGCACTTTTATGAAAAATAACTTGACGAACTTCTTACTTTGGTTATGAATAACTCAAATAAAATTCTGTCCATATATTATTGATACAAATATATTAAATAGTACGGAGTATAAATTATTTAAAAGGTCGCACTATAATAATAAATCTTACATTATAAAGCAACACTATTTTGGATTTTTCAAAACCTAATTAAAAAAGTATATAGTTAAATAAACAAAAAAAGATAATTCAATTTGAATTTGCAAAGTCCTTCATGTTATGTGTGCTGTATAACGCTCATTGAAAGTGCAAAGGGCTTATGTTTAAAACTAAATTGCATAACATTGTAAATACTGTACTGACTAAAGCCAACCCTTAAATACTTTTCCAACCTTTGTTTTAGACATATGAACGTCAATGAAAGAAATTAGGTTATACCGATATTAAACATTGCATGTAAGAAAGAATTTAAATCAAGACTGTTTACTACATTAGCAAAGTTATAAGAATATCTGCATCCTAGTAGCAATATAAATTTATTTACAGCTACCTATGACAATGAAAAATTACTTTGAAGTTTTTTGAGACTGCTTTCAAACTTATATACTTCTCAATTATATAAAGTAATCATGATAATATTAAGTTGAATATCACTTTGAAATTTATTCAAATCTTAAATATAATCTTAGTAAATAGCACTACTGCTCTGTTCAATCCATGAATAAAATTATTGTTGAACAACGTTTTCTAACCTGAAGCAAGTTAAAAACATGTTAAAACAATGAAGGGAAATGAGAATCAACGCGGAAGCAACTTTCGTTTCAAGAGGATAAAAATACAGCTTTAAACTGAAATTGGTGTTTTCTTAAAAGAAAGGGTGCATCGCGTTTAACCTGGGAGAGGTATGAATAAAACATGGCAGCTACGACTGAAGTTTTTTTCTGAATTATTTGTTGAAGCATTTACTTCTGAGGATTATCCCTTTGTCACAGTTTTTCAACCGCCATATCTGGCCTCCCTTTCTCTCTCCCTACGAAGTTAGTATATATGAATATTAATTCATTGCTAACTCTGTAACATAAATATTTGAGTGATGGCCCTTAACGACGCTCACCTAAATTCCATGGTTTGACATTGCAGTATAATAGACTCTTTCTTGTCTATGTAGAAACAAAGTTAGTCTCGTACAAAATTTGATTAATTAATTAATTAATTATAATAATTAATTTACCTTAAACCTAAACATGTACCTGAAGATGAATTCATAGAGTTTGAAATGTACAGCGTACGAAATAAAAAAATATATCAAAAGTGTTCAAAGGTTTATTATTGTATATAATTTCATCAAACACTTTTTGAGGCTACATCTCTAATATTAATATTGATACTTAAAGTCGTAAATTTTATAATCCTAACATATTATTTGGTGAGATTACAATTCATCTTTATTTGTTTATTAATTAGGAACATTTCATAGAAATATACGTATTGCAATAGTCCCTTATGACAGAGGGTACATATATATCTACATATATAGTACATTAAAAATATAACAGTCTACCAAATTATATTTTTAATGAACATAATTATTTTAAGTTTAAAAAACTTGTTTACAGGTGGTTAATGGAAGAGTTATAAATTTAGAATATAGATCTGTATAAACATTTCTAGATATTATTAACTTATTATGTTTATTAGTAAAGAAGAATTTGTGAGTATGTAGGGTATGTATGTATGTTATTATTTTAATGTTATTGTGGACATTTACTGTTGTTTAATGATTGTTGCTGTGATAAATATATAGCCTATATTAACTTGTTGTTAACTTATACCATAATATTGTTATTTTTTTTAGTTTAGTTTTGTTATTGTAATGTTGTTGTTTGGGGTCTGTTGTTGATTTTGGTTATTGCTGTGATAAACATATTGTGTATATTAATCTGTTATTGTGGTCCATGTTATATTTTTTATAGTTTTGTTATGCTTTTGAATATTATGAATAAACATTATTAGATTGTGTTATATGTGATAAACATATAGGCCTAGTATACAGGGTGTACATAAAGTCCTGCACGGGTATAATATTTTCTGAACGATGACAGATAAATAAACAAGATTTGGTACATCAATACTACACCTAAAAATATACTTTTTGAAGGAACTATCAGTTTTCTGTTATATCATGGGGACGTCCCACAAGGAGTCAGAAGGAAATCTTAAATAGGAGCATAGGTCAATATGGACATCATTTTAAAGGGCTTATCTAGCAGAGTTTAATGCCGCAAACCGCACTCAAAAAGATTGATCCAGTACAAAATGGCGGCTGTTCAAAGATTTTACTTGGTTACATTTTATTAGTAGCCATAACCCCAGTAAAGCAAAACTGCAACCAAACAAATACTGCAGCTAACTACTACATTATGCTTGTCAGTTGTACAGAAGTGAATTATGACATTAGTTATCTCAAGGGTTACAAATTTGGTCCTAATATATTGATAACGGGGAAAACCTGATAACAGTATCAATTAGAAATCTATTATCTTTGGGTCGTAGTTAGGACTTTCCTATTAGCCAGTCTATTCATAGTAGGCTATTCTAGTTTTCTTGTTTTAGTAGTGCTGTCCATCCATTTTATCAGTGCGCTTTAGTACAAAAGAGTTTGTCGTATTGGTTGTAGTTCTTCAACTACACTATGTCGCTTGACGAACGTGAACATATAACACTTCTTATGATGGTTGGTTGGGGAAATAACAGACGATCACACGAGGAAGCATGCCATTTATTTAATGACTACTTTCACGAGAGGCAGCCAATTTCTAGAACAACTGTAGGGAGAACTGTTCAACACTTTATGAAAACAGGAAGTGTTTCCGATCGTCATAGGTCGCTGAGATTTCTAATTGTTACTGTTATCAGGGTTTCCCCGTTATCAATATATTAGGACCAAATTTGTAACCCTTGAGATAACTAATGTCATAATTCACTTCTGTACAACTGACAAGCATAATGTAGTAGTTAGCTGCAGTATTTGTTTGGTTGCAGTTTTGCTTTACTGGGGTTATGGCTACTAATAAAATGTAACCAAGTAAAATCTTTGAACAGCCGCCATTTTGTACTGGATCAATCTTTTTGAGTGCGGTTTGCGGCATTAAACTCTGCTAGATAAGCCCTTTAAAATGATGTCCATATTGACCTATGCTCCTATTTAAGATTTCCTTCTGACTCCTTGCGGGACGTCCCCATGATATTACAGAAAACTGATAGTTCCTTCAAAAAGTATATTTTTAGGTGTAGTATTGATGTACCAAATCTTGTTTATTTATCTGTTATCTTTCAGAAAATATTATACCCGTGCAGGACTTTATGTACACCCTGTATATAGTTATTATAATATGTTATTTATTGTGTTATAGTCTAGCTTAATAGTTTTTAATTATTTATGTAACCTGATTAAGCTTCATGAATCTATGGTGGATCTGGTTGCCCTATTATAGATAAAATCAGATACAGAGTAAACTGTATATTTTTGTTGCAAATTCTGACATAATGTTGTCAGTTGTTTGTGTTTAAAATGTTTTGATGTGATGATGGGATTGTTGTTAAGAAAATGTTACAGATATATTTATAAAGCATAGCCTATAGTTTTTGTTGTTGTTGATATATAAGTTGTTTTTGTTAAAGTTTATTAGTTTAAATATTATTACTTATTATTATTTATTGCTTTTTTGTAATATAAACACATGCCAAATATAACACATGAATTTTATCTATACAATAATAAACCGTTTGCTAGGGTTTGCCAATGGTATGAAAGCCTAGACTAAAGAGGGAGGAGCTGCAGGTTGTTGTGGTGGCCGCGTACTGTATTGCAGTAAGAGAGGTTAGGGAATGGAAATTCGTTAGATATGACTAAACAATATGCAATATGAAATAACTTACATTTTGGAAGGAGTAGGAAAATGAATTATTATCAATATATAAATGCGTCAAAACACAATGCAATAACACATACACAATAACACAATACCAAAACACAATTAGGTTAGCACAGGGATAACACAAACACATATCACAGACTGAATAGGCAAACAGACACATTGACATATATTTTGAATGCTGTAAATGCTACACATGGGTGAAATAAATTAACACAGTTATTTATTTATTGATAATCATCTAAAATGAACTTTAATAATTAGAGCAAAATTCATGCTAGATTTTGCACGTGCATTGCAATTGCAGAAATAAACACTGTTAGTGGCGGAACAAGGAACAAGGAACGCCTGATGGGAGAGGGTATTTATACTTGTCTAATACCGATTGGAATTGGGTAAGGACATCGACTGCTTCTGTATATAAATCATACAATCCAATCACACTATATGACCAGTGCAAATTTGTTAGTTAGGAACATGAACTTAATTTTAAGAGTTAAGAGACCGGTTTTATCAGTGTTAATAATTTGAAATGTAAAGATAAAATAAAACAAAGCATACAGCTGTTACTCTTGCTTGTAAACTTTAACAAAGTAATGAATGCCAATTTTGATAGGAAATTCATAAATACATTGTATGGTTTAGTTAAGATAGTTTAATTTGGACCCCGCTGATAAGTGTTGTACTTAGCGGGGCCATTGAAATGTAAGCTTTTGGAAATAAACCAATTAAATTCAATATATGTAGATGGGCAGCATTTTTACATTAGATCAGTTCGTTAGCCAGTCTTAAACAATTAAAAGTTTTTAAAAGGCAGCCATGCACATTCCAGGATCTCAACCCAACTCATTCCCAATATAGAACCAAAACAATACAATCTTTTTTTATATACGTGGTAATTATAAAAAAATCATACAATCAAGTATACAATTAAACCGTTATAAGGGAATATGTTTGCAAACATGATTTCATATTAAAATTAATATCCACGTTTATGGGAAGATATTTGTACGCTTAAAACAATGTATGTCTTAAAAATGTTTCAAGACTACGGAGTTTTAAAGTTTTTTTAAAGTGTAAGTATTACATTAGCATGTCAATACTGAAAATTGTTGTGCAAAATTAAACACCTAATCTAGTAATACATCTTCAGTTTATCAATTAATATGATATGCACATGTAAAATATATATTTCTTCTGACTGAGCCGAGAGGGATATTTTAATATATCGTGAGTTATGTATTATTTTATTAACTACTTAAACTAATTATTCACCTATTATACTCAGTAAATAATTTTTTATCCTGTTAATACCACATTCAATTACTTTCTGTAAATATACTCAACATAGCAATAACATTATATATAAACACTTATATGTATAACTTGTCTTAGTAGTCTATACGTGTAAGGTAATACTTTTTCCCTAAACGTAGTATTTTATTCATATTTATACTCTTGCACAATACCTTAAAATATTCCTCACTGTAAAGATATTTCTACTTTAGGTTCCTTCCATACAACCTATTGAGAGAATGTTTCTATCAAACATTTTAAATATATGTTATAATACACCCAGTTAAACGTCACATATCGTTTAGTATAGCACTGGTATTTTCATATTCGTCTAGTTTTATTTCAAAATATTCAATAATACTACAGCTTCAACAATTTTCACACTGAATTACAGCTTAAGGTAGTATTGTACATATTTCATATACCTATTTTGTGTCAAAATTTTATTTATTTTAAACATCTCATTAAGTTTACCAGCCAGCAAATCTTTTTAACATTAATTGATTACCAAAGTGATTTTAGTCAAACTTTGTTGGCAATGTCTGCATAAATACACTGTGAAGTTCTGGCACGACTTGAATAATGAGAGGAAAGTAAGTTTTCTTCAAGCTAAACAATGCAGAGTGAGATAAGGTTTCGTCTTAGTTTCGACTTTTCACAATGATCGCTCTCTAAAATAATCACCTTCTCATTTAACGAGATTCTTTCTAAACATTATTTATTCTTAAACAAGTATGAATCTTAAAAGGAATTGTGTTAAAATTGCCTTCCATTTTTACTCAATTGTTATTCAAAAAATAAATTAATTTCTATTTCACAACACACTTTGTTTCGCTAGAACTTACTCATAAAGGAATGTCTAATGATAACCCGTTATTATTTAGTTTTGAATTCAAGGAACGAAAATTGTGACATTTTTGATTGCAGTCTTAACCCATTTGTTGACGTAACTTTATCACAAACCTTTAATGAAAACAATAGCTGAGGTAGACCAGTTCAAATAAGTCTTTGCGGAATATTTACAGACCCCTGAAAAGATTCACTATGATTTACTCATATCTTTGGAATATTGCAGCTTTTCAGCTTACCCAAAGTGAAGAGAATTCTTCAAAATGGAAAACAACCGATATCCTTATTTTGAAGTAAAAGTATTATTTCCTTAAATAACTTAAACACGAATTTCTATAAAACTGTAGTAAATTACACAGGCCTTTTAGGAGCCTTCAACTGTTCAATATGACTTCTTACATAAAGAAGAGAGTGATATATTAAATAAAAATATATGGCCTTTTGAGCAGAATATCGTTTAAAATTATCATGTGTAGAGATCAAATTATTTGTTTACTATTAAAATACATAATTATCAGTTTCATATAATTCATGTAAATGTTCTTAATTTAGATATTTTAACTCACTAATTTTAATAACGTAAAATGTATGTAAATGTTTAGATGTTTAAAAAAAGATTTCCCACGCTTAGTTTGTAATTTAAAACAATGTAAAACCAAATATTTTTGGATATAATGTTTAACTATAACAGTTGTTATTAAAATCAATGAATGGACCAATGTTATGTTATGGGTACTTGTAATATAGCAACCAATGTTCAATTATATTCTTGCTTAATATTAAAAATGTATGTGCTGAATATATATTTCTGATCTCTGATGTTATGTAAAATGAACTAACGTAATTTGAATATTGATATAATGATATATGTGTTAGTACATGTGAGTGTGTTGAATTGATGATCGAACGTATTAATATAATAAATCCTCTCACAATCGTCCTAGCTTAAAATATATTTTTAGCGAAGATCTAACCACAGCCTTACATTATCAACGCCAACCTTACAATTATAAAACACTTTTATAATAAATATTACTTTTCTGAATAAAATATGTAAATAAGCTATGTATTAAACAGTTTTTATGAAAATTTGTATCACTGTTACAAACTTTACTTAATAAAATATAAATATTTTAAAATAAACTTATTACAGTTAAGTGACCTAAGTTTAACGATCAATCGAATGATGTATTCCTGTACGTAATAAGTAAAAACTGCCTTTAACTGAAACCCTGAAACTCAGCTAAGTTTGGAACTCTCCAGACAAGCTCGTTGTTATTTAGGCTGGTTAGATGTCCCTTGTTATGTTTTATTCATAGCTTTCTTAGGGTAAGTAGATCCTCCCTTCCTGTCATGAAAACACAGATTGTACTTAATGTTGTATTTTACTCACCCCTGAACTAGGGTAGGGTACGATATCAAGCAATTCTTTGGAACTGTGTAAATTACAAGCTATATATATATATATATATATATATATATATATATATATATACACACGATAAACTTGAATAGTTGTTGAGAGAGAGAGCGTGCGTGTGTTTCTGTTTGTATGTGTGTCTATTACGTAAATACTACTTGACCGTTTGTACTTAATAAATTTCAAATGGTCTTTTTTTAGTATTTCTAGTTATTATATATTCCAATTTCTATTTCGAAAATTTCTCCGGCTAAGCCTCACTGGTCTGTAATGTTGCGAAATATTTTTTGAAAGAGCCTGTTGAATGTTATCCACTGTAATATAATAACTGTAATAAATATAATAAACAGGAGTTCAAACATTTTGTATGCTTAATTAGTTTTACCACTATTTTCAATTTGTTTCCATTTATACTCTTGGAAGTATAGAGTAAGCTTGGTAGTTAAAATTTCTTATTTCTACATTTCTGGTTCTGCTGTTGAGCGCAAAGTAAGCAAATATTCTAATAAGATAACTTAAAATTCTTAGTTAAATATACCATTAACTGTACGTTGTAGCGAATATTAAGTATGCAATTCTTGGTCACCTAACTTTTACTACAAATTTAAAGATAGAAATAGACTTCTCAGACCTACTTATACATATAAATTCTTGATCAGGGCAACAAAGCAAACTAAATTGTGTGGGACTAGAAATATCTTATACTAGGAATAAATTACAATGGCCATTAAATATACAGTTTTTAATATTTTCGTGGCAATAAGACAAGTTCAACATTGGCGTTGGAAACAAAACAGAAGTGCTGTTACACGTGCAAGGCGTACGAAATTGCGTGCGAAGTCGCAGTAACTGTTAGTAGATTATATATAATTACGCTAGCTATATATGTTTTATTAATTTAGTAAAACCAATAACGATTTTTGCAATTACATCTGTAACGTATTAATATATTTTTTTTGTGATTCTTCAGTAGAAAAACACTATTTGTTTATTTTATTGGGATATTTTCCAACTTTCTAAATAATAAAGGTGATATTACTTTCGTAAATAGTAAAACATATTATGATTAAAACACCAATCCACTTGATTTGCTATGTTAAATGTTTTCTTTTATGTATATAAAATATAAATTTAAAATGAAAACCTATTTTTTCAATGGAAATAAACTGTCAAATCAAGAACTGCTCATATTTGTTAACATGATATCGTTGCAATCTTCTTATACATAATTTTTTCTTTCATCATATGTTTTATAACCAGTACATCAAATCGGCCATCCATTTAATAACCATAAATTACTAAATATTATTTCTTCTTCAAGCCTTTTACTTATTTTTTACTTTACTCAATGTTTTAAAGTACTTTACCCAAAATGGTGCATCGATTTTTAATTGGATATTGAAATTCGTTACAATTTACAATCATTTATTTATTTCACCAAAGAATTAGAACTATGATAATATTTAGTCTTTATTTATAAAATATGAACACATCACAAAATATAAAATTTATTTTATTCTAATACTGAAAGTCAGGATTATCAATTTTGAAATCTAGAATTCATAAAAAACTTAAAAAACGCCAGAAAAATATAAAAATAATGAGAGGAAAATTAGGTAAAGCGATATAACTCAAAATAACATTGATAAAACAACGGTATTGAGTGAGAATCTTTATAGAAATCCACAACGCGCATTAGGTGAGCCCAAGCTGGTTCTACACATCATAGCTTTCGTTCGCCTAATCGTACATGGAGTTTAAAATAATACTTGTACCCACTTGCAGCTCTCATCCCTCTTAGAGAGCTTAAGCCTCCACTATTAAAGTAAAAAATTAATCACCAGTACAGATTTATCGTACAAGAATAAGTCAGCTAAAATCAATGTGTGAGTAGGAAAACAATGTTTTTGGTTAGTGTTAGTGGATATACATAGTAGCTGTTCTCTTTTATCATATATTCAAGAAATCTCGTTAAAACCTCATTTAAGTATTTACCTTTGGCTGAGAAAATGCTTCAAAGAAGACATTCACATTCAGAATATGGAGCTTTGCAGAAGTCAAACAAAAACTCCAATTAGCAGCATACAGGCAAGTAAAAAGGGTTAGAGTGGAGAGCGAAACTGCTTCAGAAAAAAGAATTGCGTGTAAAAAGGGAACACAATACAGTGACTCGACGATGGAGGGGTGGAGGGGGTGTATCACGGGACGGCTGGAGTGGAGACGGACTCCTTAACGAAGTTAGGGAATGTGAGGGTGTCCAAGCATGTGGCTATAGACTTACTCAGTAGTATTGTAGAACATTTTAGTCAAAACCACATTTTTAATTCGGTTTGTTCTTTGTTCAAATGTACAACCATTAAGAATCAAGATTTCCTTATCGTTTTCTGTAAAGAGATTACAGAGTTATCTGTCGTTGGAAATCCACACTAAAAGTTAACGATGACCCAAGCCACTGTTAATGATGCCATAAACGGGTACTGGCCTGCAAAATGAAACTAATGCCTTGTTTACAGTCTATAAAACGGTTGCCGCGAAGATCTCGTTTATTTTTATTGGTAAGTAAGAGATCATTTCGTGCGAATGAAAATATCATTTGGAAATCTATACCACTCTTTTAGATGTACAAAATAAACATATTGATTTGTATACACCAATACGTTACTTTCTCTTCTTCTTACTTTTGAAGGGCAATTAACTAAGACTCATAATCGAAATCTATAATTACGGTTGGATGAAAGTTTAATTGATAGAAAGGATAAACACATTTACATTATTTGACACTTATTTCAACACAATCTTAAATTTGTGCACATAAATATTATGTCTTAGGCTACAACCACCATGCAAATCACAATATCCTCACAATCTTATAACAAATTTTTATAGCACATATTTATTGCGTTCAAATTTGTTAGTGTTAAATATTTATAATTTTGTAGACCATTTTGAGTATAAAGATGGAAGAAGCTAAAATTGGTTTACTAATAAAAATATACACAATATTAATGTGATAACCTCTTATTTAAATTGAATTTTTAAATTTACTTCTTAGAAAACTATACATTAAAAACGTTATTAAATGTGTTTATAGTCGGTGTTTGTTCCCGATAAACCCTCAAACTGATAACTATAACTCTAGAAGTTTTAATGGCGGTGTTTCTCAATATCCGAAAAGCCATTATTTTTAGGGAGTTCAATGTCCGTTTGCTCAAAATACGTTGTTATGACATTGTTGGGGTTGTTTCCACTATACGACCGCTTTGTTAAACAATTTTCAATACAAATATGAAAGATTTAAAATTAAAAAGAACTTTTTACAAACACAATGATATGAAAGTAGATTCTCCATATTTGAATTGAAGACAATAACATTAATTATTAACCATACAATTAAAGGTTTACAGGCGCAACTAGCAGCTAAAGAAAAACTTCCCTTGAGAGCTAGCCTACCTATCAGGAAATATCAGAATGTACTGCGCCGCCGGTGTCATGAGACATCCCTGTTGTTTTTATTGTAAAAAAACAAATAAAGCTTTTCGTTTTATGAATAATTTCATAAATTCGGGTAAGAGGGGCGACTTTCATATTAGTATATTTGTATAGAATTTATTTTATAAATGCAATCGTATAATAGAAAAGACCCTATTAAGATCATTTAAATAAAACTTATTACTTCTTTTCAAAAGAAGATAAAAAGAAATGTTTAAACTTCACCTTTTAATATAAGTTTTATTCATTTATTTCTGACCAATTCGTTTGCAATACAACACGCTATAGGTTTAATAATAGTCACCTATTTCGATCTACCATAAGTGTTGCAACTGACGACATATATATATATATATATATATATATATATATATATATATATATATATATATATATACGTTTATATTGACGACATAATGGAAATTCCTCCATGTTAAACTTCATGTTAAACTAGCTTGTATGCTTACACAACTCAAATTGGCTGTCAATATTCACGCTACGCCGTCGAACGGATTTATCTTTTTTAAAAGATCATACTTGGCTGACGAGAGAGGTTAAATACATAATATAATGTATTTTATATTAGAAACTGTTAAATACAATATAACAATTTTTCAAAGTAATTAGTTATTAGGTGTTCATTTCTATCATTAGATACTCTGGGATGCAGTTATACGGTTCCGTAGAAAGTCTTTAAGACTGATATGATTAATATTGGATTACTACGATTAAAATAAGGTTTACTAATGTAAACCTTATATTTTATTACATGTTTATAATTGGTTTATAAAAGAGAGACTAATGAAATACCCAGTGGCATTCCATGATTATTGCTTAAAGGCTATATATGTTAGGTACAACTTTGAACCAATGAAGCCTTCTTCGCAGTATACGTGTACATATTTTCTGTATATTGTCAGGCATTGACATTTCCCTTGTGTAAGTGAACACAAGTTTTAGATTAAGGCATCTAGTGTACAGTAAATTCCGTCTGTCAGTACAAAACACCAATTGTAGTTTATAGTTTTATTAACTATAACTTTTTAACATTTTATACTCATAAACTAATTGTAGACTGAGAACCTCTATTTAACAATGTTTAAGATTTATCAATAATCTACCAACATATTTTCGGTTCCACACGGATATCCAACAAACAGAACTCTTATTGTCCTTCGTAAACTGACGTAGTTAAGGCTCTAATTACTTGCCAGTCCGTTGAAAGTAGAACGGTTGTGTTGTAGAAATGGTGCACGATTACCCCGTGTTGTTGTCCCGGACACACTTCGTGAATCACAATTAAACTCTCCCTTCAATTATGTATAATCTCTCTAATGAGTCTCACTCCCTCTACGCCTGTTGTCTTTGTGTGTTTAACAATATTGCATTGTGTAACTGTCCCATTACTTTATACGCAATCATTCCCTTGTCTCTTCCCAAGTCAAATCTTTCGTAGATCATACTCTCAGGTAATGACGAGTAGGAAATTCCAAAGATAATCCGTTTAATTAATAAGTAAATGTGTTAGTCTCTCTATGAATCTATATTGAACGCTTTTTTTGTTAATACTGATTAAACTTTACGACTTGTAACAAAATAACGTACTGCGGAATTGTACATTTCAAAATGGCCTACAATCAATTCCGCTGTTGAATATTTCTATCTCCAATGAATAACCCGCAATAACCACTTTACACTTTTTAAAGTTTACATTAGTATTAGCATTTCCGAAACTATTTTCTTGATCGGGGTAAAAATCAATAGTACTTCTATCACCAGATAAATTACAAACAAACGCTTTAAAATATGAGTTGGATTCCAAAGCCCACATATCTGTTTATTTTCTAGGTCAATGCAACAACATAAACTCAACTGTGGGCCCATAAACAATTAAAATTGAATTTAATCGGTCGTATCTTACTCTTTTGGACCGCAATACTCTTTCCGATTGTACGCAAGTTGTATATTTTTTTACACAAATAAAGTTTTACATAAAAATTATGCTCTTGAAAACATCTTAGATAGAAAGTAAATTAAAAGACCCGAAAGCGGACGCTTTTTATGAAATTTCGTTTTTGTCGGTACATATGTTCTTGATCGGGGCACAAGACAAACTCAACTAAGGTACTTGAAATACCTTAGATAGAAAATAAACATACACAGACGAAAGCTGACACTTTTACACGAAATTAGGTTTTCGATACAAATATGCATATATTTATTCACACATGAAAATCTCAAATAGAAGCAGTCAGAATTTTATTGCCGTTTTGAGTCTCTCAACATGGGTACTGAAATAATAAATACCTGATATGTCTACTTATGGTTAAACCAAGTGTAAGACTCCATCATATTACATCATAAATGCTTTCACTACGAAAGTTACGGTCTTCGATTATGAAAATTCGGTGTGTAACCGCGGGTAACAGCTGGGTACTTATAAATAACTGTGGATTAAAATTTATTTAAATTAACGATATATGCCATTTGAAGCTGTATTTGCTAGTATAAATAAGATTTTTTAAATAGTACTACTTATTTCTCTATCAATATTGTACTGTAGTGAACCTCTCGTTTATGGCTTTACTCTAAATGGTGAGGTATTGGACTAATTTAAAAGTACAAATAATTATAGCACTCGTATTATTTGTAGTTAATAGATACAGTCTCATGTTACCCCTCCTAAAATTCATTAAGAATTAAAACATCTTCACATTTGTCACACCGGTAGAATGTCCATTCTAATTTTGGCTAAATTAAAACTAGAAGACGTCTTTAGTTTGTGTTTAAATAAATGGTAAACCACAGAGCTTCGTGATCTTGGCACAAAAGTGTGTCAAAACGCCATCCTGGGCGAGAATGTATCACGAGATCATAAATAAATAACAAATAAATAACAAATAAAAATGCCTTTATTGCAAGCGTTTCTCAGTATAACAACTGCTTTACAGAACAACTCTTGTCATATCTTACACTAATTACAATACTGGGAAATAAAAATAAAAACTAAAACCTATAGACTAAAGAAAACACCCAAACAAGACAAATACATTACTGTACAATCATTTTTCTTAGGTTACTTTTAAAAACAGTAACAGAAGTCTGTTTAAGGTTCTGGGGGGGGGTCATTGTACAACTTTGGGCCAAAGTAAGAAAAGCTCCTCCTCCCAAACTCATGCTTGACTCTGGGAAAGTGAAGCAGGTCACCATGGCGGACACTGCGTTGAGAGACCTCCTCCCGAAATTGGAGCTTCTCGATCAGGTACCGCGGCTCACCCAGCGCAAGCACCTTGTGGATCATGCCACATGTCAGGATCCTGCATACATTTTCCATGGGGGACAAACTGACAGCATCTCGGAAGGGTGACACATGATCAAAGCGCCTCAAATTGAAAATGAATCGAACTGCAGAGTTTTGCAGTCTTTGAATCCGATCTATGTCTCCCCTAGAGATACTGTTGCCGTATGCAGGATAGCAGTAATAAAATACAGACAGAACAAGAGAACTCATAAGCCGGAGCTTAGCGGATTCTGGCAGCAGACTTCTAAATCTGTACAGACCCCTCAGCCTACCAAGGGTATGCTGGATAGCATGAGTGACATGATCAGAAAAGGTGAGCTTACTGTCAAGCACAACTCCGAGAGTCTTGACTGACTCAGAGACAGACAGGCTCTCCCCACTGAGCCTTACTCTCACTCCTCTCTGACCAAGGACCTGCACCAGATTGTGTGGGGCAAGATGAAGGACAATGCACTTACCTATATTGAGTTTAAGGCCATTGTTAACCGACCAAGTGTTGATGTTCACTAGGTCGGAATTTATTTTCTCAATAACCTCATCAATGGAGCCAGGCTCGTATGACAAGCGCAACTGACAATCATCTGCGTACAGGTGAGCTGCACAGCTTTGAACACAACTTGGGAAGTCAGACGTATATAAGTTGAACATTATAGGTCCAAGACAACTTCCTTGAGGAACACCTCGCCTTTTGACAAGTGAAGTTGACGTCTCACTTCCCATCTTTGTAACCTAACTTCTGTCTCCTAGGTATGATTTTTACCCACTCGATTGAATTTTTGCCAAAGCCATAAAAATGCATCTTAGCGTACAAAAGTTCATGGTTAAGGGAATAAAATGCTTGTGAGTAGTCCAGCATCACTAGTGAACTACACATCCCTTTATCTTTCGCATCAATTAAGTCACTGAACAGACTTACCAGGGCAGTGCATGTGCTATGATTTTTTCTAAATCCAGATTGTGTTTTTGGTAATATGTTTACTTCGTTCATATACTGTGCTATTTGACGTGTTACTATCTTTTCCATAATCTTTGATATTGCTGGTAAAATCGAGATGGGTCTCAGTTGTTGGACACTTTTAGGGGACGTTACTTTTGTTAATGGATGAACAACACTTATTTTCCATCTCTGCGGGAACACACCGCTCATCAATGATTTGTTAATGAGATGAGTAATTGCACCCAAAGCATACGGACTCACGGCCTTAATCATTTGGATGGATATTTCATAACTACCAACAGCTCTAGATTTTATTTCATTTAGTGCTTCTTTACATCATCTTCAGTGACAGCAGAAAAGCTAAAATCATTCATCGATTCAATTCTCTTACTCGTTCTGAAGACATCGATTTCTTCAACTCTGGCTTCATTTCCATTCCCCATATTGACAAAATACTGATTGATGTCATCAAGCTTCAGTTGGTGTGGAATGTTTTCATTTCTGTTTTTTATAACTATATTACACTGTTTCAAACAAGTCCAAAAATCTTTGGGATCCTTGTTAGTGGATAATTTCTCAGTGAAAAAATCTCTCTTTGCTCTCCACACCATCCCATTCAATTCATTGCGTGTTCTTTTATACATCTCCCAATCTTTACTGTCCCTGGTTTTCCAATATATCTTACGGAGTTTGCTTTTTAGTTTAGTATGCTTGTTTATGACATCGTTCCTCCACGGGGCTTTCTTTTTTGTCACTCTCTTGCATACAATTGGAGCATGTGAATCAAATACACTTATAACATGGGTAGTGATGAAGTGCTCAATATTGTCAACCCCGTCAATGTGCATTGCTCTCTCCCAGTCAATCTCCGCGACTGCTTTGACAGCACTTTCTGGGTTGAATTTTGAAAAATCTCTATAGGTTATCATTTTTGGCTCTTTTTTCTCTTTCTTAACTTTTAGGCAACAATATATCAACTTGTGGTCCGTTATCTTCACCCCTCTATGGTCCATAATGCCTGCTGCATCGATGACGCCGGTCCTCTCGACCTCGATCGACCTGTCCACTATTATGTGGTCTAACAAGGTGGAAGAGGTTGCTGTCACTCTTGTTGGTTCATTTACTAATTGTATTGCATTGTATTCTTTCAAGAGTCGGCGTAAGTACTTGGATTCATTACAACTATTTGACAATAAATCTATGTTTTTGTCGCCCAAGTACATAATGGAGTTCGATCCGATAGCCAAGTTAACAAAGATAGAGTGAAACAAAGCTGACAGTGAGGTGTACCTTACATGTGGTGGCCTGTATACCACACATAAACCAAGCCTTACTCCCCTTATCCTCAGGACAACACAAAGAGACTCGATACCAGGGCCCACATCCTCAGTAAGTGTGTGCTGCTCGAAGGAGATTCCCTCCTTAATATACAAGGCAACGCCACCACCTGTCACCGCGTCTGCAATGCCGTGTAAGTCAGCACGCCGATCACATCGCAGAATCATCTGATAATTGTCTGATGGGGTGCCGGGGTGAAGCCATGTCTCCCATATCATCACTCCTAGCAAATATTTATTCTAATTTGGCTAAAATCAATGCAATTACAAATTGTCTGTAGTAGTTGTGTAGTATAAGTTTTGACCCTGGAAGCTCCCTCCATCCCTTTCAATCTGATTGGCCTCAACAAAAACTGGACTTTGCTAATAGTTTATAGACGGTCTAAGTTTCCTAAATACGCATTATGAATTGTGGCCGTAATCTTGATGATAAAAGATAGACAAATGTTATTATTTACACTTATCAGTAGATATATTAGGAATATACATAACAATCAATAATGTGCTCACCAACTGGTATGTAATGATGTCTTCCACAATTTTAATTTTATTCCAAGGAAAAATAGTTTTAATTTGAATTAACATAATTGTAAAAGTTTTAATTCAATACCACGGTAATGTTTTATAGCGTGAAAGAATCATAATCAAGATTATTTTAATGTGAAGCTAATGAATTATACTTACGGAATGTGAAACAGAATTGCAGTTAATTGCTGGGCAAATATTTGTGTTAGGCCCCCTAATTCCGTTTAATTACGGTGATTGGCCAGTAAACACACATAGTAGACAATCTATGCAAACCGGGTCATTTGTTAAACAGGGTTAAAAATTTAATGAACCCGCTTTCCATTCTACCGTTTAACATTTGTATATTACTATGAGTAAATCTTCTACAAAATAGAATTGCTGCTTTCGTAATAAATCTTTTTAATAATTATGGAATAAATAAAATAAAGAATTTCCATAATATAGAATATAAAGACTACAAAAAATATACATCGTACAGATTAAAAACAAACTTTCATGGCAGTATATGTTTACTTATAAAGTAATGTGGTATGTAATAGTGAGTGTATATGGATCGCCTTGGATCTGGTGCAGGTCCTTGGTCAGAGAGGAGTGAGAGTAAGGCTCAGTGGGGAGAGCCTGTCTGTCTCTGAGTCAGTCAAGACTCTCGGAGTTGTGCTTGACAGTAAGCTCACCTTTTCTGATCATGTCACTCATGCTATCCAGCGTGCCCTTGGTAGGCTGAGGGGTCTGTACAGATTTAGAAGTCTGCTGCCAGAATCCGCTAAGCTCCGGCTTATGAGTTCTCTTGTTCTGTCTGTATTTTATTACTGCTATCCTGCATACGGCAACAGTATCTCTAGGGGAGACATAGATCGGATTCAAAGACTGCAAAACTCTGCAGTTCGATTCATTTTCAATTTGAGGCGCTTTGATCATGTGTCACCCTTCCGAGATGCTGTCAGTTTGTCCCCCATGGAAAATGTATGCAGGATCCTGACATGTGGCATGATCCACAAGGTGCTTGCGCTGGGTGAGCCGCGGTACCTGATCGAGAAGCTCCAATTTCGGGAGGAGGTCTCTCAACGCAGTGTCCGCCATGGTGACCTGCTTCACTTTCCCAGAGTCAAGCATGAGTTTGGGAGGAGGAGCTTTTCTTACTTTGGCCCAAAGTTGTACAATGACCCCCCCCCCCCAGAACCTTAAACAGACTTCTGTTACTGTTTTTAAAAGTAACCTAAGAAAAATGATTGTACAGTAATTTATTTGTCTTGTTTGGGTGTTTTCTTTAGTCTATAGGTTTTAGTTTTTATTTTTATTTCCCAGTATTGTAAATAGTGTAAGATATGACAAGAGTTGTTCTGTAAAGCAGTTGTTATACTGAGAAACGCTTGCAATAAAGGCATTTTTATTTATTATTTATTTATTTATTTGTTATTTATTTATGATCTCGTGATACATTCTCGCCCAGGATGGCGTTTTGACACACTCTTGTGCCAAGATCACGAAGCTCTGTGGTTTACCATTTATTTAAACACAAACTAAAGACGTCTTCTAGTTTTAATTTAGCCAAAATTAGAATGGACATTCTACCGGTGTGACAAATGTGAAGATCATGTGGTGAATGATAACCCAGGATCTGGTTTTGAGACAGTCTTTAGACAAGACGATGGAGGTCTATGTGTAACTATTTTTAAAAACAAAAATCCAAGACGGTTTTGCATTTGGGTTTTAGCCAAAATTGATTAGAGTATTCTATTAAATAAATAATTAATAAACCAAAAACATATTACCCAAAAAGAACTTAGAACAAGAAGCTAAGAAATCTCTCAATGGACTTAGTCCTAAAAGGACCTTTGCGCTCGCTTTAAGAGGGACAGAGTATTCAGTTTGGTTAAGGTGGAAGGGTCACTTCCTGCCAAGATCCCATGTTGTGCTCTATATCTCATGGCATAGTAGCTTGGAAGAATGGGAGTCCTGCTCTGTCCCAACCTCTCCAGTCAAAGTGGCAGGGAACAGCAAGCACTCCCTCATGTTTAAGTAAACAACTAAGGGACCTCCACCCACTCCAAAAGTCGTCCCCCGCTTTAGTAGACTAGACCTATCGACCACTCTTACAACCCAATATTTCGAAATTTGTGGTTAGTGATTTGCCGTTCCTGGACATCTGTAAGATTGTCCACATTTAAATGACACAATGGTTTTTTATATAACCAGTGTAGATTCAACTGGAAGGTGGTAACTGGAAAAACCTTTTTTCTGGAGTGACAAAAAAAAACCTTTGATGGTCTTGACAAACACCATCAAGAGACCAGAAACCTTTTTCCCCTGAGTGGTAATAGACCTGGAAACTTCCAAAGCCGGGAGGTTCTACTGGCTGAGAGTTCTCGAGAGCCGTACGATTCCTGTGGATATGAACTACCAGACGGCGGGAACTGCCAAAGTCCGCAGGAGACTGCCACAGGTCGAGACCTCCCAAAGAGCCAGACTTGCCAGAGTTTATGAGCTCCCAAATTCTATAGCTGCCAGATGCCAGGAGCTACTAGTAGTTCAAATATAAAAAGAAATCATGAATTTAAAAGACAGATGCAATTGGCAACATGAACATGTCACGTAACAGGTCACAAACATCGTCAACGTAGCTTTAGAAATATTTATTAATATTCATTTACAAACAAATGTTTCTCTCTTAATAGGTTCTCATCTTTCTCAGGAAGAAATAATATTTAATGAAATTCTTTTGTACGCTACTTTATCATAAAAGTGTACTAATCGGTTGTATATTAAAAGAATAGCTATTGATCAAAAACATCCCAGGGCATCTGAAACATTTGTTGGAACACTTCTCTAATAGATATTGACAAGTCTTAACTTCTAAGATTGGTTCGCCTCGGTGAAGTTTCAACTCTACTTCAAAAAAACATGTTTTGATATTAAAGTTGGTTTATTTAACTATATGTTCATTTTAGTGAATGCACTTTTACTGATTTAGTACAAGAATGGGATTTCATCAATGTCATCAAATATGTTTCTACTATTAATTCAAACAAACTCTCCAATAATGTAGTTTTTATTTTTGTGAGGCCTTTCATACTCAATGAGTACATCTTCAGACTCACACAACTGAATAAAAGTAATAATAACAATAGGAACATAAACAATTTTGTACTAAATAAAAACATATGTCATTAAAAATACAAAGAGGTAATATTCTATGACAGCACAGTATGTTATATGTATATATAAAAATAAAGTTCATATTTAGTTAAATCAAATAAAGTAACGGTGAATTTTGAAAAGGTCCAGGTTCGTTGTTTACCAGATTATTTTGGTTCTTTTTTATAAAAATTGTTTCATATGCATCAAGGAATTTTTTATTTTGTACTTCTTTTAATAATTTTGCGTTTGAAAAAGAGTGAAAATGAAAGGCCTCACAAAAATAAAAACTACATTATTGGAGAGTTTGTTTGAATTAATAGATAATTTCCAATAAGAGAAGAGCTTCAAGAATGTATGTTTCTACTGTTTAGTTTCTGAAACATTTAAATGGATTACTAATAATATCAACATTAAATGGAATTAGTTTAGATCTTTATCTTTCTTGGTTTTTATTTCTCTCTTGAAGCCCAGAGTGTAATTGATTTAATCTGAATGGTTTTAGTACATGTGTTATTTTAATCTGGTTAATGTTCAGAAAAGCATATAAAATATAAGTATACTGTAATACTCACTTCATTAGAAATGATTGATTATCTTTACTGATTTTCAAAAAAGGTATTATACAAAAATGCGTGCTATTTTACAAGCAAGTTATGTAACTTGCAACTATGTATCCATTTTCTCACTAATCGGCATGGTAAATCGATTTATCTCTAATGTTAATACCAAGATACTGACTAAATTTAGATTTTGTTTAAAAAAGTTAAAAGATATTTTATTTTAGCTGGTTAGGTTAGGGCGAAGCAGCCAGATGTTCATTTATTTTTTATAAAATGAGGTAATTTATATCATTTGGTAAAAATGTAGATTCATTTTTATGGTGAAATATGTTTTGAGAGGTAATTTCTTGATTTTCAAGAAATCATCCTTACACACTTACGATTACGTTTAAACAGATGTGAGTTAAATACTATTTAAATATGACATATATGATCTACCGATGTCTCAGTTTCATCCCACTTCTGAGAAACATGGAAATCATCGAAACTATTAAAATCTTGTGGATTTTCATTGTAAATACACTCTTCACAACATCGTCCTATCTTCCAATCAATAATTTAATCTGCTAAGGTCGCTTGACCTTGAATTGCTAGCTAAAACTCCAACGAGAATTACAGCGAGAACGCACAGCTCATCGATAACCACTACCACCGCTGGTACCATACGAGTACACCGGTAACAAGTTTTAGACAAGTATCTTTTATTTTCAACAAATTTAAACGTAGAATCTTAGAATGTTAATTTACCTGGATTTTATTCTTACAAAACGATAAGTTAATGGCGTATGAGTGTAACCTATGTGTGTTCTGTTCACCGTTTGTTGTTTTCCTACGGTGCAAAAGAATACAAGTTTACTCACCATACGATAAAAGTATGTAAACGATAAAATTGTTTTAGCTCATATATTTCCTGTAACAAAAGTTATTTTTCTAAAACCGAGTATAGTTATTCAGAAAAATTATTTCTTTCGTTATAAAAGTAATAGATTACTATATTAAAATTTCATTAAATATAGTTAATGAAATTAAAATAAACATTTATATGTACCTACATTGTTTTACTTAATTGTATAAAATGTAATGTGTTCTGAAACTCTCGGCGGTGGACACAAATATACGGAGGGAAAATTGGGTATAGGAAATTAGATTCCGTAACACTGATTAATCTGTTAGAAGTCTGGAGTTCACCTATTAAGGCCTCTCAGAGTTGTTCCTGTTTAAAATCAAGTTAGGGCGCTAATGGATCAGCTGTTTGTATGCGATCGCGTGTTTGTGTTCTCGGCTGTTTGTTAGTTCAGCGCCACATTTCCTCGGCTGTTTGTTGACCTCCGGTTAATAATATTGCCCGCTATAAATCTCAGAGCCACTTTATATCGACTGTATCGATACCTATCACCGGTCCACTCCCTCACTATAAATTAGTAACATATTACCACCCTGAGGTCTCTAACGGATACTTTCGGCTATAAGAATTTTGATTTCTTAAATACTTTTAAAACTACGTTTTAATATCGTGTTTGCTAACTTTTCATAGAAGTTTGTTTAAATTATTCTTATTTCAAAAATATTTGAAAGAACACGTTTTCTATTTCTTAGTGTACCTATGTTCCTGTTGTTCTAAAAACTTCTGATCCATAAAAGACTTAAGTAAAATACAGTACTTTCCTCAAGTCGGTTAAGTCACCGACTTCTCTCATGTAAAATATCATTATAGTTGACTTATCGTTTTATACAACGCAAAGTGTTGTAAGTATATCTATTTGTTACAAATTTTGAATCGAATGCATTATGAATATTTGAATAAACCTAAAACTCCCTTTTAAACTCCCTTTAAATGGTTACACAAGACTAGTTAATTATTCTTCTCAGTTATTTGTCACTAGATCCGTCACAACAAGTTTCTGAAATGTTGTCTTTTTCAGGGGCAACCTCGTAGCTTTTTAAATGTATTTATTGTTTTTGTTTATGAAATTCGACAATGTTTTAAATTGGTCACCATTTAAGTCTATTGAAAACCATTAAAAATATTGTGTTACTTTATACGCGTTAGTTAACATGTACAATTTATATTGATGCAGTATATGCTATTTATATACGAGTTATATAGTTAACTCGTAGTTACGAAGGTAAATACGATGTATGTTCAGTGTATTATTCTCATTAATTTGATCCCAAGAACAAATTCACAATGTTTTCGTGGAGATCTTGAATACTGTATTAAATTCCACCCATATCACTGGTACACATGAGTTATATAAATAAACTCTTAGAATTTGTTGAACTCTTATATCACGATAGATCTTTATGTTTGAGTGTATTGTTTTTCTATAGTGTTTCAGATTTTCCCTTTTTATTAGATTTTTCAAAGAAGTTCGCAAATTTCTAGCCTCATGAAAGATCAAAACTATGCTTAGGAGAAGCCTTAAAATAAAACAGAGTTTTTATGTTTTACCATATTTGTCACGATAAAATTTACTTCAAAACGAAACTTTACATATTTTTGTAATTTAATTTATTTGACGCATGATAAAGTGATCTTCACCTGTTAAGATATTTAGAAATAAAAAGTATTAATCAATACTAAATATCAATAGAATATGCCTATCTATTGTTCACATATTGTAAATAACTGCGTTTGAATCAGAATTGTTATCGACGTGATACAGAAAATATTTTGAAGCAAGATAGTTGTAAGTGCCTTGGATAAAGGCCTAAACCGCTTTCTTATTACATCTTATAAATCCATGTGATTTGATAACAAATATTTTAAGGATACTGTATAGAACAAATCACAACAAATATTTTTTAACACTTTTTTGACCCAAGAGAACACTACAAATAGAAATGTTTTCATCAGAACTATTTGCTATTTTGTTATTAATTCAGAAAGTTTAATAAAAATGACTATGGATGATTTGGCTATAAATTGTTTTGGAGCAAACCTTTATGAATAAAACTAATTGTGCTCTTTTGGATTCTAAATAGAATAGCTTTAGAATTTAAATAGTTTTTCACATAAATAACAAGAAATGTTTCGTAAAATTTAACTTGAAGATTACTGACTAATATTTTAAGCAAAACTTTTTTTCTCTAAGTACGAGAAGCTTAGAAATTCAGCCAGACCTATAAGGATGTGACCACTGTTTCCGGAGTGACCGAATATTCTGGATGGGTAAGGTGGGGAGTATTGACCACCACCTCTCGAGATCCATTAGGAAGAATTTAGGGCACTAATCTCAAGCCATGTCTAGGAAGAATTTAGGGCACTAATCTCAAGCCATGTCCCCTTTGGAAGAAGGGGAAGCCAGCCAGGTATGAACCAGCCTCTCCAGTTAAAGCAGGCAGGGAGTGGCACATACTTATGTTTGGGCTGGTACGAACCTTTGACTCTTAGGGAACGTATCCCACCAACTCATCTCCCGCAGTAGATTAGACCTATCGAATTACCTTTGCGTCCCAGAATCTCGACATTTGCGATTAGTGATGTGCCACTCCTGGACATCCATAAGGTCGCTCAGATTCAAGTGTTCAAGTGACACATCGGTTTTTGCTGTGCCCAGTGTGGGTTCAACTGAGAGGTATAAAACAGCGGAAGTGAACTCTCCTGCGAGAAGCAAAGCTTGATAAGCAAATTAATATTTGGTATCGTATGGGGAACAGAGACAACTTTGTGTTTCAATTTTCAACACGGCGTGTACTGATGCTCCATGGAAAATTTAAGAAAGCTAGCATATTCTTCTATTGAAAATGGGTGCCCCATTACACGTGAGTGCCTGAAACACACATCGGATGATAATAGTGGTCAAGGGCCTTAAGCAATCAAGCGGTGTTTGGCCAGAGCCTTTCATCTCGAAACTGCCAGACGCTGAGAGGTCTCAATGATATAAAAGAATTATTAGTCTAACTACAGTGTAAGAAAATCTCCTCCCCCCTCACAAACTAGGCCACAGTCTTTTAGAAAAAAGAGCTTGTGTACCAGGGGGTCTCTCAGGCTATAAAACCCACAGACTAGGATCCCTCACAGACCGAGAGTTTCCGTAGGTCAGAAACTTCGCGGTGTCGGAAGCTCGCAATGAACGGAATTCCTATGAGTCGGAAATTTTAAAAGTGTGTACATCTCATGTAAGGTAGAAGCTGTTGTCTTCCAGAAGTCGGTAACTCCCAAAAGCTAGAAGCTCTTATCCTCATTTCAACTCTCTGAATACTGTGAACGTATAAACCAAAACATTGGAGATCTCAGAGGTCGGCACATTTTATAGACGAGAAATTCCCAGATTTAAAGCAATTAGAGGCCAAAAATATCTTTATATTATGGGAGTTCTAGAGACTGAAAACGTCGATAAGTCTGGGAACTCCCATGGGCCGTGAAATCCCAGTTCCGGAAGGTGGAGAATTCCATAACCTGAGAGTTTCAAGAGGCTGGATTCTTCCAAAACTGTACTCTATGGATTTAAACCTTCTTATGATTGAATTCTTACAAAGAATAAAATTTTTCACAAGCTAGGACGTTGGGGAATTCCAGATTTAAAAACTCGTGTTTCTTTTCCAATTCCCCTAACATTTCACAGCTCAACAAAATCATCCATGATAACTGAAAACAGAAAACATACTCATAATTTTTTTAAACGTGATCAAAAATGTATAGTTTATACAGAAAAAACACATATACACACGTAATATATGAAACACATGTCCTTGGAAGTTATACCTTACACGTTGAAAAACATTTAGTTCATCAATTCAATCAAAAAGATAGAATACATTGAATCAGGACAACGACTGGGCGAAGAAGGAAAGGGTTGGGATTCGGTCTCCGTGCCAACTCTTAGCTCTTGACTCCAGGGCGTGACCCAGACCCATTAATTCAGGGTAATTTTACATCACAACAATTCCAGGGCGAGGTTTTGGCAAGATCTGCCACACCACTTGTATGATATTACTTTAAATTAGCAACTTCTGTTACAGGAACCGCATTCTGTTCGTGCTGACTTACTGTTTTGTGGTTTTTTCTCGTTCTATGTACGTTATATTTTAACATTTGTACATATAGTGTTTACTTCTTCCAGATAACATTATCATATAAACCTACTGAATTATGTATTCATTATTGGCTGAATTTGCTGCAGTATATTCAGAAATAATTGTCACCAGCTACTCACATTTGAAAAATAAAGATCTAATGTGTTTTAAAATTGAATGGTACGTACGGTGATCCGTAGTTTTTAATGAATTACTGAATATCTATTACTAATAATACATTATTAAAACAAAAAATATATTCATTACACTATAAATTCTTTATAATAAATCGAAATATTGAAAAATAAATATAACCTGCAATAAAACATGTAAATTTAAATGAAATATAAATTTCTGTTTCGATTTGATCTTACAATGATATCCTGTGAGTTTTAAGGATGATCACATATTTTTTAAATACAGTATTCTATTATTACGAGTGATTACAAAATAATCATAAAAAATCACAATATATAAATATCTTTATTGTTAATGTATGTATATATATATATATATATATATATATATATATATGTGTGTGTGTGTGTGTGTGTGTATGTATATATTAACAATATAACTTTAATTAATTTGCAGGCCCATAAATAGTTCAACAAATTATGAACAATGTATACGCCTACAAATTGATTTCAATTTTATTGTTACTCGTTCCTTTTTATTCATATTATGAGATTCTATTGATACTCAGTCATAATTGCTTTTAAAACCAGTCAAGATTTATCTAGTCATCTTCAGTCACGTATTAAATACAATTTCTTTATAAACTGTCACAAAGTTGAGTCCACAAAGCTATACTAACAGTGCTTGTGAACGTCTAAGAGTTGACAGTAGGTGGATATACTACTACCAAGAAGGGGTGGCTGTGTGGGTGACCGGTACCTCTACAAGTTTTGTGCATTACCGCCTCATCTGTTTCCATGTCTCATCAATCATTTCGCTATTCACCGTCACTAGAAGTACGGGCATGTCTCATATCTGTACGTTTGACGTTTCAGCAGTTTCAGCATGTATGGGTGCCATTAGTAACGATTAGACAGTAGGGGTAATAACTGTTACATCTCTACAACTAGTAACGGATTATCTTGTGTGCTGGTATAGGCGGTATCCCTACAAATATTGTGCAATATTCTTTCCCTTCAATTCCGAGTCTCATCAAACATTTTGTTATTCAACGTAACGTTATACGTTATATATAACATACTACAGTTGGGCCTCGTATATGTATGTTTAACGTACCGGAGGCTTAAGCAAACATGTCGAGTAATAAAATCGGATTGCAGAGTGAGCTGCTATAGGCTGTAGCTCTACAAGACTTGTAATTTACCGCTTTAATTTGATTCCGAGTCTCATAAAAACATATTGTTATTCAACGTTACTACAACTACAGTTGGGCCTCGTATATGTATGTTTAACGTATCGGAGGCTTAAGCAGACATGTCGAGTAATAAAATCGGATTGCAGAGTGAGCTGCTATAGGCTGTAGCTCTACAAGACTTGTAATTTACCGCTTTAATTTGATTCCGAGTCTCATAAAAACATATTGTTATTCAACGTTACTACAACTACAGTTGGGCCTCATATATGTATGTTTAACGTACCGGAGGCTTAAGCAAACATGTCGAGTAATAAAATCGAATTGCAGAGTGAGCTGCTATAGGCTGTAGCTCTACAAGACTTGTAATTTACCACTTTAATTTGATTTCGAGTCTCATGAATCATTTCCATATTCAATTTCACTAGAAATACAGTTAACTTTTATATCTGTGCGTTTCAGTACGTACCCTCATATCTTCCTTTACCAACGGAATTTTTCGTTATAAAGGGATCTTTGTTGCAAGTTATGTGCTTATTGTATCTTACCGCCTTCAATTGTGTGACCTCCTTACACAGTTTACTTTACAGTGAAGGATTATGCATTGTGTACTCTTAGTAAAATATTTACGTAGGATTGTGTGACGTCCACTTACTTCTTAGTTAGTCTACAGTAAAGGATTGAGCATTGTGTGCTCTTAGTAAAATGATTAAATGTGTTTGTCTGATCACCACTTACAACTTAATTAGTCTACTCTACAGTGAAGGACTGTGCATTGTGTACTCTTAGTAAAACAGGTAAATGGGTTAGGTGGGATCACCAATTACATCCTAGTTAGTCTGCTCTACAGTGAAGGATTGTGGGTTGTGTACTCTTAGTAAAATAGTTACATAGGATTGTGTGACGTCCACTTACTTCTTAGTTAGTCTACAGTAAAGGATTGAGCATTGTGTACTCTTAGTAAAATGATTAGGTGTGTTTGTGTGATCACCACTTACAACTTAATTAGTCTACTCTACAGTGAAGGACTGTGCATTGTGTACTCTTAGTAACACAGATAAAAGGTCATGAGACTGCCAAATAAATCTTAGGTTTATTATTAACACACGACATTCTTGACACAGAAAATCTCGCCATATCGATAAATGTACTTGTACCTAATATCAATAGTTTTGATACCATAAGCATCCTCCCGGTTTAACACAAAAATGTTAAGTGGGTTTGTGTGATCACCAATTACATCCTAGTTAGTCTGCTCTACAGTGAAGGATTGTGGGTTGTGTACTCTTAGTAAAATAGTTACATAGTGATTATGTGACGTCCACTTACTTCTTAGTTAGTCTACTCTACAGTGAATGATTGTGCATTGTGTACTCTTAGTAACACAGTTAGTGTGTTTGTGTGATCACCACTTGCATTTTAGTTAGTCTACTCTACAGTGAAGGATTGTGCATTGTGTACTCTTAGTAACACAGATAAAAGGTCATGAGACTGCCAAATAAATCTTAGGTTTATTATTAACACACGACATTCTTGACACAGAAAATCTCGCCATATCGATAAATGTACTTGTACCTAATATCAATAGTTTTGATACCATAAGCATCCTCCCGGTTTAACACAAAAATGTTAAGTGGGTTTGTGTGATCACCACTTACTTCTTAGTTAGTCTACTCTACAGTGATAGATTGTGCATTGTGTACTCTTAGTAACACAGTTAAGTGTGTTTATGTGATCACCACTTTCATCTTAGTTCGTCTACTCTACAGTGAAGGATTGTACATTGTGTAGCTACTCTTAGTAACACAGTTAAGTGTGTTTATGTGATCACCACTTTCATCTTAGTTCGTCTACTCTACAGTGAAGGATTGTAAATTGTGTACTCTTAGTAACACAGTTAAGTGTGTTTATGTGATCACCACTTTCATCTTAGTTAGTCTACTCTACAGTGAAGGATTGTACATTGTGTACTCTTAGTAACACAGTTAAGTGTGTTTATGTGATCACCACTTTCATCTTAGTTAGTGTACTCTACAGTGAAGGATTGTACATTGTGTACTCTTAGTAACACAGTTAAGTGTGTTTATGTGATCACCACTTTCATCTTAGTTAGTCTACTATACAGTGAAGGATTGTCCATTGTGTACTCTTAGTAACACAGTTAAGTGTGTTTATGTGATCACCACTTTCATCTTAGTTAGTCTACTCTACAGTGAAGGATTGTACATTGTGTACTCTTAGTAACACAGTTAAGTGTTACAGAATATTTTTTTTCAAATCCATAAATGAGTCATTGGAGGCCTCGCAATGAACATTATTGGACTCACAGATTCTTTGAAGCTTTTTCAAGTATGTGTAAAGTTAGAACTAGCAGATTCTGTGACACTTGTATTATGATTGTGTCACATGTATTACAATGACATCAAAGAGCCAACCTGATTATTCTATGACGCAACCTGCCATAGAAAGAATAAGCGCATCCTTACTCCATAATTCTCTTTCGTCACATAACCGGGGCAGGGGACTTCACGTTGCTTGGTGGTGATTCAGTACGGATTCCATGAAATTACATCATTTACTTTAAACGCATACGATAACAGAATACCTAAAATTACATGAGCCCCGTATGGTGAGTTCTGACTCAATGTGCTCAGCTCATCCTAATTTAAGCACGTTGTGACCTATTATGATCTGTTTTTTATTTATTGTTTACAGTTCAGTTGCAACAATTATTATTGTATATAGTATTGTTTTTACATTTGCTTAAAGGTGAACCAGTTCTTCCAGCCAGTGCGTCAGACAGCGCCCAATCAGTGAATGAGGCTCAGGTGCTGACTGCTGGCCTACATATAGCCAATATCTACAATAACGCAGGTAACGTATGTTGATTCTTGCGCCCTTAAATCGGTACAGTGACGTTGAACATTATTAGTTCATGTAAAGAACATTGAAACTCCGTTGATTAAGTGGTATTCTATCAAATATTATCAAGAAAAGTTAGAAGTACATCGAAATCCTTTCCGTGTTGCCCAGTGGCCGCAATTTTCCGGGTACTGGCTAAATCATGTTGGCAGCCCACTGGACTCTTGTTACACTAGTTGCGGTCACACAAATCCGCTTGTTGTTGCGGCCAGGCAGGCAATCTCATTATGGGTTGATTTACTGCGGTACTTTCCTCTATGACTGGTTCGTCTTTTAAAAGTTAAAATGTAATGTATATGTTGATTTGAGATTGTTTATTAGGTCCCATAATTCATTCTCGCGTAAAAAAAAACTTTTGTCGCCATATTTAATATTTTAATTTACAAGTTTATTGGTTAAACACAACCATTACACACAGAAATCTGGATTTTATTATATTTTGTATAAACGCTTTGGCTGTAAAGATTACAGTGAGTGGTGCATATATCAGCATTAGTCACCGTGGTCCTCGGTGAAGAAATGTGTTAACAATGAATAATATAAATATATGGTTCCCGACCATTGTATAATGTATCTATAGTAATGTTATATACGTTCGGTATCAAAGGTTATAGTTAGATTTATATAATGCTAACAAGTAGAATATCAAGTAAATTAAATAACTATAGTGTTGACACTTAGTTAAAAAGATCTCTAAAATTATATATGGTGGAGGATGAAACAGTGGTATAATTAGAAATCTTCGATTACTGTTACATTTTAATATTAACTGAAATCTGAAACACTATGGATTTTAGAAATGTAATTTTGGAGCAATCACTTCATGAAAGGATGACAGGTTTCGTGTCTTGTATGTTCTGCTGAAACCTAATTATTTATAGCAGAAAAGCTGTATTTATTTAAAAAAATCATCAACTCAGATTAAGCTATGATAATTATAGATAAACACGCTACATAAACTGCCAATCTACGCCCGTTCTCAAGATAAGTGTTTCACTAGTACTTGGCACGTTTAGTCACATATACTCCTATGTTCTACGTGTCGGCCTCATTTCTTCAGCGAATGCTCGGCTCGATAAGTACTGTATGTTTTTTCTTGGCAGCATTTGTGTGAAGTAGTCCACGTTTTAGTTCGGCTTTCCTCTATTTACTCACTGATTTTAGATATTAAATCATAATATATTTCCTAAATTATATCTCTTATATCTGTAATAATGCATGTTTAGGACACTTACATTTAAGATACCGTACGGAAATGTTTGAGTAAACCTTGCTCACCCACAATCAGTAAATTACAATTCACAGAAAGAGACATTCACCTCGATTTGGCAGTATTTTAATAATAAACTTTGACGATCAAAATAATGTGATCCACACGGAATACACACAGCTGTTCAAATGTTTTCACCTTCGGTTAACATAATTAAAATATGTATTAATATAATTAATGGTTTTACGCAAATTATTTTAGAAACGTTTTGTGTAGGTAGTAGATCTGCAGTTGTAAATACAGTATTACTCGTAAGTGTTCTAGTTATGAACATAAGAACGTAAGAACATCTGTTTTAAATTTACTTTACGTCCCATATCAATAGTATGTGGCTAGTCATTAGCAGAAACATAACCTACAAGTACTCAATTTACAATCATTGCCTATACTAAATGTTCTTCCATATAAATTTAAATAAGAATTGGAAAACTAGATTCCTAAATTCTAGAGGATTAACTGTGTTTAAAGATGTCTTAGATATTAGATCACGTGCAAACCATGAAATTAAATTTCAAAATGAAATAGTGCACTAGGTTATTTCTTCTTAAATAAACATAGGCCTATATTACGTTCTCCGTTTACAGTTCTGTTTGAAAAGGTTCGGACGTTGTCCAGTAGAGATCAGCACTGTATGGTTCACTCACTACATTTTAACGCACTTCTTGATACTCGTATTTAAAGAGTTCGTACAACGGCCGTGAGATAGCAGCACTTGTTTGTGTCCGTGAGCTGAAGGCTGAAGGTCCATTTTCTCAACCCAAAAAGTATGAAGTGAACAGTAAATATTAATATTGTTTGTCTAACCATGTGACCTGTAACAGATTGAAGAGTTCAAAATTATCTTTTAAACTTTTTGTAATTTGATTCTCTTGCAAGGCCCCAATCAATTTTAGTGACAGTTATTTATGTATAGGCCTTGATCCAGAGGATATTTGGGGAGGCAAAGTTTTACCAATAAAAATGTATTAAACCTGCGCCTAAAATAATATAATGGTTCATTTGAAATGAAAAAAAATTATTGTTATATATAGAGTTAATAAAATTAAAAACTTTAATTTGGGATTTTAGTATACATTCAGTATTTTTCTAGATAAATAACAAGTGTTTAAAGTTGGCCAATAATGCAATGAAATGCGATGATGCATTTTCCTAATTTTTATTATAGATGGTAACTTCGACGACCTTTATCTATAAATTTAAGGGAGGCTGTCTTCGACTTGCTGTAAAATCGATAGTGTAGACAAAACTGCATGATATTTGTATTGTTATTTCTATTTATCATTACTATTTACATCACAATAATTGGCATCATTTTTATTTAAATGTGTTTAGATAAACCCCTGAACTGCTCATTAAGAATTACAGCTATTACTAGTTTTATGTATATTAATGACTGTATTATTAGTAAGTATTTTCAGTTTATTCGTAAACGATTGTAAAAATTGAAAAAGTGAATGGTGTCATTACATTTATAACACCCTGCGAATATTATGTCGATTAGAGGGGACAAACTTTGGACTTTACGTCTGAAATTGTTTGCTAAAAATCTAAGACTTTAATTTCTTGATGACACACTTTGAGACTTTAAGTGCCGAAATAAGCGAAATGTGTATATTGTCTCACTATTGTTGTAAATACGAGTATGTATTTTAAATCTTTATAATGCAAAAAATTATTTGAATTAAAAGTAACACAAAAATGCATTTATTTACAATGAACAAACGTTTGTGTAAATTAATATTATGCTTTTATTTTATTACTTATTCAAAAAGAACATAATATTTGCTATATTTTGGCTATTTTTTATTTTTTATCTTCAGATTATACCCTTAAAAGACTCAAAAACCCTGAAAAGAATGTTTTGATCGAACAATGACATTGTACATTTTTGGACAAATATTTTACCCTTTTTGGAATAAAACAAACAACACTTTTATGAATTTTTTTAAAAAAGCTTGCAATAGCAGAGAAAATCCCTTGGCATCTAAGAAAAAGTTACCGGCATTTCCAGAGTTAGCTGTATTGGCGGCCATCCTGTACGACTTTATTTTTTTTTTTAGAAAATTAGAAAGATATCCCATTTTACATACTATAATTAAAATCAAACGTCGTGAATCCAAATAATTTCTTGTGCCTTATCGGTTACATATTAAAAAACTGTACACTTGAAAAAGTAATTAGTGTTTGAATGAGTATCAATTATATCTTTAAAATGAAATCGCATAACACTACGATCAAAGATAAGAGCATGAGTAAAGTGCATGCGGTTTAACATTGTTTTTATGGAGAAGAAACCTCAAGTTCGTTTAACTACACCCAGCTTTTAATAGTACAAATCTAAACAATATAACGTATGCAACAAATATTTTTGTATTACACAGAAATTTTTAAAGTTATTAAGATTTTTACTAATTCCGTAAGAGTTTTTTAAATTATTTTACATTAAAGCAGGAAAAGTGCACACTATTAGAGACCAAAGGCAACACAGATTCTGAACAAGACATTTTTCAAAATCGCAAATAATTAAGCTGCAGAATTGGAAGATCACTCTTGAAAATGTGTAAGGATAATCAGCGAGCGACGATCATCATGGCGGTCAAGGTTGAGCGACTAATATATAGCACACCAGATCAGCTTTGCAGAAACATCAGACGAGCTACAACAATATGCAGACATCGATTAACCCATCTTCGTGTGAGAGCTGAGTGTGCCTGATGAGACAATGAGACTGCCACTTCACCTATATTACACTATATCATGTACTCTAGGTGCCTCTGATGTCGAAACGTTGTAAAGTTTCGTTTTGAGCTACTTCGTCGCCGCCTTTCTTTGGATCTCTTCAGACGAATATGACTGCAGATTCCGAAGTCAAGTCTGAGACAGCGTCAGATACCAGACACTGTAATAAAATGAAGGTGATCCCTTCCTACCATGGCTACGTTAAATGTAGCTTAAAAAGGTCATTTGGTTAAGCGCTTTTCCTGTAGCTTTTTCCTATCCTATTATTATCCTGTATATTGTCATATTGTCATATTATTCATATTATCTACTTTGCTCGCAATGTCAAAAAATAGGGGTCCTCGGAGGCGTTATCCCAACGTCTCTACATTCACTGCATAACTGGTTTATTATCTGAAAATTTATAAACGAATCTGCGTTAATCTTGCAGTCGTGAGTTTAAAAGTCTCACTTAAAAGAGTAATTGAACTAGTGCAGATGCGGCTATTGTGTTGAAACCCCCCATTCAGTATAATAAACACCACAATCACACAATGAACAGCAATAGTAGCGGTTCGTGGAACGATTATCAAATTAGTGCTAATGCGGTATTGTGTTGAGATCCCCAGCCAGTATCACAGTCACCACAAACAATTAATGAAGATCAGTGACAGCGGCGCATAGAGTGGTGGTCAAATTAGAGGTTATGCGGAAATTGCTTTAATAATCAGTATAATAAAGACAAAGCACTTTTTGTAAAATGTTCATTTCCTTCAACCTGCTGATACCCTTGTAGTCATTTCACGAAAGATTAGTATTATTATTTATTACCATACTTAAAAACAATGCAATGCTGTTATTTTATGCATTTTACTGACTGAAATAAAAGAATAAAGTAGTATTGTGAAATTTGTGGTACTATAAGCAGTTATTATGTTTTTCTATTATTATGTATGTTAAATTTAACATAAAAATAGTCTGCGACGAACTAGCGGATTTTATTAACTCAACGTACAACTGGGATATAGGATAATTTTAATACGAAAAATTCAAAAACCTTAAGGAAAATATATTTTTTAAGTCATGTATACAAATTCAAAGAAATTTTGGCCCAAAAAACATTTGAAACATGCAAAACACTGTTGATAGGGAGAGTGGAGTCATATTTATCAAATATAACAAGGGAAATGTCGCTGTAAGGGCATAACATTAATTTTGAGTTACTCAGAGTACCGTCACTGACATCTTGCCCATTGATATTTGTCATTATTTTGGCATTTCATTTCAAAATATAGTAAAAAAATCTCTGTTTATTATTACAGGGACATTTATCGCATTACTATATTTGTTTATAAATATTTACGTGGTATAAAATAAAAACAAATTTTCATAATGTAGCTATGCCAAGGAAATCCACAAAATGTTGATGCTCGTAGTACGTTTTGTTGTATAAATTATAAATTTAAAAATAGGCATGTACTATTTCAGTGATATTTTAATACTTAAACTAATGAATAAAATGTAAATGTAAGCGTTTAAATAAATTCTACTCAGCAGAGATAAAACGTTATCATTAATGTTTAAATGAACAGCTGATATAAATTATCTAATTCGAAAAACATCCCAAGTGAATAAAACAAATAATACACGGAGTAATGGCGCAAAGATAGAATGAGACGCCCTCTATCAAGTTAGGCTGTTTGAAACAGTTCCGCCTGCCGCCAATAGATAGCAGAAGAGTACGGTCTACACAATAAGGTTGCGTTTACGTGAAACCAAACGATGAGTTAGCAGTCAGAGGCAGTTTCGTGAAACCAAGTTGAAAAATTACAAAGTCGTTTAAGAACTGTATTAGTTGTATAGCACTACTTCAAATATAACAATTTTTGTTAGTTATTAAAAAAAACCGTTCTAGAACACAGACAACAGAATATTTGAAAAATTAACATGATTCTGGGGTCAGATTACGTTATATGCCCCCAACGCTTAAACTTTTTTCGAATGAACTTAGAACGTTATAAAACGATGTAGTTGAGTAACAGAACTAACATTATGCCCCCAACGCTAATTTTTCATTTACGGATGATTATAATGAATTACAATTGGTTACTAACTAAGAAAAAAGGGTACTTACGTATTATATCGACCACACCCCTACATTTCTCCAAACACAAAAATTAAACAAAAACAAACATTACCAAACAAAAACTAAACTCTTTATTGAAAAAACACACAACACTTTTTTTATTCTTGATCACACTCCGCCACCCAAAATGCGAGTGCCTCCGAAGGTGCTGCCGAAGCCCGCGCTGATGTCAACGAAAGAAAAACATCTCTCGAATCAGTAAAATATCAAATTCTAGAGGGGCTGATCAGAAATATAAGTTGAATTGTAATGGAAAGGCAATTATGTACCGTGCAAAAAACTTAAATAATCATGTGATTCCGCGCGGCCTGCCGTAATCGGGATTCTCGAGAAAGATAAGATAGCAGTGACAACAATACCGATCGCAATACCTGGAAATGCTTGTTGATTGATGGAATGTTAGTTCTGTTACTCAACTACATCGTTTTATAACGTTCTAAGTTCATTGAAAGAAGTTTAAGCGTTGGGGGCATATAACGGAATCTGACCGATTCTGGATATTTGCCATCGTTATGTATTACAACTGAAGACGTTACGTGAACTGTTTTTGTCCTCTTATTCATATTTAACTTTTGTTAAATGGAATCTTTAAGATTTGACAATTAGAGAGGACATTTGAATCAATTAGCTCTTGAATCATTGAGTATTTGTTGTAACATCGATGTCGCAGTTTCCAATATCGCATTATCGCTCTAAATTATTTCACAATCACAATTCGAAACTAACTTTGCGATCTAAATGAATATGCATAAATTGGATATGGGTTTAAACAAAATAAACATGATGTTAACGAAATATTTTTAATAACTAAATATTTCTACAATAATATTTACATTACAGCAGTATTTATAATATTGCACATGCCATTCGAAAAAAAACATTGTCTTTTCTATGAAAATACTGAGAAGTAAATATGGATACAAAATAAATACATACAAAATATCAAGGGACAATTCGACAATTCTACATTTTAACAAACACTAACAAATAAAAATGATTAACACTATCACACAAATTAAAATATAGAGTAGGTTTATTAGTAGTACTGCGAATCATGGTGTGTTGTGTGGGATGAGAACAATGAGGATATTAGTAATTGTGGTAATTACTTTGTTGAAAACACGTTGTCTTTGTATATATAAACATTTTAAACTGTTATAAGTTATAAAAATCATAGAAAATTTAATCACTTAAAAAAAGAGTTATTTATAAATGAAACGTAGTGGTTTTTTATAAGTGTAACCATTGCCCTACCTCCTCCTCTTGGGGGAGGGGTTGAGGAAGGGAATGGAGGGTAGACAAGGTGGGTTGTCCCAAATTGGGTTAACAATCTTAATGGAAATTTACTCTTATCATGCTGCGTGAGTTGTTACAGAAGTAAACTGAATGTTTAAGTGGTAGGGGTTATACTATTATTAATTTCTACTAAAATAAGAATCAATATTTTAACTATATATATATCCGTTAACTCAACGTAATAGAAACTGGCCATTTCCAATTATACATCAATTAGGGATGCAGCTGTCTGAGGGAAAATGCCGGTTAATGCAACTACGGGCAGGGGCAGGATTGAAACAAAAAAGTATCGACTTAATTTCCTCTGAAGTATCACATTAAACACATTAGTTGCATTATATTGTTAACTATAGTCTACTCCGACAGGCTGTATACTTCAATCCTCACATGTGACTTCGCACTCCCGTAGTTATCGAGCACTATGACAGTCGTTACGTCTAAAGCAACCTCGCATAACCGGGACTTACGATAACACTTATCTCACTGAACTTATCTCCGACTTCATGTGACATACTGTCGACTAGAGATATACTGATAATACATTTATTTACGTCTGCCACGATCCTAAAGTTACAAACGCATTCAGTGATAGTAACACAATTTATCAGTTTGGTTGATAGGAAGGTATTGTACTTTAAACGCAATCGCATACGAAAGCCTTGCTTACCAATACGTTATAAACTCCCAAGATCGGTTTGAGTAAGAGATCAAGAATCCAGTTATCTTTTTACTACAAGAGAATAAAATTATTAGTTGCTGAATGGGGGTTTGCGAAATAAAAATAAATATGGTGAATGAGTTGTAAAGAAAGTTGCACAAACCATTTTTTAGCAATACAACGATTAATGTATTTCTAAAATACAACTGAAAACCAATATAAAATGGCATTTAATCTTTTTTTAAATTCTAATTCAACATCTTTTAATCTAAATAAATAGTATGAAAATAGTTAGGTGTTTCAAAAATTAATGAATCAAATCTTTCTTGTTAGTATTATGTAATCTTATGGTTCTGTCATTTAAAAAAATCTTATAATATCGGATCACTTATAAGAAAAAATACAGAACATATAACTTACTCAGTATATACTCCGTTATATAACTTACGTTGTTTAAGTACCTCCGAAAAATTGGAATCGGTCTAAACTTTTGCAGTGTTTTTATAAAATGTTTCTCATTTACAGTTATTTAAATGGTATGCACTAAGTCTGTTGAACAATGCTCCTAAAGATTTAATATTCATTATACATAAATAAATATACAATTGATTCCATTAGGACATAAATGGTATTAATAATAATGTTGCTGAAGTATATGGATAATTTTTAGAGAATCATTCAAATAGTTTAGCAATCCCGTTAACTAAAACGCTATGAAATACAACATAAACATATAGAACCTAGAACTAGATTTTAAAACCGTAAAATTCAATATCTAGGAGGTAAGGGGTGAGATTTGGTAGCTTTTTTGTCATATTTATGGTTAAATGTAGTATTTACAATAAAAATAAAAATAAATGATAAGAGATTTAAAATTGATGTCCCACTATACTTGGGTGAGGCCTGTTTTTGGTTCTTATTTTAGAAATGTATAACGTTCGCATTGTATTAACTTAACCATTATTCTTTTTTTGGAACAACATGTTGGTCACAGACTTTCATCGCTCATGATAATTTGGATGTTAAACGCCCATCCTTATTTCTTTAAGATGTTATTTATTATGAAACTCCTCAACCAGCTATTTGTCATCGACCACAAATTTTTAAGTTATAGCGATAACGGTAAGGTGTTTTTCCAAATTCGAAGAATATGGACAGTACTTACTTGTTTCATGAAATATGGACAATAGATTTCACACTGATGACTGGTATCAATGAAACATAAGCCATGTGTATTCACATGACATACATATGAAAGCTACTATACGGGATAACGATTAACATAACTTTACTAATCATCATTGTATATTTTAAGGTTCAGTATTATCTTCATTACTTAGGACCATATCTGACTTCGTCAAGTTTAATTTTAAATTCTTCTATAGTTTTTCTACAATGCTACCTAGAATATTTTTCTGCGCCCAAATGTTTGGTCTGTTCAACTTAATAAACGAAATAAAAATTATATATTTCATGGCCGTGCACATTTTTAATAAAGTAATAAAGTTCTCTAGTAAGATATCTTTTATCATTTTGTGACAATTTTTTAGTGTAACTCATAAAGAAAAATAGTTTAAACTAGATATCATATTTCTAAAAACAACAATCTTAATTAGTTAATACAATAATCTTGAGTAAGTGTTTCATAGTTTGAAAATAACGTAAAGTTTAGTAACACCTGTGCTGATAACAATATGCAATCAGGGATGCACTACAACCCATGTTTAATTTTTGTCTTGTATCACAACCAAGTCATATCCATGCAAACAAGGCAAGAAGTGAGCTTACACGATTATCCTTACTATTTAAGGATAATCACAGTTATCACTTAATCTAGTTGTATCACACAGTTAAGGTACACCTTCTTTACGAAGGTGGTGTGTGGAGTAAATCACTAAAGTTTATTGATTTGTCACAAACAAGTTCTTTAACAACAAGTAAAATAAAATGTATATACTCTAAAAACAAGTACGTTATACATAATAGTGTTCTGTATATGCTGGGCTTTGTAAACCTTGCTGTGCTCAGAAGTGTTGTTGTGGAGTAGGGAATAGATCAGTGATCAGTGCCAGAACTACCCCTTCATCCGTGCACGAAGGCTGTAGTAGGCGTACAGTAGTGAGAATGACGTCATTCCGGTCAACACGCCCACGTCGAGCCAGTAGTTTCCATCCCTATAGTTAAAAAACAAACAATGGATTGTTATAACAATAATATAAATCTTGGAAAGGAATAGAACAGAGTACCTTTTACAAGTAATCGGAATTATGTTTATGACAGTAAATAATTACTAATTATAAAAGGTTTTTCATTGAATATATGAAAATTAATATCATGATATTATACATGAACGTACTAAATGATAATGAAGTTGATTAAATTTACTATCACTGAAATGCAAATTTAAATATGTACATATTTGTTTTAAAATAATACTCTCGGAAGAATTAAAAAATAGATTTTTACTGTTATTAGTGGACAAAAATAAGTACTAGAATAAGCCTATAAAATAAGTATTTTTTTGTGCTAGTGTGATAAATAAGGTTGCCAAAATTCATAATAGTGTTATTTCCTTCTCCAATAACTCATATTAATGAATTTTTATGTACTACAATTTCTTTACCTAAATCACATATAGCAATTTTGCTACATGATACATGAACTACGAGTATTTTTCAATTACTACAAAACAGCATTTACTGTTTTTGAAACTATAAATCAAGAATGTTTTCTTTAAGATATGAGTGAATAAACGTGGACGGTTCTAAAGTTACACCACATACACAACGACGTCATAGCGATTCTAAACCACTAATATTCCTAATAAGAGTAAAAATATCGCCACGAGCAAAACTTTTCTTATATATACGTTTGTTTAGCATAACCTCGCATTATATGTACCAACTTCCAATGTATTAACTTGCATCTAAAGGATTAAGACGTAAAGTGTACTTTCAATAAAGTTTTTGTATTGCAGTACAATTTTCATGTTTGTATTCCTATCACATACAAAATATATGATCGCTTACAATATTATTTTCATACTATTTGGATATGTTTCAACTAAATTCTTATTTATATGTTACGGTAAATTCGTACAAAACTAAAACAATGTTTGTTGGTTTTAACAAGATATTTATCACTTTCACTTCTTTGCCGACTTTTAAAACACAACTAGCGTATTTCTTTAGTGGTTTTCAATTAGTTTTTTTTTTTTTTTTTTTTACACGAATAACACAATGTATATTTTGATAAAATTTTAAAATGTATAGCTCATTGAATGGTGAAAGCATCCTTATAAACATTTAACTTTAAAATACTACAGTTTTATCTATACACATAAAAATGAATGTTTGCCTGTATGTCCTTTATAGACTAAGAAACTACTTGACCGCTCATTATGAAAATTTGTATGTATATGTGTTTTTCCACGTAGAAGGCTTATGTGCTATGCCTATTGATCTAACTCACCACCAGACGACGCGGCGCTGCAAAATATAACAGTTATCAAAGTGCCTGCACATTATAAACTGCAGTTACGAGACATTTACGTACATTAAATAGCCAACAATTATTTGAATGCGCTAAGTTTTTATGTATATCTGTCTTTAAAATAGATTTCTGGTTGAACTTAAGGCTTAAGTGTTAGACCACTTTATAATAAAGTACATGCACGTATAATGGCTATAAACATACACTTTTGACAGATTTTCTTGATCGTAGCAACAAGGTCAACTCTAGATCGACGTTGGAATTATAATTTACTTGAAATAGAAGTGCTCATACACGGATAAAGCTTACGGAAAGCGTGCGAAGCCGCGGGGAACAACTAGTTTAGTTTATAAAATAACTTAAACATTGGAAGCCGAAACTGCATCCCCAGCAAACTGATTTTTCCCCCAGAATGTCTTTTGGTGCATGGAAACGGCTCTGAATCAGGTTTTCCACAAAAGCCTTTGCATATTTCGGTAACATAAGTAGAGGTTCTGTGTGTTGCAGCACTAACCTCATGTCGAGCTCGTCCAGGATCGCCATCGGGGTGCGGTAGTGACAGTAGTACTCGTCACAAGCGAGGTTCTCACGGTCGTAGCTGTAGACCGCCAGCACCATACCCTCCAGAGTGTATCGCAGATAGCTCGTGTACGTAACGTAGAAGCAGATCAAAGGCATGTCCTTGAACAGCGCCAGGAACCCCGCCATCAGGATCATGAAGCAGATTCCCACTGCTCCCAAGAAGATCCCGTTCTGGAGACAAAAGCGGTTTTGTTTATTACAGGCGTAATAAAATAGGTTACAGTTTTATTTACACATTACTCCTTTGCGAATTTTAAAAGGTCAATCAAACATCCAAGTATGTCTATGATATCAAAATCGACTACTCTTGAATAGTATAACTCTACAGCATTTACTACTTCTTATAAACTTTATTCTGGAATATCCCCTACCTCAGTTAGTAACATTTTCTTTCTAGGTGTATTACGGACATGATTACCCGAAGTTGATGGGGCCAAGTCTATTTTTGGATAAAGCAGCCTTCCACTAAAAGCTCTGTCCCGATAGGTACCGATATCTAAGCGGATGGTAAATTGAGCAGGAGTACACGCGCACGCGCACGTTCCTACAGAAAGGGTCAGTTTTTTTTCGCTACGTATAATTACCATATAGTCAATTATATAACTGAGAGTAATATAACAGCATACAAGTATAATATATAGCACTAAGTCTAACTTTTTTGTGTAGGAAGGTTTACAAAAAAGCACCACGTGTTGTTAAAACGTAACAATATATAATTATTGATTTACATTATATTACAATCAACTTAATTACAAAGATCTATTATACGAAATAAATCAAGTTTAAATCGTCACTATTTATTTTTAACAAATTTTTTGACACTGTATACATAAATAACTTATAAAAAATTAATCGCAAAGTATGTTGGTAAACGTTCATTTTGAGAACGGCTGAACCAGTTCGGCGAATTCATTTTGTACAGTATTCATTGAAATCAAGGGAAGTTTTATATGAAAAGTGAGATTAGAAATGTTACCAGGAACCTTTAGCAATCATTATAGTATTTACAAAACCAACCTTAATGAACAAAACTACGATTATTTTACATAAGGTACTTCAAACTTATTGGCTTCTTTGACGTCACGATATGGGGTTTTAACAGTGGTTAAGGAAAACCAGAGCAATGAACATTAACATACCTTGAAAATCTATTCTTACCTGTCTTCAGTACGAAAAATAATTGACTTCTATAGCTGAAAAATCGTATAAACGATGATTTTGGAATGTTGCATGAACTTAATAAGAGCGCAAAGGACTTTTCAGTCCTACGTAGGTCCTATATGAACATATACGAAGTATATGACAAAGGCTGGAAGAAACCGCCTTTCCACGACCTATGTATCTGCATTTTCTTGATTGAGGCAACAAGGCAAACTCAGATGTGGCGTTGGAAATAGAATTAATTCAGTAGCAAAACCTAGTACAAGAATCAGTTCCTTAAACTTGCGTTACTTTGATTTTGAAATTTGCTTGCGAAGCCACGGATAACAGCTAGTATAGCATTGTATTGGAAGTATAACTGTTGAATCATATTACGCCATAGGATTTCACCTACAGTTAGATGTGTACCATTTGTTTAGAAATAAAATGAAAATTTATTTAAATGAGTAAACATTATATAAAAAGAGAGACGGGCTCTTGTGCTTCGTTTAGGTATGTCAGCGCCATACGCGTCTGGTAAGAATTCTTTTAAAAAATGAAATTATTTTACTGTCCTAAATTCACCTCTAACTTTAAGTTACAAATAACTAAAAAGGCTACGTATTTTAAGGTTAATATTAATAAGCAAAGAGTGCGAGGCCTTTAAGACCTACAGTTGGATAAGATATTGACTTGTTATTACATTTGTATCTAGGTTTCTGATCTGTTTTTTTTAAGAATTATCATAACTGAATAACCCAATAACCAATCAAAAGAGTCCTGTCATTTAACATCTTTCGGATATTTGATTGGTAGACTAAAGATTCCAGTACCCTATTTAATTCCCTAACACCAAACGGGGGCTGTAGGATTTTAAAGGAATTCGCACATCTGATAGGGTCGTGGGCGTGGAGGACATGTGACATTTTTGGTGACACTCACCACGGGGTTGATGGACGTGCCAAGACCTAGCCCTAGACACTCGGAGATCATGATGTTGATGGTGTTCACCAACAAGAACATGAAGAACCTGTCCACCTCCATAATCTGTGACGTCAGGTAGTATGAGATGGCTATGTAGAACGAGGCGAACAACACCTGTCAACAACGAGCAAATCCAATTTTAATAATCTAAAAATCTGTCAACTGGTCAAAATAAAGTGGCTTCACTTCAAACTAGATGATATAACTGTAGAAGTTACCTGCATAGGCAAGTTCGTCACTTGAAAAGCGATGTAGTACGTTCTTAGTTTGTACCAATTGTTGAACTGTTCTTTCTTGATGATTCCCAGTTCTGAAGGAACTGTAAAAAACAAATTTTTTAGCTGTGCAAATCAAAATGGAAAGTGAAACAACAGGAATTCAAATACAACAACCAAAATTACACCTTGATCAATAGTAAAAAAGAAAGTATCACTTTCAAAGTATATATAACAAATATGTTTTTCTATTATTTTATAAAAGAAAAGTAACAATTATCCAATAATTTTTTATATTTTCAAACGAGGCCTTTCGACATCAAAGATGTCATCGACAGGTGTGAATCAACAATTCGAAATAGTATAAATACTTTACAATTTAAAACAATTTAGTTATATTCTAAAGGAATAGTGAATTTTCAAACAGTCCAAAATCATTGTTTAATATTGTATCTTTATGTTTTTTATGTGTAATGTTTCATAAGCGTCGATTTCTTCTAGTTTATGGACTTATTTTAATAATGTGAAGTTTTTAAAGGTGTGATTTTTTTTAAATGCATGTTTGGCAATAGCTGATTATTCTGTTTGCCCGTATTTATATATTTCGTGTTTCGTACATCTTTTTCTAATGGTTCTTTTTGTCTGGTCAATCACAATCTTCACAGCTAATCTTTTTAATTCCTCTTTTATTTTCATCTAAAATTTTATCTTTTGGATTTTCAATTAGATTATTTATCTTATTTGTTGTGCAAAATGTTACGTTCATGTCATCATGTTTTCTAAATACTTTTTTATTTCTCTATAGAATGGACCATAACTAATGGATTGCCAGTTTCGTTTTTCTTTTTGGTCACTTTTTAAAGTAGTCCTTGATGTCTTTAATAAATTCTTATTTTTTTAGAAAACTGTCAACTAATTTAGTTGAGTATCCATTGATAAAATATGTTTTTGTTTGTAATTACGCCTCAGTGATGATACAACGCAGAAGATGACTCAGTGGAACATTCTGCCCGATATAGAGACACAACAAAGACAGGATCTACATGCCATTAACATGCACGTTGTGTATGTTGCGAGCCAAGTCACTTGCATATGGACAGGTTCCTCATTATCTCAACGCTCTTGTCTTGGCAGCGCTGGGAGTCTTAGTGTTTGTTTCAGATAAGACAGGAATAACTTTTTATTCAAATAAGACTTTCAAATGCTACGTGTGTACCAGATCTTTTGGTTTCCAGGTTCTAAAAATACGTTGTATGGAAGAAAGCGTACATTATAGTGATATGGATGAAAGGATAACTGACATAACACTTTGCGTGTGTATTAAAGTCCTAAACTTTATTGAGTAAATATAACCAGACAGCGGTATATAAATCCATTTCTGAATCAAACAATGTGCTAAGGAATAAATGCAGCAATAAAGGACGGTAATTTTAAATCCGATAGTTCAAATTTAATACTGCCTACCCAAGATATTTGTCTAGATGAGCAGCAGAGAAACTATATATTTCTGTCTGGCTCTCGAAAGGACTGTTTAGTTAGCTCCTATTTCAATTTTCTCTTGACCAAAACCAAACTAATATAATTATTACTTTAACTATTTATTGCAAATCCATTTTCGAATAGTAGATTGCTGATGTATCTACTACGCGACTTCCCTTTGTATCTTGTTATCACTAATAATATTACATGAGTAAGACGATGAATGATTATGACTAATGATGTTAAACGTTATTTGTTGTCTCTAAAAGCGTAAAATACGAATTAGTTGTCCTGGATAATAATTTTGTAAAATCGAAGGAGAGACCTGTCTTTCCTTAAGACTATACTTTGCTTAGTGGTTGCACAGAATCTTTCTCGATTGAAATTTTTTAAGTTCAGTCTCGTACATAATCATTTATTACCTTATTCCAGAAAATAAAATGTTATTTTGTCACTGCGTAAAAGAATTTCTAGACCAGGAACATCTACAAGGTACAAGCTAGGGATATTTCTTGTAGATATTAGGCCTACAAGGTATCCCTATCCTTCCGTATTTCATATACAATTCTGCTTATCTACTAATAACTCTAACTAATACATGGCATAATCAAACTTTTATCCTGAACCGAAGAACACTAGTATTTACTATAACCTCAATAGATGAAGTTTTATTTTATTGACAAGTTGTTGTAACAACAACGATAACAATGAAAGAGCTGGATTGTTATATTACCTCCTGAACTTAAAATTTTCTGTCATTACTTAAATGAGGTGTTAAGTAATCCTTGCTTAAAGATAAATAAATAGGGAGTGTATTAGTAGATATACAGGACAATTGAAGGACATCAAAAAGGTTCAAAAATTTCAGAACAAATACCTGTACTTAATTGAATCATGAAAACAATCCGTAAACACATCTTCAACAGTGTTTATATTATAAAAACAAAGGTTTTCCTGTACGCAAATATGGTATGAGTAATAAAATTATCCCTTTCTTCCTTTTTAGAAACTAAAATTAATAAATTTTGAAAGGGGATAAAAGTCTGGTGGAAATCGCTCTGTACTCTTTGTAAAGTGAAGACACAGTTAACTTGACTATATAAAGAGACGGCTACTTTACAGGCAACACAGTTAGCACTAAGTGGATACTTACACTTAAGTATGGCAGGCATGAGTGAAGTGTAACTGAGGTAGACGGCGGAAGCCATGAAGTAACCGATGTTGCTGACTGACATGTTACCGTCGACACCGGACTTCTGGAACAGCGCTCCGATCATCAGACCCACCAAACAATGGACCACCAACTTCAGGTACACCACCGTCTGCACAACAGGGGTTATCAGGTATGGTTAAGTAGCACAGATTCGCTCTCCTTCACAGGATTAACGAATCGCTTCCACAATTAACATAATTTGCTATTGTATAACACGTAAGATAGGTTGAAAACTGCGAGATAATCTTACCCAATCTCGAAACATGAGTTTGAATGTTCTCCTTAGCAAGACTCGAAACCTGTACCACTCCGAGGGTGGACTCTGGTGGTTGGTTTGGATGTCTCTCTCTATTGAGTTAGGCTCGAGATCTGCAAACAAAGTACGTGCGTGGTCAAATATATCTCACAACTTGTTTGATAAACCATTTGAAAGGGTGAGCTTAGTTATAAATCTAATGAATTCTAAAAAAAACCTGTTCTTGGAAATCCTACGTACATAGACATTTTTTGAAGATCGTGTCAGTTACGAAGTCAGTTCAACGCCAAACGTGTTATACATTGAATTCAATGCAAAATCATGTTTATCATACTTTAAAAATAACATCTGTTTTAGTACCATAAAGTTTGTTGATATAGTTATTGTTTTTCGTTACCTTATAGCAGAGATTTTAAAATTCAGAGGTGCACAATTTAAGCTTTTCAGTGCACTAACCTCCAACTATTTTATTGTTTCAGAAGTAAAAAGTTAAGTAAATGAAAAAAAACACAGCTGTTTGTTTATGTATGTACTTGACAGTATTACTATGTTGATTTCCTATATAATGAAAAATTACATAGAACGGCAGATTTTAATTTTGTTTTCCGTATGATAAATACCGTTGTTCACCATTAAGAGCAAAAGTGTCGTATAGGCACATAATATATTTCGGACCTCGGCTTTTCCTCATATAAAACAACAACTTTTACTACCATTTCTTCCCTCTTAATGTATATAAATGTGAATTCCACCAAACGTGACTCTTGTTTATTTTTGACCTTAAAATAATATTTTCACCACAATCCTTTTTCTTTAAAGTGTCCCTAATTATTTATTTCAAAATACATAAGTGTATTACATTTCGTTTTTATAACATAAAATTGGACATGATAAAAGTCAGTTTACGAGTTACTTTGATAAAATCCTGCATAATTTTGTTTTAGAAAGGTATATGTGTTAGGTAGGCTATGTCATTTCAATAGATTTATTAGAATTTGTATTGCTGGAGGGTTTGTCGTATAACCCCAGTGAGGCGTTTGCTTGATTTGGGCACTAGTAAAGTTCGTGTTAGGTTAGGTTGGCAAAAGAGATAATTTTATCTTGATAATTATATGAAACAGGGCGTTGCGTTTAACAGGTAGTGGTACATCTATGCTAATATCATAAAAACGGTGAGCCATACCAAAAACATTTAAATATGTCTACTTAAGAAATGTATTCTGCCCAGATTATCCTGAATTATACCTTATATGGGAGTTAAATGCGTTAAACGAGGGTAAATACTGTGAGTACCACGGCCAGTTCTGTTCATCCTTCCTTTCGTATTTATATCTTACTCTCCCTCATTTCAATTTATGATGCTGGTACCAAAAATGTGAATTTTTCCGCTGTTTTAATATTCAAGAGTGTTTGGATATTCAATCTAATATATTTTATCATTATTAGTGTGAAATATCAGAATGAAATTTGCTTCTATTTTAATCGAATTCGGAATGTTGTTTGCAAACTGCTTTTATGTTTTTGGTGCCGGAACAACTTATAAGATAGAATAATACTCCTTAATATATAAATGTTCCAGTACAACAATGTGAATTGCGATTTGAATATCAATAAATACGCCCAAGGCTATTTTGTATGAATATCAAGTGTAAACGTGATTTATTAATTGAAGTCTTCGCATCACCAAAATGCGACCTAAGTTTATATACCATAAATTTAAATAAGTAACTGTTATATTTATTTAGTATAAACTACCGTTCTCAAAATAGTAAATTCCGAAAACACAAGGTAGATGGAAATGTTGTACCACCCACCGTGGAGTTTAGGGGGTGCACTCCGCCAGATGGAGTTTGTTGCCGTGTCCACCAGCTGTTGAGTGTGGTCACCAAACTCCCCAGACACCACATCCAGCACTGCACACAATAACATTTGTTACACCGCTATTATTTAGTCACTGAGCAACTCCACTCATCAACTACTAGTATCTATAAAAGTTACTTTGCTAAAAATCAACTATTACCTAATTCAAGATTCCAAAAAGATATAAGAACCAAAGGTTCTTCCTAGGAAGAACTGTCTCTATCGGTATTTACCTTGCAGTTATTTATTGGGAATAAAACGTATTCTGAGAATAAGCAGAAAAATTACTTTCATTTTTAACAGATAGTACTCAATTTAGATTTTTGAAGCTATACTCATAAACAACTTGTATCAGATTTACTTAACAAGTATGACATAGGTTAGTGCGTGTTTTGTTTCGGATACGCGTTTAATAGGATGGTTTTGGATATGCACACAATGATTAATAAAACCAATTTATAATGCTCTTGGAATAAATTTTAAAACAAAGCGTTCATGTTCGATATTTTAAAAGGCAGATAAATACGAGCAGGTCTTCAAACGAACCTACAGTTAACCGCTAAATAAATACACTTAGTCCTTATTGAAAGATTTGTTGTTGCTAGAATATTATTTTACTTATTGTTAATAAACACTAAAACTGTGCTAAAAAGTTACTTGGTAATATTACCAATTACAGAATGTTAATCCTTTGAATTAACAAGAAAGACATCAAGCTACAAAAATGACGGAATGTTGCGTCACAGTACATGCGTATTTATTACTTTCACAATGACTTTTAAAAAATATGCAGGAAATTGGTTCTTAGATAAACCTAGAGTCCACACATTTTAAAAGTAATTTCAGTTAACGGGAGATCTAAATATATAAATGTGGATAAGGAATGTCAACCAGTCTTTAAAATAAATTATTTAAAATCACGCCATCGCAACCTATTTTAGGGCGTCTGTGCATTGATTGATGATTAATACAAGGATCTAAGCTATACTAACTGAAGTCGGCAGGATTGTGGTACTGTGGGCACGGCAGCCCTATGGACTGCAAGAATGGCAGGACGTTGGCACTGGACCCTTGGTAGACACAGTAACCACCACCGATGATGTACGTGTGGTCGAACATCTCGAAGACGGAGGCACTGGGTTGGTGGACCGTGCAGATAATGTTGCGACCACCCCTCGCTAGACTCTGCAGCAGACTCACGACTTGCTGCGTCGTCATACTGTCCAGTCCCCTGGAACATCACACCTCCGTCAATTGGGTTGGAACATGAGGAAGCGTCATGCATTAGGAACATAAAGAACGAACCTAACATTTCCTGTTTACACCGCGTCGTAACATTATTGCCAAAATTAAATTGTTAAAATATTATTTCGTCATCACCGTAGATAGGCAACAACAGAAACTGCCAATAAAACTGGCTGCTTATACAGGTGAGTTGCAGGGGGTTGAACTTTAACGTGCTAGGCTAAAGCAACCAATCACTTACCAATACGAGATAACAGTGAATGTAAGATGATAGTATTGACACCGAATGCGTAATCATAAAATCTCTGGAATCAACATAGTTTGTGCAAAGTATGTTTACGAAACTGGGTGCAAACTCAGGAGTTACTCTTTTATGGAATACTGTTCTTGTTATACAGGGTTAATAAAAAAACCTGAGGAGCCTCTGTTAATATTGTAACAGCTCACACTATAAAAACTAAACTTTGCACACCTTTTTGTCAAGTTATGATATACTTTTTGGGCATAATTACTACTTCGTTCACAAACCCAAAATAGATAATTTTTGGGGCAACTCAAACACTTTAAATTACAAAACCCTGGATTTAAGCTCTTGTTAAAGAAAACTAACAACGCAAAGTAGAGGTCTCTATCTTAACACAGTACAAAATGCCGACGTTTTAAAATTGTTTTAAGTCAGAAGTAATTACTTACAATCTAAGCATAAACGACCTTTTGGGTTTGTGAACGAATCAGTAGTTGTGCCAAAAATTACTTCATAATAATACATAAACATGTGCAGCGTTTAGTTTTTCTAGTATGAACCATTACTATGTCAACAGGGTCTCCAGACCCTTTATTAACCCCTTAATTATACCAAGACGTTTCGATATTTGTACAGTAAAGTATGAATATCAAACCAAGGATAACTATTGGAGGCCAATAGCAGCCGTAGTATCATTGCAGTTCGATTTCGAAATAAATGTAGATTCAACTAATTTGGAGGGACGACTTAGAAGAAATACAAAATACCCCAAGAATCTAGGGCTCTAAAGTCACTTAAACATGCTTTTAATTACCGACAAGACATGTAATAATAGCACTTTAGTTCATTAATTTTTTATTTATTTTAAAGACAAACTTGTAACCTTGTACAATTACATGATAACACGTTAAGTTTAACCACTAATAATCATGTTGACTAGATATATTCATTCAGGCCACTGGGTAATGAGGCTAAACAAACCCAGACCTTGGGTCATCGTGGGATGCTTCAGGTTTGTCCCACGGCCACAGGAGACAACATACTGGCCTGTAGAGCGACTCCCTATTCCACCGTTATGTATTATACAATTTTTAATTTCTATATAGGAGTGGAGTTCAATAAATTTCAAAAATTTAAGAGCTCTTTCGAAAGTTATCGTTCATGCAAACGGACATACGCATAGATAGAGACGTGATTTTTCATCGTCTATTCTAAACGGACTAAAATTATTTAACTTGTAAATGTGAAAACGTAATGGAGTTTGATGTTGTTCCTTACATCCAGTGCTGATTATTAGATTTCTATCGTAACTGTTTGTACTTTTTAACAATCTAACATTTGTACATTTAAACCGCTACAATTTTGTATAAATTGATCCATTTGATGTTGGATTTGCTGCGTTGTGTTTTCCTAGCAGAGAACACTAAATTTTGAAGTAATATTTGAGAAATTCTCTCATTAAATATTCTCTTCTGACTCCATGAAAGCTGTTCCCAGACAAGATTAAATAAAATATTTGCATGATGTAGTAGATATTCAAATATATTACTGATGTGTGAAGTTTTAATGATTTATCAGTCATGGTTCATAAATAAAAAGCATAAAACATGACGTGCTTTTCGGCTATGGTGGTCATCATATTCGTAGTATAATTCGAATACTCATGTTGGCAATTTATTACTTATAAATATATTTATAAGTAATAAATTATTACTGAAATTATTATTGTGGTTTATTACTGAACGCACCGCATGATATACTAATAGTCCAGTTGAAAATAACTTCATTTTTTATATCTATAAAATCACTTCCAGAACCGTTGTTACACACACAAGTGTATCATTCTTAAAAAGATTAATTTAGAAGGCTGTAACTCCTAAACGAGTTAAAATGAAAATTTCTAAGAATAGAGACGTTTGAATATTTTGTTTTTTATTCAAAATAATTGTATAAAAAAATATTGAAATTTTCCGATATATTTACTCGTTTTTTAAATATGATGTCACATATAACATGGACCATTACAAGTGAACAGCATTTGCCAAAGAAACTTAGTTGGAAACTCTGCGGTTAAAATTAGTGCACATAAAAATACGATACTTATTCTGTAATATCATTTCCTAACAAAGACCTCAATAAAGTTAATATATTGTTGATTTATATTTTTTACTGTCAAGGTAAATATGAATTTAGAATCCAGATTAGACCCCCTGTTTGTATTTATGTATTAAGAAAAAATAAAACTGTAAATTTAACTGCAATTCAGTAAACTATATACGTGGTATATACGATACAAACAATATATATATATATATACTGTAGATATATATATATATATATATATATATATATATATATATGCAATATTGGCGCATAAGTGGACAAAGAGTTAGCTTCATTGGAATAATATATTTTAATTAGAGAAGGTCACCAATCAATCTCGGCAATCACCTTTGCTGACTTTTTGATTGCCTTTGTCATATTAAGAATTTTTATTTAATTGAAATGACTTTTTATCTCACACTATTGATGATTAATACTAATTTTTTTTTATAAAAAATTTCATCCATAAACATTTTTAATGAACCCCTAGGAGGTTATGAATAAGGTTATGGACCCAAGGAACTATTGATCAATAGGCTACTCACGTTGTCGGCTCGTCCAGGAACATGACGGGTGGGTTGTTTATCAGCTCCAAAGCCACCGATAACCTTTTCCTCTGGCCGCCAGACAGTCGGTTACACCTCGTGTTAATGGTCGAGCTCAGGCCAACGTTCTCTATGATGTCCTCCACCTGCCACAAGTGCATAACGATTTATCCAACTATTTTACACAAAATTGATTTTGTTTGTTTATAGAAAATTACCTACATTGAAAGAGGAGAATGCGTAGGAAAATAGGTTAGGAAATGGTATATAGAAAAACTTTCCCAAAAGTATCTGCTTGTTGGTGTGTGGTTGGGTAGAGCCAATGGCCGCACGGTCTATGACGCTGGACTTTGATCTGAGTTAGACCTAGCGCAGTTGAAATCCTGCCTGTGACCGTAGCACTTTTTATCAGTATTATCGACCTTGTACTGTGTCGACTCTCCTTATTCTGTTTGATAGGATCCTCGCATATTCTTCAATTCCTTTCCTCTTTTGGACAACAGGTGAGGTGGTAGGCGGTTGTAGAGCTGCACACCCATGCACGAAGGTTTCCGCTCGTAAATCCTCAGACGATGTGCTGGAAGGTTGTAGAGTTCAGCATTTCTGGTATTGTAGTGGTGTACAGCGTTTTTTCTTGCTCAATTTTCTCCATCAGCATGAATTATTACTTCTTGAATGTAAAGTGAAATGACAGTGGGAATCTTCAGAGACTTGAATGCCTCTCTACAATCTTCAAGAGGTTGGAGACCAGTCTCTTGAAGATATGTATGTGTTCTAATACGTTTCTTTGTATGATTAGTATTCGTTGAAGATTTGAAGAAGCAGTTCCATCCCAAGCAGCTAGACCATAACGCAGGTTGGATTCAAACAGAGAAAAGTAGGTTATTTTCCAGTTTTGTGGCTACTGAGAATAAGAATTTGTTTGAACACAAAGTGCCCGTTGTTGAGTTTTTTGGTAAGGTTTTCTACATGTTTGATCCAATTTAGGTCGGTATCTACTGTTACTCCAAGAAATTTCAGCTTCCCTTCTCAGCTGCTTGCATATTGCTGACGACGATATTAAATTCCAGCTGTGGTGTATATCGAGGAGTAACATTCGCTTCATCATTGTACTTCCAACTCTGGGTTTACAAACCACTCATCGCGCACACTCCACTGTCCACGTGGCCACGTGCGTATCGGTACACAAGGCCAACTCCAATGTCACGTACCGGCCAATTGTCTTTCTACAGCTGCGCCGAACACTGAAGATGTCAGTGAAGTGGTGCATTTGGTTCTCCTTTTAGTGGAATATTTACAGTTATTTTCCGTTGTTATGCAAGTTTGAACTGCAGAAGCGGGGTGATAACACTCTTCGGTTTACTTACTTTGATAATTTTGTTTGTTCTGTTTTCGTGGTGATGTTTAACTTTTGTTCTCAGTTGGCGGTCCATTCCGAAAAAGCATTGAAATAATCCAGTTATAATCTAGTCATCAACTTGGGCGAGAATCAAATCTAGTAAACTCCGGAACTGCTGCACATGACTATCAAACTCTGTTATCGTGTTTGCTCTTACGTCATAACTAAACATTCCTAGTCACAATTCGTTCAACTCTTTAAAACATTTTTCATAGGAGATATAAAAAGTTAATACTGTAATGAAAAGTTTTTTTAATAATTCAAGCAGATTAGTTTCAAATTTGACCTCATTGCGTCATAAGTTTTCCGAGAAATATACTGTACTATACATTACTGAGAAATATATTCATAATATCTTGAATCACGTGACACACTAAAAACACCTTGAATTACATGTTTTTTTTTTCATTTCACATATGAACATCATCTATGTCGTCAACAAAAAATAAATGGTAGCCGACCACAGTTTATCTGAAAAATTTAGATTATTGGGTATGAAAAGATCACAGGAAATGCAAGAGCTTGTCTTGGCTAACTTTATCTCAATTAATGGATTATCATCAAACGTAGCAATACTTATTCCGTTTTGTGGAACCTCCAATCGTTGTGTAGCCCAAAGGATTTATTTAAAAATTGAACACTAGGAACGTGGAGTGTGTTTCTGGGCTTTCATATGAGTAAGCTATTTCAACTTACCACACAGAGTAGCATCTGATTTTCTCCATAAACAGCATTTAGCCTTCTCGGATTTTGGACCTAATCATTTGAAATACAGTATATATAAAATATCTGATATCCAAATCTAACCCACTAAAAAATAAGCTATGCAGTAGGAACGCAAACCGCGGAACGTTTGCTTTTGACTACCCTAACTTATTAGAAGATCGTTTTGCCATCTTTGGCACTTGGAGCAAAGATGGCAAGATTCCTCAAAAAGACACGAACCTGCTTTAAACATTTCATTTCATTTCATATCGGCAGTCAATCTGCCCAATGAGCTTTGAAACCAAATTACTTGCCAATAATCCATTCTTAGAAGCAGTACAGTTAAGGATCTAAAGGTAGATGGATTAAACTTCTTTAAAATGTAAAAATACCAACTTATTCAATAAATATCAGAGCTAATTTGTATTAAAATTCTGTGTTATTGATGTCAAATTGTTTATTTTAACAATGATGCTACATATTCTGGTGTGTTTTTAATCCTTTTAACTCTTAGTTGGTTACCAAATACTTCACACATTGAAAAGGTTTAAAATGGTCCATACTAGGTTGTATTTTCAAATCCTACTACAATAGAATAAATATAATTGTTAGTTCTTTGGTTGAAGGTTATTTTTGACGATGGAAGGATTGTGAAGGAAACAGGATTTTTCCGGACATTTGCCATCGTTCAGTGAAACAAGAAATCAGTAACACTACGTTTCGAGATCCGCAATCTGATCTCTTCTTCATGTATTAGGAGTTATTACCTGAAGAAGGGATCAGATTGCAGATCTCGAAACGTAGTGTTACTGATTTCTTGTTTCACTGAACGATGGCAAATGTTCGGAAAAATCCTTTTTCCTACAGTCGTAGGTGTTTGGTAGACGAATTCAGACGTATTGCGACCTGTATTCTGTAGTTCAGTTTTAATGATTAGTGTTGTGTATAGTTTTTTATTAAGTGCATGTTTTTAGAGTTAGTGAAGTTGACAAACAACATGGTGGTCGTGATTGCTGACTTAGGCGTGCCACAACGCTTTGGTATGATTTTGTTTATTTTAACCTAGTTTGTAATTATGTATTAGGCTAGTTATTACCTGAAGAAGAGATCAGATTGCAGATCTCGAAACGTAGTGTTACTGATTTCTTGTTTCACTGAACGATGGCAAATGTCCGGAAAAATCCTGTTTCCTTCATTATTGTTAGTTTCAGGCTCGCATACCATCTTACGCGCACGTACTGTAAGCTAATGTGCGTTTCCTAAACATTAAATCTATCACACATGGCAAAGTAAATGCAATTGCTATTGAGAGGTTTCTAATTTTTGTTCAACTATTGTCTAATTTTAACTATATTGCATATAGCGAGTGTACTGACCAGTATGAACTTGGCCTTCCTGGACATACTCTGCTCCAGTTTTAGCTCGGCAGCTGTTAACATCACTTCGCGTACTGTCAGCAGCGGTGTCAGGTTGTCGTCCTGCATGATGTAGCAGCAGTCCTTCTTGTTCAGTGGTTCCGTCTTCATCTCGCCGTTCTTCCTCTGGCGCGCTGAGCACATGATCTTCCCCCTCATTCCTTCCACTCTGAAAACCGAGAGTGTTGTTAGGCATACAAGTTAAATATACTAAAAATGAGCTCAGTTTCTCTAAAGAGACTTGTTAATCAAGTTTACATTGTGTAATGAATAATGTTTTCGTTAGTTTAAACATGTATTTGGACTGTTCAAATAGATTGTTACAGATGTATGAAGATGTTGTCACCAAATGGTAAAAAAAAATTTATATATACTTATTATTTGTATTCGGGTGAGTAATATAACGAATATTTAAATAGCACTACAGTCACTTGTCATATTGATATATTACAAAAACAGAAACTCGACGTTTCCTAAGTTCTTATCTGTCCACTTCTTCACATGTCAAATCCTAAGTTTTTAAAGTTATTGATTTGTTCACTAGGTTGATCTGTTCAACACCTACATCACACCTGGAAAAGAGGGCAGAGACAATGCTCGTTTTTAATCGTTAACCATATCAAATGTCCGTTATATTGTTATCCTTTCAAATTATCCATCGAGAATATTGGACATGGAAATCTGTCACAATCACGCCAAACCATTCATATTTATCGCAAGACGAGACTGTAACGATAACAACAAAACGCATCAAGCACAGTTACACAGATTGATCAAAGTGATGTTACAACTGAATAGTGATATTAGTACTTTTGGTTAAGTGAGCAAATGAACAATTTAGTGATATCGTTAAATCGTCTACTATAATAGCGAGGTGACCTTTGTATAATTAAATCTCCCTTAGTTTAACGATGATGCGAGTGCTAAGCGTACATTATTATAGTTTAATCACCATCTCCAGACTAGCATTCTCCAGGATAGCGACCTTGTTCCAATAACATTTAGATAAATACGAGCCAGTGCTGCACCTGCACTATATTTAAGCAGATGATTCCGTACTACATAATTATCAGAGACATTATTCAGCTCGTTATATGTTATTACAAAGTATCTCAGTTTCAGTACCTACGAAGCTATTTTTCACTTCGTATAAAATCAGGGTTTCAAGCGGCTCTCAAATTTTTTATATTTAAGTCGTATGGCACTATTTGGAGATTCTGTAAATCTGTTTTGCCAACACTCTCTGTCCGACCTTCAAGGTTACAGTATCATTACCTTGGCTCTTACACTGGTTTCGCAGTCGATTTAGTAACACCACCTGTTATTTCTCTAATCTCCGTCATTACGTTGGCCATTTTAGTTAACAAGCTTGAATCACAGCTAAGTTGAATATTAACGCCACGAGTTACAGTCATGACAGAGAGTATAAATAGATGAGGTTAACAATCTGATTGTACTCCACCTGGTTAACATTACGTATGGTGTATATTGTTTGTTTCCTTTTGTTTCAGTTTTGATTATATTTAAGCGACATGAAACGTTAATTATATACCTGAAAATTTTCATTAAAGGCTCCGTATTAAGTATAAAAAAGATGCTCACAAAAATGGAGTTAAATTTGTTAAAACAATTAGATTATCTAAATCGTTACTGATTGTTATGTTCTCTGTATTCCTCAATTATGTACCCAAAGTCATAAAAAATTTAACTTATCATTTAAGAAAATGTTTACTACTAATGTTTATTTGAAAGAATAATAAAGCTTGTTTTGCCAGATGAAGTGTTGACTAAAAAGCATAAGTTGAGAAAAATAACTGACTAGAATTGGGCAGAAATATAAAGTAGTTATAACTGTAATATGTTATATATTTTTAACTAAGCTCCCGGTCAATAACCAATAAACAAGTATTGTACAATAAGCTGCGATCGGAACTATTACCCAAAGTAACACAATAACGCTATAATTTTCAATATGCCTAATTATTTCATTATATTACTTATACGTAACCATGGTATGTGTAACATAAACTTTTACTAAACATAAATACATTTGCTTGTGCCCTTTTAACCTACTTTCTTAACTAAAACGTTGGTACAACATTGGTTTAAAACTATTCCAATCAACTAAAGATAGTATTAGTATTTCTCAGAACAGTTGGTTAGAATTTCATTAATTTTTCATTAAAACCATTGAGAACTGTAATACGTTGCCCCTTTATCTTATTCCAGGATCATATGTGGAAGGTGTGTGTTACATGTGCATGGAATAATGTATTGTGATCATTCTCAGTTGCTATAAAACCTTAAACAATCACTGGAACTGGGGAGATTTTGTAGGTGGAACAATGTGTACTTTACATAAAAAAGTAATGAATCCTAAATTTTTAAAGTGAATCTATTGGTTTTTAGAATTGTCTCGTTAACCATGAAAGAACTTACCAAAAATAAATTCATGCTCGACTACATAAATATACTTAAATGTTTAATATTTCGAGATTTTCAAAAAAAAATTTAAATTAACTCAGCTAATCGTTATAGGGTCCAAATTGACTATCAAAAGGGATCGACGATAGAAGTCCTCATTTATGTACCATGGATAGGTTGGATGGAAGAGTGAGACAGCGGCGAATTAATTTCAATTAATTAGCGTGTTCTAATTGTAATATGCTTTTGATTTTAATCTGATTTTTATTTGTGTCGGCCGTTTGAGTATCTCATGAAGTGATGGAATGTAATTAAAATTCGTTATACCATTATGTTATACGAAGTCAAAAAATTTAGGTCAAATTGAAGTCACAACTGAAAAACAATTCATAAAAATGTAAAACACAAATCATTATTAAACATATTCGTTAGTGTAAAGAAAATGGAGTGTTACCCAAAACTACACATCCCACAATCTACGTATGTATGTTGCAACTGCGTCCTTCATTATTCTATTATATACGCAATAACGGTTGCAACATCCCTTTCTCTTTGTACATTTCTTTAACGTTTATGCACAAAGGCTTGTTTGTTCCAACATGATGTTTCAACTATACCTGCTTTTATAATACCAAATTAATATCATCTTCTTCTAGCTACGTTTACATTATAATTTATTTTTCTGCTGGGTTTCAATACAAAACACCGATGTTTGAAAAGTTTCTTGTATTCCTTAATTGTTACTATTGTTTATGGTTTTGCTATCTTTTGTTCACACAAGCGCCCTTTGCTATATTAATCATTTATAAATAGCATTTTCTTTTCGATAAAATTGCTATATTGATTAAAAGTTATATGCTACATAAAAGGGTCTCTTATTTCTATTTTGGCGCAACAATCACTAAGAAAGAATTTTGAAAAAAAGAACGTTTTAACAACTTTAAAGTATCTGTACGCACACGTGAACTTACGACAGTTTAGAGTTTATGATCGGATACAATAAACTGAGTCGGCAATAAGGAAAACCACGCAGGTTCTCAGGCGGTGGTGATCACATGTGACTTTCAAACCGGTTGTCCTTGATAGAACAGTTCACATGTACTAAATTTAAAACCGCCTCACACTACCCAAACTGTTTAATTTTCTATATTGTAAACTAACATTCTTATTCTTACAAATGATGTTACTTAAAATATATTTATCACCTTGGAAATAGCGAGATAAAGTGGAATTGGAGGTTGAATTATAAATTCAGTTCTAAATGTCTCGAAAAGTTGTACACTTTTGAGTAGGTGGCTTCACTGAAGGTTGGCTAATGACGCCCAAATAATTAGCCGGTGCAACTAGTGGGAGCAGTTCACTGATATAATAAAAACCAAAATAAGACCTAGAGATATTATTTCCAACTAATTTTCAATGGTAATTATTTCCATTAAACTTGCTAATATAGACCCAAAAATAATAATGAACTTCAACTGTCATAATTACGTAAGTTCATTCTTTTACCCTTTTGTCATATTATTTCTCTCAAGTGATTAAATGATTAAATGTTTGACAGTAAAATCTCCCATGGTCAACTCTGCAACTTATTGTTTTATGGCACCCACTTCCTTAATTTCAATCTCTAAATTACTTATATGATATAGCTTGTAACCTTACAAAATAATCCGTTTTCTTAAGAAGTTTCGTAACTGATAATAAATTGAGAATATTTTGTTAATTATTTGTTGTTTACAAACTATGGTTTAATTTTTTTTTTTTTTTTTTTTTTTTTTTTTTTTTTTTTTTTTTTTTTTTGTTACTTGAATTGTGAGTCTTACACATACCAAAACATTTTAAGTATTATACGTTTTTTGCGTATTTGACGGTGATGAAGCAAATCATGTACAAATATAATCTCCAAATACTTTTCGTATGGTACAGACTCTCCATAAATTAGGCACTTATGAGTAATCAAATTTAAAATGTGTTAAAAAGCACTCTCTAATATAAAACGACAATTTATTTTATATTTAGTCTTTGAAGCACATATTGCTATGACTCGCTACGTATGTTTGACATACTAAATATAGTGACTTCTGAATCATTTAACCACATAACGCATCGTATCACTAACCAAAGCCTATTTACAATGTTTCTGATTTTAATTAATTGTAATTGGGTTTCAATGAGAAAAACGTACTCGTGATAGTCTGTAGACGGCGGAGAATATATTTGTAGGCTTGAGTAAAACTTGATTAATAAAAAACGTTGTCATTAAGTTATGGATTGTTTATTAGAGATTAGTAACTAGATTATACAACTCAATTAAAATAACAAAAGAAGTAATAATACTAGAAAACCACAATCAAACAAGTATGCAACACTCAAGGTCACCGTTGTCCTGAAAAACTTGTTTAATGTCTCAGTAAACAATGCTAGAAGGTTAGACACATTGGCAAACAAAATAAATATCTAGATGACGTAAAATAATTACTGTACAAATATTCCTTAGTCTACTTTAAGTAGAAGTATAAAATATAGTATTTACAATTTCGCAGAATCACTTGAGGACTAAGCTTGAATACTGAGGATTATTTAAGACGTTCCAGTAATGGGGTTCGCTGATTTTATATTACATTTAGTGTAGATACAATCATAGTGAGTTCAGTGTACGACTATACACCTATATGCCACTCACCGGGCACCTGCATTAGTACATAACAGATACATTATTATTATTTATAAGTGTTATAATTGGAAATCGCGTGTTAAAGTTTGATACACAAATTTTAATACCGTGTACTCCGGTGCTGTGTTATCTTCTTAACTAACAAGAAAGTTTTTAGTACCTATCAACTTTAAAATTCAACAACACTTCACTCCATCTTCGAAAAATTAATAATAGTCATTCTAACAATTGACCATTTGGTTTCAATTACAACTAGTCGAACAACATCAATGGTGTTTTTAGATGACTGTGACAAAAATTGGTGTATTTGTAACATAAAAACATACAGTTTTAATCATAGTTACATAAAAGTATGAATAATATGTATGAACTACGATAATTGTAGTTAAATAAAAAAAAAAACTGTACGTAACGAAGGTAATGATCAATCTGTTTGTTTACTTGGTTTCCTTGTTTTCAATAAAACATTCCTCCAGTCCTACAGGCAGGCAACGGTAAAATAGCCACATCAAGGTCTTGAGACAGGAAATCAAGCAGCATCATTTTTAATCATTGCTGATTTATTAATCACAGCTGACACTTTAAATTTAAAAAAGGGGTTTTTATTTTCCTTGTAAAAGGGGTTAGACAATCAGTCAATTACAAAAGAAATACCCTAACTAGTGCTTCTTTCGGTTAAGTGCTCTTTGCTGCAAAACTTTACGTTACATGTGAGGATTTTGCAGCATCAATGCTCTAAGCAATTATGCAATGGTAGCCAGTTATGTGTGGCAATGCATACACAATAGTTGTACTTAACCTTTTTTTTTTAAAAAATTTTAAATTCTTTTGAATATTAAAATACTATTTAAAGGGTAAATTTATGGAATATATGAACAATCTTAATAGTAGTTTATATCTACTAGTTAATGTTCATTACGTGAAAATAAAATTACCTTCTGGTTTGACCAGTTTTGAGGGCGTACATAAATTTAATATTTAAAATACGAATAGGATCATATGGCACTTTATTGGTAGTAGTTTTTTTAAATTCTAAGTTAATTGTAAAAAAACTATTGTTCGGTGTTTCTTCCCGTTAAATGTTATTAATAATAACTTGTATTAAATCGACACCGTCGAATTTGTAACAAATGTTATTAACCAGGATTTAGTTTTCATTCCACTTTTTTATAAAACATAAAACATGTCTAATCAAATTTAAAATCTTAAAGTGTTTGCATGAAAATTTGAAACTTTGTAAATGTTTGTAAAATTTTGACGTGTTCTTACGTATCTCCTCTGTCAAATTTCGGTGTCAGCAATTTTTATAGTAAAAATAAAACTGAAATCGGCTGGTAGTTAAACACAATTTGGCAAACTGAATGTATTAATATACATTAATTATTAATGTAATATACAGTATTCTAATGAATACTGTATTTAAAACAGTGATAGTTGTTTATTCTTTAAATACTCATATACGAAAATTCTAACATTTTGTAATTTTTAAACAAAATATAATTTCAGTAGGAAAGCGCTTGCAATTTGACTAAACGAAATACAAGTGTTTCCACCAAAAGATAACCATACGTTTTATCGTTATTGCTCAAAAACGATAAATATATAAAATGCGATCACGAATCATAGAAAACAGAAATAAAATAAGACAATGTTTTCTTAAATACCTACCTCACAAAATTCAATATCGACTTTGTCTTAATGCTTTTAATTATTGTTTAAATTTTATTCTATATTTAGAACTTTGTAAACGTTAATCATAAAAAATCTTAAAACTCATGGAAAATTATGTTACGATTTTCTGCAGTTTTTATTACATTTAATTTTTTATTACTCTAGAAATTAATGAATTCAGATATTAATATATTTACCCGATTTTAAAGATGCAGTTATTTAAAGTATAACAGGATTTTGAAGATATACTATCGTTAAATGTTACAAGAATAGAAAGTTATGTATCGAGAATTCGAATTTATCCACTTTTCAAGTACCAAAAGTAATAGGATGTAAGAAAGGATTAATGTGCCGATAGTATTTTTTTTATTTCAAGTAGTTTTTTTTTTTTTTTTTTTTTTTTTTTTTTGTGGTTGGTAACTATTCACACAGCTATGAACTGAGAGATACGTGCTTAATTATTTTGTATTGTCGTTTTTTTTTTTCGCTTTGGCAATTCCATTGTTGCATATTGATTTGTATTTATTTCGTTGTGTATAAAGTTTTTTTCACCTGAAGAAGACGCTAGATTACAATCCTTGAAACTTAGCGTTTAACGAAGAGGGATATATATTCTTGAAAGTGTCCTGTTAGACTTTCAAATCAATCACCGTCTATTATATAATATTGTTATTATTATATAACAAACCTCATACAGGTGGTAAACTAAGAAGTATAAAACTATAATTTATATGACTTACTTTAACCTGACAAATCATCCGTTGAGGTTTGATAGAGCGATGGACACCCTAAGCGCTCGAGTAATAATGAAATAATTTACACATTTTGGGTACAGGTATAAGGATTATTTGTGTTTACAGCTGTTCTAGTCATAGCTTACTTCTCCAGAAGGAAACTCGTGTACGTGTACTGTCCTAGTAGTCACGTGCGAATGTGAGCTATTCAGTTTCCCAACACGGCAGCGGTCGAGCCTGACAGAACGCGCTATCAGATGTCGTGCCTCCGAGAGTGGAGAGTCAAGGCCTGCATCTGCCCCCAAAACCCAAGGCCTGCTCAATAATTGCAGCTCTTGCTTGCGACAGTCGCTGTGTATATGGTCAAACGGTTTTTACCCTTGCGGGATCTTAAACTCAAGGAAAACCTAACCCTATTACTGATTTATAGATGTTAGTTTATTCATGAGAAATGTGTCATAAATAACGCGAATTTCGATATCGTTTTACCATATACCTACGATACGTAAGCACACTGGGGGCACGTAAACAAGATTAATTTGTCTGTCCTCGGCTTCCTAGAATAAAGATTATCTCTGCTGAGCCAGGCAATGATGTATCGTGATGAATGGACAGATCACCAGTATAAAATGGCAGTTCAAGAAATATGTGTTTTCCATGAGGTCTGTAACTAGTGGTTGTGTCTCATTTTGTAAGTAGGGTCTTCTCGTACTGTCAGAATTGTATTAGGAAATATCTTGACATTGAATCATATGAAATATTGAAAATAGCAAGTTGCTGTGATTAGTTCATTCATGAGAAATGTGTCATAAATAACGGGGATTTCGTTATCGTTACCATAGACCTACTAAACGTAAGCACACTTGGGGCGCGTAAACAAGATTAATTTGTCTGTGTCCTTGGCTTCCTAGAATACAGTTTATCTCTTCCGAGCTAGATAATGTATCGATCATGTAAGATTGAAAAACTGAATGATCACCAGTATAAAATGGCAGTTCAAGAAATGTGTTTTCCATGAAGTCTGTCACTAGTGGTTGTGTCTCATTTTGTAAGTAGGGTCTTCTCGTGCTGTCAGAATTGTATTAAGAAATATCTTGACATTGAATTATCTAGAATATTCAAAATAGCAAGTTGTTGTACCTGTATAGTGCACGATAGTATGATTCATTGAATAAATATTTATTATTGAGTAAACTGTAACCTCCAAATAAAGTATCACCAGGAACTCAAACCTGCACACTAATATGATTAGTTGTAAAAGCTTCAACTACTATCCTCCCACTCTGCTCCTATAGTAAAAAATTTCTAAAATTCTTCCAACAGTACCATAAAAATAACTACGTAGAATGGTATGATATCGACAATAATCTCGGAGGTCATTGCTGTGTAATAGTAAAAATGAACATTAATGTATATTGCAGCGTCAATCTTGAAAGCTTGTGAATGTCAGTGGAAGTTAGAGTTGGTTTTTAAGGTGGGATGTTTTTAGTGATACTGTGAGGAATTCTTACTTACACACACACCACACCCTCTACCTCTGTATGGACATTGGACATTACTTAAACTGTATCAGGACTGGGTACGTACTCAATCCTAGACAGATATATTATTTGAGATGTATCCTATCATTCTTGTGGATATGTAATAAATTAGCAGAACCTTTAAATCTTAAAATTACTGCACAGACTCTGGGAATTTCAATGCACCCAAACAGCCCCTTCAAAAATTTGGCATCATGACGACTCCAATCTGAAAGTTCCCTTCTATGTGTGGAAGTTGTTTGGAGCAATCTCAGCACCTTTTCTTTTTGCGCCAGAGTTTCTTACCTGAGTTCGAATTGGCAATCACTAGGAACCTTTTCCTATATTCAATGTAATGATCAGTAATGATGATCTTTGAGAGAAATACTAACCACTGCTGTTCATCATGTGCTGCTGTGCAAGGCCTGACTCCCCGTAGCCTCTGTAGGAACATTATGTTATTGGGAACCCTCAGTTGGCCAATTGAGTGACTGAGAAGGTTTCTGAAAGTTTTAGTTTGTGTATAATGTTTTTCATATTGTTTTATATTTTCTGCCTATAGCAGTAATGCATTTAGCACTTTTTCAAAAACCAATAATCAATAAAGTCTCGGAAAAGTTTTACTTTGCTTTAACACGTTGTGTTGATAATGTTATAACTATCATAATGATCAGTATATAATTATTGTAACTTTACTAATTATTTGTCAAACGGTGAAACCTAATGTCCGAAATGTATTTGTACACTTATTACAACGAATCCAAATATTTAGATATTATTTTGTAGAGTTATTCGATGGTTTATGTAAAACATAACGTCTCTTGTATTTTAGTATAAAAATGTATAGAATTATTTAACTATATGTAATATTGTATTTGTATATTCAAATTATATAGTCCTATTTTGATATATATATATATATATATATATATATATATTTATATGTATTATAATGCTTCTATATCTAATGTATCAGAACTGATTGTTTACATTCTTTTTACATCCCATTTTTTAACAATTCATAAGGTAAATGTTAAAATTTTGAAATTTTGATCACTTCACTATTATACTGAAACAAATTATATCGTAATCAGAAGGCCTTAGTGTTTTTTAATAATTACTGAAATCAAGCTTGTGCTATGTATTCTCTCCAGATATAGAAGAGGTTGAGTCATTGAAAACTGGTCTTAAACTAATTAATAGATTGCCTTTAATGCGTGGAGACTTTTGCGATTACCACAAAATAGTGTAACTTAATAGCACGTAAATCTAATTAATTAATTTTAATTCAATATAGTGGAAAGTAACAAAGTAACGTCGTTAGTGTGTTCTAAACTATTGTTTATTTTCAAACAATGAGAAGAACTGTTGGAAAACAATTCTTTGTGGAGGCAGTTTGCTTAGTGAAACACATGACATTGAAACAGGTTTTAGAGGAAGTAGAAGTGAGGAATTAAGGAAACACTGGAATCGCAAGCTCTGGCTTGATAAAAAAATTCGTATTTCTTGCATAATTACAAGGTTAACTTCTCGAGAGCCGGTCTGAACGCTGCGTCTGATGTGTCTGACAGCTGTCCAGCTGAGTTCGACGATATACTTGTATTATACGTCACTACCTGATGGTTAAGTTTACGAGCAAGTGTAAACATTTCAAGTAAATTGATGTTTCCTGATACTTTAACGCGCAATTACAAAAATATTTGCCCAATTTACATTCTTTGAAGTTAGAGATACAATTTAATAATATAATTAGCGATTATACTGAATAATCCAGATCTAAAATCTTCCATGTGGGTGTGTCTTAAAATTTTTATTCGAAATACTCTTAAATTACCCCAAAGGAATCATTTGAGTGTTTTTGCTTGTATTAAAGTTCAAAATTTCCTGAAAAAATCGTCATAAGTCTCGTTAAATTCATTTTACGTCAGATATATTGGACTAAACATTTACTTCACTTCATCTGTTTTGTAGTGACGGCATAAAATTCAAGTTGAGAATTAATTTTTTTTTGGTTTGCCGTATTTATTCAGACCTTTTTAAACAATTTCGTTGAATGCGTTCTAAAACGATACACCTCACAACCACCGTTTCCAAAACTGCAAATTCTAGAAAAATTCAGATTGTTTAAACGAACAAGTGATCACTATTCTAGTTTAGCCGGTGACTAAAATAGGAGGATACATATTTTTTACAAAAAAGCGAATTAAAATTTTAGATATAATTTACTGCTATCAAATTAACTTTCATCATACCAATTCAAACAGAATTATTGTCTAACAGTCCAACACGATTTGACTTCTTATTTAAACTGCAGGGTTGTGAACGATTTACAAAAAACTGTATACTTACAATTGTTATAAAGAGTGAGGTCTGTACCTTACCCTGTATTATGCAAATGATAAAAATCAATGCCATCATTTTAAAAATGGAACCATATCATTTTTTTAAATTATCTCAGAATTTCCTTTATGAACTGTATTTGTTCACATAGCTCAAACCCTAACATGTATGAATCGTTAAACAGATAATAGTTCGATTTTGATAGTAGATTAGTCGCCTTGGATTGAATCAAATGGTCAAAATAGATTAAATAGTATCAATAAGGTAGTACTACTAGCTCCAACCAAGATTCGATACTATATCTCCGAACTGATAACTAGATTCTCAGCCCACCGAAGGCCGCGATACCCGTAGTGGTCGTAATTTGCCTTGGGATTAGTGGATTCTACATCTTTCATTTCATCTTTGCCTAATAATCAGGACTTGCCTCTATTAATTAATTTTAGAAAAAATAACCACACTAATATTCGACCGATAGTGATGATTAAATACCACTCTACAAGATGAAATCTGTTTCTTTCTCTGTACTGATCCATCTCTGACTGAAACGTCTAAATTATTTCCGATAGATATTTTAGGATTTCAAAAAAGCCTTTTGATTCCCTGGCCACAAGCTTAAGTTAAATATTAAGCATTACTCTTAAGAGCCCTAAGAGCCCTGGCCTTTTGAAACCTACGAGTACTAAATCACTTGGCCTTAAAAGTGCCCTGTTTTGAGTGTAAACCACCTCTAGAACCACCTCTATCTTTAAAAGCCTATGTATATAACTGACTTTAGGATCAGCTATTTTTCTCAATCGACCTCCTTGAACACTCCGGTCAAGTCTCTGAAAGCCTCTACGTTCACATATTTTCTGGGACCTACAACTGATCTTTAAAAGTTCTCTCTATGGAACAAACTGTCCTTGTTTTTCCTGAGCATATGGTTTTCATTTCGTAACTTGTAATTTGGAGGCATCCATTCTCACCTCAATTATTGTCCTCTGGTTAAACGTTAAACCATACATAATCGAGCCTCCAATATTTAGTAACTGATAAAAGCTCTAGTCATTTTATGACCAATGGTTATGAGTCTCTGCCTTTTGGTACCACCTCGCATCTGAGATTCCTTAGTTTCTGTAGTCCTCTGTTATTGTTTAATTTTCTGGTCACTGATGTAGTTATATTATAAACACATTTTCACAAAAATTACTAATCAAATCATAGTCTAGGCATATTTTTTTCTATACCAATACAATCCCGTTCCTGGAAAGCTTGGTTACCATTGATAACACTTGCTAAAAATCAGTCCATCAGAAGTATTATAGAAACAAGTGAACGCATTCATTCATCATTCCTGTTCAACTTATAATACACACTTTTGAATGTTACGTCTTACATTTATTGTCTCGTTAAAAAACTGAAACTCAGAAACCCCCTCTCCATTTTACCCTCTTACAAAAAATTAATACTTTTTGTTTCAGTGTTTCCACAAGTACTGGAATTTGTTGTAACGGTGATTCAACAGTGATGCACTAAAAATGAATTCTACACATAACGCAGCTATGTGAATTAACGCCAAAAATGAATTATTTGCATTATATTCATGTCTTTCCTTTTATTACCTTGAGGGTCCCAATAAAAACAATAATAACGACTCAAATTTAATTTTATGCAACACAAAATATATTTAAAGTTTAGTCTGTTAGCCCATGTAATATTTTTGGATATGTTGATTGATTTTAAAGTTTGAGCCCTTTTTAGAGAATAATGACTGTAGGGAAATCAAACCTTATTATAAATTATCTACTTTTTATTGGACACCTTTCGCTGCCTAAACTTTGAAAATCCAATAATGAAAGTGTTAAACTGTTATTTTGGGGATGGCTTTGCATCTTGGACGAAAAACCGTATCAGAGATCTACCAAAAATATATAGATAAATAACCACTGTTTTTTTTATAGGCTTTTTCATAAGCATCTGTAAAATAGCAAGATGTTTGCAGATGATGATGATGTTTAGGGTAACTGGTGAACGTGCCTGCTACAACTAGAGGAATGAACTAGGGATTATGAAACGCGAGGCCTTGACTATGGCGACAGCTGAGAACTGGATCTGCGGTCCACTTTAACTTACATGCACAGGGGCGATCAAACCAGTTGCCATGGTTACAGATGGTGAACTGCAGTTACTGTCTGCTGCAGATTGTGTCCCGTTAGTTACTGTTTCTATGACGACTGGCAAGATAATATATTCTTATTACATTTATATAACAAGAAAACAAATTTATTAACGCTGTGACTACACAGATCTGTGTTAATCACTAGCAAGATAATATATTCTCATTTTCTTTACATAACAAGAAAACAAATTTATCAATGCTGTGGCTACATAAATCTGTGTTAATCACTGGCTAGATAAAATATCCTCATTTTCTTTACATAACAAGAAAAACAAATTTATCTACGCTGTGACTACATAAATCTGTGTTAATCATACCAAACATGAAACCCCATGTATCAAGTATCCTTGAAATTTATTTTCATTTTATCAATTCAATCTATCAAAATCAAAAACGTAGTGTATGTTTTCTTAGCAATGTTACAGTTTGAACGGGGAATGTTATATGTCATACATAACGTTCGTCAGTAGTTATCAAAACTACAGTACGAATTAAATATACTTAAACTCCGAAATCTAATTAATGATGACAATATTTGATTTAAAATATTGGATGTATTTGGTTAACTCTGTTGCTATTGTATCATCGAGAACTAGATAATTTGTGAAACATTTTTGGAGTCCGTAAAACATATTGAAATGTACTCATATTACTCTTTCACATCATATCACATCTACAGGGTGGCGCAAAAGTCACTGGACAGTTGGTTAAAAGAAGAAAAAAAATAACAGCAAGACGTAGTACAATATCATCATTTGGCGTACCTGGACCATATTTTTTGAAGGAACAGTGACAGGAGATAAATATTTGGATATGCTTCAGAATTACGCGGTACCAGGACTCATGACGTTTGCAGAAAACTTTCAAGAACTTTACTTTCAACACGATGGTGCTCCACCACATTACGCCACTGCCGTTCGCGATTATTTAAACGAACGTTTCCAAAGAAAAGTTATTGGTCGAAGGGCAGATATTGGCATGCCCCCACGTTCACCAGATATCACACCAATGGATTTTTTCCTATGGGGAGTAGTCAAGGACTCTGTTTATTCTCGAAAGCCTCATACTATTGACGAACTGAAAGACTACATACATGACGCATTTTATGATTTGGACAATGATCCCACACTATGCCGTAGAGTATGTAACGGTATTCCAGAAAGACTTCAAAGATGTATTAATGAAGACGGAAAACAATTTGAATATAAAAAATAATTGTAAGTATTGTTTGTAATATAAAATAATTTCAAATAAATCTAGTCTTGTTTTAACCAACTGACAGTGACTTTTGCGCCACCCTCTATATTACTCATGCTTCCACTACATCGTTCAATTTACAGAGTGCGACCAAAGACGAGACGTAATTCTAATAACCGGAATTTTCATAACCCAATCAATCATGTAGGCCTTCTGTTAATCATTAAAGTGATCAACGCCTTGCAAGTTTTCGTGGAACGAACAGTAGAGCAACAAAATCTAAAGTTTCTGTTTACTACGGTCAACGATTATATTGTAATTTTCATTGCTCTAGTAATTTATTGTATGCAGCTTGCCTTTGATCATTTCTGCTGATACGAAAATACATTAATACCTTCTAGAGTCGGTCCATAACAGAACTTGTTTACTATTGAAACATAGAATCCCGTGGACAATTCTAACTCACACAAGGAAAAAAGACACGGACGTCATAAGAGAAACTGTTAATATTTTAACTCATGGAAAACAGCTGGTTTCTTTCCGCCCCCGCGGGCTAAGATAATGAGACGCACGACAACAAGAGAGGGCCGGGCTAAGACTCTCGTACAAACCCAGGCGTCTCACTTAACAATATCCAGGACCATTCAATAATAGCAATGCACTGTATCCCCCAGTGGTAGTTACTAGGTCTGGCTGGTCGATCGCGGTGTAAACAGTGATCTAGTCAGACATCTCTGTTCTGGTAGTGCCTGGAGCTACTTATCAGTGCTTGACGGAACAGTTTCTACTATCTAGACGACCTTAACCCTCAACCTCAACACGTACCTGGAGTGTACTGGTGAGGATTATCACATACAAGAAACCGCAAAGCCTGTACTGGTGAGGATTATCACATACAAGAAACCGCAGAGCCTCGTGATTCACGCAATCGTGCAGACTTTCATGTCGTTGCGTTCTCAAGTCGTTTAGGAGTTGTTGGTTGAGTTATGTTGTAATTAACCTTATTATATTGTTAGGAGTTTTAAAATAACAATACTGTGAAGATTATTTCAATGGGAAGATTAAAGCCTCGAGTTTTGCCTAAGTCAGAAATGAAAAATTATTACCAAACGGCTCTCTCCGTTTTATTTAACTTTATTTAACTTTTTTTTGTTAACTTCTGTTATGTGTGTTTGTGTTTGCTGTGTGGTTTTGGCCACCTGCTTACTATGACAAATTTGTGTGAAAGTATAAATTGTATTACTTCAAATATAGTGCACAAGAATATTTAAAAAGAATATATTACCTATTATCACTCGCCTTATACTATATACTACCCTCAAACAGTATTCCGTCTAATAAGATGTATAACTTAGTGAATATTCGAGAGTTCAGTATTGTCAAGGAATCAACTCGAAGCCAACAATTTATTGTTGTTTTAAGTAACCTTAATCTAACTTTTTCAAATCAATTCAAAGTCAGACAAGCCAATAAAGACATATTTGGAAACATTTCAATAAAACGAAGAGCCCTGTCGATCAATATACATGTTACCTGGTGTCCATCGTCCTTGAGAAAGGAAGGATCAAATATCTTAACAGGTAACGTGGGTTGCAGCAAAACACAATCAACCTGCCATTGTCTCAACGCTAGCCTGTTTATATTTTATTAAATCTCTCCTCATAAAATGTAATTTACTGTTAAAATGTTGCAAATAGCAAAATGTAATATGTTTCAAAATTAATGTAACCATTTGTATACGTGTGTGTAAAGTCACACGCCTATTCCGAGATCTAAGGCAATTGTCTTTAATTGTGACTACACTCGGTTCATAAGTATATTTGAGTAATATTTGCTAATTTGTACTCGTAAGATGCGACGATAATGTTATCATTTCAAGTTTCAAATCCTTATCGAGTTGAAACTTCAAGTGGCCAACTGTGTGATAAACACAATCAGTCACTTAGCCTCGACCAAATTTTGAACTGCTAGACCTACTATTCACATTGCAATTCCTGCAATTCTTTCAACTTTCACTGTAACCCTTTCTCATTGTAGAGTTTTAGTCTATATTTACTGGTTATTAATCATCAGCAAGTACAAAACGAATCACAGAGTGTTCAAACAAAGATGGATCTTTAAATGAACTTTTCAATATTATATTTAATTTTGAGGTTATGATCACAACAATGTTGACTCTCCAGTTAACCATGGCTCATCCCAGTGATACCAACCTAATATCACTGTCTTATGGACAAATAATTGTCTTACTAGCCGTTATTTCTACAGACCACTTTGTCTTTGTAACGTATTGTTGGATGCCCAGTGGTTGCTGCTAAATAATAATAGTTAATTTCCTAAACACGTTTATGCTTGTTTGCTCCAGTTTCGCCTATTCATTTTCATTTCATTTTTGAAACCTTTTAATTGACATTTGATATTGGCAGTTGAATTCAAAACATTCTGTTGACGGTGATGCAGCGGTTCTGCATCAAGGTCTAGTGTCTACAACCAGTTAATTAGGAAAGTGACCTTGAATGCACAACAGTGCAACCCTCCTACAATAAGTTATCAGACACGTATGTGATGCCCCAGTAGCCCGACTGTTGTTACTAACTCTGTCTGACCTAAATACCGAATTGAATGTTGACACAGCGTTCAGCAAAACATTAGTTTAGTTACTAAAGGTCAAGGAGATTAAATTTCTCCGAAGTCTTGAAGTTGTTCCGTGAAATTAAAGATGATTGTAACTCAACGAGTATGGTCAAAGTTTATCTGGCGTACTGTGAGACAGGCAATAAATTAGGCAGTGTATTTAGAAGAAGTGAGTTTGTAACTTGATAAGCCTTTTAAAAATTAGGTAACTAAAATTCACATAAGTTATGGCATTATGAATTTCTGAGGGCAACAACATTCTTCCTTTAACGGTTTAAAAATCTGCAAAGTCACTCGATATTATAATAAAACCAAAATAACTATAAGTAAACTTTAGTTTTTTATTGTACCTACTGAAACACTTTTAAGAGTATAGGTAGCATTAATGCCTTTGAGATGCCCTTTATAAGAGATACCCTAGTAATCGAAAAGAACAGAAATGCTTCATTATTCAGGAACCTAATATAAGCCCTTATATTTTTTAATTAAATCCACTATCAACAGTTTCTAATTGATTATGTTGTGTGTGATTATGCGAAACTGAATTATACATAATGCAATGAAAATTGTATGTTACATTAAGAAAGTAAATTGAAAGTAGGAGATAAAAGACTGGTTTGCACAGACATGCGCTGAATGAAATTCTAATTTAAGTTGTTATTGATCTTATGCCAAGTGAATAAACAGAAACTAATAGCAAACACTTTGACATCTTATGGCTTTTTGGAGAGGTTTGTACTTTTGGACACCATAGATGCAGTTCCATACACTTACTGAACACTTTTAAAACCCCCCTAGGGTAGTTTTTATTAATGAGTTACCCTCCGTCAGCTGTGTAGCGAACGGACTGACGTCTTGTAGATGTTTTTTTTTCCAAATCAAAATTGGCATTGGCTCTGTTTGGATCAGACAAATTTCAACTAAGAATAGTCCATGACTTTGTTTCTGAACTTTCTACGTAACAAATGTTAATCTAGGTTATTCATCTACTAACTTAACGTCATGGGAAATTTAGTAATTTATTTAAAATGCACTCACCGCTCTGAATTTATATCTAAAAACAGTTCTATTATTATATTTTATTAGTATACCAGTATATCCATCAAGTTTAATATAATGATGATTAATAAACATTCATGGTGGTTGTAAAAGTTACAAAATGAGTATTTGTTTATGGTAAATTCATGGATTTTTTGTCACACGAATTATCTTTTATTGTACTGCCTGTCCTGGTTACGATTTGATGCAAAACCTAACCTGTATACACACAGGGAAGAGACATCTTACCCTTACTACTCTACCTTCCCACCCTCCACATACAATATGTCCTGTGGTACCATACCAATGTACACCAAGCTCGTCAACTCTATCCTTTTTAACGACCGTTAGCTGAAATTAGATTCAGCTTACTGGCTTACCGCAGATCGCCAATACTTGCATTTACATGTGATCTAAACTAAAGAACCTAGCAGTACGTGGGGACATCCCTTATAATGACATTAATCACCCGCTCATCGTTATAAAACAAAGTATTCAGTTAGGTTTAGGATCTAAAGGTCGGCGAGTGCCGAGATAAGTAGAGGCGCGCGCAATCCGGGACAGCTTTATCTGCTTCCAACTGTACTGAGATGACAACAACGTCCGATAACAGGGGTCTGCGTCGCAGCAGTTTACGATAGGTGAACAATGCGTAAACAATTACTCAAATTCACAATCAACACTCTAAAAGGCAATGTAGAAAGGGAAAGATGAGTAAGATTATATACATAAATCATTAAAACTTTGTAAGATAGTTCGACTAAAGGAGTACACGTGGACAGAATATACGAGCTGTAATGATGATAGAACATTTGACATTGAGATGTCGAGGTAGACAGGACATACACCTAATTGTGACGAGGTTTCTGAATAGCACAGTGCCGGCAATTATCATACACCGGCAGATGATGAGAGAGACAGGAAACAACGTCAATTTTTACATTTTAAGTTGTGATAGAGGCCGTTGACCGTGGGACCGATGCCAAGAAGGAGTTAAGGATTAAAATTCCACAATACAGTGACATTAGAAGACGACATAGGGATTGTTTGAAGGACGCGACGCTAAACGATAGAAAACGCCAGGACACTTTTTTGTTAAAACCAAATAAAGTAAACAATGTAAATGTGTTAGAGAATATTTAAATTTACGGGGAGCTCGGGATAGTTAAATTTATTTTCTCACAGATTGGCTTGTTCGGATTTTGAAAGTTGCTGTCTTTGTTAGTTAGGGCAAATTGTGGATATATGTTTCTCATAGAACCAAATAAATAAACAATATAAATATGTTAAAGAATATTTAAATTTACGTGGGTGCTGGGGATAGTTAAATGTATTTTCTCACAGATTGGCTTGTTCGGATTTTGAAAGTTGCTGTCTTTGTTAGTCAGGGCAAATTGTGGATATATGTTTCTCATAGAACCAAATAAATAAACAATATAAATATGTTAAAGAATATTTAAATTTACGTGGGTGCTGGGGATAGTTTAAATGTATTTTCTCATAGATTGGCTTGTTAGGATCTTGAAAGTTACTGTCTTCGTCAGTCAGGGCAAATTGTGGACACACATTTTTTCCACCTCTTATCAAGTAAGTAAGTACATATGACCTTTTACGTTTTAGATAGTTAAAACAAGAACTTATGATCAGCTATGCCAAACCACCATCGTTCATTATTTAATAAATGTCAGTGATTGGAAGTAATTTATAATGTTAGTAGAATTTTACAACACTTCTTGTATAATTTAATTAACATTGCTTAATTTTTTATGTAAAATGGAATATGTGTTGTGATATTAGTTGTATTTTTCTGTGTCTAATATTATTTCCTAATGTTTATACATATCAAACGGTATAACACAGATGTATGTAGTGTTTTATTTTTTAACTTAGCAAACGCTATAGATGAAATATTTAGTATAGGAATTTTTTACAATAAGTTATACTTATGAGTCTGCTCATAATGCACAATTCGAGTTTCAGATCTCAGAGAAGAAAGCAGGTCAAACTGTAAATGCAATGTACCTACTACATTTAGGTGTTGTATATAGTTCGATGATCATAACAGGCTAAAATTATAATCATGATTATAGGAAAAGAAAAAATAAAACAATAAGCAACTATTTTAAAATTCAATGTAAATTTATTTCAATGCTTAAACAAAGTATGGAATTTATATTTTTTTAAATATTTTAAGTCAAAGCGTGTTAAAAGTTTTTTAACGATCGTATCTTTACGGAAATGATCTGGTGACAAGGTTGTAACGTTCTGGGTTCTATTTCCGCACGCTTAATAAACGTTCAAATCTTTTTGTGAGCCAAACGCGTCCGGAGATTTTGTTTACCAAGGTTACACCTCATTTAGTACTTCTTATGTTATACTTTTTACAAGCAGGTTTGGTTTTTGCATCCTTAGGTCCAATGTTTGCAATGACATTTTAAAACTTCATATCCTAAAAGAGAGATAAATGAATTTTAAAATAATACTTAGTTACATATAAAACATACATTTTTCCTTCCTAATGTATAAACTATTTTTAAATTACTGTTTATTCTTCCTTGTTAAGTTTGACACATTGAAAGTAAATAAGTTTATGATAATACAATAACTTACAAAAGTAATACTGTATAGCCGCCGATAACCATAAAAATAAAAGTGGGTTGTTTCTTATTTTGTTTTATCCATTACTTAAAAATTCACAAATACGTGATAACGTAATGGTTCAAGGTAATGTTAAAATGCATGGTTCAACTAACGATTATATTGTTATACTAATAATGGAACAACGTCGTCCATTAAATCCCTAACGAGAACAATAACAATAAGTGACCTTGGACTTCGCAGTGCTGGAAACCGGTGTTGTAGCTTAATATTAACGTTTCGGCGCTATACTATCCCATCGTTGAAGCTCGTTACAAGCGTGTTACGTAACAGGGTCGCAGATGTTACGTTCTACGAAGCGGCAAGACACGCGAGTAACATTTGCTAATTCACAACCAGAACCTTGACACCGACAATGCAGGAAATGATTGATAGGAAACACATCAATCAGGTGAGCAACAATCAGTTCTGCACTTAGCAGAGTATGACGCGTTAGAAAACTCAATGTCAGGACTGACAGAACAATTAAACCTCCACCACGATTGTGACGTCATCAGAGCTTGCTGCCTTATAAGGGTTTCTACAACAATACTATTGAAGGTTAGTTCTCAGAAATAAATACACATTCGTTCCTGGAAATTTTGAAGTATCGTGCACATAAGTACAAGCCAATATCCGGTCAGGCGATATTGAAGATGAAGGAAACGACTGAGCCAATTCTAAGAACTTTGGTCAATTTGGCCTTCAGAAAATACAAACGACAAAGTTTGAAATTTACTATTCAAACTGTAGGAATAAATTAAATCAACAATATTCATCTAAAATTTAGTCTATGTAATTTAAACGTATACATTTACTATTACACAACAAAGTTGTATTTAATCACACGTTTTAAGCATCCGTAGCCCAAAATAGTTGGTAAAGAGAAAAGAAAAAAAAACTTCAGGAAAAGGTTTGAAAGCGAAAAGGCATTTTTTGACTCATATACAGCCAATAGAATAATAATAATAGTAACGAATATACTAGTTTTAAAATAAGAACAGAAATAATCCTCTGCCGTAAGTTAGGCATAAAGTTATAGATGCCATTCAACCGATTAATACATTCTCCGTCGATGTGTGTGTATTACAAAATATCCTTAGAAAAGGTGGCTATTTGTATATATAGCACAGTAAAAATAACTTCACCGTGATTCCCAAAGCTACAGCTACAACATAAAAGTAAATAAATAAACACATGTCGAGTTAGGTTGGTTTTGTGGGCTGAAGTCATAATCTGCGTAAATAAGGAAATTTTCTCCTGAATTTCTAAAATAGAAATTATTTCAGCCTCGTTTTATGTACTCTCTACTAATAACCAATAGATAAATAACAAAAACCATATAATTAAATAAAGTTGTATCAAAATATTTTACCTAATCTGATTTAAGTTATTTATCTTTCTATATTCTTATATGAACTTTTCTTCGTCTCTGTTTATTAGTTAACTATGCATTGGTTTATATAGTTTCACGATATCCACAGAGCGTTTTAAACCGTCATATTACAAGTAATTAACTGGAAAATATAAACTTACTGGAAACCAGTGAGGATGTTGAGGAGAGAAGATTTGCCGACACCAGAAGGACCCATTATAGCTGTCACCTCACCAGAGCAGAACCTTCCAGAGACTCCTTTCAGCACCTCTTTCTTCCCTGTAACAAAATATTGATATATCACACTGTATACAGAAACCAGTGAGGATGTTGAGGAGAGAAGATTTGCCGACACCAGAAGGACCCATTATAGCTGTTACCTCGCCAGAGCAGAACCTTCCAGAGACTCCTTTCAGCACCTCTTTCTTCCCTGTAATTGAACATTACAATATCACATTGTGTACAAAAACCATTTAATATTACTGTAATTTTAAACCTGCAATTCATAAAATAAATACAACACACCATGTTTTGTAAAAGATTAACAATTTTGATCGTTTAAATGTTAGAATTAAAACATCTTTAGCTACATTGCACAAAAATCTCCTTTAAAATCTATTTGAAAACCTATCTATGTATGTGCAATTCATTTATATTTTAAAATCCTAATAATTACGAAAGTACAGTAGTATTTTTATATATTTAAAAATATTATTCTTGGAACAATGTGCTAAGGGTGTAATGGAATTGGGTTTAATGCATTGAATCCATTGAATAATATTGAGGTTTGCAATGATATGCAGGGCTTCTGTTGACGATTCTTAAGAAGCTGGATTTAAGCAATGTACCAAAACAGACAAAAACTATATCTCCCTGGTTCAGTCCCCACGTACAACTAACTATACACTATCTTGGTTACTGTTGTCTATAATGGGGAGCCAATAAAAACTTCACTCACAGTGTCTACTTTTCAATCTTACACGATCGGTATGTAGATTGAACCCATTTTACTGTGAGGTTGATGCTATAACACATAAAATGATTAAAACGATAAGACTTTAGTAAGACTCGTTACTGAAACTAATTTACTCGTTTCGTGACAAAACTGTTATTGTTTAGAATGCCACTAGCAGTTGTTTATATGTCACGAGAATAGCTGAAGTTGTATTCTGTCACTTCTTAGGATGTCACAAACAGCTATTTATATGTCACTAGACCAGCTGAAGTTGTATTCTGTCACTTCTACAGGATAATCGGCTCAGTAGGTAACTGATTACGGAATTGTCCAGCGATAATCATTCTAATCTGCGTAAAGTTGTATTGGTAGCATTCAGGGCTGGTGGCTCTATTAATCCAACAATGCAATACATATTTTTATATGTATAACATTTTATTAATGTTTTAATAGGCACAAATTATAATATAAATGTATCTCAATTAACCCACTTTATGAGTTTGATTAGCAGATAAATGTTAATTTAAGAATAATGGTAATACATAATGGCAGTACATCAAATTATTGAAATAGCAACTCTTAATGTGTTGTCGGATAATCCATCTACTTGGAGGCATCTTTTCTAGATACCTTTCTTTCTTTTCTTTTTGTTATAAAGGAGAAGCCGACACCTTTTCCCTAAAGTAGCAGAGGTTTGTATAGTTGTCCAGTTCTCCAATTAGGAGTTGGAGATTTTCTTCGGAATATTGAATTCAGCAGTTTACCAACATACCTAAAACCGATGTCTCCGTGGTTGGGACCAAGTAAAACGATAACACACAGTCCGTTGCCTTGTTTCATGAAATATTTATGAATAAAATTAATTAATATCATAGTAATAGGCGATTGCCATAGTAAAACATTTCGCCTTGATCTCGTGCCACAGATTTCATTCATGTTCACCCACAAGTACAAATTTAAATATTTCGATGTATTCAGGTGATAATTTGTAACAATTACTATTGTCACGCAAACTATCTGTCATTAAAACGATATCACCACTGGATGTGGGTTTTGGAACAATAAACTGTAAGTGTATTTACAAAATTTAACGTTTTTTTCCATGAGTGATGAAAACTTACATAAAACTCCACTTATGAACGCAGGTCTCCTTGGAATAGGCATTAGCATAACGTAACATCAACCTTGAAAATTTACTAGCGTGGTCGAATCATTGGTTCTAGAAGAATACTATTACATGCCTTGGGTTCCTCCGCATGGTTCTATAATTAATGCAGTCTAGGTCAACAAACCGGTTCAAGGACGGTTACCTCGGACGCAGGAAAGCGAGAGTGTTTTGGCCCCTAACAGACGACTAACTATCGAAATCTAAAGCTCTGTTAGTTTTTGTTCTCTTACCTCGGATGCAGGAAAGCGAGAGTATTTTAGCCCCTAACAGACGACTAACTATCGAAATCTAAAGCTCTGTTAGTTTTTGTTCTCTTACCTCGGATGCAGGAAAGCGAGAGTATTTTAGCCCCTAACAGACGACTAACTATCGAAATCTAAAGCTCTGTTAGTGTTTGTTCTCTTACCTCGGATGCAGGAAAGCGAGAGTATTTTAGCCCCTAACAGACGAATAACTATCGAAATCTAAAGCTCTGTTAGTTTTTGTTCTCTTACCTCGGATGCAGGAAAGCGAGAGTAGTTTAGCCCCTAACAGACGACTAACTATCGAAATCTAAAGCTCTGTTAGTTTTTGTTCTCTTACCTCGGATGCAGGAAAGCGAGAGTAGTTTTAGCCCCTAACAGACGACTAACTATCGAAATCTAAAGCTCTGTTAGTTTTTGTTCTCTTACCTCGGATGCAGGAAAGCGAGAGTAGTTTAGCCCCTAACAGACGACTAACTATCGAAATCTAAAGCTCTGTTAGTTTTTGTTCTCTTACCTCGGATGCAGGAAAGCGAGAGTATTTTAGCCCCTAACAGACGACTAACTATCGAAATCTAAAGCTCTGTTAGTTTTTGTTCTCTTACCTCGGATGCAGGAAAGCGAGAGTATTTTAGCCCCTAACAGACGACTAACTATCGAAATCTAAAGCTCTGTTAGTTTTTGTTCTCTTACCTCGGATGCAGGAAAGCGAGAGTATTTTAGCCCCTAACAGACGACTAACTATCGAAATCTACAGCTCTTTTGATTCTCATTCTTTTACTCCAGACGCGAAAAGCAAGAGTATTTTGGCCTCAAACAGAGGACTAAGTATCGAAATCTACAGCTCTGTTGATTCTCATTCTCTTACTTCAGACGCGGAAAGCAAGAGTATTTTGGCCTCAAACAGAGGACTAACTATCGAAATATACAGTTGTGTTTATTCTCACTCTTTTACTTCAGAGGCGAAAAGCGAGAGTTTTTATGGCCTCTAACAGAGGAATATCTATCAAAATCTACAGCTCTGCTGATTCTCATTTTCTTAAACAAAACTTACCAAAGGTACAATGCTATATCATATATCGTAGAGAATTGTTAGTTCTAATTTCTTTTTATATCTCGCAAAATTTCAGGTCTGTGACTATACACAGTTATATAAGTTTAAAAGTTATAGAATTATATATTACGACGTAAATAAATTACAATAGCTACTTGAACTTCACCTTTTAACTTCACCAATAACCTTTTGAACTTCAAATGTCAACCAAATCGGGTATGATAATGGTAAAGAGCCATTGAAGGAGTTCGTAAACCGTCTCCAGCCATTTACTATGGCAATTATTCTCTTGGAGTAGTTTATAAACCAATGAAAGACTTTTTATGCCAGCATTTTACAATTAAACATCATTGTAATAATAATTATCACTCATATACAAGCTAAAAATAAAAATGTGTTTAAAAACACATATTTTTAGCATTATTTGCATGGTCGGTTGGTTGTTATGGTTATATTTAACTAGATATCAAAATGTGACTGTATGTAGGTCCCTAAACTATCGAATAGTGTATTTTACCAAACCAACCTTCGAAACAACTAATTTGACTGTTACAAGTATATTTTTTGTCCTTGGTTTGTTAGCCTGGGCCGGAACCGTTTAGTAAATTATTCCAGGCTAGTTTTTTGTTTGTTTTGTATTCTTTCTTCTTAGTACAGGAAGCGTATAACTTGCACTTAGTCCTAAAATGACCTTTAACGCTGCTTCCGGAGTGACAGGATATTCTGGATGGGTAAGGTTGAGGGTAGGAGCCACCTCCTGTCAAGATCCATGAGGGAGGATTTAGGGCATTAATGTCTCTTGGGAAGAAGGGGATTCCAGCTTTGAATCAGCCTCTCCAGTCAAAGCAGGCAGGGCGCTACAACATTGCGCCCTTATGTCTAGACTAGTAACACCCCTTAACACTTGGAGAGCGCCACCAACTCCAACAGTCATCTCTCACAATTGACTTATCTACCTTTGCACAACAGTCTCGACATTTGCTGTTAGTGATTTGCCGCTTTTAGACATCTATTAGGTTACCCAGATTTAAGTGACACATCGGTGTTTGCTGTATTCAATGTAGGTTTAACTGGAAGGAATAAACCAGCCAGAAATGAACCCTCCTGGGGCCAGACTAGTATTACTCAGATGACTATATTGTTTGCAAAAATGCAGTGCTAAAATTTGAACCCGGCCCTAAAGTTAGTAAGTTGAGATGCTAACCACTCAAGTATAAGAATGGTATTTCAATATAATATCCGTACGTGATATCTTTTTATAAAACTGCCAGGAAAGATATTGTTTGTATAAAGTAATGGTGCAATAAGAAACTCGAATATACTAAAATCTGTTGTTTACTACTTTAATAAACCCGTGTACACCCAGGGTTTCCCGGTGTGAGGATATTGGTGCCAGGACTATATCAATAAGAAACTCGAATATACTAAAATCTGTTGTTTATTACTTTAATAAACCCGTGTACACCCAGGGTTTCCCGGTGTGAGGATATTGGTGCCAGGACTATATCAATAAGAAACTCGAATATACCAAACTCTGTTGTTTACTACTTTAATAAACCCGTGTACACCCAGGGTTTCCCGGTGTGAGGATATTGGTGCCAGGACTATATCAATAAGAAACTCGAATATACCAAAATCTGTTGTTTACTACTTTAATAAACCCGTGTACACCCAGGGTTTCCCGGTGTGAGGATATTGGTGCCAGGACTATATCAATAAGAAACTCGAATATACCAAAATCTGTTGTTTACTACTTTAATAAACCCGTGTACACCCAGGGTTTCCCGGTGTGAGGATATTGGTGCCAGGACTATATCAATAAGAAACTCGAATATACCAAAATCTGTTGTTTACTACTTTAATAAACCCGTGTACACCCAGGGTTTCCCGGTGTGAGGATATTGGTGCCAGGACTATATCAATGACCTTGAGCCCTAAAGATACCGATTTAACGCAGCCAGTACGGGAGAGAGGCCGCAAGGAACTATTGACCTTCAGAGGTCATTCGTGACTCCTCGTTTATAAAACTTGATTGAGGGTAGTCGTATATAATTACAACATAGCGCCAGGAGGAAATAACAGCCTATAGGTGTCGCATATATGAGGTTTAATTTATTCTTCGTGCTAAGAGATCGTTTTGGAGTTTGAACTGACGCTAAATGTTAAGTCATGTTGTAAATTTTGCTTTAGAGTAGAAGAGTGGATTGTGTACATTGCGATTGTAGCCAACGTTCCTGCATTCCGTTTGAGAGAGTAAAGTTTTTAACAATGTTGACTATATATTGGGTTCTAAAATTCGTTGTTAACATTTAATGGTCTGACGTAACAAGATTATACTTGTTTAAGAAACTTATTAAAATTCTCCAAAACTTTATCTTGTTTAATATTACAAAATGAAGGTATTAAGTTATGTTTAAAATTAATAACTATAGATCTCGATGTAAGTTTTACTAAAACAGACTAACGAAGAAAACAATAACAATTTTAAACCAAAAAATGCCAAATATTTGTATCTATTTGTTATAGACCTATTTGATCAAATAAATGGCTTCTAACTTCTTATTTTAAAGTTTCTTCTTTGCCTACTGGATTTAGTCAGCTGTTGAACGTGCCGCAATGATAACCGAAGGGTCTTTTCGTTGTTTGGCTCTGGATGAACTTAATGGTATGTCTTGTGGCTGATTCAAATAAACAGGTAGAAGGATGATGGTCGTAAATAAATATTAACAATAATAATTAAGGCTTAATTAACAGTATATGAAAAACTGTGTCTGATAACGTGTACTTTTTTATTCGTTTGGGTTCTATCAACCAATTTTTGTCTTACGAACTTTACGGGCTTGTACCCTACTAGCTTTGAATGCTTCACTAGCAACTGCGGGTGTTGTAATTTTAGGAACTTTCTACCAAATAACACAAAATTTTGAACAAAACTTTACGCTATTGTATTCATAATCTTCATAATTTTAAATAATATAGATATGAAAGTTTGGATGTATGTGTTCCTAAACAGTCTACTATGTATGTTTTCGTTGTACTTTGCATGACTTTAGTTTAAAGACTGGAATAATGTTTGAGTCAAATACATTATTAACTTTGTAAAATTATTATAAGGATTCACCATATTCCATCGAGAGTGCTCTCAAAGAACTGTCTATGAACTTAAACTTCAAGACTCTTCGTCTGTGGCTGTAAATAATTCAGTAGCAACTACTGTAATGTTAGGAGCTGTAAATTATATTTAATAGAACAATAAATATTTTCATAAAACCTCACGGTCTCAGTGGTACCAATAGAAACTGTTTCGCTTTTTGAGCACCTCCTCGACTTTCGAGGTGTGACACGTTGCCCTTTAAACTTAAGTATCCGATTATTTGAAAGTAAACCCTTAAAATTTCAATGACCACTTATCGTAGGAATGCATTGCTTGTTAAAAATAAGATTATATATTTTACATTTGGGAGTTGCATGCGAAAACGAGGGTAACTTCTAGTAAGACAAATCTCGAATATTAAACCTTTAATCTATTATCTATTAGATTAGATATTATCTATTATCTATTATAATCTTGAACGTACATAAGCTAATTTCTTTTTATGGGTGGGAAATTAGAAACCAAGTTTACTTGAATTTATTTAATTACTGGATGTAAGATGAACACTTGAAATATTGGTTTTAATAACATATGTTTTCTTGGCCTTGTGCAATGTTTGACCTTGTCAAAAAAAAACAACTTCTTAGTCGCGTAATTGACATTTCTCAACTGATAATTTACTGATAGATGTTCATGTGCAAAATATTAAATAATAACGGCCTATAATGTTACAGATTATGTAAAAGTGAATACATCCATTAGCTTGAAGTCTCGCAACAGAACAAATAGCCAGGAGTAGTCTTAGTCAGTGTAAACATATTTTGTTAACAGAGTAAAAACATTGGTCCACTCGTAAATTTGTTTATAGTTCTAAACTTAACCCCGGAGTACAATGGGAGAGTGGAAGAAATCCACATCCACGGTAGCATTTACTACCGAAATGAAGTAAAAACGCAAAGGCAATTACTTAAGCAGGAAAATATATTGTAAAGCCTACAGTGTTTATATAGTCTTCAATAAGTACGCAAACATGATACATCAAATAAACGCATTGTAATGGCATTAATTCTACAAGTACTAAATGCTGGTACATGTATGCAATCAACAATAAATATAAGAAAACATCGTAATTAAATTACGCTTGTAATTAATGAGCTATCAAATAGAACAATTTCATGGTACAGTGACTTTCAATTGCTCTTTGCCTGTAATCACTTCAGCTGTAACAATCCTGATTATTGCTTTAATGGTCTTGAGGTGTATACACTTGAATCCTTAAGAAATGCATTTCGGAAAACGAACTGGAGGGAAAGTCTTGCATCACTTCTGCCCTCAGCACTCCAACATTTCAAATTTCTCATCTTGCGAACAAATCCTCTATTCGCTATACACAACCATGGAAATACGTCCAATGAAAATATTTAGCTGTGGGGTTGCAATTACTGTAAAATACTTTTCAGAATTGGTTTCGTCCCACCCCCTGCTTTTTTTTAGATAACGCTAAGGTAACTAGAAAAATGTATAAATCACATTGTGAATGCGCAATGGACAATGTGTCGTTACTGAAGCAAAAGAATTACGTGACCAATTTCAAGGTTTTGTGAACAAAAAAGGCTTCCACATATATTGCTCTTTTAAGTGAAAATATGATGCAGAGTGAGTTCAGTGCTATGTGACGAACTATTCTAGTGTTGACCAGACATTTCATAGATCTATTCTCTGTCTCTATTCTTAATGGACTTTAATTTTAAGCGATCATGTAAAACTAGAAAGGGTCTCTTGAATTCCAATCAATGCATAATTACTCTTTTCATTTGTCGCGCTTCTACGTAATTGGCTAAACGCAGTGGTCATATTTTGAAAAGGGCGTTTTAACAACAGTTTAGAAAAAGGGCCTCATTAAAACCCCATGACTTTGCATTATACCAGGTATAATTTAGCTAGTTCAAAAACCGAGATAGATTCATTTTTTTCCAACACATTTTAGATTTTTATTGTGCTGTGGAGCCCACGCAAAAGGCGTAAAGAGGATAAAATACATAAAATTAAAGATTAAAAATATTCTTTTCATATTTAAATCTTGTTGATCCTTTGGTTTCGGCGGTGGCTCAACGAACTTAATTTGGATTCACCAAAAATGAACCATTGTAACTAAATCATACGAACAATTAAAATTAAATATAATAATTTAAATTCATTTAATAAATTAGTAAATTAGAACCGGATGTGATCTTATCCACTATACTTTCAAAATACATTTGCCCTTTACTCAACTAATAATACTTGATAATTGACCGTAGTGTATCTGCATTAAGTATCTCAGGAATTTGCAACACTACGATATAATTGAAGTGGCGATTCATTCCCAACGTATATACACGAGTTAGCCTTGACTTTTTTTCAACTATTATTTTCTTAAGTCAAGTCTATAAACATCCACACCCAACTTGTTTCTTATGCCATCCGTGATGACAAATGAAGAACGCGTCATGTGTGATTTCTTTTTTGTAGTACATTCGCGCTTACATTGTGTTCCTTCATTACATTCCCGTGTAGAATGTTTCATGATTAAAAGTTTACTCTTATAAATCTTAAACTCAGATTGGTTCAGTGTATAATACAAAACGTACAACAGAAATGGGTGGTCGTGAAGTAGTGTTACCACTCCAATGGGTAAAATTTACGAAAGATTTTCATTCCGAATATTGAAATTTTAACCCTTTTAGGACTACGGCCGTGGAATACTTTTCGCATTTCTTTCGTGAATAAAAGCCAAGAGTCACGCTCACGATACCCCGTGCACGTGGTAAAATATCCCGAGTAGCGTTGTAACACCCTTTCCATTTCGTATACAACACTTTTGTTATTTACCCTACTGGACCTTAACTAGGTCAAATGAAAAGGCCAAAATATGCACTTTCGGAACAGCAATGCTTTATTCTTTTATTTAACGCAGACGTAATAGATAAGTCAAAAGATAGCAACAGAGAAGTTGATGAATCGCACATCACACTGGGGGGGGGGGGGTAGAATTAATATAATTTTAATTACACTAGATAGGCTATGCCTAATCCAAAGTAAAACATTTATCTGTTACATTTTAATCACGGAAACTGGATTTTTTCCGGAAATTTGTCCACCTCACTAAATGATAAAAGCATATTCGTTCAGTCATTTCTCTGTACTGACTAAACGATGGAAAATGTCCGAAAATTCTGTTTCCTTCACAATTTGAAACAAGTTGGATTACTGTTATATACTTTTAAAATTGGAAGGCTTTTAGGAACCCTCACTCGCCCCCCCCCCCCTCTTTGTAACGCCACTGCGCTGCTGAGTTTAATGTTGTCACTATTCGTGGAAAGTTATGTACTCAGGTTTAAAAAAACTTGGTTTCAAGAATAAAATAAGTTTTACCTCTAGTAAGACCAACAACGTTAATAGGCACCTTGGGTAAAACTTGTCACCGACCTATTCTTCTTATTCCGTTATTATTACTTCCTGGGTCTTTTTCGTTCAAAGGCCAGCACAAAAGACCCTAGCTTGCTTATTCAAAACTCAGATTACGCGATGCTTGCCCGCTGCGCAGCGCTTTGCGCTGCTTGCTCTTTTAGAAAAAAAATTAACTCGAGCTTGAAAAGTCCAAGCTCAGATCAACTCACCACGCTAAAACTGAGACAGAACTAACGCAGGTTACATTACAGGCAAAAGATAAGCGGCGCGCGTTTATCACTGATGAGATAAGACGAGTTTATACTAGAAGTAGTACCTGGACTACTGCCCTACGAACTAATAACACGAAAAAAACGATTAAATGCACTGTCAGTCAGGTATAGTATGTTTGTAAGGTGCTGGCCCTTACACGAAAAAGACCCTACTTCCTATTCAAAATACAATCAACAGACTCGATCTGTATCGATATAAATAGAAGGTTATTTGTGCAAAACCCTCAATGTTATAAATCAACCCGTTCTGCGCAATCGTGAGGACCCAGAGAGACAAACAGATGTCGGGTTTTCCAAGGACCTGCGGGAGAGACTTCGCCAATGAGAAGAGTCTAAACCTACCGTGGAGGTACGTGTGGCGCCCGCACGTGTTTGTTGTTGACTCTAATTGTTGTCCTGGGGTCACCACGTTCCTGAACGCACAAGGATGATCGTAAACTGTTTGATGTCAGTTATCAGCTGGGTACACTCAGAGCCGTAAACGTATTGTCAAGAAGAGGCCGAACCAGCCACTGGTCAAGGTAGAAACTCGTCACACTAAATATTTGACACGAAATGTTTAGTGGGTGTAAACTAGGGTATCTAAATTCTAATACATTGTGTCTTCCTGAAACGAAACATGTTAAGAATTTATTTTAATGTTTTATTCAACTAAAGTTTAAATCTTTCTTAATTGAATGAACCTCATAAAACGGTAAATTTTGCAATTACGTCGAATTTCTGTCGTAGAAGTACGATAGATGTCTCATCTTAAAGGAACGATCTATACACATTCAAGCGATTTTTTTTTCCTTTTTAAGTTTATACTTTTGGAATTTCTAACAATTAATTACGATACAATTACTGACTAACCAATAAAAATACTAAAAGCAAACCACTGACCGTGTATCTTTAATGTGAGACATCACCAAGAAGGCAACTATTAACAATAAGGGAGTAACCGGCGTTGAAGTCTAACATTAGTTCTTATGGGGTTGAACAAAGATGATTGCCAGTATTGTTGGCTCATAAAATATATTTATGGTATTGGAATTTTTAATTGCATAAATTACCTCAACCGACAAGGAAATGTAGAATGGGTGCATTCAATAATTGTGATTAACGAAACATGTTGTAAGACAAACTCTAAAATAGGCGTTAAAATACAGATAATCTACATTACAAACATATACTAGTAGTGCTAAAACCGGTACTGTAATTATCATATTATCGTAAATCATCACATTTGACTTGAATTTCTCTACGTTTCAAATTGGTTGCAATTACTACATGTCACTGTGAGGAGAGTATGATGTAAAGTTAATGATAGTCCACCCAAGGCTCTGTGCGTCGACTTACAAACTGACAAGACCACGACGATGTTACCTTGGCCCCAATAGCGTGATTACTGCTGTACACACGGTCATCATTGATTGTATGGAATTAATTTTACGGCGCGTTTTACGGCGAACGTTCAAATGCCGTTAAAAGCTAACAACTGTTCGAGTTACTTGAGAGTTTAGCGATCGCGAGAGTATTCATTATTGACTGCAGTTATTAAGTATACTGAAATCAATCTAACAAATTATAGCTTTAATTATATTTTATAAAATTACTTAATATCTAATATTGAAGAAACACATAGCCCGTCCAAGAATGTATCGTATATGTAGCGAAATATAATTGTCCAATACAAATCAGTTGTTGTTTTTAACTGCAGAAATTATATTTAGGTACAATTTATGTCACACAAGTTTTCAGTATGTAGTCAATTTATCATTATAAAGTACTAATCCTATCATTACATCATCTTCAACCCATGTGTGGAGAATATGTGTGCCGCAATTGCCGTAACTTGCTAGTAAACATTCATTATTGGTACTGGTGATAGTGGGAAATCCAAATTAACAGATTCAAAGTCACAAAACAAAGTACAAGAACGCATAATCGTTGTTATTACCATAATTATTGGTATTGTTAGTGTAAGTCATGATCATTTTAGCAGAACAATGTGTAATCATCCAGGGGACGAAGACGTACACGTGGTCGCAAGACAAGTCGTTATCACTGTTGCGGACAGTATCGTAACCACAATCACGGTATTATCAACTTATCTCTTGATAATGTCCCCGTTGGTTAATAAGAAGCTGTTTGTTGATACTGTCACATATGATACAATCACTAATCAAAACTATCGCCATAGACTATTTCCATAGACGAGAGCATTTCCGTAGACTAAGAGGATCAAGATTTTGCAATATCATTGTCGTAGACGGAATATTGCTATCGTACGAGAATATATGTCCATCAACTAGGAAATGAAGAATGTCACACCTTTTAATAATGTTCCTGTGAGCATATGATACCGTTAATAATTATAAAGACAGATCGGGAACCAAGCCTTATCTAAAGTATGTCCACATTGGACAAAAGGGAGCGATTGTTTTCACTAGCATATATAATAGTCTACAGTTCCATAATGATGAGATGATACATCACACGCTTCAACATGCAAGGATATCTCCCTCACCCGACGTATCAGAAGACGTAGGTGTATCATTGTAATTGTGTTCAACTGCTCAATCATCATATCCAAGGTGCTATAGATTTTAATTGCGATGCAGATGTGGCTGAAAAGAGAAACTGCCTCCTTTTTATTAATTTAAAACCTGTACGTTTTAATTTTGAAAGTTATTACATTTAAAACCATTCATTATCTGCACTATTTCATGTTTTTAAGTAATCGAATTTTAATATTTCATATTTGGAATCCTTAAGTCAGCTGAATTTCGGTAAATTGATCAAATTGAGAACGGTCAAATGCTGTCGTTTAATATGATCTTGGTAACTGTAGACGTATCTACAATTTCAGAGTGTTGAAAAATCGGGTGTAGGTAATTAGGCAAATTAACACGAAAATTATTTTTGTATTATTCTTATAAGATACACAGTTAAACAAGATTACACAATTTACAAATATCTGCACGTCACAAAATCCATTATAATTTAAACTTTATGACTACTATCATTTTGCTTGTCGAAAATCATCAGACTTATTATAGGCATTGTGTTTACGCTAATAGCATTTAGGAATCATAAATGTATTAGCAATATTTGACATTCTTACTTAAAAAGGCTTATATGAATTTCAAAATTTTTAGTATGAGACGGATTGATTCCTCCGTTTATATGATACGTATGAATGAAACTATACGTTATATAAATGAAATGTACAGTAATAAAGTCATTCATCAACATTTGTTAATGGTATATGTTGTTTGAAATGTATTTCCTTTCAAGCTATAAAGTGTAACAATTTTTTCACAAAAAGGAATGAATTTTTTTACCCTATAAGGTAAGCTAGAGAGCGATCCGTGATCCAGACATTGTAGCCACCGCTAGCAAGATCTAAAGTGTGAATTCAATAGCAACTATATGTTTCTTTTTAATCAGCCATAAGATGACATTCACTGTTCAAAATAGATAATCTCTCACAAAACATGACATATCACTGTAACTAATGGCTATGCATGTTTGCCTGTGAATGTCATGATAACTATGAATTTTACGATGCTTTAAAACTGTTTGATGCTTCTGTTATGCTTCACGTGACAGGGTGTAATTAACTTTCCTAGCATAATATAGCGTCTCTTCTTAAAAATACAAGAATGTTTGTTAACTTTCATTGGCACTTTGAAACACACTAAAATGCTAAATCGTTTTAAAAATTGAATTTATGTCCCAAGCCGCGCAAAACTACTTAAAAACCCCTTGTTGGGTGTGTTCGAGGTACAAATAATTTGGTTTATTCAAGGTACACGTGGAATCCAAAGTTTTCTTAGATAATCAAAATCACCTTACAATAGTAACACAAACACAAAACACACTAGGGTATTACATCAAATTGCACAGCTCATTAATTTTTAAATGTAATAACATGAATAAAAGCATAAAATAATAGCGTTTTAGATGAGTTTTATATAGTTTTAGATAGTCATTTTAGATAGTTTTATATGTTATTTATGTTTGTATGTTTACATGACTATGGGAAATAATGTAAATTTGTAAATATAAAATGTAAATATGGCATTATTCCTGGATTCTCAGAATCCTCCGTTTGGGGATTTTATAACTCTATGGACCCAAGTATTTCAATAAAAATAAAGGTATTACAATATTCCATATAATTGAATATTGTAATACCCTTTCACTATTCGTATTGGAATAGAGAAAGTGAAGGTGCTGTTTACGGTATCGATTGCAACATTGTAGATAAGGACAAAGATGCACACACGTTACCAAGTACAGAACGAGAACAGCAGGTGAGAGGTACCTACCGAACCAATGTGCTCCATTCCAATCTAAGGTGATATCCCATAGTTGATATCAGCTACGTTTTAGGTACTGAACTGGAGAAATCTCCAATGGAGGAAAAGTTATCGCAGAAATAGTTAGAAATCTCTGTAATAGTTACTGCACTATGAAGCCTTGGCGCCCAGGCTGGAGGGGGTTGTGAAGGCCGCACGTTCTTGAGGTCAATTTGGAGACAAGATCAACGTCAGATAAGAGTGAGAACAGCATCCGACTTCAAAACATCTTAAATCGGGGCGCAACTATGACGCAAGGTCGTCATGTAATAATTTAGCCAGCCTGTACACCAATTGTATAAGCTTCATTTACCCATAACAACGTACGTGCATTGAATAAGTAAGTTCAGGTTATGTTTTAATATAAGCGAACATTTCACAATCACGCAGGTGGTTTGTAGACAAACTAAACAAACATAATTTTCTACAGTTGCTAGTTTGAAAGTACGTTGTATCAAAATTAAGTAAGAATATCAGAAAACTAATTTTTCCCCCAAAAAAAACACAACCATAAGAACACCAAAGATGAGATAATTACAATTAACATGTAATATGTCGTCATGTAATAATTTAGCCAGCCTGTACACCAATTTTATAAGCTTCATTTACCCATAACAACGTACATTCATTGAATAAGTAAGTTCAGGTTATGTTTTAATATAAGCGAACATTTCACAATCACGTAGGTGGTTTGTAGACAAACTAAACAAACATCATTTTCTACAGTTGTTAGTTTGAAAGTACGTTGTATCAAAATTAAGTAAGAATATCAGAACACTTATTTTTTTCCCCAAAAAACGCAACCATAAGAACATCAAAGATGAGATAATTACAATTAACAACTAAATTGAATTCAAAATTACGTAGGCGAGGTCTGGTAATTACTGTCCACAATCGGGAAGAGTTGAAACCAAGTGGCACCACTCTTTTATTCAGAAGTTTCGTTGCAAGTATGGAATATAACTTAAATTCAACATTTTTACGACAAATCAATAACATTCACTTTCCAAGTAACTCACAATTCCGATAGAAATATAATCTTTCATTTGCATTTTTATTCTCAAATATCTAGTCTCATTCATGCCAACGCGCAACGTGAACGGATTTGTGTTGAACTGATCTTGAAGTAGATCGTACGTCTTGTAGTCGTTCTACGATCGGGTAAATCTTTACAAATTATAATTAAATATTGAAAGCAAACTGGAAGCTACTAAAGGTCCTAGCTCACTCTCACAGTAGCTCACAAACTTCGTGGATCATACGTATTGCGGTCACTTTCTATTAATAACTGAGATGGAGACGGTGCAATGTGCATCGATCATAACCTCTAGAACACGATCTGAGTGGTTTCAAGAGCATGTGAGTATGCGCGTTTATTAAGGATTGGGGGGGGAGAAGAAAATAGCATAAGTTTCAGACAATGTTCTCCAGGTTTGATACTTCACTTCCTTCGTAGACAAACGATGAATTCGTTAAATTTCAAATTCAATAAATAAAGGATGTATTGAAGACAATAGTTTTCGATAAATTCAAAAGAATTTTCAACTGATAAAAATTATAGTATGATCTCCGTACTTATGAAGCTTTTGGCCATTGACCATAGTTTGGAAGAATTAATTATATTATTAATTTTTTTAAATTTTACATCATATTCCAAATAATTGTTTCTATTCACGTCCCAACAAAACGAGTAGGAACTGTTCAACTGTGCTTTTAGGGATTCACCTCTTTGTTGCAAAACTAATTTTAATTTTCACTTTTTTAAAGTTTCGGAATATTTGTTCTTTTATGTGTGTTTAAAACTACGTTTAACCTATCCGCTATGCCCGCGACAATGTAGCTCGTCGGTTCCTGACTGCTCCTCTACGCCAACATAATTATTTTAGTACTGAACCTTGGCTGCACAAGGTCGAGTGAAGGTTATCCCTCAACAGTTACAGGCCTAGATATCCTGATCACTTGTTACACTAGTAGCTGTAACCTTTTACTACTTGTAGACTAAAACTATGCCTACTTACAAGTAAGGACCTGTGATTACTGAAGGAGAGCAGTACAAATTTGTCAATAAACTACATTTGTAGCGTCTAACTATGTTTAAGTAATCTACCTTTGGACTAAAATCATTACTTACTAATATGAAACCAAATTTTGGAAGAAGTACTTAAATTAATAATTTTGTCTTAGAGTTGGGAGGGCATGAAATTATTATATCTTGGATTTTTAGTATTATTCCTATACAAAAACTGACAGCTAAGATTTTTTATAAGATTATGTCACTGTGTAAATGAAAAATAATTTTAAAATTGCGAATATCATGTACGTAAAGCAAGATTTCATAAGAAAAAACTAATTTTTCTCCAATAATTTAAGTATTTAGATTATCCTTTTCCTATTTTTATACTCTCTGTTACATTGTATTTTGTTGGAAATCCCATTTAAATAACACAAATTAAATATAATCAATACTCCAGATGACAATAGCAGAGCACCGTGTTACTGTGGTAGCCCTCCATACCTTTTCTTCTTGCAGTCCTTAATTATGGTCAAAATTCCATGTGTCTTTACACAATGCAAATTGTCTAAGAGCTGATTGCATGTAAGGAGATAGATTACAATTTTCGAACAGCCTTCGCATTGTTACAAAATCTTTCCGACCCACATGCACGCAACATGAAACTGTGATAGACAGGATGCGTATCACACAAAGCCATCATTTTCTTTGCTTTCAAATGCTCTACAATAAGCTCGATAACAGGTAAGTAGAAGCCAATTGTGTGTTTTCCGCATCCTGTATTTACGGCGAGGCAATTTCCTGGGTTCAAGGACACGCCAGATCACGAACGTGCCTGGATTATTGCTCATGAATTTTACCATATATCCTGACCCGTGGTATTAAACCAGCCATCTGCCTGTTTTATATTCAAGTAAAGTAACTCGGACTTGCGCATACCTGGTTCTGAATATGAATACTACACAAGGAAATTGTCATACTAAAGTCAGGAATTTATCCAGGTTTTCACAGAATGCTGTATCTAGCATCCTGGACATCAGGACCAGACCTTTGTTAGCCTTTATTCCCTCCGATAGTTCCGAGAAATCTACTAATGGCATGTTTTCTTCTCCCCATCCTACAGCGTCCTGCAGGCCTTGGATGAGACCCGGACATCTGGCCTTGTTACCAACTTATTTACTGCTTGTTGATCATTAATGTGTAGATCCGAGTGTTTATTTGCACTCGGATATTTTGACTATGTAAATAACGGAAAGGATTATGTTTTGTTTCGTTTGTAATAGTATAAAATGTTCATACATATCATCATTCATACTATTACTTTGATAATGCTGTGAGAAATTAGCGTGACAATCTCTGGGGCTGAGAGATCACGATGGTGTGATTCGCCATCTGTTTCCGGTATGGTTCGGAAAAAATGTTTTCAACCCGGTAACAGCTGAGTCGTAATGATATTCTATCTGGCGCTGCAATGTTACATTACTAAAAAAATACTTCCCTTAGGAAATCTTAGCTACTAGGTTTTGTACAGGATTAACCCTAAAAATCCGAGATGTAATAAATTTTGTATTGAGTACCATCCCAACTCTATGAAAAAATATTAATTTCAGTATCTTCCAAAAATTATGTTTTGTTTCAGTAAATACTGATTTTAGTTCAACGGTGGATTACTTAAACCTGGAAAAACAACAACCTTAAGAATGTTGCAACCTCTTTCTACATTGCATCTTAGAGCATACGATGCAGATTGTAAAATAAGCTGTATTCTCTAAACCCCTTAGTTCCACCCAAAATTGGGTGTGTTTGCAGCACTTAAGATTCTTCCTTCCATATCCATATGCCACAATGAAGCAGTCAGAAGAACATTATCAGTGCAGTGTCTAATTAAGAATAGGCTGTTGACCACCTACACTGGATAGAAGACATATCTACTCTTAATTCATTTCAATTGATATAAAGCAGCATATACGATTTTTATTCCTAATGTCCCCACAATTGTATTATACTCCCAGCATCTAGTGCATCCTATTTGTTTCTTAATTGCATAAAATGATTCAGATGTTACGGTATTAACGAGTACATAAGCCCAAAACACTTTATTTCACGGCATTTAGGTTTAGAATGTCTCCAGTGGTAGTTCAATATTGAAAGACTACAAGGAACAAAAGGATGTCTAGTGAGAGAAATTCCTGCACGCAGAAGCTGCTCCGCTCTGGAGGCAGCCAAAAAACGCTGCCTTCTTGAACCTGTTCACAACTCGCTCTGTTCATAGAGGATCCAGTATTGATATTGACTGATAATGTTTAGTGAAATATTTTCAAATCATAACTCTATAGTAATTCAATTTGTAGCTTAATACTCAAATACAAATGAACAGTGAAAATTCATCTTGCATTGTTACATTCTATCCTACCGGATAAATCTATTTTCAAGATCTCATCCAAGATATTAATGAATAATTAATTTCCACAGTTTTGTTATAATTCGTTACAATGATTAAATCTGTTTAAAATGATTTCACGTCATATTAACTTACCGGACAAAGGTATAAAAGTTGGAAACATTTACCATTGTACTTTTCAATTAGTATATCTTTGAGTCCAATCCGTTAATACAACCCATATAGATTAAACTTCCTTTTTGAGAGATAAGATATCTAGTCCTTAAAGTAACAAAAATGTACGATTACGATATTGAGTTAGCACTTGGTAAGAAATGAACTGAAAGGCAGCATTATTTATGGAGTGTGAGTAAATACTCCCATGAACGATTGTTCAACGAACTAACGAGCATCGTCCACAATGTCGATAAGCTAACGGTCACTTAATCTTAACATCAAAATCAAGTCTTTGTACGGTAATTGCGTTGTAAAGACGTATGAGATGAGGTGGTAGTTTTATTCTAATTCTAATGCGAATACATTGAAGTATGTATTGTAAGACGGAAGTAAATAATACATGCTTAAAATACAATCGTTTATACTGACACGATGCTTTTATATAAGTTAAGGACACAACTCAAGTATACAAAGAAAACGTCCTCAGAGATGGTGTTGTTTTCCCAATAACCATCTATATATGCAATATCAATTTAATCACATATTGTCCTATAATTTCCAAGATCAAGGGAAATATCCATGCGGGTTTTCAGTAATGCAGGAATGTCAACTACGGAACCGGTTTTGTGCTTGAAATGTCTAAAAATAACCGTTTATGTGTAGATTTGGCCAAAATATTCCAAACTTCAGTCACCGTAATTCTTGCCAATATGAACTCCAAATTTGTCATTTATAAGGAATCTAAATTTGAACACTACGTCTTTTTAGTTGCCTTGGTGGCAAAGGAATGGCGTTTGTAAACAAAACATTTTGAGATATTAATAAAAACAAATACTGTATTGGTGTTCCACAAAACATACAGACATACTAGGCCAAGCTATCAAACAATGACGACTTGTGTTAAACAGATATAGAACCGAAATATAAATTAACCACATAAATTACAAAAATGCTGGTCTTTGGATTGATACGATAAATAAAATGCAGTCTGAGTATACGTCCACCGAGGCATGGAACATTCAGGTTTAGTGTAGTGAGAAGACTAAGTTACTTCGGAGCAACACCATTCACTGAGTCGCGATACATCAGATGGATGCTGCGGGCTTCTGGGTTCGTTGCACCGACCCTGAGTGGGTGGCAGAGATGGGATTCTTTCAGCGACCTCACTGATACGATGCCCGTAACTAAAACGAGCAAGGAGACGTGATTTCTTCCGTCAGACAGTCTAATGATTTGACGTTCAAAAACTTGTTTACATAGTCCAGATCACATTCCAAAGACAGTAGGATTGAGGGTGTAGAAATATTGTTTGCTATCCGAGATTCTGGGCTATCTCCTCGTCTAGATAAAGGTTCTCTATGGCCTATTTCCTGCAATGCATTATATATCAGAGTTATTCGTATAATATAAAGTTTACATTTTTAAGCGCGTCAAAACATTATAAAAAACCCTACAAACTATACAAAATTTATAAGACTGAACCTTGGCTGTATGCACTAATAGTTCTGGATTCTATTATTAATAAACAATGTTAGAACTTTCCTGAATATTCATGCAAAACCTTTAATACCGTAATTCGTTCTTAAGATATCCTGTGTAAAATTAGTCTTCACCAACGCCCGGCCAAACCGCATGGAGATACATGTACTGTCATCGAATTCAATCTTGTCTGTGTAAAAACGTTTTATACAAATAATTCAAGTCATAGCTCATTCATTCTCTAATTATAGAGTGGACAGACAGACAGGAGAAGACAGATTTTAATATTCCGTGACTGAAAGGCTTTGCCAACACTCAGGCAATAAATACTGATCTATCTGAAAACATCAAGAACTTTTAAAATTATCCACAAACATTGTGGCATAAACTTTGGAATAACATAATTTTTATGCCATTATACAACTGCTTTCCAAAGCATAACGTTTTGATGTTGAAGTTACAACAGGTAAAATTTACTACAGTGACACTATTGTTAAGATTATTGTTTGCAACAGAAACGTACACACGTCAAAGACAAAAGCTTATATCGAACCTGTTGATATGTTTTAAACCTCATTCCAATTCTCATTCATCTGTGATGCAGCATTTTCTCTGCATCCTCTTGGCCGTGAGTAGCCTGTTAGGTCGGAGCCGGAGATGTTTGCAAATGAGTGAGGGTCATGAGTGTTTAGCCTTGCTAACGCGACCTCTCAGCTGTTTGCTTAACGTTCACGCCAGGAGTCATGTTCATGTCTCGTGGGTGTAGTGGAAATCCGCTGCCCATCATTTTGTATAGTATAGTGAGAAAGGTACTGCGGTTATTGACAAAGCACGGAACTCCCCCTTCTTCATCTCGTCAATCATACTTTAGATTGGTGCAAAAGTCAAATACTCTGGTTTGTTAGTTTCAAACGTGTGAAGAACAAAATCATCAACTTATTGCAAACTTAATATACAGTCTTTTAGGTCGTTTGGCTTTAAATCTTGGTTTCGGACCCGCACAGTATTTAGGCTATATATTTGTAAGCAGAATTGAAATAGTTGAAATACTGTAAGTTCTGATTTCAACATAAATACACTTCGTGTTCTTTGTTGAGAGTTTCGCCCTAAATAAAACTTGCAAGAGTCCGGCCTTATTAACTATCATCAGATTCTTAGTCCCAGAATGTTCCACTTTCCTCCACCAGCAGGACACTAGGTTTGAAGTAAATACCCGTTGCACTCTTGGGTATCTTATTCCTTGTCCTCCATCTTACTGGCCAACACTTGTTAGTTGAAGGATCTGTAAATGCCTTGTTGGTTGCCATTTTATTTGGTACCCATCGATAAACTGCTCGCTTAAAAATCGTTTCTACTGAACCAGTGTTAAACCTATCTGGGACTTACATTCATATAAATTTATGTTAGCCACACAGGAACTACGATTTCAAAGAATGGACGAACAAATATCAATATATCAAGTTATGCTCGCGCAATAGATACACTAATCGCGTACACATTGTGTAATTTTCAGAACGATTTTCTAATTTTCTGATTCCTTAAAAAAAATCTCAGTTAGTTAGCAAGTAGGTAAAAATAGAGTGTCATTTTTCACTTTCAAAAATCAACTAAATATAAACTCGTACCATTTTTTCCGAGGCGTTTCCAAAAGGTCACGTAGGGTGCGTGCGACCTCCCATTGGCAAACAATACAACACATCAGATGCAAAAGTGTAGGTTCCGTGTACATTAACATACTCTTACATTACGTACAAATCTATAATCTTCCAGGTTAGCATACAATTGAAGGCTTTCTAAATAATCAATAGGTAACGACTTGACTCATTAGACCCAATCTTTGTTACCTTAGCCTGATTTTCTTTGTTATTGCTGAGTGTTGGTGAGTAATTTATGCATGACATTCAGACAATATTTATTTTTTAAATGAATTTTTGAAGGTCAAAGCGTATTGATTAAAAAGAGTTAAATATTATGAATAATTGGGTTATACCCCAATAATAACATCCAAAATAGGGAAAAGACTGTTTATAGCAATTAAAAAATTATGAATTATCCAATTTAAGCTATATTTCTACGCAAGTCATCTTAGTGTACAGAAACTCTTAAACCTAATGAAGACAAGAAATGGTAACTTTGATATTCTAAAAATAGAACATTTTTAACAAATGTAGCTGAGACAAAGAGGAAAGAATAAAATGTTACTAATCTTGCATTAGTTTCTTCATAAAAATCTTTTTGCGTTTAGTTCATTAACAAGGTTATTAACAATTTAACACCACGTCTTGCGTAACAGTATTGATGTTCAATGTAAAACTTTGAGTCTACAACTCATTTCATTGTTGACAGATAGAACGATAGACAGTCATACGGCAAAGACATTTTTGCATCTCCGGTAAACAAAAGATAAATTTTGTCAGCCTAATGATTAATAGATTTCAATGACACTCCTCCAAATATCATGGTTGGACTTCCATCACCATATAACTCATTCTTGTCTGCGTAAAAATGAAGTTTCATGCAAAATTTCTCAAAATATCTTTTCACACGATACATTCACATTTTTTTTCTTTGAATTGTATAAATAATGAAGGTCTACACAACAAGTCACCATATAATTATGTTGGATGTGTTGAGATAGTTAGGCTAAACGAGTTAATAATGTCAAATGTTAACATTTCTAATGAGTCTGCTGACTTTATTTCAAATGTATATATTCTGCTACTTCCACGTTGTTACATGTTATTCATAAGACCAATGTAAAATTATTCACTAATGATCAGCCGACTCCCATGGAGTGACATGCAGCATCATTAAAATTCCTCACATAGAAATGAAGCTTCATCTACAATTTAAAGTATAAAGGTCGGTTCGTTTTGGAAATGTCGTGCGGACTGTCAAACATAAAATTAAATCTTTCCAACCCCACAGTGAAGCTTTGCTTACGTTCAGCTAATAAACCTTTTTTCATTTGTGTCTTGCATATGTGAAAACAAAGTAATAGTAAAAGAACTATCACAATAAGAAAGACACACATATCTTACCTTTTGGAATGAACATCTATCACAACAATGGTTGTCTTTACAATATTATCCATGTGAAGTTCCATATTTCATTCACAGCCTTCCTTAATTTAATATCTTGGATGCTAATCTTATGTCGAATGTACCATTCTATTTATTAATAATCATTTCGAATTATTAGACGAATCAAATATGAATGGCTGGAATTGATTTGCTATAATCTAATATAGGGTGTCCGAAACTTAAAACAGTAGGTTCCTCGAAAACTTACAACATAATTAAAAACAGAAATTACAGATGTCTCGGCTGGTTTTTATTCATACGTGGACGTTCTTGGTTGAATAAAAACTAAGGCCGTCAGATAAAAATCGTTTATTTATAGCCTTTCGTTAGTTTATAAGATATTAACAATTCATTTAATAATGTATAAACACAAGTTCAATTTTAAATTGTAAATTCCATTGGATATTGATTTCAGGATGAAGTCCAATATATTAGTATGCTAAAATATTTGTTTGTTCGTAGACTACTGGAAGACTTCAATAAAACCAGTTTTTATCCCAGTTAATGCCAAGGCCACTGAGGTGCAAAAACTGAATCTGCAGTGCAGATGCCAATTAATTCAGTAGATGTCCTCTGGAGTTTTCCTGTCGCCACGACTGTACCGGAAGTTGTAGAACGATAGCTTTACAAAAACCTGTTTGAAAATAATTTACCACCGTTCAAACTATATTTTTGCACACATGTAAAGCGCCGGAAAATAGTTTAACGGATGAAAAAGTAATACTTTATTTTATCCATGAATTTAAACTTCAATTTAGTGAGTTTATTCTAGTTTTACATAATTATTTTAAACCTATTTATTACTGGTATAAATGTTCCAAGTATTGATGAATCAATAATGTTTAAGACAAACTACAATATACTCTTGATAGCTAATCACTAGTGTCGATCTCATATTGATAAACAACAGGTTGATTTTGTTTGAATATCAATTTGTGTACTGTAGATTACACGTACTGGAACGTCCTTTGCATAAAACAAGAGAATAAAATATGGGAACTATTTATAATGCACATAGAATTATAAACAAGTTTCTTAACGGCCGGGTGTTAAAATGAGCGTGATATTTCCGGTGAGAAAAAAACTTGCCTTATCTGCTAAAGCTTTGCCTGGGCCTAAAAGAATTTGACCAGTCAGACTCCGGATGGATTGGGCTCAAGGTCATAAGAGCAGGGTCTCCACCTTCAATTGGCAGGTTTTACGTTGATTTGGGTTTTTTTTAGGTGATGGAGCTGATTAAATGCAAATCGCGGACGATTAAGTAATTTCGAGCGGAAACGCTGATCGATTTAATATAATTAGTTTTATCTTATTAACAGAATGAGTTCCACGATAGTGAACGCAATATACGACTGCATTCTAAAATCTCTGTACGTATAATAGGTATCATAAAACTCACTAATTCCGCATTAAAGGATGTACATTATATTTCAAATCCATGAAACTGTATTTGATAGTTCTACAAATCATTTAAGTACTCTTGAATTTTTTATTTTATCTATCTAATTTATTTCTAATTTTATATTGTGAACTATTAAATGAATGTTATAGAATTTAGGAATTGATGTTTTAATTGTTATGTAATAGAATTTGCGTTATAAGTTGGACTAATTAGTTTTAGTAAATTTTCCAAACATAAGCATTATTTAATTAATTTTTCACTCATTTAATATCTGATTATAAAAATAAAATTTTAGTCTACATGTTTCTGTTTTTGAAAAATGTTGATCTTTTATCGGATAATATATATCCAACATATGTTTAATCAATTAATAAAAATATGATATGACTATATAGTATTTCTACTAGTAATACACACTGTGCAAATAAAAACCGATAAAAAGAATAACGATAGAAAAACATGCATTATGTCATTTTTATTATCAAATGATACATAAGTGAGAAAATCAATTATCAATGGTCTATTCTTCTCAAAACTCAATAAATACACAATGTTTATGTTTATTTAAACAGTTAAATTCCAGAAATTCAGCCATAAATATAGTCGATCAACGTAGCAAAACAGGATATATGGTAAAGATATGTGGTTATTTTTACTCATTTAGTACTTAATCATATACAAACTAAACGTTATTTTTATTAAAGAAGTACCGAAAAAACATCACAGAGAACATTGGATATTCAGCTCTTAATGGATTAGTAAACTTGATTGTTGCTTCACTAATCAAACAGTAGCTATCAAGGACAAAGCAGTAGCTAGTATAAGCAAACCAGTAGATAGCACGGGCAAATCAGTAATTATCACAAAAAAAAGTGGTAGCTAGCACCAGCAAAGCAGTATGAGCAAAACAGTCGATAGCACGAATACAGCAGTTGATAGCATGGGCAAATCAGTAATTATCACAAGAAAAGTGGTAGCTAGCACCAGCAAAGCAGTATGAGCAAAACAGTCGATAGCACGAATACAGCAGTTGATAGCACGAGCAAATCAGTAATTAGCACAAGAAAAGTGGTAGCTAGCACCAGCAAAGCAGTATGAGCAAAACAGTCGATAGCACGAATACAGCAGTTGATAGCACGAGCAAATCAGTAATAAGCACAAGAAAAGTGGTAGCTAGCAGAAGCAAAGCAACAGGAATGAGTTGTTCTAAAATAACAACACACAATACGAAGAGAAGCCTGGTGAAAGGTTGATAAGACAAACTGCCTTGGCATTGTTTACTGTTAGCGTCGCCTGTGTCCCATCGACTCTGGATTTGAAATTCAAATTTGACAAAGAAAATAAAAGCTGTCTCAAGGTTATGACGCACACTTTCGAAACTCTCCTCAGGTTATGATTCTCGTTTGACGTCATTCATAGATTCCACACGCCGGTCCAGTCCGCAGTTGGTCGTTCTTCCTACGATACCGTCTTGATCAAAACTAAATATGTACGTTTAAATCGATGTTAGAAATAAAGCATTACTCTGTAAAAGATACTTACAAATCCACTAAACAAAACTATGACTTATCTATTTGTAAGAATTCTTAAAATTATTTATGAAATTTGTTGTAAAATTTCAAGTGTGCAGTTTGAAAAAACTGGTGACTAAATCACGCTTAACCTATAATTACATCATACTCACAAATTATCATCAATAAATCTCTATTTTGTGCCTATATTATAGCCAAAAATTAAATTCACCATCAACTCCTGCACAATTCGACAAACAAAGGTAGAACTAAAATAATATTATGGTAATTTTTACACCATTTTCTAGCCTTGTTGTTTACTGTGTTATTTTGTTTTATGTGACCCATTTATAAAAATAAAGATGCCAAAGACAACTTCTTGGAATCTCCAGGTTCTAGAATCTCTAATCGTGTATCGAGTATCTGTACAATGTGCAGTCTGCAGCAACAGGTCGACTATTGCGTCACAAACCGGCTGCGGTTACTGTCGCTGTACTAGCGGTCCTGGTCTTGGTCAAGTTCACGGTCCAGTACCACTGACGACTCATAAAATAGTTACGCCTAACGAGACTATATACTATTGTACTATACTAACGCTGTTTCATTGCATATACTGTTTTATATAGCTAACTGTCGTCCGGGCAGTTATATAACATATGTTCAATGTATTGAAAGTTATAATAGATCTTTATTTTTACATTATTTAATATTAATTTATTTTAATTCGTTTATACTGGATCAAGATTATTTGAAAACTGCCAGGGTATGATTTTCAATACTATGTAACCACCTAGAATTATAGTTTGCTTAAGAAGAGGACAATTTAAGTTCTCGCATGAAGAAGGCAACCAACGCAACAACGGCATAAACAACGGTAATTTGGTTCACATGTAATAAATAAGTTTTTAGTCAAGTTTTTAAACGGTGTCTATACATTTTGTGTTTATACTAAAACAAGCAACTTACAAAAAATCTATACAAAGATTCCCCATGAAATATTGTTTTTTTTTTTTTACGTAACCCGTCATTACTCAACAAAGTCGAGCAAAGGTTGTGTTGATAAGGTGAATGAATCTCATTGTCACTGTCACAACATCACAAATGGTGACAGATTGAAATGCAAACAACATGTTGAAGTCAGAAGAAAACAGAGAACAGTTTTATCAAGCTACAGGGTATTGACCGCATATCTTCACTTAGATAATTACTCGACTTCAATGGACTCGGGAACGTATTTTATCTTATTCTTGATTGCGTTTTATAGAAATGCCTACATTGCCCAGATGATTGGTGAGAAGTTACAGGAATTAACTTGCTCTTTATTGTCTAGTATGTTTGTACATAAAATCAAGTAATTACTCCATACTATACCGGATGTTTTAAAAGTCCCCCCCCCCTATTAACCTTCTTTCGAGATGAAGTTATTAACATTGAGGGCATGTTTATATCAACAACTGATTTTATTTATGAAAATTGTTGTTCCCCCTCACCACTCCAAAAATAGGGTAATTTGGGAAAGAGTCAAAACTTTTTAAATAAGAACCCCTAGCAAGTGACAACCCTATTTGCTTTTTTCTTTTTTGTCACTACTAATTTGTTTTTTATTATTTTTGTTGTTTACTTGTTTTTTACCTTATACAAGAAGATAAGGAACCCCCTCATAGCACCTATTCCTAAAAGAGCCATTTGCGCTGCTTCCAGAGTGACAAGATGGGTAAGGTTGGGGGTAGGAGAGGCTTCCTGTCGAGACCCTATGAGGAGAGATAACGTGTACTGACTATCGCAGACTTGTCACGTTGGAAGAACTGGAGGGTATAGCTGTTATCCTTCGCAGTATCGACAAGCCCTTTTCACTACCATTTTCTCGACATATGCGGTTAATGATGTACCGATGCGGTTAATGATGTACCGCTTCTAGACATCCATTTGGTTGCCTAGATTTCAGGAACACATGTGTGCTTACTGTACCCAGTGTAGGTTTTACAAGCAGGTATAAACCATCCAGAATTGAACCTGCCTGGGGTTTGTTTGTCTTACTCCCGTAGTGAATTACGGATATGTAAAATATTTGTTCATGAGATATCAGAAGATTTTACAAAATTAAATAAGCTTATTTTTTAATTTCCATTTATGTATGCAAAGCTGTCACAAGTACAACATTTAGATCAACTTTAGCAAGTTTAAAGTCACTAAGAAGCAAACTATGAACCAGTGCAATTGTTTCACGAACTTTTTTCATTTTCTTTTGGGTATGAATGAAGAAATACACCAAAACACCAAATATCATGTTCTCCTCTTTTTTGGCAGAGAAAGAAGCGGAAAATCCTATATGCACACAGGTGGCCAGCCTGTAGTGTGGGTCTCCTCTACACGGTAGGATACCCACTAGACAACCTCCTCTATTCTTTAGGAATCTAACCTAGTATTGTTTTTCTTCAGCTAGGCCTAAATTTGGCTTACTCTGATAGGGATCTCACAATTTCAAGCCGTATGATCAGTTGGTCTAGTTCTTCTCTGAGTCAACTCTATCGATCTTTTAGTAATTTGTAACATTGATCTAAGTACTGTTACAGAAGATGAGGGTTGTAAGAAACTCATTTAAATGTCCAAGATATTGATAAAACAGCAATTCTAAAATTTTTTTTCTTAAATGGAGCTCAATATTCAAAATTAGTGTTTGTAACACATTATAATTCTGGAGTCAATGGGATATTTTTTAAATTTCCAGCTTTGTATATTACTGATGCAAAATTTAAACTAAAATGCATGCATTCATTACAATAAATAAATGTATTTAACATTTCCTCAGTAACTTCTATAGAAAGAAACTGAAGAATCTTCAACAGGTTCTGGTGCGTCAGAAATATCCAGTAAAACATCGTGTTTTGAGGGTGATCACGACTAAAATTCGAAGAGGCTACTTGAATTCACTCTTGGACGACTCACTGGCGCTGTAGAAACAGTTACCAAAGACGGCAGCCGCTGCAGAACCAGATCTGCAATCCGTGGTATGGGGTCAGTCTCAGACGGCAGGATCCTGAGTGGGTCTAGGCTACTAGGGGCTATCCTTGGCTGTAAAACGGTCGTCAGACTCCCAGACCAGTACCTCAGAGTCGGTCGCTGCCTTCGGCAGATAATGACCCTTGCTATAACGTGCCTTCCAGCAGGTCGTAAATAGATTTTGTATTTGTGCCTCGTTAATTCTGCCGCCTCCACCGCACAGAGCCAGACATTGAGGTTAAGTGACATTCGATAGCCACTCAAGTGGTAGGCGCTAATAGTGTACAAGTAGCATCATATTGTCAAATACTCACTTAAGGTGAAAATACAGCCATTACGAGTCTTGTTTCACTTATTATTACTTATTACTACACTAAAACATAAATGGAAATAGTTTGATAGTTATGTTAAAACCGTTATGAAAAATTACGAATACCTACAGTGGTTAGTAATAATTAAATTTAAACCTCTATTAATTTCTGCCCATAAATTAAATTTTGTTATTCTGTTAATCTATCCCCGTTAACGATGAGTAACTCTGTATGTCCTTTAACATCGGTAAATGTTTTAAGTATTTAAGATTATACACAACAAAATGTTAGCTGTAAAATAGGTTCTACAATAACAGAATTGGAATGTGCCATTGTTAAAGATATAGTAAATGTACTATTTTCAGGTAAGTATCAAAATGCAAATTACTGCGACCTTAACGAATCATTCAGGTAATATTGCAATTCTAGAGGGTGAGGCGGATAGCACCTTAATCACAAAACCTAATATTTATGACCCCCATATTTCGACCACAAAGAATTCTGGAAAATAATTTGTACACGCACAAATATCTCAAATGGGTTTGGGGGCGGAAGATCATTTTTTGAAAGATTATCAAATGGAAAAGTAGGTCGAGGCGTACCTCATTTTAAAGGCCTCCATTCACGGATCATTTTGAAAAACAATTTTAAATTTATTTCGCTTTTTGTAAACTGGGTGTTTCGAAATATCAAAGTTGTATAATGGTTTCATAGTTTTTTTTTTTTTTTTTTTTTTTTTTTTTTTTTTTTTTTTTTTTTTTTTTTTTTTTACTGATACCTCGTTAAACATTTTTGCAAATCCAAATTTTCTTTTATTGGTATGACTTCATTAAACCTATCAATAGCACCCTAGGAAACAGAATGTTTGGTTTTTTCTTGCAGTGTTGGAAAATTGTACCAAAAGTTCTTCACGGCATTTTGGTCCACTCTGTATACAACAAGCGAAATAAATTATTAGAGAATAGAGATAGATCTTTAAAATTAAATAGAATGCGACCTACCTTCACACTTGAAAATATTTCAAATATTATTCCTTCCTCCAAAGTGCTATTTTGGGATATTTTTGGGTTTGAAAAGTATTTTCCCACATTCTTTGGGATCAAAATGAGGAGTTTTCGTTCAGCTGCTATAAATCACGGACGGATAGTCTGCCGCACCCTGTATACAGCTATGCAGTGCATGCAGCAAATTAGCTGCGGGAAATTGGACAGCATGAAACAATAAGGAAAGACAGTACAAAATTAACTGTACTTGTTTTTAGTGGTGTATGTTTTTTTAATTATTATTAGGAAGCTTAGACCAACTATCATATTATAAATGATTTAGAATCACAAAAAGGGACACGGATCAGCTTAACTGTGGAAAAGAAATTTTAATTACGTTCTTGTGGTATTTGTACATAAGAATACAACGTCTGTTGACTAATAAGCCCGACAACACTGATAATTTACGTTGACCCTTCCACCAGCCTTATCTGGTGAACCTCAAGTTCATCAAACCATAAAAACTACCCAAAGAGTAGACAATCAGGCTCTGGCCAGACAGCACTAAGAACACGGCTATCCTGGGATGTTTTTTTTTTCAAGTCTGTAATACCAAAAAGGCCAACGTGGTGATTAGTTGTTTTGTTTCATAACTATTTCAGTTTTTCTCGAGAGCAGTTAATAGATGACATAACAAAATACTTTGAAAAGCACACACGAAAACTACAGCAATAAATTAAATTTTAGAAAGAAGTATGTACAGAAGAAGAGGCTCTGCTGTAAAGTATAGTCATTTTTTGCCTTATAAAGTTGATGTGTTGGTTAAATTGTTATTATATACCAATGCAAGTGCACGAGATGGAACTGGCGGGTAATCTTAATAGAAAGAACAAAAGGAAAAGAAGAAAAAGAAATCTGTCTCGTTATATTTACCCATTAAGCATGTTTTTAATCTCGGGAAATATTCTTAACCGACCAAAGCATAATTATTGATCTGCAAAATCTTCAAATGTCTGATTATTTTTAAAAGTATTGTTTATACTATATTTAAAATAATACCCATATTTAAATAATTATCCTTGCACGGTACCTCAAGTTTTATGAAAAGCGAACTTTAAGCTCATTAATATACAATGTTAAATAATAAAGGTTATCAAAGTCAATGCGAGTTGCGGTTTTAGCTGTTTAAAAGTTCGGATGGTGATAATGTGAAGATGCGCTTTCCATATTAATAGACACTTTTGCAAATAAATAGTGTTTTTACCCTTGAGTAGTTATGAACACGTTCATTTCAGCCAAATGCTTAATGTTTGTCAGGAAACATTAAAGGTGAAACGTATAAATGTGTCATTCCTCGTCTAAATCACAATCATGCAAACCAATCGCTGAAATTACAGTCATTCGCAATTGCTTTGTCGAAGCAGTGACATTATTGTGATGACATTTAATCCACACACAATTGCCACCTCGTCAAACAATGTGGAACCGCAACAACACGAGTGTCTGACAATCCGTTCTGCAGTGGCATTGAACTCCCGACACTAGTGCGCTTGTATATGTTAGCAACACAGATCTATTTATAATACGCTGTGTCGCGTATTTACGTTCTGCAACCTCAAAACTATGATAAATGTCAGTTCATACCTATTACATGCGTGAAAAGATTAAAGCAATCAATTAACACTAGTAAATGTGATTGGTTATCTGCATTAGGTTAAAAATGTTAAAATATCTCCTAAACAAATATTAGTTTGCGGATATTAACATAAAACATAATTATTACCTTTCAAAATTGGAAAGGGAATTTGTCAACTTTTAAGAAACGTCCCATACACTATTTTTTAAACAGAAAAATAGTTGTCATTTTCCGAAGTATATACTTTTGTGATAGCGACTCAGTCCTATTAAATTTGTCTTACGCAAGTAAAAATTGTAACCTTATCTTAGGAAATTCGTTTTTTTTTTTTCAAATGGTCTCTATTAAAATAGGGTTATTAGCCAACTTAGTCAATAACCAGTGTATTTTTCCTAAGGTAACTTTTACTTCAACGAAAATATATGTGGTTTTATTATGCTATTATTTACAACGCTTCGATTAATCTAGATTTTAAATGTCCATTATAAACTATTGATTTAAATTCAAAGATGAAAATGTAAAAGAAAAGCTAACAGAGTGGCTGCAAACCTTTACACAGGTTCGCTTCTTTAAATAAAAACCATAATTTACCACTATAGTGACTAATAGAACTCAAAAATTGTACGTCTACAATAAACTAATGTGTAAGTTATCCCAGAGCCTTTTGTAAACACGAGTCTACTGAATGTAAGAAGTTACTGATATAGAGAACTTCTTAACTCAGAAGTCTTAAGATTTCCCCATAATCGTTTAAATAGTTCAAGTATTACGGAAATCGTTGGGACTATTCAATTAAATATATTAAATGTTGGGAAACTTGATTCAGTATTTGTTTAGCAGGCTATTTATAAAATGTGTTTCACTTTCTCAATACATGGCCCCAAAGTCACGGCTTTCCATACTTAAAGTCCAAATATTCAATTTTAGTTCAGGAGATTGGAATACTTTTCAAGCACCATAGATTATCTTTAGACCGTTTTGTATAACATTTAGAAAGTATAAGCCTATGACGTCCAAATTATTCGGCAGGAAATTGCTTGAGAAGCCACGGTACGTGTATATAATTACTGCAATTGCGTTGAAGATGATATCAGAACGATTGTTTGGTAATAATTAAGTTTTTATTTGTTTTTTATTTATATACAGAATAAATTATGTATTCTGTAATTTATCGTATTTAATTATGATAAAAACATCACGATTGTTATATCACGCTTCAATACCTGGTTAAAAACATTATCATTTTTACATTACTATGAAACGCCAGTATATCAATGTTACGCCACGTTTACATATCGTAACTGCAAAGCCGAAATAATGAATAGGTGGAATTTTCAGCAGCACTACATTTTGCTTTTGAAAATAACCAAATGCAAACGGTCTGCCTTTGTGCAGCTAATAGGCGAGCTATATAATTTCTTTTGGCCTTTACCGATCACTGATGGAAACCAAAATTTCAGCTACATACCTTCCAAATTTAGTTATACAGTTGAGTTACAACTGTTTAGATTGCGTACTTGTAACTTTGTACCTACGGCAATCTATAATCGCGGCTTTACAGTGAAGAAATAATTGGATTCGTATGCTTTAATTTTGCATTTTACACATTATAAACAATCCAGTTCCGAGCATAAATAAATTCCTCCGATTTCGGAAGGCAAGCCATTGAGGCGCGGATCCCCACACCGAAACAGAAGTAAATTTAAGAGAAGACCCCGACCCCTGTTATCGCTTTATCAGACGCGTCCCAGGGCTCCTTAGATAAGGTGGCCTACATTTCGCCGCCGCGCCACTCCGCGCAGCTGCCGGTCAACAACATTGTTCTGAACACTCAATCAGCATTTACCTAATGTTGTTGTACAAAAAGATCATACGCTCAAAAATAAAAACCTACGTGCATGTTGCCTCCAGTATGTATGTACAATGCGGAACATACCAAAATTCAATTACATCATAATATTTTCTTGCGGTCTATGTGAGTGAGACTTTAAGGATTTGTGTCAAAAGTAAAAAAGAGCGTGTTTTTGGTTTTCACAAAAAGGTGGGTAGAGTCATTGGAGTAAAGAGGGAAATCGTGTAGGAAATCATTCAGTAAGCTGGGATTACTGATTCCGCCCTACCTCTTTTATTTCTTGTCCAGTCTTTTGCCAAGCATTTAACTCTAAATAACCTTGCACCTTGGAATTTTGCAAGGACATTCGGTTTTTTACCTTCGTCTTGCCCTGTGAATAACCTGTAGAATTTAGTATCTCGGAGATACGCACTACGTGTAGATTTTTAATGAAATATCCATGGCCTGTGATTAGGCTAATTATACTAGAAGTTAAAAATCTGTCCACTGATAGAAGGTCATGAGGGAAAGAGAATGCAGAACAAGTTATGCGAATCCCATGCAAGTTTGGACCTGAACACACAGGAGTCCAGTCATCAAAGTTGCCTGGTTATCCGTGAAAATATTTATAGTCCTGCTCTCATAAAGTAAGATTATATTTCTCAAAAATGCTATCAAAAATCGCAATGACCTCTGCTTAGACAAATATATACTACAGGCCCACTGTGACCACAATTCTCCTACATGGTATTGCTCTCCGTAACACAAGCGCACGTATCAAGTTTTATTCTTGGGCTAACAGTAAACCGCTAATGGAAGGGGGCCACTTCTTGCGAACCAAGCTTCCTTGGGAGGAATCTCTGCTCTGAAAAGCTTAAAATCTGTATGTTTACCCTGCTTCTATATTACTAGAGTGTTCGTTTATTCATTGAGGTAAATATCTAATATACTTTGGCTCGTTGAATATACTCTCCACTGTGGAACAGGGCGAGGAAAACTTCCGGAATTCAACATCACAAACTTGGAATAATGACATCTGTCGCAAATTTTGGTATGAGACGGATCAAATAAACATCATGAGAGCCAAAAAAATCCAACTAAATTAAATTTAAAAATTGTCAAAATAGCTATTGGTGTCTATAGGATTCTACTATGTCGGGGAAGCTTAGGTGCACGATGAGCCTCTGGGATGCTCAGACGATATCTTTGATTAGATTGATTTTTTACTCATTTTATATAATTTTATAATGACGACATAATGAATAATCCTGGGAAAGAGCCACAAAGATATTATTAGACCAGTAAAGCATGTCTACTCACGTTTGTTGAAGACGCTGCCAGTGCTGACAGTGAGTCTGATGTCCTCGAAGATGACGTCGACAGCTTTGCTCCTGGGCAGGTGTAACAGTTGTGTCCGCGCCCTAGCCGGCACGAGGGTTGGTACCCCTGTGGTTACCATGGGGATGGTTTCGTATTCACTCATCTTCCTTTGTTGCAACAATCTTCATTCACTACGCTTCACCTCACCATTTCGAGCACATAACTAACATGGTCAATGTCAACTTGCAGACCCGGAAATCTGTAACAAAATAAACACATGTATCTCCTTTGGCATCAAACATGTGACTTTACTCAGTCAAAGAAGGAAATCAAGCACTGTTCAGTCTGTTTACTTTAAATGAATGAAAAAGTTCGAAACAAAAGAATTAGCAAATATAAATTAAAACATTGCGACCGTAAAAGAACCAGTACCATTAACTCCGCAATTAAAAAATAATTGAAAAGGAATGTTGTTGTAAAGGACAAATGATTTTGGTTTTTCCAAGGTCGTTATGTTTAACTTTACACTACGTGAATTTACTCAAATATATCTTCTCCTTAACTGAAACGTTAAATATCTTTTCCATTCTTCAATACATAAAAAACGAGGATTTTATTTCATCATACGTTATATTGCTGTTCCTCTCATTTTATTTTGAGTAAGAGCTTACTTCGAAGTTTACACACAGCCGTATTATACTCACCATAATGCACAAGATTGCAGTCTTTCACTAATATAAGCGCATTTGAAGTTAAATAACTGTGAAAAGGTTAACGAACAAACAGTAACCAACCTAACCTCACTTTAAATTGTTTTTCGAGAGTCCTTGTCTTTGGTAGGACTTCAAAACCATTCATCCAAACTTTTCAATTTACTTTAATATTAAAACATAATTTGTTTAAAGATTTATTTAAAACATAATTAAGCATTATTTTGCCAAATACCTTTTTATTGAGTAAGCATATGAACATCTTTTTCCATGATATTTTTGAATTTTCATCCGAATAAATGACAAAAGGTCATTAATCTCTAAATAGACTCAGATCTTATTCAAGCGTGTGTCATTTGGGCAGAACAATGAAGTTTACAGAACCGATACAAAATTATAACTCGTTCAGTTGTTCAAGAGCGGTGTCGTGATTGGAGGAAATTCTCAAAAATTCTCTAACAATTCTCTGGAAATTCTCTAGAGTGCTTTAGAAGTCATACTGGTTCCCAAATTCTGTTGCAGTGTGCAACGGTAACAGTTGCTCCAAGTATAATACAATTAATTTTTCGATAATTCGTTTTATTACGATTAGAATCTGATATATATAGTCCGTGAGCCAAGATGCAATTTCGATTACATAAGCACTCAAATGGGTTTCCTGGAAATCTATAAAACATGTTTCTTAAAAACAATTGATTACCAGCATCACTGGTTTTGTAGAGTTTACAATAAGAAGGTTTCGGAGACACTATAATTAATAAAAGATAAGTTGGTTCTAAAATCGTACAGTCGCTCTATCGTTTGAAATCACCCATCAGGCACATAGTAATAGTTATAATACGGCCACAAAGAGGTCAATGGCTGAAAGTAGTCATTTCCAGCTATATACTCTTTAATTCGTTGTGTGACGCCGATTAAACATTAAATTTACGAACCAGGCAAATGTTTTTAAGTGTATTATGCTAAAATGATTGATATGTTTAACGTAAATAAATCTGCCGTTTAGATGACAATAGTGAGGTGACCCCATACCCGGCCCCCATCGATATCTCCCTTTCTCGACCCCTCCACAACTAGAGCGGCTAAACTGATTTCTTTGAAAAGGGAAATTCCTTTATAGATTTCACAAAACACTGTGTTATGTTCTAATAGAATGTGAATTGACTCACAGATTCTCAAAATCAACTGATGAAAGAATTCCAGAAAGTAAGAACACAGGCCAAATTTGAAGATCAGTTGGAAAGTGCAACTTGCAAATTATATTCTTGCATTTATGTATATAATTACAAAATATCTTATGAAACGTGTTCTAAAGTTTAGGATCGGTACAAATTCCACACATCCGAACTTGGGATTGTGACTAAGCCAACAACATAAAATGTTTTTTTCTGCGTTGCCAATAACAAATATCTAATTACAAATGTTTATTAGTTGTAAATACAGTTTACAAACAAGATACAATAAGTTTATTATTTTACTTATTAAGAGAAGAAAGAGTGGGTGTTTATTGTACACGTTCATTCACTTTTATTAAGACAATGAATGAGCGGTATTGATTTATAACGAGGATAAAATGTTGGGCTAATTTTCAATAAGAGCCAGCTGCTAGTGTAACTACACATTGACAAATAATAGATACAGATCACCGTGTTGGTATTATCAACGCCCCTTGCACTTGTCTGTTTATTTACTCCACTGAGTGTTCTTACTGATAACGAGTTATGTAACTATTGAGGTGTTGGGTCAGTTTGGGAAACGATTTTTTCCAAATTAAAGAAACGTTTTTTTTTTAAGATACACACAATACAGCCTTGTTTTTACAATATCACGGTGACATTTCCAAATAACAAATTTATGGTCAATGATGTGTACTTGTACTTGTATTTTAAGTTTTATTTTTACAAAGGTATTTTAATATCAATGTAACGATCTTGGAAGGTATTTTTATTTTCTTTAATATAACCTAAAATAATACTTTTCAATCAATATTGATTTGTAAATATGCCAACGCACACTTCATACAAAATATAAAAATAGTAGCAATATGATTTTCTTCAAAAAAATCATTGGTACAAGTACAAGACCTTGGGGATGACCAAATCACACTCATTAGTATTAGTGAATTTTCAGCTCATTAACAAACGTGAGTAATTGAATATTTTTAAGAACTCATATTTTGCCATATTATAAATGAAGATTTAAATAACAAAAAGTAAACCAATATTATGTCGTTTATTTACTCACTTTAACAGCTAATTTTTGGATGACTAGAGAAGAGCGGACGGATGTGGTCACTGTATCCACAGACAGGGGCCGGTAGGACGCAACTGACACTGACACTAGGCTAGCTGGGGCTGTCTCGCGGCCACTCGGCCCCCACCACAGTACCTCGGCCCGCTGGTTGCACTCGTTCGTCAGCACATTAGCACATTACAGACGGGCTATCGTGTTTGTCCCTTCCTTGTGTGGTTCCGTCACTTGTCACCACAGTACCTCGGCCCGCTGGTTGCACTCGTTCGTCAGCACATTAGCACATTACAGACGGGCTATCGTGTTTGTCCCTTCCTTGTGTGGTTCCGTCACTTGTCACCACAGTACCTCCGGCCCGCTGGTTGCACTCGTTCGTCAGCACATTAGCACATTACAGACGGGCTATCGTGTTTGTCCCTTCCTTGTGTGGTTCTGTCACTTGTCACCACAGTACCTCGGCCCGCTGATAGCACTCGTTCGTCACCACGAAATCTTAGGACAATAGAGTTTACTATAACATTTTCGTTGTAATTCATTCTTGGTTTTCTTTTCCTCATTAAGAGATGTAAAACCATGTGATTGATTATTCTAAACTGCTTAGGACTTTCATGTCTTATATACTTCCTTGGGAAGGGTTAAAACATGTGTTGTGGAGGAGATATGCATGAGATGGTAGAGATCGAACGTTATTTTAGTTTTACTTTCAGAGGTTGTGGCGGATGCAAAAAAGAAGGTTCTTATGATAATGATACACGTCATATCAATAAAACTAGTCAAAATTTATCTTGGCCAATTTTTTTCGAAAGGCGAATAGAATGAAAGGCTAAAGTTTAAAATGAAGCTTAAAATACAAGATTTATTAAAATATATAAAACCTATACTAATATATATTTACATAAAATCATACTAGAGAACAAAATTAAAATTTGTTTAGTTCTCACACTTTCCAGTAGCCTACCATGGCTTCTTCATTGTCTGAAGGAAAAATGTGAACGACCTGATGATATGAAGGGGTCAAAGACTTGAGAAGCTTGTTCAATTGGCGTCACAGTCATCATCCAGCAAAACTTTACACCATTATCTCAATGATGGTCTCACTGTTCATTAGGCATATAAATCATTTTGACCCCTAGTTACGCGTAACTGCTAGAGAGGCCAGACAACCTCGCGCATTCTAATCAACTGTAGCCGTTTTACTGGAGCGTTGAAAACCGTTTCAGTACCACGGTGCGATCTTTGACTCAAAATCAAAGATGGTTGTTGATAATTTTGGCTGTGACGTTTTAATGCGTTTCTCATTTTTATCTCCGTGATTGAAAATGTGTTTGGTATAAATACACGTTTTGTGAGTAATCTGAATAATCACTCAAATATATTAAATATTTCATAATTGTATGGTTAAAGGTTGAGTGTTTAAAGCTTGGTCAAGTGAGACTACAGATAGCGGTTGTAAATACATGCTTAAAAAATAAATGTTTATTTCTATACGTGACCCAAATATTTATGTAGGACCAGATAAGTAACATATTAATATACGAGTTTATCATTATGTACACATATGGTTTTGCTGGAAAATTTAAACCATGATAAGGTCTTATTTTAAGATTATGTCTATTATGGAACATCAGAAATTATTTTAGTAACTTTTATTTATTTATAATACCAATATAGGATAACAATTTGACGTAAATTATAAATGGAGGAATTTATTAGTCAGACATAAATAACAGCAGTTTATAACAAAACTTCGAAGTTTTCGTAATGTAACAGCTCCTAAACGCAACTTGCTTTTTTATAAGATCCAAATCACGATACTAATTTCTACAAAAGTTTATCCTGAGAAGCTTGCTCTCGAAAAAATTATCTTTCCAAGCCATACAACGTTAGTACTTTACAGTATTGAGGGCGTCACGAAAAAGTCCTCACTAAATACTGTTTTACTGCCGGTTTACATTTTTTCGATCCTAGAGGTATTCTTCACCTAAGTGTGCAGTAATAAAAGCAGTGATAAACAAAGGTACTGAAGGGGTAACTGATAGAGGTTAGCTTAAAATTTACAGATACCACAGATAATTATACAGAAAACACATTTTTACATGTATGCCAATCTCCCCGTCAGGAGAAGAAAAATTGTGTCATCCAACCAAGTGACAGGATTCAATTCCGCTCACCCAAATCCCATGTTTCGACATGTACCATCATAGTACTCATTCTTGCCTATGTAAATGAAATTACATAAAAATATTAAAATACTACATATGAAATCTTTCTTGAGATATCCTATTACATGGTACATTCACATTTTTGTTCATTGCAATAGATTCATATGAGTGTACAAATAATACAAATCCAGTAAGCTACGAAACGCAGTACATCGCAAAAGTGCACTGAAATCAAATTTGTCACTGACTTTTCACTCTATGATTTTTTACTGTGTGCTACATGTTAATATGCCAAATGTTAATGTCTCATAATATGGTCTTCCTCCGTAGACTAGTAGACATAGTCACGGCTCTCTATCTGAGAGATCACGGGTTCAAATCCCGGGGAGGTCCAATCATGACGTGACAGGAATAACACCCAAAGTAACCCAGATAAGCCAGTATATCCAAGAGCTGAGGCTTAAAAGAGATACAAAAGTCTCATAATTGTACTGAGCAGTTTATAAATTTATTTACTTTTCTAGTTTATTGTTCCTATTATGGTCAACCAAAATCTATTAAATTACGCTACAATCTTTTAACTCACTTTTACCTATATAGAAATGAAACTCTAGATAACGTGCGGACAGACAAACTGACAGTAATGATATTTGTATGCCCCTCGAGTGATAGGCTTCGCTTACGCTCAGACATTAACTTGATCTTTCTTAACCTGAGTGTTGAGAACCTTCGGTGTACAACTGGCGCCAGAGTTTCAACTGGCACAAACCATTAAACTATCGCCATTAGAAGACACTTCCACCCCACTTTCAACTAAACTACACCACGTGGTGTGTCAACTCGGTTATGTTCATTTAATGAGTTACATTAAACTCATTTCGTTTAATCTGAGCCAATTGGAATCCGAAAGTTAACATTTAGTAAATTACAGCTTACTTCTTCACTTACCTTATTTACCATGATGGTTAGGTAAGATAAGCCCAATTGTCGTGGCCTTCCAATGTTCAATATGATAATTCCTGAGCACTTCAGGACTGACCTGAGCGATCACGTTGACAGGGTCTGTGCTAGAGTTACTTCAGGCATCTATGCTCTGCGCAATCTAGCATAACGTTGTTCCCAGAATTTTTAAAAATGACCTAGTACGGCCTAACCCATCCTCATTTTGCGTATGGAATAAGACTTTGGGGAGGTTGTACAAAAAATAAAATGGAGCCCGTCTTTAGACTTCAAAAAAGGGCTGTCAGAGTCATTGGAAATTTGAATTGCAGAGAGTCGTGCAGGGAGTATTTTGGGGAGTTGAGATTGCTGACTTTGTCCTGCCTCTATATATTTGTGGTGATCGTGTACTGCAGATCAAGGTGCACCTTGATTCGTGGCAGGAACATTCATCAATATAAAACTAGAGGCAGGGACAACTTTCGAACTCATCGACGCAGACTGACATTAGGGCAATATCTACCGGAAGAAGTTGGTGTCAGATTAATTAACAAGCTTTCCGAAGAAATCACAAATTCCAATAATCAAAATCAATGTAAAACGAGTCTCAAACACCTTTTGCTGTCCAACAAAAGACTGTTGATGAAATCTGTTGATGCTGAAGATCTGCTGAAGATCTGTTGATGAATTCGTGATAAGCCGCTGGTATATTTGAGTGCTGGATGTAATATGTGTATAATGTGATACGATGTAAATATTGTTAAAATAATGCAATAAAGAGATTATTAATATTATTATTTTAGAATTTTATATATATATATATATATATATATATATATATATATATATATATATATAACAAACAAGAGTGGTCTTAAGCGTTGTGGAACACCAGAAACATCCAAATAACTATAAAAGTTGCTAGTCATTTTATAAAAGTAAAAAATAAAGTCGTTAAAAAATAAAATAAAGTTATTATAACAAAAATGTTTTTTCCCGTGACAATCGACACAATCCGTATTCACAATCGGGATAATGTTCTGTCAATAATACGAGTATGTTCCGAGCATGATAATGCTTACGTATCAGCTGAGTGTATGTCATGCACAGATGTACTCTTCCATGAAGCGAGAGCTGATTTGCAATCCATGAGTTTACAGTTTGAGATTTTTTAATCAATAGACAAACTTCTCCTAAGAAACGTATCAATCGACAACCACTATATTTTTGGTTAAGGTCGAATTGCTTTAAAACGGTTAACAAAATTTAAAAAAACTGACATTTTTCAGATCGTATTTTTCTTAGGTAGACAAATTTAGGAACTACCGCCAGACACGCAAATACATGTAAAATGAGGGTAAGCTCCCCCCCCCCCCCCATGTACACGACGCGACACGTATTATCATACGTGTGACTATACAGAGACCATCTATTTGGCTTAAAGTGATGATTTGTCATTGTCTTTATGTAGTGGTCTGTCGGCGATATAACTAATATTTAATTATCTTACTGTCTTTTAGAAGTGTGTCAAGCTAACAAACTTTGAAATAATACCAGGGTTTCGGACCATGATTCGTATTGATTAAATACCTCCCCCACCTAGAAAAGAGAATAGATTCTAATCCTCGAGACGTTGCGTTTTACCTTTTGTAACATATGACTATTGCAAATGTCCGAAATCCTGTTATCTTTTCAAACCTTCTTCCATCGTCAATAACAAACTTTGGTGTCAGTAAAAATTAAACTTTAAAATTTTTTTTATATCCTTTAATGTCAACATATACCACAACTGCGCAACCGACTTTTTCTTGGAAATAGTTTATTTAGCGATGTCAAAAAAACTTGCTTATGGGTTTATACAATGCATATTGGCTCTCAACTTCTGAACTATACAGTTAGCTGACGGTTTAAATGTAAAGTCTGCTATTGACACATCAGAAACAATGTATTGAGTAAATATGGCTGAATTAAAGTAGAGGTTTACTCTACAATAGAGAAAGCGTTGAGGTTTTACACACCTTAGTAGAATAATTGTTTTCCTGTACAATTCAATCGATAACCACACAAATTGTGGAGAAATCCCGAGCAAGTCGTGGCGTGGCGAGCCGGATTTGCCAATCGGATTTTTAAGAAACAAAGGACATATCTCCTAAAGGTCGAAAACCGTTATCCATTGAACAAAGTAAAAATGGCTAACTAATTGAGTTCACTTTTCGTATCTTAATGGCTATCAGAGGAGACGTGAGGAACGGTGTCGTTCCAGCAACTGCTTCAGCATCCTCCAGACAAACAGTTCTCTGGAACGTGACCGAATAAACAGATTTTGATGTTTATCTTTGTGGGAATAGCGGCACCTAACGACTGGTGGCAGATAAGGAACCACCCGAGGAGACGAATATGGCCTTAATAGGCGTCTGGGCAGAGACACAACTGTAACAATATTGTTTGTTAGAATGGGAGTAATTAAGAACTAATTGAGAAGATTTGTTATTACAGATACAACATAATTGTCAATTACCGTTAGCCGTGTTGCCGGCTTATTTTCTAAATATTGATCCGCTGTAAATACATATCTGTTAAAATATACTAGTAAAAGGAGGTAGTGCTATAATGTTATCACACGCAAAGAAGTAATTGAAAATTATCTGTTACTTTAAATATTTATACCGTGTTTATAGGTTTACTGCAGAAGAATACTAAGATAATGGCGTAGACATGAATTTAGAGGATACGGTTTCAAGAAACATTCTGAAAGGAAAGATCACCTTTGTTTCCTCAATAAAACGCAACAAAACGTAGAACAAAGTATGAACTTTTCTGCAATACACAATCTGCGACGATGCGCACAGGAAATTACCTCACAAAATGTATTATTCATTTATTTAAATGTGGTTCCCATGATTGAAACATAACCCTCGTTATAAGATTTCCTAATGAGACAAAACCTAAGTGATATATTATCGTTTTTAAAATAAGAAAAATAAATTTCCCTTTTGCGAGTTAACTCTATTCCAAAGACCTTGCCAGATGTTCAACAACAACTGTAAAATCGCCTGAGTTTGTTTAGGCATTGACACTTTTCGCTGTTGGCAATGTCAAAATCGACATGAAATAGCCGCAGTTTAGTCGATGTTTTCGTGTACCGTGTAATCGACCCGTAAGCCCAGTTCACTTTATTTTATTCACCAGCGGCAAACAAAAGGTATTCCCAGCTTCCGTTTGAAAATGGAACTAAAATATTTGTGTGGATCAATTCTGATTTATGTATACTTTTCCGAATTGTGTACTCTACATAAAAATGTAATAGCTCATAATTCTAAACCATAGAATAGAGAGCCTTAAGTCAATGTAAGCTATATTTATCTACGGTGTCAAGAAGTAAATAATGATAAAATATATTTTTCTTTATGTTACTTCTAGGACTTTGCAGCACACTAGTACTTGCGCTGAAACTTTTTACTTTTCACTGCTTGTGTATTCAGTTCTCAAGAAAGGAACAATATATCTTGTTCATATACCGTAATAGCTTTTACAATTCAAACTATTTTAGAGTTCTATTTGAACATTTATAGTAACCACATTTTATAATACAAACCCAGTTTTATTTCCAGTTGTATTCAAAGGCCTTGTTGAAATAATAAAAATCCTAGTAAGTTATTTTAACCGTTTTCTGAAAAAATTAAAATTGTTTGACCACTATCGGTTCGGTCAGCTGTATACTCCTCACGTATTTCACAGGTTATTAGTTGTCTGCTACAAACGTTTTAATTTAAGTATAAAACTTTTAAAAGTAGCCTATGTATGCCACGTTAAAATGTAATTATAAAAGAATATATAACCTATTTAAAAAATGCAAAATGTTCTTTAGCAAGTATGACATTAACTATCTTAACTAAAAAATATGGGCATTTTTGAAGCGGAGCGCTCTCTTATTCCCAATGAATATCCATTCACATTGAATCAACGTTTTCCACCATAGCTAAGTCATGTGTAGAAAACTAGGTTGCTCCGTCGTCCTTAAAGATCGTGTCTAAAACATCGTAGTCCACTTAATTGTGCACTAGACGAGGCAATGATAATTCCTCTCCACCTATATTACAGCATATTTTGTAGTTTAATTGTCTCTCATGTAGATACAATGTAAAGAGTGCATTATATCTTCTTTTTCTTTTGATCTCTTTAAACAAATATGATTCCAAATTCTGAAGTCAATTCTGTAAAAACGTAAGATTCCAGACGCTACACTAACAGGAAAGTGAATGGAGTTAAACTCAACATTTACATTGAAACAACCATTCCCAACGTAGCAATATTTTATTTTGTGTTTTATACCGTTATTTTTGTGCCTTCTTCGACTTTTAGTATGACGTTCCTTAATTTGAAACGGCACATTTGTGTCAAACTTCAGGCAACATTTTTATAAAACGTTAAAATTATAATGAACTTGGCTATTGCGAGTATTTATTTAAATCCACAATAACAGTTTAGGCATTTCTGAAAATCTATTTATTTTAATTACAAACATCAAGCTTTTCTAAGCTGACTTCACAAGATTCTCTAAGGTCAGATGAGAATATATTTTTATTCCAAGAGTCCGCCAAGATACATTATAAGAAAAGAACCACAGTACTTTTTCGGTTAAACACCTGCCAGCATAATACTGTATTGTTTTGTCTCACAATACACCTGTGAGATCTGTAAATGCCTTTCAACAGTTTTGAAAGTGTGACAATGACACAGTCTCGGGGTTACAGCGGTTATTGCAAGATAATCAAATCAAGCAACGGTGGGCGTGGTTACTCCTCGGATGGGTTACCGCTGAGCGATACTGCCCAATGTAATAGATTGTCTGTGATACTGCCCTTTCAAATACAGGCAACCCACCTGACCGGGCTCTCTAGCCATTGACCTGGTAACTTATCAACGTAACATAAATATTTCGGAGATGACTAGTAGCATAGAACGACATATATCAATGCTGAAATAAATCAAGTTTTATTAATTTTGTGACCTAGATTTTTAAGGAGAAAGTGAAGTTTTATAAACCTGAATATTTATTCTTCGTTAATTTTACCAAACAGACATAGTAAGATGTGCAATTGTGCCCAATTAACTCGGAATCTAAGTATACATCCAAATCCATTGTTTTGCCCTATATCTTTTGCTGTCATTAGATTTAGAAAAATGATATGATAAACAACTGTGTTCTTTAAGCAAAACAGTTATAAAAGAGCTCTTGACCCAGTTTCTAGTTATGTCACTATCAAATGACCTTCTCGGTGGTCTTGGACTGATGTGCCACTTATCTGATGCAAGATGACCAACGTACATCTCATTATTTTATTTAGGATTTACGTAACATTATGTTTGTTAAATAATTGTGTAAAGCTTTTAGTTTATGGGTAATTTTAAGAAAACACGTTTTTTTTTCTCTTGAATCCAACTATACTCATAATTAAAGCTGCAGCCTTTAAGTGGGATTTGGAAATTAGATTTCCAGTTGTTACTCATTTCTTGATATACTTCCCGTTTACTAAATATAAAAATATAGGTAGCTGAGAAAAGCAACTTTAGGTATTTAAGTCTGATAAGTGTAAATCGTGATGGTATCAATGCAACGAGCTAACCTGTAAGAACTGCCTTGTTATATCTAATACTAGGTAGTTTTCCAAATTTGTAAACAGCACGGTTTGAAACCTTTGAAAAATGTAGTAATCAAACCCTTAGTGATTGTTTGCTAATTAATAATAACGACCGACCCATGGAATTCGTATTACTACTGATCACAGTTTAAAATATTTGTACACTAAGTTTTACTTAGTTCATATCTTTATCTAAATTATCCAAATAGGAGTTACTCAAAATAAGCTCTAGAAACCATGATCAAAGGTATTGCTTTTCGCTTCAGCGATGTTAAGTTGCTCAACTAACTAGTTATACCGGATGGTTATATTTAACACTATATATCTTCAGCCAATGTCCTTAACCAAATTGGAGTAAATAAACTAAGAAATATCTTACTTTAGCAAGCAATGTGTAAAAATTACTGACCTTGTCTTGCTTCTCTTGCTTTAAACCTGGGTTTCTGTATCTTTGGAGTTCTTAATAAGACATCCAATGTCTTCCAAGGTTGATTCTAAATCATCTTCCAATCTTCCAAATCATCAACTAGATTCATCATTGTTCGCGCGTGCTTCAGTTCTGTGACATTACGGCTATCGAATGATGTGTCTATGAACTTTCACATTGTATAAGTCATCATTTCCGATCGGAATAGAGGTATCCCATCCCGAATGAGACGATAAACGATTATTTTAGATTGAAATGCTCTTAGTAATGGCAGTGGAGAACGGCTGTTTACAATGTATCTGTAGGAAATCCGGTGAGTTTTTTGGTGAACAATTTGAGAGGAAGTATTAAAATCAGGCAGAAATCAAACGTCACTGCAATCAATCACATGTCAGGACTTTAATTGTTTTGGAATTCCAAAACAGAATCATGTTCAGTTCGTCACATTCAGACCCCCTGCCTCCCCAAAAATGTGTACGGCAAAAGAAATGTAATATTTAGATGTACAATGTCAAGCCGGTGCTATGTGTCAGTGATTAAAGCACATGCAATTTACTGCCGTGATAATGAGTTACAACTCATCGTGGTTGCATCAAACGTCATTATCATAGGAAACATAAAACATAAAAGTCTCACTGGATGACAGTTTACAGCGCGGTCCAACGACCAGACTTAGAAACTATCACAGCGCTATACCAGCGTATTCTAGTGCTAACCTCAGTGGTCATGACATTGCAACTGACACTTGGCTGCCATTGTGACTTCATCTGGTGATGGTTAGACTCTGGCACAATCCAGCTGACGAACTCTGCTGAGAGTACGATATAATCTAGAAGTCTCGTTTGGCACTGTCACCTATTTGGTCATGCGTGTTCAGTGGCCTGTGACTTGCGAAAATGGCCAAATATTATGACAAGGTGAAATCATCTGTTTGACATCACGCTATTCAGTCATCTTAGACTGGGGTTTTTTTTTTAGTTTGGATTCAAAATCTCTACTGCTTTATAGAAACAATTGCGGAGTTCCAGTTGCCAGTTCTCGGAGTTTGGTATTTTTACAAGTACAATAAAAGAGCACCAGTGCCATAAACAATGTTTTTCTTCATCTTGTAAACTTATAAATTTCCTTAACAAAAGTCTATCAAACTTCTTCTTATAGTTCTTGCGAAGGTCGAAATAGAAGGGAACCAAAAGGGCTAAAAATATGAAACTATAATAGTTTATTAGATCATATATGTTTAGCTTAGTACTCACCCATCAGATACGTAAATAATAAATATTTTATTTTCAGGAAACTAGGTAAAGACTAGAAAATGACCTATTTCACAGTTTTTATATGGTTAGTCGGCGCTGATTTAACATTTAAGTAGTGTGCATTCCATACGAAAATTGGCACCGGTAGGTACCCAAATATTAAGATAATCAGTAATTACTGTTATCTGATCTGTCTCAAAAGAACAATGAGTACAATGTCAAAGTCGATAGCATCTCTTCTCGTAGTACACTATAGCTTGGCGCACGATAGCTTGGTTGTCTCAGTGCGTGGAGATCTTGGTACGTTGAGTCAACACGACTGGAAAAACCACGACTAAGGTTATGTAAGTAAACCATAATTGATTACGAACTCAGTAGTTTCAATACAATGTAATCAGAACTTCAGGGCTGTGCAGGGAAGGAAATGTTTTCGTCTCAATTTATTTACTTCATCTGTTAAAGAATTACCTTTCGTTCGTTGTACTAAAACAAACCATGTACGTTTGTTTGTACTTAGTTGCACCCAATCAATCTTACTAATAGTTTATACTGAAGGTTGCACTGGCTATCATGATGTTTCTTCTCTAAATTCTCAAAGTGAATATATGTTAGGCTGTCACGTTCATGGTCGTTATCCGGCACATTCCTAGGCTTTTTAAGTGACGATTATAAAAACCAGTCCACAGTTTCTTCAGCCATAATGATCCTATTTCCCTTCCTGTGAATGTGTTTACGTCTAAAACAAGGTTGGGGTACGCCACACCACGGGTCACATAACAGACTTCGCTGCGGTATACGATTGTACTCAATTGATTTATTCTACAATTTGTTCATTTCTATCGTAGTTACCCATTGGACTAATGCTGAAATGTGAACTGTAAGGCGCAGCCAAATTCCATAAAGTAATATACACCATCATTAAACTCATGTTACCTAAATTTAAATGAAGCTTCGAGCAAAATTTCAAGTCGTCCTCCAAATATGGTACAGACAGAGATGCAAACCGAAATAAAATTTTTCTAGCCAAGAGGTTGATAATGCTCAGCTAATTAGTGAAAAACTATCAGTTTTAGAATCACTATTTAAATTTAAAGTGAATCATAGTGAAAGACACATGATTATGGAAGTTTTTTTGTTCAATTAGAAGCTGAGGAACCCTTCATTGCAATTAGTGCAATAATAAACTTTGCTTATGTTTCCGGAGTGACTGGATATTCAGGATGAGAACTTTTGAGGATGGAGATCAACTCTTGTTTACATTTCGTCGTACAGCCATCAGGAGGAGGAATAGTAGGTCTTCACCTTATCCCACCTACTATGTCTTTACTATATGTTACCTTAGAAGAAAGTGAAGCTCTGTCCCAGCCTCCTCCAGTTAAATCGGGTAAGATACAGTTCTCACTCATGCTTCGTAAGTCCCTCCACTCCAACAGACATCCCCTCAGTAATCAATACCTGCCACCAACCCTTTTAATTCAATATTATCCATTTCAGCACATCCATGAGGTTCCCCATATGTGACATATCGGCTATGCTGTACCCACTGTATTTTCATCAAAGATGGCGGCCGTTAAAAGTTTCGAACGGAAATAGTTGTATTTATCAATGATTAGTATCTTAGAGCAAAACTGAAACCTACTTTAAATCATGTCATCATTTACAATAATTTCTGTTTGCATATGATTTTGTTATAATGTATGGTTTCAATGTCGGGACTGGAAACATTTTGAGACGATTGGAGTAACATAAACAGTGGTAGGATTAATATTTGATAACTACCTCTAACTTATCCTGCCGCATTTGGGCGTAATTTATATATCTTCTATTAAACCGTGAGTCCGGTGATATAAAGGTTCCTAGATAGTATTAACAAATAATACAAGTTTTAAAAGTTATTACTGTTTATTTTTTACACTGCGTAGGTTTTGAGATCGCTTGCGGCCTTTCAATACTTTGTAATTACTAAGTATCGTAGAAATTCTAAGTTTAAAAAGTACTATAATTTACAACATCTCATTTTCTTATACGTTTTTTATACCGTTACATTTAAAGAAGGTACAGCAAAGAAGGTTTATAACTGTTTATTAAAAACATCCGCCTCGTACAAAAGTGAATTTTTCTCATTTTAATTATTTTGTTTTTTTATATTTTTAAACTACATAAACGACATATCCTTAGACCTTTGTGATATTTGAATTAATTTCAAGCATCATTTAGTGTAATTTTCTAAGTTTTTGTAAAACAGAAGAAATTGCGAAATTTAGGACTTTTTGCAAATCAGCTGGACCTTGGTAGGCCCACTTTTGTTTTTGTATTGGCTTTTTGTTGTGTATTTATTTGTTATTTTCATTTAAAGAACCATGTTTTAAGTGTAAAGTACACAAATTTTGCCCTAATATAGATGTGTACTTGTTATTTTCAATACACCGTATATTTTAAAAGTTGGCAAAATTGTCAAGTTGCACAATCTGTAGAGTTGGGCAACGGATATTGTCAGCTGGTATATTATGGGATATGTTTACTTAGTGAATATTGTGTTTTCAGTGTGCAGTAGCCTTTGGTGTCTTATAAATAGATGAAAGGAAGCTATTTTACTTTGTGTAGGTTTGCAGTTGAAATATTGAGTGTGTGCTCTAAATGGTTCACAAAGCGTTGGTCTGCCATAAATCTAACGTATGGGTAGAGTTAAAAACATAAACTGATTTATAATCAAGTCCATAGTGATTAAGAGCGCTGTGTCTAAAAAATGGAGTCTAGTAACCCAGGTTCTGAAAACAGGCCTACGAATGACGTACCTAGTTAGTTCTTTGCACGTAAAAGAGTTTACTCATGTAATGGTTCCTCTCCATGGAAGAATTTTAAAACGTTCGGAAAACATCAATTTTCGTTACACTAGTTTTTCTTCCTGACAGAGATTACAAAACTCGTGATTGCTTATAATATTCCAAAATTATAGAGAATAAAACTATTTTCATCCAAATCTTCTCCAGTGCACATAATTCACAAAATAAACTCTATTGACAACTTCTATATTTTTCATTTTCAGGAAAACACAACCAACCTATGTTCGAGTATGGTTGGATGGAACGAACGCTTTTAGAATTCGAAAATGTGACCGAGACTTGGAAGATAGTAGTATTTAGTTGGATGAAGGCACACTTTCCAGTACCATCGCAAAGCTTTTCTTTAGCTGTGTTCTGTAATACAACAAATATATAATACTAATATAGTAATAAAAATGCAATTTGAGAAAATAATGATGATAATGATTTTAATGCATTGTTTTAATACTGTCATATTGCAATGCATAATACAAAAAACTCCAATGCAATTATGTTATTGTTGTAATTCTTTTAAATATGTATTATATTGTATGTATTATATTCTCAAATTATGTTTTCAAGGACAACCTCCAAGTTCCTGCAGAATAGCGATCAAACCCAAAGTGGAACATAACGTAATGATAGCTACTTTTTATTTGCAAGTTGTTGATATTTTCTTTAAAAAAAGTGGTTTTCTCATCTTGGAGACCTTGAACTTATGTAAATCCAACTTCTTATTCTGTTTGTAACTATACACTCGCAATTAGAATCCGCATTCCAATTTAATTGTACTCAGCTAGAGACTGAAACAAGAAATGAGTGGGCAGTTGCGTACATTTCAAATTAATACATTAATCTTAATTTAAAAAGCAGTATTGTATTTGACATTAAAGCGTGACAACATGACACATCACTGCCAAAGACGGCCAAACCCTTGTCATCGACCGCCAAGGCGACGAGCAACGTCACAACTGCAATTATAAAGTAAGATGACAAGAGCTGACGACCCGAGACAACGTGATGCGGCAGCACTGCTTTAGTTATCCTTGAATTACAATCTGTACGTCACCACAGCATATTGTACGGTAACAGCGATTAGTAATACTATAGTCGGTCATATATATATATAATCAATGACGTCAGAGCCTAAAGCTGATCAAGGGCAAGTTTTAATTCTCTTCCTGTCTTACCTTTTTTTAAATTGTGACAATCCAATTGCGTTGGGTAACAATAATTTTAATTGAGAACATGATAAATTACTTTTTGAAACAAACTGTATTATCCTAAATATGACTAGTAAACAATAAATGTTGATACTTCACAAACCACAAAGAATCTGCTTTGTGGACAGGATGATTATTACGAAACCTTTCCTTATGCTCGTACTTTGATGGTTTACACCATACTCGTATGTAGTGACGAAGTTAAGGTGGATCTAACCATGTCTTTGTACGTCGGTTATAACACTGGGGTCCCACTGAACACGTACAATTATAAACTCCAACATACCATTTATACTTAACTTAAACTTAAGGTACAATCTACCAACCCAGTTTACAGTGAAGCTACCTTGAATTTTAAAAAATTAGACCCACTGTTTGATCTATATACTATTTACTACACATAACCATATACTTTCTCTGAGAGCAAATGTTACACAGCTGTACGCGACCTTGCCTCGTGCAGCTCATTATACTCATAAGTATTGGTACGCTAACACCTTTAAAGCTCTAAGAGCTATAATGTTGAAGTTTATAAACAAATTTCTGAAACCCTATAGCAAATACAAATATTTTAGTTATCATTCATTTAGGAAATATAATACATAGGTACAAGGAATCGTTGCGTCTTGAACTCGATATCAGTCTGTCTTGTGTGGACACACTCTAAGCTAAGACCCTCTGGTGGAGATGGATGTAAGGAGGAAATCTTGCAACTTGAACGCGATATCAGTTTGTTTTGTGTGGACACACTCTAAGCTAAGGTCCTCTTGGTGGTGGTGGATGTAAGGGGGGAAACCTTGCGTCTTGAACTCGATATCAGTCTGTCTTGTGTGGACACACTCTAAGCTAAGGTGCTCTTGGTGGTGGTGGATGTAAGGGGGGAAACCTTGGGTCTTGATATCAGTCTGTCTTGTGCGGACTCACTCTAAGCTAAGGTCCTCTTGGTGGTGGTGGATGTAAGGGGGGAAACCTTGCGTCTTGATATCAGTCTGTCTTGTGCGGACTCACTCTAAGCTAAGGTCCTCTTGGTGGTGGTGGATGTAAGGGGGGAAACCTTGGGTCTTGATATCAGTCTGTCTTGTGCGGACTCACTCTAAGCTAAGGTCCTCTTGGTGGTGGTGGATGTAAGGGGGGAAACCTTGGGTTTTGATATCAGTCTGTCTTGTGTGGACTCACTCTAAGCTAAGGTCCTCTTGGTGGTGGTGGATGTAAGGGGGGAAACCTTGCGTCTTGAACTCGATATCAGTCTGTTTTGTGTGGTCACACACTAAGCTAAGGTCCTCTTGGTGGTGGTGGATGTAAGGGGGTAAACCTTGGGTCTTGAACTCGATATCAGTCTGTCTTGTGTGGTCACACACTAAGCTAAGGTCTTCTTGGTGTTGAAGTAAAACTTTAGTAATATGTGTGCTTGTTGTCTTAACAATACCAACCCCGGTGCGGCTGAAATTCACGCTTATTTACGTAAATAGTAAGAGGGGGAAACACGATCTGAACATATTAGATTGAAGTTAGAACATTACGAGATTTGTGAGAGTCTGTGTCCTTTGTCGAAGTGGGTTAATATAATAAATGATAACGAGTAGTTTTGTGTGAGTTGATGCTGAAACTTGGTACTACATAATATATGAATTTTATTACAAGATATTAAAAATAATATGGTGTAAAATATAGAAAAATTGTTATGGGGATTATTAAAAATGAGTAGAACAAATTTTAACAACTATATTTTAATGCTATTGAAGTTCAAATTTTAATAGAGGATTATTGTTGCAACTGAAGTTCCACTTGTTGCTACAAGAAAGTCTCCTCCTTCAAAGTGGATATTTTTAGGAAAATGTAGAAGTGAATATCTTCTGATTTAATTAAAAAATGTATAATATACTTCAGGGAAGATATTTGTTTTGATTTATTTTACATCTTGTGAACGCAAAGAACTTTATTGTGTTTTAATAAGGCCTAGGCAGAAGAAATATTTATTTTTATCTAACAGAATTGATTTTGTGAATACAATTAACGAAAAAGAATCATTTTAAAAGTTTTGAAGGATATTATTTTATATAAATTTATCTTTAACTTTAGAACAATAATATTTTTAATTTGTACTTAATTCATAAACTGTGCCAATAACATGGAACTTTAAATTAAATAATGCAAAATAATTTAAAGTAAACTGAAATAAAAAATTGTCATTTACCTTGCAATTTATGTAAGGGAAACTAACAAAAAAATCCTTCATAAGTTATCGTCACAATCATAAATCTTTAACAACTATTTTGGTAGTTTAAAGAGATCACTCTTCTTGAGGGTTTGCTAGCTCGTGAAATCACAACTACTACGTAATATGCTTAAGCTATCCAACATACTGTAAGTGTTGAAGACTTCGGCCTGGAGATTTGAAGTTGTTTTGTCTCGCCTGTTCCTTTTCCATCCTTCTTGTCAGCTATAAATACATGATTGTGAACTTTAATTCTAATAATCAAGGAAAACATCAAATGTATTGTGGATATGAAGCAGTATATCATTAAATGGGACCCCTGCCGGTGTTTTATCTAAAGTTTCTAAGACGACCGCATTTTTGTAATTGTAATATTATTTTCCACAGGATTGAGTGGTAGGTAGAATCCCTCATTTGGTCATCTTATATAATCAGTTATATATGTGCCGATTCTCGTACTGGTTTAGTTTTGTGCTCTCTTGACGAACAACTTCAAGTATCTTGAAGAGCTTTCAACTTGAAGAAAGCAACAAACTGTATTTTCCTCAGATGTCACACCGCTGTTCTTAAGGGGCATGTTATAAGAATGTTGCAGCCGTCATTAGTTCTTCAGACAGTGTTGGCATAAAGTTCTTCAAAGATCTTTTCCTCCAAAGTATACTGTAGCTTTTTTGGAAACATTAGCTTAATTTTTAAAAGATTTTCATAGATGCCGTCCATGATATTCAGGTAACAGCTAGTTACAACCACTTCTAAAGTTAACACTTTCATGTAGAACCCAATGAAATTGTTTCCTAAAACAAACATGCCAGGCTCACTATCTAACCATTGTCTTGGATGTCAAAGAAATAGACCGACCAATATTTATAAAGCCTGTAGTTTCTGCTATTGTTGTGATTTGAGGAATATTCCACAAAGATTTCAACACATAAAAGTAGAAATGTTGTTCAATACTACAAATATCACATTTCTTCATAACTCGTAGTTATAAATTTAAATATTGCCAATCTTTGCACAAGCATGAGTAGGTCCTCCAACAGTTCATGTCACTGACATACCTGACATTTCCTATTTTTGACAATTTGTATTAAAAGTGATTCCGTCATGAAACTCTAGTTTGTAATTAACCAAACACGTAGAGTATTCAAGGCTGCCCTCATCCAGACTGACTACATTTCCTATTAACAGCAACACTAATTTTACTACTAGCACCACTTATACCTTCGGTTCCTTTTCATCTATACACTTGATGGAGGGAAATTGGATATGACGTCACAGAATGGATAATGTTGACCTGTGCGCTTTTTGCCCTACCGTTTCCAAAGCTAAAAGTATATAAATTGTATATTCGGATCCTAAACAGTTAAAACTTGCTTCACATTAGCTATCTTTTTTACTCGTTCATTTAGGGAAACTTATATAGTAATTGCTGGCACTAGAATATCTTCATTATTGTCGTTACAGATTGAGCTTTAGATTTATATCTAAATGCTTGAGAGGTATTATATTGTTATGGCATGATATGCCTACTTTATATGTACAACAAAGTGCACCACATTCCTGGCTCCATTTAAATTGTATTTAGCGTACACTATATCACGAAAATGAGTTAATTCTTGTGGTATATTTAGAGATTTTTTTTAAACATGTCCAAGTGGCCATAATTGTTAGGCCCGCAAATGTTTCTTTTAATATAGCTGTTTAGAGCTAAAGTCATTTCATGCATTATTCTACATTAATAATGACTACTGGGAATCACGGAAGCGATACAGCGTTATCAGTGAAATTCTCAAATGTCTTATCACTATGAAGATAACGAACTTGGAAGTGGTGAGTCAACCCAAGGTAACTTCGAATTTCAGCTTGTTATGTATAGAATACATATTTGCAAATTAAACTATTATATTTTATACCTGTCTCAGTCATTTCTGAAAACTTTTTAGGATTGTTTTCTGTTACGTGATAAGAATTACTGTATATCCAGTGATGTTTACGTTCGTAGCATCGGCTGCAGTATCATGTACCGATGGCCGGAGGATCGTTTAGTATCGGATCTAAAACTACTGAAATGTAATGAAAACCAAGGCAACAGTCTATATAAATAATAAACAAGATTAGAAAGTATTTTTAGTTTTCAAACGGTCTGGCACTAATGCATCCGTCCATCAATGCAGACTGTGCCAGTATCCGAATGTCGGCAATTAAGTGTATCTTTGTTCATTTGTGAAAATGTTCTGTTGAAAATATATTTTATAGTAGACAGAAATTCTTCGTGTACATGAGTCTGGTCCAGATCATCTAGAAGTTGTAATAGAACTTACTGTAGTCTTTGTATGATATTGCGGAACTGTTTTTGGGTCACCCATTTTAACCAACTGTGAGCACTAAAATGTTTTTGACCTCGTCCTTTACAGATGCCCTTAAATAGTTAACTTTGGCGTACCTTGAAACTGTCATTCTGACTAATAAGTAGTGTAAATAAACAACCATACGGATCCAACCTTCATATATTTCTCTGAAAGTGAAAAAATTGCGTACAGAGTCCGCTTGTGTGTAATGTTAATGATGAATGATGGTGTATATTCTACCAACTAGTGAAAAATATTGCTACTACTCCGATTCTCCACTGTGTAGTATGAAAAGTATAGCAGTATAATTCGGTATTACCATAAATAGAATTTATTTGGTTTTGAATTTCTTCAAATTCATCATAAAGATCGCATAGGTGCATAGCATAAAAAAACAAATGTATTGGTAAAATAGGTGACCATTTGTTTCCCAAGAAGAAGGGCAAAGTAAGGGTGATGGCAGATTGACACTGACTCTTGATCAATCACTCTTGATATTGAGTGTAACAGGAAAAGGTTGCATGGGGCAGGCTATTGGAGGTCGCAGGTGTGGAACCGGTATACTTGTGGTGTGAAAAGCGAGAGTACGTGCTTGAGTCTGCTTGATCCCGGCAAGTTGCGATTTCCCAGACATGCCAATTCACTGAAAATCCCGTGAGCACTGTCTAAGAAGCATGTTAGAACTAAGGAATATGAGCATTTTATCACACACCACCAGTTTAACACTATCGGCAGGACCATAAGTAGTATCTAATCAACTGGTGTGTCCAATCTTAAACCGAATGTAGATGTGGCGATCCAATGATAGAATGATAGAATGTATGTGTGATAATAGTAACAATGTAATGAATTTTAAATTAAACTGTAGATTTTTGAGTACTATATATCTCATCAAGAATGTTTAATTACAACTATAAAAATGACATACTAAAGGGACAATGGACGAGTACCCGTGGGAGGACAAGCAGCCCAGGACCTCCAAATTTAAAAGGTTATTAAAATTTTCTCTTTTTTGAGTGTGAAAATACGAGGGTAATTCGGAAAGTAAGGTCCGTTTATTTAAAAAAAAAAACACAACAGAATTTTTTTAACTTGTTTTATTTGATTCCTGACATCAATCACTATTTTTCTACATAATTTCCACTTTTGTTTAAACACTTGTCATAACGATCTACAAGTTTTTGAATGCCGGTGTCATAGAAGTCGGCCGCCGTCGTCGAGTGACGACGCAAATGCCGGTGACGTCGAGTGACGCCACTCCATCGACTGGCGTTTCGTTTCTGGGGTTATGTGGGAAATCCATGTCTCGTCACCCGTCACAATGTGGTCTAAAAGGTTATCACCTTCCTGATGATATTGGATCAAAAATTCATGAGCAATACCCATTCTTTTTTTGTGTTAGTCAGTAAGCAGCCTGTGAACCCAAAGTGAGCACAACTTGCGAAAATCAAATATTTCAGAAATAATTTTAAACAAAGTGGTTCTACTCATTTGGAAATTCTATTGCTAATGAAGAAACAGTGAATCGCCGATCTTCACGATTTTATTCATCGACGGCTTTCACCAAATCTTCGGTGATCACTGACGGCCGACCAGATCGTGGTGCGTCATGGACATTTTCCTGTCCATCTTTAAAAGCTCTCACCCACTTCCGCACTTTGCTGTCACTCATTGCATTTGGACCGTACACTTCATTTATCTGTCGATGAATGTCCGCTGCTGAAACGTTCCTTGCTGTCAAAAACCGTATCACAGACCGTATTTCACAGTCGGCGGGACGTTCAATAGTTTTAAACATTTTGAAAAGGCACAGAAAACACCAGACTACAACGATTTCACTGCAAATGGCGTCGTTCTGCGCGCAATGCATGCCGGGAGTCAGGGCGCATGCGCATTTCGCTGCTCGCTTACTGTTTGTCTGGTTAACGTGAATCGGACCTTACTTTCCGAATTCCCCTTGTATATTAACACAATTTCAGCAGAAAATAATTTCAAGAAGTTTAGTCAATGTTTTTCCTAATTGTAAAAACATTATCTGGTTAATTTAGCTGACAGTCATAAACAATGCTGGCAACATTGTGTCAAACCATCACGGGAAACTGATTATTGGCAACGCTGTATACTGTAGCGAAGAAACGTACTGCAGCAATCTACCAATGATTCTACAAGGAAAGTCTTAACGGAAAACACAGAGGGAAAAAGGTGGGAAAATGTTACCACTCAGTTTTCACTTGACCTTATCATCAGACACACTTGTGACTTATTTGTAAACATTGATTTACGATTTTTAATCTAAATAAAAACCAATTTGTAAGAAAAATATTCTTTTATTTAACAATTAACTTTTATTTCTATTTTTCTTTTCTTCTCTACCCGTGGCAATCTCAATCAACCCCACCGTCTTCCAATAACGACTGAACAGTGAGTTAAAAGTGTACAGAAAGTCATTTTTTATTTAGCTACCAAAATCGCTAATTGCAATAAAAATGTTTAAAACTCCAACGTTCGGTTTATTTCGTTTAAAATTATAAAACAACTCATGTTAAAGTAAAATTAATTCTGTATAACTTACTTATGAAAAGTTTTCTGTGGAACGAGGACCTGTTGACACGCTGGAGACAGAAGTTTGGCGAATAACGTGTCGCTATAAGGGGTCTTTCAAAATTACTAACTTACGAGGGCTTATATTTCATGAAGGATAACATATATCAAAAACGCTATAACGCAATAATGTTTTTAGTTTTATCAGCTTTAATTTTTTACACGACTTTTAGTATGTTATAATAACAAATACCCTGAACAATGTCCCATAGATGGGTTTTCCGCTTATCCAATTTCCTTATAGACCCCATATTTAAACATTCATTGACTACACCAATGTCAGTGATTCACTGGGCTTTTGAGGTATGCATTAAACTTGATGTTTGCAACATGAAGAGCAACCCTAACCTAATTTAAATTTACGCTATGAAAGAAATGGTATTATAAATATTTAAACAGTTTTGTTTTTAATGAGGAAACTTCTTATCAGTTATCTAACACTAATTTAAAAGTCTAACGACAGAGATTAAAAACATGCTGGTTTTAATCGATAGCCATACGTCTTAGAGTTATAATGTCATGCCTTCAGATTATTCTGCGACTACTTCATGCTTTGTTACCGTAGGCTAACGCTTTTTTTACGTTTTAGTAATTACTAAATAATGTGTGAAACATATAGCAATAACTAGATTTTTGTATGAAAAGAACATTCAGTCAAAACCTTCTCTGTCACAATACGCCCAGGAAGTGGCTGATACTATAATAGCCATTTGAGTAGGAAAATTTTGTTGGACGAAATAGAATAAATAGTATATAATTTATCAGTATTACTAAAACACAATCCATGAGAAGGATAACTAACTCTCAAAAGCCACCGATAGGACGTTCTCTGTAATAAATATACGAACAAGTTCTTTACAGAATCTTAATAAAATTTAGAGCAGATGTTGTCAATAATGCCCTAAGTGAACTCATTGATATGTCGGAAAATGTTGTATACTTAAGTACTCAAAAAGGTAATTCAGTAATCAAAATTACCTTATTGTTATTTATGGAGATATGCGAGAATAGATCATGCAAAAAATACAAGAATCTTGTTTAAAAATGTATGCTATGAAACATATGACGTTTCAAACAAGTGTCCGTGTAACTAACTTGTAAGTTTTTTCGAATCACACCGTGTTATAACATACCTTACAAAACTTCAAGTCTTGAAAATTTTCGGTCTCACTGTGATAAGTCATCTACAGTCAACAGGTGTTAATCATTCACTCAAATCAGGTAAGAAATAAACACTATATACCGTATATGGACCCCCAACTCAAAAATTGGATACCTATGCTAACAAAACTTTTGACAATATGATGAATTTTAAAAATGTACTTTACCAAATTGAAAATTGTTTTGATTTTTGAATCAAAACTAATTTTAGATTATGAAAAGTGAAAGCTTGTGATTACCTGTGTACAATGAGATAAAGTTGCATACATTTTTATGTAATAAGCGTTTCAAAATATAGTCGAGCTTATTGTCAAAGTATATTATTATTTGTTTACCTGATCCAAATACAGTGGTTAATTTTTTTTCTAAATTTTTTCCTTCTAAATGACGCAATGTTTTTGGAAAAATTGTGTATTTATGACATTTTTTAATTATATTTTTAATTTATTATAAAGAATTATTGTTTTACATATAATTAAATTTTCAGTTTGTTTGAAGTCTGAATGTATGTATTTCACATATTGAACTTGAGTTATCTTGATAGTAATCAAAGAAACCTCAACGAATCAATCAATGTTAAACTCTGTAGGTGCGCGGCTGAAGACGTACGTCACGTCTCAAACGTCATGTCACGTCATGTCCTGAATCTCAATTCACCTCCATCATTATACGAGACAAGACAACAAGGCGTTTTAAACACTTCCAGGTGGCATAGCACGCGCTGACTACAGAGGCTGTGCCAACAAAGCGCCAATATGCGTCACAACCTGTGGTGGGTGGTAGCTCTAGTGAAGACAGCTTTTAGTGCCGTTAACTTTTACAAAGGATTTTGTATTTATTCAATTAAATTGTTGTATACAGTTTGGCCTCACCAAAGTTACATAAAAAACTTGTCGGCGAGGTCCAGCGATATTCCCTTACTTCTATTGTTCCACTTATATTGTCTTGTATCGCTTTAATAAATTCACTAAATTAAAATACTAATGATGAGTAATTTGCGGTTTAGGGCAAGCATCGTGTTTCTATCTATATTTGGAAATTGTATGAATGCGGTTAGAATTTAATATAACAATAACAATACAATAATATAATGATTATAAAACAAAATCAATATAAATAACATCAACGTGGTTTGATATTCGAAAATAATTCTTATCAGTGCAGTGTTATGAATGTATGCGTCCGTGCATGTCCGTTCTTGTTCCTCTCTGTCTGTCCCCAGTTGTGTGCAGTAGTGTCGTCTGGTCGAAACAGTTTCTGCTAGTCGTGAGCAGTTAGGTTATGTTTTGTTTTTGGGTTATGTTTATATGTTTTGTTTTCTGACTGTGTGAAGTAGATTTAGTGGTCAGTGGGTAAAGTAGTGTGAGTAAAGAATGGTATAGTACAGTGAGAGTGAATCTGTGGAATGATAATGGTTTTGAGCGTTGTGCAGTGTAGTGAAATGTTACGAGATTGGGCCAGGCTAGGCCTATTCCTAAGACATCTACAAATGGCAAGTTTTGGCTTTATGTTATAGACTATATTCTCAAAACAGTCGCTAAAAATATGCAATCACATATTCGTGTTCACTGTTTAATGCACCTAACATCCATATAAACTTTCTGTATCTTATTATTTCTCGTTGAAATGTTCCTTAGGTAAAACTAAAAATTCATAGTTTTACACAACTTCATAATAGAATTTTAATTATAAGAAGAGTATTCAGACATTTTTCATTAACTTCGTTAACTTGTACTGTTGAGTATGATACACTGTAATTTCATAACTAAACATTAAACCATGTCTAAGTTAGTAATTTATCCAGTTGCTTTTTCTTTTCAATTAAACAGGTTATTTTTGCATTAGATTACAAAAAGATATATAATGAACTTATTTATCTACAGTGGTACTATCAATAAAGCGTGAAAGAATGTTACTTTGCATTTTTAATTTCAAAGTATTCAAGCACGCTCGGCAGCGGTGAGTTGAGGGGCTATAATTACAGTCAATTCCAACTGTCGAGCGTCGGGCATTGTTGTGTATGGTCGGCGTTTGCATCTCTTATCTTATCTATTACAGATAAATATTCCTGTAATTGTTGTTTGTTAATGGTGGGATCTCTTCTATCGGTCTATTCTATTCTTCATTTACTTGCTATATCAGCAATTGTTGGGGCGTGTCATGTCAAGCCAACGACTATTTGTATTATTAAAAGTCATAATATAAATGTAAGCTGATTGTAAGTTATTTCCTTACATGTATTTAATAAAAACTGTCTTAATGTCAAAAATCATTAGTAAAAATACAAAAATTTCCTTCCATAAATTTGGAAATCCCAGAAGGAGTTTATTGAATTGCTAGAACTTATTCTGAAAATGAAAAGGAATGTAGATTTGCGTTAGAAAGTAAATGTGCCTGTAAATAGAACTCCATGTTCCTTAGATTTTGAAAGTATATTTGAAGATAATAAAACGTAGAGTACACCAGTTTTACATTTTTTTTTTTTTAATTTGTTCCCAACTGTAGAGAATTAAGCTACAGAGGTATATTGAAAAAATGTCTGCTTTTCAAATTGTAAGTAAACATTCGCTTCTAAAACTATTAAAATTAAATGGAATTTCGATCAAGAAACTGTGTAGTAAACCTTTTCTAATGTAAGCAGTGATCATTAGGGATGCTAGAATTAAGTTGCTGATGAAGATTAAACGGCTCTGGGAGTCAGGATATACCATTTACGAGTATTAAACTGATTAGATGTGGCGTTGCGCTGAACACTAGTGTCGCACGGATGGTAACAATACTTTAAGTATTGACGGAGGAATATTGTCAAGAGTAGGACATTAAACAAGCTAATGGCAGGATATGAGGTATTTTCAAGTCATCAAGCATGGTAAACGGGCATTAATATTACAATAGGAAGTGAAGAGGTGTTTTTTACCAGGATAAAGTGCTCCGTTGAAAAAGCTAAATCTTCTGATTATTATTATGAAATAAATGGAAACATTACGAAAGCTTTAGAACACACCAACCAATACTAAAAACGTTTCATTTTTGTGAGAACTTTCGATAGCAAGGCTATTTTCATCAGACATATTACAAAAGTAAATATTTACTTTTTTGATGTGTCTGATGAAGATAGCCTTGCTATCGAAAGGTCTCACAAAAATACAAAGTTGTTAGTATAGGTTGATGTGCTCTAATCGTAGTGATTAAGTTAAGAATTGCCAATACGAGCCCCATCTTCAACATTACGAAGAATGGTTACGAGAGTTGGTAAATCTTCTTCCTAAGCAGTTTGCCATCGTAATAGATCTAGCTACGTTCCACGCCATATTAGATCCTGAAGCAGTAAACCCTTTCTAGCACGAGTACATCTATATCGAGTACAAGTACATCTCGTAAATGGTTAATAGATGTGGTTGCTAATAACAGCCTTGTCGTGTACCTGAACAGTTCACATCGTATTATTATAGGTTACTATGTTTTGTATTATATTTACGGTCAGATTCCGTTATATGCCCCCAACGCTTAAACTTTTTTCAATGAACTTAGAACGTTATAAAACGATCTAGTTGAGTAACAGAACTAACATTATGCCCCCAACGCCAATTTTTTATTTACGGATGATTATAATGAATTACAATTGGTTACTAGCCTTAGCTAAAAAAAGGGTACTTCTTAAAAGGCCTTCTTAAAAAAAGGGTACTTACGTATTATATCGACCAAACCCCTACATTTCTCCAAACACAACAATTCAACAAAAACAAACATTACGAAACAAAAACTAAACTCTTTATTGAAAAAACACACAAAACTTGTTTTTATTCTTGATCACACTCCGCCACCCAAAATGCGAGTGTCTCCGGCCATCAGCGCGGGGCAGCACCGAAGGAACGAAAGAAAAACATTCCTCGAGATAGTACCTATCAGTAAAATATGTAAAATATCAGTACCTACTTAATTGAACAGGTAACAGAGTTGAGGTGAAGCGTTGTGATGCCACGCGGCCTGCCGTAATCGGGATTCTTGAGAAAGATAAGATAACAGCGACAACAATACCAACCGCAAAACCTGGAAATGCTTGTTGATTGATAGAATGTTCTGTTACTCAACTAGATCGTTTTATAACGTTCTAAGTTCATTGAAAAAAGTTTAAGCGTTGGGGGCATATAACAGAATCTGACCCAACAGTACATTAACACATTATTATAGATGTATACAACATGTTCCATAGTATGGCTTAAGTAAGTATGTTAACGGCCTATCAATGAGAATCGTGCGTACAGTCGGTGATGTCGGACACGATGGTTAACTTATCTATAATAATATGATATCCACATGAAAACCAGGAGACCGCATGTTAAACACTTTGAATTTATCATCATCAATCTCCTGACGAATCTATAATGATTTCCTTTTATTCCAGGTAACAAATCGGTATTAGAAAAAAATTCTCTTAAAGATTATCTAACAGTCCATATTTGAAAAACTTTCCGCCCTGGAACAGGAATGTATTGTATGGGTCATAATTAAATAATTGTATTTGTCTAAAAAAGTTAACAATAACTTATTAATTTTTTCAGGAATCTTTATTAGTTATTGTGTAAGGTTACTAAATAATAGCCTGATGTGTGTACATCTTTGAACCCTTCATCAATCTCAGGAATAAGAATATTGATTTAATGAAAAACGATGTTTTTTACGATACACATGTATAATTAAATGTGTAATTAACTTATTTTTAACAGTGAGTACAACAAATTTAAATTTAATGAATTCTCCTTTGCGTAATAAGCATATGAAATATACACACATGTTAGCCCAAAAACATGAACAATTATAATTTTAGTTTTAGAATTAAATATTTGATCGAATTATATCACCAGGTAAGAAATAATTGAATCTCATTAAAACAAATTTACTCACAAAAATACTTACTAAGCCAATGCTAAATTTTAAACAACTATTTAGGTGAACCCCCTTATATTGCGAGGGGACACATTGGAGCAGTCAAATTTAACACTGAAAAGTAGAGTAGAATATTTAGAACACACTGGTACTTGAAATGCCACGGAATCAGTAGGTTGACCTAAGTAAAAGTTTTAGTTGAATTGAAATCAATAATTATTCCAATAGCGTGAGCATTCAAAAATGCGACTATGTGTTCTACAACTTGCAGCAATTAAATAATACAGTGTTAGTTGAAAGTATGGGTACACTCTGTTTAGTTTTTTATGGATAAAGATGGAGGGATGGAACTGGTAATAACTGTAAAACAGGTTTGAGTTTATAGGAAAGTGGTTGTCTATTGAAGTTATTTAAATTGTAATAGTGACTAAAAAGTCACTTCTATTTCCTAAAAAGGTGTCTCGAGTTCCATTCCTCCATCTTTATCCATGAAAAACTAAACAGAGTGTATCCATACTCACATTGTATAAGAAACCTTGGTTTCAAGGTTACAAATCAATTATTGATGACTGGATGTCCGTAAGCGATCTTATTACTGCACTATTAACAGTGAGGCAGGAGCGCCGCGGTAGTCGGATTCCGCTTCACCATGCAGACTGCTCTACTGCGATATAGGGCACGTTAGCACAATTCCGTTTTTATTCTTGTGTAGTGATGGTTCTTAAGAAAAATATAGGAATACAAGTCCAAAACTATATATTTTTGTTGTTTCAACACAATAATTTTGAGCCCACTGTTTGCCTGTTGAAACCGGCTCTGTGCCTTTTTTTTAATTAGATTGTATTTTTCTTAAAATACACTAAATACACGACTCATATTTTTATGTTGTGTTATACATGTTTTAATGTTCGCTAACGTATAATAATGAATATGTGAATAACTTCCTTTTAGTGAATTAAATAATGTAATTAATTACCTTAAAAGTGCATGTTGCATACGTACTATTGTATATAATTTGACAACGTAAAAACATTTAAATAACAAAAAATATATTATTACTAGACAAAAATATGATTTTCATATTTCAATTCATAACCACGACTTATATGCAATGATAACATTGCTTTCACGTATGAACATAAATTGTGATAATACTTGAGCCGTGATTACGTACCAGAGACGTGAAACTCTTGTCTTTGTCTATTATAACTGGCAGTATTCTATATTTTAATTATTTATTTCTGAACTTCTCAAAAATATATTATTATTGTTATACATCTTCAACTGATGTTAAAACTGACTTAAAAAGCTGTTGTAGTCTAAACTAATATTGTAATTTGGAGGTGAGAGACGGAGGCGGCTTAGGGTATGGGAGGTCACGAGAAAGGTGAATGGACTAGTGGATTGTGAATATAGGGAAATGAAGAGCAGTGTTGTTTAATGAACGACGTATCATTATATTTTATTAGGTTATATTATAGTAAATATGCTAGAATATGTGCAGGCATATGCAGCCTATCACATATGCTCCAATGTAAACAACGCTTTCTTAAATAACTCAGGAGAGGAAAATGACAGGGACAACAACGTGTGATTACTTAGAGTACACTTAGATAAAAATAAAAGTGAGGCCTGGAGAGCTGTCCAAGACAGATAAGTGAATACTGTTGTGTCCCTGGTTCTTCAAGTACTTTAAAGCCAGGGAGTAAGTATATTGTTAAACATATAATTATATTTCATAACATTAAAATTCAATATTGAAATATATCAGTACAGCAGGAATTATAAGTTATCATTTGCATCACCGGGAAACAATTTTAGCTAAAGGATTACTGAACAATACGCAAACTCCTGGAGTATGCTAGCCATGTCTGGTCCTCATACCAGCTTGATCTGATTAATATGTTTGAAGCTATCCAGAGGGAGTTCTTAAAATTAGTGGGAATGGAGCAGGGACTGCGTTTTAGGGAGGTGCCACTTGCTGAACTTCAGGCTGAGTTCTCCTTCCGGATCTTCAAGTCAGACGTGAAGTCGCCGATGTCTTATTTCTTGCCTAATTAATGAACAGCTATCGACTGTTCAATGCTCCTCTCCCAAGTGGATTTCCGTACTCCATCAAGGACTCGGTCACTTGATCTGTTCGGCAGGCGTCTAACGTGGGTACGACTTCCATGATCCTCTTGCGAGAACGATGAGTTTCTGCCATACAATTGATTTCTTCAAAAAATGTGCCTCAACAGTCCGAAGAAGAATACTGTCTGTCCCAATATGCTCCTTCATAAACATTTATATTAAATTGACTGTATATTCTTGTGTTATCGTTGTGGATTGTTATCCATTGTTGTTTATTTAATATGTAGTTTATCGTTTGTTACTTGTTATTTATTGTTCGCATATGTAATAGTTTTACTTTTGGAATAAAATAAAATAAAAATAAAATTGTAATGTTAAGTATGATAATGTTGGTTATGTGTTTCTTAACAATTGGAGTAAAATAAAATCAATCAGGTAATAATATAATTACTTGGAAATTAAAAATACAATACAATCAATTTATATAGCCTAACAAACACAATTTATATTTTACAATTTTTTGATTGTTTATCAGTTATTTTCAATAAATATCAGGTCAATAAAATAAGAATGAATATGTAGCAAGTAAAATAAAACGTCACCATGATTACATATTAAAACATCTGTGATAACTTTCAGCTATTTTGAAATTAAATATACAAAATGTTCTGAATTAATACGATATGATAAACAATTTGTAACACATTTACTGAAGTGAAATTTTTTCTAGATGCAATTAAATAAGTAATTACAGTACGTGAAGATTTCTAATCATAATATCTAATAGCTTTTGCGATAAAAACTAAATACTTGGTTTGACATATTTCCTTGCAATGTTACGGATTTGTGGTAACGTGATAAAAACGAATGTAATAATAATCTTATCCCTTAAATGTATAAATCATCAATAATTTACTTGTAACAAAGAATAGATTGATCAGAAAAAATATTAAAATTATACTATTAAGTTGTTATAACATATTTAGTTAAATAAGCAAAAATGTCAAACAAATTATAGAAGTCGCCTTCATTTCGGTTACTTTGGCTACGGCAAGGTTCGGCTGTACTAATTTACGTCATACCTAACCATGGGAAGGCGCTACGCATAAAACACAGCAATATTTATATAATTGAAAATTCATTAAAAAAACGTAAAAAACAAACTAGAAATAGGATATTGTTCTGAGACATGGCCTTACATTTCAGCGCGGGACAGCCCAAAATAGCATCTCTGTTAATTTTAGAAGCATTTGATTAGATACAGACTGTCCAAAAGGACGACATTGCATCTAATGCGTTAAAATATAATTTTCATAAAAGATTAGGACATTTTGTTAATGAAATGCTCGATTTAGTCTATGATCACATTTGAACACTCCAGATACCGTAACCTATTTATTCAGCTATATTCAAAAAGTTCTGGCTAAGTAAACAGTTTATATTTATAGACGGTACTTGGCAAGATTGTTGACACAGAGTGCTTCGTATCACCTCTAGAACAACTCTGATAGTAACAATGGTTGGCAGAGAATGAAACTGTTGAGTATAATGTTTTGTGCTATAATTCTCTCACTTCAAGAATACTTCAAACTGTTGCAGTAACATGGAAGTATATTTAGATTTTGGACGAGTAAAACTGTTCCATTTATTTATTTCCTTTCCTACAAATATTGTTACAACATTTTTTCAGTTCATGGGAAGCATTGGTTTTTAACGCCGAATAACTTAATTATGTGTCCGGTTATGGGAATATCAACCTTGTAACTTTCAGAGAAGGTCATGAATTGTTCAAAATACTCGAACCAGTTTAACCAAGTTCAATTATTGAGCCATAATTTAACTAATTATAAAAAATTATGCAGCACAAAAAAGACGCAAGTCCCAAAGCACAAATATATTGAGTAAATTTATTATCTCTAGTTGTTTACAGTATCTGAGGCGTTTTTCTACATGAACTTGCACAATAGCGAAAACATTTTAATGACAAAAAGCTTACGTATAACAAGACGAGGTTCCAATGAATTTGGTTTATGAACACACTGAAATGAACATATCTATTTCAACTGAATATCGAAGGATCCGATACAGTCTTACCAAGCAATCTAACAAAGGAATTTTATTATACGTTTTGGCAGCTTTAAAAATGTGATATGATTAGTTTTACAGTTATTTACTGTAACCTTGGTATGTTTTGCGTTTTTCAAGTTGCGATCATAGTTACTCTTAAGATTAATGTAAAAATTATAGAATTTGGGTTTTACCTTTGATTTTGACCTTGTACATCCAAAATCAATAGAGTTATTCCTTGTGCCAAGAGAAATCTATGTAACAAGTTTCAAGTCTCTATAACATTAATATCAAGCGTTATCGCTCAAACGGGCAGACGATTTATTCCTCGGGTACTTAATGATAAGATATATGCTCCACAGAACATACCATTTTGAGCAATAAGTAAAAACAAAAATATATATATACATACATATCCCAGTTTCAATGTATAAAGATAAAAACATCTCACAAACTGAAAAAAGAAACATTATTTTAGAAACATCAGAAGTCCGTAAAACCATTTTAGATGTAGTTAGTAAAACTCAATTTATCCGTTAAAGATAATGCTCGTTTTAACTTCAACATTTTAAAAATTCTCTACTTCTCCGTTTCTTTGCTTTAAAACTGTAAGGTGATATTTATCCACACATTCTCTGCAAATCCTAAGAATAGAAAACAAAATGGTATAGTGAAACGCGGGGATGGGTACTATTTAATATTATTAGGTATTAAACCTCAATTGTTACAACTAATCAATAAAATTTTATTTAAATGTGTCACGTAGCTGTGTAAGTATACATCACCCCATATGTAGATTTCGTAGAAATTCGTTTATTACCCTCATGACGGTATTTCCCAGAGTTTTTTTTACTCAGACGATAGCTCTCGTAACCCCAAAATGCACATACGTATGTATGGGCATATGTGCATGTATGGCAAAAGGCAAGCGAGTAAACACGATAGTTGCCGTATTTTTTAATAAATTCATATTAAACCGGGTGTGACTGCAGCATTTTCCATATAGCTCGGATGAGTTCGTTAGCCAATGCTAACCAATATATTTCAAGATTTTTCAACTCGACAAATTTCCAATGCATACCCAAACGATACATTTTTAATGTATTAGGTAAATTATAAACAACCTTTATTCTTTTACTTTTTTCGATATCTCCTGAGGTTTCAAGATGGTGGGTGATTGAAATTACAGAAGTATACAATTTAATCTGTAGAAGTGAATAGAAACATAATTTCAGGTTAATTGTAACTAGATCAAGTCCAAGGTTTGACAATTATGGAGTTTTAAAAAGTTCGAAATGATTACATTGATATGCTTAAATTAATAGTTATTGTCTCATTAATGTTGTGCGAGTTAAATGACTAAACTAATAATGCATTTTCAGTCAGACGTTTACATATGATAGCCACATGAGAAATCTACCTTTCCCTTGACTGAACCGGAGGGAATAACTTTACTCTCGAAATATTTCAAGATAGTGAACGTACAAAGTTTTCAGTAGTACACTGCAATATTACAGAAATGTTTGTAAACACTGTAACTGCTGTAATGTTAAGTAGATCCAAGCCATGTCTGTTACAGAGACAGTATCTGCACACAGCCAGTCTCAACCAATAAAAGATATCAAGGTGCTAATTTTGTTACTCGATTATTCTCCAACATTGACCTAAAATGTAACCATTCGTAATAACCGAGAGAGTACCAGTAATTGGTTCCAACGTTTAAAGTCGTTACCCACTGATTATTCAAAAAGCCTTCAAATAAAGGCTTAAGATACAATTGTACACTAACCTAGAAGATGACAGATTCGTACACGATTTAAGTTAATTTGCACGGAATCTACACTTTTGCATCTAATGTGTTACATTGTTTGCCAATGTAAGGTCGCCTGCGCTCGCCGTGTCCTTGTGAAAACTCTCCGGCAGGAGTTTACGTTTAATTAGGTTTTAATAATTATTAGAACACTCTTTTTACATTCTTGCCTACTAAATACGAGTATAATACTTCCCTATTTTTTAAGGGAAGTATACTTTTACGTGACTAGTTTATCTAATGCAATATTGAATTCCAAACATAATGTGAGCTTGTAAATGTATCTCAATATCTGTTTTATAATTTGTTCATTAACTTTTTGCGATGAAGGATCGATCTACAAGCGAGCAGTTTATCGATGTATATCAAATCACACTGCAACCTACAAGGCATATATATATATATATATTATATATATATATATATATATATATAATATATATATATATATATATATATATATATATATATATATATATATTCAGGAAGCCTTCAGTTAAAGCAAATAATTGGAAGGTTATCTTACGTAAGTTAATGTTACTATATACAGAACTTACATCTTTACATGTACTGTGTTTTGTATATACTTTTGCATGGAATGATGTCAAATTGTTTCGAATGTCACCGTACCCTTTTGGAAATGGCTCGCGAAAATGGTGACATTTTAGTATTTTTGTTTTGTTTATGAAAGTGAAAAAGAACACTATATTTCTACATATTCCTGTTTCGTCTTCTGTATCAATTTTATACATACTGTATACTAAAAGGACTTAAACTATGAAGTATAAACTAAACTTTTTCATGAATAACCAAAAATTACTATTATATATTGGGATACATATTAATTCCATCGTTAAAAATAGACATCTTCCATAATTCAACGATTAAAATATCGGGCGTACCGATTATTCATATTAGGTTTTTGTGGAGTTGTTATAAGATGGCCGACAGTACAGATGAAGAGATCGCTCTTTTTGCTGGTAAATGTATTATAAATTTATAGTCACATTAATGTCAAAGAAAACAGTTTGAATCACTCCATAACGGCTAAAGCTATTTGAAGCTTTATTAATTTTTATGTTTAACAAGCCTCAAAGAAAAATAATTGAAAGTATATTTTTTTAAAGTACGTATTTAATTTGAGAATGTAGGGCATAATATGTTGTAATGAAATACCGTAGTTAAAATCCGTTTTGAATACTAATTTAGAGAATTTAGTGTTTTAAAAAATTTGCCGTCATCTTTCGTGTACTCTCAACAACTGACAATATTATCTGCAACCGATTTTTCGTGCCCCCGATTCCCTAAGTTCCTAAATTTCGTCTGGTCACTATAAAAATACTTATTTTTCGTATCTTTAGTAAAGGTATCTTGTAGATCTAGGTATAAAATTTAAAACAACCGGCAGAAAGCTGATTCATTTACCGCATGTGGTAATTACCCTACTTTTGAGTTTACCACAAATACATGCTCCATCTTCCTAGCTCTCCCACACGATTTCAGCTGGGAAACAGTGCCGAATCCGCAATCTGCTCTATTTGGAAGCACGGCAGGGTATTTATTCATTGTACAAAATTTCCGGGCATTTACTTCTGTTTCGTTATGTAGCAAACTATGCTTTTTTTTAATTACAGCATTGTATTAATTCAGCTAGGTTTGGTAGTAATCGTGAGCCATAATTTTCACCATATTTGTCATCAAAAATTCTCGAATGAAATATTTTGTGACAATTTTATAATGTATTCCTCGTGGAATTTACATGTACTAAATATCTCTAAAACCGTTTGGGTTACAAAATAATGGTATATAAAAGCAAGTGTAGGTAGTGTTTTTACTGTCCAAAACACTTTTTTGTTTAACCAGGCCTTAATAAATACCAGGCTGGTCAAAGGCCTTAGCCAAGATACTCGTATTTATACGATCAATTCTTTCATTAAGTTTGAACTTGTTAAAGCATTTCTGTCCTCAGCTTTTCTTGATAGAAACATTCTTATGTGATTTTCATGTAATAGGTATCTTAAAAACTGTTCGAGATCAAATATATCAATCTGTTATACAAAATGTTTAGGAAATATTAAAGGTATTCATGACCACCGTTTTGATTTGTCTAGAGTTATGAAATTCCTTTTTGAACGACAACCATATTGAAATGAAATGGAATACCAGACTAACCAACAAACTTAGCCAAGACATTTGCAATATGAATGTTTTACCAAGTTTTAAGTTGTTTGGGTTATTGTTGAGATGGTTTCCACAAGCCGGCTTATACCCATATTATGGAACGGGGGTGGTTTTCAGGTTTGGATATCATTTTTTGTAACTGCAACGAGGACAATTATAACTTTAGGCTAATTTGGTAAACAAATTCTACCTTAAAACTGAATATTGTTTTTTATGTGCAAGCATGTGTTAAAAAACCAAAAACCTGCTCCGTGTGTAGAATATAGTATAGGACCATTCGTCATAATCATTTATGAAAGGTATCGGTTTCACATAATCTGTATTTATTTTATCTTAAGATTAATTTAAGTATGTGATGAAACAGCCCTTATGAAAATGTGTCTATGAAAATTTGTCTGAATTTCATCCACTTTTGGACATTAAGTATCAGAAAAACATATATTAATACTGTCTGTATTAAGGGTGGTTTATTCAAAGAGGATGTACTCGTAAAACTCCCACATTTATTCTCTGGTTATCATATTTCATAGGAGCCGAGAACCAGTTTATACTTTATGAGCACACAATCTAATTTTTCTAGAAATATACGGAGAAATTTACCCTGAAAATTAAAATAATCGTTAGCTTAGGTAGGGTCGAAATGGTGGACATTGATATGGTTAATAACATCGTACTAATGTTCTTTTCTCATCTCTTATCCCGAGTTTAATTAAGTTACTGGACTTGTGACGCACACACACTTCATACACGTACTTAAAACCTGCAGTATGGTCAGTCAATCATGCGAGTAGCAAAATTCTGGCTGAAAATGGCAAAAGATCTTTTTTATTTCGATTTTTCACTGTTACATAACTTCGGTGCCTGGCGGTTGGTTTTAAGTCAAGCTTAGAAAAAAGGATGATAGAAAAATATCACTATTTTGATACCTTGCCATATCTACTGCCACAAAAACTCACGCAGCTTTTCCGTATTTTTCTTCAAAATTTATATGCTAAAAAAAAACAAAGTTGTGTGCTTATATAGTATAAATTATCTCTCTACTTCTGAACTTGTCCAATACATATAATATTTACCACTCTTTAATCATGTTTCTTCTGACCAACGAAGGTGATTTTTCCGGAATATTTTTATGCTATAATAACTTCTTAAATGGTGAAATATTTTTTAGTCCGGCCCAGTTTTTATTAAATTTATAGTGTTATATAGCCTTAGATTTCCAGGATACCTCTAAAAACAGAAAAAAGAAAAATAGCAAAGATTTTTCGAACATAAACCATTGTAGGTATTTAAACTAGAATTGTGGGCAGTTTTATAACAGCCTAAGGATAAACGACCAAAAACAAAATGTGAGTTATTTACAATTTGTTTTTAACTATGATTCAGGGAATCAGATGAATTTAACTATTTATGAATTTACAAAATACAATTTAACACTATTAATCCAACATGGTTTGAATTAAATGTTCCTTAAGGAGACTACATTTTTATGACTAAAAATATAAAATTTCCTCATTCATCTCTTATAGTTATGTTGCAAATATTTTCATCTTGTTCTTTAGCCTTATTTTTTGTCGCTAACTGCAAGTTATTTCCAAATATTAACCTACTCCAAATGTTTACAACCTTTCTTAGAACGAAACAAGAATTATTTTAGTTTTTAGCAATGATATGTGAAAGAACTGTGTGCAATTAATTTAATTTTAAAAACATTAAAAGTGTTTGGTATAAAACCCTATAAAAACCATTCGGTCTTGACAAATATTATTTTTGTGTTTATCTTTATAGAATTAATGCAGGAAAAAGTTTTAGCTTTCGTATTAAACTGTACGTTTTTTTATTTGATGATTTTACCAAGTCGTCACAAAAGATAATAAACTTTCATATGAGAGATCTGTTAGGTGAATACTTAGAGAACTTATTTTCACATGAGCTGCGGTAAATTCGTGACCGATGTTTTGGAATCATTAAGATTATTGTATATAGGAAGAGAGGTTCATTTATTCATCTTTCAACTCTGATATTTACGGTCACTGTAAGATGTAAGATTTGTGTAAAAAATGTTGAAGAATTCAATCGTAAGAAATTACAGTCCTTTTAGCCAAAGAAATAAAGAACCGTTTAAAATTATGTCACTATCACAATCAAGGAACAGATAAAAGGATTTCGGACATTTGCCATCGTTGTCGTAGGCTTAAAATAACATGACTTCGAAGGGTTTTTCTGTACATATTTATTATATTTTTTACTTTTTCTGTATAGAAAATACAATCTTGTATGAGCAGTTTTTTGATACCTGATTAAGAGGATAGATTCTTAACGTATGAAGGTGCCAAATGTCTCTAATCTTATTACCCTCTCAAACTACCTGTCGCCAATAACAAGTTTTGAACTGCATAAATTATTTTTTATCTTTATTTGATTATATATTTTTCTTTCAGTAGTGTTTGAACATATTAACTATTATTTATATAGATCAAGATGGGGTTATGAGATTTCAGATATCCTTTGGTAGAATATTCAACTACCAAACACAACTCGTTGAATATGCTAACTATTATTGGATGCATGATTGTTTTGAGAGAAAGGGAAAACTTTTAGCCAAGATTTCATGAAAAACTAGGATATGTGCTTAAACTATTCAAATTTGATTCTCAGTTTTATAGACTATTAGTTCAACTAAAACTATTTTCTTGAATCCAATTTCGAATTCTGTGGAAATGAATTCCTGATATGTTATTGACTCTCGGCCATATTTAGCTGCAAGGTGTTTAGGCCAATAGTGATAGGCAACGTATTATCCAACTTTACTACCGATTTGAAGTATAAAGACGAAAAGTAGCGCACAAGAATGTCGCATTTGCAAGCTTCCATTGGCAATACTATCTATCTAGGTTTTTATCGTTGTCGCCTTCGTATTGTGTGCAAACAAGGAAGAAAAAAACTGTACACGAGGTAGAAGCAGTGAGGCAGGTGGAGGCGTTGCTAGCCGTGAACGCAGTAAGAGCTAGCGAGTGAGCGAGTGAATCCGAGTCCCACATCTCAGGTAGAGTCCACTTGGACTCGGCAGCGGTTGTGAGACGGTTATGGAAGCCGCGGAGCTCGGATATGCAGGACCTTGGCGATCCAAGGGCCTCACCATTGAGTTTTCGGATCTCGTATTTAAAGGTCAGTACTAAAAACCCTAACACTTTGAAACCATAATAAGATAAATGTGACTAAGGAACATTTAGAACTTTAAACTAGTAATAAAAGATCATTTTTGTACCCATTTATTTAAATTTTGTATTTCTCTGGCAAAACCTCGAACTTTCTTTTACAAAAATACAATATCAAAGCTGTTATCGGTAAATAACTCGACAAGTCCTCTTAAAATCCTGTTTTTGTAATTGCATCTGTGCCATAACTCTTAATAGAAAGCTCCAAGAATCTTGAAACTTGGTACGTACGTTATTTTAATCCAAGGAAGAATCCTATTAATTTTGGAATAAATAGTCAAATGGCAGCATAGTTGCAAGTAATTTCGTAGTGAAAAACATTCTTTAGGTTCCTTAGATCCTTCAGAAGTTCTTTGTATTCATTTATTTGCAAATTTATGTGAAACCTTTACCTTAATACGCGTAGTTTAATTGATTACAATACCACTTTAAGAAAATCAGTTCACATCTGCACCTTCAACTACATTTTTTCTAAGACAGGCAAAGCCATATGGCTATATTATGATTCTGTCTTAGACTCTATAACCTATGATGAGTAGTTAATGCTGCAAAATAATTAGGGTCTGATATTACAAAAACCGATTTATTAAGAATTGCTATATTGGAATAAATGACTTTTTATAAAACATTAATCGTGTTTTAATCTTGACTTTTTACATTTTAAAATTTTTAATTTTTTCTTGAAGTAACAATGAAATTTTATATTATTTTGAACAGATTATTATTCAGTTTGACGTAATTTTCATGTTTCATGCTTGGTCTGAAACATCATTCCTTTGTCGGTGTTGGCCGAGCATATGTGATACAATTCTGACAATCTTAGAGTAGTGTAATGTTAATTTTAGTAATGGTAAACTAAGAAACTGTACATTAGATGTTGGCGTCGTGCCAAAACTATCATGAAATAGCTAACGAGTTGTCTGAGTATTTGTTCGATTGAAACATATTGTATTTTCAATATGGAATTTATTGTTCTGGACTGTTGCTCTTGGGAACTCCCTCTTGTTTTGGTGGGTTTGTTTTGCAGACTAACAGGGACACACTTTCTAAAGTCAGAAAAACCTGCCGTATTATTAATGCTTTCTGGTTAGACTTTTGTGGCAATTTCGTGTTCAGAGAGGACCCACCCTCCGCCTTCAAACCGTCTGAGTTCAAATATAATACAACTTTTTGGCAATTGTGTACTAGACTTACTAATTTCATTGTTTGCATGTGTTAAATACGAAGTCCAGTGCTAAAATCGTAAAACAAACAAAATTATGTTTACTCGTGGCACTTATGCGCAATTTTCAAAATCGAAGTCGTAGTACTAATTATTAAAAGCTCTTATGATGTAATGTTATGAAGTCCTATGACATTTTTCAAACGTAAGTAGGCATAAATCAGGTACATATTATTTCAGTGTTCATAGTATAAGAGTATTAGAGATTAACCTGGTTCTTACATCGTTTTTTGCACGTGTAGGAGCAATTCTGGTTTGAATTAATTATATTTCTAACGCCACAGCTTTTACTAAGCGTTCACTTCTTGCCCTCGTCATGTAATTCCGGTCTAAGATATTTCCAGTGCCATTGGTATATTGACCACGATCAAAAACCTATATACGCGTGTGGATCTCGGAAATCTACTTCGCCCAAAAAGCTGTTACTTAGGGTTTCAGTGTCCAAGTTGAGTTTGCATTTTTCACCGATGAAGAAAATATACTTACATACCTAGCACTGAGAAGACTATTACGGTCTATAGAGATAAAGGGGGAAATCACTATTAAGTTCATGCAATTTCTAAAAATTTTTATAAGGTTTTTTTGTAAAGTCTTGTTATTTGTCTGTATTGTGGGAAAGAATGAATCACTGAAGCATATTATTCTCATTTCATTGTTTCACATAGGTTACTGTTAAAATATAATACCACAATGTCAAGGAAGCCTTACAGTTTGAAGTAACCTTGTGTGAAAACATTCACATCTTTCTTCCAACTATTGATGTTGGTTTTATAACAGTGTTTAAATAATATTTATAATGCATTACAAGTTTTAAATTCATCACTGGTGCAATCTGAAGTAAAATTTAGATACTAACTTTGTATTCTGAGGAATTTAATAACATTTAGATTTAATTAAAGAGATGTTTCAGTTTATTTGAGCTGACAGTAACAGCTTTTTAGTGCTAGTTAAATCTGCATCATAAAACATAAATACTACCATTTTCCATAATTTATTTCCAGGTAACTTTTCCAATCTTTCTCTTCACATACAACTTCCTCGGACTTAAAATAAAACTCGGAGACAAGATATAAAACTAATACAAATTGTGAACGTTTTAAGGGGTTTAAATATAAACAAGGTTTAAGACGAACTTGAAAAATAAATGTAAAATGTTGCCTGTTAAAAATATATTTTATATAAATGCGATGTTTTCAGAAAGTACGTTTATGCTTAAAAAACACACATTTAACACTGATTATTTTGACTGTTTACTATGTCCATTGAACATTTTATTACACACATTTGGATGTTTCACTACTACAACATTTTACACGTTAAAGAGTTAATACTAATGTATTTTTACACGGCAGAGAGGCTTTGAAGGTAAAAAATATTGTCTAATAAAACTCCGTGTTTGCCGCGTGGAGTATTAGATATCTTTGTTCTAAACCCATTTTTTAAGTTCACTCTTTATAAAACAAATGAGTAAAATCATAATGATTTTTTTTATAACGTTCAAAGACTTTTAGTTATCACTGTTTTGTTTTATATTGTCTACATTTATTTTAGTTCTAATATTGGTTTTGTTTCAATTATCCTATTCAGCATATTCCTCTCCTAGATATTCCACCGTGCCATATTCACCTCAGTGGAATGCCATGAACAAGTATATTCACTCTGATATCGTTCGTCAATTGTCGGTAATATACATAACTTATTCGTGGTTGGCATTAAACTATCTCAAATAAATAACGACTCCTTAGACACCGTTTGACGGGGAGGATTATAAGACTGCATGCAGCGTGGTCTTTCAACCAGTTTGAACTGATTTATGCTGACCGAAAGTATTTAATACTTCATTAATACATTGAGAATATGATTCCAATCACTAAAATGTACAATTTTGAGGATTGGAGTATAAAACATTTTTGATCAGCCAGTTTCATCAGGTTTACCCGATATTTCAAGACGTGGCTTGTCATTTTTCAGCATTACCCCTAAACAAGGCGAATGCAGCTTACTTGTCTATCGAAGCTTCTCTAACTACTTTGTCTAACTACATCCAACTATGTTCTAACTAATGCCAAGCCTTTGACATTATTTCAACAGTATTCATCCACATGTATAAAAATATTTACAAATACTATAGTACACTTAACTTATTTTAGATTATTCTGAAAAGTAATGAGCACATTTCAGTGAACTCAGCTAATTTATTCTAATAGAGCAATTCGTTTTTTTTATTTTAAAAACAAGTCTTCCCCGTTTTACACAAATTTGGACTCTTTTTTCAAACAGGATTAGTGCACTTGAGCCAAACATTTTACACACCATTCGTGTTAAGTTGAAAAGTAGTTTTTGTGATCCTGCATTCAAATAAAATTACTAAAAAATCTATTTTTTTAAAATATGTACCTAATAAAACAATCTTAAATCAGAAAAACACAATTAGCTGAACTCAGCACGTTTCTCATGTGTTTTGTCATACAAGTCATACACTCAACGGGTAAAACATTTATTTTCAATATATGTGTAGGTATTTATAGAAAATATTGTACAGCGTGCATTTTATGTAGAAACTTCATTGCAGGACTCATTTTAAACATTGAACTTACTTAAAGAAACTCGTTCGAAGGATATAAACGTGTATAGATTTTTTACAAATGTGAAAAAGATGTTTTGACGTGTGGATACATCATTTGATTCAGGCAATACTCTAGTTTAAAAATCCAAAATAAAAGTGAATTAGACAAAAACTTTTTCTCTTAAAGCCTCCCCTTAAAACAACTTTTTCGCCTCTCCTGAGCACTAAAGATTCTTTATTTGAATCAATTTTTAAATAATTCACACCCTGGAACAAAGTCTTAAAAACACATTATTGTCAAACAATAAAATTAACAAATTATGATCAGAATGTTTTACAAGTCATCAAGAACATCAGAAACGGTGAAAACACGGCTAATGTGAATATTTGGTACACACTAACATTATTTCGCAGGGACAAGATATTGTATCCTTTTAGGATTCGTAACGATGGTATAACCATTTAAAAACTTCAAATACACGTTTTTTTGTTTCTTTAATTATAATTGGAAGATAAAATATACAATATAAACAGAAAGTTTAAGACAACAATATGATATACCAATACATATACAGATAATGAAGCTTAAATTAGCATTTCATGTTCACGAGGAGGAAATTTTCTCTGTTTTATCGATTGAACAAAGACCTTCGTAATATTGAATATTTACACTGCTATATACATGGTATCTTGTTATTTCATTAAAATAGTATGCAACTAGTATCGCGTAACAGCATTCACTGAGGTTGCAAACAAAAGTTCAAGTCTATAAGCTCATATTAGTATTGACAGATAGAAAGACAGAAAATGATAATGATGAACAAATGTTCTTTCCCAGTCAAATAAAAGATGATGTGTCAGCCTACTGAGTGATTGGCTTCACGAATGCTCAGCCAAATTTCATGGTTGGACATGCACCAACTCATTCCTTTATAGGGCTTATTTTGTCCGGAGTAGGATTTGGTAGTAAATTTAAGTTCATAGAGAGGAAAATATTTTTATGGTTAAATTTTCTTGGCCTATTAACTTGATTTATCGGGAAAATTTAAATTTTTGAATGTGTTAGTTTATTTTTTAACATAATCTTTGCTATATAAATTCTTTGCTCGAATGGCTAATTTTTTGGAGTACTATTTTTACATGTGTAGTGTGAGAGATAGCAGAATTTAGGTATTTGTATAGTGTTGGTATCTTAACATGAATTTTTGTTTTGAGGAAGCCTTCTTCTAAAACCACACCAACATCTAGAAAGGTAATGATTGTGCGGGAATACTTCCAAGTGAAATTTAATATAGAAAATTTGTTCAGGGAATGTAGAAAATCTTTTGATAGATCTTCACCATGCTGCCATATAAAGAAAATAACATCAATGTAACGATACCAGATCATTTTATTAAGATTTATATCTTAATGTAAAGGGGTTCTACGCCAATGATATTTCTATTGAGAGTACTAAACGTTTTATGGGGAAACGGTTCAAACCCATTTACAAAAACTGATTGACTTCCCCAGAAATTGAACACATGAGCTCTTGGTTAGAGAACCACAACCTTACCCCTACGCTACGGTGAAGATCCGATCTTATCTATATATATAAAAATGAAACTGTTCGTGTGTAACAGCATCACTCACAAACGGCTGGACGGATTCGCCTAATTTTTTTTTTAATTTGTTCGTCTTGATCTGTAGAAGGTTATAGGATACTTTTTATCCCTTTCCCGATTCAGGATTCCGCCCCACTGGTTACAGAAATACCCGTAAGAAATGCATTGCAGCAAACATATGTTATTAAGTGAAAGAGTCTTTTCAAATTTTTAATCAGCTGTTCTTTGTAAACATATATAATGCGACAAAAAATATATTTATATATAAATTTCTTTACACTTATAGTTTTAAAGCATAGAGTAAACTTAAGAGAAACGACAAATTTTGTTTAAACTGTTTCTGCAATCATAATATATAAAAATGAATGTTTGTGTGTTTGTCCTTTATAGACTCAGAAACTATTGGACCGATCACTATGAAAATTTGTATTTTTCTATGTAGAAGGTTTATACGCAATGCCCATTGATGTAACTAACCACCAGGCTGTACTGCAAGATATAAAAGTTATCAAAGCGCCTGCACATTATAAACTGCAATTACAACACAGTAGTTACGTATATTAAAATATCCAAACACTATTTGAAGGCAAAGAAATATACGGGCAAAGCTTAAGAGACGCGTGCGAAGCCGCGGGAAACAGCTAGTAATTTTATATGGATAGTACTGTACTTCTTACTACTGCATACCAGGATCGCTGAAATTGTGATTTCCTCAATCCTCCAAAAATTACACTTGAGAGTGGGTTAGTGCCCGTGCTTTCCGCCAATGTGAACATGCCGTACTACGCAGTTAGAGACACTTTCTTCTCCGTGGGATTTGACTGAGCTTTAGCAAATATTTTTACACGTTGGCCTTATTATGTATAACCGTGATGTCAACAAGAAAAAGCAGAATACATAAATTTGTAAATAAACTCCGTACACTGATATTAAATTTTAACATATGATATATTAACATATTATGTTGTCTTGTTGTGTAAACTGTTATTATTTAAACACTGATATTAAACCGTTTGATGTGGTAAAATATTTTAGATATACTTTATCTGTCGACATGAAATTTTCCACAACATGATAATTTTATTTTTAGGTACAAAACAATTCTATGATGTTGCATATCTAACCATGGAATTTGGCTAAGCGTCGTTGAAGCCTGTCACTCAAATATAATTTCTTAATGTAATTTTATGCCTGTATGATATTTTAGTGTTTGAGTGACTTAGTTTATTTCAACTCTTAAAAGAATTTTAAATTTTAAAACTCTAAAAAACACACAATCTGTTTTTGTAGTTTTTGCGAGATTGTGGAACAAACATTTACACATTTAATCTTTATATCAGTAGGCTTGATAATCAGTATTCTACCTCCAGAGACTTAATTTGTACAACAAATGTATTGGTAACGGCCACAATATTTTTATAGCTATTTACAAGAAATAAAATCCCGTGAAAACCTTTGGTTTGAGAAGTTTTATAGATTCTACGTTGAAATTATAATATAAACTAGTCATTGTTTATTTAATGGTTGTTGTATAAAAATTATATAAATGTTAAAATGTAATGTAATTTTTAAGTACCTACGAATACATTATATAACAAAATAGCCTATTAATACAAATTAACATAGTACAGAAATTTCCGAAAATTACTTTTGTTGTTTGTATTGGTTTTTGGGGTATATGTAATCTGTAACTGGTTCTATTCGAGGACGTCAAGTCAGCCAGGTCTTCATCGCCGGTTTCAGATTACCGATGTCTCACCGTTACTCTTAGCCTTGGTGTCAGTATAATCTGTCAGTCCGTTTATCGATTAATAATTTAAATAACACCTCACTAGTTTGGTTTGTAGTTCTTCTTTGAAATTTCAAAACACGTATATAAATGGATATCGTTTTCTCTTCTAAGGGACGGCCTATTACCATGCAAGCCTCAAGAGCCTTTTTCGCTCCCTAGAAGTAAACCATGTATGTCGTGGACAGTAAGCACTCTTTCTGGCCATAGCCCAAATGGCAATTTCCCGAATCCGAGGTTGTGATAATAGTTTAGAACCGCTCCCGGCGCACTTGGAAAGAACCCGTTGATAGCGAGATGAGTCATCCTTTGGATGCTAGCCAGACTAGCTACCGTCATCTTGGCCTCCGTTTTTTTTTTCTTTTTTTTGACACCAAACGACAGACCCAACCAAACATTAGTGTAGGTCAACCACGGAATTATCTAGCCAATACATTAAGCCTCGCTTAAGTAGTCCCTAAAACTCACCTATCACATGTCCGCATTGCATCAAAGACTATTTCTCTCTGGCGACAACCAGTTCCAGAGGACATCTTAGAGCCAAAGAGAAAAACAAGAACTGGACATCTTAGTTTTTCTCTCATAACAACAATATTAAAACTGAAACACGTATGGTCCTTGATTAGATAATATAATTATTGGAGATACATCATTTTAAAATATCATACTCAAGATCATTGCACTATAGGAGATTTTCAAAGTGGGAATCGGTCTTACCTGAAAGAATCCTGATTTAAAAGTAGTCTGAAATTTGAAGAATCCACCTTCCCGACATCCCATGGTAAAGTCATCATGAGGTTAAATAAAAGGCATTGATGCACCTTGGAACGTGGAGTTGGAACTGAGTGTTAAAATAGATATTTCATCAAAATCATGTCTATTAGATTTCCTTACGTTTTATTAAATTTAATTATTTGTATACTAAATCAATTTTGAAGTGAATACTTCTTTTGGCGGGCTCTGGATGTATGTTTTTCATGGGGGAAAAACTTCACGACACAGAATATAACGTCACACTTGTTCGCTCTTTAGCTGCTAGGGACGGGAATAACGCGGCTATTTTGATGTAAGGGAGGACGTTTCTCCGTTCAGTGGCTATCCAGGCGTGCTAGTGAGAGGTTAATATCGTTCCTTATTGAAATGACGATGACTTGTGACGGGGCTAAGAATGTATGTTTAACTTTGGTTTTGCATCACGAATTTTTATGTTTTCCACATATTTTCAAAGTAGAATGACAGCTTTACCGAAACGTAAACAAACCGTTATATAAACGTCTGATCTGAACTAACAACGTGTAAATCACAATAACAAACAACGTTATATATGATAATGAAAGTAACGAAACGATTCTCTAATCTAGTAGTGTTTTACAACTGTTCGATCAGTTTACTCATATTTGTTTTGACGTAAATGTCCTAAATATCGCAACGTCTGGATTCATCCCTGCGTCTGCAAACTTTCCTTGGTTATGGAATTTTTCAGGTTAGGTTACTTAAGTTCCCATTTACAAGCTGTAAAATTACGAAATCAACTCATACTCTGCTATTAGTAGCTATGTTGACTTAACGCACTAAAAAACTTCCAGCGCCAAACAATCGTTGCAAAGAGACTAAAGTATATGGTAAAACACTGGTTTGAATAAATCTACTAACTACTAACCTATTTATTAATGAATCCAACGTAAAATTGATTAACCTACTATGTCATTTAACAGCATTATTTAAACCCATTGGATTCTAAATTGAATTTCATTATATTAGTTACAATTCCAGTTCACCACTTGTTTCTTCCTGACGAGATTTTAAAAAGGATTAAAAATAAATTGCTTAAATCTTTTCTAGCTAACAAAGGCGTTTAATTTAATCCTGGACGAAAATGAGTTTTTCTGTTGATTATAATTTAACCTTACTCAAATACTATGGACCTTACCTTTTTTTATTTAATTCTTTCAAAACAGAAGAGGCCGATCTCTTTTTAACCTTTATTTTGTCCGTCCTCATAGGTTAATGGCCTGTGCGAGGATCATATCAAACATAATAGAGGGTAGTGTCAATACAATACAAGGTCGATGGTACTGATAAAAAGTGCTTCAGTCACAGGAAGGTTTTGAAGCGCTATCTCTAACTCATACCCAAAGTCCAACGTCTTAGACCGCTCGGCCAACGGCATTCCCAATTTCCCCCACTCATAACCTTATATTTACTAAAGAAAAAAATAGCATAAAAACAGATTTTAATACAAATTTTGCTGAAGAAACGTCAAAACGATTAATTTTTGTTATTATATTATACGGCGACTTTTACAACTATTCTGGCCGTTTGTCGCAGTCAATACGCCATTGTCTCTTGCATAGCCATGCATCCTCTTCAATGTTTCTTCTTTGCATGGCTTTCTCTATTCCATCTCTCCACATTAACCTAGGTCTTCCTCTTTTCCTATTCCTTGTTGGTCTCCAATTCCATACTTTCCAAGGGATCCTATCTTCATTCATTCTTCTCATGTGACCATACCATTGTAACTGTTTTCTCTCTATATTGTCCGTAATTGATGATTGAACATTCATTATCTCTCTTACCTCAATTACCTAAACGATTAATTGACTTTTTAAAAGATAAATTAAATTTAACAATTTCAAGCAATAAAAACGTACAACGGAATATAGAATAACAATAGATGCTGTGTTAGTACAATATTTAGAAAAATTTTATTCCGACATTTTTATTTCCTATTCAGTTGTTAAAAACAATGAAACGATTATTTCGGAAATACAAGGTTGTAATAAAAATTATACTGACCAAATTGTAGAAACTAATATAAACTATAGTAATAAAAATGTATAAATATTTATTACTTTAATATTTAGAAGTCGGTGATCATTATAACATATGAAATGTAAAAAACATTACAAAAACATGTATAACATTAATAGAAGATTAAAATCTTTAGAAGATTAGAATAAAACTTTTTATGTGAAAGAATTGAGTATATCATATTATTTTATTAAGTATAAAAAACTATTTAATAATTAGCAAGCGGACTTTTTGAATAAATATATTAACAGCCTGTTATAAGAAACAGTCACGTCTGTCGGTCAGTCTCGCGACTGCCTTTCCATTTTTATCTGATTTTCGTAAATAATTAATATTTTTATAATACTTTTAAAAATATTTGTTTAAAAGTTTGAAGTTTACTTCCTTAGGTATGGAAAGAAACTCCCTTTCTGTCTTGATCAACTACAAATAGAATCGATCTGAGTAAAGTTCCATAGGTTTTCTGTAGTCTCCTAAACAACTTTTTTTATTTATTTAAGATACTATTCTCGAAACCGGAAATAACTTAAATTATATGCTATCCACTATTAGCTTACACAATATTACTACAAAAACATATTTTCACCTTCTAAGTTTTACCAGTTATATGAGTCGTAGGTGGTTAGTAGGCAAAATGCAGACGTACTGTGACCTGTATTCTGTAGTTCAGTTTCAATGATTAGTGTTGTGTATAGTTTTTTATTTAAGTCCGTGTTGTAGAGTTAGTAAAGTTCACACACAACATGGTGGTTGTGATTCCTGACTTAGGCGTGCCACAACGCTTTGGTATGATTTGTTTATTTTAACCTAGTTTGTAATTATGTATTAGGTTAGTTATTTATCTGAAGAAGAGATCAGATTGTAGATCTAGAAACATAGTGTTGCTGATTTTTGTTTCACTGAACGATGGCAAATGTCCGGAAAAATCCTGTTTCCTTCAGTTATATTAGGTGTTCCTATGTAACGACATCGATCGTTACAACCTCGAACCTTTCGTTTTATTCTAGAGTAGAATTAATATCAAAGATATTTGAATGACCATCAAGATGGAGTGGTCCGTAATCCGTGAGGAAAGAAACTTTCTCGTACCATTTCCGCTCCGTTACACCAGGAATCCGGACCTTGTACCTTATCTGTTTTAAACCATCTGGACAGTCAGTCACACATAATCATCTTTAGTGATCAAGGTGAGAAATTATTTGGGTTTGCTAAAATATATTTTGTACCCCGTAATCCTTTGCAGATGCATTCATCATAAACATTTACATGGGTGCAGAAAATAGGGCATAACTACTACAATATCAGTAAAAATAATTGAAACAAACCTTTATCTTTCGGATATCCCAAGTGGCTCTAACATAAAACATTCTTATCTCGATGATACTAATTGACCTTGACTGCCATGTTGGCTATGTCAAAACCACGTATCCACATCCCTTTTGGTATCAGAAACCAAAAAGCTATAGCTTCCAAAAACGATATGTTCTGCCGTTCTAATATCAACTATTCAATTAAATTCCAAGCGCCCTTTAGTTCAGTGACATCACATTTGGGAAGCTTATCTCTATATTCAATTCCTCCTAACTGCAACTGGCCCGAAAATTCGTTCGTGGCCTTCGACAGATGCATCATACCATATACTTGTTGCAGTATCTTTTCTACAATACCCTGCAAGTCACTAGTAAATATTAGCTCTGCACCCCACCCCTACTCACTTCATCAAATCCAAACCGCTACAGCTCACCAGGGCATTATTGGGCACACTACTGAATCGAAGACAATTTCTGAGATTAATAACCATAATTCATTCGAAGATGAATTCCTCTTCCTTTAATTCCTCCTCGCTGCTCATCGAAAAGATCGTAGTCTTCAACAAGATAATCGTCAGGCATTCTTAACAGGACAGCAAATTATTGAAGAATTTCGGATAGTCACTTCTAGATATAATTTTACAATTACTTTAATATTACAGAAATAGACACCATAGTACATACCAATTCAGTGAGACAACATCTGGTTGTGCATTAAAAAACACAGGGGCCTATTCAATACACTCCCATTTTCTACTCTTGTATCTTACAAAGCTTAGCTTTCAACAGAAAAAATAGTCTGTATGCAAATATGTGTAATTGTTTTAGATATCTTTGTGGCCAGGTAGCGGCTAAGTAATCCAGATAGATGTACAGGGTATCAATGTCTCTCTCTCTCTCTCGTCACCTTAACTTGTGAATGAATGATAATTTTCGAAGGGGTGTGATCATCTTGAGTGAACGCTGGAAATAAACGAGTTAAATTTATTTATTGTGACGTCATACTACCGCAACGAGAGTACGTTGTTGTCTGGTAACAGGACTGAGGGGTGTGATAAAATTGTGTGAGCGCTAAAAAAACGTGGTAATGTTATTTATTGTTACGTTATACTACTACAGCGAGAGTTAGATTCCCCCCTACATAGAATGAACTAGTGTGTTGGTAACAAACAACTACTGCGGTTGTATTTTTCTTACCGATTCATTAGATTCTTACTGGATATTCTTTTATGCTTTTTATTCGCTTCGAATAAATAAGCACATTATTTGAATACATAAGCATAATTAGTGAATATATAAGCATTAACGTATCGTATCAGCTTCATTTTTTTCTTGAAACAGGAACGCTAACTACGAAGTGTTCAATATACGAGTATTTAGAGCTTGATAACCTTGGATAGTTGTACACATTAATTGGGTAGTTGACAGACACTTGTCACTCACTTCCTCATCTATTTTATCCTATAATTGAATATGACAAACTGTGAAATAAGGAAGTGAGGCACAAGCGTCTGTCGACGACTTGTAAACACAACACCGATTATTGAATAAGATAACTGGGACAAATATTATTCAAGTAGACCTACAGATTGTAGGTGATAAGGTGATAACTTGGATACCACGTTATCAACTTAAGTAATCTGCACGCAAAACTTTTTTATAGTAACACTAGCAGTAGATATGAATATGAGGTTCCTCGATCACTTTTGGAACAGATAGATAAACACTGTGAGATCTCTGTCTAAAATACCATAAATAATCCACCAATTCCAAACAGAAAACTCTTTTAATGAAAATCCATTGCAATTTTTATTAAAATTGAAGAAATCTCTTAAAAACATAACGAATATTACATGTGTAAGAATGTAAATATGTGATAAAATCAGTATTGATTGGTATGATTTCAATGTAGTGATTAAATTAGGAAAAACCAATATGAGCTCCATCTTCAACAATGTTCTAAAGTTGATATGGTTGAACAAGGGTAAAGTAATTCATTGGATACTATGTTTCTTGTATAGAATCAATTTAGAGAACTCTAATAATTTTTTGTCAAAAACGTTTAGAAGATGAGATATTACACTATTGGGTTACTGATAAACATCTTTTATAACCTAATTGTTTCGGAGATGGATTAACATTTTGTTATAAAATATTATTTTTGGAACACCCAACATTTAACAAAAGAAAATATTCTCATAGTACTTCTGAAACTTTAAAAGAGGAATGAGCATTTTCGTGAGAACACTATACACCTTCGCACGACCATCGTATAACAACTCATTGGAGGTTTCGATGGGAAAGAGTAAAAGAGCTCTCTAAGTAACCCCAGCATAGAGACCAACTGAAATTAGAATGTTTACTTTGTTCAACCTTTCTCTATTTGAATAGAGTAGTCAAATATTGGTTGTTCTATTTGGTGTAGTTGATATTGTCAGAGTCAACAGTATTTGTGTGTAAATATACGTTTATTTTTACGTTTTTGGTGTCACGTTTTACTTCCTTAATCTCACTTATCACGCTCTTGTTGTCACGTTTTACTTTTGTGTTGTCATTTAAGATTTATAATAAAATTTAAACATTTTTAACGAAATGTCTCAAAATGCATAAAATTACGTATACATTTTAACTCTGTTGAAAGTAGTTAAGATTTTTTTACCTAACTTGTCGAACAAAAATACCTATTTTTCAGTAAAACCTTGTTACATGTAAGAAAATTCTAAAGAATTTTGGCAAAAATGTTTCATGTTAAAATTTGTAATAGTGGTTGAAAAGTAGCGTAGCAGCCCTGCTTTCTTGCCTATTTTACTTTAACAGATTGTTAAGCTGTTTTTATCATAATTTACTTACATTTGACGTCTATTTTCATTTATTTTTTTATTTTTTACGACCTTTTGATTTTATTAGAATTTTAAAAAATTTTTAAGTTGTGATTTTCTTGGTGATTTTCTTGTTGATGGTGATTTAGAGAGAGAATCCATATTGATTATTTTTCTATCCCAAAGGTTGTCCAGGAACCCCACATTCATATCTACACCCAATTTCGTAAAATTTGCACGTGTATGAACACTTCTGGTTCGAATGAATTATATTTCACACTAATATTGAGTTTGCCTTTTTGTCAAGACCAAAAGAATCTGTTATTAAAGGTATATTTATAGCTATTTTAATTTACCTTATTTGTCTAATGGATTTTGCTTTAGCATGTAATTCTAAGAATTTTTGTTTTTGGTATTATTTTAATATACTTTTTCGCGCTAAATGATTCAGGTTCTTTAGTAAACAATTATTAAAGAGGCATGTTTACCATTTGCAAATAAATAAATTAACTCGGATTGCAATATTGTTTTTAATGGAATGTTTTTAACGCTGTTATAATTCACAATTACTTTTTTATACAAAAACGCACATAAATTACAGTAAGAATTCATTATTCATGATAACTTAACTAAGTAGGTTTTTAAAGTGACCTTCATCTTCATAAATATACGATACCGGTTCAGGCGTGTGACATCATGTACAAGCTATTTACGGCTCATGCTACTGTGTTATATATCACCTATGTTGTGCGTCAGGAGCGGCACATCACTAACTGCAAATGTCGAAATATTTGGGGTGAATGTGTGTCTAGTTTACTGTGGAGGATAACTGTTTAGAGAGTGGTGTATTTCATGCCCACTCTGAGTGGAAGAGACTACATGGCTCGTTCATTTATTAATCAGGCGGTTAATAATATTTTTGCTGTGAAAAGTCTTGTAGTAACTCAAATTTATATTTGCGAAATTTTAATTATGCCCATCTAGGCTAAGTAAACATTTCCCGAAACTTCACTAAAATAAAAACTAGTCTTTGAGCTATCCTCCTTAAAGTATTTCCCTAAATTATAGATATGCCAAACAAATCTTATAAATAAAACTGAATCGTTAAATGTGTTGGTAAGCGCTAATCTCGAGAACGGCTGGACCAATTCGGTTTATTCTTTTTGTAAAATGTCCATTGAAATCCGAGAAAGGTTTTTATGAAGCAACATATAAAAAAAGTTACCTGGAATATTTTGAAATTCAGAAAAATATAGTTTTTACGTTTCATAATCCAAAATTAAACTGGCACTAAACAGCTGGTCGCACCTTCAGTTTTGTATCGAAAAATACGCAGAAACATCTGTTTACATTTAAATTTGATAAAATATTAAGTAAACAGTGCTTGATCGGTAGTGTAATGCTGCAGATAGTAAATAAAAAGTTAATATCAACATTTTATTCCAGATCGCGCCAGTTATAAATGTAAATCATCTAATGATTTTATATACTATTTAAACACTGTTATAAAACCAACCTTAATGAACAAAGTCATGAATGTTTTCACATACGTTACTTTAAACTGGCGGACTTCCTTGACATTGTGATATGGAATTTTAACAATGGCTTATGGGAAAACAGATAAATTAATACTAACATGCCTCAACGTAACAAAAAACTTTTATTTTGAAAAGCTGCGTAACCTCAATAAGGATTCCTCTCTTATACCGAAAGTACATAGAAAATGGGTAGGACTTCTCCCTAGGCCGTAATAGGCTTCTCAGTCCTACTTAGTTGGGTTTACCTTTTTGTCCGATGAAGAAAATATACACATAAGTAGTTGGGGTAAACCCAACTATGTCCCTGGAAATATGTGAGACGGAAAGTATATTACAGAAGCCCATAGTAGATGATTTTGACCAAAGTAGATTTCCAAGAACTGCATAATCGAACTATATAGTATTTTTATCGAGGCTATACGGCAAGCTAAATTGTGATATAGTAAGTGAATTTAAACGGTCTGCAGTAGGTACTTTTTAATCAAAGTAGGGTTCTTGGCCTTATACGTAAGTATATATTTTCTTCGACAGAACAAGTCAAACTCTAATATGGTACTGGAAATATCTTAGACCTGAAATATGTGATAAAGGCTAGAAATAGAAAAGACACTTTTTGACCGAAATAAGTTTTAGAGACCTGTGTATTGTATTTTCTTGATCGGGGTAACAATGCAGGCTCAGCTGTGACGTTGGAAATATAATTAATTTGAACCATAAATGCTCTTCCACGTGCAAAACATGACATATTAATGAAATTAAGCTCTGATACTATTTACCATGAAATTAAATAGTATCTACTTGATGTATACCTACTTGCGTTTTAAAATTTTCATAGAACTCCATCATTTTACATCATAAGTGCTTTTACTAAGTAATATAAGGAATTTGCTTCTAAAGATTGCTTGCGAAGCCGCGGATTACAGCTAGTAGAGTATAAAGGAAAGGTCAAGAATCTATAAATATATTTCGATCAAAAAATCTAACTAAGGACAAATTAAAGATTAATATTAAGATTCTATTAAAATTCACTTGTACTGTTTACATCTATTGTGAAAAGATTGTCAAACAACTAGTTACTACACCAAACTGATAGTTACATTCTTTTTTCATAACAGACTGAAACAATAGATGCACAAACAATTAAACCTGGTATTATGCCTAAAACAGTAACAACATTACTGTTGACGAGTTTGCGTGACGTGCGAATAGTTTTAAGCTTTCCGTGGTCTGTAGATAAAAACATATAGGCTATGTTTAGCCACGGCTTCATTCTTTTATTTCTTCCTGAATAATAAGGACTTCATAGGTACATCCTTTCTGAATGGCCTTTCACTCGTGATGAATTATGAGTATTGGAAGGTATTCCCAATTAGAATTTCCACGCAACATCCCATGATGTTTTATTGAACAACTCAAAGGATTTCAGAAGTAATTGAACTACTTTAGATTAGGATGAGCTATCCTAAAGTCGGAGTTTGTTAACTTTCTCTTAGTGAAAGTACTTAGGATGTACAAGTAAAATCAATTTCTATGATAATTTTGAAACAGAAGTAAAGATATTTGAGAAATATAGTATTTTAGCGTTTTTACGAACTTCCAGCACAACAGTGCATAGTACGTACCATAGCTGTTGCATACCATGGCCACACAAATCCAAACAATAGTATCATAGTAACATTTACGATTACATTGGAAACCTAAAAGAAACATCTACCTGTTTCGCGAGCATTCAAATCCTTGTCTTCTTCATAAGATTCCCCTGAAGTTTGCTTCTAATTTCTACCACTTCTCGAAGAATGATGAAAACGTTTTTCTATATACAGAAATGGTATATTAAAGAGCTGTAACTAACACTTTCTTCAAACAAAAATAAGTTATTATTCCAACAGAAAACCAATTGCACCTTATTAAATTAATGTTTGAAAAAATAAATGGTTGTGTTTCGTGTTTGAGGCCAAACAATTCACATCTATCTGTTACGCCTATGAATAATTGAGCAAAGGAAAAGTTTTGTTTTAGTTTGCCTATTGTGCTTTTTGTTTGTACATGCAAAATAGACTTTAAAGGCTTTACTAATCGTACAAACCATATTATGCACTTTGTTAAAGGCAATACAAATTTTGACATTCAGTTTGGATGATTAAAAAGAAACACTCTGCCAAACAATAAAATGGTAAATGTATCAGTGCCAGACCACCGCAGACTATCTGCGCAATATGTTGGGACCTTGGTTTTTGCGAGGGTCTATTAGACTGCAGGCTCTGTAAACTGGTTTCTAGACCTTTATGGACAAAACTTGTCAGTTTTTGTCGTTTTCGTATATTTATATCGTTATATTCTACTCATTGTACAAAAATACAGTTTTTACTTTCCTGTAGTTCCTGTTGAATTCGTGAAGTTTACTTAGTTTAATATAATAAAATCTAGATAGGTAAGTACCAGTAGCAATTGATGTGTGTACTACGTCATATTATTACTAAAAGAAGGTACAGATAAAGAGACTACTCTATTCAGCTGTATTTTACTGAAATGCCACATTATGAGATTTAGTCCTTTTTGCAGATCCTACTCTTATACGGATGGTTGAAAGAGGGTTTTTTATTGGAAGAGTTTTTTTTTTGGAAAAGGACAGACTTTTAAGAAAGTAGGAGATTGTTTTGGTGTTAGCAACATCCGTCTTTTCTGTTTAGAAGAGCAACGAGCTCTTTCTTCAGTTCTTTAACGGAAAGTGTGATTCTAAATAAATAAAGTCCGTTGAAAGTCAATGGCTATTACAGCAAGTTTCTCGATTGATTTTCTTTTCGATATACCACATCCTTCTCGCGACGGTTTGTACTTTGTACCGTATTATGCATTCTATCATATCATTTATATCATATGCAATGTGGTCTCTTATTTCATGCATAGAGGAAGAACTAATGTTTTAATTATTTATTGTTTTTCAGCCATATATGAAAATAATAATGTATCCATCCACCTTATTGGATTTTGTTTCGAAAGAAACGTGAATTTTTGTTGTTTTCTTTTGACGTCGGGTCGTTCAGTTAGAGTTAATGCTGCATACTCTACATAAAATAACGGTAAACTATGAAATTGTATTACTACACCGTCTTTGGCACAAATGCAACAATCAAGTCACTTTATAATATAGAAATATTATTATAATTACATATAGGAGTTTTCACCTAAGGCCCTTATTTGTTGTACCAACCTAGGCCCTTTACTTTACTACACAAGGAGCGAGGTTTATGTATTTTCTGTATATGTATGTGTATGTATATGGATGCATGTAATATGCGCACACTCGCACACACTCTCACAAACACACACGCACATGCGTATGAATAAATATTATCTTTAACTGAGATGGATGGATAAGAAATTCTTATTTTTTTTAATTATATAGAATAACTTAATGTATTATGACACTGTAATTTCTTTACTTGGAAATAAATAAGTGTTTGAATTGAATTTTAAAACACATAAAATTTGGAGCTTCAAATGATTAAGTCAATGACCAGTAAGCAGTAAGTTATTAAATAATAGTAATAAAACAAAACAATTTCGAGACAATAGGTTTTTTGTATGTAGATAAACTCAAGTATTATTGGTATACAATTTTTAAATTCAAGTGTTGTAGAATTATTTGTTTCACATTGATTCTTTGATAGTTGTATTTCATAGTTATAGAAACAAAGACAAACATACAATAAATAAACCTTTGGAAAACAAATTGCTAATACACTTTTATTTATTTTAAGCGTTCAAATAATGATTTCATAAAACCCCGAAATTCGGGTCTCAGATTTTCAACATTGATGATGCCAAGAAAAAGGAAACGGAGGATTTGTCGGCAATGGAATACGTTTAATGACTATCAATGAGTATTTTGGAAAGTTTAGAGTAGTAACAATGAAATAGCTTTACAAAATCATTTTGTTCTCTTTTAGATACGCACTTATATTCGCGCAAATTGTATTTTTGTGTTTTATGCTACCTCACAAAGTAAGGACCTGTATATCTGCTCTTAAACAAAAGAAATCAAATGCTTTAAGATGCTCAAGCATTAATAATAAATATATAATTAAACAGTATGTCAAACAATTTAGTACAACAAAATATATATTTCCTAAATTAGACTAAGGTATTTTCACACGTAAATTAAATGTATAATGTTATTCTGCAGTATATAAAAATGGCAGATAAAATAAGGTGTACAAAAACACACATTACCAATTTAAACATAACAGCATACGGGAGTGAATCTTAACTGATGGATTGGTATCTCAAAAACGACAAGTTAAATGCAAATCTAACAGCAAACTTTAAAACTTTTAACATTCTACATTTTTCCTAATAGAATATAAAATAACATTATAACACTTTTTAAACTCATAATTTTGTTTTTTAATCCACTTGTTTAGGAGCTACAAGCCTAATGCATTTTTAGTTACACATTTAACGCTCTTTATTCATTATACCAACCGCAAATATTTAGTTGTATTTAGGTCAGAAAAATAAACAGGATATTACATTTATGTTAGTTTTGCTAATTTATTAATTTAATAAATGAACAAGAACAAAACTAATCTAATCGTTAGCTGCTAATCGTTCTTGACGCTTTTTGGAAATATGGAGGTCACAACGTGTAAGCTGTGTGAATGTTGAGTGCACCTCCAGTTCATCTTCCGCTTGAATATTGAGTAATGCATGTCAGAAGAGATCCAAAAAGAAAGTCGGTGATAGAAGCTCAAAGTGTACTCTATCGTTTCGACATCCTATACTACAAAATATAGTGTAATCTAGGTGAATAGATTTGCTCATTGTGCACCTGATGGCGGTTGAAAAACATTTTCAAGTCTGTTCCTCAGAGTCTAAAAAACATGAGTTATACCTAGGGGAGAAGGAATGACGTATATACCATCTTGAAAAATTATGCCACTTAGCATTGTAAATCTGCAAAGGATTTCTCTAAAGCCCACCATTTATTTTCAGTTTAAAGATAAATTCTACGATTTCAAATTTGCTCTTATTTTAAAACGTTATACTTCTGCTTAAAATTCAAAGCAAGAATTTTTGGAACGACCAACACATACTGACTACCATCTAAACACAAATAACAGCTGATGTTGGCGGAACGTTTATTGTCTAAGGCCGTATGTGCGCATTAGCTGCTTCCTACGTCTGCTCCTCTCTATATCATATCAGTTTCTATATCTCACAGCTGTATCAGGTTGCGCCTTTGTTTGTGTCGCTGTGGTTCTTTTGTCTCCATTATGTTTCCCTTCGATTGTTCGTTCTTGCCGAGTTCATTGTTCCTACTTGTAATGAAACCAAGAAAACCTTTTTACAAACAAACTCAACACAATAAGTTATAATCATTATTTTGTTTACCCATTCCTTTTGTATATTATAAAATGCCTTGTACATATCGATATTGAGTCATGCATGCATGCATTAGAGTTCCGGATACAATTGGGCGTTACTGCAGAAGCTATTATGGAACATGTTGATAAAGAGGCTGAATTTACCTTACTATTTTAAGATTCTTAGATTAACAAAACCTGAGAAATGACCAGTTTTTGAGCAACCATTGCAAATGAAAAACATTTTGCATGACAGTAATCTTTTGAAATGTGTCTCGCTTCTCCAGAAAAGTAACATTTCTGTTGGGAGCTGAGTACTGATACAGCAACAGTAGAAGAGTTGTCTTTTTGAGTTCCTAGTTTTCTGTAGGAATCTTTAAAGAATTATCACCATTGTGACAATATAATTGAAGACACGTGAAATTCATGGAATAAGCGTCCGCATGTTTCTTAGTTGACTAATAAATTAGCTATTTCTTCGACTTCTCTTAAGTTGTCTGATTTTAGATGGATTAAGACCACTAATAAAGATCTCTCATTAACCCCGCTACGCGCCGCTGCTCCGTTCTTTTTCAGTGTCTAAAACATCTGTGTCACTGCCAAACAAACATGAGATACAGTCACAGTCACGTGTAACATAGATCATCATGATGCTTTATAGAAGGAACAGTGTCCACACAATTCCTGGGAATTCACCTATATCGAGGCCTGTAATGACAGTGGACAGCATCTGCTCTAAAGTTGCATCTAGAATCATAAGTTAGCGGACCGTTATTCGTTTGAAGTCTTGAGAGCAGCCTATTTTGGCTGTATAATACACTCACTTTGTCTACAGAATCATAGTATGCGGCGGTCGTGCCTCAAATAGTTTCCATAGAGTTTTTAGACTGCTAAATAAATCGTGTAAAATTTAGATTTTAGGGAGTCGAGAAGGAATGCCTTCAGAATGCTTGGATTGCTGACTCTACCATGTCAATACATCCTGGAGGTGATCTTGTACAGCAATAGAATTTCTTTTTGGGTCAGGGCTGGGATATTCACCACCAATGGGACTAGAGGTAGGGAAAGAAAATTAAGGCGTCATAGATTGGCAGCTTCTTATCTCTTTGTGTTACAAGTTAGTGTTGTGCTGTTCAATGGGCTTTCTGAAGGTTAAGGCTTATACAATGAAATTATGTTTTTATTCAAAGCGGAACTGAAACGTGTGTTTATGTTGAAGGGGTTTCACTCTGTTAGGAGTATATAGTTAGCCACTTGTTATTTATTACTAACATATGCCATACAATGATGTGTGTGTTGGAAATAAAAGCCAATAAGACCGCAACCTATGAGCGGCAGTCGAATCAGAGTGGGCATTTGACTCGAACATCAATGAAACGAACTTATTCGGAATTACAAGTTGAGAATAAGTCAAAATAGGCATATCGTGTTGAATTACGTCTTCCGAACTACACTATCCATTTTTCCTGTAAGTTGTTTGTATATAGCTGTCCTCTACCACCTCATGGAAAAATGGAAAATAACTATTGAAACCTGAGAAATTTACCTGCAGTCGTGAGATAACAAATTATTCTCAACAATGGACACATTGGTTTAAGACATTCAATACGTCATCCACCACCGCCACCCACTAAGAGCATTACAATGCCAAGCAATTCACTACTTGACCTATTCAATATGAAGTTTTGCTATGGCTACTGAGGTTTATGATACATAAAATCTTTCCATCTGGCCAATAATTCAGACAGATACAAATCTGAAAGTGACGAAGAATGAGAAATGAAAACCTTTTTTAAGCACTTTTAGAGTTATCTCTAGTGAGAGAAACGTATTAGTGTTAAGGAATGTTTGCCCAAACTTTTGACCATTTCTGACAGCGTTTAAATTGCAAAAACAATCATTCAGCGTAATTGCAAAGTTGAAGTTCAGGGAGTCGTGCAGACCAGTTTTTAAAAGTTTGCGATTATTTACATTCTGAATCATTCTGTATGGGTTGAAATGGAATAACCACATTGGCCATGTTTCTGCCAAATTATCCTCAGGCATTTAGGTTTTGAGGTCTTTATGCAAGTATTGCCCAATTCAGGTTCTGACGACGGCGTACTATGGTTTGATTTACCCACATCTTATCTATGGAGTGGTATTGTGGGGTGTCTGTGCAAACAACCAGTTCAAGGGAGTGTTCAAATTGCAAAAGCAATCGATTCGAATAATCGCTCATTTGAATTTCAGAGAGTATTGTAGAGAAACCTTCAAAAAATTTCGGCTGTTGACTCTGCCAAGTCTCCACATTTTCGAAAAAATTCTGTTTTGTATGTTTAAATGTGCCATAACAACTGGCCAAGATATTCATTTGTATGAGACCAGAACCAGATGAAACTATCAAACTGGTAAACACGGAACGGGAGTTTGTGAACATTTGCCCCCAACGGCAGGTGTTCACTTCATCAACAATCTGCCCAATGGGTTAAAGAATGCCGCAACATCCAATGTGCTAAAATCTCATTTGAAACGCTTTTTAGCGTTACAAGCATTTTATAATGTTGCCGATCTTTTGAAACTTGACTGGGAGAACACCCAATCAAGAGACTGACTTCGGCGCTGTAGGTGGAAAATAGGCAAATGGGTGAAGAATGCATGAATGTTGAATTGATCCTGATGTGATGGGAATGTACAAACTTATAGCTCTGAAATCTAATTATTGTCTTTCTCTATACATGTTATCATGTCTTCACAATAAAACATTGATTGATTGATGTCAAAATGCGCCTCAATTAATGGCCGAGACACACTCATAAGAGAGTCAGAGAGAATTTCCGAACTTTGAAACATGAACGGCGATTCATGAACGCTTATGCTCAATTTACATAATTGACCATGTTCACTGATAAACAGATTGCCAGTTTATAAAAAATGACCCAACAGTTAAGGGCATTTAAACTCGTTTGAATGAATGGAACCTTGCATCCATATGGAGATTGTATGGATATTGTATGTATATATATATACATTGTTAGGTAAATTTGGTTCTATTCTTTAAAGCATAAATAGCTCTACTATACAAATTTCTTTTGCTCAGAGTTTTAAGCCATTTCAATCTTGTAATAAAATAAATATATTTTAAATGTTGAGTATTTTTTATTATTGCCTCTAATGTACTCAATATAAAATGTGTTTAATAATTTTATGGCACATATTTATAATCCTTGTTTCCTTCGTTTGCCGCTAGATATTTTAAACCCTGCAATATACAATTGGCTATTAGACTATAAGTAACAATTAAATGCAATACTAGTAGCATTTTACAAAAATTGTACATTTTTAATAAACTAGTGGTTATTCACCTAGATTACACTATATTTTGTAGTCTAGGTTTATCTCAAGTCGAACTATGTAGATTTAATTTTGAGCTTATTCGTTGCCGACCTTTATGGATCTCGTCATACAATCTCTATTCCAGATTCCAGGAGTCAAGTCTGGAACAGCGTGTTCTTCCAGGGGTTGTGCAACCCCATTTGAACCCCTTTAGATTTTTGATTTTTAGAAAATTGCTTTTGATTTGCTATGTAAATTATGAGGCACGTGTGTGTCAAATTTCACCTCTCCGGGATATTGAGAAGTTGTAAAAACGTTATTTCTCTTAGGGGTAGTTAACCTTTTAACTTCTACGGGTGGTTGATCTTCATGATAAAGGCTGGTTTTTCTATTTGGTGATGACGAACCTGTATGTCCAATTACATCTTACTAATACACTGAGAAATTATATAAACAAAGATATAGTTCTTTTTGTTGTTGCAACTTCATTCCAACCCCTATTGATGGTTGATCTTCATGAAAACATTGCCATTTAGAGTTAGGCACGTGTATGACATTCCACCTCTCTGACATTGAAGAGAATAAAAAACTAAATATAGATCTTCTAGAGGTTTCACAACACCTGCGGATGTTTGATTTTCTATATAGTCATAGAACACTTTGTGTTCAAATCTCTGTTGGACATCTGGAAGTTTAAAACCAAAATATAGTTCTTTTAGGGGTTGCGCCCCATTTCACCACAATGGGTATTTGATCTTCACTAAAATCCTTTTGATTTCTATATACGTCATGAGGCACGTATTTGTCTTAAAATTAATCTCTGTCGAACTTCTAGCAGTAAAATACAAAATGTAGTTTTTCGAGGATGCAACTCCATGGGTTTCGATCTTCATGAAAATTCGTTTGACTTTTATATACGTCACAAGGCATATATGTGTAAAGTTTCATCTCTGTGGGACGATTTCTGGTGTAAGTTGAAAAACAAAACATACAATGGTGCCATTTCATACATTATGGATGTTTGATCTGTATGAAAATTTTTTAGTTTTTTTCTATTTAGTCATATACCAAATTTCAACTTTTTTTGCGAACGTGAAGTAGTAGAGTTAGTGATGAGTGAGTGAGTGAGGGTTTTTCTTGACACTCATATATATAAAGTTAAATTTACAAGAATATGTAACATTAAAAATAAAGGATAATAATATTATTTGCTTCGTTTTAAAACAGAATTTATTCACAGATAAAAATTTAATAGTACTAGTTTCTATATCTATAAACACTACCCTTTACATAAATGTATGGGCGTAGTTAATTACTTTTTAATTGATAAACTACTATGAAAATGTTCAGTAATTACTTAATCGCCGAAGTGTGATGTAAATGTATTTCATATTAATGGTAAGTGGTATTTCATATTAATAGCTTCATTAATAATAACAGAGTACGTCGATTACTGCCGCCATACAGAATAATGGTAGGCATAATAAACAACGATCATATGTTGTTCTAGAGACTAATATATAACTTAATATTATAAAAGTATCTGGAACAAACCATAATAGCCTCCACAGAAACAGTTATACATTCTCAAATTTCTTTTCCATATGATCATTTTCTTAACTCTTTTCTTGGCAGTGAGTTTGTGAAAACACCGAGAGAAGTAGAGGTCAGGGTTATGTATCTAAATGTATATATGCTAAGTAAAGGGTTAAAGAATGGTCCATACGAGCCCGTGATGACTACTTGAAACCCACTTCCATTAAATAATCGAAGTTACCATAAATGTTATAGTACAATACAAACAATGGTATCACAAGCGTAGACGATAATGTTCAAGTCTATCACAAGTAAATAAACAGTTAAATATCTTCTGTTTATTGTTCACTGCCCTCAATTATTTCTAGTGTTTGTTTCCATTATTTTCACTATCTGATTTTTAGGGAAGGTGACAGTTTTACTACTATGTATAATTGGCTGTAATTATTTCCAAAGTTTATTTCATAAGTGTTTTTTGTTTTTTTGTTTACTTGTTATAGTTTCATGCAATGTAAGTTCGTTTTATACTAAATATTAAATGGATTATAAAAAGGTGGATGGGGAAGCTATGGTCCTGTTTTGTAACATCCAAGTTTATTGATATATAAAATTACAATTCTAGATTAAACATGGGATTCCTAGGCTAGTATCACAAGTACAAGACACTCAAATTTTTAGCTAAAGGTTAACGAATCCAAGTTTAAATTCATTTTCTGTCACAGTTTTTTAATTTAAATTTAATCTATGCTACCCGATGTTTCAAATAAAATTACAGTGGCATTAAATATTACGAAATAAAAAAAAATAGTTTTAAATTCAATTAAACCTTTTCAATAATTACTAAAATGAATTTTGTCTTAATTTGCTCTGTCACTCACGTGGACCTCTACTCTACGTGTTAAGAAGAAGAGTCTGTATAATGGACTCTTTACTACGCTCAAGCCAAGTTCAAACACTTTAGACCAGTGGTCTTCAAACTATCATCTGACCCGCGAAAGGGTTTCAACTGGCTCGTGGCAAGTCAGCAATAATGAAGTTCGTCTATATATATATAGCAAAGTGACGATCGATTTTAGTAGTGTTCGCCTATTACTAGTAGAGATGCACGGAAGCTAGGCTGCCAACTTTATTATTTATAGGTTATGTGTAAATAGTATTTTTATATTATTTCCTATATACATTATTGTATTATTAAAATATTACAGTATATTTTACTTATTGGCTATATTGACCACGACTAACTGATCAGTACTTATAAAAACTAAAACCTTCTTGAGATTTAATCTTTCATGGTATGTTAAACAAATACTTGGTTTTCCGTGATATGGTCTCAAAGTGGGATTTCAGCCAAAGGAAGAAATGAAAGTAGTGCCCCGATCGTATACTATAGTCGTATCAGAGTGCTAGGTTACTCGACATACTCCTGTTTCCACAAACGCACAAGTGCTTCTTGTACGAGTATAGATCGAGTCAGGCAGCATGACGCCTGGATAGGGGAGGTAACAGTCTGAAACACATCCCCCCACCTCCCACAAACGGTTTACCCCTCTCGCGCCTCAACTGTGAGTACTGACTTTTCCACAATCCAAGCATCATTGAACAATACAGTACACTTCACTGGTAGTATCTTGAAAAACGCAAATATCTGCTAAGCTATTTGACAAAATGGCTTTTTATTTCGTTAGCAGTTAATAATTTTCTGTAGTTTTTTATAATAAAAGTTGTTTCATTTCTAATAAATTGCCAAAGTTTAAATACTATTTTTATGAAATGTACATATAGAAATATCGTTATTTGAAAGTTTTATTAGTAGTTTTAGAGGAAATATTTTTGAATAAACCTTGTAGACAATAGTTTCAGCTCTTAAAATGTGTACAAAAAAATAATTTCAAGTAAGTACTCCTAGGGTAGGCAAAATGGAATAGTACGCGCACAATGCTGCGAAGCTTGGTCCGGCGCTGTGCGACAAGTGGAGTCCATGTCATTAACACGTATTACTATTTCAGTTACAAATAATTATGTTATTATAATACTTCAGCTAAAAATATAATTATTGTAGTATTATTTAATAATAATAACGTATACCATATATAATAATAATAATTTTCTCCCTAACCAATTAAGGACTTTTGATTATTCATTACCTATAGACCCCGCCGTGGGCCGGATTAGTTTACTAGTAGCCGCCATACACGGTTGTTCTCTCTAAATAATAACTAAAATAGCATGACGGACCACCCACTCCCTACTATAATATTGAAAAATGTTAAAGAATCAAATTTTATGGACAAAAAAAAGGATATTAATTTTAATTAATAAATTAAGGTGTTTTGTGTGTTTTCTATTCGTTTAACTACTGTAGAACTTTTCAATTCTTAATATACCATAATTCTAGCCATACTTTTTCAATACAATACATGTTAAAGTGCTTGGCCCGCCTGCCTCTTATAATTTTTAATTTAGCCCTAAGACGAAAAGCTTTAGAGACCCCTGCGTTAGACCGTTGGACTACCTTCTCTCTTTATGTACCTAGTACCAAGTTATAAACATTATCTAATAAACCTGATTCTAAACAACTCTGTACCATTACCACACACAATCGACTTAGCTTTGCCTATGAATTCCATATCACCGCCTACATATCTAGCATTAAACAAAAACACTTCACTGTGACACAAACCGGTTGAAACTATCACAACATTTACATAGAACTAGAAGAGCGATTACACATATAGTGAGCTGTGGAAAGAAAAAAGTATATTACCATAAACATCGGTTTACACTCAACCTTGAGAACTTAAAAAAAACCACTTCCTAAACAAGGTGGATTCTTTATGCAAAACAATAGACGTACTTGCATTAAATCGTTACACAAAAAAAAGCTAAGCGTTTAGGTTTATATGTAAACGGTGTTACAATTTTCATCTAAGCAGGCAAAAACTACTAACTACGAGTACTAGTCCACCTGCACTAAAGGTATCGATGATAGTAATAGAACTAGTCTTTGAGAAGCGTTCTAAAAGGTTACTCCAATTAAGACTGCTCTTCTTGCTTTTACGATCTAAAATTGTTCTGCTTTTATAAATACATTACAAATTAAAGTTTCCTTTTTCCAGAGTTTTGGAAAGGAACTAAGAAATATTACTCTCTAAGCTATAATTCCATAATTCCAAAGCGTATTAGTTCTGTAGGTTTAATTTTAAAATTTTGAAATCAAATTGTTTCTCAATATTAACAGGTGATTATAAGTTGGATACATTATCCTAATAGATTGATCTATTAGTTTAATATGTCAAAATAATACATGAAATAAATATTAAAACTTCAGAATTTTCTTTGCATTTTGGGACAAGGTTATAGAAAACCCTTTATTCAAAGTGCTTGTTTCATATGTTTAAAGTAGATTTAATGTAAACTCTGGTTTATTAAATCCAACTAAAGATCTGTAACTCAACGTGAATGGCAAAATGTAATAATATCATCTTTGTTTAAAGTTTCTTATTAACTATGTTTTATTATGAATTGCCTAAAAAAATGTTTAAAAAAACGGTTTAAATTTTATAATCCTTACTTAAAGACTGTTGCTGATGATTGGCAAATATCTCTTGTTTTGAAAGAAAACTACAGTTAACAAAAAATGTAGATTTTTATGAATATCATTATTTTAGTTTTAGCTGTAGGTGATTTCTGCTTAATTTTAAAATCATAATTTCACTTTAGTCGTGTAAAAAGTGCGTAGACTGATAATGTTATGAATGCCCAGGCATATTTTTTGCCAATAAACGAATTTGGTATTTTAGTATTGAGTAGAGAATGATGGACATTATCGCCGTTAGCTTAATAGGAGTGAACTATAAATATGATTAAACTCTGCGACTGCAGACTAGATCTAACTAGATTAAACTCATCCTCAATTTCTTTCTTGACTTTAAGGAATTATGGTCATGGTGATGTTGCAGCTAGTGGGAAAGTAATCCTGAATGGGGTGAGCGGCAGGTTCAGATCAGGGCACCTGAGTGCTGTGATGGGGCCCTCAGGAGCTGGCAAGACTTCCCTCCTCAACATTCTCTCTGGCTTCACGTGAGTTCCCAAAATTTATGTTTCAATTGCTGTATAGTTCGTCTGTTAATCACTTTAGCATGAGAACTACCAAACTGTAAGTTTTGCTGCCGAACACTTCATATTTCTTTAAAGTTTTTGTACCACTTTTGTCAGAGTTTGATTTTAAATCTTATATCACATTGTAATAAAATCAACGTAAATGGTAAAATGCAAGAATATTACACACAACCTATATACATATGTAAATGTACAATTAGATAATATATTGTCATTCCTAACCCACTTACGGAGCCATTCAAATGTCCCTAAGCCTTTTTAGGAGAAATCAAGCATAAAAAGTTTTAAACCATTCAATAATCAGTAACATTTTTTTGCTGAAGATTTGCAAAAAAAATCTCTTAAATGTTCTTAAGATCATAGCATGAGTAATAAATTTTACCTAAATTAAGAAAATACATTTTCAAAAACTCTTTGACTAACTGTTATAGACTTCGAAAGCTTTCGATAAACTTACAAGTCTTTAAAAAAGACATTGTATCACAATTTTACGAAAAACTATTCTTAAATAAAAATTATATTACTGAAAAGTCAAATTTCGTCTTTGTAAATAAAGCATGAAAGTGAACTCTTCCTAGTTTTTATCGTATCTTACGCTTAACAACCTTAAATAAGATGATTACAAGAAACTACAAAAACACTTAAAACACTTGAATGTTGATATCTTCTTTAAGAAAATTTGAATTTTTCGAATTTTTACGTTCTTATAAATTTCTAAAGATATTTAACGGAAATATATACACATTATCTACGAAATATTTTGGAAAACAATTAAAACAACAATAATCAGAAATGTTTCATTAAAACTAGTACTTCAACAATTTTTGAAGTTCTAGAACTGAAAATCCAATATAAATTGGTTTGTAAAATTTCACTTTAACGTATGGCTCGCAATTTTTTGTAAATATTTTGAAGTATTTGAACTTTTTCTTGGCAACATATTCAGTTTTATAAGACAGAGGTGTTCATTATTTATTTTTATAATCTGGAGCAAGTGGTAGTCTTCATGAATTCGTGTAAATATTTGGAATATTCTTGTTCAACTGCAAGAATATATCCATATGATTTATCACCAGTAAGTTGTAAAATTGCTTTTTTCTGTTCTATTTTACAATGGTAAATTTTGTAAAAGTGCCCAACTATAAAGATTATTTTTATCAACACACAATAAGAAATTCTCTGGTGATATTTATAAAAATCTCTTAAATATTTATTATTTGCTTTAACAAACTGTATATTTTAATACATTAATAAATTCTACGTCTAATCCCTTTTTAAATCCAATGTATAGTGCAACCAGTTGTAATTCAGTTTGGATAATTTTAACAATGCATTCCGAGATGGACTTTGAGACGATATTGAGCTGGATCTAATGTATAACAATTTAAGCAAATTTATGTACCTCAAACTACAAACAACACGAACGTAATGCGAAGTATTTACAGTACCACACTTAAGGTCCTTAGCCATGTATGTTAAATTGCTGAATGGTGTTTCATGTGGTTAGAGGTGTCGTTATTGAGTAGTAGCTTAACCTTCATAAAAAAAAACATAAAAACACGTTATACAAGTCCTATCAACTGTTGTTGCCAACAAGTATAGGAGAAATATTTATAACGCTTTTATTAGAAAATATAAACATAAAAGCCCATATAGTTATTATTGAATACAATAGCGTAAAAATATTGTTAGTAGACGAAATTTAAATTGTGTTTTGATGTAAGTACTTATTGTTAAACTCTATAGTAAAGCAATATCGTGCTTTATAATATATTATAATATAACCCTGTCGAACCATTTAATGTGTTTTTGAAATTTTAAGTGCTAACAAATAAACTAGGCACAAATAAAGCTTTCAGACTCTCCACTAAACCTTTTTCGTTATTAATTCCGACGCCGGTAGCTCGGTGACACGGTTAATTTACTTTTATTATGAGAAAACTTTCTTCCAAAATCGATATTTATACGGGTTATTCACTCCGGAAGCAAATCGATATGAACCTCCGGACATTTTCGAGTCCCTATTCTGTTTTGTCCGGCCGTATCTCGGTAAATAAATTGTTACGAACAAACTCCAAGAGGCTAAGTATGCTTAAAATATCCCGATACACCTCTCCAATAGCACATGTAATAAAAATTATTTTATTTTACAAACCGATATACACCTCTGACTGAAATTTTTACAAGTTCCGACTTTTTGTAAGCCCAGATTCCATATCGATAAGAACTGAAACCAAACCAATATGCACCTCCTCGACCGATATGAACCTTGAATTACCGATATATTCGATATTTCGACATTTCGATATTCGATATATTCGAATACCTGTATGACCCGAAAAAAATATGCACCTCGAGACATTTTTCAATGTCCGTAACTCGAGAAATATATATATTTTTTTTAATCACCAAGACACATTTCAGGCCGGGAACAGTGTCCTCTTGCCGAAGGGGGGAGGGGGGCTAACTCCAGTTTTCCGCTGTTTTGCAAACCGATATAAACCTCAACTTGCCGGAATCCGACCATGTCGGAGTGCGTTCAAACAAAGTTTTCCTATTCACAGAGCGTCGAAACATTACTAACAAAATTAGAATATCTCATGACATATTCTTAGCCATTCTACGAGTATTACGCTATATGAAAACTGTAATTGTTTTCATTGGTTTATCGTATTTAATTGAATGAATAAATTAATCTGAATATCATTATTATAGAGCAAACCTCAGAGCTGAGCACTTGGGGCGCTTTACATGTCAGGTATTGTTAAGGGGTTCGAATAGATTTTGTTAGTTAATTGATACCAATTACTCGATCTGACAACAATGCACCACTCTTGTTATTGGTTACTGCTCAACGGTCTGTTTTCGTGAATTACTTTATGAAACTGGAATACCAAAAGAGCAGTCGAAATCTCCTTCATAGGCGCTTTCAAAAAGAATTATAAAATAAATAAAACCAGTTCTAAAAACGTTATAAAACCTGTTTTCTGCAAGAAATACCTTAACAGAATTGAAGGGCACGCAAATGCAACAGGAAAAGTGCTATGCTAAAACAGCACAACGCCTCAGAGACCTCCAAACAACCAAAAAGTGTACCTCCAGAAAGAGCGAGAAACTATATTCCAGGCACCAGGAACTGGATTAGGAAGCTTGACAGCCTTGACGCCTCCGTAGTCCGTAATCATGTCAATTGACAATGTCTTTACTAATGTATCACCAAACTCCTTTAAATCTTCTGCTGTCATCACGGAGATATCAGATCACCACGCTCAAGCAGGTGATTTAAGTTTGATTGACCCAAAATCTGACATTTCAAAATTTAAGTTCGCTTGATCTATATCAAATCATACATTAATTTCAATAAACATTGAAATTAAATAAGGCTATTGTCATTTATACAATTTAATGTAAATCATACATTAAGATATTTAATAATTTCTTTAATAACGAATCGTGTCAGCTGCTCTTCGAATGTTATGGGATGTACCAGATGTTTCATAGGTTCAACGCTTTGATTCATTACTATTTCGACTTATCATTTCCGGAGAAGAAGTGCAGAATCAGAAGAGAAGAAGCTGGGAATGTTACCTTTGACCCTGAGTTAGTCAAAATGACATGTGTCTTCCTTCAGATGTACATGGATACTAAAAACGTTTACTCTTGTCATCCCTAGAGGCGCGAATATGTTACCCTTAAGAGAGAGTTTAGGAACCGAATAAAGCAATCTAAAGCTTCTCTAGCCTTAGCCAAAATGAATAGCTCAACCAATGTATCTAAGTCTATGTGAGACATTGTCAACAATTTTGTTCCTGTTAAGAGTTCATTCAGACTCTCCGAGGTGGCAGTTTTCACTGATAATGGAAGTTTGTTGCGGGACCTCAAACTGAGAGTATAGACCAATCTCAATCCTTTCTACATTCTCTACATTGTTTGAAAAGATATTTTTGGTAAGGCTTAGGTCTTTCTTGACGACTAATACTGTTCTTTTTGCAAAGCAATTCTCTGTTTTCAACAAAATCGTTCCATTGGAAGAACTGTTTCTGACCAATTCAACAAGTTCTTCTCTGGCATAGCCGAAAACCTTGCAAAAAAGATGGGGTTTCTCTGAAACTTTTAGTTAGCAACGTTGTTGTAAAATCTTGTTTCTTTCTCGCTCCAACTAGTGCTGAAGAGGTCTTAAGGGTTATAAATTCACTGACGGTAAGTGGCTCATCTGGTGAGTATGGAATTTACTCCTGCATTCTTCGATCTTGCTCCTCGGCTTTTGCTCCACCTCTGACACTTCCCTCTTGTTTAAAGTCTTCTACAGTCAGGCCTATATTCAAAAAAGACGATCCTCAAGTAACTGAGAGTATAGACCAATCTCAATCCTTTCTACATTCTCTACATTGTTTGAAAAGATATTTTTGGTAAGGCTTAGGTCTTTCTTGACGACTAATACTGTTCTTTTTGCAAAGCAATTCTCTGTTTTCAACAAAATCGTTCCATTGGATATCATGATTGATTTCTTCTATATTCTCTCCTTTGTCTTGGACATTCAAATTTACACGTCTGGTTTAATGTGGTAAATCATGGTCTTCTCAGTAAATTGGAGTGTCTTGGGATTATGGATCTTACTCTTGATTTTTGAGCGACCGTCGTCAGGTTAATGTAATTCAGTATATAGAGATTATAATCTGTATTGGTTATCACAAAACTGAGTCGAAGCCTGTGAAATCTTGGTTGCCTCAGGGATCAGTATTGGGGCCAATGTTTGTTTCTCCTTTTCATTAATGATATTTCCAATTGTGCTCAAAATGTTGCTGACAACACCTCTCTGAGTATAGCGACCATCGTCTCTTAGAAATGTATATGATTACTTAAGCAAATTATCTTTTTCAATGGATGAATTCGAATGGAATACCTCTAAGATTAAACTTATCCACTTCCATATTAAAAACTGCATTATGAGGCTAGTATTTGCTTTAGGTGATGTTATTGAGAGCTTCATTATCACTATTTTGGGACGGTTGATAGCAACTTGTGCTTTGACGGACACATCTACAAAGTATCTAAAAATTTGAAAAAGGCTACTTTCCTTCTTCGTAGTCTTAAATTTTTTAATAATACAGCTATTTTGCGATCTGCTTACTTTGGTTTTTTTATCCACACTTGGTTTATGGCCTTCCCATTTAAGGGCATAAGTTTAGAGAAACCAGTCACCAATTTAAACTTCAGTAGATGGTTATTCGGGTTGTTTTTGGATTGCAAGTAATTCAGTCACGAAGATGTACTTTTAACAGGAATAATATGTTTAAATTTCCTTCCTTGTACTTATTTAGCTGTCCGATATTTGTTCATAAATACCCTCATATTTTCCCCAATACAACCTAGCAGTACACCACAAGAAATCCTTTTCAGGCCTCAGCTCGTAAAACCTCATTTTTTGAGATACGATGGCATTTTTCATTATTGTTTAATAAGCTGCCACAGTCCGTGCAAGGAGTAGTAATTACTGAAAAATTCAAAACCAAAATCAAAGAAATGTTAGTTGAAAAAGAATATTATAATTTAAATTAATGACCTATTAGAAGACAATCTCTAAGTTACGTTTTATATGAAGTCAATTATTACCATGTTGACTTCATAATTTTCTTGTTTTAGTATTTATTGTATGAATTGACCCTTGTTATGCATGTACATATGTTTAAGACAATAAAGCATTTTTATTGCTTGATTGATTGGCGCTTGAAGAAAAACTAAATTAATTTCACTCATCGTCAAAATGGTAATAATCAACATACCTTGATGAAGGATAGTTATATTTTTTGTGAAAAGCCATGTAAAATGATCCAATGTGTTGAACTCAAACGTAATGTTTTAATTATTGTTTCCTTGGTTGTGTAAACAGGTAATGAGTCTGAAGAAGCTCTGGTCCGGAATAATTAATCACACTACTTTACTTTGTTACCGTGTGAAAATCCCATGACCGGACCGAGGTTCGAACCCCGTTCTCTAGAGTGGTAAGATTAGCCACTTACTGAGTAACAGCGATTTCAAAACGCCAAACCAGACGATATATTGAACTCAGTTTTATCCATCTTCCAGGTAGTTAACCTCACCCCTTAACTTTAATTATTTGAACTTACCAGTTCGATTTCACCATCGTCTATATGCATTTGAAAGCTAACACTGGAATTGTTGTCGACTATTTGTATGATCTATGTATTAAATTTGTTATTAAAATATTTTTGCATCTTTTGTGTGTTTCAATTTGTTTATCATAGAGCACTTTTCAATGGTTGATACACAATTAAGGTGTATAAAGGGTGGATATAATGGATAATATCCTGCGAAACACAAAAAAATCTCCAGTATATTGAAATTAAGCTTTGTTAAATTAAAAATTAACTAGAGATTTAGTTATTACCTCTGGTTATAGATTCAGAGAGCTGCGGGGGAAATTACTTACATACCGTTCAGCCCAGTTAAAATGTGTTTGCTCAGGACATGTTTCAATGCAACTGAATCATCATCAGTTTATTTGTCATACAGTGAAAAGGTTTTAGCTTTTTCAATTTTTTTTAATGAGTTTTTCATGTCTATCCAGAAGTATGTTGTAATTCGTAAGATGAATTAAAACATAACAAAATATAAAACACATAACATAACGACACGGTTAATAATACTAGTAAATAAAACAGCGACACAAAACAAACACTTAATACAGTTGTTTACGTACTTCAAAATTTGAAAAAATGTACTTCTACTGATTTATATATCTACGTTTCTTTCCGAAAAATGTTATGTATAATATGTACAATTTCAGTGAGTGAAACATGTTATTATAAAATTGTTTCCAAACAACCTCTCCTGGTAAGTACAGGTAATTAAGTGTCTTTAAAATCCTTGTTTTCCAAAAAAAATTTCATAAAGTGCCTTTTCTTAGACAGTTTTGAAGCTATGAGCCTTCAAATTTATACTAGTTGTAATAAAATAGAGTTAGCCTTCTGAGTTGGTATAGTAACAGTTGGTTGAGGTTTTGGTGTTGAAAAATATGAAATTTTGAAAATATGAAATTATATTTGGTGTTTAAAAAATAATTAGTTATTTTTAAAATATGTTCTGGAGGGAAAAGCTCAATGGGTAAATGAGTCTTGCTGCTAAAATGAAAGCATAATTAATTATATGTATTGTAATTTCTGAGAAAAGGTACATAACAGTAGCATAATTTAACATGGGCGAGTAGGTAGTTACGCAACACCCTTCGTAAATAATGATAGGTTTGCCATTACTAACACGGTCACAGCAAGGGAATGCTGGTCTGTTACTTATCCCAGCATATTGACCTTATCAGATTGGAAATATGCAGGTGTGCTTTAATTATTGACGAGAACGTTAAACATGGAGTGGAAGCTGAGTTTTAATTTGCCATTTAGTTTTTTTTCTCTTAGGAAAAGAATCCGATAAATTGCACTTAGTCCAAAAAGACATTTCCGTTGCTTCCGGAGTGACAGAATATTCTGGATGGGTAAGGTTTGGGGTAGGGAATTCTGTCAAAATCCATGAGGAAGGATTTTTGGCTGTACCAGCCTCTCCAAAACAGATGGCATGCACTTGCGTCAAGACCAGCAACAGCCCTTGACACTCAGGAAGCCTCACCAACTTCAACAGTCATCTCCTGCAGTAGACTAGACCTTTCGACCTACCCTTGCATCCCAATATCTCGAGATTTGTTGTTAGTGATGTGCAGATCCTGGACATCCATAAAGTTGTCCAGATTTAATCCACAAATCGATTTTTGTTGTACCCTAGACAACTGCAAGGTATAAACCAGCCAGAAGTGAACCCTACTGGGGACGTCATGTAGTATTATATGCTGCATTTCATTTCTTCCGAAATGCGTTTATTTCCCCCAAAATATCCTTTTTGGCTCTTATTAAAATCGTGTAATATGTCTGTCTTTCGTCATCTCACCTCCCGTATGACTGTAATTGATTAATGTTTGACTAAAAGTAAATTTTATGTTTTGGTCAATTTTTACGTGAATGGATATACTTTTCTCTCTAATAAATACCTTTCTTGGGAAGATATCCAAATAAATTACGCTTTTAAAAGCATCATGTAAACAGTCTTTATCGAGCAATATAACTTGGAAGAAATAATGCTCAACTTTACGTAATTCCTCAAATAATTATTTATAATGCAAGTTTAAAAGGACGCAGTACCCTTAGATAACCTTGAGTGTAGTCCCATGTAACCAATGATAATTTCTTACGGTCGTCCTAACCTTACTTTTAATCGGATACACACGATTTGTATATCATCGTGCTTGTTGGTTCATTTCCTTGTGAATCCAGTGGTTACTTTTCCAAACAAGTGTACAGAAATATTGTTAAGCGCAATGTTGTAATTCTTTACTATTGAGTAAATTGAAAATACAAATTTTGTTCACTTGATTTCCTTTATGCAAATATTTACTTCAAGATACTGATTGTAGTAAATGTTGTCGTTTCGTCAAACCATCTTTTGGGTAGGTCAGAACTGTTTAAAATGTATTCAATTGTCACTGATCGGAGCGATGCCTGAAGGCCTAAGATAAAAGTACTTCGGAAATAGATCGTCCAGTTTTGGTTAGAATTTACTTAGAAAGTTCTAATAAATCTTTATTCAGACCATATTCGAATAAATGCAAAGTAATGTGTTTCAAATTTGAAATTAAATAAAAACATGCATATTTCAGAGTAAAATCTCAATGAATATTTAAGACACATTTGGGAAGTAAGTTGCACGACTCAAAATAATGCAGACACTAATCCTCTTCATGCGCAAGCAACGCACGTTAATATAAACATTACGATTTCGTAAAAATCACACATTGCATACATGAATGTACATAAAAGATACTGTACTAACATACTATCAACGACTAACCAGGAGTAGCAAGAGAAACGTATCAGACTACTACAGATAAATAAATGCGTTAGGCTACTAGATTACTAAAAAATACCGGCATTATGCCAACAATAGAATGATATTTAGCAAAGGCTGCCCATAAACTTAATACTCTCAGCCCCTCGTGAATATTCATATTTACACTTGTTGCAGAGTAACGTAGACGCCTGGGGCTAAACATGTTAATAATGTAAGAACATATAATTATCAAAATAACAAACAGATAAGGAGTATCGGTGGACCCGACAGCTCCTAATGTAAGAGTTATCGCACAATTGGACGGACTACCCTTCACCTTTTTTTCCTCAAAATCATTAGACCAAGAGGATGCTATACATTGTCTCACACACATAGACAGGCATACGGATGACCTAAATTTTTTTTTTTTTTTTTTTTTTTTTTTTTTTTTTTTTTTTTTTAATTTAATTTTGATGCAAAAATCAATAGGTTTCTTCCTTCGACCAGATGAACGTATGTACAAGGTTAAGTTTCTTGAGCTTTCTATCAGGAGTTATTCATAGGACACAAAATGTATCTACCTTGTGTCGTTTCTAGTTCGTAACGTGCGTGAAACTTCGTCCGCGTTTAAAAATTTGCAATGTATAATTTAAACTAACTAATAACATAGTTTCTTTCTTTAATCTGTATCTAAATGTTTAAAAACCCAAGCTCTATGTCTTCCCTGTGTAAAAGAAGAACTATATCTTTATTTTCCAACTTCCCGATGACCTGCAACGATGTAATTCGACAAACATGTGCTTCATGCTCTCAACAGAAAAAATAAAGATGGAAATGATTCACCCATATGGGCTGGAATAGGCCAAGGCATTTTAAACTAGTTTTACCAAAGTTAACTTTTCATACTAACATACATATGTTATACGTTACATATTCTTCATCAGGCAACAGTGTAAACTCTACTAAGGCACTGGATAGACTGGAAGTTGATTAAAATCTGCTGAAAATAGACACTTTTAGACTGAAGTAGACATTTCAACAAACGTATTTATATGTTTTCTTGAATTGGACAACAATTCAAACGTTACTAGAGCATCAGGTATACCTTAGAACGGAAGAAGATTACTAGGGCCGTAAGTAGACACTTTTTGAAAAAAGCCGGTTTCTCAGACCGAGTATTTATATTTTTTATATTGTTTTATTGTGGCAACAAAGCAAACTCTACTTTGGCGTGTGGAATACAATTAACTCGATTCAGTAATACATCTTCGCGCGCTAAACTTGAAATATGAGCCAGTTGCAATTAACCTACTAGCAGTTAACACTTAAATAATAAGTCTACTTCCAATTCAAAATTATCATACGATTCCATCATATTACGTCATGGTGCTTTAACTAAGCATGGTACTACAACTGACTCAATATTCCTCCACATTTACTGTACATAATAGTCAAAGTATGACCAAAATTGTAGGACTCTAACAAATTATGGAATTTTGCAAAGAAATGTGTGTATTTTATTGGTACTTATAAAACTGTTTCACCATCAGACTTCAGACTCCAAAATATTGCTCTTTAAACTAATTATCCTGAAATGGATAAGCAGATTGGAATATCTTCCAATGGCTATAACTTATCTTCACCAATGTTTATTATGTCATTTACAGGAATATTCCTATGACGCACCTTTTATTCAATATGATACAGCGTGCCAAGGCACACGTATCTGTTAGTATTGCATATATAGTGTTTCTCTATGGGGATCCTTCTGAATTGCGGGTTCCTTTGGGGGAATTGGATGATCCTAAACCGAAAATTCTAAATTCATTGTAAAATTCTAGGACTATTTATCTCTAGAACTATCTCTATAACATATTATAATTCTACTGTATTTATTTGCTTCTTAAATAAACAATATTGAAATAAATTTGTATATTACCAAGAAAACACAACACAATTTTGATTATTTTTCAACATTTAAATAAAAGCCTATTGTATGTTTTATATTTAAAGGTATGCATATATTTTTGTATTTTTGTTTAAATCCTTACTTTATTTTAAAGAAGATTTACTAAGGAACAATTTTTTTAAGTCATAGATGTTTTATGTAGACTGATCTCTGAAAATGTTCCTAAGGGTTAAAAATCCTGTTTTTCAGGAATCATATTTAAAGATCAACTTAGGATCTATTGGGTACTGAAATAAACACTAAAAACTTATAAAACACCCCAGCTCCATAACTAGAATTTGTATGGACCTTCTTGTTCCTGATAATATTCTATGACTTTTTCAATGTGTGGCATTTCATTATATTTTTAGATATTCTCTATTGCTTTACCTATTTTTAATCTTTAGTTCATCAGCTTTTTCAAATGAATTGCAGTTGTTGCCTGGAGATATTCCTAACTTTTGTTTTAAAAAGCATATTTAGTTACATTAATGTTGTTAAATGTTGACACTGCTTGTAAACATAGGGTAATTTTCATTACGAGGACACTTTTAGTAATCAGTATATTTGATCATTATTCAGATATTCAGTCGGATTATGTGTCCCTCCAATAAAATACTTTATAAGGATATCAGAGAGAGCCTTATCAAAAACTCTAAATAAAACATCGCAGCTGCCAACCTAACAAATCTAAATCCTGCTTATGTCTTTACAACAGGTGTGCTGTATGCAGTTACGTTGTGTTTGCTTATGCATATAAAATAAAAACTACTCATCAGAAATTGACCATTTTTTCTTCATGTAAAGCTAAAGATGCATCAACAAAAATGTAATAACTCAATATTGATTCTTATCCCAACGATTACCCGATTCCTTAATAAAAAGGCCTAAACTTTATGCATACATGGCCTATGACTACTCAAACTACAGCACGTACGAGATTTAAATTTGGCATTAATTTATTAATTTTTATAGATTTTCATCAAATTTGTAGACGTAGGCTACTAATCTAAAAATAAAGGGGGTTCCATTTAAATAAATGAAATTTATGAGTCTGCATGACAACCCTTGTCATGGGGATAACAATACAAAGTACCACAACTTGTCACTTCGCATCAGCCGTACTCAACTAACTCACCGCTGAACGATGGAGGATTTGTCTCGATTTTACTGTTCCGAGAGTATGTAACTAATTCAAATTGGTTAATCATAAGACAATTTTGTGTAATTCAGTTCCTAAACCTTAAAGGTTATGATGATATGGACAGAATGATTTAACATTAAGTTTGTTATCTAAAATATAAGCTTGTCAGAGGATTATAGTACTTCAGGATTATAAACGGTTCAGTGGGGCTCGGACCCCCCAAGCTTCCTGGTGAACATGCTCATTGTCCCCTACTAGACGAAGATGCGGAAGAATCCAGCAGAGTTTCACTGACATTCCCCCAGAAGTCAGTCCACTCGTCGCGCCAGTAAGAGAATTTGACCTTTCCACAGTCTGTCTAGAGTTTTTGCGGCGACTTCTTTTTATGAAACAATAACACGATCTGAAGACATGTGGAACGGTGGGGATTGATTCTCAGTAAGAAATTGTCTTTCTCAGAAGAACGTGACAATTATGTTAAACAATTATTACTTCGTAACGAGGTTACTTTTAATTTAGTTTGTTGATTTAATTGGCCAGATAAACCGATAAAATCTAAGCATATGAACTACACAATAATATGCTGTTTATTTTTTAAGCTATTTCTAACTGAACAAGTGAAATGGACTGTCAAACTGATACTTAAACGCCATTTCTCAAGAAAGGTTGCAAGTTCCTCTATACTCTGTAACACGAATCACATACCTCTTGAAAACTGGCTGTTCTCACAGTCAAAGGGAAATAGAGACGGCCTCATTTTCCAGCAGAATGGTGGACAATCATTTCAGTACAAAATAGAGAACTTGTGAATTAGATTTCCCAACTACAGATCGGAACCTGATGACCCGGATTTGCATCACCGGCCACCAAGGTCACCGCATATGATAGTGTGCAACTTTTTTTCTTGTGAAGATATAGACTTCGTTTATGTGCCTCCGCTTTTAGCTCTAATGGTAAAACTGAGTGAATGCATTACAACGGCCGTAGATGCAGTGAATTAACTTTCTCACTGAGTTGGGGATAGGTTTCCCCATCGATTTGGCATAGCTGTACTGACTGTGCCTCCAAATTGAGACATATTAATCCCCTTTCGCGCCTCAAGGGATGAAAAGAGTAAAGATGATTAGTATCCATGTATATCTGAAGTAAATTACTTCTCATTTCGACTTACTTAGGGTCAAAGGTAACATTCCCAGCTTCTTTTCTGATTCTGCACTTCTTCTCCAAAATGATATGTCGAAATGGTAATGAATCAGAGTGTTGAACCTATGAAACATCTGATCCATCCCATAACATTCGAAGAGCACCTGGCATGATTCGTTATTGAGGAAATTATTAAATATCCTAATGTATCATTTGATATAGAATGTCAGATTTAGGGCTAATCATACTTAAAACAACTGCTTCAGCGTGGTGGTCTGATATCTCCGTGATGATCTAAAGGAGTTTGGTGATACATTAGTAAAGACAATGTCAATGGACATGATTACGGACTATGGAGGCGTCAAGGCTGTCAAGCTTCCTAATCCAGTTCCTGGTGCCTGGAATCTAGTTTCTCGCTCTTTCTGGAGGAACACTTTTTGGTTGTTTGGAGGTCTCTGAGGCGTTGTGCTGTTTTAGCATAGCACTTTTCCTGTTGCATTTGCGTGCCCTTCAATTATGTTACGGTATTTCTTGCAGTAAACAGGTTTCACAACTTTTTTAGAACTGGCTTTACTGATTTTATTATTTTTTTTGAAAGCGTACATAACTTCACAACAATTAACATCTGTGTTTAAGTTTATTTTTAACGATGGAATGATTATGAAGGAAACAGGATTGTTCCGGACATTTGCCATATCCGGACCCAAGAAAGGGTCTCACAGAAAAGTCAAAAATTGCGCACCATTGTTGGTCCGAAGACCATCATATGAATTGAGATGAAGCCAACATAATATATCGGGAGCCACATTTCTTTAAAAGGAAATTAGTAGAGGCAACGTACATTAAATTGGCAGAGCAACCAATCAGTCGAGATTAGGCCGCTTTTGTTGCTAATTCTAAAAAAAAATTAACTAAAAAGAAAACCAAAAGTACCAAAAAGATTGGATATTTGTAATAAGCCAATGCAGGGTCAAAGTATGGTTTTAAGAAATCCATCAGCTTGTAAAAAAATAATTAAAAAGGCCCATTGCTGTCCCCCTTGCCACCATCTTCTTTCTGACGTGACAATTGTCATTTGCTATTGGCCTCTGGTCAGTCTTAAGTGGTTGGTCGACGAATGCAGACGCATTATGACCTGTATGTAAAGTTCAGTTTCAATAGTTAGTGTAGAGTTTAGTTTTTTTATTAAATGCGTGTTAAATGCGTGAAGTTGACACACAACATGGTTGTGATTCCTGACTTAGGCGTGTCACAACGCTCTGATATGATTTTTTTTATTTTAAACTAGTATGAACCTGCGTAACCTTGTAATCATGCGTTAGGTTAGTTATTTACCTGAAGAAGAGATCAGATTGCAGATCTCGAAACGCAGTGTTACTGATTGTTCTGTATCACTGAACGGTGTTAAATAAACTTAATATTAGTAGGCTATGTGTTATAGCAATAATTTTAATTTTTCACATTCATAATTTTCCAAAATATAAATGTTTACACCTTGATTGCTATTTTTAAATCAATCAAAACTACTCTCAAAAATTACTACTAGATGTATAGCAAATATACATATGTGTATAATACCTTTAACATTTTGTTCTATTAATTTCAGTGTCACTACTTGAATACTGTTTTGCAAAAAACAAGGCTAAAGTTTAATTGAATTAGTAAATTGACGAGAAAGCTGCTATATTTAGTATTTTAATACGCCATAGAGGGATCAGCATGATGTAATTTCCTGCAATGATTGTAAAAACTCGTGTTTTTAAGTATTTTTAACGTGTAACATATTTCAATAGTTTGGTTAGTGCTTACTGTGAAAATGTGTTACACTGAGACAAACTTGTATTGTTTGTAAATTTCACCAACTTGTTGTAGACCGCCATCCCAACTGGAGGGCACAATCACCCTTGACGGTGAGCCACGGGACCTCAGCAAGCTGCGACAACAGTTGTGTTACATCACACAGGAGTTCTCCATGCTGGAGTACCTGTCAGTGAGGGAGACGATGCACATCGCGGCCAACCTCAAGCTGGGGCCAACTGTTGGAAATGAGAAGAAAAATATAGTGGTACGTTAATCATTGTACATTGATCATTGCTTTGCGATTCCACTTGCTAAAATCATGGACTACATTTGCTTTTTGCCTAAATTATAGTCACGGAACGAATGGTTTGTTGAATCATGCTAAGGCCCAGTCCCTCCGTTTTGTTCCTTCAGCTATTTTAAATGTCCCACAATGTCTAAGGAAACCAAATTCAATACCTCATGTAAACATTCACAATTGTATACATTAAGAAAAATCCACAATAAATTATTTGGTTTGTCTTGTTGCCACGATGTTGAAATAAGAAGTGTTGTTATTATCAAGCTTGCTCAAGATGTAACTCTAAAAATTTAAACCAATTGGAATTAGTGGTTAAATTATGATTGTGCTGTCACAAAACAATGTTTTTTACAGAACAGTTGATTACATTGAACATGCTCTTCCAATTAATATTTCGCAACTTAAGGGTCCAAGATGGGACTTTTAACCGCTTTAGAGACCAGTGGGGCGTAGTCCGGTGGGATTTTCAAAATAAAAATTGGCCTATATTCATCCCAGGGACCCTAAGAATGTCCATGTAAAATGTCAATACAATCGGTGAAATAGTTGTTTGTTATGCGTGAAAGCTAAACACACTCCGTGAACTTGAAAGCTTGGTTACTTCAAAGGATACCGGCATGGATAATATTCCTCTTTCTATCCTTCGCTATTGCCATTTTCTTCTTGCCGAACCGTTGGAGGCGCTTTTCAATGATTCTCTCAAACAAGACATCTTTCCCAGTGTAATGAAACAGGGATATATCATTCCACTTCATAAATCGGATGACCGTAGTAACATAAAGAACTACCGTCCAATAACCATCCTTCATGCCATCGAGAAATTATTTGAAGAAATTTTTGTGGACATGCTTAATCATTTCTGTTCTAAAACTATCCTATCCACCCGTCTCAGCATGGTTTTGTATGTAGGAAGTCAACAGTGTCGAACCTCCTTCTCATTCAAGAGTACGTGTCCCAAGAACGACCAAGTAGACGCAATTTATATTGATATGGCGAAGGCTTTCGGTAAGGTCAACCATTCAATTCTAGCATCAAAGTTGAAGGGTTACGGAGTGGCTGATCCTCTATTGTCTTGGTGACGTAGGTTTTAGTGTGCACGTAGGACACATATGTAACCAAGCAAATAAGATGCTGGGGTTTGTATCACGTTTTTCTAGAGGCATTAGCAGTCCTGCAGCTCTTCGCTCTTTGTACCGCTCCTTCATGAGACAGCTTCTGGAATACGCCAGCAGTGTGTAGTCCCCCTACACTATTTATGCAAGGATGAGGCTGGAGGATCTGCAATGACGCTTTGTTCGCTTGGTTGGGATGCGGCTAGGATATGACTTCCTGGAGTTCCCAGTGGAATCTTGTACAGTGAACTGAATCTTCCATCCCTTAACTTGCGTCGTGATTTGGCTGATGCCATACTTCTACTAAAGATCATTAACGGTCGGATGCAGTGCCCGGAGGAACTCCTAGCTGAATAAATTTCAGGATTCCATCCAACACCAGATCCCGAGACCTGCTAAGTCGCAGACACCGCACAACGAACTTCGACTTCTACAGTCCTCTAGCAAGGTTCATTCGCCCTGGAAATCGCATGGCTTCTGAATGTGACTTGTTCAGCAACAGCATCCCTCAGATTCGCAGGCGTGCATTTGATATGCTCCCCACTGGTGCCTGAAGTGTGTAGGGAACTTATAAGCGTGTCCTGCAGCATTCCTCTATTTCTTGTTCATGTTTTCTTGTTATATTAATTTTGTTTCTGGTTGCTTTTATCTTGTTCCTTGTTGTATTTATTGAACTTACATTAAGTAATGGTTTTCCCCCCTCAGTATGTCTGTTGTTGTAGTCAATGAATCACTTGTTATGGCTTTCAAATTTGTATCTCTTATTCCTTTTAGAATCTATTGATCTAAGTATTTATCCTTAGAGTAATTATATCTTGTGCTTGTATTATTGTGTGTTATTTTTATCTTTCTGTTATTTTATAAATTAATCTAATGAGTTATCAAGTACCAACTACGGCTGCAATATTCTAAATGTCCATCTTGTTATTATTGTTTATTTAGTCAACGGCTGTGTGCCGTTGACTAAATAAATAAAGCATTCTTATGAGAATCAACAACCCATTTACAGGGGTTGAAAATGGGTTTGTAACGGATTAGATTACAAAGGCCGGAAGTAGACGTTTTTGACCGAAGTAAGTTTCTGAGACGTATATTCTTGATAATGGCAACAAGGTAAAATGTGGCACCGTAAATACATGAAACCGAAAATGAAGTAAAACGGGTGGAATAGACTATGTTTGACTGTAGTATGTATCATAAGTGCTTTCACTAAAAACAGTCTTCGATTTTGAAAATGTCACGCAAATTCGTGAGTAACTGCTAGTTAACCTTTAGCACTGGTTAATTTAATATCAAAACAACTGAGAAGTGCAATCTTTTTGCTCGGCATTTTTATTCTGTGTTTTGCGACACTGACATCGCTGTGCCTCACTTCGACTTTGGATAGAATGATTCACTCTCTTCAATAGTGCTATCCGCTACCGATGTCCAAGCTAAGCTCGAGGTTCTTGATCCGTTTAAGAGTGCTGGCCCTGATGGCATTCCCCCTTGTGTACTGAGATTTTGTGCTCCTGTTCTTGCCTCACATTTGGCGGTATTGTTTAATCTGCTACTGGCCTCTGGAATTTTTCCCTCAGTGCTGAGGCGGGGATTCGTGGTCCCAATCTTCAAGTCAGGAGACCGTTGCAACATAACTAACTTTAGACCTATTGTTATTCAGTCTGCTCTGGCGAAAGTCTTTGAGGCACTGGTCCTGGACCATCTTTACTTCTATCTAAGAAAGTTTATATCCGATAGTCAGCATGGTTTTCTTCGCAATCGATCTACAATCACTAACTTGCTGGTCTTTCAGTAGTATGTTATGGCTGCCTTTGTTGACTCATGTCAGGTGAATTGTATCTACTTGGATTGCTCTAAGGCATTTGACAGGGTACACCACGGACTGTTGATTGCGAGGCTTTCTGGTTATGGGGTTGGTGGGCCGTTGTTGAGGTGGTTGGCTAGTTGCCTTGGGGACCGCAAACTCATGATTAAATGTGGGGGTGCTCTGTCAGCACCCTTCTGTGCTTCCTCTGGGGTTCCCCAGGGTTCACACCTGGGTCCATTACTGTTCAACATCTTCATAAATGATATTACTTGTGAACTTCCGGTCAATTGTCTGCTGTTTGCTGACGATCTAAAGATTTACACCAGGGTTCACTCTACGTTCGATCAGCAAGTTCTCCAGCGGTCCCTCACCAGGATCGAAACGTGGTGTGCTGCCAATGCTATGGAGCTGAATGTCTCCAAGTGTGAAGTGGTGTCTTTTTCTCGTAGTCGATTTCCATATATCTTTGACTACCGCATCAATGGATTGTTGCTGAGAAGAGTGAACAGTGTTAAGGACCTTGGAGTTGTTTTCACCTCTACACTTGACCCTTTGGAGCATATTGATGGTGTTGTATCAAGAGCGTACAACATTAACACACAACTCTTGGGATTCATCATGAGATCGACTAGGAGCTTCAGGTCACCCCAGTCGCTCCTGATCCTCTACAAGACTCTCGTTCGCCCGGTCCTTGAGTATGGTTCAGTGATCTGGTCCCCTCATCTTATTACCCATATTGACTACTTGTACCGAGTTCAGCTTCGTTTTTTGAGGGTGTTGGGCGTTCGAATGGGCTACGGCTACCTGACGACTTCAATTGAAGAATTGGAGCTGAGATTCAACCTGCATCCTCTTCACACTAGACGTCAATTGCAAGATCTTCAGCTTCTTTACAAGTTGGTTAATGGCAAGTTGGATTGTCCTGACCTCCTTCGTCAAGTAAACTTCTACATTCTAGAGGAACTAGATCAAAGGCAGTGTTTGGAAGAGTATACCGGCCAACTAGTTATGCTAGCAACTGTGGTTTGGCGAGGATGCAGCGTACTTGGGGATTGGTTTGCGATGGGGTGGATTTCTTCCAGGGCTCTTGGTTGTCCTTTAAGTGGAGGTGCTCCAGGGTGTTGTCATGAGTTCATCAGTGCATGTGCTTGTTATTATTGTTATGTTGTTTTTCTTCAATTTATAGTTTGTTTTACCTCGTAATGTATAATTGTATATTATTTCCCTACATATTATAGTTCTGTTAAATATTGATATTTGTTATTGATTTGTTACATTCTTGCTATGAATGTTAAATGATTTTTGGTGTCAAACTATTGTTGTTACTGCTTTGCCTTATGATTATCTGTTATGCTGATTGCTGTGTTGTTGTTTTGTGTACAATGTGATATTCTATTTTTCTAGCTTTAATTTAATATAGTCATCTTAGAAGTCTGTAATCTTGTAATTATGTTAAATGGCGTTGTACCGTTGGAAGTAATAAATAAATAAAAACTGACAGAAAATAATCATTATTTTCTATTAAAACCTTCAAAATTTCATTGTTCTTATTATTTATGACCTATCGTATTCTATGGTAAAATTAAACTTTATTGAGTGTATATTAAAATATTCTTAAATATAATGCAAATTTAGAAATAAATTTTCAATTCACGTTCTAGAAATTAATTATAATTAGCTAACTTTTAACATGATAAGTTATTTATTGATTATAATCCAAAAGTGTGTTAATTTTCTACATAATGTAGTCAAATTAACCTGCTGCAATGGTTGGTTTATTGTAAGATAGATGATGTAGCCTCGACGCTTGGACTAGTGGGGGTCATGGATTCACGAGTACATACTCTCTCTGGCGGAGAGAAGAAGAGGCTCGCCATTGGTCTAGAGCTAGTCTCCAATCCTCCAATCATGTTCTGCGATGAGCCAACAAGGTTAGTTCAATGCTTATTTTACCCATAGTAGAATTTTACAATTACAATTCTCTCACCCAAGCTTCTTTGGTATCTGGGTAATGTATCACAATAACTATACCAACACTAAGGAGAGGTTGCTAGATATCATATGCAATGTCCTGTTAAGATGAATGTCAACATCACTGTTATTTAAACAGATGTTTTATCTCTAGCAAAAAAAAATAAAGTCAGAGGAGGTGTAAAAAGTAAATTGGTCACTCTTGAAGATATTAGACCTATCTTTAACCTTGCTTGTTGTCTTTAGGAGATTTGTTTTTAAAGATGGTCTAAAGTGACTCCTAAGTATTTTATTTAGATCATATAATCAATTTAGATTATTTTTTTGTAGTTAGCCATCCTTTTATCATGGTGGAAGCAGAAAGTCTACATTAATTTCTTGAGGAATTGGGTTTAAACTACCATAAAACAATGTTATCATGGATGACAGTTTATAAAAAAAACTATCATGCTCACCATATCAGGTACCTCGAGCAAAGGGTCTTCATCAACAGATCATCTAAACTTCATAACCTCAGTCATATCAGTAACGACCCTGCAGTTCAGTATTGACTACTAAAACTGAAGGAGAATGTCGCTAAAACTGGTTAGTATAATTCCAGAACTAGCTGGTTCAGGTTGCTTTAAACAGTTCTATGATGGTATGTTCTGCAACATAATTAGTTCTTTACTGTGTGGTTCTATTTGACCTCTTCTCTCCGATCAGAACACATTGCACAGTCCAGACAAATTGAATTGAGGAAAATACTTTTACTTGACAAAATTATTAAGGTTGTTAAAAGTCTCTAATGGTACCTGAAACATTTTCTTTTCATGAAAATCACTATCTACGCCTGATCAGCACCATTGAAAGAAGGAAATTGAAATGATTCAACATACAATAAATACAAACTATCCTTATTTAAAAAAATAAAATCTTACTAAATAAATACATTTCTAAAATATCATTACTTTTACGAAATATAAGTGTGTCATTAGTACTTGCAATACATGTACATTTATTTTATATATAATATAATGTATTATATTTTAAGTTGACTTTAGTCACACTCGTAGAACAGGTCAACGGAAATCAAAAAGACTGGATTTACGTAAGACTGGTATCAAACAATTTAGAATTGGTACCCTTGAATTAGATTATCATATTACTGATTTTATTTTACCAGTCAAAATATGTCATTTTAATTCAAATATTTCTATGTCAGATATTTCAAAAATTACATTACATTAGAAACCAGCCAAAGCTTGCCTGAAAAACTGTCAATTTTTTTATTACTTAAAAGTACTGATAATATTTATAATCACTCCAAAATACTCCTATGACATTAGTATAATAGTCACAAGTACTTTCAGATTGTACACACTAGATATTGTTCTGTAATAATTCTCTGAACTGAACTGATTAATTGTTAACAATATTTGATAAGAGCACAAACTTGGTTTGGGAGTGTGACAAGTGTAAGAATTCAAACATGTTTTGACACAACCATTTGTGTTTTCACTGTGAGATTGTATCACTACATGACTCTCAAACAGAGCTAGCAGAGGAAATTGTTAGAAATTTGTGACATCACTAATAAGGATGGTAAACTTGAAATAGAATCCAAAGCACGATTAACTTTGCCTGAGGAAATATACTTTGCCCTTACACACAGTTAAGAACTATTGTATTTTATAAAACTTGATGCACTGCACTTTTAGTTAAAAATCACCAAATCACTGTCTATATTTAACTAAATGAATTCCATCATCTTGAAAAAATTGCTACAAAATCTATAATCTATTTGACAAGTATTTTTCCCTTTTTAAAAACAAAGAGCTAAATAATTATTTCGAAATATCTGTTATTTTTATTTATTATAGCAGTTAAGAGGGGTATAGCATTATAAATTATTCTGAAACAAGAAACCTTATCAATACAATTAAATCCATAAGATTGTTCCTCGAACAGAAAACAAGGAAAACCAAACTCAACCAACCTAACATGCGAATGTTGAGTTAAGCTCCAGTTCACCTTCGTCTTACGTGCAGCATCAGAAATCTAATGCTGAAGCAGACTTGACTCCTGAAATCCGAAGTCATGTTCGTCTGAAGGGATCCAAAAATAGTCAGCGACAAAGAACGAAGAGGCTCAAAATGAACCCCCTGTATTGTTTTAACATAAGAGACACACAGATTACAAAAGATTAGTGCAATCTAGGTGAAGAGGCATTCTCATTGTCTCATCAGGTGCACAACGATGTTGACTGACACGATTCCAAAGCACAGTGGAGCAACTGAGTCTTTTACATAACACAGCAATGGTGGGAAAGCTGATTCAATGCGTATGTTGAGTTTAGCTCCAGTTCCTGTTATGTTCAGCATTTGAAATCTGATGCTGTTGTAGACTCCTGAAACCTAATCCTAACATAACATAAACAAACAAGCGCCTGGAAAAAATTGATAATATTGCAAGTAAATCATTGACACCTAAAGACAGATTCCAATTGCACATTTCAATGCAGGTTACTATGTGAGAATCTTCAATGTACTGTGAAATTGCCACAGTTACAATTGATTATAACTGTGGCAATTTCACAGTACATTGAAGATATATAAATCCCATTGAACACAGCACCTGTGATTTAAATTTAAAGTAATTTGATTTCTAGATTAGATAATCTAAGTGTTATTAATAGTACATACTACAAAATACTTCCTAAAAATACATGAATAATATAGAAACCATATTACCTTTGAGTAATTAGTTTATTTTTGTGATAAATGCAGGTAAAGCCAGTTATTATTAGAGAGACAAAATCTGATGTAATTTCAAATCTAATAATAAGCCTCCAATCAGCTGTATTTAAAATCAATTAAGGTCACAACAAGGGTATATCAAGTGAACATAATAGTAGTTTTCATCACTAATAGTAAAAAAATTTAATACTATCAAGTTTACATATCAAAAACAGCTGTGCTTTGTCCATTTACTTCTGCTGAAAGAATAATCAAGTTTAATGTTAGCGTACTTAAAATAAAAACTTGAATTGCGCACCAACAGATTTTCAGATCTCTCTTATAAACATAGACTACAATATGTAGTCTCTTGTTATAAAGTAATGAATGAAAAACAATCACTGTACAGACCAATAAATTTAAGTATTAAAAACAGGTGCTATTTGTACAGTATGATAAAAATATCTGTTTTCCAACACTATCAAAGACGTGTATGGAGAAATGTAGCAAGTACCTTCTCTCAATTAGATATTGAAGTTGATAAATGCTGAGCTCACAATTAATGTTACAATTACAATTAATTATTTTGTGTGTTTTCTAGGTGTATTTTAGTTTTGAGATGGTGACCTTTGGTTGCACAAATTGTGTTCACTTTGTCTCAACAGTTGGTTGAAGTGTTTCTATAATTAAACAATATCTAGTATTTTTATTTAATCAGCTTTAAACAACTTCACCTGGCATATGCTGTAATTAAAACAATAAATTAGTGTAGTTTACCAAACATAATTGTGGCATACACAAAATGTTATATTTGAAGAAAATGTCACACTACTATAAAACAAACATTTATCAGAATTTTATTTCTATGTTGTATTTCTTGCAAACTAGTTCTTTCAGGAAAAACAGAATTCAAATTCAAACATACTCATTATGTATTACATAAACAATCTATAAATATATGAAAAACATTCTTTTACTTAGAAGTTAGAATAAACAACACTATAAAGTAATGAACCCGTTTACATAAAGAGAAATTGAATTTCGTATATAACACTTATAGTTTTCAAAACATCCAACATTACATTATTAAATACTTGTTTTACCTCTTCTATATCTTTATGAGCAATTTAAGTATGATTACCAACAAACATCTAATAATAAATATCCATTTCCAATAATCATTGACAAGAATGTAGCTAGGAAAAATTTGAAGGGTCCAGACAACTGATATTTCCCCATAATGGACAGAGAGTAAGGCCCCATTTTGTTTCTTAAAAGTTCTTGACCGGTTTTTTTTCTTGAAAACCCTCGCTGGCTACGTCCTTGCATTATGAGTAGAAGAGTAGGACAATAATTGGGACTGAAATCAAGCCCAGACCATTACAAATAAATTATTATATTTTAATATGATGCAGATGTTTAATTGAAAGAAATTTGACATAAAATTAAAGAAGAGATTCAAGAGATCAAAATGAACTAATGAAGACAATTTTGATATTTTGATTGTAACATCTCCGATTCCCCTAAGTGCACTTTTTTATCCACTAGAGGAATTGTTTTAATAAAAACCGTGTTATTCATTCACTTTTGTCATCTTTAATGTATACACATGACATTATAAATAAACCATAGACCAAAATTAAACATGTGCACCACCTTAATGAAAACAATACCATTTTGGTTAAACCAACTGAATATATTAATCTCTGTTGCAGTGGACTGGACAGTGTCTCATCACTTCAAGTGATGACTCGTCTTCAAAATCTTGCTCATGATGCCGGTCGCACCATCATCGTAGTGATTCACTCGCCCAGTTCTCGTCTGCTGGAGCTAGTTGACGATCTTCTCCTGCTTGCTAAGGGGCAATGTATCTACAATGGCACCCTTCAAGATCTTCTACCCACATTCGAGTCCATCGGCATACAGTGTCCCCAATACTACAACAGAGCCGACTTCGGTAAACAATATACCCTAATGAATACTTTTATTAAATAAGTCTTCACAGTACACCATAAAAACCGAATTTAAAAATCAACTGATACAATATGTTGTTCATAGAAGTGAACGTAGAAACAACTGTTCAGAAGTGATAACAATGAGTAAGTAATTTGAGCTGCTAGTTACAACAATAAGCTGATTATTAATTGGCAGTTTTAAACGACATTAATAACTCAATTAGTTCATTTAAGTGATGGATGGCACTCAGTAAAACCTCAACAATGTTGTTCTGTATGCAAAGGGCTGTTTCCCGCCACATTGAATAGTTGTTCAAGGTTGCCAATGTGGGTTTTGTACTAAACAAATCATAACACACAATGCAGACTGCTGCTCACAATATTGTTCTGGTAAAATCTCAATGTCAGAAAAGTTCAAACATTGTTTTAGAGACCCATTAGATTAAAATTACTGGCATTAAAACCAGACACAAGAATATTATTGGAGATAAAAATGTCAATTTTACAGTAGGTACTTGAATTATGACTTCAGAGAATGACAACTTTTAATTATTTATTATTTAAAATGGTGCAGTTGGAGTTCATTTGGGTTAATTAAGAAGATTTTGTAGACCCAGATCTTTTTCTAGAAAAACTTTTGGTTTTTCCATGATGAATTATAGGCATTTTAAGTAATATTTAAGTGGGTCTTATAATCACGCTTACAAAAAATGGCTGAAGAGAGAAGTATGACACTTGTATAGTATGTACTATTTATACCAATAATTAAAGGGAGTGACAGGTTTTTTTATTTACAAAATTTTCAACTTTCTTATATACTTTTTTTTAACTTTTTAGTTTTTTTTAATGGATTTTGTTTAAAATATTATTTTCTTAAGTTGCATTCTTTATTATTTATAAGTTTAATTTTTTTACTGTATGTTAGTTATTGCATACATAAATTTCTCATTTAGAGAAATAACTTTGTTTTAAATCCTAAACACAATAAGTCACACATTGGCTGTTGTGTACAGCTCTGGAAGTGGCTTGTAAGGAGAGAGGGGACCACATCCAAGAACTAGTGACTATGGCCAACGAGAAACATCATAAGCGAACTGGCAACTTTTACATCGATAAGCCACCTGCTGCAAACCATGGTAAGTGCATGTAGGGTAAGGCTGTGTTCCAATACTGATTTTGACTATGTGAAACAACAATCCATTAACAAACTTATATGGCCAGATTATCGTATGGTCAGTGTGGGTTGTGTAGAAGGAAACCAAATTGCAACTGCTGGCAGCTCTTTGGAAAGTTATATTTATGTTAAGGTGAAGTTTCCTTGCAAAATAATAATGCTGAGCAACGTCAAGCATAGGATCAAGCAACGTTGAGCATGGCTGCTGCTTGGATGGGTGACCGCTGAGCGATCCTGTCCTTGCAAGCAGCCCGCCTGTGCGGCCATTGATGGTGGTTCGGAGGTTACCTTTAAGCCGTTGGTCCCCAAATTAAGTGTTAGAGAGGGCTGTAACTTCACCTGGTAAAATGAGACATCTTATTTTACTTTACTTTAATTTTAATAACGTATTTGTAGTGATATGCTGTTCATACAGATTGGGGACTATGGAACAAGTAGCCTGTCTTATTAATTACTAAAATATTGTTACAAACTGAGGAACATATTTAGTATAAACGATTTGTTAATCTTCCAACAACGGTGTATAATTATAAGAGCATGCTCAGTTTCTCCACATAAAAAGAGGAAAACGCATACTATGCAATCGCAATATTCTGGAAAGGCCAGTGTGTTGGTTATCTGTCAAGTAATAAGGGCTGAATTATTGCAGAAGACTGAATTATTTCAAGGTTTTAGCTTGTGCAGAAACCTATCAATAAGAGAGAGAGAGAGAGAGAGAGAGAGAGAGAGAGAGAGAGAGAGAGAGAGAGATTAATGATTAAGATAAAATAACACCTAGTAAATATAGTCTGTAATGTTCTGCTTGCAGTATTTTCTCTGACAAGTGGAAAAGATGAGATCGCCGCTATAGCCATCAAAGAGGAAGGTAGCATATCAAAGTCGGAACTAAGCTTAGTACATAGAGATCAAGAAGTACATCACACAAAGAGAGGCTCTTATGGAGCTCCCAGATTGACCCAGTTCTGTATACTGCTCAAGCGAGCCACAATCTGCAACATCCGAGACTTGGTATGATATCAGCTTTATCTGATTTTTAGGCTATACAATTATATTTATTTTCATAACAAAACAAAATATATTGTACCGTTATTGTAGTACATATATTGAATTTGTATGGAGCTAATACTTTATAAATTAGAACAACTTTTCGGAAATACTTGATTTATTCCGAAATTTAAGTTCACCAAAAAGTTAACAAAGTTTACAAACTTGTGATTCGATTTTCTTCAAAATGTCACTCAATCGAACAAATCTAATTAAGAGTTTGATAAAAAGGAATTAAAATTTAAATTAAACTAAAAATGTATACTTCTCAAAAAATGGTTTAAATTAACAAAACAAAATAAAAAATTCTCTTCTCAAAATACTCAAAATTAATATAACACAAAACTTGATATTTACTTTATCACCCAAAATTTAATTCACAATACTTCAAATAAATTGAATTAAATTTTCAGACTCTGAAATATGGGAAACTTTAGAAATTTTAATTACAGTATTATAAAAATAAAAGATATTAACTATACGCTGGTACGGGACTTACTACTTTGAAGATTACGGAGGCAGATCGGAAACTAAAACACACTAAAGAAATTAAATACTTGAAATTGAATTTACACGCGATAAAATAATTACTCTAAATCCCAACTATAGGGTTAGAGAAAGAACTTCAGCTTCTTAACTGGACTGGTACACCTTCTCGTGGAAACTCCAAGACTCGACTGACTCCCTCTCTCTCTCCAGCGAGCCGGGTCGGAACGCATCACCGTAGCTCGATCAGCTGATTGACCGGTCTAACTGAACAAACAATGTCCACGCACCGCGTCTAGTTAACAAGAGCCTACTTCCTACCGCGATTCAGCATAAATAATTAGAACTATGGTACAATATATCAAACATATGTCTCTTGCCACATATGTTTTTTGAATAATTTACTTAGAAAAGTATTCAGTTACTTGAAAGTTATTTAAATTTAAAACAAAAGTTTGGTATATATTAAGAAATAGGCAATACACTATGAAAAGTTAAATTGAATAAACATATTTAAACCAAAAGAAATAAAAAGAATATAATTTAAACCTTCACTTTGATGCGATGCAATATTTCCCAAATTCCAATAGTGACTTAACCGATTCCAATGTCACTTAAGAATAATGTTAAACTATAAACCATCTTTCTTCATTATTTTGGGTCACGAAATTTGAAAACTGTGAGATATACTGCTTATATACATCCAAATGTATTTGGAGTTTTGATTTTTATTCTATCAATAGATTATTTCAAGTCTGATATTCTTTGTTGAATAAATAGCAGTAATACCAATAAACTTCATATTATAAAATATTAGTTAAACCTCTCTTTGCACCTGAAAACACTGTTTTATTAAATAAACTGCATCTTGTTTATTACATTACACACTTACTTTTATCTAATACATACATTTATATCAGAAAAAGCTATTGAAAATTAAAAAATTTAATAAATCAAATATCCTTGTAGAGTGTGTTCAAAAAATGTTGGTCAATACAGCATTGTAACAATAACAGTTTAAGAATTTTGTGTGGACATTGAAGACTTGGATCTGTAATAGTTGCCCTTCTCTTGATATTTTTATAGAACATGCAACTGAAACACAACAATCTGCAAAAAAACCAAAAAAGTAACATTATTACAACAAATCCATTTTCTGCATCAGCAACAGAAGAAAATGAAGTATAAAGCGAAGTAATATGTGAAAACTCTCCAAAAAACATAAGCCTAAGCAATAAGAATAAAATATTAACATTTGCTGATAGTCATGGCAAAGATTTCGTATGACACTTAAACAGTCTTCAATAATCTCATGAAGCTATAGGTTTTATTGGACTTGGAGGACAAGTCAAATAAGTATAAAAATCAAAGGAGAAAACTCACACCAAAAGACACATTAGTGATACTGTGCAATACCAGCCACGCAGCATAAAATAATTCTTAGTAATTAATGGCTAGTATATGTGTAACAAAAGAACACACTAATATTATTAATGGTACTTTCCCAACTAGACATGACTTTTAGTTTCATGGACTTGTATAAAGAAGGGAATAGAAAAGACTAATGTACTTCTCCAAGGGTTGTGTAAATAACATGTATACTCAAGTTATTGAAGACTATTTCACACAAGTCAAGGACTTCATTTCGACGGATTTGATAAACAGTGACTGGCGAGTGTAATACTAAAAGCAGTTGATGATGCCTAGAGACTATACACTCAATTTCAGGACTTGCAACTGAAGAAAATCAAGTTTAGCTGTTGTTCCCATACTGTACTGAATACACAACTGTTTTAGAATGAAATTGAGATAAATATACCTCCATTTTATCCTTTTATCCTTATGGCTGTAGTTCAAGCTGCTTTGCACAACTACACACTGAGTACATTTTTTCACAACTCAATCATTAAAACTGGCTCATAAATGAAGGGGAACAATTGCCTAAGCGACTTATAGATAGAGATAGCCAAACACCTGCTCACCATTTCACAGCATCATACCAATGACTTTTTAAATATGTTCATGATCATGGCAAAGGTATTGTATAAATACAATACCTAGAGATAGCTGTAAAATTGCGACAAGTTACTTGATGGCACAACATGTAGTGTGGCGTATACATAGATGTACAATTTAAAGATTACCAGGAAAGCAACTCAATAATTCATTGGTTGTAATCATACAACTGGAAACTAGTTAGTTAATTACTATAAAAATTGGGATGTAATTGCCTATGAAATAACAATAATTAGTTTTATTAATACAAATGTTTTAAATTACAGAAAATTGCCTTCTTAAAACTAACATCGACCTGTTTGGTGGCTCTGCTGATAGGTGCAGTATACTATAATTTTGGACAGGATGGTTCCAAGCTTCCAAGTAACTTTTCCTGTTTATTTTTCATCGTCATTTACCATTTCTATGCAGTATCGTTGGTTAATATACTGTTGTGTAAGTATGCTTTATTCTCAGTGTTTTTAAATAATATAAATTTATTAAAATTTAATATTTAAAATTTAATATAAATATTTAATATTTATATTACATATTATTGTATTAATAAGAACAAAATGTACTCATTCTTTCTCTGTCCTGCATTGACTGAGCTTAGCTTTTATGATTTTGAGTATTTTCAGCAGTAAATAAAATATACAACAATCTTGAAGTATTCAATAGGTTTTGTTTACTTTTACAATTTGATTACCGTACAATATTTATAAATAAAATGATAAATCATATGTCAATTAGAACACAGGTTCAATTTTTCAAATTTTGATTTGATTTTATGTAGATTTTGTACACAAAATCAGCCTTCTGCAATTGTCCTCATGGTAACCCCAAAAATGTCTACATAACTTTACCGAATATGAGAATCCCAGTGCCCAAAACCATCCCACATTCTAAACTGCAGATTTGTACGCAATTTTTAAAATAAAAGGGTGCAGCCTTCTTAGTGAAAGCATCTATGATGTAATACTACATGAGCCCTATGTTAGTTTTCAAGTAGAAGTAGGAATATATCTGGTACTTATTGCTTCAGTGGCCACAGTGCCGGTTTTTGCACTACTAGCGCCCTGGGCGCGATTTCTTCGGTGCCCCCTAACTGCAATTCAATTACATACGAAAAAAGGCTACCGGCGCCCCTTTTCGTCCGGCGCCCCTGGACGGTCGCCCAACCGCGCCCTACCCTAACCCCGCTCCTGAGTGGCCATAGGTAGAAGATTCAAAAGTTAAATATAATCTTTACTGGTTCATATTTGTTTTGTGATTGTAGGAGCATGCATTTTTGGTTCTAATAAATTAGATTTGTGATGCCATAGTTGAGTTTGGCTGTCCCAAATCCTTGAAGAAAATATAACGGGTGTCCCAAAAGTCCCACCCCCCCTTCTAACTTTTGAACGGAATTAAACAAACCAATATCCTTTGGGGGGTAGTTATATAATGACAAATGATGATTTTTGCGCTACATCAGAACTTAGCCCCTCAACCCAAAATGGAGGTTGGGGGGCCAAGTCAAAGTTCTTAAATGCAAACCCCCATCATATGACACTTTATTTTAAAGGTCTTTATAAAAGAAGAACAATGCCACAGACTAGAGGTCTCTATCTCAATCCAGTACAAAACAACGGCTTGTCAAAGTTTTATTGAAAAATTACGCTAAAAAACATTATTTTTCTTAACTTATCTGTTCAGACTTATTCTTAATACTAAGTAGTGCTAAATTATTACTTAAAATAATTAAACTTAATGTTAAAATTACCTCAACCTTTTTTAAGCTCAAAGTAAATGCTCAAAATGGCCCTCATTTACTTCTTGGCAAAAATAAAGTCTTATATTACATCGATTGTATTCTGTTTCTGGTATAAGTGGAATAGTAGAAAATCCTTGAAACTAAGTCATTCAATATTTCAAAATAATTTTTGTATATGTTTTGCGTTATAGAAGTCTTGTTTCTCGGACAGTAGTCTGTGAAAGAATGGCTTGCTGACGATTGTGTCCATCCTCCTGTTTTTCCTTAAGGGACACTAAAAATGCCATACACAATTGTAACGTAGCAACCAGTTTTGGGTACCCTTATGTGCAAACATTCGCAGGTTTGTTCATTAAGGTGGGCCTTATAACAGAGCTGAAATATTATTTCTCATGCGTTATATGGTTTTAATTCGTCACTTGTGCAATCAGTAGTAAAAATCAGATATTAATTTTGTCTGCAATTTCCATTACACAACTGATCAAGCACTGTATATTTAATATTTTCTAAAATGTAAGTGTAAACAAATGTTTCTGCTTCTATGGCGAACTTCAGCTGAAAATGTGAACAGGTGTTTACCAGTTGAATTTGGATTATGTTTCATAAAAATTATCATTATTTTTCCAAATTATAAAATTTCAAAAAGATGTTCCAGTTTTTCTCTTCATAAAAGGACTTTAAAGCTGGATTGGTCCAGCAGTTCCAGAGATTCGTACTTAGCAACACATTTAGTGATTCTTTTTTATTTATAAGATATATGCTACGTATAAAGCGGATTATGTAAACGATAACTGTCCCAATAGCAAGCCCAGACAGTTGAAATGGGACCAAAACTGATTTTTTTTAAATATCTCGGATAAGTTTGTTGGCTAGCTTGGGATGCCATTTCATTTCACTGAGGTAGCCGTCCAAACTTTAAAAAAATTCATAACTATTATCTATAGACTTATAGAAAAAACAGTGTTCTGGAATGCTTATAACATTTTGTAACTAACACTTTTTTTATATCTTGAACAGTTCAAGATATTGATTATGTGTAAATTTTCTTAAGACTTTTTCAATCATCAAGAACTGGCAGGAGGAGTACTGAAACAAATTCAAACTTGGTAAAAATGGCTAGTTTGGTACGCCATTTTGTTTCAATATGGCGGTCATTCAAACTTTAAAAAAATTCACAACTCTTTATTTATAAATTTAGAGAAAACAAGTGTTTTGGAATGCTTATATCAATTCTTAAACTTTTTTCACTAACAATATTCTTATATCTCAAATGGTCTCAAATGGTACATGGAAATCTCATGAGAAATACATTAATAATATTCAGTTGTCATAAAATCTACCAGCTTCTTCTGACTGAGCTGGGAGGACTATTTTAACTCTATATATAAAAATTAAAATGACAGAATAGTTAAAATAAAAATTTTACAATGACAAAACAGTAAAATCAAAGATGTTCACTAGACAATATTTTAACTCTGTGATATCATTCAAAAATTAACTTAACTATATGTGAAGTAAATATGGTATATTTTACTGAAATTATTATTGAATGGTAACCGTTATTTTTGGATTTGAGACATCATAATATGAAAAATATTTATCTCCCTTATTTTTTACAGATCCACTAGAAGTCAGTGTGATTGTACGAGAACACTTCAACAATTGGTATGCCCTCAGCATGTACTACCTGGCCAAAATGCTAGCAGACTTACCTTACCTGGTAAGAAAACAATATCTTTGTAAATAATAGGTGTTCCTAAACTCAACAGAAGCGGAAACCTTCTTGGAGCACATCCTAAAGGTCAAAGTATAATATTTTTCTTCCTATGAACACAGTAGTGCAACCTGTTTCTTTCATAGCTACAGGGCTGCAAAGTAGGCTTATAAAATAATATGAGTACATGTGGTTGTTATTTTTTTTATATGAGGCGAAGCTGAGGTAGTAAATATGATTAAGTGCTTAAAGGTTTTAAATGGTTTTTATCACATGGGAAACAAAATTTAAAACATAAAAAACAGCTGTATTTTTCCATTTATTTCTACTGGAATAATAACAAAGTTTGTGGTTATCGCACAAAAATCCTTGAACTGTATGCCAGCTTATTTTTAGATCTCTGTTATATCTAATGAAAAAAAAAAAAAAACTTTATGGACCAAGTTAAGTATCAAAAACAGAGGTGTTATTTTTGTAGTATGATAAAAATAGTAATTTTTTTACTACAATCAAACTAATCATTAATATGCTAAAATATTTGGTACTGGACGGTATTTTTATAGCAAGGATAAAATTTTTAGTATAAAAAACTTGAAATTCTCCTCTTGGTTGTTTTCAATGTTATGGAAAAAAGTTATGTTAAGTATATGTAAAATTACAAAGTATCTTTGATCAATCTCCACTAGAAAAATCTTCTCAAGTGAATATGAGAGCCATGAAACTTGCCACACGTAACCAATCTGACCATGGTAATTACGGACATTAGTGCAGCATTGTGTCATATTATATAAAGTGTTTCCTGTGTTCATCTTAAACCATTGTTTGTATTATACAAACTAGAAAAAGGACCATTCATTATCATACAACATTACGATACAGGTCATCACCAATCTACAGTATCATTTCAAACAACTTACAAAGGAAGTATTTAAGAAAAAGTTGTACAAAAAGAGTGGAAGTCTGATTGGTTTAAAAATTACAAATGCTTCTTCGCATAAATATCTCTTTGCTCTCTTCACTGTAATTGTTGTGCTTTGAATGCTCTTTGTTCATTATGTTAGTTGAAAATGTGTTTTACAACAATAGTATCTAGTTTTTGGCATAAAGTGAATAAAATATTCGGTTTCTGTGAGATATTTATTGAATATGGTTTTTGAAATTTATTACTGATCATACAGTTTATATTGTATTGAATGATAACTCAAAGGAGTGAGAGAGGATGACAATTCAGGAGACTGAACTAGAAATAAATGAAAATAATCTTGAGCATATGTTACAGCTTGTCAACATTCTCTATGTGTTGCTTCCGGAGTGACAGGATATTCAGGATGGGTAAGGTTAGAGGGTAGGGGCCGCTTCCAATCGAGATCCATGAGGAAGAATTAGGGCACTACATCTCAAAGTCATATCTCCCCAGAAGAAGGGGAGGCCAGCTGTGGACCAGCCTCTCCAGTTTTGACTGTAAAGTAGGCAGGGGGTGGCACACCCTTGTTGAGGCTAGCAAGAACCTCTTGAGGTTAGGGAACAAACCCCACCAACTCCAACAGTCATCTCCTGCAGTAGACTAGACCTATCGAATTGCTCATGAACCCCAGTATCTCAATATTTGCAGTTAGTGATGTGCCGCTCCTGGACATCCATAAGGTTGCCCAGATTTAAGTGACACATCGGTTTTTGCTGTTCCCAGTGGTGGGTTCAACTGGAAGGTATAAACCAGCCAGAAGTGATCCCTGCTGGGTATCTAATATCACTTAAGAGGAGTAAAAAACTCCAATAAATCCTTTGAGCAGTTTTTCTGGACTATTAGTAGCTGTGTTCCATTAGATACTGAAATGATATGCATTTACTGATAAGGTATAGGGATTGGTGTCCTTACAACTACTAAAAAAATTTAGTGATATGTAAAGGATATTTATGGCAATAAACTGTGTGTTCTCTGAGTAGGTATTGTGTTGAAAGGTGTATTATGTATGCGTTTTTACGGGACTTGGACAATAGCCGGTAAATTCATATAAATACAGAATTAAATTAATACAATTCATCCATAATTATTGAGTGTGCTATGAGGCCTCCAATGTGTTATAAAAATAAAACTAATGAGCATAATGAAATAAATTTATGATCAAAAGTTATATACAAGGTGTTCAGAACACCCAGTATACATATGGTTACTTTTCAAGATAATCACCATTTAAATTAAGGCAATGTAATTCCAGGGTGCTTCTCAATATCCTCTTCATAAAATATTACTGCCAGTGACTTTAGATGGTATTCCACAGTGTTTCAGAGTACGCCATCTGTTCAGAAGCTCTGCTGCTCTACTTCTTACAATCAGGAAGCAGGTGAAACTCGCTTGATGCTAGATAAGGAATATAGAGGCTGGATGGTCAAAAATATACCATTGAAATCTGTCAAGAAACCGTTTCATCAGAGCAGCACTGTGAGGACAAGAATTGTCATGGATAAAGACCATTTCTGAAATGAGTATTGACCTTCAAGGTCTTCTCACATTATCATCTTAGCTGATCTTGAAATTTCCAGAAATTTATCAGACAACTGAATAATAGTGAATCTTTAATTGCTTTTGATGATCAATTTATTCAAAAGATATCTTCCTTTGCGACAGACTTGCATCCTTGGCCTCCATCATAATGAACATCAACTAATGCATCTTTAAATTTTCTGCACCATTCAAACACGATACAATTATTCATAAAGTTTTCACCATTTTACACTCGTGACATTCTGCAGTGAATTTCTGCTTCAGTGAATTAGTCCTTCAGGTTGCAAGAATCGAATAACTTTATACTTAAAGGAAATCAATGGTAGTAGCCAGGTTACCTGTATTTAGATGAATTCATAATGGCGTCGGACATTCGGCAATGCGTGAGGTGCTACACTTTGCTGCAGAATACAATTTGATTGGCTGATTCACAATATGATCGAATGTTGAAAAAAAACTATCCCCATATGTGTATTGTTTTCTGTGGACCTGCAAAAGTATTAAAGATAACCTAGTATTTTCTTTGGGATAGTCCAATTAGTTCTTAACATTATTGAACATGGCCAAACTAGAGAAGCAGTGAGGTGGTGGGCTTCATGGCTCTTGTTGAGCTTGGTGATGAGACGACTGATGTTTCAGAAGATAAAGAGAAGTGATGAGCATTGGGATAGGAAGTGATGTGTAGCACGGCGCAAGGATGATGATGCGGCCGATCGTTGCATATGTGCCAAAATGTGTAGGCTACATTGCAGGAGAAGCTTATGTGACAATAGCCATCTCATGGTACCAGTATAATCAAGCCTTTATTTCTCTGAATTTTTGACATAGTGAGGCCTAAAAATTATTTTTATTCGTTAAAGAGTATAAAGTTTCATCAGAACAATATGGCATTCCTAAATTGCTTGGCTATTGGGAGAATATTCATAATATTCTATACAAAAATTGTCATAATATTCTATACAAAAATTACATTGTATAATCAATTATTCATTTTTATTTCTCAAATTAAAGCAAAGAATGAGCACGCTAGGCCAATTACTGAAGAATGATTACTGAAGGCGGTGCAATTGCCATTAACACTTGAAGTGTTGTACTAGAATAATTATCATATGATACAAAACATAGTCTATTTCGTTACAATACAACTGCTACTCGCACTTTCAGTGTTGTACTAGCGTATCACATCAGATAAAATATAGTCTCTTTTGCTACAATACAACTTCAAAACCACATTTGTAAATAATATTATAAAATTGTATGTGAATTTGAAAAGTTTTAGTTATTTACTGGAACGCCCTGAACAAATAATTCAATACCCTTCATTGGGTTAGTTTAATTACTTAAAATAAAAATTTATTTCATAGTAATTATTAAAAAATAATTATGTATTACAGATCTTAAGCCCTGTGCTGTTTGTCACGATCAGTTACTACTTGACAGACCAGCCAAGGGACTGGGAGAGGTACTCACTGTTTCTTCTAGCCAACGTTGTCGTAACCATTCTCGCACAAGGAGTCGGTTGTTTCTTCGGAGTTTCCTTCAACACTCAGGTGAGTAACCTCACATCCTACGTTGTAAAAACAATTAAAAATCATATATCTTTTGAAAGGAAATAACATTTTAACCCCTATACATTTTGATACATTATATGGTCTGTTCAATAAGTATCGGGACTAGTTCGCTGTATCCTCAACGGTGGAGTGAAGTCTGACTGGTCGACCTCGGTAGAGGAGTCCCTCACTCAGGCGCACTTTAATTCGGTCGCCTATGGGCATGCGTTGAGACAGGAGGTGGATTTTTGTCATGTTTGAATTTTTATTGTGCCATTACGTCAGCATGGAGCAACGCTACGCTGTGAAGATTTGCTTTAAACTCGGGAAATCCACATCTGAAAACCCTTAAACTCATTAAACAGATGTATGGGGATGATGCCATAAGCCGCACAAGAGTTTTTGTGTGGTACAAAATGTTTAAGGAAGGCCGGGAGCTCGTCGAAGACAATCACCACGTCGGACACCCGTCAACTACTCGAACCGATGCTCAGGTGGCCAAAGTGAAAACAGTTTTGGACTCTGACATGCATTTAACCATCGCTCTTATTAGTGAGGAAACCTGCCTTTCAGTAAAAACTGTCCATACCATTGTAATAGAGAATCTTACAATGAGGAAAGTGTGTGCGAAGCTGATGCTGAGTCTTGAGCGAGGAACAAAATCTGTCGCGATAGAAATTTCACAAGAAATATTGGACTGCAACCATGAAGATGAATATTTTCTTAACTTTATTACTGGCGATGAATCGTGGGTGTTTCAGTATGACCTAGAAACAAAACATCAAAGTTCAGAATGGCACACGCAGGGGTCTCCGCATCCATAAAAAGCTTGAATATCAAAATCGAAAATCAAAATCATGTAAATGCTGCATTTTACGTACAAGTACTGACACGCCTACTAAATCGCATAACGTGTGTGCGGCCAGCCATTGTTAAGAATTGGAAACTTTACCATGACTATGCGCCGTGCAATGGTGCGATTGTTGTTCGGCTGCTGTTGGTGATACTCGACATTGCCTTACCACCCCCCCTTCAGTCTAGACCTGGCTCCACCAGACTTTTTCCTGTTTCTGTGACTGAAAAGTGATATCGGTTTGACTCCATGGAGGTAGTTCAAGAGTTGATGACAAAGATCTCAACAGTATTCCGATAACTGCAGGAGGAATGATTTTTGAAAATTATTAAGTAATTGTAATGATACCTGGAATAAATTTTGGAACCAGTTCCGATTCTTATTGAACAAATCCTGTAAGTTATTATGCATATTTTTGCCCCAGGGAGTAAAAAAGATTTTAAGACAAAGGAAATGCAATTGTTGAGTTCAACTACGTTTCACCTTCCACTCAGTGCAGTGTTGAAATCTGAAACTATTACAGACAATTTCTAGAATCTGGAGTTCACACCCATCTGAAGGGATCCAAAAAAGATTTAACAACAAAGAAGATCAAAACAAACTTTTTGCATTCTTTCGACAGACACCTACATCACAAAATCAAATGTAATCTAGATGAAGAGGTGTTCTCCCATTGCTTACTTTCATGCAGTGTTTCCCAAACTTTTGAACTTAAGGCTCCCTTTATGTTTGTACTGCTTTCTACCGCACCCAACCCCCTCAGATCATCTTAATAGAGTCGATGTAGAATAACAATAAAGTATTGTGACTATATAATTCACATAATAATTTATTCACATCTGTAAAATATTTGACTGCATGCCTATTGTAAATTAGCCATCATAAACATACGAAGTAAAAAACCCCTGTTATTAATAAATTATGTACAACTATGTACTATTCACTAATATTGTTAGACTTGGAGTAGCACAAGTAAATACATAGAGGGAAAAGTAAGTAAGTAAAAAGCGTTTAACATTTTAAATATTGTTTTAATAATTCGATGATTGTTTCATAAAGCTTACACTTTAACTAGTCAGATTATATTTACTCAAATTCATCACAGTTCGTAATATTCATATTAAGTTTTACATAAGCCAATCGGATATATCTGCTAAAAGCCTATGCGAAGGTGAGATTTTTTCCTTCAATTAGTACATCAAAATCTGAACTCATGTTCAAAACTGCAACACACTTCTTTTTTCAATGTTTAAGTTTGGTCTGTATTTTAATTTGATGACAGCCACGGTTGAGATAAAGGTGGGGAGTAGCAAAGAGTTGCTTTCCTGGCAATTTGTGGGTTCACTTTTTTCGATATTACACCAAATCTCTGGCAAATAATTCATTTTAAATCCAGTTCTTAAGAAAATGTCTGTTGGAATTCAACCAGTTGTACACTCTCAGGGTGCTGCTGCGCACACTTTGGGAAACTCTGCCTTAATATGTTCAATAAGTAAATATGCAAGATGATAATGAGAGGACCCCAAACTTTTTGAGCTTGTGTAGCGAAATGACTGTAGAGAAGGAAATTGTTCCCATCCTCCATATCTGACCTCAGGAATGCTTGAAGGCATTTCACCAACCTGGTTAGGATACCTCATGATACCCCTGTTAAAAATCCTAATATTCCTGGTCTAGTGGAGAAGTGATTCTCAATGATCGCTGTAGTTGGCACTAATTCTAAAACTTCGGTACAAACTGGTACGTTATTCAATATTCAACACATGCCAGGCTAGTATATCGATGGTCTGTCAAATTTGAATTACCATAAATCATGTATAAATTACATCCTAAATATTGTGTAAGTTCCAACTCAAAATTAGAAAATTCCAGGCTAGCATTCGCTAGTCTATCAGAATTCAATGTGCAATATAACTCATTTTCGTAAGAGGTACTAAACCATTGATTCATGTTAAGTACTAATTATTGTGTTAGTTTTAACTTGAAATTCTGCAAGCTGCCGTATCACTGGCATGCTGTTTGACCACCAGAATGGAATGCACTATAAAATCATCTTTCTCAGGAGTAGATGTTTTATTACTTTAATAACAATTGGTACAAATTAGATACTAATTAATATGCAAGTTAACACAAAATTTCACATATGCAGTACCAGCAACACCCTATCTCTGCAGAATTGAATGCGCAAAACCCCACTTTTAATGTTCATAATTAACCTTAGAAATTGTAAAAGTATGCAATATCATTGTTAATAACTACAGTAATACAATAGAGATTCTGCTATGAATATGGATTATTCTGGAACTTGATTCTTGAAATATTTATATTGAAAATGGAACATAAATTAATGTGTGGAGAAGATACACATACATTCCTTGTTTCTTCACTTACATTCCTTATTTCTTCACTTACACTTCCACTCCGTCTCACAGCATCACCTTGCTATACCATAACTCACTGTTTTTTTGTCTCGCAGGTGGGCTTATTCTTGATGACGACTTGCACGATGCCGATGTTCCTCATGTCAGGGTTCTTCATCCACCTGGATGATCTCTCCCCTTACGTTAAATGGCTCTCGTATATCAGCATTTTCCGCTACGCTCTTGAGGCAAGCTCTTACGCAATCTTTGGCTTTGGCCGAGAGCCCCTGGAATGTCCAGAAATATCTTGTCCATATAATGACCCTCAAAAGTTCCTTACAGATATGGGTCTTGAAGCCTGCACTTATTGGAGAAATATTTTAGTACTTTGCTTTTATATCATTGTGAGTCAAATAGCTGTATTTGTAGCACTGAAAAGAAGGATTTCAAAATCGAAGGAAAGATAATTTACATATTAGCACTGCAGATGTTAATGATTGTGGTTATTACTTGAAGTGAATGGGTTAAAAATAAAGCAATGCAATGAAGTCAGAGAATTTATGAATCATTACTTAATACCATAAAATAATTTGTTAAGAGGATGTTCTTAATTATTTTGAAGCCAGAATAGCATAAATGTTTCAAATAAATCAGTGATTAAATTGTTCCATTCAACAGAAAAATTCAAATATTTATTTTGGTACATCATACAAATCCATAATTTTTCTATAAAGTACACATAGTACCTTCAATTACTAAGAGAATACTTATACAAACCTTCTAGAGAAGCATTAACTATATCCATAATATTAATACTTTAAAAAAGCCTAATTGTATCTATTATTTTTTTAATATACACATTCATATCAAAAACATGAAAGTAATTAACACTTTAACTGAAATATTGATATGTATTATTTCTCAGAACTGTGACCCAACCTTCACAATGAGGTGGCATGACATGCTAACTAATTCTGCTCACATGTTAATAAAGAGTGAAACAATAAATATAATGACATTAAAAGCTATAATCAATAAGTAAAATTATATTTTCAGTATATTAATAATCAAATTATATATGTACGTTCTAACATACTACAAAATGCTTTTATCACACTAAGAGTGATAAAATATATTGTATACGTTATAATTTAATAATACAAATAAATATTTTCACAAAACACTAGTTGTGTTTTTTATACTGCAAACATAAATAGTTACTCTTATTTAAGTGGTAACAGTGTTATTAACGTAAAATCAATTTTGTTTTACTTTGTTCATAAATCGTGTAATAAAATAACTTATGCAGAAAGCTATCCTAAAATATAGAGTTTGTTAATCTAATTTGTTAGTAATAATCCTATGATGCTTGTTTAAAACATAATTATAATACATTTCTACTTTCTCTCCAAAAAAATATTTCACTAATTTCATTGTTCTTGTGTATTGTTGTGTAAAGCAAACACTTTGAGCAAATTGTACCTAATATCAATAATTTTTTTTTACATATTTCACAAGTATTTACGTTTTTATTTGTTAAAATTTAATGCTAATACCATATTTAGTGACAATTAACCCTAGAAGTGGCATTAATAGGATTTCCAATGGGTTGTGTACTATCCTCCTTTAACTCATGATTTAATGTTTATAACTAACTTTAATCCGAACATAGCATATACCAACAAAAAGACAAGATTCTGAACTTACATTTTCATACATAAAACATAACTGTCCTTTCTTTATTTGTTTATGAACTGTAAAAGAAGAAGTGCAATACTTTGTAAAAGTCACGATTCTTGGCAGTTTACCAGCTGCATCTACATAATTCTGTAACTTTCATAAATTTCATGTTCATTATTTTTTGTAGAAAGTTCAAAGTTGCGCCAACGAAAAGTTCCATTTCTGGAGCAACTATGAATTTGTATGTAGAAGTTATAGTTTCAACATAACTGATTTTGAAATCATGACATTATTGAAAAATTACAAACAAAAGTTTCATCTGTCAGAAAACTAACGAATATTATCTTATTTGTACACCCAATATAAAATAGTTTTAAGTAATGTTATTTATACTACACAACAGCCTAAGATCTGTTCTCTACTTTGACAGTCATCATGGATACAGCTGTTTCAAAAGCAGCCATTTTATCGGTTCTTGTATTACCCGACGCAAGAACTCCTATCAGTCCGAGTTATTTGGTGTGCCTGTTAATGTTGTGATAAAACAGTAATATACGACTTTCTTTTATTGTAAATCATAATTTGATTTGTGAAATCATATTTGTCTAATAGTTTGAGGCTTTTCAAGTTTAGGTTTATATTTTCATTCATCATTTCATTCATTATAATTCATCAATTAATTTAGCTCTAGGATAAGCTCTTAGGGAAATTTGTTGGGATGGTACCCAAAAAATAAGCTAATGCAGATCTTCCTCTGCTTCTGCTTGTGGAAGTCAATAGGGAATGATTTTCAGGAAACAGTTAATGATTTAATTTTTTCAACAATGAAAAAGGAAGTTGGCACTGGTTGATCACATCACTGATTTCTTCTAGTCACTTAGCACTGTACTACAATTGGTGGTGGGGAAGGGAAATAATTTGGAATTTATTAATATTTATTAATTTGGAATTGAATTCATTATTAGTGCATAAATATTTTCCAAAAATGTATATCAGTGATGAGGTATTAAAATCAAAATTACAATTTTAATGACTAGATTATATAACTAAATTATTAATAGAAATGATTAATTGAGCTAATTTTTGTTTATCCCAACTTGCACACAACACACAAGTCATGCTGGTGATTCTTAAATTTTGTTATTGTTTTGAGTTACTTAAATATATGTGATCCAGCGCACAATCAAGTTTAATAACTAGTTTCAAACCCTTTTACTGTTACATTATATTTTCTCATTAAAACATTCAAAAATGCACCTATTGTCATGATTAATTGGTGTTACATACCGCAGTAGCGCACATATGACAGGTGTTCTGTGTCGGATACAAAGAGTGTTTTAGAACTATGCCAAAAACATTGTTTCCCTCAAAACGTGTCACTAACCGTGGATTATATGCACTGGGAAAGGTGAACTCATGCAATAAAGGTTCTAATACATTAAATGAAATACTACTGAGGTTAAATCAATACTATAATGATTTTATGTTGCAAAAAAACTTACTATGGAAAGTAATATTTTTGACCTGAATTGGAGAAAAAAATTCATACTATTAAGGTTTACTATACAGGGTGAGTGGCTCTTGGTGTGACAAAATTTTTTGGGTTATAATGCAATGTAAATGTGATACAATGGCGGTTATAAAAAGGTCTAACTCCAAAAATTAGGTTATGAATTATTTTCAGTTTTTCTAAGAAACCCATGTTTTTGTATGTAAATCTGATATTTCTCAGCAACGTATAGACATATCTGAGCAAACTACATGATTTTTAGATTCTCCGTTAAATTTTCAATTTGAAAAAGTTATCGGTTCAAACGGTAAGAAAAGAAAATTAAGCTTCAGGTCGATTTAAATGGCAAAGTTGCTAAGTTTCAGAAAAACTTAAATATCATTGAACCCCATCTTTTTACCACACCCTGTACACAAGAATGTGTCAAGTGATATTAAAAACTTTACCATTTAATAGGAAAAGTGGTATGCCATACGACCATCGGCCATATGACCAACTATTTAGGTGTTTTACCATTTAAAAAAATCAGTACAGGTTAAAAGTTTACACTGAGTAGTCATAGGACGGTATAATAAACATAATTTTTTAGCATTAGTAAAGATATTTAATAATGGAACTTTCATCAATTATCAATAAGGTAAATGAAAATTAGAATACCTCATGAACACAAAACATTAAAAGTAAAATCATTGCAGTTCATTCTCAAAATGGCGACCTTCTTTTCTCACACAAGTTCTTGCTCGCTTTCTCATTGCTCCTACGGTCATTTTAAAAGACAGTTTTTCCTGAAACCTTTGAGCAGCCAGACTAATTCTGCCTCGTAATTCTTCTTCTGAGTTTACTGGGGTGGAATAAACTTCCTGCTTAAAAAAACTCCACACAAAGTCCATAGGTGTAAGGTTGGGAGATCGAGCAGGCCATGTGACAGTTCCCCCACGTCCAATCCACTCGGGATAGTTTTCAGTCAGCCATTGACGTACTGTTGCATTAAATTGTGGAGGGGCTCCATCCTACTGGAATATAAGCTCGTCTCTTTCAACATTGTTCAAACCATCTAGAAGGTTAGGTAGGTCCTGTTACAAAAAATCTAAGTAGTTTGTTCCATTTACAGTTCCATAAAATATGTGAGGGCCAATCAATTGGTCGCCTAAGACTCCATACCAAACATTAATAGTAAAACGCGTTTTAAAGGATTGTTCCCTTGTCCGGTGTAGGTTTTTTTATCCTAGTGGTGCATATTAAGACAATTGAAAATTCCTGCTCTTGTAAACAATGACTCATCAGTCCAAAGGTCATTTTAACATTAAGTGAATTCAAGGGGGTTAGGAAAATGCATGTGTTATCGAGAAATAAATCTGTATCACAAAGTCATACTATTGAGGGCTGGCGAGTGTATATATAATAAAGTGTTAGCAAGTATTTCAAATATAATTAAAAATTTTAGTCAATCTCGCTATATTAAGTTTTGCTTCTCTTGTCATGGACATTGTTAGAAGCTACTGAACAATGAACAAATAATCCAAAATAATACACAATGGATAAATTAGTAAATGTAAAAGTAAGCAATCAGTATTTCCAAAAGAGTTTGCTAAGAGCTGATTTAAAACTACTGGTAGAACCAATAATGAGTACAGCAAAAACAGATTTGTCACTTACAAGATCTGGACAACCTTATTTGGATGTACAGGAGCGGCACTGACATTACCACTAACCGCATGATAAAAAAGTAGGTCGAGTTTACTTTGGAGGATAGGTGTTGGAGTGGAAATGTTTTTTTTTTTCAAGCCCAGACGTGGAGGGATATTGTCTCCCTCGACCGCTTTGACTGAAAAGCTAGCATTCCTTTCTTCCAAGGTGACATGACCGAGATAATGCCTGTTATCTCTCCTCAGGTGGCTCCTACCTTCAACCTTCCCATTGTGAATCCTTATCTTCTTGTTCTAAGTGAACAAAGCTAGTCTTCCCTTCTTCCAAGGTGACATGACCGAGATAGAGCCTGTTATCTTTCCTCAGAAGGCTCGTACCGCTAAGTTTCCGATCCTGAATCCTTATCTTCTTCTTCTAAGTGAACAAAGCTGGTCTTCCCTTCTTCCAAGGTGACATCACCGAGATAGAGCCTGTTATCTTTCCTCAGAAGGCTCGTACCGCCAAGCTTCCAATCCTGAATCCTTATCTTCTTGTTCTAAGCGGACAAAAAAGCAATCAGTACATAATTTTAAAATAATTTATATCCATTTAAGGTGCATATAGTTTGAATTTATTCCTGATAACATCTTAAATAAAAGCTAATAACTGTGTGATGCAATTTGCAATAATTTACTTTCAGTGGCTGAAATTTAAACAATAATTTCTAAAAAAATATTAAAGAATATGCTTTATAAAAATCTATACTGCCTAATTTAAACCCAATTAAGTTTCATAAACTTTTATCGAGCCGTTTTCGAGAAAATTCATGTTTTACCAAACCGATATGCACTTTTATTTTATATATTCAATTAATATAAGCGTACCCATTCTCTTTCCACAGATACTATTTGAAGCCATCCTCTCCGATAACAAACCATTTTCACACACACACACACACATATATATATATATATATATATATATATATATATATTAATCAGTTAATATAAATTAACATACATACATATATATATATATAATTAAAATATATGGGCAAACGTATCACAAACATGTCTGGCTGTTGGTTAAATATATTAACCGTCTTGCCCATAAACTGTACACAACTCTAACAGTGCACAATCATGTTGGCAGTGACCATTACATGCTAAATTGTTCCAGTCACATAGCTATCTTATTTTAAATGTCTGCTTGTTTGATATTCTATTATTCCAGTTTAGTCATGTCATGTTCAAAATCATGTAATACTATTATCTAGATGACTCAATAACCTCAAATAGATAACTTTTTCCAGCACCTTTGGGATAGTACAAAGAAGAGCAACAGGCCTATAGTTATTGAAGTCACTCCCCTGACTTAAATATGGGGAAAAAACTTGTAGTTTTTTTATCAACGTCAGGGAAAATTCTAGAAGAAATCGAGACATTGAACAGATGGGCTAGTGGATCACTGATGACTGTGTAAATGTGTTAAAAAAAAGTAGAAACTCCATCAGTTCCTGATGTGAAGACATCTTTGATTTAAGAGAAAAGATCGCTTGTTCAAATTCACCAGAAGAAACCACAAACAAAAACAAAGAATGAACTAGAGTGTGATTCTGAATAAAATTAAATGAAGAATTGTACAGCATAGTGCAGTATGATACATCAGCAATATTTTGAAATGATTGCTGAAAACTTTTACAGCTTCAGATGCTGGCTTGAATGAATCACCCAGATATTTAATAAGAGGAATTGAAGAGGATGATTCTGACTCACTTGTCCCTCTATGCACAGTATTCTAGAGGGTTTTCTGGATACAAACTGAATTTTTGGTTATGTGAAGCATTTAAAAACTTTTGCTCCAGCAAAAACTACGGAAAAGTTTTTCCTTTATTTAAAAAGGCTTTTAAGGCCAAAATCTTTAATGTTTCAGGCAAGAATCCCCAAATCAACACTACTGTTAGTAAATGCCTTTAGTTCTTTGCTCCAAGAGCATTATTTTTCCCCTTTGATCTTTTATTAAATTTATTACAGGATTTGAAAGGAATCGATTATTCAAAATGTTCAGAAAAGGAATTAAATTTTTTAATCCTTAAAAATGTATTAAAAAACTCCAGTCTGCCTGTGACAAGCCATTCTTAAATTAAAAATAGTTTTTATGGAAAAAAATCTTATTATATCAGGTAATTTCAGTTTGGTAAATACAATTTGATTTTATTGTTATCAATTGGGACTCATGATCTGATAATGAGTTGATAAAGGACATTTCTGACTCTATTTTAGAATTTATATTAGTTATAACATTTCCAAGTAGTAACTCATTATGATCAGTAATTCTAGTGGCACAATTGAGCAGTTCTTTAAGATTAAAAGACATGAATAAATTTCTTACAGGTCTTTTAATCTCACTGAAGGTAATTTATATGTTATATTTTCACTTCATAATTACCTCGTTCATCTCCTTCTTGCGTCACAACTCACTGTCTTCCTTCTAGCCTGCAGTTGGGCATATTCTTGGTGACAACTTGCATGATGCCAATGTTCCTCTTATCAGGATTCACCAGGATGACCATACCCCCTACATTGAGTTGCTCCCTTATATCAGCATTTTCCACCATGTTCTTAAGGCAGCCTCTTATGTAATCTTTGGAACGTTGAGAATATTCTGCCTATATAATGAACCTGAAAAATTTCTTAAAGATATTGGTCTTGAACACTGCACTTATTAGAGAAATATTTTAGTAGTTAGCTTTTTTATCATTCTGAGAAAAATAGCTTTACTTTCCGCATTGAAAAGAAGGATTTTCAAAATTAAAAAAAAGACAATTTCTATAGTAGTCACTACTTATATATAAACAATCATTTTTTTAAATAGCTATGGTAAATATATATATATATATATATATATATATATATATATATATATAAAGGTGGCTATATATTGCCACTAGGTATTTTTAGTTTACAATGCTTTTATGTCATACAATTCGAAAGTTAAAAGTACTTCAAAGTTGTCAACCTAAGACCTACAATATAACCTAAGACATATATATAGGGGAAACCCCAAACAGGTCTTTAGTTGACTACTTTAACATACTTTAACTTTTCAACTGTATGACTTCAAAGTATTGTAAACTAAAAATACCTAGGGTCAATATCATTTGTAGTACCACTCACAAAACTAGTTTACAATATTGTGCCCATGCTTTTGCAAAGAACGTAGTACCAGAGGCACTGGTTGTTGTAGTAATAACCAAAACTTCAAAATCCTTAAATACAAATCAGAAAATGTAAAATAGATTCACAACACAGGAATAGAACATTAACAAAAAATGTTATGGTGATCTTCATTCCCTAGAATCTCACAATGGTTTTGTTCAGGACATAAGTGTATAGAGTAAGGATTTCTAATAATTTTTCAGATGCCCAGTTCTGAAGTAGGCTAGTACTATTTTACACTGCACAGTAGTAGTGGACTTTACTTAGAACTACTAAGGGGTATGAACACTTCCTGATGTTGGCAGTAAAAGGGTTAAAATGTACTACAGCTAGTAAGGTTTAACCACTAAACCTTTCATTGGTACACTGTACTAAGGGTACTGAAATTAGACACTGGCAGTGAATGGATAAAACCTTCCTCTATTGATTTTACATAACACACAGATGTTACCACTGCAACTTTTTGAAAAGAAATATTGAAAATAGAAATATCACATACGTTGTACCCAAAGAAATATCACAGCTTAGTATTTGGGAAATGTTATGCAATTTCAAAAATTTTGAAGCGGGAATATTCTGTATCAAATCAACAAACCAACATATGCTACTAGTGTTTTTAATTCAATCGTTTCAAATATGTTAAATTTCAAACTGAAAACATTTTGAAAGCATTCTGCATGGTGTGTACTACACATACACTCCAAACATAGATTGTTGAGATTATAGTTACACCAATTTGACTTCATCTTATATTACTATCTACCAGACTAACAGAGTATTGGTGTAAATTCCTTTCTGAGTGAGATTTCATAATTACTGCTGTTGTTTGTAATCTTCCAGCACATGGCAACCTTTTTGTAAAATGATGAATTACATGAAATTACAGACAGGACATTCAGAATAAATATATGTACAAATGAAAAAATTTCAAATTCTGAATCGGAAATGTGTTACATGTATGACACAGGCACATTTTATACTGTGTAGTGAGGGTACAGTATTATAAATATTTACCATAATTTTCTTTGGGGTAAAAATATATTTCACAACCCCCAACTTGCATCACGTTTTAGGTTTTCTCACAACCACTGCTAAGAAAATTTCGACAACCTTTCCGCATCTGGCTTGTCATCCATTTTGTATGTACTAAATACAATACTTATCAGTAAGAAAAGGACATAGAAGTTATTCTATATTTATAATATGTTAAATCCTGCCATTTGAATTGTAATATTATGTAACAAACACATTATTACAGTAATTTGGGCCACTTTTCATTTGTGAATTTAGTACCTATTTTACAGCAGTTTATGACATAGTAAAAAAAGTAGTCTAATTCTCGACTTTATCGCAACTACAGTTCGAGGACTTTAGCTGCGCACCTGACCTTGTGTGTGTGTTGATAGGCTGGAGGGGTGGTGGGGTAGAATTATGTGCTGCGTCCCGAAAACATTTCCTGTGACTCATGCGTAAAATCCTCCTTTCAGGAATCATATTGGCCCAAATAACTCATCACACTCGCTAAAATCAGTCTGTTTTGTAACATTGCTGATTGTGGTGGAATTAAATAATAAGAGAATACCAAATAATAGCAATAATAGGACTTATCCTTGTTTTTCAGTTGTTATAGTGTTGTTTAACGTGTTTTTAAAAATAACTTATTTGTCAATACTGCAAATCGAAATCGCGAGTTTAAAGTTATTAAAGAGATTGATGCTCTTTCATCTCAGGGGCTAGCATGTAAACGCAATCTGCCACACAGACAGCGTTTATTTGTTGAAAGGGTAGCATTAGGACCCTATGAGCACAGCTAAATTCCTCCAACTGTACTCTGGATGATAAATTTTGCTATAAAATTTAAAGTTTGTATCATCAAATTAAAAAGCAGAAATTGAGAATATAATAAGCCAGCTTACTTTATATTCCCATTGACATCATATAATGAAACTTGGATTATATTCAAAGCCGAAAAGTAAACCATTAGAGTAACATATGTATATCTCTATATATATGCTTAATTATGCATAATAACGGCTGTTAAGACAGCGATAACCTGTTGACCAGGTGCTAAAAACTGAGATATCTCAATGAAACTTGGAATGATAGAGAATGTTATAATACCTTTTGTTTCAAGTTTCATCGAGATATCTCAATTCTTAGCACATGGTCAGTGGGTTACTGTCAATAATTGACCCAGGTAATATACAGTAATAAACAAACGGTTAATATGCATAATTAGGCACCTAATTTTGTCCAACAGCCTTCAAATTTACGCACAATATAGGAAATCTGGTAGTATTTCTTCGTTCCAAATTTCATTGAGATATCTCATTTTTTACCCCTCGGTTAACAACATATTGTCGGTGGTTGACCCAGGTCAATAAAATAGTTAGACCTGTGAAGCATTTATAGATTATTTTATCATGTTTTTTGTAAAATGATTTATTGTGTATCATGGCAATATATCGCTATTTCTATATTTTTAATTACAATTTGTTTACAAACACAATAATATGAAGATGTTAGAAAAATCAAATATAAAGATTTACTGTGAAAATATCATAAATACACAGGAAAGAAACTGTTGAATTTCACAAAAACAAGGTTTATAACCAAAAATAGCAAATTGTAAAGTGTGCAATAATGAGATGAAGTTGAGAATTAAAGGAGAAAAGTGCATCATATTTCGCTACTACAAAACTGATAATCAAAACATGAAGTTTCCCTTAGTACGCTTAAACATACAATTTTTGAAGGATCCATGTTTGGAGTGAGATGCATTCTAACAGTGATTTACTTCTTTTTCAGTATAAATATATTGGATTATAATTTCCTTATAAGGGAAACAAGTAAATAAAGTTATTACAAATAATCAACATTAACGTAGATGTGGACAGAAACGAGCGTGAAAGTTGAGGTGGACCATATAGACTGAACATTTCGGTAGATAATAAAAGGGATACTAACACAATTATACCACTAGTCATAACATATGTCAAACCCAGAACAATCATCGTCACTGATTTATGAAAATCATATCTCAATCTCAATTTAGATAGTTTTATTAGTTTGAAAAATAACTAACTCATATCATCTATAAACACTTTTTCAGATAGTCAAAATAGCATATTATTACTTTTTAATAACTGACTTTGTTGAATTCAAAACTGCTGTCAACTTCAGAAAACTTAATGAAATTACTTTAAAATATGATAAAACTTGTTTTTCTTGGCTTCATGATGTTGGTATAGTCCCACAGAAATTATATTGTGGACAACAGAAATCACAGATATGTAGAAGGCTTATTTTTTGTTGTGTGAATGTGGTTATGTGCATTTTACCGTCAACCATAGTGACAACTTATTTAAAGCCGGCAACTGCTGTTTATACTTATAATCAGACAATCAAAAAAGAGGTCTGTGAAACAAAGTTTAAAAAGTGGCGTACCAACCGACCTGCTTACAGTTCATCCCTGTGAGTATTTGTACAGGGAGAGAAATGGTTTTCTGGAGAGGATGCTTTCAACCATTCCTTAACAGCAGTTAACTATTGCCAAACAAAAGAAAACAAATAGTTCCGCAACTTTTCTATTTACTGTTCTAATTGTTTGTTTAATCGTTATAGCTCCTTTATTATTAATGATATTGTCACTGTGTATATTAAACTAATTATTTCAATTTCAAACATGATTGTTATTATAACTGTAGATATGTTGATATCAATTAATAGTCTTGTATTTGACATACAAATGTTATGTATCAATGACTATAACAATCAATTTAAAAAAAAAAAAATGATTCCGCTTATCGTGCACTGCCCGATTAGAAAACAATCGAGTAGACTAATAAATCAGAGTCGGCTTTAATCGGCAAGACGAATACATGACTATGGCTGCAGTACAATAAGAGGCCACCACCACAATAGAATCATATTTATGATTATTTAAACCATAAAAAAATTAATATTGACACGAATTACGTTATATAAAAACTATCTATGTTGTGTATCTATAAAATGTAACAAACAAAACAGTTTAACATTTAGTTACTTTTTTCTGTTTTAAAGGATATACTATGATTCTATTGTGGTGGTGGCCTAATATTATACTGCAGTCATAACTATTACTATTAATTCAGCGATCACTAAAACAAAAACAAGTCAACTGACTCGAGTCACAACTGAAAGTATTTGATTGTGAGTAATTAAAGTCATTAAATATACTACAGTATTCAACTCATTACATCACAAACCTATGTGGGTTTTTATTGATACTTATCCTACACATTAGCTTGATTAAGACAACATTGAAACAGTACCTCTGGAATTAATTACATATGTTTATAGAACTCAAAACTACGATTTGCAAGCGTAATCAGTGGGAGTAGGTTCAGCTGAAGATGATTCATTTAACAACATTATCAATGGAGGCTCAATGTCAGTGTCACTGTTGTCAATATTTTGATTGTTTGCATCAAATACTTTATTACTTTCATCTCCTTGATTCCATTTTTTTAATCGGTCATCTTTTAATGGACATGATAAAATTGATCTCCTATGGTTCTTTTCAAACAAGAATCCATTTTCTTTCAGTAATCTCCACAAAGTTGTTCTCTTAAATGTAGGGAGTTTTGGGTCATCATTGACTCTTTGTAAAATTGAAGACAGTGTTGGTGAGGAATTTTCAGCAAAGAAGGATTCTACCTTTCTAATTATGGTTCCAGTAACATAACCATCATATTTTAAACGTCTACTTGTTTGATATTCCACATTCCGTCTAGTCTTTCTTGGAATCAACATCTGTCCTTTACTTTCCTCTTTCCGAAATCTGTATATTGAGCGTTGGCTTACTGCAGTCATTTCACTGGTTTTCCTAACCCAAAATGTTACATTTTCTTCTGGATGGCACTTTTTTATTTGTTTATATACATCAAGTATAGCTATTCGGTCGGCACATTGTATCGTCTTTTTATGTGCTCTACAGTCCATTGTCCAAATGAATAGGTATTAATTTTCATAACAACCTTTCTATTACAAATATTAACCACTGATTAGGCTATAAAATATTTTGGTCTAGTTCAAGTTCAAACCAAAATAAACAATGAAACATAACCTCACTTAAATTTACAAACAAGAAGAACCATATGTTATCGATTTGTGTTGTGTTCCGTTCCACTGTAAGGGACATAGAGGAAAGGAAATATCAATGTTTGAGGATAAATGCGCGGTTGATGTGCCTTTTGACTGTCAATATACGGATAGTCTACAGATATTGTGTAAACTAAAATAGTAGCTAGCACCTAAAAATTGCCCTCGAACTGTATTATCAACCTAGAATGTACATAATGTATTATTTTATAATGATATTATTGTTGAACATACGGCAGTAACTAACCTGAAAGTCAAAACAAACATATCTATAATAACTTTTGTTATAATTTGAGTGTAAGAAAAATCGTTTCATTATTCAGGTTGATTGGAATTACTCTATGTATCGTACCTAATAATTTTATTAGTATTACATTTGGCAACTGCCATACATTTACATGTTTGAATATATTATCGAGTTGATACTTGGCAGTTCGGTATAACAACAATTTTCATCCTACTGCGACACATTACACTAAATTCTCTTCACGTTGTTTCCACTCATTTTCAAACTTCAAACCTCTAATAATATCGACTTTATATGGGTGAATTTACTGTTACTGACCACATAAGAGACTGATAAGCTATAAGACTTGAAAATTTTGAATTTGATGTTTTTTTTCATAGTCTAACACAACATCTCTTCGCTCAACTGTTCTAAATAATTGAACTTAACTGTTGTCAAATGTCAAAAGAAGGATTTGATTGAATCTACTGACGTAACCTACATTTTGGATCTTGATGTGAATAAGGCTTCTTAGACCTCTTTAGACATTTTTCTTACATTTAAACGTAACTTCTTTTAGTCGAATATGGTGCAATATATTGATTATGAATTACTTAACGACAATTTAACTATTCCCTTTTGAAAGACCCATTAGGTTCTTGCTATAAAATAACTATGCGAGTTTTACATCGTATAGAAGTACATTATATGTTTTATGCATTTATTTTTCGTTGTTTGATCTATTATTTTCCTAGTTGTTATTATATTTGCTTCTATTTTTTAGTTCGGGCTATTGTGATTATTTACTATAAACATCAATATTATAAAAATTGTAAATGGCGTTCGTCATTAATAAATAAATTATGAACGACACAATTCAGTGTTATGAAGGTGTGGTGGAATCCTAGAAAAAATTGTACATTCAAATCAGCTGTTTTACATCAACATTTGGGGAGCGTCAGACAACAGCTGATTGCACAGAGCTTTTAGCTTTGTAGTCTGCTACAGAACAGTGACAAAAGCTACTCAGCTGGTTGTGTCAGATAGACACGGTCGGTTAGTTCATATGCATTATTGTATCATTGATTGTTGTTGAATGGAGGCAGTGTTGTCAGCAGCGGTTAGGATCTGGCCTGTCTGAATGTGAACGTCGCGTCGGTGGGCAATATCAACAATATTCATTATTGAATCATTTAGTAAGTTCGGAGTGAAGCTGGCTGCGGTATGGCGAGTTGTGCGCGCCACACACAAAGTCTCAACGTGGAATTTACAGATCTCACATACAAAGGTGAGTTTACTATAGATGCTTTATCTAAGATACACATGCTGTGCCAATACAATAAATCACTATTATTACATAGGTAGACTTATCAATCGGTGCCTTCGCTTCGATAATATGGATATACCCATATGAACATATCAATTTTATGTATTGTATGATTTAAAAGTAATAAGCTTAGTAACAACAAATTATGTAGAACGTATAATGTTATAAGCAAATCAATTTTTTTCATTTAATAGAAATAACATAATTGTTCCTCAAAGAAAGAAACTAAATATTTATGATTTAGAATTAAACTAATAGCTTAATTTTGTAAATTCTTCAAAAATAAAATTTCACAGTTTTACAAGCCAAAATTTTGTACAATGATTAAATACATCACAAATTATGATCAGTCTAGTTTTATATTTTTGCACACACACACACACACACACACACACACACACACACACACACACACACACACATATATATATATATACATTTAAAAATTTGGTTGCAGTATTTAGCCTAAGTGACCACCACATCAACTGAATCAGCAAACCAAATCACCAATTAGAAATACCTAACCTAACAAGTACAGAAACATTCTAACTGTAGTTGCCTAATAATTATTGCCAGTTTTTGAATGTATTTAAAATTTTCCTAAACTAGATAACTAAAGTCATTTTTACATTTGAACAAAGAAAATAAAAAGTTGTACAACATAGCTTACTAATAGAAAAAACACTTGATTATAATGTAGGAACCATAAATATTTTTCTAGAAGAAGAACTCATATCTTTAAAATTGTTTAAGGGAAAGATCGACTTCCCCTTTTTTCTGGGAGGTATTCCAGACTTGGAGACCCCTGGGAGGCAGCTCCGCTAGCTCTTGTTCTAGAAATCAAGCACTGATCATAATAATTTATTTATTCGTTAATTTGTTAGGGGAGGATTTTGGCAAGGCAATTTGTTAGAGGCAACTATTTTTGGAGGATTTTTTCTTACCAGGTACCTAAAAAATCTGCATTGTTAGAAAGAACAGACTTTATTTGACTTCCAGTAAAAATTAAATATCAATATTACGATCGGTTCTTATTTTCTGCCTCACAAAAGGAAGCGATGTTGGCGAGAAAGAGGCCACTCCGTTCATGTTTACTATTGTTATCAGGCTATATATACTGTAAGTAGCTGAATACATATGTACTTTTATGGATATAAAGGTTTAACGAGCATTCACGTGATCTGACCTTGAATTTAGGTACTATATCGAGGGATGTTTTTCTTTTTTTGTCAGAAGTGCAGAGTGACGCCAAAAGCCTACACTGATGCCAGAGGCATTTCCGATCGCTACATTCCCAACCTCAGATTATGTGCCAGATGGTGCAACGTGATCTGATGTCGGCAAAGTTGAACGATCTGGGACGTTATGAGGAGTCGGGAAAGTACCGATCAGAAATGCCCCTGACCATCCCGTACTTCTGACGAAAAAGAAATGTACATTCCCCGAGATGGCATCCAAATTCAAGCACTCATAAAGGTTAACAACTTTAACTATGGTACTACTTCCAACATAATTCATTAATCTAAATCTTCTTATATAACCTAATAACAACTTGTAGATAGGGACATTGGTTCCTTTTTGGAGTCATTAAACAAGAACCGATCGTCATAATGACATTTAATTTTCACTGTTAGGAAAATAAAATCTGTTCTTTCTAATAATGCAGTTTTTTAATACCAAAATACTAAGTTATTTATTTCTAATCTAATACAGTACTTATAGCAATCTTGTTTTTTTAAACTTATATTTAAGTAGAAAATAAATTTTATAGTTTATATTGAATATCAAGATTAAAACTCTAATAACACTCTGAGAATTATTTAGCCTAACTACATGATAATAAAAGAACCTAAATACATCTTTTGAACGTAATTCATATAATCATAACCAATCAGAAAGAGTTTTTGTTGCAGCAGTGAAATAGTTGCTACTGCATTTCATGATCAATAAGTTCTATGTGTTGTTTGATTTCTGGTAAAAGAGTAATCTTAAATCACGGTCATAATGTATCTAATTCAAACTCTGAACACTAAATCCTACACAGTATTTCTGATGAATCTCTATTTATTTAGCTGTGTGATATGTTCTAAATATGTTTGTCTGGAATAAGGCAAAATCCATTTGTTACACTCACATGGGTCATAATTTGTGTTTAATACTAAATCCATGCAATATAACAATTTCAGAAACACATGAGTAGTAAAAGAACAGAGTACAGTTAAATCCATGTATTTCAAGATTCCCTACTAAATTGTTAAGTAAATAATGTATAATATCACATGCAAGTTAAATATTTTACTTTTGAATACTGTAATTGGTTCATAGGAGAGTTAAATCACAGAGACTGATTGGTCAAAAGTAAGTTTTATCACATTATTACTACCCCTCATTAGCATCATTCCACTATTGCATTTTGCAGAAATGGATTTTCCAGAGCAGATTCAATATTTTGTATTCACTTATGTTATTACTAAGAAGTACTATTTGCCGAAGTGTTGATTGCCATTTATTCATAGTTATTTACCACACTTGCTCATTATTTAGATGGAAAAAGGATTAATTTAACATAGAAAATTTGGTTTTGTCAATCTGCCAAAGCTAGAATTCCTGTACTTCAATCAGTTCATGAAGAATTCTTCTAGTTGTCATTGGTCGTTGTAATACTGTATTAATTAATATCATTTGTTAATCATGAGTGAATTATTGCTAGTATCTTGCCCATCCTTTACACTCATTATGCAACTCATTATTGATAGACAACAAAGTATATTCTTGGATATTTAGATTTCAAGCTTGAAAATAATTTGTACATTTGAATTCATAAGTGATAGTTATAGGTAGGTTCAGTTTCAGTCAATTCATTCAATATCATAGTTTATAAACCAAGAGGTAATCTGCGTTGCATGAGCACAAAATCTAGTTTTACATTTAAACTATAGAGGAATTTTCGCTTGAAAGAAACCATTTGCCAACCAAACTGTATGCTCCTCTGTTTTTTTTTTTTTTCAGGCTGATTTAAAGTTTAAATTTCATACTCCAAATAAATAAATTGCACAAAGGGGCGAGGGTTTCGTTAAATTTTAGACTGGTTTTAATTTCAAAGTTATTAAATAAGAAAGGAATTAAATGGTTGGACTAATAAATTATCATTAGCAATTAGTAAAATAATTGACATTGTCACAGTAGAAGAACTTCACAACTATTCATACTGTAAAAAATTACAACATTTGAATGTATGAAGTTCATTAGTTCTTCAGAACATAAACTTCTGCTAAACTTTGAATCCAAGTGGAACAACTGCTATCAATACTATTAACCATTCTAAAATATGGTCAACAATCATCTGATAAGACTAAATGATTTGCATCCAATCATGAATTGGCATGGAAACTGGTACAACTTTGTGCTCCAATGATTATTTTTATGTTTTTACTGTAAAGCAGAAATAGTGGAATAATTTTAATAGGCATTTGTACTAATTTGTTTAAACTTTTTAGAAGTAATTAAACTCTGTATTTTTAATGGAATTAAATTATTTTTACTTATTTTTATGGACATTACTAAATTGTTAGCCGACAAGTTTGCTGAATTTGACAACCACGCAGACATAAATTGCAATACTACCATAATGTTTATTGGTTACCCAGGAATCTCTATGTTGATATTCTTAATATTCCAAATTCTGTTTTGTTATTAAGCTAGGCAAATTAGTCATGAAATTAGTAATTAATTATACTATTCACTACTTTTATAATTTTGCAATATTAAATGAGAGTAACAAACAAATAACTACAATATTAGTGGTTTAAAATATTTCAAGTAATAGGCCTTTGGATGTAGTATAAAAACAAAAGATGAAATTCAGCTGACAGTGACTAGTGCAGCTGTCATGTGTCAACAAGCAACAAAAACTACTGCTGTCCAGATGTATCAGTCAGGCTCCTCAGTCAAGATTTTCTTTACTGAGTGTTCATTTTTATTGGCTGAGAATTAGCGAAGCATACCACAGGAGCAGGGTATCTGTCTGTCTATCTGTCTGCTTGCCTGACTGCACAATATCTTGATAACAAACTGACCTGTATACTTGATAATTTGCATGAAGATTAATTTCAAAATTGGTAAAACTGGGTTTCATGATGGTGCATGTCATTCCACAGAATTTGGCTGAACGCCATTAAGAACTATCACTTAGTATGCTGACACAATTTCTCTTTTGTCTGTCAAGAGGATAAAAATCTCTTTACTGTATGATTGCCTGTCTATCTATCTGTCCACAGGACATCTCAAGAATAAAATGAGTTATACACTAAAACTTTTTCATACGACCTTAGCGAAGCTTGTTACATGACATGTGTGGTGTATTCTTACCTTTTTTAATTTAATTTCAGTCATACAAAAAAATGTTCTCTTTGCAAGACTATAAACAATTACTTGTATGTTTATATAAGTCTTTACTTGAATTTTTATTTCGTAACAAAATCTCTGTTGTATTAAAATGACAAATGATGTAAAACAGTAAAAGTACTAATTGATATTACAAGAGGCACACATCCATGATTGTTGTTTTAAAAGGAGCACACCCCAATTACTCTCAGGCCGCATTGTTTTAGAATTATGAAACAATCTTTACTAGTTCAAATATTTTAGAATTAAACAATAATAAAGGTAATAAAGAATCGTTTTTTTTTCTTGAATATTCAGAGAAGCAATGTAAAATAGACACATTATATAAATAAAAAATAAATTTATTCCTTCCAACAACGTTAATGTCTATAAAAACATTCTTCTTAACTTATATAGGTTATTACATGCTTAAATACTAATATTTAAATATATATATATATATATATATATATATATATATATATTATAATTAATAAAAAGAAAAATAATGTGAACATTTTCTAAGAAAACCTTTCAAGGCAGTGCCTGTTGTCGGACTTAAAAATATGTAAAATCTTAGATTTTTTAATATTCAATTAATAATATTAATTATACATAATACCTATACATAATATTAACTTTGATTTTTTTATAGTGCACAAGCAATAACAAATATAATTTTGAAATAAACAAAAGATATTTCCCAGATAATAAACTAACTTTCTGATTCAATTCTCCTTTTATTCATACTGAAGAGTAAAAAGTTCACTTATGGTATTTTTTCTGTTGATATAGACAATGGATCAGTACTAGAGTGAAACAAGTAAAGCATCAAATCTAACATTTTGTGCATTAACAATTTTGTTAAAAATACAAGAAAAAAATATATTATTCATCAATTTAATATGTTATTTTATTACTAATTTAATCAATATTATGTTTTTACCTTTGAATGTTAGTTAAAAATTCAATGCTGTCCTGACCCAATAACCAACATTTTTCAGTGCTTTTTTAAAAGCATGTTTATATTTTTCCATTGCCTTATTTCTACTGATAAAGTATTAAAAATTCTTGGCCCTTGAAATAAGGTAGCATTATTCATAATGATTAAAATGAGGTCTAAGAGTAAACAATAACTGTGGATTTTTTAAAACATATTTTCGTACGCATTATTGTTTTCTGGTAAATTACCACTTATAATATAAAATGTCTTTAATAATTTAAAAATACACAAATGCTTCAATGGAAAAATTGTATGTTCCACAAAGAGCGAATATGACACATCCATTCTTCTCTCCTTGGAAACAAATCTTAAAAACATTCTTGTTGAATAATTATTGCTTTTAGATTGGAAAATAAATTTCGTCCAAGTAAGAAAGCCTATAATCAATTCTACTGTGAACTAACGAAAAATAAAAGATTCTTGCAGAATATTTTTTTTACAATGTTGTCTTAGAAAGTAAAAATACCTTCCTAGTAATTCATTCCTTCATTTAGATTTCAAATTTGAAATATGTATCTTCCATTTTAATTTTTGGTCCAAAATAACCACTAAATAAATATTTTTATTTTTTCCAACAATAGCACATCCCACTTCCAGTTTAATAATTTATGACACAACACCCTCTTCTTAAATTTATATTATATATTTTGTTTTTTTCTGGACTCAATATCACGTGGTTATTTGTAAACCACCATTGGAATGCTTTAAGATCATCATTCATTTGTGTTTTATCTGTATCCGGTTGTTTCCTTTATAACAAAATGCTGTGTCATCTACAAGAAAAGCCGAATTACAATAAAAACTACCATTACAAAAATATTTATGTATATAAAAAAAAATTGAACTTAGTACTGACTCTTGAGGTACACTGTGTAATTATTCCAATTTCACCATAAACTGAATTTATTTTCACTCATTGTTTCCTGTTTATGACATAACGTGCTATTTTTACGACTTAATCGCTGTAACTAAATACTCACGCAATACTGTATCTAAAAACATTAGGCTCAGTGATTGTTTTTCCATTCTTATATTCTAGTGTATAGGAATAGTAGATAGGGACGGAGTGGCCTCCTTCTCGCCGCTTCTTTTTGGGATGCAGAAAACAAGAACCGATTGTCATAATGGCATGTAATTTTCACAGTAATTTAAATGAAGTCTGTTCTTTTTAGTAATGTAGTTTTTTTAGGTCCCCGGTAAGTAAAACCCTTCCAAAATTAGTGGTATCCGAATAATACCAAAGTACAGTTGTTTAATGGATTTGAGATGAGTTCATATTTACTCTTATAACACTGATTTACACTGTATCCCCATATTAAAAGTGGGAGGCTCAGATGCACAACCTTCAGGTGACTGTAATTCCCTGTGTTAAATTAATATTCAGTTTATTACAACAAAATTTTATATCACAGGTCACAAGCAGTAGCTTGTCAGTGACATAGGCCGTTGACATATGATGGATGTTTCTGACTTTAAAAGAAACAGACAGGGCCTTGACTTCGAGTTTATATTGAGAACAGGTTTGATATATTTGCTCCGCTTACATCATAGATTGTTGAACCAGAGTCAAAATTAATTTTTTTCCTCAAGTTATACATATTGTATACATTACTAGTAAGTTTATGTCACTTTACACTTTTATTAAGTTTTTAAAATTAGTATTTATTTTGATGTGTTTGTCCATATACGAGTAAAATATAAATAGACTTATTCTATCACACCACATAAAGGTGTATATAAAAGGGGTTTCAGGGAGCACAAGTTTTCCCAAAATTTTGAAAGGCAAACATTAAAAGGACACCCAGTAGTTTATTACAAGCTATAAGACATTTATGAAGTCTTAAAGTTCAAACAATTCCCAGAGAAAGAAATTTTTCCCTAGCCCCTATTTTTGGAGGATTTCTATATTTCCTGAACCACCTAGTTTGTTAGCACACCCTCTCGCTCTCCGAAATAATGGTCTACATATGCCACTGATACTATACCAACTGCAGCAATATTTACAATGTTGAACGTGTGTCTTTTATGTGAAATGTTTTGGTGAAATATAATCGCAAATGTCTTAGTGGGTAAGTTTATCTAATTTTTATTTTACTCTTTCAATGTCAACGGCAGGTCCTCTGTCTGTACACTATTCATGAACACATGATTAAAAGGAATATAAAATAACATACACTTGGTGATATCTTCCCCTTTCACTGGCTCTCTGTTCTATACATGGTTATAACAAAGAGGGAAACATGGGGAAGTAAAAGGGTTATAGAATAACACCTCATAATCACTGTTTCTCCCTTTTACTGTCAATGGCCGTCCCTTGTCGTCTAGGCGTTGTTATAAAACCAGCTTAATACTAACGAACGTGGGAGTAAACGGGTAGTAGAATTAAATCCAAGACCCTCGATGTTTAACTCTTCAACTGTCAATTAATAGTTGGATCAATGTCTATGTATATGTTATCATAAAACATACAATGACTAATAGTAATGCCACCGTATGTTGGTACAGCAGATTATTACAAACGCGTTATAAGTTACAGTAAATCGCTATTTATAACACTTATAAGTAAAGCGTTATAAGATAACAACTCACACAACATTAACAGTGTTAACCCTTTCACTGTTAATGGTAGGACCTCCGTCTGTCGTTATAACAGATTGCTGCAAATAAAACGCACGTCGGATTAATACGTTATAAGATAACACCTTTTAATCACCATGCTAACACTCTGTCAATGGCAGGGACTTTCACTATCCGTCTGTTGTTATAATAGATCATTACAAAACCAACGTTGGAGTAAAAGGTTATAGATAAGACCTCTTAATTACGATGTTAACTCTTTCACTGTCAATGGTAGGGCTTCCGTCTGTTGTTATAACTGACTATTACAAACGGACTTTGGAGTAAAAGGATTATAGAATACAACTCGAGATTCCTTGTATGAATTCTTTCCTTGTTTACGGCCAGTCTTTCGTCTGTCTAAGAATTATAAATCTTATTATAGAATAATACCTAAGACATACTATGGTTCTTTCACTGGTCCTCAGTTTACGTGAACATTGTTTTAACATACAGAAAAACAACTTACTAATAGACTTTTAGTAAAGGAGTTATAGGATAACACTTCAGAATCGTGATATTTAACCCCTTCACGCTGAAGGTCCTGGCTCGTCTGCTTAGGCGTTTTATACAACCATTATACACGGACATAGTAGGTGTAACATTTGACAAACCTTGTGTATTTTTATTCCAAGTCGTTAAATAAATGGCTGATGTCGTAATGAAACAGTCAATTAAGTGTACTATAGTCGTATTGTTACATGCTATTGTACATAGTGTAACTGAGGTTGTACTTATAAGGATTCTATGCATGTGGGATAGTAACCTCGCTGTGGTCAACGCTCTTGTCACTCTTGTACTTTTTGCGACGTGGTGATCTGGTCACGTAATGCTCGCCCGAAGGAGGGTCATTTCATACATTATTGTACAGCTGCTGCATTAAATTCTGCATTTGACTTTCATCCTGGCCCTTGCCCTCGCCTCGCGGGCATTATTTACTATACTAACACGGTCGAGACCATTCTAGGCCCGCTTCACGTGGCGCCTGTATCCTCTCGAAGCGGATACATTATTGAAGAAGCGTCAGTTGTCCTCGCCAGAGGAGTAGAACTTTCAAATATTACATTAACCATGTTGATGAAATAAACGTTAAAGTGAAGATCGTTTATAGGGTTCCCTGTCAGTCAGTGCTATAAATAAAAATTCTCGTCTACTAGTACTCAATAATTTATTTCAGATCTGAACATTTTTACCATGCGAAGAGCGACCGATTTGCCTGAACACAAGTAATTCTATTTATTAGAATCTGTTTTAAAGAATTATGCCTAGGTCCTACCTAAGTCTAAGTGGAGAATTATTTTCGTTATACACTGGCTATGCTGATAAAAGATATTTAGATTTGTGATAAAATTTTCTATACAGGCTTACAAAGATAACATTTACAACAGATTAAACATTTCAGTCAGATTTGTTCTGTTGTTTCAAAATGACGGCCTCTTGAAAGTTTCAAAGTGGAGTAACTCAGCATCAGTTTGATATAAACACTAGCACATACCTGCGGCTTCGACCGCTATTTCTATCCAACATTCGGTGTATTTGTTTGCATAGGTTCCACGATTTCAGTAACACTTGAACTTTTCTGGATTAATGTAGAGGAACTCCAAAGTCGAAGTTTATAGTTCTCTTAGTGAAAGTACGTGTGATGTAATACGATAATATGGTCCTATGATATTTTTAAAGTGGAATTAGTCACATATCGTGCATCAAGTAACCATTTTACAGTGTTCATGATTAAGAGGACCAGAAGTTACGCAAAAGTGTGTGTAATTCTTAATTCAAGTTTTGCACCTCTAGTTCAAATTAACTATATTATATAGAGTTTGCTATTTTGCTCCTAGAAATAATATGAATAGACCTACATATGATTTTGTAATGAGGTTGGATTCAAAACAGTATAATTTTCTTAATTCTATGGATATAGATATTGTTATTGAAAATTAATAACTAAAATCAACATTAATAAGACTAACACATTTCAATACTTACATTATGGCAGTTGCTATCTATATGTAAAGATAATATATAATAAAGTAAAGTTATTGTATCATAACCCATGTTCGCTATAGGTATCATACTACTCGTCTATTGCTTTGTGGCCCAGAATAAATAAATTGGTTTGCCTTGTTACCACGATTTTGTAAAGCGTTGTTACTTTTCTTATGCTGTAACTCTGTAATGTAAACAAATTTAAAATATTGGTTAAGATAATTAAACATATGATCGTGATGTCATAAAACAATGTTTACACATAACAGTTGCATAATATTGTAACTGGCTCTTTGAATTCACATTACAAAACTTTAGAAACTAAGTTGGGATTTTTGATGATTTAAGGACCAGTGGGGCGTAGAAGGATGTACGAAATAAGAAGAGGCCTATGTTCATCCTAGGGACCCTATAGGAATGTCCATATAAAATTTTAGTACAATCGGTAGAATAGTTTACACGTGAACGCAAAACAAACAAACAAAGGCGCTTTTGTATTTATAATATTATTAGGTTAATACATAAGAGTACACAATTTTTATTGTTTTTTCGTAAATCTAATAATTGTTTTTACGAAAATTGGATATAATATAACGGAAGCTATGATGTAAAATGTGGCCCAGTATTTTCACACTCTCCTGTGTTACGGCGAAACACAACACAGAAATGGCACTGGTCAGTAGTATTCGCTAGTTACTGACAAATGGCAATAATGTTAAGACTCCCAGATATTTTTATGGTCTAGTTATTATTTGTTTATGAAGTAAAATAAACATGGAAATTATTAACTTGGACAAAGATGTAGAAGTAATTCTGATGTTGTGAGACATACTGATGAGATAGCGAAATGATGAAATATCTGTTCGGTTTAGGCTACTACTGATTCTAGAACTGTTTTTGATGAAGAAATATTGAATTATTCATTTGTACGATGCCGTATGCCTCCTGACCAGATCAACCTCTTCGAAGGTAGATATGGAATTAAATGATTACAGTACATTTGACTGTTTTTGCTCTGTTGGTCATACACTAAGATTAACCCTGTTAGTTCTCGGTTGTAACAATATGAATATGTTATATTACATTTTACAATCGCAAATACAAGCTAACAGTAGTGTGTCCTGTTAAGACGAGATCGAGCACGTTTACTTGAACAAGTTATCCATATTTGAGACGAGCAAAAAGGTATCAAGTTTATTTTTTATTATTTCAACGGCATCACCATTTCAACAAGTAAATTTCAATTTTATCTACATGCATAACAATTGACCAAAGAAACTAATTAGTAGACTAAAACAAAAACAATAGAATATGCAACCAGTAAACAAAATAATAGATACATAATGAAACAAATAGATATGAGTTGTAAGATGCATAACAAGAAAGTATAAATAGATAACAAATTGTAATTGGATTTTCAGTTGACCCATATTATACCAAAGATTTGTACTGGCATCCATCTTGATGGTACCCCCATAACTACAGTGTTAAACATCATGCACTTTTACGACCTTAAATTTTAATATGAACGTTGAGTTTAGTACCAGTTCACCTTCCGCTTAGTACAAACCTGACACTGTCACAGACTTGACTCCTGGAATCTGGGGAGTCATATAAATATGAAGAGATAAAAAGACTCAGCGACGAAGAAGCTCAAATTTTAATCTAGCTCTTAATTTTAGTCTTAGAATTATGAAGGATTTCTCATTTTAGAGATATAATAATACGTATTCAAACAGTTTCTTGTTAATTCGATGTATTTCACATCTTTCAGAAAAATCACCTCAAAGTTCTTTTTTTCTTCATCGTAAAATATTTAAAACGTATACAATTTACGAAAAAATAAAAAAAGTTTGGATGCTTATTAATTTCATCTTTAAAATAAGACTCATCCCATAACGCTATGACCAAAAGTAAGGTCGCAAAAGTGCATGAGGTTTTACGAGGTAATTTCACTACGCCCGATTCTTAATTCTAAGGAATATGTAGCCAGCGAACGCAAGTTTGATCCAGAGAGATATCAGTTGTTTTTATTCATCAGGTACATAAAATTATAATAGGTTGTATTTATTCCTTTCATGCACAGTACCTTTGCAAGTGTAGGACCAGCAGGACAGGAATTGGCAGTACGTTCATATGGACTATGTAGGTCCATGCAGGAGACGTAACTTAATGATACTTGCAGATACCAAAGAATAACCAGAAGTCAGAATAACAAAATCTTCTCCAACTTCCAATTTCAAAATTGGAATACTCCGTGAAATATTTTTACGCAATGGCTTGCCCGAGATACTTGTCATTGATAATGCCACAATTATTATTTTATCGGAGTTCAAAGATTTTTGTGATTGGGATGGAATAAAATAAAAATATATTGCTCCGAGTCATTGCTCTGGCTTGTGGAAAAGGACCCGACCTACTTAGCTCACAAAGTTCTGATAGAAACAAAGCAGTTCAATGCTACTTAGCTAATTCATTAAGCGCGGGAGAAAAGGTGCAGGCACGAAATTATTCTCCTTCAGGTTCTTGGATATATGTCATAGTCGTAGATAAACTGGGCAGACTCCATTATACTGTCGAGCTTGTCAGAGGTTATTCCACACAAAAAATGGACCAGTTGCGGAGTAATAGGAAACAAACTTAGACTAAGCTAATCCCACAATGAGTTGTCCAACATCTCTACACATCCAGCGATCTATTCTTAAAACACGGAAACCAAGAAAATGTTACCGCTATATTCGACGAATAAACTGGAGTATGTCAGAAACAGCAGGAGAGAAACTAAGTTGGAATCAAGATATAAAAGACACACTAAACTCGACTACTAAAGCAATCCAGGCATCACAGATGTTGAGCCAACTGAATTACGCCGCTCACGACGAGTAGTACGTTCAACCTTCACGATGTACTTGTAAGAAGATGTATACAGTGCTTGGTGACAACAAAGTGTCTAGCGTGGGAGAATTGTTACAAATAACTTCATAATACTCTGTTAAAAACATATGGTGTGTTTTTCATATGATTGTTATATGTTATGTTATGTGTTGGTAAACATTCTACAATAAAGAGATACAGTTTTGTGTTAAATGTATTCATTATATTTCTTTTTTTTTATATTATTAATTATTACGAATGGACACAAAAAAGGTGAAAAATGTTTTAGTAATATAGGGATCAACAAATTCGGCGTAATTAATTTAATCGAATTACATGGATGATTTCATTTCGATTAATTTTTAATGGCAGTACGTAGTGTCCTACAGTTCTAGGATTACATTAAGATAGTATTGTGTATGTAATTTTTTAATATATTTCCAACAAACGCAGATCTCCAGAGGTGAATATCAATTGAGGGCAAGGTTACTTTCTATTCGTTTACGAGTGGGCTTGGTTCACGACCCGACTTAACTGTGAGTGGGAACTGTGAGTGCTGAACTGCACTCGTGTCGACTTGTGATAGATTAGTAGCCAGGTATAATCTCACGTTTGTGTTTGTTTACCCACCTGCTCTACACTCTGAGCAAACATAGCTTGTACCGTGTTTCTGCAGTGGCAGACTAGTCAGTAGAAATTGTAAACTCATAATGAGAATTTGTACTAGATATTTTATCTCATTTACGGGTATTTTATGTAGCTTATAAAGGCCTTATTAGGGTCGTTTCGCTAGAGTAGTAGTTAGGTCTCCCTAAGATGATTTTTACAGAATGATACAATATACAGAATATATCAATTGTTAAACATATACTATTATCTGTTTAGTACTTACCACGAGTATTAAATGTTTATATTTCATATTCAAAATATAATTTCTTATGGGAAATCTATATTAAATAATAATGTAGTAGCGTTCTTTTAATTCTCTTTTTTAAGTCTCTGCGGTAGCTGTGCTGTCTTTGAAGAACACTGGTTTTGATTGCCAAAGTACACACACTGTTCGTGTCTATACATCATTGGTCTTCCCTGGGTTTTTTTACCCGTGATCTCTCAGTCAGAGAGCCGAGACTTTATCCATTAGTCTACGGAGGAGGACGTAGTAGCGTTTATGTACAATGACAATCCTTGTGACAAGAGGCAGTACAATCACTAAAGTGCTATGTTTGTTTTTATGTGATGAATTCTTAACACTGTACATTTAAACTAACTTCCGTAATGATTAATATTACGTATTACTATTAGTGTGTTTAAAATTGAGCGTAATTCAATAAGGAACAGCATCGTTTAAAAGCTGCTTTATTCACGTGTATTCCTAAATACCGCACCGCACCACCACCTTCTTCACGGCACCAGCTCTATTGCTTGCGTGCCGTCGTCCTAGAGATCGATACAAGTCGAGATACGATTGGGAATCTCGCGAGCAGATCTCACAGCTGGGTTCACTTATATCTTGAACTTATTGTATGGTACCATCGCGCCACCACCTTCTTCACGGCACCAGCTCTATTGCTTGCGTGCCGTCATCCTAGAGATCGATACAAGTCGAGATACGATTGGGAATCTCGCGAGTAGATCTCACAGCTGGGTTCACTTTTATCTTGGACTTATTGTATGACAACACTGTATAGCCAAACCGTCAGTTAATACATTTTTCGCTTATCTCTTTTCCTTTAAATTGTTTCAGGTATACGAGTTCGTAAGCTATACTCTTTCCCTTTAATCATAAACTAAGCACATAATTGAATACTAGAATTGAATTAATAATTTCACTTTTCTATTTTTATTTTTGCGCGAGGTCTTTCGAAATTAAAAGAGCCAAAAGAGAAGACTCCACAAAAAGCCAACTGTAAAAATAAAATACACAAATAAAACATTCTATTGAAACGGTGTTATATTAATAACTACATTTAGTTTAAGAACCTAATATTCAATTATAGGCTAATTAGTCTACAAAATATGAACACAAATGACGACAAAAAAGAAGGCTTTTCCGTAAGTTGTGGCAACATTTTAACAAGTTGTAATAATTGTTCATACATTTTTTTTATTTGTAGTGAGACAGGTTTGATATTTTGCTTAAGGTTCAATTGTTTAAATAGCATGTGAAGGTAACAAGTATTCAGACATGCAGTCGATAAGTGTTGCCACAGTAACATTGCGTTTCGAGATCTGCAATCTTATCTCTTCCTTTGGTTGATAACTAAACTAACAAATATACTACAAAATAGGCTAATGGCTGTGGTTGTGACAATCGGCAACTTGCTACTGCAGTATGTTCTCAAACTGAGATAACTGTTTCTGCCAATTCGATTTTGAGGTTTCTAGATATTGGTAGTGACAATTTCACACTTCTTCACTGCACAAATGTGTCGCCATCACAGTTTTTATATCAGGTTGATACTTTGATGATGTCCTACCGAACAACACCAGTCGATATGCTATAAACTCTGTGACCGATTTAGTTTTTAAACTTGTAACAATTAATGGTTTATGTTCTCTTTAGTGTGTGTTTCTTATAGTGATATAGTTGAGTTGATTACAAAATAGGACTGACGCTCGCGTGGAAGAGGGAGGGGGGGCACTAGTCCTAGTCGGCCTAGTCCTGTTTTGTAACAAGGTATTATGACTACACCACACCACGTGTCGCGTAACAGGCTTAGCTGAAGTTACATGCTAAATTTCAAATAGATGAGGTAACTAATTTTATTCTCAAGAAGTCCCGTAGACAGATAGACAGACAGACAATCATGCAAAACAGTAATTAACGTAAAACATTCGCTTAGCCAAACTCCAGGGTTGTACAATCACCATCATATGGACATTATATGCACCATCATAGACAAATCATACTCTTATCTATATAGAAATGAAGTTTCATGCAAAATTTAAAGTATACGGTTAAAAACCCGGGATTAACTTAACTTATGAAACTTTATTTTTGTTCGTAAAGCTAAGTTTTATTGGAGTAATAATACAATTTCCGTTGGGCTTGACAAGGTGCTACGACGCAAGAGTGTGCTTAAATCAAATCTCGTCACCGACCTTGAACAGTGACTTTCCACTCTATTACTTTGTCGTTTTACTATATGAATCAAACTGTCACATGTTCAAACCTCATATGATGGTTAATCAGTTTATTTACAAATGTATTTATTCTGCTATTTTCTCGTAGCCGTCATGTTTACCCATAATACCAAAGTAAAGATAATCGCTAACGATCAGCCAAATCCCATGGAGTGACGTGCACCATCATCGAAGTCAGCGTCGCTTATATAGAATTGAAGCTTCATGTAACATTTCAAGTCTATAGATCATTTCGTTTTCGAGATGTCGTGCGGAAAGATAGACAGACTGCCTGTTCTTATGTGTGGATGTCTCTCTTCCGTAGGAAATCTCGAGAACGAATTGTCCTGTAGACTTGAAATTTTGTATCGAGCTTAATTTATATATATATATATATATAGAAAAGAATGAATTTGATTACGATACTCCTTTGGCGATGAGATTTGGCTGAGCGATATCCCCCCCCCCCCCGGAGGATATACATATTTCCAGCAGTTGGTCGTTATTAGTACCTGATTTTACACCCCCAGGAGAGTTAATTGTCAATCCCCCCTCCAGCTTTAATCGTATTTAAATACCTGAATTCATGTGAGGTAAATGTTCAACTGAAATATTTATATATTCTTAGTTCATGTGGCCTGTAGTGCTAACGAGATTCAACATCATGAAATATTAATGGCGTCTTGAGATCTAAGTCTAGGTGCCGAGAGCCGATTTGCGTTGTACGATATAGGCAACACAAAGTAATTTTTCGTCAAATCGTAATATAAATTTCTTCTAAGAATGAAAATTTTCATAACCGACGCTTGTTTTAGTAGGGGTCGAAATAATAAGGCAACAAAAGGATTAAACTAATATTAAGACATAATCTTTTTCTTAGTTCGTATTTTTTAGCTTTACAGACCGATAACCAACCGTTTGACCTGTGCATACGAATAATACTGGATATCCAAATGGTTAAGTACAGCTTAAGTATGTATTTTATTCAGAACATTATAGAACATAATGTTTAATTAAAATTTCTATAAACAATTTCTAATTTCGTAGAATGTATACAGTTCTCTAATATATAACTATTACTTTCGAAGATAAGATTTTAAAATAAAATTTAGCATTCTAGCCTGGGATGAATATTGAGTATTAAGATTTTAGCAAATACAGGCCTGTAGATTCTTTTAAGACGCTTGAATTATAGAGATTGGGTCTGCAGTTTCTGAGATTTCGGCATTATTAAGAACACTTTAGTTTACATGACGGACTATGAAACTACCTTGCTTGCTGCTTTCCTAGTCAATTCCAGCTCGTAATAGTTGCTGACCTTTCGCTCTGGCGTGTTGTGATTTATGACGTAAACATGTACGTGCAATGATAACAAAACCGTATTTTTCATGATTTTATTATCTTGTTCCCATGGTGTCACTAACTGAAGTGGCCACACCAATTGCCGTATGGAACAACAAATGTGATTTGGTGTGCTCAAACAAATCGCTATGTGTGGAAAGTAATTTGGGAATGCTTTTTTTAAATGAAAATACATGGTAACAAACGAATAAATTTTAATACTTCCTCTAGTTGTATTCTCTTTATACTCGTGTTGTTCAGCTGAGCATTATAAACTAGTCAAAAATAACTTTAAAAATACTTCAGGTGCGAGTTAGCAAATAACCTGATAGCCGACTGTGTTTGGAGTCTGTGTGTGTGTGTGTGTGTGTGTTTGTTTGTAGATTTATGACTTATGATATTCCCTGAAAACATTCCAATCCAGGAGCGACTATGTTTATTGTATTAGATAAATGCTACTTTCTTCGTAAGATTGCCTGGAACTGGAATGATTCGTCAGGGAATTTTAGCTATTTACTTCATCTATATAGTCAGCAATACGTGTTCATTTTATGGTATCTAGGAAAAGAATAAAAGACAGAGAGTGCGCTGACGATATGTAGCATCATCATACACGAACATGATGTTTGAATAAGGACAGCCCAAGGGAAATTGCAGAAGAGCCTGGTCAGCCACTGCTTCGGACTGGAAATCCGGGAAATTCAGACGAAGTTAGCTAATAGTTAAGTTTACTCCCCTACGCTGGCTGGGAGGGTTCTAGAAGGGAGAGCGAAGCCCTCGATCTTCAACTGAGAAGCTGTACCACAGTGAAAGCTGGGATCTGCTGTCTACCTGCGTCTGAAGAGACGAAATAGTGTCAAAACAACTTTCACTAGATAAATTATCTACTCCTTTGCTCAAAAATTGGTTCCCGTAAAATATAAGTGAACCCAGCTGTGAGATCTGCTCGCGAGATCACAAATCGTATCTTGACTTGTATCGATCTCTGTAAAGACTGCACGCAAGCAATAGAGCTGGTGCCGTGAAGTAGGTGGTGGCGCGATGGTATCATACATTAAATTCAAGATATAAGTGAACCCACCTGTGATTTCTGCTCGCGAAATCACAAATCGTATCTTGACTTGTATCGACCTCTTTGAAGACGGCACGCAAGCAATAGAGCTGGTGCCGTGAAGTAGGTGGTGGCGCGATGGTATCATACATTAAATTCAAGATATAAGTGAACCCACCTGTGATTTCTGCTCGCGAGATCACAAATCGTATCTTGACTTGTATCGACCTCTTTGAAGACGGCACGCAAGCAATAGAGCTGGTGCCGTGAAGTAGGTGGTGGCGCGATGGTATCATACAATAAGTTCAAGATAACCCACCTGTGATTTCTGCTCGCGAAATCACAAATCGTATCTTGACTTGTATCGACCTCTTTGAAGACGGCACGCAAGCAATAGAGCTGGTGCCGTGAAGTAGGTGGTGGCGCGATGGTATCATACAATAAGTTCAAGATAACCCACCTGTGATTTCTGCTCGCGAAATCACAAATCGTATCTTGACTTGTATCGACCTCTTTGAAGACGGCACGCAAGCAATAGAGCTGGTGCCGTGAAGTAGGTGGTGGCGCGATGGTATCATACATTAAATTCCATATATAAGTGAACCCACCTGTGATTTCTGCTCGCGAGATCACAAACCGTATCTTGACTTGTATCGACCTCTTTGAAGAAGGTGAAGAAGGTGGCGGCGCGATGGTATTATACAATAAGTTCAAGATAACCCAGCTGTGAGATCTGCTCGCGAGATCATAAATCGTATCTTGATTTTTATCGATCTCGGGGAAGACGGCATGATATGTCAGTTCAAAATTTCATTTCTCGGTCAGCAGAGAAACGTGTACCAAATTATTTTGTGTGCCGATTGTCAACATGCACGGTTGTACACGTTAGGTGAGAAAGTCTAAGATGGAACGCAAGTAACGTTTTTACTTGTAAGCGTTTCGAGATACTGTATCTATCTATCGTCAGTCACACGAAGAAGTGCAAGACGCAGGAGTCACCGACGGATGATCCGCGTGATTAATGAGGAGATAGACAAGATGTGTCTATACGATCTAAATGTCGCTAGTTGTAGATTGAGGAAGAGCTTCGCTGTATTTTCGAGAAACATCCTAGCCAGTGTGAGAGACTAAACTCTACTACTAAAACTTTCCTGTTTAAAAAGATATGATAGACGGCAACTTGTTTATCTCCTCACGAAAGCTGGCTAGCTACAGAGAACTTTTAACTGCGCTAGTTTGAGGACAACGCGGCAAGAGCACTTTTATGAATAGTGATAATTATTAGGGAAGATGTTGGTTCCCCAACACCCAAAATTGGGTGATCTTTGTGGACATTGTGTTCTTCCACAAAAGTAACTGTGGTAAATCAGGTTCTACATTTCACTGTTCTGTTCCGCGGAGCTGCCATTTTCCCTCGGATTGAATTATGCCTTCACTCGTTCCCTGGTTGCGACAACACATCTGCCCATTCTGGTACGGAAAGGTGAAGATGTTGGACGTTGTCCTTGAAACAAAGTACAGCCATTTGACGTGCCTTCCATACCCCTGCAGTCCGATTCGATTTACAATGAGATAGCATCTGCTGGAAACAGTGCTCTGTGTCCTTATATGAGGGAGGCGCGCGTCACTCTTTACGTCATTCGTTACAAAGTCTGTGTGCGTTCTGCAGCCAACGCTAAATCCATCTGGTAATCTCCCCACTGGAGAGGCTACTGATCAAATTCATATCGTACATGTCGTTAGGTACAAAAATAGTTGAGAATATTCAAGGTGTATAAAAGACGGAACCTCATATTTATATTGTGCAAGTGTTGCAAAAGATACTCTGGAGAAGGAAGAGAGAGCAGAATTATTCTGCTTTGTGCAGTATATTCGGTGGTAGTCATAATACATAGTTTAAATCGGAGAGTCCGACGATACGATGTCAAATTGACAGTCGCCTCTATATTTTAGTAGTATGTCACGTTCACTGTCACGTTCAATCAGAAACGATCTGCCGAAAGTTTCTGCTAGTATCAGACCGCAACGAATCTGGACCTTCCAAAATATCCATATTTTACAGATTAACTAGTATCTTAATGCATTATATTAGCTCGTTTTAGCACACACAATAAAAATTAATTTAATTTGTGAATTTTCAATAATTAAATTAGTTTATATTTGCATTGTAATTTTATGTGAATACATATAGGAAATTGATTTCTATTTGTCAGAAAAACGTTTAGTGGTTTAAATAAATGTATCTTTGTCTATCTTCCGGAAAGCATTTAATTTTTTTTTTTTTTTTTTTTTTTTTGTTTCTTTGGCAGAAGGTAGCAAAAGTTAAACTTTCACAATGTTTTGTTTATTTTCGATGTAAGAACTTTTTAATTTTGCGTTAGTTGTCAAAATTGGTTCGGTGGAACTCTATACATTTATTTTATTTGCCAATAAAAAAAATGTATCAACTTCACTCTTTCAGAAAATATATCTATTCTTTATTTTTTAAAGTATTTCTTTCATATTTTTCCAAATTTTTAAAGTGGGGACGTGACGTATAATTCCTGTAAAACTCGATATTTAGTACTAAAGATATCTAAAACTCTTATTTTGTGGTATACATTTTGGATGAGTGCACATGAATTATGCATGTGGGACTCAATGTATGGTTTGGAATGAACATTAAATGTATAATTCATAATATCTTTCCTGGGTGAGGACTCCTGAGGTCTCTTCCACAATGTTTACTAAGGAATTGTGCCCCCGTTTTAACTAGTATTCCTAAAGTTCATTTCCCTAATCCCTTCAATCCCTTAGCAGTTAAACAATGTAATTTACTTGAAAACAACGAAACAGCAAAGATTTTGTGAAGCAATTAAATGGTGCGTGACACAGCATTTCCCTTCACGATATCCGGCTTACCGTGTGCTCACACATTATACACGTGCATAAACAGTGTTATTAAAATATATTTATTAATTGTATTAATAAAATCATTAACTGTACTCTGCCAAACATTATTTCCAAATAAAAATGCCATCATGTACTTACTTCTCTGCTATTATTGTGTTGATTTGATAGAGTAGGATCAATCCTCCTTATACCCTACATACGTCCAATCATGTAAACGAAATATAAATTCGCCGTTTTAAGTCCTTTATAAATAAGTATATATTTGTAATTAACAGTATAAGTTGTATTTAAATTATTGTACCTCTTTGCTGGAATCGTAATTATTAATACATGATTTATCAGATTTATTATTGTTCTACGAAAGATTGCTTACTTTGCCACTGTTTCAGATGGTTACTTTGTTTCTTTTATTTAGAGGTTTCTTTCTAAGGCAGTGACATTGTAATGGCTGATTCAAAAATTTTTGTTCGTGAAAATAGTTTAAACTCATTTTTTAATTTTTATTGACCTCCATGAGTATCGAACCCACGACCTCTTGGTTTTAGAACCGCAACCTTACCCCTAAGCTACAGTAAAGAACACGTGTTTTATATAAAAGTTGTCCGGCATTGTAAGAGGGTCGTTTAGTATGTCCAGGCACAATTAAAAACTACTTAATTTTTTAACACACTTTTCAACTTAGTCTCCTTGTAAGCTTATACACATCATCCAACGCTGTTGTAGCTTGTTGGTCCCTTCCGAATAATAGGATTTCTCCAAGTCTGCAAAATAATAATATGTTTCCGCTATCACCTCCTCGTTTTAATTAAATCTTCTTCCCGCCAGCCATTTCTTCTTATAAGAGAATAAATAATAGTCCAGAGCCAAGTCTGTAGAATAGATGGAAAGTGGAATGATTTGGAATCCTACTTCCAATAGCTTTTGTAGCCGCAACTGCTGAGGCATGAACTGGTGCATTGTCATTAAAGAAAAGGCTTTTTTGTGGAAGAGTCGTGGACGTTTATATTGCAACTCGGTTTTCAAACGATCCAATAACAATAAATAATACTCACCAGTATTGGTTTTACCCTCTTCTAGATAGTCGATTAAGATTATTCCCTGCGCATCCCAAATAATGGTCGTCATAACCCTCCCGACCGATGGAATTACTTTTGTTTTTCTTGGTGCAGATTCCCCCTTGGCAACCCATTCTTTAGATTTCTCTTTGGTCTCAGGAGTATATTGGTGTATCCGCGTTTCATAAATAGTGACGAAACAACGCTTAAAGTCCTCCGAGCTGTGCTGGAACAGCTGCAAGCCGTGCTTACAATTCTTCAGACGATTTCGTTTTTTTGTCAATCGCGAGCAGTTGCGGTACCCACCTTGCGGACAGTTTTATCATGTCCAAATATTGGTAAAATATAATGTACCCGTTCACTCGAGATGCCCACAGTACTAGCAATCTCACGCAAATTCACTCTTCTATAATCTTTCACCATATCATGGATGTTTTCAATGACTAGTGGACTTGTGACCTCAACAGGGCGTCCAGAACGTTCAGCGTCTTTTGTACTCATATGACCAGTCCGAAAATGTTGAAACCACTTATAAACTGTTCTTGTCGCAGGTGAACAGTCACCATAATGTTTATCAGACTTGTGTTTAGTCTCCTGAGACGTTTTACCTTTCATAAAGTAGTGTTTTATCAACACAAGAAATTCTTCTTCGTCTTTTTTTAAAATCACTTGACTTCCTCGATTCTAACTAATAGACCGGTCAGGCTGAAACTTGGTGTGCGTTCTTCCAAGGGATGCTACCCACTGAAAATAACCTCAGTACGCGACAGTACTGTTATCTCTTGGACATTTTTTTACGACGATCCTTATAAGTGTAAACAGACTAACACATCTTACATATGTAAAAATATCTTAAGTAGATTCGTCTAGCGTGGAATTATACATTTTTAACGGGCTGATTTTGTTTCCGTCGGTTAGGTGAGATTTACACATGATCAATATGTTGTTTATAGCCTATTAATGCGTGACGCCAGCCCGTTTGGTAGTACCATCGACGTATAATATATTCCATTAACTGAACTTAAGGTCTTCTAGTAATCTAATATGAAGGATTTTAATCACATTGATATTATTTATGAATCCTGATAATGCAAATGTTTTCCTTGTATTTTTAAGATGGAGACGCCTTTTATTTTTAAAGTGCTCAAATAATTCATACAATTTGTCAAGAAAATGTGTGTCAAAATTACTAGTATTTTTTTATTAATTGGTTTTCTTAAACCCTTTCCCATTTGGATCCCTACTATTGAACTAGTAGTAAAATAAATAATTACTTAAAAATACATCAGGTTCTTGAGACTAAATACAGCGTTATTAATTAATGAACAACGGCATCCAAAAGCACAGCCTGCACAGTATAAACAATGGTTACATAACCTGTCATTGGCACCACAGAGATGCAGGTGGGGCAAGGAGCAGCCGGGACGCTCAATTCTAGGGTGAGTCATGCTTATCCCCCTTCTCCTGGCTGTCAAACCGCGGAGGCGACGGACCGTTTTCAGAGCTGAACTGCAGCCTGGGTGCGCAATCCAGGTCTATCATCTTAGGCGCCATCCTGGCCTGCGGCGATGTGTTCTAACACCGAGGTGTAATTTATTGCTTGATTTCAGGCTCCAACAACATAATTAATTATATTTTTTTAAAAATACATACTAACATGTATCGAAAACCTCCCCTATGGAATTACTGTACATTGGAGTATTATCGCTATGAACTGGTACCGAATAACGAATGTCACTGTAATTTGATAAGATAGGCACTGGCACAAGAGGTCGGCTCACATTTTATCATCAAAACTCTGTCATCACCGACGTGCAAGAAACATTAAAATCAATCTATTATCGGCGCATGCAAGAGTAATAACATACGGCAACGGTTATCGTCTATTAGCGTTATCGAAGCATACGTTTGATAAGCGTATCTCATCATCACACGAGCTTGCAATTATACGTTTATTGTCACACTTATCTCTCGTCGGTGTCACCTTTTATTTAGAGATTATGGAACAGACGTATGAGGAGAGGCTGTGTGTCAGTGGTATATTTCTTATGTGCAGCATTGGTGATACATAATACACACAATACGATACATGGGGAACCGTTTCGTTTATGAAAATATAGTTATGGTTACAACCATTTCTATATAATACAATGTGTATACGTTATTGTAATTGCAATCAATTCTGAAGCTTTGTTTTTTTATTAAAAAAAACACATAATAACATATTAGTAAAATTTAGCCTTATAAGTTGTATTCATTGGTTTAAATCAATATGTTTGTAATACGAAAGTTAAAATCAGCTATAAATTTCAAGGTCATTTTGTGAAGTGGTTTAAAACATTAATCATTGATTTTTGACTTTAAAACGTACTATTCCATATTTAGTTTAATTACGGCAAATTGTGTTCACGTTTATTCTTCAACATCCCCACCTCCTTGTGTCAGTATTCTGTTATTTTATATCCTTGGTTAGTACATTATCGTGGTTTCAAATATCTATTGGTCTTGAGACCTGGAATTTTTTATTATGGGTTTCCTACGAATTTTCACAAAGTTAAAATGCATAAAAATCACTAAATACAGAAAAACAACATGCGCTAAGATCTGACTGATTCGAACCCATAGAGGTTCGAATCCGCGTTAATCAACTAACCAAGAATATAAAAGAAGAAAAGGATGGTTCATGTTACGTAAGTCACCTTTATAATATATTATTATTCTGTTGTGATCGTATTATTAGGCAACAACGACATGAAATTACAGTAAGAGCTGTGGTTTTTGTATTTACTGTAATCATATAATACAACATTATTGCTAAATTTAAATGCTGCTAAATTCTGTTCAAATTGTTAAAACTTTAACTAGTCTCTATTTTTATAGGAAAGTTGTTCTAAGGGCTCGAAATAAAGTAAGTGATAGCATATTCAAAATAAGAAGTATGATGTATAATAAATAAGGCGTTTTCCTAAAAAATGTATTGTGGTCAACTCTTCCGTTATTAGTTCTTAGATCAATGTATTGTCCACTGAATCAATCAAAATAAAGTGTATTGTACAACTATTATATCTTGGTATTGTAATGTGAGACTTTAGAAATGAAAATATCTCAAATTCCTGTATTTCAAGTTGACGGTCTTATACAATTCTTCAGCATTACAAACGTAACACAATATCAATAATTTTCTTTATTTCTCTATTGGACTTCTTGTATTTTAAATGTTATTGAGTTGAATTTGTTCGAATACAGATGTTCACATGTATCCTAATGCATTCATTGTACGTAGTGCAGTGACTCCCAGACGATGCTGTCATCGTACTAGAATCTGCATATCTCTGCAAAATAATCTGATACCTCCGCTTTGTCCATGCCGTTGTTTGCACATGTTCGTTCGGCGAACAAAATTCTTATACGTTTGCATTTACCAACAAAAATCTTTGGAAGCAGGAAAATTAAAATCTGGCGATAAACGCGGTTGGAGTTATTTAGGGTATCGCGTGCCCCTAATACTTGGTTTGTTCGTAGAGTTAATTTTCTGTGTCATGAAACTGGCATTTTTGGGCTGCTTTACAATTGAACCAAAATACAATAGTTAGATTAATTAATCCGGTGACATGTTTTGCAAACTGAAAACAATAATTCAGTTAAAGTTTTAATGCCATAAATACATTTATGTCGGGATATAGTATATTAAACATGTATTAAATTATACTTGTAAGTAAATAATAAAAATCACACTTAATTTCAAATTAAATGACATGGTAAATACATTTTACTACGAATAAATTCTGTAAAATTTGTAGGTACTTGAATAAGTAAAAGCTGTTTGCATTATTAGGACATGCAAAACAGTTTCCAAACGAAATCTCTTTTTTAATATGTATGACTTGCTGTTTTATTATTAATAAATATTTACAGACAGATATTTACAGAATATTAAAGATCACTGTAAGTTTTACGTTATCAAAGCATACCTATAGATGATAAATAAATATCTGTAACGGTGTTTGAGAAAACTTATGAATAAAGAAATTTTTTAGGTGGGGTTTTATACTATATTTTATGTGCTACAAAGAACATAATAAAATTAAAGAATTGGACTGGTGGGCTATTTATTAGTATTTGGAACTGAAAACTGTAGAAAGAAATAAACTATTTTATTTAATCCATTTACTTTATACGTAATATATTTTGTGAATAAGTTAACCATTGTAGTAAATAAATGGCATCAAAATAAAGATCAATGAAAGAGATACATCGCCAAAGATTTTCAAAAAATCAGATAAGGTTGTATTCCTTATCGATAGTTCAAATATGATTATATGACGAGAAAAGATGGTTCGATAACTATGACAGTTGAAGACAAACACTACTCAACTGTACCCTCCCCCCCTCCCCCCTCTCCATATTGTACCTCCTTGTGACCCAATATATAGTGTTGGTTAGAACATAACCAATTCACTTTCAACACTAACTGAATAAGAATATTATAACTCTAATTGGAAAACTAATTTAATATTACAACTTCTATTAGAACATTATCTGGATTAGAATATTATAACTCTAATTGGAAAACTACTTTAATATTACAACTCTCATTGGAACATTATCTGAATTAGAATATTAGAGCTCTAACTGGAAAACGAATTTAATAGTAAAACTTGTATTAGACATCTGGATTAGAATATTATAATTCTAATTGGAAAACAAATTTAATATTATAACTTATTAGATCATTATCTGAATTAGAATATCGAATTCCCACTAGAACACAAACTGAATTAGGGTATTAGAACTCCTATTAGGACACGACCTGAATTAGAATAGTACAACTCTTATTGAAACCCAGCCTGAAATAGAATATTTTAACTCCGACTTGAACACGGTCTTTTGTATTCTTTCTTTAGGTGCCCTGGAGATATTAGATATTCATTGTGCTCAGTACGGTAACTCTGGCCACAGAAAACCACTAACGGAACAGTTTTGTCCGATGTTATGGTACACTTAATTATATGAGTGTTG